>NC_090706.1:11255000-12505000 GCF_040954835.1 Lepisosteus oculatus | reverse complement strand
GCTTATCTCTGAGTTGATTCTACAGCAGCATTTTTTTTTCGGAACAAGGTGACCAAAATCAGTGTCTTGCTAGTTCGTTGTAGAATCTTAATAGAACAACTCTTTATGATTAAAAACCTGAAATTCTAGCTTACCTTTTTTCATTTTATTGGTTTGTCCCATTATTTATAAGAGGCACATTGTCAGCATAAACACCTCTTTTTCCTACACTCATTTCTTGAAGGTTAGTGTTTCCATCTTATAAATATACGGTTTTTCTTTCTATTCGCATGTAATCCTCCACATCCTGCTGTTTGCACAATCTTGTATTTGTCTTTGTCTGAGGTTTATTTTTCATGCACGGCTTCTAGACACCCTGTTAATCTCTGTTGCTTTGATATCATCCACAAGCTTTAATAGTTAAGAACATCATTTTTATAGTTATATAAATAGCCTGTTTGGGTAGCATCTTGACCCAAGGATCCAGACATCTTTTGAAAGAAACCAGGGGATTGACTTTAATAGCATGGCCTGATTACTTGCTCCATACTCCCACAACCCTTTACACAAAGATGTGCATCCTGTTCTTGGTTTTAAATGCACTTCCATGTAGTTTACTAGCTATACCAGAATCTAAGTCATTGTTATATATTAGGAAAAGTGTGGTCTTCTGTGATCCCTGTGACAGTATAGTGATCGTATTTGTCAATATCTACACTCTGTTTCCTATCCGTTAACTTGCTTTGCTGTCCATGAAGTTGTTTTGTTTTTCATTTCTGTAACCTCAGATGTATATTATTTCTAATGCAGGTCAGTCTCCATGTCATGCTGACCTTAATGTCACTCAAATCTGATCACAGGTCTCTAATGGGTCGTGCACCTCTGTGTTCCTCCCTCTTGTCTTGAGTGTCTGAAAACACTAGACCACTGTCGACGTTCCCTCTTAAAGGTGCTTTCAAAAACTGCGGAAGATAGCAGCTGTTTAGCTTTGACTGTAATTTTGGTTACAGCTGTTGGCATCTCTGGTGATTTTCCCCAGTTTTTGTGAGGAAAATTAAAACCTTCCATGATATCCATGTTTTATGCTTTCCTGGTTTCATTACAACAATAAGACTAGGTATAAGAGATATCTGATTATGGTTTGTAGTATACATGCATCCTAACTGTGTGTGTTTTTGAAAGATTATTATTGAATATGTTTGACCTACATGGATTCTTTGATTAAATAATCAAATTCTCTACATTTGCTACACCCATTCTACCTTTTGTCTTTTCTGCCTCTCCAGAACTCTGTGTATCCACTAATGTTATATTCAATTCCACTCTGTTAGCTCTTTTTCTGTGATTCTAGTCACATCATAATCGCACTCGCAGTACCAATGCAACAGCTCATCTCTAGCTTTTCATAGCATTTACTGTGCCGTCAATAATATTCTCCACCTGCAAAGTTTCAACATTGTGTTGCTGTCTAAACTTAGTCATGTTCCTTTCAAAGTAGTGTATTTAGAATACACGGGACTTTGTCTTTAGATTCTGCATAACAAACTCGAGACTGATAAAGCTGAATCATAATATATGTGATAATAGTTCATTATAAATGATGATTATTCATGATAAAGTTGGATAGAAATTCTGATGACTCAGATTTGCATAAGTATTCTCTCCCTATATCTGCGAATTCAGATTGGAAGAAAAGAAAAAGGACAATGCGGTAGAGATAGGTCGTCCTTCCATGCTGAGCAACTGGGCAAGGGATACTGGTTAGGGGTGCCACTGTGAACCCATCAATGACTTTAAAAGATTTCCAGACTTCTGTGTCTGAGAAGTTAGTTATTGATATTGTTGCTGTATGAACACTGACTTTCTTGTCCCTGCATAAAGCACAGACATACAAAACATGTAGATGATAGTAGAAATAAGCCAACATTTTTTTGGTCATCATATGAGGTGGAAAATTGGATTTTTTGGTCTGAATGCAAAGCATTACTGGTGCAAGCCCATCACATCACCCACTTATCACCATTCCAGCTGTCAAGCATGGTGGTGGTGGCATCACGTTATCTCCAGGAACAGAGAAGATTGTCAGGTTTGGGAGGTGAATGGATGATGCAAAGTATAGGCAAAGCCTAGAGGAAAACCTGCTTGGGTGAGCTACGAATCTAAAATGCAGAACATCTAAAAAGACTTTAGCTGGTCCTTTGTTTTGTGTTTCCATTGGGTTCTCAATTCTCTCCTTTTCAGTTTTTCTTTGGATTCTCACCCCTTCTGTTCCAGTTTCAGTATTATTGAATTTGTCTGCAAATCCTGGCCTACTGGTGTCTGTCTCTTGCAGCTGTAACCCATCCTATCATTAAATAATAATTTATCATCGCTTGTTGCAAGAACTTTAATGTTTTCTTAGTATTTCAAACTCTGGATACAACTGGATTGTAATCTGACCAAATAAAAACTTCAAGGAGGTAATACTTGAATTGCAAGGATGCTATAAATCACAAGGATTTATTGTTCACATGCTAAATGAACACGCAGGAGTTCAAGTTCCCACTCATGGCTTTCTTAGATACATCTTTCCAATGAAAGTTTTTAAAGTATTTGGTTTAAGTATAGTTTTATATCCATGTTTGCAGGTTTTATCTCTTGCTGATTTTGTTATTTATATTTGTTTTTTTGTGCAGGATTTGTCTAATAATTCAATAACTTAAACAAAATTTGAAACACTCTCAAGTTCTTTTCTAAGAGTCCCTGCGTATGGGTAAACGGCCTCCTTTTAATGCCTTTCCCTAGTTTGAGTACAATTAAGATCATAAACCTGCTATTAATATTATAAATACTGGACACATAGCTGCTCGTTAACAGATCTGTGATATTGCTCTCAAAGTGGAAGAGTGATTTTGTAGGCTGCTAGCCTGGGAATTATGCTCCTCTGTGTTTCTGGGGCCCATCTGTTTAAATCTCCTCACCCCTCCTGTACTCCTACACATGTGAGTGATCGTTTTCAAGACGCATCAGGAAGATAAATGATGCTAAATACTTGTAAATTTGCATGAAACGGCATTGTCAGTGTTGCCTTAACAGGAGAAAAACTGAACAGTCCTAGACGCTAACCGCCACATTCACTGCCACCCATACCAGGAGGTTTTAAAGTGCAAGCTCTTGTAAATGTCCTACAGCAGAGGCTGGAAATTTAAAGCTTTTTCTCTTGTCTTGTGTACATTTGCACCAAATCATTTTATGGCAGTGTTGCCAAATAATTAAGCCCATCAGATTGCTTTGTATTAGGATTGTCTTTAATGTCATTTACGTAAAAAGACGACAGTTTGTCAAAACAGTCTTCCTTGTGTTTGTGTTTCTTGTGTAGTAACAACCGGGGCAAAGTCATCAAACCTCTGCAGTACCAGTCTTCAGTGGCTTCTGGGACAGTAGCCAGAGTGGAGCCGAACATAAAGTGGTTTGGTGAGTGAACAATCCAGATGTTATAGAAATACAGCATGATAGTTCTGTGTTGTATTTCAGTCCCATAACTGGATTTAGATCATATTTGCACTGAAATGCATAACAAAAGAAAAAAATTCACGATTCAGTTATTGCTGGCCAGTCAAGTAAAGCTGCAGGAGAAGACCTTTTCAGTCATAAAACTGAATGGGGAAAAAAAAATCAAACAAAAAAATGTGTGTAGTGTTTTTCATAGTAAGGAAATTGGTTATACACGTATCATTTGTTAAGGCCATATAAATCAGTGTTCACAGTGCAGAAAGCTAGAAACGTTGTTCCGGGTGTCAGGCACTTACTGTAAGAGGCATATATTTATCTTAATATGGTCTCTTTACCAAGTTAATGTTTTTTCTTCACAGTACTGTTAAGCTCAGTAATAGCAGAGCTGGGTTAGAGCAATAGATTAATTGGATTTTCTAGACTTGGCTTAATGAAAGGTTGATTCTGTGCAGTAGATTCTCCAGGGGCCAGCAACAGCAGCTGAGCTTGGACTTGGGTAACTCACATGGTGCACTGGAACCGTTTGAGCCTTATGGGTATTGGTAGTGCTGCAAGGAAACTGAGAATCCTCTGTGCATGTACTTGCAAAAGGTTCTTCAATTTAGTGATGCAGCTGAAAACGAAATAAATGTGAATGGATGCCATGATTTTTTTGGTTTTTCAAACCTGTTATGAACCTGATTCAGTGTAAACTCAAAACTGAATCTCTTGTGTCTGTTCCCTGCGGTGTGCAGCGAACACCAGGGTTATCAAGCAGTCCTCGCTGCAGACGTTCCAGGAGGAAATGGAGCAGGTGCAGAAGGACCCCTACAGGGTGGTCATGAAGAAGAGCAAGCTTCCCATGTCTCTCCTGCATGACCGAGTCAAATCCCACGTAAGTCCTGTAGTAAACACACATCGCTGGCCACCCCCCGCCCCCCGTTTCCTTTATTTTGAACTGCAATTGGAGAGAAGCTGTAACAGAAGTGGGTCAGGGGTAATTTGTCTGGGTTTGCTTTCAGCCGTAGCTGTTGACAGATACAGTTTACATTCATACACTGCTTCTTCAAGGTTGGTTTGCATCAGTGCAAAACACTTCTGTTCTCTTGAACCTGTTGATTTGCTGTGGCACTTTGGTCTTGTTGTTTTAAACTGTTCCATATGTGTGCAGTGCATTGCAAGGCTTCTCTTTGGACTGAATGACCCCTTTTTCTCTTTTCTTTTTTTTTCATGTGCCTCATCAGGATTTTAATCTTTACCAGAAAGAGCTAAAGGCCTCCAGACTAGCTTTATCAATGCCTATTTTATGTTTTAAATATGTCTTCAAGCTCGGAGATGTCTCGCCCTCCTCTACGGCAGCATTTCATCTACATTTTTAGATCTGTAGTGTCGATTTGAAATATGAAGTGTGTGTACTTTTCGGGGATCTAAATCATTCTTACCTTGTTTTTAAGCTTGGAAAAATAAGGTGATCTGGGACAAGACAATCTGTTTGAAGCGATGCAAGATGTCTAGCTCCATATACAGTTGCAGACACAAACACTGGCACTATGTATATTAGTTTAGTTGATTGATGGGTACATCCTAACTTCTGCTGGCTGGGTTACACTGTACGTTCTGGAAACGGGATCTGTCACTGAGTAATAGGTATTGTAGTTTAACAGGCAACATTTTTTAAACTTTATTGGAGAATAAAATGCTTCAGATTAGGGGTGCCAGTATTTTTGTGCATTTGTATCTAATATCTTTCTGTGACAGATAACTGAAAAATGCATTAGAAGAAAAGCTTAGCCTTTGTATACAAATGTATTCAGACTCAATACCCACACATGATATTCATTTCTAGTACCAGACTGCAGCAATTATGTTATTGAGTCATTTGCTATCATTTGTATTTTATAAAGACGTTTTTATATATATTTATAACAGTGCCAGCTGTCTTCTACATCTCAAGGTATGGAAGAATTGAAGTACAGAAAATAATGTTCGTTTGCTAAAACTCCTCTAGAAGTGTTCTTAAAGTTAACAGTATTGTTTTTCTTTGTCATATCTACTTGATCTGATGTTTGTCTCTCAAATGTGGTGGCAGCCAGATGTCTGCCCTCCCCTAAGAAAGTTGGGGTGGGTGTTTGTATGGCCTGAAAAATTAACTTCTCATCAAGTGTTTTCCCTAAAGAAATGTTTAATGTTTCTTAACATAAAATATGTTGCTGTGTGGATTGGCATATTTTTCTGTGGTTAGTAGCCGTTTTTTCAAGGTAATTTATTTATTAACGATTATTTTTTTGTTTTACACCTCATGTGTTAGAATCATATTTAATTAACTTACTTTTACTTCCCATAGCATGCAGGGAAGATGCACTCTACATGGTGCATTCATCCAGCAGGCCTGCCTGTCAGATCCATTTCTCGTCCATGAGAAATGTGTTACAGCTGATCACAGGAGAATTGGGGTGGACTGGAGAAGCGATACAGCTTGATGATACCACAAGCTGCACAAGGTGCCCAGGTTTTTGGGAACCACTTTCTGCACTGTAAAGTGGGACAACTGTTTTAGTGTACTTTACTTGTATATGTGATATAAACTTACCAGATTCAAGAAGCGGACCAAAAAAATGGCGTTCCCTATTTACAAAGGTGTTTCCAAGTATATTGAATGCAAGGGTTTCCACACTGGTGTGGCTCATTGTTAATTAAACAACATCCCAGCATGCTTACAGACACATATGAAGGCCTGGGCAGGCCTGGTTGCCTATAATTATGGCTTGCATGGCTGCAAGACTAGAAAAAAGGCAGGAACTTAAGTTACCAAAACAGCTCAACTTGCTGACATTTCATAAGCGTCAGTGTCTAAGGTGATGTCAGCACGCAACTCTGAGTGAAAGACCTCAACAACAAGGGGCGACAGTGAATGGAAGTGCATCCTACAGGATGGCAATATCCATACTTTAATATGACATGCAAGGCAAAACAGCTGCAGCTCAATTAACTGAAAATTCCAACCTGGGGCACGAGCAGCTAGTTTCATCCAAAACATCCACTGAGAACTCGGCAGTCAGGTTAACGTTATCCATATGTCACGGCGGTCTCAGTCACTTGACCTGAATCCAATCGGGCATTTATGGGATATTCTGGAATGCTCACCTTCAGAAACCAGGCGTGGAAGAATGGTGCCACATGTCCTAACTTGGATGCTCTCCTACACCTGAAAATTGATGAGAGACATATTTAGAGAATATTTAATACATTCACAGGAGATGACATTATGGGAATTTCTACGGCTTATTGATGAGGCAAGAATACACAAGTCATGTTTCCAGTTAAGCGTTCTTGACAACAGGAATTTTAAGTTGGAACTGCGTCCTTTTCTGACGGTACCTCCTCAGATGATTGGTTTGCGTGGCAGAGAGAGGTGCAGGTGTGTGATTGCTGAAAGCTGTATCCCCATTGTTGCTTCCAATAATGCACCTATGCACTACCTAATATGGTAAGCCTCAGACCACTGTGGTCATGTATTAATTTAACCTCCATGGATGCACTTGATACGTGCATAGAGACGAGCCCCACACTCAGGACAGTGCAGATGAAATTTCAAGTAAGGTAGACCCTCGGATTGCCTGAGGTGCAGAGATCACTGCTGTCACGTGCAGCCCTCCCATTGTGACTCGTTCACGTGTGTAGGAGCTCCTGAGATTCACTGCTGTGGTGCAGCTGTGAGCTCCTGAGGTTTTAGTTCTTTTTTTCTGTTTACAGTTTTGCAAATGCCAAATAAACAGCTTTGGACCACAAATGCAATCCAAATGCATTCACTTAGAAATTGCAAAAGCCTTTACTGTGGTTTAAAATAATGAAAGTCAGAGTGAAAATAAGTTTTCACCCATTAGTTACCATTACTGACTGGTAATGGCATTGAGGGCTTTATTTTCACATGGGCTCAGTAATGCCCTCACTGGTCCAGCACATCTTACAGGGTGCTGAACATTTGGATTCAGTTCCTACTATTTTGTCTTTCCTCTGGAATGTGTTTCATGTGCATTTAATAAAACAATATAACTAAATTAGGGGAAAATGTGATTTGGGGAAAAGCATATTTTGCTGAAAACAAGTCCAGTTTTTGGTCATGAAAGCAAAACTGTTCCCAGACCTTGGCTGATGCACCTGTGACTCCAAAATGGAAAGTGTTATTGCATTTGACAAGATCTGCAAGTTGCTTGATTTTTACACATGCTGTAATGTGTGTCTGATTTGTAGATATAAGGTCATTTTAACCAGCTTTTTCAAATTTGGAAATGCTGTAATTAACATTTAAGGCAGTTTTATACCACAATAAGGTTACATTTGATGACCTGATATTATAGGAACTGTCCTTTCTTTATTTTCCAGCTTTTCGGTTTCTAGAACAGACTGTTCCAAGTCTTAACATGTAAAATATTATTTAAAACATAATTTTCAGAACATATTATCCATTTTTGAACAGAGTTGAAGGGCATTTTATATATTATGTTCATATTTTCTCTGCATATAAGAATTATTTTTTATTGGATTGGTTTACCAACCATTTATACAACTGCCATAAAATGTTTATTGTGTGAGTTGCAGTGCTTGTTTATAGGTTGATTTCTGAAACATTTTTTATTTGATAAATCGGTTTTTGTATAAATCGAGATATTAGATTAAACTGGCAAGTTAAATTGTGGTTTACTGTTGCTTTTCCGGTAGATACAGTACCTCCATTGCAAGTTGACGCATATTCGGATTCTGAACAGCATCTACCTGAAGGAAATCCTCAATAATCCTTAATAAGTTGTTTTGTTCTATAAAGATAAAATCAGTCCTTGATGAAAGAGAAGACTTGTGCTGAATAAATGGTAGTGTTCTGTAGAATTGAGATTATGGTTTTTGTCTTGAAACCCACAGAATTCAAAAGTGCACATTCTGGACACAGAGACATACGAGACAACGTTTGGCCCTAAAGCCCAGAGGAAGAGGCCCAGCCTGTCTGTGGTGGATATGAAGGACCTGGTGGAGAAGGCAGAGGCCTCAGCCGAGAGCTACGATAAGGAGAAGGACAGGGATCTCGTCATGGAGACCTCTGGAGTCAGGTTAGAGTGCAGCCTTTCGATCGATGTAGCCTTTGTGAACTGTGGTCCGTTGAGGTCGAGTTAAAGTTTTCTTTGTAAGAATTGTGGTTTTGTATTTTGAATAGCAGTGCAAGTCAAAGCACAAATCAAACTGTGTAAAAGAATTTCAGAGTACATTGTGATTGTTGACTTACCAGCTCTGGTCATACAACTGTGAAAACTGCATTGTGTGGTGCATTTAAATTGAATCCACTTACCAGTGAAGCCAGGAAGGTCATGTGTTCAAGGACAATGACAATGTGTACCAGAACACTCCATATTGGATAAATAAGATCACCATTTGTGTCTGATGTTTTCCCCAAGATCTCATTTTTCTGTGTACTAAATTTAATTGCTTTTTGCTAAAATATTGTGATGTTTAGTAATTGCTTGCATTTGTGTACTTTTCCATCCTTAAAGATCAACCACCACTGAAGTGTAACATACACTACATAGAAAATAAGGTGGAGATGGAAAAATTACTTCCTTAAAGAGGATCTGCAGTCGCAATTTCTCAGACCAGTTACTCAATCTCAGTAACAAAATAATTTAATTGGTGGTATCAAAAAAAAATTACAGTTTCCAAATTAAGCACAATATCCTAAACTTGATGAAAGTATTGTATGGTTGCCATGTTGCCATGGGGAATAGTAGGAGTTTGCACAAATTGCGTTGTGAAGCAGCCCTTCCTGCTCACTAGTCTCTGTAATGACTAATGTAATGCAATGTGCAAGCAAATACGTCCAGGTTGTGCAGCAGACATTTCACCACAGGAATGTTTCAACGCGATCTGCATGTACAGTTAATGAGTAAGTTGTATTTGTTGACAAAACCCTCTCAGTCGAGAGACTTCCAATATGGGAAGTAAGTAATGATAACACCTTCTATAGTACAGTATCCCCTCCTGCAAAACTGGTTTGAAAATTGAGATGCAGTAAGTCAAGAGCCACCCACTGCTCCACTCACCACTTACTGGTCTCCCAGCCCAATACTGACCAATCCAGCCATGTTTAGCGCAGTTAAAGTCAACCAACTTCATAAGCAGATTAAACATTTAGCCATGGACAGTTTTGATTTCAAACATGTTTTGACCTTTTTTTCTGTGATTTTCCCAAACCATGCCAGGTGAATGTGCCCCACAACATTACGCGATCACCAGAACACTTTTCTTTTGGAATCGGCTATTTAGAGGTTTAGGTTTGCCTTCATCCATTTGTCAAACACATGGTGTAAAATGCCCATATCACAATTTTTTCCATGTGCATTGCTATGCATGGAACAGTTTGTGCACCGTAACCCAGCTATGGTATCCACTCTGTGGAATTCATGGTGGACATTTTTGAGGAAATTGGCCTCTCCCACTCCTGGTTGATATCTGCAGTCAGCTGATATGCAGTTGCTCACCGTTTTTCTTTACATGTCAAATGATTGCACAGATATCGCAATCCCAGAGGATGGACTTCCTCCCACCGTTGCACTTTCCCCTGATGAGGTCTTTCCCTAAATTTCATGCCGACATGATCTTAGACCCAGTTGTTGGTGAAGCATCAGCATGGCGAGTTGTTTTGGTCATTGAAGTTCCTGCGAAATGCTCCTCAACAATCACCCCTCTTCAAAGTCCCTGAGGACTCTTGCAGCCCAGCAAGCTGTACTTAAAGGAATCAGGCCTTTATATGTGACAATAACCGTGTTAGTATATTTGTTCAATTATTTCAAATTCAAATTCACTGCTGAGTCTGAAAAAGTCAGTAAACCCTATCCGTGCCCCTTAGGATTTTATACACTTGGATAAAATGTTCTTTCAGACTCCTTTGTTGTGGACTGAGGAGATTTAATTCCTTTAACCTGTCTGCAAATGTGAATACCCTTCGGCCAGGAATCATTATGGTTGCTCTTTTTAAGACTATAATCTAATTTTTTCTGGTATGGCTACCAAAATCAAAAGCAGTATGCTAAACTTTAAACCTTGAGCAAAACTCCCTTTGATTTAAACATACATTTTGCCTTTTTACTGCTTCCCTGTAATGTCTTCTGAGAACAATTGCACTTATCTGGGTTATTTCATTTGCCAAGTGTCTGCCCGATTCATGATTTTGTCTTCTCTATGAAATCCCCCTCTTGCTTTTCCCCCAATTTTTATATGATCTGGGAAAGTAACTCATATCAGAATCTAAATTGTTTTTATAGATCAGGAAGAGCAGCCTAAAACAGATC
Source organism: Lepisosteus oculatus (assembly GCF_040954835.1). Classification (NCBI taxonomy): domain Eukaryota; kingdom Metazoa; phylum Chordata; class Actinopteri; order Semionotiformes; family Lepisosteidae; genus Lepisosteus; species Lepisosteus oculatus. The sequence goes on along the minus strand of NC_090706.1, from coordinate 12,494,216 downwards.
CGTGCAACCCACTACTTCATACATCTGTCTAAGGCTTTCCTCTTTAATATGACACGTTCATTCCTTTTTGTTTTGTTCTTGATATACCTGTCCAAATTGCCTTGGGTCCCTGGGACTTTTAATTTCATAATCCACCTCTAATGAGACACCTTAGCAATAGTTTTATGGTCATGTAAATGTAGAGTATCTTGCCATAAGCTTTAGAGGTGTCAGCTGCCCTCGTTGCTTGTTAACCCAGATCTTCTTTCTTAATTCACAGTGGATGTCTCTTGAGATTCCATTGTATTGCAAGTATTTTTTACAAAGTGTTTCCATAGGTCTTGACCACAGAGGAAAAACAGGTTGGTCTATAGTTTTTGGGCTCTGTTTTGTCCCCCTTTACTTGATTTGATGTTGCATTGCCTAAGTGTTAAAAAATTAAATGGGAGGGGTCTGCAAATAAAGTATCTAATTTCCTTAAGTACAATGGTGCAAGTACCATTAGGCCCTGGAAATCCATTCGTTTCAAGGCGATCTGGCCCCTCAGCTTCTATTTTGCAAAACATTCGTTCTCTAGCTGCTGCTAGACCGTGGTACATGTTCTTGATGTCTTCCATTGTGAAGACCTGTGTGAAGTTATTTAGCATGTTTGTGATTTATTTTTCGTCTCCAAATATTAATCCTAAAATCTTATAAAGACTTGGGCTTTTACAGTTCACCTGCTGTTCATTAGTTTCAAGGTGATTTGAACCCTCAGCTTCAATTATGCAAAAAAATGTTCTTTTCTGCCTCTGTCTTGTTGATTCTTATCTTTTTTTTCCAGCTATGCCTGTCATTCAGTGATTTTTCTACTGAATCTGGGGGATTTTAGTTTTTTTTTTCTGTAGAGCACTCTCATGCTTCTGTTTTTTATTGTTGCTTTAAATAATTTGATCGTATCCCTAGATCTGGGCTTATTTGTTTGATTTTTTTTTTACCTTTCTTGTTACATAAAGGGGCGACAAAATCTTAACCTGAGAGCAGTTATCAGCATTGAAGACATAAACGTGGTGGAGTGAAAGAAATATTAGAGAGATCCTGCAAAGTCTCGGATTGGAAACCAGTAAATTCACAGTTCATGTATCAGTGTGTGATTAATATTCTGCCCACTAACCTTTTTCGTCCTCACTACGTTTAATCAGCTGGACCCGCAGCACCTGAAACTGCACTGCTGTGTTTAGGTGACCCTGCCCTCTGACTGCCCATGACGGGATCACCTCCCTTCTTTAAATTGACCGTTGCTGTTTGCAGGCTTCAGTTGTAAAACAGTTGTGAGTAGCCAAGAATAAGTACAGTATGCATTTGATTTTTTTTCATCAGGGACGAGGCTCGAGAAGAAATCTTCAAAAAGGGGCAGTCAAAAAGGATCTGGGGTGAACTCTACAAGGTGCGTAATACAATTTGTTTGTTTTTTAGTTTATGTACCTAATGATCCATATCTCCTTACTTCATTTTGGCTGTGTGGAGCATCTTAGACATGGAGTGATGGGATTAAGCTGGTGGTGTTTCAAATAAGTACTATTGATTAGCCTTCATGCAAAACCATCAAGTTAATAGCTCTTTTAGGAATATCAGTGAGGGATGTCTGAAGGGTATTTAGTGCATATGTTTGTGAGGTGCTGGCTGCTCCTGCAGTCTTGTTGAAAGGTGTCAGAAGCAGAAGTAAGACATTATGGAGGTGTTCTCTACTCTGGTGAAAGAAGCCCTGTTTCTTCATTCCTGTAAAAAGAAGCCCTGTTTCTTCATCTAAGCTCTCAGTTAGTTGAGAATGTTTTGTAAGTTTAAGGTGAAAGCAGTCTTCAGTATGGCAGAAAGATTAACTTATCTAATCTAACTGCTGTTTTTGAGAGCCTGAGGTTGGTGTTATTTGTCATAGAAGTGAATAGTATCTGTATTTGAAGCTGTATTTGAGGACTATAGCCCTTGAGGGAGTTGCCTATCGCTGGTTTAAAATGTTGACTTGTGGAGTGAAAACTTTAAGACAATGCTTGGGAAAAAAACTGTTCTAATCTTCAACTATATCCAAATTATGTTGGCTTTCTATATAGCTGTTTGGTGCCCAGAAGAGCAAGAGAATTGTTATGACTTCTAATACAGTGAAGTTCTTCTAAAAACAATGCAGATGTATTAAACAGGTTTCGTATGTTCTGCACTTTGGTTTGTACATTGATTTTTCCTTTTCCCCTAAGGTCATAGATTCATCTGATGTCATTATTCAAGTGTTGGATGCCAGAGATCCCATGGGAACTCGTTCACAAAACATCGAGTCCTATATGAAGAAGGAGAAACCCTGGAAGCACCTCATATTTGTGCTGAACAAATGTGATCTCATTCCCACTTGGGTTACGGTAAGGGCCTGTGTGGTGGGTGGAGTTCTTAATAAGCTCTTTATAACAGCTTATAAACTCAGTAAGGTCTTTAGAATGTGACTGAATTCACTTTCCCATTCTGGGGAACAAAACTTTTAAAAGTACGTTTGCTTGTGGACTTCATGTCTCTCAGTGCCTTAACAGGGTATTGAGGACATTTTTGGGTTCGCTGTTTATAGTTTCATTGAGGTGTCATCAAGTGGCAGAGAAAGGGAAGAAGGTTTCAGCAGCTAGTGAAACGTGGCAGAGTACTGGGCAATTCACCTTGCATGTCTTGTCTCCAGAGACACTGATGGATACCTGCCAGAACCTTTCTTTGATGTATTTAGACTTTCACATGAGAGCTGTAAGTTTTTTCGGACTTGTGGGCCGCCAGTAATGGAAAGTAGTTTTAAGTGTAGTTTTTGCAGTTTCATCTGGGAATGAAATGCCTTTTGCTCCAGGGGCGATTCAAGTATAGTGAGTTTGTGAACCATCCGCCAAATACGCTTCACAGGTGGGGAAGAGTTTCATTCCACACAGTCCCCTAAAGCTTCCATTCCCTCCTGCTACTGGGTTACAGGGCTGTGGATTCACTGCACTTCTGCTGGGACCTCAGTCACATCCTTGCACCTCAGACCCCCAGTGACATCCCTACTGTTCCGATACCTATAACATGCGATGTATCCCCGCTGGAAGGCAGCTCCTTGGTGAACTGCACTGCAGCCCTGGCTGTGTGTAATTGTGGTGTCAGGTTGCAGAATGTCTCCAGGAGCTGCCTGCCTCCTCAGAACAGTGGCCATGACATGCAGGAGACCTGAAGGTCAGACCTTCAGGTGAACAGCCACCATCAGTCTCCTGCAAAGGTACCCAACCTTATGAAGCAGCATCTGAATGTGCTTTCCCAGCTCGCAAGTGTGTTTGAAGGATCATTCTCAAATTCATTTTACTAATACATCTTGATTTCTATGATGTACTCTACTTGAAATTTTGAATGTATTTCATCCTTCTGTGTGTCTGTATGTAGTCTGCAAACTTGGCTCATTTATATTTTTCTTTCACACAGAAACGGTGGGTTGCTATCTTGTCACAGGAGTATCCCACTCTAGCCTTCCATGCCAGTCTCACAAACTCCTTTGGAAAAGGCTCGCTGATTCAGCTCTTAAGGCAGTTTGGAAAGGTAATTTCAACTCATTTTTGGCAATGAGCGAATTCAAACTTTGTTGAGTGAAACCTTCAGTCATTTTAATAGCGTAAACCTCATTAGCCATGTGTGAATTGAAATAAATACTGTCTCTAATGTGAATTTAATAACATTTACATAATTACCATCTAATAATGAGAGTTGGGAGCTGCAAAAGAACAAGAGGTTTACTTCTCTACAAAAAAAGTAAAAAGAAATTTTGCTGTGAGACCTCTTCAGTAGTGTGGGGGGAATGGGGAAGACATGAATCTCCTGCTGAAATTACGCTGAGCTTCATGTCTGGGTCCTTTAACAGGGATTTGACGACTCCTACACAAGAGACACATTGGAGGTCAAAATTATCCTTAAACCTCATGCCTTCCTCCAGCTCTCAGTGATTAACTAATCTCTCCATTGCAGTACAGATTACTGTCTTCTGCACACCCCTGGAATTCATTACCTTTGCTTCCACCTCTTTAAGCCAGCTTTAAACTCCCCCTGCCCACTCTCGGGATTTTTCCCCTCCTCCCTACCTCCGTGAGTTTCCCTCCATATATGTAAATAGAATATATATTCAATATATATGACTTGAAATTTCACATAAGTGATTCTGTTATCTTTTTTCATAGCCTTGTGGATAAGTAGTCAAAATATTTTAGCAGCTAAAATTCCCTTCAAGAATATTGTGCCACGTCAGGAAAGTGTGAGTGAATCCAAGCCAGACCATGACCCCAAAGGAGGGTTTAGTCTCTCGGTCTTTTGATTTAGAGTGCCGATAAGGATAGTTTTTTGGAGTGTCCGCTTCGTTTCTAATGAGAACCATACTTGTTTCCTGTTTTCATGCAGACCAATGTGAACCCCTGGTGTAAATTGCTCTCTTACAGTTGCACACTGATAAAAAGCAGATCAGCGTGGGATTCATCGGTTACCCAAACGTGGGCAAGAGCTCGGTGATAAACACTTTGCGGTCCAAGAAGGTGTGCAACGTGGCTCCCATCGCCGGTGAGACCAAGGTAGGTAGCAGGCAGACCTCCCCCACCCCCTCCCCTTCTCACCACAACGGTTTCCCCCAACAACGGTCAAGGAAGCGCCTCGCAGTGATGAATCGGCGTCCGTTTCCAGCTGAAAAACAATTGTCCGCGCTGCAAATCAAAATCCTGGAGCTGTTTGTGCTGGGTTTTCAACGCCAAGGCAACCAGCAAATAAATTGCTACACAGAATCTTCTTTATCTTCTCCTTTTAAAGGCATTTTCCCAGGTTTTACTTGACCGCATTTTGGCATCTGCAAGCATTTTCAAGGCCACAAAACTAGAAGTCGTATTATTTTTTTGATGTATTGAAGAAAAAAGATAGGTTTGCATTGAGGAAAGTCCTTAAAATGTCGTGGAAGGTTAACTGAATTAAAACTTCACTGGTTTTAAATTAAAAGTGTCCTGTTATTGGAAGGAAGCTGTACTTACCATTATTTCCTGTATACCTCCAAAGCTAAAGGAGTCTGTGCCTGATCAGTATCAGGTTTTGAGACATGCAGGGATGAACTCCCAAATGAAAACCAATACACAGGCTTATGTATGTTAAATGTTTATATAGTTTATATAATGTTTAGAAATCTTTGTTGCTGATAGTGGTGGGTACGGATCAGTGTGCAAAATGCATGAGCCCTTTATTCATAGGTGTATCTGGAATGTGCAGCGATCTTCAGTCCTTACACTGTCAGTGAGCATTTTAAGTGCCATTTAATTTCAAGTCTCATAAATAACACTGCAAGTCTATCATTGATGAAGATTAAGGTATTGACACTGTTCACTGTCCATAAGAATGCTTTAGAAATCTATATGACTTACAGAGTGTGCCTTTACAGATTTCAGAAAAGCATGCTCCTATTGAGTCAGTTCCTTGTTTCTGATACTTATTTCTTAGTGGGTGGATAGAAGGAAATGACACTGCCACTGGATCAGATACTGATTTAAGCTGTGTGCAGATACTCCTTAATTTGCCCATACCTATCCACCCTTTTGTAGTTTTTGTTCCCACTAAATTAGATGAAATACCCTTTACATCGTTGATTTAATGAGGAAAATTGAAAAATTGAAAATTGGTTTATGGACAGTACTCGCCTCACACCTCTGAAATCTCTTTCTCCAGAAGCAGTGTTCTTGCAGGGTCCTGAGCAGAAGGCTTGGTGCTTCACAAGGTGCACTGTTGCACACGGTTGTGTTTCTGCCTTAATTGCTGTAACGTTTGTGTTATATTATCAATCCTATATAAAAGGCAGAGTGTGATGAAAAATTAAATGTTAAAATATACATTTTCAAGGAAATTCATTATCCACTGTGAGGAGAAATAAGCTGCTGTTTATGGGGAAACAGATACGTTTTGGCTCTGCAGAAGCTTGATTCATTTCATATGTTAGGGGAAACCTCTACAAGGTTTCCATCCAGCTCTGGCTAGTTGATTACATCTGAGGTTGAACCCTATTAAACCTCACATGAATCCAGCTAGCGTGCATGTGAAGTCTTGTGATTTCAGCAGCTGAAGTGACACCTTGGCCACAGTTTCCAAAAAAAAAAGTTGATTAATCTGTGATGTTATGTGATGTATGGGGTGATATTCCCACAGGTATGGCAGTACATCACCCTGATGCGGCGCATTTTCCTGATTGACTGCCCTGGAGTTGTGTACCCATCTGGTGACACAGAGACAGATATCGTCTTAAAAGGAGTTGTAAGTTGTTCCATTTCTTTTCTTTGTCTCACTTGCTTTGCCTCAGCAATTTTGTAATTTGGGGGAAATTTTTGTCTCATGTTGTTGCGGCATGACATCAAGCTGCCTGCTTGTGCATCAACTTCAAGTTTTCAGAACTCTTTTCAAAGAGTATGGCAAATTTTGTCATTATTTCCAGCAGACTAAAAAGTTGTTTCGACAGAGTATTGCCACACCTGTCCTTGATCCTGAGGGGGTGTTTCAGTTTGTCTTCTACAACACGTTCAGGTTCAAGTAGAGAAGATCAAGAACCCAGAAGAGCACATTGGCGCAGTGCTTGAAAGGGCCAAGACAGAATACATCCAGAAGACGTACCGGATTGACACCTGGGAGTCGGCAGAAGATTTCTTGGAAAAACTGGCATTCAGATCTGGAAAACTCCTGAAGGTCAGTACTTTCTTCCAGAGTATGAGAAGGATTCAGTCACAAAAACAGTGATGAAATGGAAAACATTAAGCAATGTACTTTCTCTGCAACCATTTTACTACTTCATAGTTTATATTCTTCTATTTGTGTGCCTGAGGTACAATTAGGGTAAAAGCATTTATGATGAATGACTGGACCACACGTAGCTCAGAAATATACAAATTAATTTGTGTCTTGAAGTAAAGTTTTAGTTTGCTCTGTTGGCTAGTCGCCTGGTATAACTGACCGAGTCCTATAAATCAGAGGTGCCTAATTTTGGTCCTTAACTGCTGCAGTCTAGCAGCCATTACAGTCGAAGTCTTTAAGATTTGTGAAGCAGTGTTAAATCAGCCCAGTGAAGCCCTGCATCAGTTTAACCCTTTTCTCAGGACTTAGGCCTCTGGTGCTTCAAGGAGTTAACAGCCCTGTGGCAGTTCAGACCCCTAACTTGCAAGGAAATTAGAGCACATATTTTCGCACTTGATGCAATCATGTTAGCCCAAGCATACAGATCTACAGTTTATTCATTGGCATTGACCCTTTTCTTCCATTTATATGTAGTTAAACATGTTCTAGGGAATTAGCTACCTGAAAATACAAGCTAAAAGTGCAGTGCATATGGCGGCCCGTGTAAATATTTTCTTGTTTTGCTCTCATGAAGGGCGGAGAACCAGACATGCAAACAGTGTCTAAAATGGTCCTGAATGACTGGCAGAGGGGGCGCATTCCGTACTTCGTGAAGCCTCCAGTTGGAGAATCGGAGGGGGAGGTGAGAGTGGCTCTTTCTACTTGTTCATTAAAAATTGGTATTTTTATTATCTTTCATCTTGACTTATGTAAAGATTTAAACAAGAATGTTTTTTTTTAAATCTGGATATGATGTTCCAAGACAAATGTACGTCCAAAACTGCTTATAATCTTTTCTTTTAATCCTGATAGTTTGATTCAGTTCTTAAATCACTGTTAATAACATGAATTCTTGCCAAATATATAAATACAATAAATCAGATAAAAGATTTTAAAAAAGTGTTCTAAATAGTATTTGTTATTTGTTTTTTTTATTGAAAACTCTATGCTATGAACTAATTATGCCCTCTGCAGGTAAGAAAAAATTGTACAGGCAGTTATTATCTTACATAGGGGTTACATTCCTGAATGTACTACGTAACCCAAATTCTACATGAGTTGCCTTTTCATATAATTACAGTGCAGTACACATAAAGGATTCAGTCTAAAACCTATGGTAAACCTACCCATTAGAGAAACAATTCAGTGTGATGCATGTGATATCACAATATTATCCATTAAATTAATTTTACATAAAACGTATAGGACTGCATGGTGGTGTAGTAGTAAGCTTTGCTGCCTTGAAGCACTGGGGTCTTGGGTTCAGTTCTGAATCTGGTTTGCTCTCTTTATGGGGATTGTGTGTTCTCCCAGTGTTCACGTGGGTTTCCTCCAGGTGCTCCAGTTTCCTCCCACAGTCATACACTGGTAGGTTAATTGGCTTCTGGGTAAACTGGTTCTGGCGTGACTGTGACTGTGACTGTGTCTGTGCCTTTTGCCTGCAGTGGACTAGTGTCCTGTCCAGGGTGTACCCTGTCTTGCACCTTTTGCTTGCCGAGATAGACTTTGGCTTCCCTCGCAACCATGAATTGGGTGAAGCGGTTAGAAAATGGATGGATGGATAAAAAATATACAATTAATTGTTGCGTTTTTTGGGTGGTTGGTACTGTGCTCAGCATTGTAGGTGTAACTTTTATTCCGGGTGTTTCCCCTGTAGCACTTTTGGGACTTTTGAAAGGGAATAACGTTGTAAAAGAGTGTTTTACATTTCTTCCTCTCATCGGTTAGTTATACAGAATACTCAGTTCAAGTAAAAACAAAAAAGTTAACTTTATAAGGTGAGTTAGGCATTTTTATAGGAATAACCCCACTTGAAACACGTTGTATGTTACGACCCTAACACCTACGATAAAGAACATTACAGCCATGACGTGATCTGATGCCTTTGTATGTAAAATTACAGTCCATACAGTATTAAAAAAAATCTTTAAAAAAGGAAAATTATGAACCAATTACAGAATTTATTTAATATATAATCGTACATATCTTGTACTATTGCTGATGAGAGGCAATGCTTAGAGGCGTGTCTTTGTCTTTGATCCGCGAGCCACAAAATTAGGTTTTTCATTTTCTCAATAACATTTGCTCCCTGCTTAGTTATAATAGCTGATTTCAGGAAGGCAGATTCTTTAGCATGCCTCCCAGCCTGCTCTTTCATTCACAGTAATATTCAGTGTGGTTAATGCCACAGTCTGCCTGGATTAACACTTTTGTAATATACACCTTTTAAATAAGCATCATTTATTACTTCCTTTGTGACTCCGTGCTTTAGAAAGTCCTACAGTGTGGTGTGCTTGCTTGTCCTTGCAGCCTCAGGCTAATCCAGGCTGCGTAGAAGAACCTGCCAGAAATCAGGAAATCACCCTGACAGAGCAGGCACCTGGAACAGAGGGCAGTGAAGCAGATCCCGCAGAAACAAAGAAGCACAACCAAATCCAGAGGATCATGTCAAACATGCGGCAGAACTTTGGGAAAATAAACGTTGCCCCCGAGTTCACCGAGGAAGATCTAGTGCCAGTGGAAGTGTCGGACATTTCTGACCTGTCGGAGCCAGAACATGAGAGCTCTGAGGAGGAGGATGACAAGAGAGGAGAAGAACAACAGGGAGAAGAGGTGCCAGTCGACCCCTCGGCACCAAACAGAACCGAGGGCAAGGGGTCTAAAGAAGTGATCCGTGCCTTGGATGAGAAAATTGCCAAGTACAAGAAGTTTCTGGACCAAGCTAAATCCAAGAGATTTTCAGCTATAAGGTGCGTTTACCCAACTTTTCATGTGTATGTGTTTTTTTTGGAACTAAGATCGGAGCAAGAAAGTAGGGAGCATGTTAAAAAAAATGGGGGATTTATAGCAGGGTTCTCTGAGTTCTGCACCTGGAGCTTTAAGAATGGCCACATGGCAAGCTTTTCATTTCAGATTTATGCTTGAGCTCATTGCCCGACTGTTTTCTAGGCAGGAATTGAGTTTTCTTGGAGAAAGACGCAGGATACAATTTGTACATTATGATAAGGCAACTGGGTGCATTTGTAATTATTATAGTGCTCATATGTTAAATGGCGTGACTTCTCTTCTTTAGGATACCCAAAGGACTCTCAGAAAAAGTATTCACAAAAACAGAACAGAAAACAAAGCCAGCTGATTCTCACGCAAAAGGTGAATATTTTTTCTTTCATTTCATGACCAGTGTACTGAGCAGTACAGATGAATAATGTGTTCCAAGGTAAAGGAGATGACCCATGAAAAATGCATTAAAAGTAAAAGTTTAGATGAATGTAAATATGTGGTCTAGAGTCCCTTCCATTGGTAGACAGGCTAAACCTTTCCTACCTAAACTTTCCTCCCAGAACAGTGCTATGAAGGTGGCTGTGTTTTTCTGCCCAAGATATGTAAATGTTTTTTCTTTTCGGTGTACCTATCCTCAAAAATGAAAGAATAATAATAATAAAGCACATTGATGTTTTCTCTTCAGGATTGCACAGAGGTTTTATTAGTTTTTAATAGGCCTGTTTCCTAGTCAAGCTGCTGCAAACAAATGAAAAAAACACCCAATTCTGACTAATTAATGAATCTGCTTTTCCCAGTGCGAGAATTAAAAACACCTAGTATCTTGTTCCATATTGTCATGGAAACCCCGCTGACACATAATTTGGGAGTTGGACTAGCTCCCCCATTTCACTTGTAACTGCGTGCAGGGTCCTGATGTTACAGATGTGTAAATGTAAAGCATAGTTCAACTCTCTATGAACTTACAAATCCCCATTGTTTCAGTTCTCACAAAAGCAGGAACGAAGAGGAAAGCAGAAGATGATGATGATGAGCCTCAGAAAAAACTGACTTCAAAGGAGGTGTGTATGGTTTACTGCTTGTTGGGTGGTTGTAATGAAAGTTTTAAAGTAGTCTATTATTTCTGTTGTTTTGCTTAATTTGACTGAATCTTAACATTTTCTCTGCAGAAGAGAAGACATGAACGAGCTCAGAAGTCTAAGAAAGTTGGAGTGCGATACTACGAAACACACAATGTCAAAAATAAGAACAAGAACAAAAAGAAATCCAGTGGTTTAGAGGGGAAAAAGACAAAGAAATTGAAGCATAGATCTTGACGCACACAATGTATCAAATAAAATTTAATTATTTTAAACCAGTCTTAATTTTTGGCCTTTTTAGATAATTGAAGTAAAGGTTTGTATCTCTGTGATGCTATACTTTTGAGGTGGCCGTAAGGAATATTGAATGCATTTGAAACTTGAAGAAATACATTTTTGAGACATTAGAAAAGCTTGGATTAAATAAAAATTTCAATTTATCTGCCAGCCACAGAACTATAAACCCAGAACATGATGGTGGATTTCTGTTTGCTAGAGGCTACTGCCATGAGTTCTGGTGAGTGATAGATGGCTTGAAGTTCTGATTTAACTGAGGATTCATTTGCTTCCACTGGAGGTTAGTCAGTGTCCATGTTCCTGTGTACAATTGTGTGATTCAGACAAAACATTATTGATAACATTGTGCAAAAACAATAAGATTTGAAACACAAGTGCCACAAGTCATTAAAAGCTGTTTGAGTTGTTAAATTCTATCTGTAAGATACTCAAGAGAATAAGGAGAATGTTTCAAAGTTTAATAAAAACTTTGTGCTGTTAGAAATCATGCATGTGTTACAAAAGCGTTCCATTTACTTCTTCGGGGCAATGATACCTTCCAGTTGTGCCTGCAAAACAAAGAATGTACCTAAGTGTTAAACATGGGCTCATAACATGTAGGTAAAAAACATTTTTGCATTGCTGGAGATTTATTTTAAGAAGGAGGCCATGTCTACCCATGATTATTGTTTGCCTGCAAGCACAGTATACAGGAATTCTGTTGATCTGTTCAATCAAGTGTAAAGGGTTGTGTATCATGAGTGTACTCTTAAAATCAAAAGGTACACATTATTAAAGGAGTTAACAATATCGAAACCAGTACAAGTTACAGTCTGATGAGCTGACTTAGCTTCCTAACACTTCTTTCACTGACAATGCAGGTAAACCCAATTAGTAAACTTTCTTGATGTGACTGCTAATACAGCTTTCACATTTCAAGCTGTATACTTGTTTTAAAAAGTTACAGAAGTAATGCACAGCTTTGCCTTCTGTCACTTGTTGGGCACTGCTGGTCTTGTCACTGTGTTAAAGGTGTCTTGTTACACTCGGATGTACCTTGAGCTGCTGGTTAGTTCTTTTGAGAAACTGGATTTCTTCCGTGTGTTTCTTCTCCTCCACCTGCCTCCTCTCGGCTTCCCGCTTCTCGATGGCTTCACATTTGGCTTTCTGCTCATTCAGTTGCCTCTCTAAGTTCTTCTTCTCATTTTCCAAGTCGGAAATCTAGGGAGATAGTTGTGAAAACAATCAAAATTGCTATTGATCCTGTTCAAGTTTCAACTGGAGAGAGTAAAAATGCAGTGCAACATTTAATATCTTCTGTTCGAACAAACATAATTACATTCGGAAACAAACCAAATTGTTTTCTTATATACTTTTTCTAGAAATCTCAGTTTGTAATTGAAGTTAGTAAAAGCACCTTTTTCTCCATGTCGGATTTGCCTTGCTCAGACTGAAGAGCCTTCCTCATCCCAAATGCCACACTGCTTTCATAGAGGGTCTGATAGGCAGCGATAGTCATCCGGATCTCATCCCGGACCCGCAGCAGAAGCAACCCGCGTTCGGCACAGTTGATGGTGACCTGCCTGATGAGTTCATCTGGGAAAATGGAACATAATCTGTAGCTTAATCCTGAAAAGACTTACATTTTTTTAACATACAAGAAGAGGCTGTTGAGTTTACGGGGAGAAGCAACTCTTACTTTCTGAAATGCTTATACTTCCATTTTAAAAGTATAAGGAATAAAATGCAAGAACCCAGTGTTCGACAGAATAAATGAAGCATGTCTGGGTAAGAAGGAAGGGGTGGTGTGATGGGACTGCATTTTGAAAATAAGCAGCAGGATGAAATGAAGCAAGTAGATGCAGACAGTTTAGAACCTATACAAACTAACAAAAGGTGAATGCGATAGAACAGCTAATGTAGACATGGGTACAAGTAACTTGCTGTAAGATGTGAGTCAAAGTCAAAAGAAGAATGGTTAAACTGTACTACATAAACAATGATAAAGCATTCACATCTCAAAAATATGTCTATAGTCTAGATTGTTTATTGGAGAAATTAAGAAAAAGTCTGAAGGAAGAACACAATGCTTGAAAGCACCCAGGATTAAAAAGAATATATCAAGCTACAGACACAGCTGAAAAGGACAAGATGGCTGGGGGCTACAGCTTTAGTTATTGTTGGCACTACAATGATAAAGGTTTTAATAGTTCACATGATAAGAGGAGATGAATAAGATAAAGAAGGCTAAATAAATATTGTTAACAGTGTTTTTTTTTAGATAAGTTGTTGCAGAATGTACTCAAGCAGTATTAGGCAATTTCAGCATAGCTGATGCTGATGCCGAGGCTCAAAGGGGATAGGGTTGCTGAAATCTCTGGGACCTGATGGCTTCTTCCCACTTGTGTTTATGGAAATGCGGGATATTACTGGTACATTCTTAAATAGGGTATTTCAGCCATCGCTAAGGGGGTTATAGCTGGAGACAAGTGAATTGCAAATAATTACAACAATTTTTATAATGGAGTACAAAAAACTGAACCAGCTGTTAGAGGACTCCTTCTATAAGTGGTGGAAAGAGATTCTAGATTCAAAAGCTGGGCCAGATGGTTTTTCAGCCATCCTATTGAAAAATCTAAGGAGTATGAGATATGCAGGTGGAGGATCGTTTTATTGTCTTTTTTCTCCCACACATACCGAAGCACTGTGTGTACAGCTCCCTGCGCACCGGGCAAATCCCAGTTTCACGGGCCTGTCTCTGCTGCAGCTTCAGGTCCAGCTGCTCCTGGAGGTGGACGACATCCATTCGAGTGCAGGGTGTGCTGGACACTTGCTGCACCCACAGCTGATTGTTCTCCATCCATTCCCTGCAATGACAAAGCGAGTCACAATATCTGATGTGAGTATCATGTTGAACGCAATATTAATAATCAAGGCAGTGATAAATTCAAACCCATGTGGGCAGTTGCTTGTTATTTGTCACAGCTCTTACAACACTTGTCCAACAGCGCTCACTGAGTGTGTGCAATGAGCATATTATAGCGAGAACTTTTCCCAGAGTTTTTTTATTAGCTTTCAAATTCTCAGTGTGAATGGATTCGTCTTTTGATGTACTGGGTTTTACTTTTGTTTGGGCTGTATAGTTAAGCCACTTCTGAATTGTGTTTTGGGAGTCCGCTATCTACAGTAAATCCGACGTCTGGCAATATACATTACAAGCTATGCACTGCTTCACACTTTCAATTTGTCTTTACTTTAATATTTACCTTAACCTCATCCGCTGTGTTTGAGCTTAAATATCAAACCACAAAATGGATCTGCTTATTAATAGTCACTATTCTTTGAGACACTATTCTTTGTACCTGATTCCTAGCGAGTCAAACAGCTACTCCACAGGCTAGGGCTGAACTCTTGTGTGGAAATGTAAACTACCCAATTAACTCTACTAGCACGATTTTGAAAGGTGGGAGGAAACCAGTGTACCCTGAGAGCAGCAGCTGCCCAAACCACCTTGCCAGCCATAAAGACCTTCAAGAAGACTTAAGAAAGATTTACAGTATTATCTAGAATAAAGGGAGTGGAAAGTAAAAAGCCACAACCTTCAGACGTCCAGCATTAATGGTAATAGTTCTATGATTTAATTTCACAGTGCAAGAAGGTGGCATATCTGTCGGCACTGTGCCTCACAAATATTGGTCCTTGGTGCAATTCCAGACTGAATTTCTAAGCTCATGTTCCTCAGTTTTTTTCCAGGTGCTCTGATTACCTCCCAGTTTCCAAAGACATGATTAGGTGAACTAGTGTCTGTAAACTTTCTGTGTGTCTTGCCATGGACTGGTGTCCCATCCAGGTGTAGTCCCATGCCTTGACCATTACCTGGGAAAAAAGCATCTTTCTGATCATTTTTAATCTGGTTTTCAGTGATAGCAGGAAGTATATGCCATTGTTTTCAGTATTTTAGAATGTATACTTCATTGCTAATATACTATACATCTTAAAAGGTGAGATATTCTTTCTTGTGCTTCATCATTTCCATTCCCATGTTAAACTTTAACCGAACACAACAGAAATAAAATCTCTACTTATAAGGTGATTTACCTAGGAGGTAGGATAGCGTTGAGAATTTCTTCAGTCTGCTGTTTGTTAGCATCCACTGAAGGTGCTTTGGGTTTGGGGGGAGGTGGTACTGGTCCAGTCAAAACCGGCTGCTGGGGGCTGACCTTTAAGGGACGAGCCTGCAAGAGGAAAAAAAATATTCCCATACACTGACACAGTTCTTCTCACAATCTTTTTGTTGTTGTTGTTGTGCACAGTAGGAATTTCTTAAATTCTGTAAACTGCAAGGATAGAAAAACAAATACTGGTTATAAAGCATTCGTGAAGTTAGCAGAAGCCACAACTCAAGGCCAAAACAGACGTGTTTTTTCCCTCCTCCCAGTTTCAAATACAGACTTCTCTCCTAGCCAAGTTTAACATCTTGGTTTTCGAATTGGTGTTTTTCTATCCACCTTCTCCAGTAGTTTGATTTATGACCTTTTATATGTCGTATGCTGTTGTTTTAAATAACAAAGGTTTGCATTAGCTATACAGTAGAGTAGCTTTCTGCTCACGAAACAACAAAAAATGACCTGTCTGTCCTAAACATCTCTTGGACACCATCCCAACTCTAACTCCAGGGCTTTGAGTCAGTACTACTGGCATTAGATAAAAGTTACCAACATCTGACAGATGTGCGCATTTGCTTTGATTTCAATTTACATAACAATTTATTTTTCGGGTCTTGAGGTTTTATTTATGATTTTTGTGGGGGCTTAAACATGCCAAACTGCATCTGGACTTGGGAACTGTGCCACATGAACTGTCACCACCTTAGAATTTTACCACCATAAAACGAATTATAATCAAATGAAAAATATAGACCAATTCTATAATCCCAGGTATTTTGACTAATTAAAAACGCTTGCATACATAATTAAAAAATGTTTCTCGTTTGGGACTTTTTAAACTAAAGGCCTATATTCGTCTGTCAAGAAAGAATAGTAGATGTTTCCCATCCCCATGATAAATTCAAGTTTTCTTATTGCATTGATATTAACATATTTTGTACATTATTAAAATACCGTCATTTTATAATCTGACTATGTCTGATATATATATATATGAACATATATGGCGGCGCAGAAATATCCACACTATTTTAATGCATTATGTTTAAAGGCAACAAGTTAAAGTACTGTACTTGCATTTTCCTTAAGTGTTTACCTTCGGTGATTTCTTCTCTGTATTTCTGCTCACCAGCACTGGATTATCGTATTTTAACAGAGAATCAGCAGGCGGAATCATGTTGCCGAGTTAGAGTAAATATTTTTATTATTTCCAATATAGCAGTAAGGCCACAAGGCAACATATATAACAGCCCGCGAACTTTCAGTTGTTGCAAACAACACTGAGAGGAAGCACTGTTTACAGTTGCCGTAGCAACCTACCCGGCCGTGTCAGGTGTACGGTGGCCCCGACGTTGAGACGAAGACACGTCCGACTTCAGCGGAGCAATTGTAGCGACACACCGTGGAGATGTGAAGAAATTAAACATTTCGGTCAAATACACAAATTCAGAACAAATTAATAATAATATCCTTTCTTAAGTCGTGTGTTTGCAGCCTTGTGGGCAATGCAACAATTATAAAGAGTTATATAAAAGAGTCTATAAAGATAAGGTTACACGGAACCTCTTTGTCATATCACCCTGCACTCACAATGGGCAACCCACTGAAGCTAAGCAGGTGTGAGCCTTGTCGGTACCAGTATGGGGTGCTCACCCCATGGCCTCTGTGTGTACTAATGCCCCAGTATAGTGACAGGGACACTACACTGTAAAAAGGGCGCCGTCCTTCGGATGAGGCGTAAAACAAAGGTCCAGATTCTCCATGGTCATTAAGAATCCCAGGGCGTTTCTCGTAAGAGAAGCGGTGTTACCCCGGCATCCTGGCCAAATTTTCCATTTACTAATCATGGCCTCCTAATAATCCTCATCTATGAACAGGCTTCATCACTCTGCTGTCCTCCACAAGGATATCACTCAGGTAGGTGGGGGCTACATTGGTTGTGGAGCGAAATCCCCATTAGCTGTAAAGCGCTTTAGAAGTGTAAGGATTTGTTGTTTTTTCTAAAACCCAAAATGATTTTCTTTATTTCACAAGCATTATCCCCCCATCGCCTTGCGCAGCTCAGAACACAAATTATTTAATCTTAATGTATGCTTTACAACTCTTTCAGGGCTCAGATCCAGATCAGTGTTTAAAATGCATTTCATTTTAATTCAAAGTTCAAAACATTTCAGTTGAAAGAGCTTTCTGAGAATACAGAGTAAAACTCAAGTGAAACAATCAAAAAGAAAATACAAGACATACTGATGACAATGAGTCAAAACACTAAACCAATGCAGTTACATTCCTTACAAAATATTAATACATTATAAATACTGAAAAATAAACATGTGCAGGAAAATTATTTTAAATATTTGACCATTCGTTGAGTTCTAGTAGAGCAGTAGAATAGTTTATTTCCATACGTACACTGATCCCTCGGCACATACACAGTGCAACAGACAACACAATGTTGACAACAGGAACAATGAATATGTTGTAATGTGTTCTTTTAGGAAGTAAGGATTTAACTGTCTCTTAAACTACAATTATTGTTGTTAATAAAGGCTATCTTTTTAAAATAATTGTTGTTATTGCATATTTGTTGTTTGACTATTTTCACAAAAGACAGCTTTCTTTATCACAGGTGTCTTGTAACATGGGCTCAGATCTCAGAGCCGAAGGAGATTTACTCTCAGGCAGTCTCAGTGTCCGGGAAAGAGGTAGAAGTTTCTGAGCAACGTTGTTCTTTCCTTGCAGGGCAGTTGTTGAGGAAAGTTGTGAAAAGAACGCTGGACCTGTAAGAGACCATTTTTAAGATCTGTTTCAGCCAAGGTGTTGTGGAGAAATTCTACAATGTTTTAGTCCTGTAAATGTAGACAAATAGCAAAAACCCACCCGGAAACATTTAGGAAACAGGTACATTTCCAGTTGCCCAATGCTATAGTAGCAATAACAGTGAAGGCACGAGCATCTATAGAAATGGTATTGCATTTCAGCTATATTGAATACATGCTGCCTACATCACATTGCTTACTTTGTGAACTTCTGTTCTAACCACTGCCTTTACAAACTCTTAAAATATGAAAATAACTGGTTAATGAACTGTTTCTATATTTTGATATTATCCTGTAAATCTTCTATTTAGATATAAATAAAAATAGTAATAGTAATAATTACTATTAAGTCTCCTGGAAGATCATTTTCAATCATCAGGCCTACTTCATTTCTACGCGGGTTAAAAAAGGTTCGTAGAACTTCAAGTAATAAACCATTTTAAGTTAACCTCACAACACCACCTTTCTCTTCCAATTTTTTTACTTTCTGTATTGCAGTTCAATATAATGTACTTGTTTATCGTTCTTGTACATTAAGAGCACTACAGCAGAGGGCTTTACCAGCTTGAGTGGAAAATTGTTCTGACACCACTAGTGGTCTCCTCTATAGCAGGCTTCTAAGAACCTCATGAAGCTGCCCTCTGGTGGCAGTCGATCAAATTGACAAGGAAAGTCATAATCCAAGCATTCTATCTACTCTTTCTCTTTGAAATGTAACTTTCTGGAATAGGTAGGTAAGCAATTAAGGTTCTCAGAATTTCATTTGAACTGTTTTAATTTTCTTCATATTTAGCAATGATTTCTTTAATCATTATTTTCATTGATACTACAGATTAAATAATTGGAGCAGATTATCCCTACTGTATATACCCACATTCAGCCAACAGTAACAAATATTCTCTTTGCAACCCACCCCAGCTTCAAGATGTTAGAAAACTGTGAAATAGCAGTGAAACAGCTCCATTGATAGTAGCAGAGGCAAAAGGGGATGAAAGCTCAATATAAGCATTAAAAAAGATCAATATGACCCAAAATTAGAATATATTCTTCTTACTGGGAAGTAGTTTTTACATAAATTTTATGAATACTCCTATGCATGTTCATGATAACCTTGAACAAATCAGGTCTTCTGTAGTTCGATACATGTGTGAAAGGTCTAGGCTATGTATCCACATAATATTTTACAAGATTTAAGATACTTCAGGTACAGGATATGGTGAAATAGCCATTACTGACCTTCTTAAAGAGATCCTCAATGTGGAAATTCCAAGCATGATTTCTGAATGTTTCCACCAACCTTTGTATGAACATTGTTCCATTTTTACGGTGTCTATATGCTCTTGTTCCTATTATAAGAAGAAGGAGAAGACTTCTAAAACTGACAGTTTGACAATAATACTTGCCGAACTATTTTTAAAACTAAACCCATTATAACCTGCCCAAATTAGGCTCTTCTAGGTTTTTAATCTTCCTGGTAAAAATGAATTCTACAGATGACACAGCTTATATTGCTGACTGCTTTTGTAGATATGACCTTATAAAATCATGAAAGCAGTTGGCAGTATCAAAATCATAACCTTCAGATTTTACCTTGAAGAGTACAGGTTGAGATTAGAAAGTCACAATTGCAGAAAAGAAATACATGTAGAACTCTATTGAAATACTGACACAGAAACAGCCACTGATGTACATATATCCACAATGGTATGCTCATGCTAATAATGTATTTTAAAAAAAGAAAGAAAAATTGACCTGGTGTGGTTGAGCAGAAAAAGACGAGGTCACTCTCCTTATGAATTTTGTTTAAAGGACTGTCTGAGTCATATTTTGTCAAACACTCTTCATCGTCTCCTTTGTTAGTGGGGATCATGACAAAGCCCTTGTGGTCTGCAAATAAAAGGAAGATTGTTTTGTCTCATTAAAAAAAGAATGATTTATCACTGCTTGTAATAATTCTTAATATTAGAAATTAAAGCCATAAGTGTAAATTACTCTCCAATTCACTGAAAGGCTAAAACACTTGCTGCTTCTTGCCAGATAGCATTAACTATTCATTTGGTCTGTTTTAGAGTGCTGTAGCTGAAGGATGCAGAGTTTCTAACATTAATGATTAATGCTGTTAATGCTGTGTGGAAACACAGAGATAGGCCCACAGATGATGAGGGTTGGAGAATGCTGTTGAGTTATACTGCTCTATTCATGTTCTGGTTTCAAGAAATATTGCAAATTAAAAAGTTATCAAAAAGAAAGCTTGTATTTTGTTATGAAGGGGAATAAATGTGGTCTGAGCTATTATCCTTCTTGAAAATTGAAAATTCATCTTTGAAAGAAAAGAAACATAAATAAAAGCAATATTAGACCATCACATCCTGCATTACAGGCTAGAGTATTAGGAACCCTCAACACACTTCTTACTAGACATTTGTAAGCAGGAAGGAAGGACTGAGCAGGAAGTGGCAAGTACTCCACAAAGTTCTAAAATCCATTTATCCATTTTCTATTCTGCTTTATCCAATACTGGGTTGCAGGGGAGCTGGAGCATATCCCAGAAAGCAATGGGTGTAAGGCAGGATACACCAAGTCCGGTCCACTGCAGGGTACACACACTAACACCACAGCCTACTTTCCCAAAAGCCACTTAACCCACCTCTATGTCTTTGGACAGTGGGAGGTAACCACAGCACCAGGAAAAACCTGGTGGTAACACTGGGAGGACATACACCTCCACACAGATAGCACCCCACATCCGGAATGAAGCTTGGGGCCCCAAGTGCTGCATAGCTGCAAAGCTAACTACTGCACCACCATGCCACTCAGGTCTGATACTTTTGCAGAATATCCAATACCATTATTCCAGCAGGATCACCTTCAGCTGACAAGGAGAAGAGGGTAATGGTGTTTGGGAGATGAGCTACATGTTTCACAAGGTTTACTGGTGTTCACTAGGGTGAGATCTGGGGATTTTTTTTGCCAAGGAAGGTGATGGAAGTCTGTCTCCTGCTCCTTAATTTCATCCACATGTTGCTTTCCATTCAGACAATCGATGCATTTGACTAGAGGTTCCAAATACTGTGGTTCATGATTTGTGGTTCCAAATAATGTAGTTCGAGGACCTACCTCCTCGGCAAGCCTGTATAATAATGATCTTGGGCTTTCCCACCAGATTCAGGCTGTGGTCATTGCTGAAGATCCTGCCTATTGCCTTTGTTGTCAGGATGGTTTCGCTCCTGCTGTGCTGTGGATTGTAATCAACCCCACAGATCCCTTCCTCTGTACCATGGGACATGATCACAACGAAGGTGCTGTCAGACATCTTGTGTTCTTCTCGCTTGGAAAATGATCTTAGACACATCTCCATCTCCTGTTTTTTGGTCAACAGAAAATGAGGATTTTTCCAAAGAGCAGACAGAATTCCAGAATAGAATAGGTCTGTTAACATGTTACCCTTCCCAGGAATAATACCTCAGCTTTTTAATTAAAGTTGAGCGGACATAATGGTTCATTACAGAGACTGGCTACACTTTAAAATGAACAGTCGCATTGGGGTTTTGCATGTCAATCCAAAAACACATAATAATAATTCCTTACATTTATATAGAGCTTTTCTGGACTCAAAGCACTATATAATATACATATATATAAAATCCCAATCTGTTCCTTACTTTCCAGTCTCTAAACTATTAGGTACATCTAACAGTGCACATACTCTTGACTAAGTAAGATTAGTCAATAGCACATTATGCCTTTACTCATAATCAAGGAAAGTAAAATGTATGGAATGCAACATGGTGTCACACAGCCTCCACAGCCAAAGCTTTGTGGGTACATGATGCTTGTGTTTTTTTTTATTTTTAGCATGGAATGAACCTCTGCTTGCTCATTTTTCCTCTCACAGACTGAGAAAAGCTGCCCATTCTAACCTCTTCAGAAGACTACAAGCATGGCTACCAGATGTTGTTTCAGATAGTCATTGAGCATTTTAATGTGTTCATCATGTCTGAATCTTTGCATGCCTAATACATAACCCTACTGTAAGGAGTAAGGTTTACACACCTAAGATGTTTTGTGACTCACCTCAGCAGTCTTGTTTTCCACTACTTCCACTCTGTAATCCAAAGCCTCCAGCAGTGTCTTCATTTGTTTTGTATCAACTTCACTTCCATCACGGCTATCCACAAACCTGAACTTCATGTTGTTGATTATAATAGCCAGACGGGTTCGGTTGTTCTTCTCTCCGATGCAGTAGATCTGCAACGTTAATATTTGACACAACTGTGCAATTGGTGCATGTGAGATAGTGGTAGGTGCATAAAAGATGGAGACTCTTGTGTGAACTACATTCCCCACAAACATTCCCTGACCAGTTTGTGCAAGGCAAGTGATAGCCATTAGACAGATGCAGAAGACAGAGCAGATCCTCTGTTATTCAAGCTGAACCCAAGGAAGGGAGAAAGGAAGGAACTGACTGACTAGCTGGCTGGGTGACTGACTAACTGGCTGGGTGACTGGCTGGCTGACAGACTGTTTTTTATCTCTTGCCCTGTCAAAGAGCAATCTCTCTTTATCATTGCTGTGTGTGTTTGTTCTTCCTTGCACTGCCTATAACACCCTGCTCCAGGGCGTGTCACAGTGCAGATGAAAGGTTACAAATGAGAGCTTATCATTCAGCCCATCAGTTGAAGCCCTTTTCCAGTCTGAATTTCCATTTATGGCCTCTGGTCCTTGTTACGTTGGTCATGGAGAGTCATGTTGGTCAACACCTCCCAGGATTTCAATACTTACAAAAACAAAATCCTATGTCATGTTTTCAGAACTAAAGAGATTCCTTTGCCTTCACCAGTCTGTGAAGGACATTGTTTTGAGGCCAGAAATGGCACAACACTTTACATTAAATTATTAATGTAGAGTAGCAATATCCTTTTAATGTTGTGAAATGGTGAAAATCGTATACTTTCAATATTGTAAATCAGACCCTCCCGATACATAACTAGAACTTTTATTGAAAAACAAACTGTCCTTGGTATACTCTAACATTTTGTTGGCTTTCTTAAGAGATAAGATCACTTTATTAGCCATATACAATTTCTTGCAGAAGAAATTTATCTTTTCACATACCCCAGCTTGCTCTCCATGAGACACACACACAGGGAGAGAAGCTTGGGGTCAGAGCACAGGGTTAGCCATTGTAAAGCACCCCTGGAGCAGTTGGGGTTAGGGGTCTTGCTCAGGGGCCCAACAGAGTAGGATTCCCCTGCCAGCCATGGGATTTGAATCAGCAACCTTCCAGCCACAGGCACAGATCCTTAGCCACAGAGCCACCACTCCTTTGCATTGTCTAGATGAGGACATTAGCAAGGTCTCCTAAACATCTAAGATTATTAATGGTTTGCTTCTTCAAGATTGATACCTATCAGTTTGTATTTGAATTGTATCTTCATATCACATAAGAAAAAATGGCCTGTATTGCCGTTGTATGGGAGCATGTTCCATATGGTCCTGTGTGTAAATGTACCAAATGCAATTGCTCTATTATATTTGGTACAGAAACTGCTGCAGTTTTTGTGGTGTGTATCAGAATAGTGCAGCTAAACCATCTACAATAGTTTTGATTAATGGGGTATCAGGTGGTTTTGCAAGACTAAATTAACACTGTTAATCATACAGGATTTTACTGATTCTTAAAAAAGGATCTTTCAAAGGGCTCCTTGAGGAATCCCACAGATCTAACTTCCCCCAGGGCTCTACTCACAGGAAAAAGAGAGGATTTTGGATTTGACTTGCAGGCCTACCTCCCCTCTCTGACTGTCCTGAATGTGTCTCCTTGTTTCCAGAGGACAGGGCTTAACAAAAAGGTTTGGCTTGTCCACAGGGTCCCTGGCTCGTTCTGTTGTCCTGTTTTCATCCAGAGGTTCTGAAGAGACAAAAGATGGACAGCTCGTGTGACTTGTGTGGGACACCCTCTGTGTGGAAAAGCAATGCCCAAAAATATTTTTCAAAAGAATTATCATTTGCTCTCATTGGCACTTTCATTAGAGAGAAAGGAATCAAACCATTACTTACCCTTTTGTTCTAAACAAACAGCCATTATCCATCTATAGTGTCTGCGGTATGCCTTTCCATACAGTTCTGCTAGAAGCTGAAGGAAAGTAAGGGATTTTTTCTTATGAATGATTACTGCCACCAGTTCAGCCATCTGGTGTTTGACTGGATATTTTCTCAACCAGTGGCCTTCAGCTGGAGTAATCAGGCCTTTAGAATATGTTAGGCTTAAAACATTTTCAGGGTCCTTAGAAAGTAGATCCACAAGTTCAGATTTTTTCTTGGCAATCCATTCAGAAGCCAGACTCTCAGGTCCTGCCAATATAAGCCACTCTTTCTCCCTTGGCCCTCGGATACTGTATAAACAAATACAGACAAGTCAGACATAAAATTATAG
The DNA here is from genome assembly GCF_040954835.1 of Lepisosteus oculatus. NCBI lineage: Eukaryota > Metazoa > Chordata > Actinopteri > Semionotiformes > Lepisosteidae > Lepisosteus > Lepisosteus oculatus. The sequence goes on along the minus strand of NC_090706.1, from coordinate 12,469,819 downwards.
CGACAAACAAGACATACATACAGATGCGCCCCATCCCTGACTAGAATCCACTCCAGCAAGCAACAGACTGACTTTGTTTCACACCCTAGCAGGAGTTCTGCATTAATCTGCGATTTATGGATTTAAAACAGTTATTTTCTTTAACTTACAGTTTCCTTCTCCAGTGGACATCAGGTGCTCGCTCCATCTTCTCCATAATACACAGAGACTGGCTGTAGCCCTTACAATCTAAATGCAGCAGTGGGAGTAAGAGTTTAAGTCCTCCCAACCCGTTTTCTTAATTTCCTTGTGTGACGCCATCAGTAATGAAAACTGGTGTCTCTTCCAGTAAGAGAAGCATCAAGATGATTTTTTTTCCGGAGACACCTTTTGGAAATCCCACTTTATACATAGATAAATGACTGAACTTTGGTTTTGCCTTTCAGTTAAGAGATAAGATAAGATGACTTTATTAGTCATATCCAATTTCTTGCATTAGCTCTAGAATAGCTCTCCATGAGACACACAGAGAGGGAGAGAGAAGCTTGGGGGTTAGAGTGCAGGGCAGCCATTTATACAGCACCCCTGGTGCAATTGGGGTTAAAGGGCCTTGCTCAGGAGTAGGATTCCTCTGTCAGCTGTGGGATTTGGGCCGCAACCTTCTAGCCACAGGCACCAACCCTTAGCCACAGTGCCACTACTCCACCCACTAGTTAATGGTTAACTAACAAGTAAATGAAACAGCTGAGAATCTGTCTAATCAGCTCTAGCTTTCCAGAAAGAGCAGTAAAACTCAAATTGCAGTAGGCTGGAGAATTGTTAATCCTCTGTTCATGCAGAAACCTCCATTACTGTTTGTATATTTTTTAAAGCTGCTATAAATTTGTGAAAATAATCCAGTATATTTATATGGTATTCCACTCACATTCAGAAGCCTTAATAATCCAGACATGCATATGCAGAGCCAATTCATATCCATCCACAGTTTTCACATTGTGTTGCTTTAAAGTTTGCAGTCATGACACCTTGGAGTAGTAATTAATACCTGTTACATACGCAACCTACTTCACACATTCAAAAAAAAAAGAAGTAAATATATAATTTACTTGGCTAAAAATGGAAAAGTGTTAATTACATAAGCATTCAAGATGTTGTGGAAAAGGTAAATTAATTTAGGTGAACAAAAGTACCTTAATGAGTCTTACAATACGTTGAGTGGCCTCTGTATGACATAATATTGGATCTCTTGATTTAAGAATAAAACCGATTCTCTATATGAGGGTCCTTAGTCAGGTAGTGAATATCATGACTAAGTAGCTTTCAAACTAAAAAGGATCAAATCAATTAAAAACACAGATCAGGAGAAGGGTATTAAACATTCAAAGTCTACTCCAATCATCAAGAAATATATCACCCACACTGTTGCGTTCTCAGACCCTACCTCCAAAGTGAGCATCAGACAAGGAGGAAACTGGTGAGAAATGCCACTTTAAGGCTAATAACAACTTTTAAGAGTTCGATGGCTGAGATGGAAGAAAATGGGCAGTCAATAATTTGTGTCACATACTAAATCTATTTGGCAGGTTGTAAGAAAGCCAGTACAAAAAATAAGTCAATCCAAAGCCTGCATAGAGTCTGCAACAAAGCACTGCAGTGATCCTGCAACCATGTGGCAAAAGGTGTTGTGATCTGTTCAGATCACATTGGAACTTTTTGGTGCAAACGCCAGCAGTACATTTGGTACTGTCCCAACACAGCACATTTCCCAGTCAACTCTCTGAAGTAAGGTATGGTGGCGATGCTTCTCCTCCTCCTCCTGGAACGTTTGCTAGGACTGGAGGAAAATGGACAGTAAAGTCCACAATCAACTGGTGAGATCTTGAACAAATGGCCGAGAAGAAACCATTTTTTTCATCTGTGTCATAAACACCATATAAAAAGGAATACTTTGGCTCTTAGCAGTGGACGTCTAATTCATATACTATTGAAAGTAGCAGATGGGGCTGAAGACACAAACCTTAATGGTAATAAAAAAAGAGGCAAATGGAAGCTTTAAAACATGTACCTGGATATAGGTTTTTAAAACAATGTCAGAAATGCTACATCATTCGGAACATGAGAGAACTGAAGACCAGGTTAATCAAATATGAAAATAAAATGATTTCAGTTGTTAAATATTACAAATGCTCAGATTCACTATAAAAATACAGGTAAACTAACCATAACCAGCCTTCAAATGTAACTAATCATACGGGCAATATGTTCTGTACTGTAAAAATGTTCTAAATATTTAAAATTTAGAATAAGTGTGCCTTGTAAACATTGAATATTTCTAGCATAAGCACTAAATGTTAAATATATTGTTATATTCATAAAATAATATAAAGATACATTCATTACAAATAACCGACGTTGAGACGTATATTCTCAGGCTTTATGTGGTATATAAGAGAAAATATTAAAATAACTAAGTTTTAACACTCAATTTACAATGTTTAGTTCACCTCCTGGTGTTCCGGGATTTGCGCCAGATCGCAACCTTACAAAACTAGCTTGTCGAAGAACACACGAATACATTAATTTACAGTTAATACGTGACATTATAAATATTATGTGTGGGTTTAAAAAAATCTGGAAAAGCAGAAGCGTAGGCAGGCTGAGACGTATGCCTGGGTCCTTGACGTTATTTACGCAACACAGTTTGTTTTTTTTTAAAACACATTTATTTTAATAAAATATATTTTGAGTATATTATGGAATTTCTATTGTAAAGAATGCCAGTACATCATAAGTCTCACTTAAACTGATTTATATATTGAAAAGTTTATCCCATAGTATCGAATTAAGCGGAACGATATAGCTCGAAAGGCTTGAAACATCCGGATCCCATATACGATGTGCCCGGAACCGGAATAAGCCCGATACGAGTTCTGTGGTAGACGGACTTTGCGTTTGTGTAAGGAATTACATCTGAAAAATATCTGCGATGAGAGTGTTTTAAATTCTCCTAAACGATATTAGACAAATCGTTTGAGAAATGGACAAGGAGAGAAGACACAGAAAGCTGGAGTCCCCTCCTTCACTGAAGGAAACAAAGACGAAAATTAAACAGGAGAGGCTGAGCCCCGTCAGGCCTAAAAGACCTCGCCGCTCGAGTTCGGCGTCAGATCGCAGCAGCGCAAGCCCACCCCCGCACAGGAGAAGAGCCAGCAGGTAGGGAGGGTACAAGAAACGAAAGCTGGGAAAAAAATAATAGGTTTTTATGTATTTACAAATACTAGGCGTTTTATACCGTATCTCACGAAAGGAGCCGTCTTTTGGTAGTGCATTATATACAGCGTTATAGGAGCTGCTGTGATTGAAGGCCTAGCTCTTTCGATTAAGTTAAATACTGGGTACGCCGCACGTTAACTCTGTTATAGTCCAAATGTAGTTATCCGTTAGGAAGAAAATAATTTTGCGGCTGAGATCATTCCAGTGAAATCAACATCAACAAAGAGGTCAGGACAAACAGAATTTCAGTCAATATAAATAACTTTGTATTATTTAATAGGGGGAATTGCAAAAGGGGTCAACCCTTTCCTGTGTTTGAACATTACACATCGCGGTACAGAGGCGTTATTAGGTGGGAGTAGTGTAAATCACATCGGCGGGGGTGTCACTTCCACTCTATGATGCTGTATATAGTTAACGTTTAGGCTGGCCTGATTTACTTTGATGATTTTGCTACCTAGGTTCATTATTTTACTCCAGCCGGTAACAATTTGAAGTGCCGACCGATAAGACGTTTTCAGGAAAAGATTTATAGAAAAGTGTAAACCTGCCTCTGTCCATCCCCTTGTACAGTGCAGCACTAGAAATTGCATCAAGCCTCTCTGAGTGATGCTCTGCTGTGGTTGTGTTTGGGATGTGACCTCAGGCATTGCAGAACGCCGTGCTTCTTTATCCTAAGTGGGTGGCTGGGGATGTGTTGAGTAGATTGTGCAGACAGGCAGGTCCTACGGCAAGGTAATGCAAAGTTTTGGGGTTGAAGACTTAGCTATTAAGGTTTCTTACCGTCTTCAGTGTATAAAGTGTTACTTTAGTGACTTGAGCAAGGAGGAATATTTTTGTTGTAGATTTATGTGTGAACTATGTTGATAGGTCACCGCCCAGAGGAAGAGACAAGTCCCCAGTGAGACGGGGCAGCAGGTCTCCTAGGAAGAGAAGGAGCACAAGTCCTCCCTGTAATGATGTAAGAATAAAGCAGGTAATTCACATCATGGCTCCTTTCTGTTTTCCCAAAGTCCGTTTTGTTCTTATGAGGCTATGGTGTTGAGTGGTGACTCAGTGTGGGGTGTGTCCAGACGAGCCATCGAGAATGGCTTCAGCACCTGTGTGGAGGTGGAAAGGGCGACATCAGCACCACAATTCAAGTGTTTAAGATGGTGCCAGAGACCTGGCACTGTAGGTGTCAAAGGGTTTAACTGGAAGTAGGATTGCGTGCACACATTGTTAGCCAGGTCTCTCAGTTAATTCTGATTCTGGGTGCAGAGAGAGAGAGTAGGTGGCAATGGGATAAGTGCAGTATTTTATATTTCATAGAAGTGTTTTAGTGGATGCAAAAAGTCACAGCACTGGTAAGCGAAGGTTTGAAACGTGCTTTGCATTGAAAAAGGCCATTTTCTGGCGAACACACACAAAGTGCATCTTTCTGTAACACTCTGCATTGAAATATTCTCAAAGAGTTTTCATAATCTGAGTACAACCCCAGTGTCTTTCTGATATTACTGTGGATGAGTGTTGAGGAGGGATCACTGCATATGCATTAGAATCTACGCAGAGATTTCTAAATGGGGCACAATGGCTATTTTTGAATATATATATCACATACAACAGGAGCAAATTTCTAATGAACCCCAGATCAGATTCTGTAGTGTTGCACCAGTGAGGTGTGTCTGAAGGGTTTTACATTCAAGCACTGCTCTGAAGTCCAATGAAAGTTATTCCTCTCCTGGGACAGGAATAGAAACATATGCCTTGTTTTGGAATAGGCCTTTTTCTTGGGCTCTGAGATTAACGTGAGATCACCCGGATTGTGGTTGTTGTCAGGAGCGAGATGACCGCCGTGGGAAGGAGGAGCGGAGGCACAGAGATCGCTCAGAGGCGTCTGACGACATGCGGGGCAGAGATGCGGGAAGGGTCCGACACAGAGACAGGGTGCCTGAGCGGGACAGGAGGATGGGGGAGCGGGGCCGGGACAGAGACGCCCAGGTTTTCCAGCAGCAGCAGGCCGAAAGGGAGCGCCACGAAGAAAGGAGGAGGGAGAATCGGCAGAGAGACGAAGATCGCATGGACTCGGAGGACGCGGGCTTCGGTCAAGAGGAAAATAACGATGACAACCCCGTCCAGAAGGAGCAGCCCAATTTCGAACTGTCCGGAGCCTTGGTGGAAGATACCAATACGTTCCGGGGGGTGGTGATTAAATACAACGAGCCCCCCGAGGCTCGAATTCCAAAGAGAAGGTGGCGGCTCTACCCTTTCAAAAATGACGAGCCCCTGCCAGTCATGTACATTCATCGCCAGAGTGCCTATCTCTTAGGCAGACAAAGAAAGATCGCAGACATTCCCATCGATCACCCTTCTTGTTCGAAGCAGCATGCAGTGTTCCAGTACAGGTGAGCTCCTTTTTCATTGCAATCTCTGTGGGGGTTAGTTTGCCCTTTTGCCTGCTCTAGTTACAGAATTAAAAAAATAAGAGATCTTTAAGTTCTAAAAATCAGAGTATTATCTGTCTCCACATTTGGTCACTCCAATTTTAAATGTTAGCTTGCTGAGTTTAGATTACTGTTACACAATATGTAAAATCAATAGGTTAAGTTTTATTATTATTATTATTATTTTGTTTCTGATTGACATGTGGTTCTTAGTAGACTAAGTAGACTTTAGCAAATGTTACTGCAGTTGCTCAAAATGGGTGTCCTGCATTACGTTGTAAAAAAATCAAGGAACATAAAGGTGAGGTTGAAAGGAGGTGATGGGATAGCAGCCTCTTTGTTTTTTTTTTAAGGTTTGAAGATGAACTGGACTACTAATATCAGTCATCCTACTGGGCCAATAGTAGTCAACCTTGCTGTCCCACCCCATTGCAAGTCTTATCTCCAGCTATTCCATAGTCATCAAAGTAGTCTTCAATCCTTATCTGGCTGAAACTATTTTCCAAAGTGACATGCATTTGCACCTATTGATACAGATCTGCATTTTACTGTAGCAACCTGAGTGAAGTGTCTTGTTCAAGAGTACTGCTGGACAACCCTCTGGTAAGGAATTCAGAGCCATCAGTACTGCTCTTCACTGCTGTAAAGAGGGAAAACAAGAGGTGCTAATTTAGGCTTAATTCCCTCTTTAATTTATTGCAAGTCCCAAAATGACATGAAAGGGACATGCCAAGGATGACTGCTCCTGTGCTGTCTGAATCTAATCAATATTAAGTATGTATATTGGTTTTATATTTAACAGACTTGTGGAATTTACCCGTTCTGATGGCACAACAGGCAGAAGAGTCAAACCCTACATTATCGACCTGGGATCGGGAAATGGTACCTATCTGAACAATCAGCGCATCGAACCCCAGCGCTACTACGAACTGAAGGAAAAGGATGTGCTGAAATTCGGATTTAGCAGTAGGGAGTATGTCCTGTTACATGAATCTTCTGACACGACAGAAGTGGAGGAGAAACAGGACGACGACGATGAGGGACTTGATGAATGAGTTTAGTGCAGAAAAAGATAAGGACAAAGTCTTTCATTCATTGTACCAAGAGGGCGTAAAACGTCTGAATCTCAGGTTGTTTATAATAGTGCTTTAGTATTTCACACCTGACCAACATATGCCTGCCACTTCATTCAAATCAAAAGAGCATTATGCCAGTAATTGTGCAAAGAGTAACATATTTTTCTAAACAGAACACTTGGATCTGTATCAATGGGAAGAGGCTCATTTCTTCAGTGGTAACGGAAACACACTGGAGATATTGAATGTCTCTCTGCTTTCATGTGTACCTGAGGAGACCTGACAAGTAGTGAAAGAGAAGGATAACTTATGTTAAAGAAAATCTCAAGGCTTTGTGTATAAGGTTTGATATCTGGAATCCTGCGAGTTTAATCTGGTATTCATTTTTTAAATGTCTATCAGCTGCAAGTGTTTTATTTTGAGAGTGTACATTACATGATATAGAAAGAGTGGGGGGGGGGAGGCAGGAAAATCTGTAACAGGAATTTGATGCTGCCTGTATTTGACATATTTGGTTTTCTGTAATTGAGGGGAAATGTTTTATACCATTGAAAAGACCTTCAGTGTAACAGTTATATTTTAGTTTTTTAAAATGTTTTGTAATGTAAATAAATCCATTAGAAAACCTCTGATGTGTTTTTTCCAACAGCATTTTGTCCATTTAAACAGAAAAATGCCAGATTCCTTTCAGGGTGTGCGGTATGAATTGTACAAACTGCAGAGGTTAAATAGTATTTACAAGTTTTAAAGTAAAAATATACAGTGCCTTGCGAAAGTATTCGGCCCCCTTGAACTTTTCAACCTTTTGCCACATTTCAGGCTTCAAACATAAAGATATAAATTTTTTATTTTATGTGAAGAATCACCAACAAGTGGGACACAATTGTGAAGTGGAACGAAATCTATTGGATTTTTGAAACTTTTTTAACTAATAAAAAAATGAAAAGTGGGGCGTGCAAAATTATTCGGCCCCCTTGCGTTAATACTTTGTAGAGCCACCTTTTGCTGCGATTACAGCTGCAAGTCGCTTGGGGTATGTCTCTATCAGTTTTGCACATCGAGAGACTGAAATTCTTGCCCATTCTTCCTTGCAAAACAGCTCGAGCTCAGTGAGGTTGGATGGAGAGCGTTTGTGAACAGCAGTTTTCAGCTCTTTCCACAGATTCTCGATTGGATTCAGGTCTGGACTTTGACTTGGCCATTCAAACACCTGGATACGTTTATTTGTGAACCATTCCTTTGTAGATTTTGCTGTATGTTTGGGATCATTGTCTTGTTGGAAGATAAATCTCCGTCCCAGTTTCAGGTCTTTTGCAGACTCCAACAGGTTTTCATCCAGAATGGTCCTGTATTTGGCTGCATCCATCTTCCCCTCAATTTTAACCATCTTCCCTGTCCCTGCTGAAGAAAAGCAGGCCCAAACCATGATGCTGCCACCACCATGTTTGACAGTGGGGATGGTGTGTTGAGGGTGATGAGCTGTGTTGCTTTTACGCCAAACATATCGTTTTGCATTGTGGCCAAAAAATTCGATTTTGGTTTCATCTGACCAGAGCACCTTCTTCCACATGTTTGGGGTGTCTCCCAGGTGGCTTGTGGCAAACTTTAGACGAGACTTTTTATGGATATCTTTGAAAAATGGCTTTCTTCTTGCCACTCTTCCATAAAGGCCAGATTTGTGCAGTGTAAGACTGATTGTTGTCCTATGGACAGACTCTCCCACCTCAGCTGTAGTTCTCTGCAGTTCATCCAGAGTGATCATGGGCCTCTTGGCTGCATCTCTGATCAGTCTTCTCCTTGTCTGAGCTGAAAGTTTAGAGGGACGGCCAGGTCTTGGTAGATTTGCAGTGGTCTGATACTCCTTCCATTTCAAGATGATCGCTTGCACAGTGCTCCTTGGGATGTTTGAAGCTTGGGAAATCTTTTTGTATCCAAATCCGGCTTTAAACTTCTCCACAACAGTATTACGGACCTGCCTGGTGTGTTCCTTGGTCTTCATGGTGCTCTCTGCGCTTTCAACAGAACCTTGAGACTATCACAGAGCAGGTGCATTTATACAGAGACTTGATTACACACAGGTGGATTCTATTTATCACCATCAGTCATTTAGGACAACATTGGATCATTCAGAGATCCTCGCTGAACTTCTGGAGTGAGTTTGCTGCACTGAAAGTAAAGGGGCCGAATAATTTTGCACGCCCCACTTTTCATTTTTTTATTAGTTAAAAAAGTTTCAAAAATCCAATAGATTTCGTTCCACTTCACAATTGTGTCCCACTTGTTGGTGATTCTTCACATAAAATAAAAAATTTATATCTTTATGTTTGAAGCCTGAAATGTGGCAAAAGGTTGAAAAGTTCAAGGGGGCCGAATACTTTCGCAAGGCACTGTAGATGCTGGAATTAACATTGCACAATGGAGGACCTGAACACTGGTTGGGGAAAGGCCAGGCTAGTCTGCTTGGCTAATCCTGTTAATACCACAACCCTCGCCAGGAGTAAACCATTAAAAATAGATGGATGGGAGCCTGCACTGATCTGCGCACCCCTAGTTTTCTCAGTCACTCAGTGCACCTCTAACCCCATCCTTTGCAATATCTTAAGGACCTGGGCACAGTTTAGGAAGCCTTGATTTCCAGTCATTTTCTGCAATTTCACCAATTAGAATGAATCATGCTTTTCTGCCTTGTTTTTAGACTACCTTCTACAGTTGCAGACTGTGGGGAAAAAATAGGGATATCTTCACTGAGTCACGTTCAGCTTTCTTTTTTTTCCCAGATATCCCTATTTGTTTTAGGTATTTACAGTGTAGGCACTTTGTAAGGAGTTTGATCTTTCAGTTCCCCTCTCTCTCTACCCCCTGATCTCCCATTTGATATTCTACTGGACATTGACCCTTCTGAGAAGGTTTCGGGCTCTAAAATGGAGAATGTAAGGTGTTCCATCTTTTATAAGAGCTGCCTGGGAAGACGATCTTGATGTCAGTTGTTCAGATCAAGGCTGGACATCTGCACACTGTAAGTTACACACCTCCTGCATTAGTGCACATCGCTTATTAATACATTTTAAAATTGTGCACCGACTCCATATGTCTAAAACCAATAGAATAGAATCTAATTCTGTAAAATAATCTAAAGGTAAAAGAATCAAAACAGCAAGTGGTTTTTAGGTATTTGGTCACTTCTGTTTGTCTTTTTGTGAATGTGATGTGACTTTTTTAAACAGAAAAGCAATTTTAACGAAAATAAGCATACAGTGGTCCCTTTTGATAACTTTTCGGTGGGTTTTTGATCGTACATGATTCATGCAGCCATTTCCTGAAAGATACTGATGCAGTCTTTAACAACAGGGCTGGGTACCTTGTTCCATGCTCTTATAACCTTTTGGGTAAGGAAGTGTCTTGGGCGTTTAAAACCGAGACCTTCTTCACAAGTTCTACTTGTGCCCTCTTAGTTCAAAAGACTTCCGCAGAGTTGACTTTGCCAATGGTATAATGTGATAGAGAATGCAAGGGAACCAACACTAAAGCACCTGTTTGTCTACCATTTTCTTAATAAACAGCATCTTCCAACAATCCAGTGGGATTGTTTGAAAGTGTTCTTTCTAACCTTGATCTTCAGTGTGTGTCAGTGCTGCTGCTCTTTTCTCTCTCTTCATGTTCTCAGCAGGTCTCTTGCCTCGTCTTCTTCAGTCCTGTACTGATCCAGAGCCCACCCTTCTGGTCACTCATGAGCCCTGGGTGTTTCCTCTGGCTGGTGGCCGGGTGATGGGAGCCATGCGGGTGTGGGCAGGAGCCCAGACGCGTGCCTGGAGGGGCTGCTCTGCTGTCACCCGCTGTGTCCAGGACAACTTCACAGCCTACTGGCTTCCTGGGCCTGGTGCGGCACTGCCTGCTCCTCTCCTGAACCTCATGCAGGATAAGACACTTGGGAAGCTGCGATGGTGAACAGCCTTTCCTGTCAAACAGTAAGACCACAACAATTAGAAATCCCCACGCAGCTACATAGACATCGGCACTGGATCCCTTAGCTCTTGGTTCTCAGATCATTTCAGCCCAGTCTTGTAGTCTCCACACTGTTTCCTTCTCCCAGCCAAGAGCTGAGCAATCTTGTAGGACTTGGCTGACTCTATTAATTGACTTCTTTATTATCAGACCATGGAAGACGATTGTAAAGCATTTGCCAGAAAAACAAATTGTGTTGTGCAAGAAAACAATTGAGAGCTGTTGTTAAGCTACTGTATAAGGAACACTACAAACTTTTTCAGAACCTTTTTCAATTTCTTAATTTTTATCGGTCTTCAACATTGAGCCTTCCTATTTTTTATTTTCTATACAACTGCAGTGTGAGGAGATGGGTGGTGTAGCCTTCATTTGACTTTGTTCCACGTAAATGACATTTGTTTCCATCAAGAGTATCATCCTATTCTTATACTGTAGTTGTTCTCCTTGTGTTTCTGAATTCCTGCTTTGTTCCCTTTCTTACACTGATTTAAATTAATCTCTGATCATTTCAAAGTTTTCACTCCTACCACGTGAATTCTTATATGGGAAATCTCATTCACTTTGCATTCAGAGGTGGCTCATGTTTATTTTAAAGGATGCATTTAGTTGAAAGAATGGATATATTGGAATTTGTAGCATTTATCATGTTAGTACAGTACTGTTTTATGGATGGATATTTAGAAACTATGTTGGCTTTCTAAACTCGTTACACAATATTAGATTTTGTTATACAAGAATTTTTGCAAATATTCTTGCTGAAGCCAAAGCTATTTATTTGCTTTCATTAAGTTGATGACTGTCACAAATTAAAACTTAAAATGTGAAACTTTGTTGAAATAACTTTCCTATTGGTTGTATCAGAAAGATAAAGTATATATACATGGCCTATACCTCGAGTGTGATGAGTGAAAAGGACATAGCTTTAATGTACAGTATGTATTCCTCGTTAGTGGTGATGACGTAATCACAACAACTGGCATGCCGTATTTGACGTCACAAAGGTTGCCATAGAACAGAAGGAACGTGGTTTTTTAAAATTACACTGCACCTGCAGCTAGCTTGGTGTAATTCCTCGCGTTTGCTCTGTGTAATTTAATATAATTCAATTAATATAAACAATTAACACACTTTATTCTGAGAAAGATGGGAAGAAGACGTCGTAGGAAAGCCCGCGGTAGAGCTCCTGCACCTGTTAAAACCGATCACATGGTTTCTGAGGTAATGCTCTCGAGGCTATGGTCGGGGCGCCGCCTCCTTCATATTACTTCAATTAAAGTAGCTTTTTACATCAAAGATTGACATTGTTTTATAGATGATGTACATATCTAGCCAGGCATGTATGAACCTGATAATCGCTGGTGAGCAGTTTTAAAACGTTAACGTTTTTCCTTGCAATTCTGTTAAGCGGAGTTACAGTAATACCAGTTACGTTCAAATAATCTTAAAAGGTTAAGATGGAAAGCAAAATACTTTTAAACTGGTTAACGTCGTTTACTTTATATTGACGAAGTTATTACGTTCAATTACGTTTTACTTATGTATACATGCAACGCTTTTAATTATTTTATCTAACACTCGGTTAATTTAATAATCAATCCTAGTCAATCCTTTAAGACACTGTTTTTCAAAATCATATATTTAATACAGTCCAAGCCTACTGGACAAAAGGGGATAGCCTGGTTTGGTGCTCTTATGTCAACTGTTATTTTTTCTGTTTAAAAAGTAATGTCACGACCGTCAGTCTTCAGCTGGAAGTGAAATGTGAATTTTTACTCAAAATCCGGCTTTTAACGAACGACTCGATCAAGTTAGTGAACGCATACTGGGCCAGCAGACAATTTAAAGATATACATGTATTTATTATATTTTAACCGTATGTGTTTTTTGTTTTTGCTATCTTCATTAACACATCGCAGACATCGAGGACGGTGGGAAGTGTAATAAAGTTTGAAATAAGCCCTCGCGTGGCGTGTTCTCATTCAGGCTGTCTCTCCTCTTCCCCTAACAGCAGGCACTTCAGGAGACAGTGGCCCCCGAGCTCAAGGCTCACCTGCAAGCTGGCGATGAACCAGCAGATCATGGGAGCGTTTCCAAGACCGGACAGGTCAGAGAAATACCCCCAGGCGCTGACCAGGGTAAGCAATAACATGCCATCTCTCCACAAGCATTTGTTCACATTTTACTTATATTGTCAATAACAGCATTCATTCTTGATACAGTTGTTCACAGTCGCAGTCACTCTCTTAGTATTTCTATGATTGCAGTTAATGAAAGGTTGTTTTTTACAGCTGATAGCAGCCCTGATGTCAGTGTTCTCAGTCCACGTGAGGAGAACATCTCTTCAGTCTGCAAACCCAGATCTCACCTGATGCTGAGCAACTTTTTATTTGTAAGTAAGACAGGGTGAAAACACAGACATTTTAAGGACCTCAACTATTAAGGACTGTGGAAAAGTGAGCATTCACAAAAGCATAATCAGTATCCTTCTTTTAGTCCTTTCCTTAAGTCAAAACTTGGAATAACCTATTCAACAATGTCCTTGGCTTCTAAAGTTCTGTCACTGAAACTGATGACTGTACTTCCAACCAACTTTGTTGGTTTTGTTATATTCAAACAATAACTGTGAACACGCAAGTGAATTTCTGAAATGTTGTTCATAGAAGCAGATGCAAACAGTGATTTATTTGCTAGCTGTTTACAGTATCTTTCTAATTTATTTGTGTAATTGCAGAGGATTTTGGAAATTGAAAATGACATGGAGACAGAGAAAGAGGCCTCAGATGTTTTTGGCAATGAAACAAGTAAGACCAGCAGAGGCAAAGAAGGGTTCAGGGCAAACGCACACTGTTATACATCCATAAAGAAAATCTGTAATCATACAAATCTTTTCCAATAATCAGAATTCACAAGTGCTTTTAGACCAGGCTGGGGTATGTTTGCCTTACTAACTGCCCTGTATTAACAGACAGAGTGAACTGAAGCAATGGATATTTCTCCTCTCTTCAGGAACAGATTCTGGCCATCTCATGTTCTTGGGAAAGATGAGCCACAGTTCATCTATAGTTGAAAGTTCAGGAATCGTCACGAAGTTCAGGAATCAGAAGCGCTCTGCTTTGTGAGTCTTTCTTCTCCGATTTTGTATGTCATTTCAGTGGGCAGATATATGGTCACGTCATGTGTTTCAGATTTTCTGAAGCAGAGGTGGGATCCTGAGTATTACCATATCCCACCATGCAGTAAAACATTAGTAAAAATATTATTTATACTTCCTTGTAATTCATCTTTATTTTTAAATGTGCAGGACTCTCTGAAGAGTTTGTCAGATTTTAAAGTAATTTTGCACTGATCAAAATCTATTGCTTATGTTTTTACAGAGAAAGGAAGATAGTAAAGGACATAAGAGGAATAGTGAGTATATATGAGTATAAATTATTTGGGGCAAAACAATCATAATGATGAGTAGTGTGCTTTGGATACTGCATCACTATCAGTATGATAAATACACCCAATATACTGAGGTTGTCTACTTAGTGTGGAGGATATGACATGATGTCAATCTGGTAGAGAATTTGCTGTACTGAGCACTAGTGACTGTGCTCTACAGGCAGCTTTTTGGCAAATGCCGCCATCTAGTGAAACAAGTACACAACAGCACCTGGTACCTCCTTTCTGGGGGTAACTTGAGAGATTTTTTAAAGATATCTCATAAAACTAAGGGAGACTGGTCACCTCTGGTATCCCATACTGGTAGCTGCTTCAGTAACATTAACTTGACTCAGAGACTAACAGACCTGATTCAACTGTTTTTCAGATTTCAGAATGTATACAATTCTACTGTAACAATGTATTAAAGTTGTTTTGCGTATCCTAATAATAAAAAAGTGGGGACCCATTTAGTGTATTTCTGTTCAATTAAGGACTTGTTTGTCTTGTATTTGTCTTTTTTTAAATAGGTTACAAATGAGGGGCAGAACCTCATTTTGCAAATTATAACAACAAGAATGGAGAGAGTGAGCCACAGGCCGATCCATGCCATTCCACAGCTTGGAGAGGAACAGTGCTCCCAGAAAGTGCTGTATATGGAGGCGTCCCCATGCAACTCCAAAGTCTTGTTTAGCCCCTTGCTGAGCAACTTGTTTCCCTGCAGTGAGTTCACTCACTTCGATGCCTTGGGGCAGGCCAGGAAGAAGACACCTCTATGGCTGGATCCAGTCTCTAAATCCATAAAAAACCCCATGTGTCAAGACTCGTGTGAGAGAAAGGACAGGGAGGTAGCACTGCACCCATCCCACCAAGTCCAGCGCTATCTCACACACTGCAATTCAGTTTTGGAGCTGGATGAGCCCCTTTCCCATTCAATCACATCAGTCCTGCCTGCGAAATCTGAGGTGAGGGCTCAGAAAGTCAGAATGAACAAGAAACCAGTCAAAGCTCTCACCTTAGAGAATCTGGTGATCAAGCCTCAGTTCAGGTGCGTAGACATGGCTGTCCAAAAAATGGCTGTAGAGGAATTTTCCCTTGAAGGCCAGGGGACTGGAAGAGAGATTCAGAAATGCTTTTCATCATCGCAAGCACCATCAAAGTCAGCACAGACTTCAGGAGTGCATTCTTCAATGATTGTAAGGGCAGTGACCACTAGCGTTGCCAATGAAAGGGACAGGACCTTTGCCTACAATCCAATAAATACTCCATGCTCTTCCAGAATAACCTTGATCACACTCAGCAGATCTCCTCAGATCTTCACCCTGAAGATTGAGAATTTGGATGGGAAGCCGACAGCGCAATTCCCTAACCACTCACGATACATCACTTTCAAGGTGAACAAGGGATGGAATTGCACTCCTCATAGCACGAGCGAAAGCAGATTGCTATATCTGAAATCCCTGCCTGATGAAGAGAACAGCCTGCTGGAGACAAAAAAACATCCATCCCCCAGTTCACTGGTTTACAATGACAGCCTGATGATGAAATCCTTCATAGGATCTCAGATGACTGTTATCACCTCTACAACTAAAGTGTTGTACATTGATCATCAAGGTGAGTATTCAGTTGCCTGCACATTCAATATTCTTGTCAGAGTATATGAATATTGGGTATTTCTTTTCTTGCTTAATTGGACCAACTTGTATTATTTATTTAATAGACTGTATGTTAATCAAAAGCAGGCCATTATTGTCGGGTTATTCATGGTAAAGTTACCCTGCTCATTGGTATAGTAGTAGTGTCCCATGTGGAAATAGCCACTATAATCACTATTACACACTATTACGCTCTTGAAAAGTAGGCTTGTTTGTCTGTTTTTTACAGAATAGATAAATTGCAAATTCTACTTTAGCGCCATTAAGTTAAAGCAATCTTAGGAGATGTAAAGCTTCTGAATTTGAGTTCTTGTTCTCACTCCAAATTGAACATCTTTTTGTGAACACAAACCATTTCTCTCTTACAGACCTCAGGCAGGCAGGCGTGCCCTCTATAGAAGGGGTGTCCGCCAAAGAGGACGCCTGTGCAAAAGGGGTTCAGTATGCAGAGAGTCCCCAAACCGTATGTGTACAGGATGAGGACTTTTCCGGAACCAGAATGTCTTGTGAAGTGGTCGACAGCAAACAGACATGCAGAGACCCCACTGAAACAGGAATGAGAGTTGCTGATAAAGAGAGCTCTTTTGAGATGGTGGTGAGACCCAAACTATTTTTGAAGGACTTGGGAGAATCAGCTAAGGGCCAGTCCAGATCGGGCAAAACAATTCCAAATCATTTCCAAAATATATGTGTCCCACTTCTTCAGCAGCAACTGAAGTCTAACAATAGCAGGGAAAATTCTTCATCCTCCTGTTCCCCCACACATGAAGTGGTCAAATTCAGTGGCCAAAGCTGTGCAGCGGCACCATCGGTGGCCTCTTCAGAGTGCCTCGCTGTGTGTTCTGAAACAGTGAAAGAAATTATCTCCACACTGCTCTTGGAGATAGTCCCAAATGTGTGTAGAGGAGGAAGCCCATGGTATGTGTGTGAACATACACACCTGATCCACTCTCTGTTCAATTATGTGGTGAAGCGGCTGTCTGCTGTCCCAGGGTTGACGGTCTGCGAGAAGAAAGAAGAAAGCAATGTCTTCTGTCAATCCGGGACCATCAGTGAGATTGTACACAGTGTTCTCAAACAACTGGAGAGGGATTATGATTCCATGTACATTATCCAGCTTGCAGTAGCTGCCAAGAATGAGGTGGTTCTCAACAGCGCTGCACTGCTTGTGGTTAAAGAGATTTTACAACTAAAACAAAATAAGTCTGTGATTGCCCACCAGAAGTCTTCTACCAATATGAGCACAAAACACCCTACTGATCCTCCTTCCATATCCTTGCCCTTAGGTTTAGTAGAGGAAGTAGTATCGTGCCTTTTGCTGAAAATAGATCCTGAGTTTTCAAATTCACTGGATCCCTCTTCCAAGCCAGATGGGCTGCCAAGGCTTCAGTTTAGCCAGATGGGCTTGCATATGATTTACCAAACTTTGGCTGCACAGATGAATGCCCCTGGGGTGTCTGTAGTCCAAGAGGAGGGACACAACACCACCTTTCCACCACCTGACAAGATTAAAAATGCTGTGAGCTGCATTTACAGAGAACTTGTCCAGAGAATGGGCTCAAAGTTTGACCTTCAGTTAGCAGTGGCTTCCCAAAGCCCGGCTGTGTTCAAAATGATGATAGCACATGTGACCCGCGAAGTCTTAAAAATGCTGGTTTCAGGGAGCGAATGTTCCAGTCCGTGTATCCTTTCCTCGGGGCCTGCTGGCACTTTTGACCTGGACCCAAAGGAATCTGAGATGAGCTGTGACAGAGGCACAGAAGAACTACCTTCTGAAAAAAGCTGCTGCACAGCTGTGAAGGAGGCTGTAGAAATACATGAAAGCTGTCTGCAACCTACCAGCCGTAGTGAACTTTCTAAATCAGACACCTTTTCCTCCACAAACCTGAAGAGTCACTCTGGCCAGAAAGCCTCCTGTCAAGTGGGTTCTGCAGCTGTCGATGTTGCCCTGGATTCAGTAGCCTTTCACAGTGCAGCTCCAGGCTCCGTCCCAGCTCTAAAGGAGAACAGCTCAGGCTATGCCATGGCTGCTGAACCACTGTCGTTCCGGGAGAGAGCAAGAGATGAAAAGAGAAAGCCTGGAAAAATGAAGGAGGAGGCCAAAAAGGTAAGCACAGTCATTGTTTTTCTTTGCCCTTGTGCACAAGCCATCCTTCGGATACAATAGGCTGTTCCTCAGAAAGTTTATGATGATCTGAACTTTAAAAAGGACTATAACATTTTGTTGGCAGCATGTGGAGAAGCTGCAGACACAGTATAAAAAAGTTTTTGAAGTTTTACATTTCTCTACTTAACTACCCAAATGGCACACCCCAGTAACTGATGCATAGCCCCGTAGTATTGAGGACTTTTGGGTAGGAACTTAATACAAAGAGCTTTTCCTGGTATTGCTTGTGTTGGAATAATCTAACCTCATGTTCTTTGTCTATACACAGGCCAGCCAGAAATCTCTGAGCCTTGATAAAGGAACACAATATAGTGAGGCTGAGGGCCACCAAGCAGGTGAGTCCCCCAGAAATGATAGCATGTTCCACCCGGTCATTTACAGATAAATGGAGATTGCTCATCATTCTATGGAATGTTCTCTTTTTGTTTAAAAATCGATGTTGTTATTGTGGAACTTAACAACACTATAACAACTGAATGAGTGAACTGATGTTTTTAAAGTGCATTAATGATTTTTTTATTTTCAGCATAAACACTCAAGCTTTCTATTGAGCAAAATGTTAATATGGAAGAAATGTTCTGCTCTCTCTTTTCAGATTCTCCATCTCCTGCAGTGGAAACTAAAAAGTCCAAGAAGAAACGTAAAAACGTCTTTAAATTATTCTCACAGGCAATGAGGAAACTGGTTTGTGTGAAGCCAGTGTTGGATGATTGATCTTCACAAGAAGTCGTATTTTAATATATACAATATTTTAGCATTTTTAGGAAACAAAATCCATTTTTAAAATTTAAAGTCACGGAATGAAAGAATGGGTGTGAGGCAGCAGGAGTCAATGGCCCAACGTCATCAGCATGACCAGAGTCATTAAGGACAATCTTTCAACCAGATGTTTGAAGCAGCTTACAATGATCCGTACATGGTGTATACTGTGTTGGGTAGGCAGTAATATATATTGTAATTGGTACGTAATAAAAAGGGATTTATGAAGTATGACTGTCTTGTGTGGTTTGTTGGTGCAGTCTTGGTTCTGGGAGATATATATCTATCCTTTTGCAAGAGAAAAGGGTCCTAACATCCTTTAAAATTGTTAGAAGGCGTAGTTGGCTATAAAAGCAATCAAGGTTTCTGCATTGAAGGTTCACCATGTGTGACACTAAAGCATGCCTTTGTATTGCGGTAGGAAACTCATGTGAACACAGAGAGAACATGAGTAAAAGCCAGGCAGATAGCAGCCCAGGTGTGGGACAATTTGAAACATAAAGAAAATGGTTCTCTCACCACTGATCGCAGTTATATTAATGAGCAATTTTAACACAGGATTACTTACCTGTTATGTCGACATGCAGTGTTGGTTCATGTGACACTGTCGTGGTAATATGGGGATACCGGGGTCTGGCACAAAGTGGGTCTTGATGGCTCACTCCCTCCCGGGTTCTCTGCACGACAAGACAGAAGTGCTCGTGGGTGAGAGAGAGGTCTTAGCCTGCGTTTGGGCACATGAAAGGTGGGACATGTACCTGGCCATACATGCAGACAGACCACCAGGCACTTACAACACTGCTCTCTACAACAGGCACTGGCCACCCTAAGCCACAGCCTCTCTTCAGGAACTTCAGCAGACCTCAGGACAGGACCCAGTTCTTTCCCAGCTCCACACTTCCATATACTCGGAGTGGCCCTCCAAGGTCTCCACTGACCTGAGCCCCTTCCATCATGTTAAAGATGAGCTCTCCTGCTGGAATGAGTCATGTGTCATTTGGGGCACCTGTGCTGTTATTCCTGCCTGCCTTTAGGTGCGAGTGTTGCAGATGGCACACGAGGGCCACTTGGGAATAGTCAAAGTCAAACAGCAGTGTCTGGATCTGGTTTTGTGGCCAGGAAATGACAGAGACATCGAAACACTTGTCAGGTACTGTGAAGCCTTCCTCCTGGGACAGTAGGAAGTAGGAAAACAGAGAGCCCCGCACCACATCCTCTCCAGCCCCCAGACTGGCCATCCGAGCCCTGGGATCTTCTCCAGCTGGACATCTGTGGGGAGCTGCATGGTGTCTTTCCCCATCACAGTTTCTTCATCATGGTTTCTAATTTGCTCTTGAAATGACTGGAAGTGGCCTCCACTAGATCGGTCACCACTCAGGCAGTCATTGACTTCCTGGATTCCCCCTCTGCCCACTCTGGTTTTCCAACCAACATCACCAACGACAATGGGCCGCCATTTGTGTCCACTGAGTTTGGCTGACCAGGACATACGACACACTCGTAAGGGCCTTATACAACCCAACGGCAATCAGTGGGGTGAACGACTGAATCAGACAGTCAAAAATGGCATCAGGGCCCAACTAGCACAGGCCTGCTCCTTCCCAACTGTGTTCCTCCGCACCCTGCTCCACTATTGGACTACGGCCACAGAACTGGCCATTATACAATATAAGAAGCCCAAAGTCTCTGAAAAAAAAGTGCTTAAATGAGCAAATTTTCACTGTCTAAGACGTGTGGGAATGCTAACCCTAACCCTAGCTGGGGTTTCAACAAAGCAATCCTGCAATTTGTTCTTAAAGCCCTTCAGTCATCAGATTTGAAAATGTTTCCCAAACCAAAAAATATGAGTCTTAACCAAACCAAACCACTGAAAAAGGCCATTGGAGACTTGTATTCTTCAATAATGTGTCTTCTTTAGGTACATTTTCAATCTGTGGAATGGATGGTTTTGATACAAGCATGCGTTTCAGGTCAGTTTAGGGGTTGGTTTACAAGAGCTATTAAGTGTTGACCCAATTTTTACATCTACTGTATACAGAAAATTCAAGGTACTTAACCCTCACGAACATTTTGATCTTACTGTTTTATCTTTTATGTGTATTCCTATCTTACTTCCCAAACTTTTTTTTTACGATTCTCAAATAACAAGTTTCGTAATATATGCCAAAACTACCTAAAAAGCAAAAATTTAATAAATAATGCATTTGCCATTAGAAAATCTTGGTATCTTTACACTTGAAACATAGATTTCCAGAATTCCAGCATGATAAAGGTATTTTTACTGGGTGGGTAGTCTTTGACTGAGCAATGTAGCATTATAGGAATAAGTAAAAAAAGAGTATAAATGCACTCACAGGTGAAAGTTTCTGCTCTTCCCAAGTGTGAAACTTACCTGTGACATTGAGTCTTAAATACAACATTGAGAAGAACTATTGAGACTTGACGTCTGATTGTATATGTATTTATTTCTTAGCAGTCATCCAGATTGAGATACTACATATGAGATTTACATTAGGTAAGGAGAAGGAACAATCACGTATTCTCAAGAAGAATAAATGTAAATGAATTTTAGGCTATTTTTAATCTGCAAGAACAATCTATGAATAGTTTCAGACAAAATGAAATACTGTATAAAGAGTATACAAAGCAGTCATGAAAAGAACCTGACGTGAATAAAGACCATAAAGGAAATCACGCTTTCAGCTGAGAATTAAGAACAATGCGATTTGGATGAAAATGAATAAAGGGAAAGATGAAAAAACATTTTAGTCATTTTATTTTGTTAACTGTTTGTAATGATAATATTCTACCGTTTAGTGATAGTTTTTAATGTAAATATCTGCGGGTGCAGGAATAATGAATGGTTTTCTCTTAATCGAAGGTGTGACCATCAGCCAGATCTGACGTAGATACTCACGTGTTCGCAGGTGGAACGCCCCCTTGTGGTTAATTCGTCACAGCACAGGTAGTGTCGGGCGTTTTGCTGCCGTTACGCGCTTTGTTTCTCCTATCCGCTCCGAAAATCCAACATGGCGATGCACACCAAAGTAACTCCTCCGCAGATTCCAGATACACGCAGGGAGCTGTCGGAGCTGGTGAAGAGGAAACAGGAGCTCGCGGTAAATCCTTTTTTTTACATTACCGTCTTTTAAACCGTTTTTCGAGTCGCCATTGATCTGGGTAAATGTGTAATTTTGCTAGAGTGTTCTAAGCAAAACGTCATGTTTACAGGCGTATGTTGCTGCACTTGTATTGCGTTCGTTTGAGGAACGTACGTAACCGACCTTAGTGAATAGCAGCTCCGTCTTGTGCCAAAGAAGTGCCGGGTGTAGAGGCCGTGCACTCCGGTTAGCAGATTTAGGAAAATCCGTTTATTGTAAGGCTTAGAGGCCTTTTCTACACCGCTAATGTTAGTTCCTGGCGTGAAGGAAGGGGACTCAAGTCTCGGTTCTGTGCTTTGGATGTAGGCTTGTTTAAGAAATAATTAACGGCTTTCAGCAGATTAAACGATGACTTCAAGCATTCAATTTGGGAATTTAGTTGTTACGATACATAGTAAGGTGATGTTAGCATCGGATATAGCAGCTTTGCTTGGTGTGTGTGGTAATGAGGTCGGCATCATTTGATATCGCATCATCCTGACAATTTTAAGTATAACACGGCATTTACCTCAATGTAAACTAGTTACCTTGGTGCATAAATGAAATAGCACTTCATAGCGACTAATGCATCATGTCACAGACGAATGAACGACGAGGAATCTTGTTACATGAGAAATTCCAGATCTTTTTAGAATTATGCAACATTGAATGGCTCTCTAGTCGCGTTGTCAAACCCGATACCTTGGATTCTTTCAATAAACGACAGGATGAGGTCGGATCAACAGCCTGCTAACAATCAAACACGCTAGACGAGAGAGGAAACCCTTCTCCCGAGGAATGTTATCTTCTGCTTACACCCAACCCCAAATATAACGACATTGCGTGGATTTCAGTAGCCCTTAGCTTATATTGCCCCGCTGGAGGGTTGCTGTGGAATTGTAAGACGCACATTAGCTGGCGCTCATTTCCCGCCCCGATCCTGCAGGAGACGCTGGCGAACCTGGAGAGACAAATCTATGCGTTTGAAGGCAGCTACCTGGAAGACACTCAAATGTATGGCAACATCATAAGAGGATGGGATCGGTACCTAACCAACCAGAAGTAAGATCGGTTCAAGTCTTTCTTCCGATAGCGATTTTGTGCTAAGCTTGGCTTTGCGTCACTTTTTTAATACCTTTTAACCTCTGTTGCAGAAATTCCAACAGCAAAAATGACAGAAGGAACAGAAAGTTCAAAGAAGCAGAGCGGCTCTTTAGCAAATCATCTGTCACATCCGTCGCAGTAAGTTAAACGCTTGTATTTCATATGAAGTTAGCAAACTCGTCAGGTTTCTTTAAACGTAGATGGAACATACTTCATATATTGACGAGATGTTAAGCCTCTTGTGAAATAAAGTGATGGAATTTGTTTGAGTTCTTAACATTTCATGCTTTTAACGTTTGTTGTCCCTGTTTCTTTTCCAGGCGGTTAGTGCTCTAGGAGGAATACAGGACCAACTTATAGAAAAAAGTAGGCATTATATTTCTGTCCTTGTGCTCTTCACAGTCATCATTCCTATCTGTAAACACGACTCGGTAGACATCAAGGATATTTGTCATTTTCATTAACACAAAATGCACAGCTACAAGTTAGATAAGTCTAGATCGTTCCTATTTGATTTCTGTCAGACCAGCCAGCAGTAATTCTGTGAAGCTCTTTTCCGGGTTCCAGAGGAATTTGTCTTGCCCTGTAAATGTCATGGGAGCCCCTGTGGTGTGGTGATGTGCATTGCTGCTTCACAGTAAGGATTTCCTTAATTTTCTCCCATCAGGGGAGCCAGGCAGTGGAACGGAGAGTGACAATTCCCCGGATTTCCAGAACCAGGAGAACGAGCCCAGCCAGGAGGACACGGAGGATATGGATGGGCCCTTGCAGGGGATGAAGCCCCAGAAGGCTGCCTCGTCCTCTTCTGGCAGTCACCATGGCAACCACAAGAAGAGGAAAAACAAAAACCGGCACAGGTATCCACTTGTGATGTGTTAAAACTTTTGTTTCACTTAAGCTACAGTTAATGTGATCATTGTAATGGAGCTTTTGCACAGTGAGACCGGTTTCGCAAAGGTCATGCAGGGAGAGTGTGGAGAAAGAGCTAAAACTTTCTGTCAGAATTATTTAATTGTTTAGAAAGCGCAGACTTTAACTTTGTCACAGACATTTGGCAATAATTTGAGCATATTTATTTTTTACGTTTGAAAACGTAGTATTCAGTGTGTTCTATGAATGCTTCAAAACCAAAATTGCGAAGTCTTTTTTTCATGTAAATTTTATATGTTCTTAAAATTATTTGCAGCAAGACATGACCTTCACCCCTACTGTAAGCAGTCAGAGGATTAGTTGAATGTTGAATTACTTGCTGAAATAATTTGACGTATAAGTACTGGCAAAGGTTCTGAACAAAAACGCACATGGGTCAAAGTATTAGGAACCCCCAAACAATGCCATCCACCAGGCATTCAACTCTGCTGTGTGAACCCTGCTAACATTAAAATCTGCTTGAACAAGACATGGCATGTATTCTGATCTTGTCCGGTATCCCATTCTTCACCTGCTTTGCCTTCAGCCAGGATTGTCAGACTGAAGCGTGGGATTATAATGCACCAGCCCTTTTTACATCTGGGCATTGCCCTGGCCAGTGGGTATAGCCATGCATGTCCTGAGACCAAGTGCATACTCCTTTAACTAGGGGTTCATAATATTTTGGCCAGTGAATATGATAAATACATAGATGTACATTGTTGTTACAGTATACAGTTGAGGAGATGATTTAACAAATAAATTAACGACTTACTAGTGATCCTTAACTTAAATACCTTTTGTTTCTCTTATCCGAAACTCTAGAAATGAATCTTGCGGAAGCGTTACCAGGTCAACCAAACAATTAATAGTGTATTAATTGTATACTGCTTTTTCCCTTCTTAATGCTGCCTTTCAGCCCGTCTGGCATGTTTGATTATGACTTTGAGTAAGTTCGAATTTTAATCTCCTTGTGCTGTGGTTCTTGTGTAGTGTAGTTTTTGTCTTTGTGAAGCCATCCCACTGTTCAAGTTATTGTGCATACATTACTGTAGACAGCATACCCTTTTTCTTAAACATTGTGAAGGGAGAATTTATTTTAGTCTGCTTCTGAAAGAAAAATAGTTGAAAGCCAGCAATATATAAATGCTTTGTGTGATGCAGCTTTTCATGCAGTGCTGACACTTGCACACTTCTGAAAAAAATTCAGCTAACTGCTAATGAAAGTCTACTTGAACTATTACAGAACTTTACTAGAACCAGCTCCTTAATTAGTAATCAGCAGGATTCATTCAGCAATTAATATTTTGGTTGTTTAGAATTCCTGTTGTGGAGATGATTGATGGGCCCTTTGTTTTGAGTAGCCCTCTACTAAGGAAAGGTGAGAAAGTTATAATTGCCAATTGTATACTGAGCATCAAAAGAAACTTTTTCCTTCTGTATTTTTAGAAAAATAAAGTATCCATACTTCAGATAGAGTTGTTTTGGTGATTGTTTTAACAATGACCTTGATAAACAGGTAGTTTACAATTCTGTAAGTATAATACATTTTCCCGTTAGTGAGAGTTGATGACAGAGGCGATTAATTGATTTAAGCCTGGCAAGTCTGGTGAAAATCACTACCTTTGTTTCACTGATTTGTGTGGACCTGGACAGTCACTCCATCAGCATGTGGTTATTTGCCTTTTTGGATGATCACAGCAAACAGCTTCTAACCTCTTAAGACATTTAGAGCCAAATGCTACCTATCAATGATATGTCACCGTGAGGAGACCACAGGTCGAAACACATTGTCAAAGGCGATGGTGATGCCTTAGTGTGATGATCCAGACAAGATTGTTGTTACAGAGTTATACCGGTAGTGACAGATTGCAGCCTGACTGCATGGCACTACAGTGATCAGGTTCTGGGACCTCACACATCCTCATGCTGCTAGTGTAATAATGACTTTCTTGTGAATTGCACTCTTATACAGGGTACCCTGCTAATGTCAGACTTGAACTCCATTGAACGTTTATGTGGTGAGCAGAAATGTGTGGGATCTAGGGCTCAGAAACCAGTGAAAAGATGCATGTTCGTCCAGGTTCTGCTAGATGATTGGGACTACTGAGAGTGTAATGCAAGAGAAGAGAATGCATCTGAATGGTAGGAAGCATGAGTCACAGATATGTAACTTGTGCTGCTTTCAACAGTGGTCAAATATGCCTCTAGCTGGTGATATTCACAGTACATCGTCTTGCAGTATCATTTGATCACAAAAGTTAACCCACTTAATGAATTTACCTGTGCTAGGTCTGTTTAGTGCATATGCTACAAAAAAGATTGTGAGTTTGTAGAAATTACTAGTAGTTTCTTTTGTTGCTCAATATATTGTTGAAAAGATCATTTCCATTAAAGGGGGTAGGGAGTGCAATATCATAAAATATAAATCACCAAGCACAACATTTCCTCTTAGCATTCAGATATTGTGGCATTTGCTTTGTGTTCTGGAGCTCAGTTTTCAAGAGTTACTATAAAATTCTGAGATCAGGAAAGGGCCATCCCATGGGGTATATCTCTCATGCATTCATGCACCTCATGGTGAATTTTCCAGTGAATGCTTCCTACAGATCTCAACGTAGTGTTTACATTTTAGTGGGTATGCTCTGAGTAACAAATGCCTTGAGGTGTGAAATTGTTCTGCAGCAAACATGGAAAAATAATTTTGAAAATTAGCTTTGATTGTTTTTCTGCTGACTGCTGAGTTTCCATAATGTGCAGTGTTTAAGAAACAGGCTTCATCCCAGCTGTCTTGAATCAGGCCATTTCTTCACACACTTTATACCTGTCCATCCCAAACGCATGGTTTTCATTGTTAGCCTTGTTGATATGCGTAAAAGGTGAGCGAGGTGCTCATTTTTTTTGTGCTGACCAGCCATACTCTGCTTTATTTCATAGATTAAAATATTTAAAACTTCTTTTCGTTCTAGAATTGATCTGAAGATGAATAAGAAACCGAGAGCTGTAAGTTATCAGTTTTCCTTTTGCTTTATCTTCAGTTTGAAGAATTAAAACCTATGTAGTGTGAAAACTTAGCTGCAATTAGTCTTGTTTCACAGTAGTTCAAAACTTCATGAAACCTATCCAAGTAAAATTAAAAATATTCAGCTAAAAGTGATCTTTCTTTCCTTGCAGGATAAGATGCATCACATTTTGTAGTTATGTTAAAAAAAAACATCCAGGTTGAATTCTCATTACATTTGTGAGCTGTTAGTACATTTACCAGCTGATCTTTGGTAATTGGAAAGCTATCCAGCTTATTCTTTATTTCTCTTGCTCTTTGACAGGACTATTGAAGGGTTCCAGACCAGTCGCATGTTATAGTGGACGTACAGCGAAGGCATACCGTGTCTTGGATTCACAGGCATTGTCAGAAGCTATAGTGTGAAAAATGTTCACAAAGTAATGGAGCAAATGTTTCGACTACCTTCTCCTAGCTACTGTTTCCAATGATAAATTCCTGTTTTTTTTACAGTACAAGTGCATTGTGTAAATGGCCCTTGTATTTTTTTTATTGATAATGCAGGAGGAAGGATTGTGAGGTACATAGTTCTGTATGTGCCAAAGCTTCAGCACAGACTTGGGTCCCAAAGTAACTGCATTGTGGGAAGACGCATAAAGCATGTAGAATGGGAGAGTTTTTGTTTCAAAATTGTTCCCACATCATGAACACCTAGTTTTCATCAAAATTATTTGGCTGCTGCAGTTTAGACCTGCAATTCTAATTTTATTTTTTTTGTTGTGTAATTGTTCCTTAATCTACATGCAATGTTATTTTTTCTTTGGAGTTTTTTGTACAATTAAGAGTTTAACATTTGTAAGAAAAATAAAAATATGAAATGTCATAAGCTTTCAGTTTTATTACAAAACGAGTGTGTTTGAAGAACCCTGCAGCATTTATCTCCTTAAGGAGGTGTTTAAGTCATTTTGCTTGTTGTGTAGTTTAGTATATAGAATCTAGCATTTCTTCTATATCTGGGTGTATTTTATCCAGTTGGATCAGAGCACAAGGAGGCTCAACACTGTTCTCAGTCTGAGACCAACTTCCGAATGTGCTACACAGGGTCCCAGCCAGACTTGGGACAGAAATGTAAAAACCACAAAACCAAAAAAGTAACAAGATTAAAACTGCAAAACTGAATTTGTTCTGAAATTGTCACATGAATGCTGGTCTGTGTGTAAAACACTGGAACCATTGATTCTCTGACTAGCTAGATAATACAGAATCCAACAGGTTTTACTTTTGCACTTCAATAACAAAGGTGATCAGTTGCAGAATCAGGATGCACCAAACTTCAGTACATAAGAATAAAGACAAGGCAAGCTTATTGTGGAGAACAAGAAAAATCCGATCAACAGAAGTTTCGTCAAATTGGAGGAAGTAGTTATCGTGCCCTATAACTATGCTTGAATCGGGTCTGCTCACAGTTTTTTGTCTTTGGGCCTGAAGCGGTTCAGTTCCTCTAACTGGTCTGTTATGAAATTGGCTTTAAAGTCAAGGATTTACCTTGTACGTTTTGAACCAATTTGAGCACCGCAATTTCCACGCCTTCTGTTTGCTTTTAAACGGTTAACAAGCCACAGGCTTGTAATAGTGATTTACGATGTTAAATTCATCAGCGTAACTAGAAAAAAAACGTTTTTCTTGCAGTCTTCATGTGAACCACTAGAGGGAGCTAAAGGATGTTATAATATAGGACTTCTACCCTAAATTATTAGTAGTCTTAACGCAGAGTAATGTTATCTTTTTAGAATGCGATTAGTTTTACATTTACTTATTGTTACATTGTTGAGATGTTTTGCACAAAACAATCACACTTTATTATTTGCAGCAGTTAGTGTGGTTGTCGAAAGAAAACTTAAAAATACACAATCTTTCCATCTCTTTTGTATCTGTTTAATGGAATTCAGGGTCGCTGTGGAGCCAGAGCCTATTTCAGTAAATATTTCTAAAAGTTTCTTTATAAATGTGCTGGAATTGCTTTCCATGCTTTCAGTAAAGCTGAAAGATTTCTCAGTATGAGAGTATAATACAATAATTGGAATGATAATATGAAATAAGTGACAGTTGGCAGTTTTTTGTTTGGAATTACAGTACATGGAGATTTCCTGCTTGCTCAGGAGGATCTTGATACAGGCTGGCTGCTGAAGTACATTTTTAAACCTGTTAAAGTGTAACTGTTAAGAACAGCTGTTTTCACTAGGATCTTTGACAAGTTAATGGATAATTAATTAACCTTCCACTTCACACCTAAAAGTAAGCAGAATCAGGGTCTGGCAGTCTTGCAATTTAGAAGCCTGGTGACATGTGAGTCACTGTCTGCCTGTGTGACTCGTTTATGTTCCCTGTAGGCGAAACATAAAGTTTCTATTGATTCACTGTTTCAGTGAAAGAAGCATACTTCACAGACAAACCTGTAAGCCAGGGGAATTGAGTTCTGAGTGCCGGGTCAGCAAGGCAAAATGACTTCACTTGCTGTAGTCCAGAAAACCCAGCTTAATAAATCAATACCTGGCCAAGAAGATTTTCTATATTTTAGATAAGAAACATTAGCTCAATGAGTAACATTTTTTGTAATCCAGACGATCAGTGATCAAGTGATGTCTTCTGTGTGCTTCCAAAGAAAAACAAGCACTTGCCTTTTTAGCTTGTCTCCTACAGAGTAGCACACCCTGGGTGCCTTTTATCATTGTTACTGAATAGTGTCACAGTAGCTCAAAATGGAGTTGTATGTTTGCATGTGTCCCCACTTTCTCTTGGGTTTTCTTTGGGTGCTCCAGTTTCCTCCCACAGCTTAAAGACACACGGGTAGATTTAATCGGCTTCTGAAAAAATTGGCTCCACCCACGTCTGTGTTTGCGTCGGCTTAACCTGCGATGGGCTGGTGTGCCATTCAGGGTCTATCCTGCCTTGTACCCCTTGCCTGCCAGGATAGGCCCCTTGTCCCAGTATTGGTTAAAGTGTTTAGAAAATGGATGGATGTTTCACAGTGCTCCTTTCATAAGATGTTTGTCATGATCAGTTGTTTTCTGTAGTTCTAGCTTCAAGTGGTACTTCTGTACAATATCAAAGCCTTACTTGGTCAGGATGGGGTTTGATATTAAAAGGGGATAACATCTGCTTCAGAGTAAACACTGTTTTGCACAAAAGCTTGAAGCAATCTAAATTATCCTCTAGATGTTTTTTTCTTCTTACTTAACAGAAGTTGTTTAAAGTACTTAATGAATAAAAACAACTTTTCACAGTGCGGATGTTCTCAGATTATCAGAATTGTTATTTTTCACAAATTTAACATGACTCCTAATTAGTCGATACACACTGGAGGATTAGGGTCACATCTGAGGAAATGGATGAAGTGCTTGGAGATAAGAAAGGCCATCAATGATTTTAAGATAGGAGAGAGAAAAAAATCCTAGACTTCTTCTGAATTATGCTTGCTTTCTGGTGTATATTTATGGAGTGAGCAATTAATGCTTTACAGAACAATTGATTTTGAGTATTGGGGAAAATGCTGTTTTTAAACAGAAAGCCATGCAGGACCAGATTTTGTGAAAGAACACATGTAAACTGTTAGCTTAATTTTCTCTTCGTTCCTGGTTCTGATGCACTAAACCCAAAAACTGTGGTCTGTAAGTAATTTGAATACATTGCTTTTGGCACAAAATTATTTGTAATTGTTCTCAGACATATGCTTTACATTTAATGTTTTGAGGTTTTTGCTGTGAACTATTTTTAATGAAACTCAAATACGATTACCAGCAGCTGACTGATAACAGATATACTGTATCCCGTTTATTACCATAAATACTTGAGCTCATACAGATGATACAGAACTGGTAATAAGTTACAGAAGAAGATGTAACTGTCATTTTACATGGCAGGTTATGTTTTATGATGTTTTATAAACTAAATTAGCTATTCATAGTGTGTGCATTATAGTTGATAAATGTGCTATGAATAAGTCCTGCTGTTATACAAGTGGTTTTGTTATTTTGGAAACTAAGTATATAATCTTTAGTTTTACCACATCTTTATGGATAAACAGGAATGAAAACATTTGTCAGTCATCAGTTTTTATTTCCTAACAGGATAGAACGAATTCATTTCACATTTTTGTCCGAGTTTCAAGATTTTGCTGTTTTTTCCCTTACCAGTGTTAATAACTACATCTACATCCAGAATATCATATCACGTATGACAATCGTTAAATTGGATGCTTTAGCTAGGGGGCAGACATAAAACTATCTTCATGAACTTCTTTAACTGCAGCCAGACCTGTGTTTGTTACTAGGAGAAGCCAAGAACAGCTTCAGCGATCTAACTGAAACACACCTGGAACTTTAAACTGACGTCAGCATCTGGAAACTGTAGCTGAACAAACCCGAATTGACACACTTGCATCAGAGGTTAGTGAGGAAAGCTTTGCTGGCTTATGGAGAAAGACATCTGCTTATTAAAGCATGATTCATTTCATAAAGCTTGAGATGAGGTACTTTTCGGCAGGTTCTCACTCTCAGTAACTGGCAAGCCTTTGTGTTTGTCAGAGGTCATTTTGGTTCAGGTGAAGGAGCTTGTTTTGATCTTTTTTTTTTCTGGGATGGGAAACATTAATTTCGAACCTGTTCAAAGCTTTCCCTTTTAAAAAGTCAGCACAGACAGGGATATGCTAATATAACATTTGAGTCTAAGCCCTGTCCTCCGTATTAAAACATTCCTTGCTGAAAATTGTTACAAATTAGTCACTTTTGTCCTCAGGTCCGGCATTGCCTTATTTGGAAATTGTGTCATGTGAAAAATATGATAACCCAGGGTCATGAACAGAGACAAATTAGGAATTGTTTATCACTGTAAATCTCTATTTCCTTTTTGCCGTGTATTCAAAAAATTCAAATGAGTTTATATGTTGTAAAAGAAAAAAAGAACAGTAGGTTATTATAGCTTTTCTCCCTGAACATTTCATTCTATTGCTAGATTGTACAATGTTATTTAACTTAAGCTACAGATACACTAATGCCGACAACAGAGCAGGGTGAAAGGGTATATTCACTGACACTTTTCAGGTTGAATGTTAATTTTCTGTAGCGTCATGTTTCTGTTTTCTGAACTGGTTTCTCATAAATTACAATGCTTACCTTATCTGACCCACAGACCAATTTTCTTAAATAACAAGAGCCCCTAATACATTCCAGGTGCTGTTTAACTGTATGTTAACGTATCCAGTGGGTCCCTCCATCAGATCTGGTTCAACCCAGCTGTTGGTTTTGTGGGTCACTGGAAACATCAACAACACCTCCGAGTGCAGTGACTGCAAGTTATTAGACTGCCGCTACGACTCCCAAAACCAGTTTTTGTCGTAATTGAAGAATTTGGCCATTGTGCTGGAAAAAAGTATTCATTGCACAAATCCATGTGTTGGGGCAAACATTCTGCAAACTGGTGAATTTTTAATAGCTTATTGACACTTTCAAAACCTGAGCTTTAGTGGGGTCCTGGAAGGTTATTCTCAACCGGAAAGGTATGCTAATCTAGCATGCGGCAGAAATTGCTAATTGGTTCCTAAATTAGGTTCTTTCTTGGTTATGTTATTAAAGGCACAGAAAGGCATGCAGTTTACTCCACTCTAAGACTAAAAGCCTCTGTCTCAGCCATGTAAGGAGCCATTAAGATGTTATTATATAGGGCACCTTGCAAATGAAGCACAGAAGTGCTAAATTGTATCTTAAAGGAAACTGGAAAAGCCAGACAGAATCAGATTGTTTAAGGTTGAGAATGTGAAATTGGCATCGAACACAAAACCTCTTTCAAAAGCAAAATCAGTAGCTATTTCAGTTATCCAACTTCTGATGTGTGAAATTAATGTAATAATTTACCTTAACCCCTTTATTGCATTATGCATTTTAAATACACACTGGCTAAAGCTACTCTTAGTGTAAATCTTCCAAACATGTCAAACCTTGTAATTTTTCTGTCTATATCCAGAGCTCACTACCTCCACCACAAACTGAAACGGGTGCTAAAAAGGGCATCGTGATGGAGACAGCAAGCTATACAGGTTTATGCTAAAGAGGCTCTCTAAAAGTTAAAAGTTGCACTCAACAAGCTTTATCTCAATAGACTTATGTGTATTCAAATTGTGTTATTGTGAATGAGTTCCACTTGACCCTGCATGTAATCAATCATCTACATTTCCAGCCAGCATTAATGTAAACACAGATTATTCATTCCAATCTGTGGGAAACTAAAGCATAATTGCCACTGTTGCATGTTGTACTGGCAAAAAAAAAAAAAGATTTTTGGCAATGATGTGGTCTGTGAGTAAAGGCAGATGTTGGGGAGGTGTACTGTATTTAACCGAAGTTCAGTGAGGGAGTGAGTAATTCTGGTTGGACAGCTGGTCAGTCTGTTTTTTGGTTCGCATCTGGTTGAGAGTTCAGCCTCTAGAGGTGTTTGCTCAGGCTGTGTGTTCAACGTCGCAGCTGAATCTTGAGCCTAGATGACTGTGGTTACTCCAGTAGTGGTGCAGGATTGTAAACACCTGTAGCACTGGAACTGTTCTAGGATGAGCCCGACAGGGTCTTTCAGCGGCCCAGCGACTCCTGCAACTTCTCGGACACCTGCTAGCCAGAGGTGATGTGCACGTTTGTCACATCCTCTCCACAGGGCACGTGGGAGTCGCTACCAGAGGGTGGAGAAAAATCATTAGGGGATTCATTGTAGGAAAAGAAGAGTGGAACAACAAGAACTTGCTTGGGTGATGAGAGTCTTCACTCAGTTGCCTAAAAAAATTACCAGCTGTAGTGGACCCAATGAGAAGGTTTGAAAAGACCTTAAAGTGGCGTTATAAAGCATCTTATAAACTTTTTTAAAGAAAAAGTTTATGTTTATATAGTGCATTTCACCCCAGAGCAACCCAAAACACTTTTTAGACTGGAGTGGAGCGAGGTCATCCACCACTGTTTCCAATGTTTTGTGATGCTGTATGAAACAAAATAAATAACTAACTTATTAACTAACTAATTACTGTATATGATATTATAAGTAAACCCCCAAGTTTACTTAGCCATTTAAGGGGGCCATTAGAATCAGGCGGTAAATAATTGATTAACAAGTAAATAAGGAATTTGTTCAGTTCTGACAATGGTGAGTTTGGTTTTCGCCATACAGATTAGGGGAAACACATCAATCCATACTCGAAAGAGGTTTCAGAAAAAAATAATAGTTGATTCTCTTCAGTGGAAAGAGTTAGAAAAGCATTTCTAAACCTTTGGGGCTCCGTCCATCCACTGTCAAGCAGTCTACAGAAAGAAAATATTCAAGAGCATGGTGACCTATCCAGGACTGGTCATCATGCCAAGATTGTTCTCTCCAAGAACAACCTGAAAGAATTATCCAGAAAGTCACAAAGACCCCCAGAATAACATCAAAGAACCTGCAGGTCTCTTTCTTGCTGGAGCTAAAGTCAGTGTTCTTGCCTCAACCTTCAGAAAAACACTGAGTCGGAATGGTTTTTGTGGGAGGAGAGCCAGGAAGAAACCACTCCAAAAACCAAGTTGCTGCCTCTATCGACTTCACCAAAAACGCACCTGGACAATCCCCAAGACTGCTGGAAGAATGTTTCTTTTTGATGACAACGATAAATGTTTGGTTTGGAAAACGAAGCACTGCCTTCCAACAGAAGATGCTCATCCCAACATCCAAGCATGGTGGTGGGAGAATTGTGATTTGGGTCTGTTTTGCTGCCTCAGGACCTGGAGCAAGAACTGAGCTTTGTATCAGTGAATTCCAGAGGTCCAGCCATCCATTCATCAGCTGAAGCCGAGTCGAAAGGGGGTCGTGCAGCAGGACAGTGATCCTAAGCAGACAGCGAAGCCTAGAACAGAATGGGTGAAGAAGATGTTTCTTATTTTGTACTATCCAAGTCTAACTCTGGATCTAAACCCCATTGAAGTGTTATGACAGGACCTGAAGGGAGCTGTTCAAGGAAGGAAACCCTCAAATGTCACCAACTGGAAATAGTTGTGTGAGGAGAATTGGTCCAAAATTCCCAAAAGCCAATGGTAAAGACTGAATCACACTTACAGGAAATGAAGTTGAAGTCATTGCTGCTCAAGGAGGTGCCACCAGTTACTGAACCTATGGCTTCACAAGCTTATTCAAATGGGGATATTTACTGTTGGTTCATTTTGTTAATTAAATTATACAAATAAACAGTATCTTCTACCTTTGTGTAATACATTTAATCAGTTGACCTTCATTCTTTTATTTAAATTTTCATGAGGACCTAATTACATTTTAGGTCTAAAATAGAGGAGACCAACAAAGGGTGTACACATTTTTTCCTCAGCACAGCCTGTTTTCATTTGTGACTTTTTGTGGTTTGTGTTACAAATGTACAGACATTTCTTAAACACTGTATTTGTTAAAGTGTATTGCATTAGATACAGTAGAGCATGCTGGTGTTGCCCCATGTCTGCGTTGGTCTAATATGCTGTCTCTCCAAGTGCTTTGCAGAAGGTTAGCACTGGGGCACAGTTAGTGATAGTACAGACCAGGACAGGACACTATGCCAACATGCTGTGATTCACAATATGCTTTTTCAAAGAGCTGCACATAAGAGCCGGTGTGTACAGTAAGTATTAACATCTGAAGTTTTTGAATTTCCACTGGTGAACGTTTGACCTTTGAGCCTTGAGTTTAGGCAAATCAAGATTCTTTTTGATACTTGTAATGTATCCCCGAGGTCTTTTTCGTAGAGAATGATGGATTGTTACTAACCCCCCCCGGCATTTGAAAAGTGCTTGATTCTGCTGATGAAATTGTTTGCATCTTGCTTAACATTCCATACACTGCTGCTCATCACTGAAGCCAGCCACAGAATGTGGATGTGCAATCCCGTTGCTATAGAAACAGTCCAGACATGTCCTGCACACAGCTTGTGGCTCCCATCTGATAAACACACAACACTGTTGTGCGATCAGACATCCTTGTCTCCACACAAGAAAGTAATGAACTCTTTGTTTATGCACTGATTCAAAGTCGCCATAAACTTGCACTTCACATTTTGGAGCGCGCCAAGTTTTTTGCATGTTTTTGCTGTAGAGTCTTTTCCTGTTTTTACACGAGTGATGACAGGGGAAAAGGCTCTTTTGAAGATTCTGAAACATGTGTTCCCAAAAAATGCTGGAACAATATATAATTTCTTTAGGGATCAACAGTACATTTGCCAGGAATCTGGTGCCACATGCCTTCTTCTTTGGAGGAATTTGTAAACGTAGAATTTAAACCAAAGACAGGAATGTCAATGATGCAGAACGTACTAATTACACCTCATTTATACAAATTTACTAATCCACTTAGAATATAGTCTAGAATACCGGACATTGCACTATGAAAGGGACAGCAATGAACTAGGAATATTTAAAGAAGAGTGACCAGAACAATTCTAAATCTAAAATGAAAGTCACAGGTGTACGTTAAATGATTAAGTTACCTGAATTCTTTCAGCACTGAATAAGGGAGATTAGATGATTCAGTGGGTTTGTAATGCACAGACGTTAACAGTCCCAGGGAGCAGATAGAAAGGCTTATGTCCAGAAAAGGAAGAGTGGTGGATAATGCATTAATAGTGTGTTGGAACAGGAAACATGTCAGAGTAGTGTGGATCATAACGACTGCTTCCCATTTCACCTCTCCAGCCATGATTTCAGCAACATTTCATTACTCATGAAATATTGAATGTCTGTGTCTTTTTACAGGGATTTCATGACATTTGTCTAGGAGAGTAGTAGACAGTAGAAGTCAAAGCGCTGCTTAAACTTTCACCTTTACCCCTTCTCTCAAAAAAAGACTAATTTCTTTCTCAACGTCTCCTCATTTACAGCTCCTCACAATTCTCCCACAGATCTCCCTTCCTGGGGAAAATCCTTCTCACCTTCTTTCTGTCCATTCTCCTTACTGACCTGTGCTTTATATCCCTGGTGTTCTTTCTTTCTCACACCTGCAGAAGGCTCAACAGCCGCATGTTTTCCTCATTCTGCCTTCCAGTTTGGAATGAACTTTTACTTGTTCATTGTA
Source organism: Lepisosteus oculatus (assembly GCF_040954835.1). Lineage (NCBI taxonomy): Eukaryota > Metazoa > Chordata > Actinopteri > Semionotiformes > Lepisosteidae > Lepisosteus > Lepisosteus oculatus. Next base: position 12,432,795 of record NC_090706.1, on the reverse strand, counting down.
TATATGATGTTAACAATCTTTGGCTGCTGATTCCAGTTCTCTATTCTTATTCTCCTTGACCTCAGTGCTGCTTTTGAGACTGTTAATCAAGACATCCTACTTTCTCATATGTGTTTGGAGGTTTTGACATTGCTCTTAAATGGTTCATCTCTTACTTTACTGATCGCCGACACCGTCTTTTTTGGGGGTGCTTAGTTCTGATGCTGGGTTCAATAAGTCTGGTGTCCCTCACACTTGATACAGGGTCCCCTACTATTCAACATTTACATGTTTCCACTTGGTCAGTTCTTGAAATCACATGTTCTGAATTATCATTTCTGTGCCAATGATATTCAAATCTACACTCATACTAAAGCAGACACTGAAGTAGCATTTTCTGTACTCTCTCAATGCACCCCTGACATAAAATCCTGAATGACTCAAAATTTCCAGGAGAAGAGTGAAGTCATCCCTCCCAGCACCTCCCATCAACTATCTAAAGCAAATGCAGTAATCTTATCTGTGGGGGGCACTGTACTTGAATTTCAATCTAAATTGAAGAATTTGGGGGTGATATTTGATCCAGACTTCAACCCACATGTGCAAAATATTGTAAAAATATCTTTCTTCTGTCTCAGAAACATTGCCAGACTACATCCATTGTTGTCTCTGACTGTAGCAAAAAATCTGGTCAACACATTTGTCTTTTCCAGAATTGATTACTGCAATGCCAAGTTATCAAAAAGTATATTGAATATGATACTGTATGTACATTCTCCTGTATTTTAACTGAAACATTTAAAATAACACCAATCATACCACTTGAAGGTACCAATTAGTTGTCTCAGCAATCTATTACCATGTTATTAATGATGTTATAAACAACTTCATTTTCTAATACAGGGCTGTGGGGATCAGAACCTATCCCAGGGCGTAAGGTTGGGTACACCTTAGACAGGACACCACTGCATCACAGGTTACACAGACACAAACGCACTGTCACTCTGTGCACACAAGCATATACTGTATATGGTCTCTTCAATTACAGGCTTTTCTACTGTTTCCTCATCATTTTTTGGTTTAGGTTTTGTAGACATCCCACAGAATTTCCAAAGTTCCCATTCCAGAATGTCCAGCTTTGTGAAGTGCCACCCTGTATTTCTTCAAATGAGAATGAGGTTCAAAGACAATTCTTAGATGATGACAAACCAGACTCAGAAAATAATATACTGTTTTTCCTTAAAATAAGTGGGTTTTGTGAGGTGTTTCATTATGTTTTCAATATAAACAGTATGTATATTCAACATAGGACAAGGACTTGTGTCATAGCCTAGCACACATATACAGTGATCTGTATATCACATATGTAGTGATGACATATTGTGTGTATTTGTGTAAAATATGTCCACATTTATGCAGTTTTTATCTAGCTAACACATGCGATACTTGTCACATAGTTTGTGTTTATCACATAGTTGTGTGTGTTTCAATTATTACTGGTTTGTTTAGTGCATAACTAAGCACAGACACAGTTGCTATATTTTGTGACAAATAATGGAATTTCCCGCCCTGTTGCACACAACCATTCCTGCACTGGTTATACATTGCTCTGTACATCTCAAACCTTTCAGGCTGTTTAATAATGGGACAACATTCACATAGCAGAAGGGGGTACACAAGTCTGAAAGAATTCATTTTGTAATTGATTTATAACACCTGCCAGATGGTAAAAGCTGACCCAGTTGTTCAGCATGACCAGACAGATCAATAACACTAGACCCAGCCTTGCTAAGAGCATTTGCTGTACAGCCTGGCATATGTTACAATACCCTGCCCTGGATATAATACCCTAGTTATAATGCCCTGGATCACATTGTGTAGGCGAGAAAGCTATACAAACTTATATATAATATATAAGCTTTTATACAACAGCATTAACGTTTACTTCGGACTGTGGGACGTGATTGTATCATGAAACCTGCACTCATCAAACATTTTTAGAGACTCTTTATGACCAGCTGTACTGTATGAGCTCCTTTTCCTTCTACTGTGAATGATGATTTTTTTTGTCTCTTCATCTTAAAGTTCCACAGTGTTTTCTGAACACCAGTGTGCCCAGGTGTCAGCTTCAGTACTCATAAGTCATAAGTATTCAAGTTCATTGGCACTCATAACCAATCTCCCTCCAACAGAATCAGGAGCTTATGTTAATGTCTGTCCAGAGCCATGCAGGCTTTTGTGAATAATGACAGTGGAGGACTGAAGCCTTGAGAGGCACCAATATGCAGTGCAATAGCTTTGATGATTTGTTACAGAATAAATAGATGAGGAAGATCCAAAGGGAAATCAAGTATTCAAACACATGAAGAATTACAATCTTATAATGATAATAAAAGTAGAACTGTAACCAGCAAAATGAATTCTTCAATGGGCATTGTGAATCTCTTGATGTTGTTCAAAGGTAAGAAGCCCCAGAGACACTGCATCTGAGACTAAACTGTTCTTTCAAGGAGCAAACCGGTAGGTGTCAAGGTATAGGTCAGTAACAGTTGTTCAGGTCATATGATACTACTGCCTATAGCTGACATTTTCAACAAATCTATAGAACTGTATCAAACCGTGTAGAAAGAAAACATTTAACTGCATTCCAAAGAACAGTGGAAGAGTATTGTGTTTATGCATGCAAGTAAGCAGCAGGAGGGCAGAATATGAGCTTGTGTTGTGTCTCTTGACTTCTCCTCCATGCCCACAAGTTCCCACGCTATCCTAATGAAGCCCATGTGTGGGACCTGGTGGCAGGAGTTCCTCTCCCTCTCTCTCCATCAGCTTTCTGCCTTCTCCCTCATCTGTCCCTCCCCAGGCCTTGACTAAAGGTGAGGCCCTACATATGCAACAGGTCTCTGTGGGTCCTGACAGAGAGATAAATTTAATCACAGAAAAACATCAATGACTAGAGCCTAATTCTGGCTTGGAGTGGAAATAAACAATTCCCTTCCCTTTGTGTCTTACGAATGCCATGACCCATCTTATTTTCTATGCCCTTAGATTTCACATTTTTATCCACATGCCAGGAGTCTTGTGTTGCTATGATTGGCAGAAGCAATCGGGTTTTTATCCTAGAACAATATATACAAGGCCTTGAAGACGCCAGAGTAGTGTGTTATTTTTCCAGGTTCCAGGGTAGTGCTTAGCGTCTACCGCTCTGTAACAAACCAACCCAAAGTGATTTTCTTTGAACAGCGTTTTGGCCCGAAAGGGATCTGTGGAGAGCTGATTATGGGGACAGCGATTGGCTTGCTGGCTCATTATCCTTTTCTCACAAGGATAATAATAATAAAGTTTTGATCTCGTGGGGCCGTTCCACATCCGCTCTGTCTCCTCACTCAGAAACTGGCAAGCATGCCTGACAGACCTTGAATCTCACCACTGGGATGCATGTTGGCTGGAGAACAGTGGTGTGTGTGATGATAACGCTGAGCAAACACCAGTGCTAGCCCAGTTTACGATAAGAATTTACAAAGAAAAGCAGAAAGGTGTGGTGTCCCTTCTCTGGAACTGCACTCTGGAACAGTATTGCCGTGAAATCTTTTGTTTTTTTGCTCCGTGCTCAAAGCTATGTTAAATAACACAAACTTTTATTTTTGCAGCCCAGCCTAATTTTTTTTTATTATTACTCCAAATACACAAATAATTTAAGAAACAAACCCTTGACATGATGAACAATCCCACACACATATCTAAACACAGGGAAATTCAGCCCTTTCCCTTTAACTCTTGTGCACCTTTGTATAAATATCAACCAACCTCCAGCATGCACATATGCGAGCCATATCAGGTCCAGCTTGACATTCGGACATAAACATGAAACCTTAACCCTTCTTGAAGTGAAAGGATAGGAATATGCAGAAGGCTCCACCAAAGATGCTTCAATAAAGTCATGAAATCTCCAGCTAAGAGGCAAAGGTTTTTTTTTCAACTTTTAGTTTGTTAGTTTGGTAGATAATAAAGGTATTTGTTTTTTCTAACTTGTTATCTGCTTGTCCTTTCTGAAATCGCACTAGACGAGCAATATGAACAAGTTCAAGCTTTTCCAGGTTATACCTTCCCCTAAATGAACTTTTTAGACAAGCTGGTGTGATCATATGTTATAGCACTTTAATTGTACCTGATTTAATTTGATTTACACCATCTATATAAAACAAGTGGCATCTGGACTCCTCTAGTCCTTACCAGCTGCCCAATTGTATAGACATACGTTTGTGTAATATTAACAAGAAGAAGAATGGGTTGTCAGCCAGTGCTGATGCCTCAAGGTTCCTGGATTTGGTCCTAGCCTGTGGGTTTGTCAGTATGAAGCTTGCATGTTCTCCAGGAGCTCTGGCTTCCTCCCAAAGTTCATAGACACACTCTTAGGTTAACTATCCCGCTCAGGGTGCCTCCTGCCTTGCACCCCATGTCCAGGCAATGACTCAGCAGAACCGTATATTTGACTAAGTTCTTCTTGAAAATAGGTGGAAAGATAACATCTATAAAAGCTCTGCTTCCATTCTGATGTCCTGCATACTGTTCCATTTCCAAACAATTCCCTTTATTGTCCTTGGTGGTAAAAGTTATTGTGCTCCCCTTGTTGTATTAGAAGGTTATGTCTCTTTGCTGTGAGACGCATTCACATTTTCAAGAGCTGTTAAAATGCTAAGGAGTCATATGGATTGTGAAGACCAAATTGCAGCTCACTGTCTAGGATGAATCTGGGAGAGTCAACAAGCAAAAGTTGCCAAATTGAAAACTCCAAAAGTGAGTTTCAGTCTGGATGCTTTCAATGTAGGGAAAGTTTGTTATCTCTGAGACCTCCCATGGTGATATTTTCTAACAGTTCTTGTTGATGATGCACTCATCAGACTTCTCAACGCAATCCTGGTTGGCCTACCAGCCCTCTTTTAAGGATTTAGATGGTCTTCTTAGCATTCAATGGCCAATGACAGTGTCTCAGTGTAGGGGGCTCACTGAGATAAATGTTGCCATGGTGACAGGAAGCTTTGCCTCCACCAGCTAGGTGATGCTGGTAAGAAATATCTGTCCAGTTAAAGCCCAGAGATGATAACAGCATGTTGACTGACTCCTGGAGAAACTTTTCCATTGCTTTTAGTTCCTTAGTTGAATTTAAGGACAGTCTTTTACATTTTCTTGCTTAGTACATTTTTTTTGCCTCCTAACAAAAAGTTAGGGCTTCAACACTGAAGGTTGAAGGTTCTCTGTTGTTATGCCAGTAACTTTCATTTTATTCAATTGGAGCAGCCTTCAGTTTGCTGGCTCAGGCTAACCAGACAAGGTTTTAATTGTATTTCAAAAAGAGTCACAGAGAACAAAACAAAAAACTAATGTCAACAGTTAAACACTACAACCATTCTTCTAGAAGATGAAGGCAATGCTGAATATACCACACCTATCTGTTTAACTCATCAGGTGACTGCAGAAAACTATTAAGTTACAGAAATCTTCTCCCATTGAATTAGTCTTAGAAAGCACAACATCGCGGTCGATATAATTGCTTCCATTTCGAGCATTGAAGTGGTGCATGTTTTTAATGTTCAAAACATTTTCTCGTTCTAAAACATTAAAACAAGTTTTAAACTAAAGTAGGTAATTATTTGCATCTGATGTGTTGTGACCACGGAGGAAATATGTGCTGTAAACTCTGAGCTAGCAGTCCCAGAATCCCAGAGTCATGTTCAACATTGATCATGAGTCTCTCCTGTCATATGAACGTCTGCTTGGTTTGAAGCCAAGAGAACATGCCAATTGCATATCAAATGAAATGGAATGCTTTATCTGCTTAAAAGAACACATTTTAACTTCATTAGCTTGGAATTGGAATTTGGAACCTCTTGTTGGTTTAGTTCTATCCGTCAACGTAGTCATCTCATCCTTCATCTTTACTCTTTGATGCTCCTTTTGCCACTTCTGTGATCCCATCCCCCCTTCACCTCTCAGTTTAAGAACATCAGAAAAGTTGCACATGAGAGGATGCTGATCTTTCTGGTTGGGAAATTTGTCTGCCGAGTGAATCAGAAAATGTCAGGTTATGTTGACACATAGTGTAGGGTTTGTTGTTACAACATTGGTTGTATTCATGTTTAGACACCCTGTTACGGCATTAGTGAGTTCACAGCCATTTTGTCAGGTTGTGACATAACAGACCTGGATGGGAAGAGCATCCTTTTCTCTGTTCTAAATGGATTCCTAGCCATTTTCCAAATGTGAAATGTAATTTCTGAGTCTGAAATTGTCCCCTGGGTCACTTTGTTTAAGATTGTCTCCACTAGAATCAAATCTCAACTATTTTCCTTTCATTCAAGGCTAAATAGATTTAGGTCCTTTAACCTTTCTGTACTGTACTGCTGAGCACAACTCCCTGGGTTCTAGAATCATTTTGGTGGTCTTCTTTGAACTCTTTCGGAGATTGTAATGCGTTTCTTGTGGTATAGTGGCCACAACTGAGCACAGTATTCTAAGTGAGGTTTTACAAATGCATTGTAAAGTTTGAGCATAACTTCACTAAATATAAATTCCACACTTTGTGCTGCACACACACAGAAGTATTCTGTTTGCTTTTTATTGCTTTCCCACATTGTCTTGATTGAGACTTTATTTCAGCTGCTGAGGGTTTTATATCCCCATCCATCCTTTTTTCTTATGAAATGCATGCACGCTTTCATGGCAAATAATTGAACTTTTCTTTTCATATATGTTTTGCATGTAAAGATCATATACATATTAAGAATTATATTAAAACACTGCATAATTTTCTATCTACATCAGACCCTGTAATATATGGAAAGCCAGGACCTGAGATGTGGGTGTGTTTGTGCCTGCTCTGTTTTGTGCTTGGTGTTGTGCCCGTCATTTTAGATTTAATATCTTTCTCAGGTATATATCAGTCATGTAGTTGCTCCACGGGGGCCTTTATATTGTACCATGTTGGAATACTTTAAACATTATTTACAGTCTTCATCTGGAAGGTCTTGCCTAGTCACCACAAAGAACCCCAGACATGAGTCTCCTGAGCCAGACCTAAGTGTGGTGATGTAATGAATTGTTCACGAATGATGTAGCTTATGTTGTCATGGCAACACCCTGCCCTAGCATCTCAAGCTTGATTGAACAGATGTTTTAATTTGTACTTTGAGTAATAAACCATTGGCATACACAAAAATCAGGGAGGGTAGATCTGGGTGAATTTTCTCTATACTGTACAATATATTGATCATGTCAGTTGCAATGAAAGTGAGCCAATGAGTCAATCCAAAAGCTATGAAGCAACCAGCTGTATTTATTCATAATTAGACCTACCACTAACCTGGGAAAAACATCTGGGAGCAATATAGGGGTGTCCTTCCTAGTACTGTAAAGATCCTTGATTCCTTTAGTAGTACAGAAAGGAAAGTTAATTGCATTGATGGCTTTACTCTTTTAAGATATGATTGAAGTGCTGTGTTCTTAAAATCAAAATGTTCCCAGTTGTTTGAATAATAAATGGAATAATATATTCATGTGACACTCACATGTCAAGGCCATGATGCTTAATGTTTTGAAGTTCTTAATGGTTACAATTAAAATGTTTTTTTTTTGGTGATTTTATGTTCGTCTTGGAAGAAAAATATGGCATTGATCAATCAAGAACTCAGTTCATTACAAACCTCAATGTGGGCCTGGACATTTAAGAAGCTTTTTGGGACACATGTGAATTAAGAAAAGCAACAGAATATTTCATTTACACAGTACTTGACAGGGACGAGCCTTGAACAGTTTTTACAAAAAAGCCTTATAAACATTTTCCACAATACAAATTTCAAGGAAATTTAAAATACTTTATCATTTTTTCTGTATACTCTTCTACAATAATCAAGCAACACTGACTACCATTATTAGATACCATACCATATTATTATTATTCAGTCTCAGGATAAAACTACTTTAAACAATGTACTTGTCTCAGGTTGCTCTGTTAAAATGCCCAGTTTTGTAAATGTGTCCAAAAGAAGGTTTTATTGGTTTAAACTGTTTGACAAATAAATATACAGGTAGCTGCTGAATTTTCTTTGACCTGGTTTGCAAATTTGGAAATTTAACTAGTTTAGAAAAAGAAGGTTTATCTGAAAACATAGAAGGACAGCCGTCCCCAAAAAAAGTGTTATCTTTGTGGTAATGATTTTGCTGTTTAATCCATGCAAAGAAAGAAGCAACCACAGCCCTCAGTCACCTCTATGTACTGATGTGAACACAAAATCACATTTGTGCGCGAACATTATTTTCTAATATAACTTGCACCATCTCTTTGAGCCAAACAAACCATTCCTCTCATTTCTAATTATCTAAGCTTTCTGGCAAATTTAACTTTTGTCAAAAACAGGAAACTGACAAATGTGTAAGGTTGTGACACAACCAAAGGAGTGAGTATCAGACATAGATTTTTGATCAAGGGCCTGAATACCTTTACAGTGAAGGAATACCCTTAAGTGTTTGAAGCCAACACAATACACCAGCATATCTGTTTTATTTCTAAGGTGGCATTTTTTTTCTGTGTGGCAAACCTTAACAACTTAACTAAATATCTGAACACGGACCTACAAATGTTTAGCGATGAGAGCCAGCTTGTGATGTTTTTCTCTGAGTCTTCTTACAGCGGTCAGACATTTCAAGGAGAATGATGTACTCTGTAACCAACAAAGGTGGCAATTTTCCAACACACACACACGGCCCACACACTCACCCGCCCCCTCTCCTCAGACCTCTCCTCTTGTTAACTTGCCTTTTAAGGGTGACCAAATATGATTCAGTATCAGGAGCCAAGGCCAGCAGCATTTTTAAATCAAGGTTTCGATACAGTGGCTGTCTGCGAAGCCAGGATGACCTCCCCATGGTCACAAGCCAGTAACGAGGAATAAAAAAGCCTAAACAGGATGAGATAGAGAACGAGGAATTAAAAAAATAATTGAGTACTAGTGACAAGATGAAGGAAGTTTGTGGATTCTTGAAATTAACTGAGCTAGTGATTGTGTTTTGGATCCATACAAGCTACAGAAGAGGGGCTTTCAAGACATACATGAATATGAGTTTCTTTTTTGGCCCCCAGCTCTAGATCTTGTTGGAGCGTAAAAAATAAGTAGGAGATACTTTTCTTATCTGCTGATCCAGTGGGGCTGTCTCCTGTTTAAATATATCACTTTCAAAGGCCCTTTCATCTCTCACTCTTTGTTTCGCTTCTCGGTTGCGCTTTAGGGGTGGGAATGTAGATGAGGGAAATGTTCCTTTTGAAGAGTTGAGTCCTCCTTCATAAATGATGCTGCCACAATACAGGTTGAGTGGTGTAATATTCCCCCTGTAAACTTCGGTCTCCCTTCCACATCCATACATTTTCTATCCTCTTTATCCAGTTCAGCCCAGCAAGCAACAGGCACAAGGCTTGTACAGGAGACCAGTCCATTACAGGACACACATACACTCACACCAGGGCTAAGTTCCCAAAAGCCCCTTGATTCCCCAGCAGGACTTTGGACTGTGGGAGACCCCAAGAAAACCAGGATGAAACGCACATGAACATGAGCAGCACTCTCTGCAGACAGCACCCCAGGACTCGGGTCCAGGGAACCCTGCGCTGTACCACTGCACCTCTCTGCCACCCTCCAAATGTGAAGTCGAATGATGTGAAAATGACGCACATGTGAAGTTATTAATAGAACTGTGATTAGCCATTCAATTAAGAAAGTGAAAAAAAAACATACTGTAACATAAATACAAACTGAACCTTTTCCTTGTTTGGCAGATTTTGAGATATTTGGAACTGTTCCTGTCAGGGGTTCTTAAAAAAAATCTTTTTTGAAATATGATTTCATACAACTAATTTGAAGGATGATAAACACCCCAGAATTTAACCCAGGACCCAAGAACAGCAATGCTAACCTTACCACTGTGCCGCCAATCCTTCCATGTGAGCCATGTGTTTGTGTACTGTTACAGGGTTTAGCTGGGGTGAGCATGTTAAAGTGATGTATCCTGCTGGATTTTGCAAGGTGTTGCAAAACCCACATGACCAGTCTTTTGGCTCACAGGATTTGTTCACCTGCCAGTGTACTACATGATTTCAGTAGACAAAAGATCAAGTCCTGTCTGGAGACAAATTGCATTCTGTGACAGTTGCTCATTTTGAGCTGCCAAACCAGCAGTAATGCTGAAGTGGAAATCTGGCATGAAACAACAATCACACACCAGTTATACCAAACTGCGGTTTATGTCTTTGTATGATAATTGTATCACACTTGCTACTGAACTACTTGAAGAAGATGTAAAAAAAAAAACTTTTTATTGCATTTATTCAAGGTTAAACACAGCCTGCTCTGATAGAGAAACATTCCTGCTGGAGACCTCTATGGCAGTCTTGAAATACCAAAAAAAAAAAAACAACGTATCTGACCTTCACTGAAGTATTTGCAAAATACAGTTTTGTGTCAGTTGTATTTAAAAAAGAGGGTTCATGGCAGGCTAATCCATTCTGCTGCCAGTCTGGAGCCCTTGGCTGTGGTGGAAGAAAAATATATTTGGGTGTCCTGAAGTTGGGACCTTCGACCAATTCATATCCCAGAAGTTCCAATCAGTTATGCAATGTAGGGCCGCACATCCTCCCAGGTTTGTGACCTGCCTTGAAATCACAGACCTTCTCTTCCGAAGCAGCCTTTTCCCTACAGAGGCAAATTATGCAAAGTCGGGGAAACTCAAATGTCCTGCCACCTTCATGTTGCCAGTGGGTGAAACGGCACCAGTAACAATATACTCCTCTATAAAATCGCACAAAATGCAGCACTGCCACAAGGTGTCATTATGACCTATTTAGCTGTGTAACACCAAATGCCAATTGACATTTTTTAGCAAAAACTCTGTAGATGACTGTTCATTAGAAAAAAGCCTTCTCCAATAACGATTTCGGTGTGATTTATACATACTGTAGTATGAGGAATACCGAGGTGTTACTTTGACCAAATTGTGGCCCAAGAGTCTAGTGGAATAGTAGGAGAAACATATTGCACACAATGAGCTGCTCATTGTGAGGGCTCTTATTTTGCACTTCATGCTGTGTCGTCTGCATTCTGATATTACAGGACTCTGTGCGCTTCAAGTCTTGTGGCTCATGGCATCAAATCAAAAGCAACAATTAACACCAAAAATAAAGGCTAAAGAAAACAGTGCTCTAAAGGCCTAGTGAGAGCGAAAGCGGTTCCTCTTGGCTTACCCATCATCTTTCAGTGTGGCGGTAATCCCAGTCTGTGAAAGCAGACTGCAGGTGTCAGCCAGTGTCAGAGAGCAGAAGAGTCAACGTTTGGGCTCTTGGCAAACAGCAGAACAGGTGGGAATGTAGTAAAAGACACCAGCCAGACCACATACAGTTCAAGATTTACTGATCACCCACCCGATTCGACGATTTCCTTTCCGTTTTGGCACTGTGATGAGATTTGTCAGTTCATGCATGTTTACTGGGCAATGTGTAATGTATTGATATCTTAATATTAATTGTACACATTAGAAAGATCCTGAAATTAAGATGCTTGCCCTCATAAAAATAATACAAATCCTTTTAATGATTTAGTGTGCCAGCAAGCTTTGCACTTCAATAATGTTTAAAATGTTTCACCACATAAAACTCCCTAAATAGTTTCCTATATAATTTTTGGAGAGAAAAAAGAAAACATTGTCAAATATGTTGCAAAACAGACTGTCAGGCAAAGCAAAACATACTGTATGCATTACAGAGTACAATAATATCAAACAATATACACAAATATGGCCTCAGTAATCTGGTTTAACAATATTAAACCTTGATGTAAATCACAGGATGTTTCACACCCATTAAAAACAAATATTTTCGATGCATTAAAATACATTAAAATTGTTGGAAGGTCATGACTTCCCCTGATTTTTTTGGTCTCACTCTTGTCTGTCAACAATGAAAAGGGGTTTTAGAATTACTTCTCTGTTACCTTTTGTGTGGGAACTGGCATAACATTGTCGAGAGCTGCTAATAAATCTCTTCATTCATTCACTTTATTGCTTTATTATTTATGTAATTGCAGAATCCCTTACAAAGACAAGCCTGCAAGCAGATGAAAATTTAGATTCCTGTTTCTTCCCCTCAAGCCAGATGCAGCGCAGAGGCCTCTGATGTTCTGCAGCACTGAGGACGTGTCTTCTCTTGCTAGTCACAATTTTCTTCCTGCCACATCCAGAGCAATTAGTGGTTTTCTCTGGCATCTGAAGGTGTGCTGACTAATAACTAATACTGAACTAAACTGTTTTCTGTCTGGTATCCAGAAAACTAGTTAGACAAGTCCTCAGTTACAAAACCTGTTTTTAACATCATAAGAGGCACACCAGGGTGATAATTAGTGCTGCTGTCTCAGAGCTCTTGAGTCCTGCCTTCACAACAAGGGTAGTGCCTTCTGTGATGTGTCTGTATGACTTCCCTGTAGCATCTTCGGTTTTTGCTAAATGCTCTGCATTTCTTCCACATTGGTTAGTTACTTTTGATCTAACTTATTCTCTCAATAATCCTCAGTATGGTTGTAAGTGCACAGCTATTGGCTTTTGCAAAACTCAGCACTATGGTCCTCATAGCATCAGAGAGCAGTGAGGCCAGTGCACTCCTTCTTAAAAAGGTAGCACTGGAAGAGCCATTTGCCATTTCCCACATCACAAGACCATAACATCTACAGTATAGAGTTCGTAAGCAGCGACACATGGTCCATGCAGGAACGGCTGATGTGTGCTGATAAAACACTGATCACCTCCAAATATTTAAATGAGTCTGGTTGTACAGTATTTAAACTAGAACAGCTATAAAGTGCTACTGTATATCAGAAAAGCCTCAAGAAGGTTGTCTTTTTGCATCAGGCTTCCTGTGCTCAGTTTTCAACAGGCACGTGCAGTTTTCCGACATCACAAGCTGTTTAGCTGTTTGTTTTGTGTCCTTTTTTTATTTAATGGCACAGATGCAAATTCTCATTTACTGTGCAATTACTGCCCCTCTTTTCAAAACCACTGGGAGCTAATTGCTGGTCCTGAAGCTTTAATGAATTTCTCACTTGTTTTCAAGACTCTTAGGGGACCCACAGCTTTGCGTCATAATGGCCATTTCTTTCCATAAATCAGAAGCTGGGCTGCGTATATCAGTGACCCCATCACGGCATGGATGGAATCCAGATGTTACAATTCTGCGTCCACCACTCCTCTGCCCCCCCCCCTCCTCCATGAGAGCATGTTTAGCTTTTCATTTCCTTTTTTGGTGAAAAAATCTAAAGGTTCTGAAAACCCCCAACTGGAAAGTGTATCCAGGGGTCTGTTTGTTGTAAGCTGGAGTGTGTTTTATCTAACTCCGCTCCCAAGCCCTGAGAACAGACAAGCGCTCAACCCAAGAAACCTTGGATGTCTTCTGCCTGGACTGGATGTTTCAGGTTTATTCATGTCAATTTGAGAGACTCAAGGGAAATCGGGCTTGTTTTGTTTAGGATACAATTACAAGTCTTCGGCTCAGATATATCCTCTTGACTCCCTGCGACAAGGCCAAGGTGTGTAAGTGAGTAAAAGACCAGAGACCACCGCAGGGAGAAAATCATTAAAAAGTGCCAAGATAAATCAAAAGGTTTTCATCCATGGTCACAGAGTATGTCTCACTGGATTTCCTTCTTGCCCAATACTTATTTAGGGTTTCTACTGCCCTAATTGATCTAGATTAGAACTAATTTTTAGTTCTACATCAAATATTTTCTTTTTTTTTCCCACCCACTTTATTTGGAATTAACAGTTATGACTTGGCATTACAGCTACAAACCCTGTGCCTGACAGTTAAAATGAGCACTAGCTACACCAACAGGTAAGTTCCTTCAACACGCCTCCATCTCAGAGTCTTTCACCATCTGGCATGCTCAGAGCCCTGCAGTGTCTTATGGGAGAATTAGCAACTGAGAGAAGGAGCAACGTGTGTCTTAAGGACATCACTGCGAATGAGCACCCACCCAGCAAGTCAAAGGAGAAGCCGATACACCGAAACCTGAGAGAACCCTGTCTAACAGCCTGTCTCCTTAACCTGGTGCTGTTCAGCCAGGAGTGTGGAATTCCAGTCACTCACCTGGCCAGCTGGTGACATCTTGACCACAAGCCTCAGCCTGCACTCGTGAACACTTTTCCTAGCTGAGCCCCTACAATCTATTTAACTGTTCTGTTTTGAAACCTTGGCTTTCGAAACACTCTATTTAGGAGAATCGTTGCCAAGACATTTAGACAACATCTCTGTTCTGCATGTAATCCTTAGCTTAATAAATAGTTGCCTCCCTATAGCTGTCTAAACAACTCTTAATAGTTTACCCATTAAAGACACTCAGGCATGGGTAGGAATTCCACTATATCAAACACTCCTTTAATAATCATCCTTTTAGTTGATCATGGGACCAAGCTGCAGAAAATCCTGGTCACTAAAACAGAATTCCTGAAACCCAGAAGCTAGTACAATGTTCGTGTACATTTTTTTCCATGTCTAAATTTTATTGGATCCAAGAAAAGGCACGACTTAAATCGAGCAAATTCTTCTCTTTCAATAATCCTCAGTACTTAAAAGCTTTCTTTTAATTAATACCACAGGACCAGATACACTGAAAAACACAGCTTTACTGAATGTCAGCCAGTTCTGTTTGCATTCCTTCAGCTGATGTATCTGTTCTCCAAGGCAGTAGGGGGATCTCAGCCTAGCAGGGCAAATACTTGTCAAACTTGGTAGAACAAGCTGTTTATCCTTGCTTGCGCAAATACCAAAGCAACACATGTACTGTATGAGTAAGTTTTTAAATGGAGATCAATTCATTCAACGTGTAAATAAAACCAGTCAATCAGCAACTTGTTGCCACTATATTTGTGAGGATGAGGGGGTTCCTTGCCCTTTAAAAATATTAACCATCCAAAAATGTATGGAAAATAAAGGCTGTATGTTGATATTTTTATTGTGCTACAGAGTCCATAATTAAATGACATCATGTGATAAATACATTCACAGATGATCATGGCTTATATCACAATTCTTTATTTTTAGTTTGTGGAAATTGCTGTGTATTTGTAAGACCTTTTCAAATCTCTAAGACAGAAATTGCCAAACCAGGTCCTGATGATCCCTAGCTTTGAAAGCAACCATTAAACCGTCAGCTTCTAAATACCGAACAATGTCATTGTAAGCGTTTTAACAGAGGATTGGTTCAACGAAGAACACAAGGACATACGAAAGTTTGCAAATGAGGAGGCCATTTTTACCATCTAGACTGTTATTTATTGGGTTCTTGAAGGAACCTAGAGCCCGAGAAAGAAAAATTGCTTCAGTGATTGAATGATGTGGAATCTTTAGTAAATCCAGATTGAGCAGGTGGAGTGTAGCCAAGAGTCTGGGGTTAACACCCCTACACCTACTAACAGTGCCATTGGGGTCTTTAATGACCTAATAATCCAGTATAACCCAATGGCGGGCACCTCCTACAACAGCGTCCTCCGTCAACTTCCTGTGGCTTTGGATTGGAAATTCTGGCCCAGGGGGAGGAGCAACACCTACTGCTCCACCAGCACTACTTACAGCAATATCCTGATTTTCTGTAGCCCTGACCAGCAGTGCAGAAGGTAGAAACACACCTGTCTCATCCTTCCCTTTCTAAACACACGTTGGCTGGCTCTTAAAATGCTAGCCTTTTAAGTATTCTTCAAATTCAGCTCCTGACTTTGCTAAATCGCTTCCTGACTTTGCTAGTAAGAGAATAAGACTGATCAATGCATTCCCAGTTTGGCTGTGCACTTTAGAGAGTCGAGTACTCTTCAGACAAATTAAGCGATCATTAACTTACAAATGTTCTCCATCTTTAGATGGTGTAGGTTTATGTATGAGATCAGATTTGGACTCTTATGAGATACAGCAAAAGAGACCCATTATCATAAACTTTAGTGTGGGGCCTTTTTTTGTGTATAAATCAATACAGAGTAAAAACCAAAAAAAACTTTTCAGTTTTAATTTATTTATAGAAGCCTTTTTTAAAACAAAACATATAAATGAACCTTTCAGCACAATACTTTTTTTCATGTTCATGCTCTGAGAATTTTAACAAGGTTTACAAGCAAAATAAAGCATAACTTGATCCACTCTGACTTGCCCGCATCAAAGCTCTTTTTAAAATAGTGGAATATAAATTTGCATAGGTGAACAACTAAGGATAAAAATACAAAAATATAAAAAATGAACAAAATAATCAACATGCATACCACTCAATCTCTTGAACACAGATTGCAAAAGAGTCCTGGGACTAGCCCATTTCTTTCTCATAATAATGTTTATAAAGCAAAAGAAGCAATTATTATAAAGATTATATATAAAGAAAAACTACACATTTAGCTGAACTACTTCTCATCAGTGGTAACGCTTTGAACTTTGAACCTTCAGTAAAAAACAATATTATTGTAACTAATATTTTTAATAGAATCAGTGGTTATGTGATATAAAAGATTTTGATACCATGTATATGTACTGTGCTTGTATGGCTTGTATGAGTGTGGGGTCTATGCATCAAGAACTTTTATTAGTATCATAATGTGCATACTCTGCATTTCATAGCTGATGAATTATAAACCACAACAAAAAAGTATTTAAAACAGGGAGGAAAAAAATCTCAACTATTTAAAACATGTTTTCACTAGATGTATGTGTAGCATTCTGTGGTTGATTTTTAAAAATAGAGTCTACCTAGAACAGCAGTATTGCTGTGACAATCCTGTGGGATTATGTGTACGCAGAATGCTGTACAAGTGGAAAACAGACCTATCAGGTTGCATTTCAAACTTTAATTCACTTCTCAGGGTGAATTAAGAACCAGTTCTGAAAAAGTACGTCAATGTGCTTCAAAATGGTCGCTCCTGAAGGTAGTTATTGCTGTGGTAGAAACGCTGGAACCTAAAAGAAGAAAATGTTTTTTTTTTTTAACCATAAAAAACCTATAGATCAAGCTTTGAAACCATTTCCTTTCCACTGGCACTTCACATGTAGAGTGAGAAAAACATTTAAAGGTAAGGCACTGTGGTGAAAGTACATCTTTGGCGTTTCTTGGTTTGTGACCATTATCCTCACAGATTTTTTTTTTTGGTTTAACGTTTAACAGTTTATCCGTCAGTCCATTCGCTCTCCGAACTTGCCCACCGTTGTTCCACTGTGCATCCCAAAGCCCGCATTGTAGTTTATGTAGTTAGTGAATGACGTTCGGTCTCCAGGGCGCCCGCCGGAGCCTGTGGTTTATAAATCGCTGTTGCAGTCGCGGCACAAGATCTCGTCGTTCTCCGGGAAGAAGCCTTTCCCCACAAGCGAGACGGAGCACCGCGAGCACGTGAAGCAGGTCTGGTGCCACTGCCGCTCCTCAAATGAGATGTATTTCCCCCCGCCGAAACCTGGGGCAGGGGAAAAAAAAGGAACAGGAGCGCTTCAGGATCGAGCCGCAGAGCTGCGTCGACGTAGAGGCGGTTAAGGAACTGGCACGTTCCACGCAAGTGAATGTCAGGCCCTCGGATTTCCATGCATTTGGACACTCCTTCTCACTTTCTTTGCTCCCTGTCTGCACACCCTTTCTCTCTCTACCTCATTCCTGTTGTGTTCATTCTCCATCCATCCATTTTCTAACCGCCTCATACAGTTCAAGGTCTCAGGGGAGCTAGAGCCTATCCCAGCAAGCAACGGGTGCAAGGCGGGGTACGCTCTGGACAGGACTCCACTGCAGGGCACACACAAACCCCACACTCACACCAGAGCCACTTTTCCCAGAAGCCAATTAACCTACCAGTATGCTTTTGGACTGTGGGAAGAAACCTATACGACAACGGGGAAAACATGCAAACTTAGACAAACTCACGAGAGGAAATAAAAGGTTTTCAAGGCAAATTCTCGCAATGGAAAATATGTATCCTTTGCCGACTGCAAGCCTTAAGGTTGCATGCAAATTCACATGGCTATCTTGTATGTACCGGTAGTGACGACAGGGTGCCAGGGCACAGCTGGCTGGGCAGGAGGTACCTGTAATGGGTTTGGTGCAGGCCTCACACTTCTTGGCGTAGAGATTGCCGAAGCACTTGAGACAGAAGGGGCTGTCGTCGCGAGAGGTGAAGTGCTGACCAGCCAGCTGGGCTTTGCATCCGGTGCACACAAAGCATTCCTTGTGCCATGGCTCATCCCGATAGGTCACTCCGCCTTTAGCTAGTGTCTGTGCAGGAAAAACAACCCGGTCATTTCTTTTCGAAAAGAAACCTGTATCTGCTTTTCAGTTCCACTTTTACATTGATGACTGTACGCTTAACCACAAATGTTTGGTTGATGAGTGTGTCTTCTGTCGTTAGTGGCTACAAAATGTGTTTTTCATGTTCTCTAGTACTGTGTTGTTATAATGATGTACTGTGCATTGGTATATAATGATTTTATACCGATCTATCCTGATTTGAGTCTTGATTTTGATTGTAGTTTTGACTGTATCGAAGGAAGCAACACTTCTCTTTAAGAGGTTTTGACTGATAAACCTCCCCCCATCTCTCATGAAATATGATCTTATGCAAATAATTGCTAAAGATCTCTCAGATGATAACTATTTTTAATTTCTCCAGGAGGCTGCTTGCCTTTGAAATATGTAGGGGCTTGGTACTTTGTTGTCTCTATGTGTAAAGCCTCAAATCTTCCTCAGAATGTCTGCTTCTCCCTAATCACCATGAAAATCAAGGGAAATGGGGAGGGGTAATATGAAAATTAGTTGTGGCTCACTTGGATTCTCTCTTAGAAACCTTATGTGGATCTATATTCATATATAGTAATCTGTGTATGGTGTATGTTCCACCCCACCCAGAAACTGAGAATCAGTTAATCAAATCTGTGTTTACATAAGTAAGCAGGGTTTAGTTTCACGTAAATATCAAGGCAGTCTTGTCGGGACCATAGTTTCACCAGCTTTTGCCCCATGCAAACTGCCCTAATGTCTCTAGTGCACATGACCCTATATTATTGTATGCTTAGCCAACATTCCATCAAATATCACTTCATAATGGGTTCAGACAGAAAGCACAGAGCCAAACTTTCACTTGTCAGATCCTATAAATCTCATCAGTAAGGGAAAAAATAATAATAACAACCATGACCAGCTGAAGTCCCTGTTGAACAGCGTACACCCTGAATGTATGCAGAACAAACCTCTCTGTTGCCAAGGAGCCTTTGGTGTACAGAACTGTCCCGCACTAGATCTGTCCCTTGGGTTCCATTCTTGCCGCTGTCACCAGTATGTCTTTTAAAAGCAACTGACACTTAAATGTTCACAAATATTGCGACCTCTCCACTGAGGCAGTGGATGGTTCCAAATGGCCTTGCAGACCAAAATAAAAGTCACAGCCATGAAAACGTTTAATTTTTTGGGTGTGGATTACGTGGCCCTGTGGCCGCTGTCTCTATTCACATCTCTTGTCTGTCTCTCAGCCCGGGTCTTGCAGAGCCCTGAAGGTGGTCTCTCAGATGATAACTATTTTAAATTTCTCCAGGGGGCTGCTTGCCTGACCCAGAAGGCGGTCTGACACATTTCTGATGAGTTTGGTTAATATGGAGCCCAGCTCTCTGGGACTGGGAGCTGGCCAGCCCTGGAATAAATCAGAGCTTCTCACCAAGGGAGATGATGAGTGTTACCTGCAGGCGAGGAGTGACACAGTAATCAACCTGCCTGCCTGCCTGCCTGCCTGCCTGCCTGCCTGCCCGTCTGTCCGTCTGTCCGTCTGTCCGTCTGTCCGTCTGTCCGTCCGTCTCTGGCGCAGCGTACCTGCTTACAGCGCGTGCACCGTGGGGCGAACTTGCTCTCGTAACAGGGCACGCAGTAGTAATCCTCTTTGTCCGGGATGAAAGCCTTCGATCCGATGGGCTGCTCGCAGCTGTGGCAGATAAAGCAGCTCTCGTGCCAGGTGTTGCCTCCGTACTCCAGCTTTCGCGTTCCTGAGGGAGAGGTGTGAGGGAGAGGTAGGTCGCAGCTGTGGGAGACCCATGGTTTTTTGTGACGAGATTTGATTTGAGACCCTGTATTTAAATGGCCTTGTCCATATATGTAGCTTTTAAAGACTGTGATTGCTGGTACCTTGCCATGCACAGCAGCAAAACATCCTTTCCTACAAAGTGGGAAAACATGACTGATACCCACCGCCGTAATGATGACAGATGTGCTCACAGCTGTATTGTGTTTTAGTAATTTCTGTATGACATTGCACGGCTGATAGCAGCACTCCTCAGCACTGTGGTCATTTCAAAAGGCCAAATCTCACTTTGCTAAATACATTTCCTATTAACTTTTTAACTTATTACTGCATCCTCTGATTGGGAAGATTTAAAAGGACAAGATAAGACTACGGCACTACCCACAGTACTTATACTGGAATACTGGTCTGGCTCTAGCCTCTGCTCCTGTGTAGCTGTTCACATTCTGATGTCTATCATTGCACAAATACAGAATTCTTAATCAATTGCTAGGATCATGCAGCACCTGCCACAATACGGCACTGCTTCCATCCCTCTCCCTGTAGCTTTAGGTTGTTTTTTTGTTCCCCAACACGATGTGGCCTCCTTCTATGTCACACTCTCCAGCTTGTCTTACAAAGCCCCTTTGTGAAGGCTCATGCATTTCATATTTGTAATTAATCAGAGACCCATGTGGAATGCTTTTGAATTTAGATAAGTGCACTAGAACCCAGAGGAACTAAATACAGTAACATAGCTGACATAGAAATGGTTATGTTTTTTGATAGTTCCGGCTAAAACGTTAAGTTGCTGTTAGACTGCTTAAGACTAACAGGATAAGTGGTGACCTTCTACCACTTATCCTGTTTAGTCTTTAGCAGTCCAACATGTCTGTTTAGAACTAAAAAGTCTTTATTAAAGCATTACGAATGCAATTGAAGGCTGAACACTTGCATTGAATGAGCCAAAGCCAAAGTGTGGGTTATCACTGGCTGCTGGGGTTTGGGATTGACTGGAGTGCTAAAAGGATTTGCTCTTTACACTCTGAATTCCAGATCATGTTAAACCATTCTGAATTGCTGATCCAATTGGCATGAAGATGTGAATGCACCTGCGCTTTTCTGCCTGTCAGTATTTCAGTGTCTTCATACCTTTTTCCACCTACACAAAAATGCATCTCCTCCTGTCTCCTAGAAAATGTAAAGAACTTACTGCAGTTTCGTACAAATGGGTGTGTGTACTGATGAATCACTTTTGGTTTATGAGTGTGGAGTTAAAATTGCCTTAAGGATACATACAGAAGAAATCATTTGTTAAAGTTTCATGAGAATGTGCAGTTTCTACTTCTAGAAAAAAAAAGACAAACCTTCTGCAAACTCCTATCGTACTGTTTTACAGTGTGCTGCTCAAATAGTTTATAGCGTAATCCACTGTCATCAGCTCCTGGCTGGCTACCAGAGGTAGGATTTAGCTGCGAGACAGTCATACAAGCAAACCAACAATTACGTTGTCACATCCAGCATGAGAAATGTTTATTAACTCTTCATCTCCCTCAGCGCATATAACTCCACAGCAACACTTCTTTTCCCAGCTCTCGTCAAGCCCAGCCTTCTCTGAGGTCTCGGATAAGTGGAGCTCTTTTAAAAGTATGGTGGCTTTAAAAGGAGATGTCAATTAAAGACTGCACTGCTCAAATCAGTGACGTTCAGGAAGGGCTCCTAGCTCTGGTGTACAGTACACGCTAGCAAGGACAATACTATTAGTTGAAAGCCGCAGAGCACTAAACATTTACAAAAACAATTTTCTGGAGTGAAATTCTGTTTTAACAGATCAGATTGAAGGTCTGAAAGATTTCTTGGGTTCTTTCATGTTCTGTGAGACTCCACAATCATGCCCTGCTGGTTCTACAAGCTTTCAGTAGGACTGAGATCAGAGAGCTGTTCTGGCAAGAAAAGGTGATGGAAATCAGTCTCAGGTGGCTCAAGGCAATAACACATTGTTACTAAGGGAGTCTATTCATTTGACTGGGAGTTTCCTAATATTTAAAGGGGGACTGCAACGCTATTTTTATATTTCAGGGTTGCATCACAAAATTTCCAAGTATGTGCAGCGCCATAATGGTGTCTTTGTCTGTGATTCAGAACGAAGCGACTAAACCTCCAGTGACTCCACTGTTCTAGATCTATTACATTGTAAACCGGCAGGCTTGTGAATACATCTCTTTTAATCCAACAGAAATATCGCTCCTGACTATGAGATGCTTTTGCTGACAAAAACGATGTACTTGTTATCTCTGCGTGCATATCACATTATTATATCATGCAGTGAAATTTTTGCTGCACAACCTCTACTTATTCGCTTGCGTATTGTATTACATTCATCATTACAGTGACTAGTGAGCAGGAAGGGCTGCATCACGTCACAATTCTCGCAAACTCTCGGTCACACCCATGGGACAAAAATGGTGATCATACAGTACTTTTGCTTGATTCGGAATTGGCAAAACCTTGCGGTACATTCAATTTATTTTGTTGCCAAGATGGAACAGCCGGTTAGAGAAATTGGGACTGCAGCTCCCCTTTGAGCCAGCAACATTCCGGCCATTAAAACATTATGCCTAGCTATTCCTGAAATGTTACAGTTAATGTGAAATCGCCAAGGAACCCAACACGATCTCATTATGCAGATCGTTACTCCAGTTAAGGGGGCAGTTTTAATTTGACGGAGAGCTCAGCCGCACAGGACGCTGGCAGACCTTGGACGGACAAGAGCCAGGACCCGCGCAGGGAAGACCTGCTCTGAACAGGCGCGACGCACCTGGCATGACCGTCTTGTTGCAGGCGACGCACTTGGAGGAGAACTCATTGCAGTAGCAGTCGTTGCACAGCAGCGCCTCCTCCTGGCTGGTGAAGGGCTCGTCGGCCAGCGAGCGGTCGCAGCGGAAGCAGCGGAAGCAGTGCTCGTGGTAATGCCGGTCCTCGTAAAACAGCTCCTGAGGGCGACAGAAGATGGAGCCGCTGAGGCGCCGGGTCTTCACTTTTTCAACCTTTCACGGTACTCGTTTTCAACTGGTGCGCTGCGGGACCTTCTCAAATAGGCCATTTTCCCAGTTTTGGGTCAACGTGAAACAAACATTTTACTATCTTAATGTTCAGCTCCAACCAAACTTGCAACACATGAAAATGAATCAAATAACTTAAAGTGAGGTAGTTGGCCTTTCCATCCTAAAACACCCACCCATCCATTTTCTAACCTCTGAATCGACTGCAGAGTCACCGGTGAGCTGGAGCCTAACCTGCGCACACTCACACCAACGGCCAGTTTTCCCAGAAGCCAATTAACCTACCAGCATGTCTTTCGACTGTGGGAGGAAGCTTGTAAAAACATGGGGAGAACATACAAACTCCATGCAGAAAGCACCCCAGGAACTGAACAAAGGGCAGTTGCCTGTGAGGCAACAATGCTAACTACTACTACGCCACTGTTCTAGATGAGAGCCGTTCTAGATGCGTGTGACCGACTGACAAAATTGAGATACGGTGACAGGATATACTGCGACTCTATAAACGAGCAGAGATTGCATGCTTTTATGGTTCACTTTAATGACTTACTGTCTGATAAGCTTCATGAGTTTCTGTTAGGCTAAGCTTGCATTTCCAGTAGCCACACCTGTCAAGGCTCAAAGCCTCATATTTCAGCATCTCATACCCTTGCAAATGCCACCTCCCTTCTACAAATGACTATGACTAGATACACGATCCATTCAGTTGACTTTCTTCTGATTCACCTTAAAAAGATGTTAAAAGAAAAAGAGGATTTTGCTGGATTATGGAAGGGTTGCCCAGTGTTGCTGAAGAGTGAAATGTGGTACCATTATCCTACAGTCTCTGGCCATGCTCTTGCTTCGGTGAACCTTTCCACCACTGGTGTTCGTTAAAACCAACAGGAGAGAGCGCTTCTCACTAAAACTAGACTCACAGATGGCCCTTTCCACAGTGCCTTCCTGGATCAAAGGCTCTGTTCACACCAGAAGGCCCAGGACTCCCACTAACCTGGTTATTTGCTATTTACTTGGCATTTTGCTCTGATCCATTGAATTTAAATTATGCATTGGTTCAATTATGTAATAAAAATTATACTTCTGAAAACACTGTTACAGATATGAAGTCTGAAGGTTGCCTGGGCTGAGTACTCCATGTGGAACAGATTTAGGGCTGTGAATAGAAGTTGTTGAACAGATAATAAAAGCAACTGTGCATTTGGCAGGAGATAAACATGAATCAATCTGATCCCAATTGGTTGTCTGCACTGTGTTGCACACCTCTCTAGTAAGACCTTGACCTCTTATGTAAATAAATGTGAGGATCATGAGCAGCCATTTTCAGTGGAAAAAAGAGGGTATGCTGTGGAATTACACTAATTGTCTCATTAAAATCTGTTTTGTTGCAGAAAAGGTTGGAAACTTATTCTATCATTCTGACATTTTTTAATTATTCCGCTATGCAATATACATTTCTGCACTGTTCATATTTTGCAGTTCATGGACTGTTTTGCATGTAAGCTACTGTGGCCTTAGCTAAAATTAAAAAATGATAATCATACAATCATAGTCTCTTTTCTGTACAAAAAACCTTACCCAGATTCTGCATTTTTGTAACATGCAGTTCAAAACTTTTTGCTTCACGGCCAGCAAAATATTACCCGTTGAAATGGCAGTAGTTCAGATCTAGCAATGCCGGTAAGGAAAAGAGGAAAGAAAATGATATTCTTCACCCTTTAACTTTGAGTGCTAGAAAGTGCTTCAAATCTGAAGTCAGAGAAAATGGAGGAAGTTTGGAGTGGGACACAACAGCCTTGAAAAGCATCCTGTTATTGTGCCATTTATACTATAACCTTTAAAACTGTGTGCAAACATGATTATTAAAATAAAAAATAGCAGCGAGTGGAACCCGGATACAATGAATGACAATGGGAAATAAAACCTGTGAGACTATGGTAAACTGATACAGTTCAAATAACAGCTGTTTATGTTAAAACAATACGTGGTGTGGTTCATTCCAAAAAGGAACTTTTATTTCCAACACTGAGAGACTCAGTTCCCACATGCTCAGCTATGGAAACACTGGGCACATGAAAGAGCTCAAGAATAGCGTATGAAAAGGAACACACACTACAGAACAAAAATAACGACACACAAGCTCTCTGCGAATTATTGACACTTGTGGAGTCAGGCTGAATAAACCGCTGTTTGAATTGGCCACCATCTCTCAGACAATAAACATTGTGCTCTACGATCGCCCCTGCAGCACTGCCTGTCCCATTAGTGGAGTTGTTTTATTTCACAACACATGACCTAGACATATTATTTTTTCTTGAACCTTTAATGAGAAACTAATGCACTTGGTCAAGCACTGAATGGATCTCATTCCAAGATGTTACACAAAGTCTGTTGACAAGAAGCAGTTACAGCTTAGCAAAGACTTATCTTACACTGAACTGACTGCTCAATTTATCTTAATTGCCATAATGTGACCTCTGGGTTACCAAGAAGGCAAAACAGAAGAGAATTCAGGAAAACCAGCTCACTTCTGATCTGTGAAGAGAGGGGAGACTTACTTCACATAGTCAGTAATGAAAAAGAAATGAAATACTTTTGCCAAAGCTCAGTTATGTTGCTTTCTGACACGTTGTTGCAACTTGTCAAGTTGGATGTTGGTTTTAAACCACTCTCATCACACATCAGAGTATCTATGTATATAAAGGGACAAGGCCACTATACCAATTAACTGGCTCCATGACACCAAGGAGATGGAATAATTCTGACAGTCCAGGAGAGAGATGTTATAAACTAAGTCTACTGTTACATAAGAAAGGCTACAAGCAAGAGGAGGCCATCAGATTCTGTCTAAATACTCCACTTGGCATTATATATCCTTGCTTTAGCTCCTTTCACCTGTATGCATAGATCCTGAAACCAGGAATCATTCCTGTTCTTCTTTGTATTCTAAACAATTTAATCTTTGTCGTGGTATGATGACTAAAACCTGAACAAATCCTGATGACAATGTTTGCTGTGGATCTGTGGGGTGAAACTGGTTGCGAAGATGATGAAGCTTCAGTCCTTTCTTACTGTCGAGAGGGGTACCAGGATGAGTGCAATCACTAACACTACCACATCTTAACATGGTCTAACAGATGAGAATAATAGCTGGGTGACCTGTAACCAGCACTCACCACCTCAAGTGTCCGTTGCAACCTTTGGTCAAGGAATTTTGGTAAAACACATCATTGTAGTCCTTCCAGAGGGCTTGGGTGTGCGTCATGACAACACATTAAATGAAATTTAATCTGAGCTCTTGAGCTCTTGTGTCACCAATTAAGATTCAATGCTGATAAAAAAAACTATTTCTGTAAAATACTATTATTGGAGAGGCTTTGAGGCAGCTACTGCCTCTTGGTACAGACAAGACTAACACAAGAGTTTGGTTCCAGAAACCATCCCACAAGCTGAATCTTACGTCAGCCAGGATTCACTTTGAGCTATAGTATATACACATTTATCATTTTGTAACAAGATGGTAGTAGGTTCCTGTCTTGAAGATATTCTGTCATATAATGTGTATTGTACACTGCAATAGACTGAAGAGAAGAGAAGGATTCAATAGAACCCATTAAAGAGTGCTTAAGGAAGCACAATTGAATTCAATAATATACAGCAATAAGTAGTTCCAAATTATTTATATGTATCAAAATTGTATACATAATTGTAAAGATTTACCCAAATCTTAATTTAGAAATAAATTTAGAGCATTTTTATGTCAAGTTAAATTTGCATAACCAGGGGAGTGTCAGTATAGGCAGAAGGACCAATGGTCTTCTTTTGTGTCATCAGTGCCCATAGCTCATACCAAAACTGAAGAACCACATCCCAAAACTTTTTTCCATTTCCATTCCGACATGAGATGTATAAACAGAATCACAAAATCCCGTTTATCTCTATCAGCCCTAAGCCAGGGTCTTTAGTCTTGCCCTGGCACCCGGTATTGTTATGAACTGCAAAGGAACAGGGAGAAGCTTATTTCATGCTGAAAAGAAGAAGCGGCACAACGTTTCGGCTGCAGAGGACCCGGGGGCAGGTGTCTCACCCTGGCGTCGTGGCCGATCAGCTCCTTGCACTCATCGCAGGTGTTGGCGAACAGGCTGTCGTAGCAGGGGATGCAGTAGGGGTTGTCCTCCGCCTGGATGTACTTCCGGCCATACAGCGACTCCTTGCAGTTGTCGCAGTCGAAACGCTCACTCATGGTGTCTTCCGAGTCCAAACCTGCTGGAACAAGTTCACCAGAAAGGGCTTGATATTGGAGAGAATCGAGAGCAGGGAGTGGGAGTGAGATGTTGTGTTGACAGGGCCTGTATCATCCTCATCTCAGCCTAGTCTACTTCGTCCCCACACTGTTTAACCAACCAAGAAAACGCATTTACCACTTTTAATGTCACTTACTACTAACAAACCAGAAGCGCACACACACACAACACATCCTGTAAATTATGAGATTGTAATATATCGAAATTCTATGCCTTGTAGAAAACATCTTGGTAGTGGTCTTAACTCAGTGTAGGTTTTGATTGCATTTTAATAAGATTTTGAAATGTCTTTCTAATATGATATTGCACTGATGATGTCTTTTCTCTCTATAAAATACCACATTATGTATTTCTCCAGATAATATATTACACTTAAAAGTTGCTTGGACCAAGCGGCCAAACATCTAAATGAATAATAATCGTTAACATCCATTACCACCAGTTGCCACAAAGGACATGAACTAAAAGTGACAGTGACAGTTCCATAAAGACAGAAAACAAATAGGTCAATAAAACCGGCATAAAAACATGGATCGATATTACATTTGTTTAACAATAACTTTTTTTAAAATAAAACTGCTATAAAATCTGTGGTGTTATCACACCCTTTCTTCACTGTTTATTTTGCAGATAATATTGGTCTTCTGACTCTTTCACGCACAACCCAGCTGAGAGATTTTGTGGTGCCCTGGAATGACTTGGACATTCCAGCCTGAAGGTGGCAGTACTGCTGCTGTATTTCAAAGTACTCACAGACTAAGTGAACTTTCGCTCTAGTTTGAGAATTGTCTGATTTTCTAAACGTAACTACAAAAACCAAACTGAGGTTTTGTGCATACAGCAGTAGTGCTAGGCTCACTTCAGGAACAAATAAAGGAACAAAAAGTTTTCAAATATTTTTTTTCTGAATTTCATTTTAAGAAGGAAAGACTTGGCTTTGTACTTAAAAGCTTTTTTAGTCGCCTGTGCTCTGTTAAATCAGCTGGTTTCTGAAATAAAGTCAGAGAGGAAGTTTAGGAATATGCAGCAACAACAAAGGTCAGTTTTGTCTTTAACAGAAAATCTTGAAAATTTCCTGACTAGAATATTCCACACCAAAATCAGGCATAAACAGGATTTGAAAACATGTAGACTCCACCTAGAGTCTGGAGTTTATGGTGTATCAGCGATGAGTGCAAGTTATTTGTACTACAGGATTAAAAATATAACTACTACGAAGATCCTTCAGTTCATTTCAATGATTCTTACTTCAGTAAATTCAGATATCCAACCTGCATCTCTTATACATTAACTGGAGATTTTAAAAAAGACCTCATCTGGATGCAACTCAAAATATCAATGTGGATTAAGAGTGTGTTATGGGGACAAGGAGAACAGATCTACATCTGCATCATTCCACCTGAAAATATTTACAGTACTGACTAGCAGAAACAGACCACCTACTGAGAAATCCACCAAGGCAGCTTAAGTATCAGTGCTAGGGTCCAAACACCATGGCCTCTCAAAGCTTTTCTTTACCATGCCTTCAGAGTGACACTCACACATAAATAAAGAAAGCTGTGAGCCAATTTGGTTATATAACACTCTTTAAATGCACTGTTAGTTAAAAAGAAAAACAAATCCCTCATTCAGGCACAACTTATTTTCCAATAAATAGAAAATCTGATATAGAATTGTTTGACAGTGTTTCTCAACATGTTATATTAATTTTAAATCTAGTCGTAAGTAGTATGCGTGCTACTCGGATCTATTTCTTCCATCACTCCAGGGCATCCAATCTATTGTACTGAAAGTTTAAATGTACAGTACACAGCTATATAGCCAGTCAGAATAACATTTAATTAAGGATAGCATTTACATTTCAAGGCTTGTGTTAGAAAATGTGAACAAGAGGACGCAAGTGGGAGCCAACTCGTTATCCAAAAGTGTGGAACAAGCTTCCCAGCTGGACCTGATGCCCCCATTGCAGAAAAGGCCCAATGTTTAATTGCTAGTAGCTAACACAATCTATATGGCCTCCCGGTGCTCATAACCTTTTCTTAAGACTGAGTTTATAATGGAACATGCAAGCCTTCTGATAGATTTACAATAGTAAGCACAGCGGTTGCTTTACTATCCATTTTCTAAACATGTCTAAACAACCATACATTATCCAATGCAGGGTCATGGGGGAGCCAGCGACTAACCCAGCCAGTAACAGGCAGAAGGCAGGGTACTCGCTGGATAGGACACCAGTCCATCGCAGGGCACAGATACCCACTCACTCTAGGGACAATTTTCCCAGAAGCCAACTAATCTACCAGTATGTCTTCGGACTTCGGGAGAAAGCCCAAACAAACATGGGGAGAACATAAAATCTCCCTGCAGATAGCACCCCAGGTCTGGAATTGAACCCAGGGCCCTAGCGCTGCCACCATGCTACCCTAGTTATTTTACCATGCCAGGTAAATTTGGGCTTCTTGCTTGTCTGCAGTGGGCTTGATCCTGCCCTCCAACACCCCATTATTATATAGTACATCTTCACTTCCCAGGCACAGAGTTTACACATTGACCTTTGCACCTCAAATGGCTAAAAGCAAACACCTTGGAAGAATAAAATTCATTTCATTTTAATTTGAATAATAATGACTTGTTTTTTTTACTTGTCGCTCCCAAGAAAGGCACAACGGACTTTGGTTTATTAAGCACACAGTGTGAAGTGCCTGCAGCACACAGACTCAATAACAGTTAAATTATACCTTTTACACATTGGTAGTTGGTTATGATTCTTTCAAGCAGCATTCAAAAATAAATTTAAACATATTAGTTTCAAAAAGCAAAAAAAGAAACTACCTCTGAAACCTTTGTTTACCCAGACATACTGATGGCACCATTAATGGAGGATCATTGACTACAAATAAGGTTATTCTAGCTGTCTGCCTCAGGCAATGGGGTTGAATTTCACTTTGCATCTTCTTGAGCAGAAGAAACCCGTCAGTAAGGATCCTAATTATAAGCTACAGTTTGTACATACTTCAGACAGCCCTCAACCAAGTGTCCAGACACTGAGAAACAGCAGTGTTAGGCTGCATCGGCTACAGACTTGAAACAGAACCATGTACTTTTTCATGACAGACAAAACCCAGTTTCTTTAGGGCAGCCTTTCTGAATTCCATTTTTCCCGGTAGCCATAATCATTCCGAGGTTTTTCTTTAATCTTTAAACTTGGAATTTCCAGTTATTAATAAATCCTCCTCACTGCTAATGCCCTGGTATCCGCATTTGAGGGAGTGATGACGTGGGGCTTTGATTTGAAATGTGATAATAGATGTTATTTACTCTACACCTATGCACACTGGCTTTGTTAAGAGTACAGGCAGCATTTTCCACACCACAAGAGACCCAGAAAAACACTCTGGCTCAGTGTCACCAGGTACCTCAGCACGTCACAGGAATTCTGCCAAAAGCACACTCAAGCCCACTTAACCCAACTGGCTGTCACGCAGATGTGCTGCTCAGGAAGTCTTGGTCACAGTCCGCTCATGGCAGCACCTATGACTTCATGGCGGCTTTTGGAGCCTTCTAGCTTCTACCCAATGCAAGACCGACACCAAGGCCTGAGTCTGTAATTAGCTACTGGCTGATGGGTTTTTACTTCATTCTGGCCTTAGACAGAATAACTACCACATACCAAAACCTTAAAACATAAAATTTTATTTTATGGTCCTTAATGGAAATCATTCCAGACTTAAACAGAAAATCTGGCAAACACAATCCTGAACTGCCAGAGATCTAATGGTTCAAGGCTTCACACATACAGAGAAATGTATTAAGCATACAAACTTATTAGGCTTTCAAACAAGAATATGTCGATGTATATGAATAGCAAGAATGTTTTTTTTTTAAAGGTTTAAATGGCCACAAGAACTCCTGGACAAAGGCTCTTGAAATTTCATAGGACTGTAGAGGCCTATGGGTTGTGTCAGAGTTTCACTGGGGTTGTCCACCATTTTGGATTTGTATAAAATTGCTGAATTGTCATAGATAGAACACTTTAAAAATCAATTGTTTTTTTTAACCCAATTAAGGTAGAGATACGAAAGACAATCTCAGCCTCCGTGAGCCAGTGAAGTGCCTGATATCATAACATTCTGTATTGCTAACTGCTCCCTCTCACACACAAACCTTGGAAACAGACTGGGCATCATTTTCGTTACAGTGCAATTACTATGTAGTGAAATAGTGCAACTGCCTAAGCTGAGGAGGTTACCTGACTGCTAATGAGTTCTGAAAGCACTGCTGTCTTATGGGCTGCTGTACAAATTAACCCAAAATCTTGCATGTTTCATAGCATAAACATCTGTTTCAGATATGCACCTCACATGTTGCAGTGATGCCTTGTACACACGTAATGGGTCATAACCTGCTTGGCTAAATGCTCACCATACCGCTAACTGCTCTTCTTGAATAACGACTTAACCAATTAAATCCAAACTCGATATGCATAATTGAAGTGACAATGCCGTTACAACATGTCAAAATCAGACTGTGACAAACACAAGGATGGCCAACTGGTTGCTATTCTGTTTTCTGGTGGACATGTACCACAGATCAAACTGCTCCTGCAGAAACAACACTTATTTTATGAGAGCTGGACCTACAGGAAAAAAGCATCTGACTGATTCATTCTAAGACTGGTGTTATTAAAGCTACAACAAAACTACATTACAAAGAAATGGGATTTTGCTGCGAACCAAGACCTTTTTTCTGTTGTCAACATGTGGGCAATATTGCAAACTGCTACTTTACTACAGTATTTCATGACCGTGGAACTTGCTCAGAAGTCTTTGAAACTGCATTGGTTTTCAATTTTGGTTTCTGAATTCGTGGTGCAGAACATTAAGTTACTGTATCAGCGGGGCAGTATTCTCCAGAAACAGACTGACAGCTTTGATAGATGAATGAAATGAACTTAGTGCTTGGAACACTTTGAGGCAAGAAGCACTACAGCAGCAAAAGGCAGGTTGCAGCCTCCTCTGTGTCATGGATGAGTAAAGACCGAAAAATGACTCATTAACAGGTCCCGCCATTCCTGACAATATTTGTCATTTTTTGGTGCAGGGAAGGAAGAAGATTCAACGAACATCCTCTGTCCTTCACAGTTCAGAATTTCCAAACACAGAACGTCTGTACGGCACAGCATTTCATAAAATTACAAACATGGCCTAAATGGTTAAATGGAGACATTACAAAAAACAAAGGAAGAGAAAGCTTGGCAGACTTTACAGGCTGCGTAAATGGGCCTATGATTTGAACGACTGTAAGAGTATATCAAGCTTCAGGTGCAGCTGAGAAAAAAAAATATTAGCGCTGCCAAGAAGGAGACAAAGAAGAATACTGCAACAGAAGCAAAGCATTTTTCTAGTGCTACAACAGTAAAAGAGGGAGTAACAGTTTATGAGATAATAGAGGACTAATAATTTATGGTAAACATAAAATATTTTTATGTTTTATGAGAGACAATGTCGGTAGCATGCCCCATGTCTTAAAACATGATCCATCAAGACTGGATCTTTTTAACATAATTGACATTGTTCTAGGTTTTGGTCACCATATCACAAAGATGATAATACAGCCTTAGAAACAGTTACCTGGTAAAAAAATGATTCCTGGTCACAAAGAAGTGACATATATGATCTGGAACAAAGAAAACCCAAGTTTATAAAACCCAAAGGGGTACAGACAGGGTCAACTCAGGGGACCATTTCACATTCAGGAGCAAAACAAGAATATGGGGAACCTAAAGGGGAATTAATTTAGGACAGAGAACAGGAAACCCTGTAAAGAATTGTGGGTGTCTGGAATAGCTTTTCCAGTCAGGGGCATCAGGTACAAGCCCTGGGCACGTGTGAGAAATGGCAGTTTGAAATTTTAGTTTCACTTTGCTACTGAACTACCAAATGAGCAAGATGAGCTCCGAGTGTCTCTTCTCATTTACATCCTTTCTTATTTTCCTAAACAACCCAATGAGGGCTGCACAGTGGTGGAGTGGTCACTATTGCTGCCGTTGCTGCCAATACTGGGGCCCTGGGTTCAATTCTGGTCTTGGGGTGCTGTCCGTATGGAATTTGTATGTTCTCCCTGCATTTGCTGGGGTTTCCTCCCACAGTCCAAAGAATGGTAGGTTAACTGGCTTTTGGGAAAACTGACCCTGGTGTGTGAGTTTGTGTGTTTATGTCTGTGTGTGCCCTGCAAAGGACTGACATCCCATCCAGGGTGTATCCTGTCTTTTGCCTATTGCTTGCTGGAATAGGCTCTGGCTCCCCTCCAACCCCGAATTGGTTGGCATACAGTAGTTGCAAAACGCCTGGATGGACGATAACCTGATAATGAACATTACTACATTAAAACTGCATTTTGTTAAAATACAAGCTAAAAGTATAGTAGTCATTTCAGGACACTATCCCTTTACCAATTAGCAAAACATTTTAAGCAAGTACTGACTGGACCTGATTGGTCCTGACTGGACTGATCGGAAGAAAGTCCTGAAAAGTACTGAAAAGAAGCCGCTTGTCATGACAGAAGAACAGTACCTCAGAACAGAACAACATAGCAGTAACCTATACACACGGTGCACGCCGGCTGATATAAGTGTTGCTGACCGGAACCACAGAAATGGTCACAGACTGTGAAATAAATCCCTCTTCAAACGTGGGTCATGCTCTGTTTCACATCAAAGGCCTGTTGCTTACTTTAGACGAGGAATCACGCTCTTATTTTGAAAGTGTTCAAAGGGAGTGACTTGTAAAATTGTTTGCAAAGGGGTAGACACTGAAAACTAGTCCAATATGTTGGTTATAAAAGGACACTTTCCACCACATTGCATAATCAGCAATAATCAGTACTGCTGTGTAGCTTCACAAATAAAGAAATCTTATCACAATTTTCTTTAATATAAATAGGAAATATTAACCACCTATGATGTGTTCCAACAAATATGGAAAAAAAGCATTGGCACTGACAGATCCAAATGTAACTTATCTAATTTTTCCCACCCACTTATGTCTTCAGTCACTCAGCCCACAATCCTCTGGCATTTGCACTTTGACCCCAGGCAGAAGGTGATTTAGGAACACACTAAACATGGATACTACTTTTGTTGTCACCAGTTCAAGGATTCTAGTCAACAACCACAAAGTGCAAGAAGGGTCAGCTATGGACTGGACTCAGCAGAGACGGTCGGCCCACTCATGAAAATAAGAATATAGTTCACTAAAACTCCCCTGATCATTCTTGATTAAAGAAACAGATTTACCTTACTGTATATTGGGTGACCAGCTAAACCGAATATTGATTTTTTTTCCGTTAAGGGAATAAGTGATACATTCTTCCACAAATTATGCCAAGCACTTGTAGTTTTCTTTAAGCATTCTTCTAAAAAGGGTTGAAAAGCTCAATGTTCATTGCCAATTATTGTACAGTTATTGTACTTACAACTGCTACTTACAAAAGAGCAAAATGAGCATAATTTAAATTGTATTTCTTGTCTCTGGCTGCGAGTCTGACAAAGTCACTACAAAAAAAACATTGATACAAAAACGGAAAAAGCATCCTGCTTTGGTTGTCACAAGTATTTGGCTTTTAACACAATTTTAATTACAATTATGAATCAGAATTTTACATGTGTACCAGACAGTAAATATATTTAAATCTGAACTTATTTTGGAACTGATAATTTCTGAGGAAAATAAAAAAAACTTTTAAGACTGCACAGAATGTCTTCTTGGTCGAATCCCTTAGAACACCCAGTTCATATACAGGACAGGCGTGTTAAGAAATGAGATGTTACTATTCATGTTTTGATGTCCGTGCTGCTGTGTTTATAATCACATGTTCTCAGCTCTCTATTGTGCTTACAACAGTATTTGGGCATGACAGATTTAAACACAGTGCTTGCCCTGGATTTAAATGTTAAAAGCTCAGTGTATACTTAACAAGACAGGTGTGCTTTGTAACCCTTCAGCTCAAGACAAGCATCTGTGCAGGAAAACATGCACAGGCTGCCTTTTTATTCTTTAAACAAAGCTTGAACCAGCTGAAAACAAAATATTATGCTGCTAATATTACATAAACGTCTATATTTCTACAGAGACAACCTGACCAATTATTTTGCTTCAAATCCAGAAAAATTCATACCTAAAAAGGCTTGAAAACTTTAGTTTTCTGTCTGGAAAGAAAAGGTATTTAAAACTTGAAGTGTCAAAATGAGGCAGTTTTTGAGGTACCATTCTAAGTACTTTTCACCTTTTGATAGATTTACCTCATCCTTTACCATAAAGGCCAGTGGCACTTTGGTGAAAAAAAACAGTAATGATGATTCACTCCCAAAGTTGATTCTTTCTCCTCCTCTTAAGAAAAACAGGAGTCCATTTCTGAGTGAATCGCTCTAGAGAGTTCTCCGCTGCACAAAGCTAATCTGGTATAATAAAAACCATGTGCAAATATTGTAACACAGTTTCCTGTTATGCAAACAATATAACCATCTCCCTCCCCTTACTGTATCATCAGTTTCACCAGGCTATAATCCAGCAGCCAAATGGAATATATTACACATCCAGAGTGTCCACCCTGATAGCACTCTCAGCTCTTTGCTGTGCAGTACAGCTGTTTCGCCGGCCAGACTCAAGGAAGGATCTGGCCTGAGATCACAGGCAGGCCTATTCTTATGGAGCTGGCCTCCTGGAAACAGCACCTTTGTGAACAACAATGGTTTTCCTTTAAAAGCAACTCATAATCTGAGCCCAGCTGTATCAGAAGCGGGCCACCTGTGTCCACGTCTGGCTGAAAGACAGTCCATTGTGTCCTTTATTTAGCTAGCAAAGCTTTTATTAATTATCCAGTGGGTAAAGACGCTACACATAGCAAGGACTTCAATTCCTTTGATTATAATGGAGTTACCAAACAAAAACATTTCTTCAGAGTGTTAACAGATGGGTTTGTGAAGTGAAGAAATGTCCAAATATTAATATGTTATATACTATATTTTATTGTCTGCATCAAATATTGCTAAACATTTCTCTCTGAAAAAGTTCAAGGTGCTCGAACACCTTGAATTACATTTTCCCCAGTTATCTTTAGAATGAATAGTTTACAATTATGTAAAACCTTCTTGCTTTACCTTGGACTGACATATTTTACTGCTGGCCATCATGTTGCTTAGTAGGAGTCTTACTACTAACTACTATTAATACCTGAGTAGTCCAACTAAGGCAGCAAAAAGCATTCAACCAACAATTTCCAAAATGACATTCAAAACATTTCCTCAAATATAAAAAGGGTAACAGAAAACTATGTTCTCCTGTGGTGAGCTGAAGTGCAGCTGAAATGAGATGATTGTGGGAGAAATACAAGCCTTCTGGACTCTTACCTTTGCTACGGTATAGCACAAACCTTAACAAATGTAAGAGCATGAACCTACAGTGAGCCAGTCCACGCTTTCACATCAAGGGGGAACATTTACACAAACTCAGGGACGAGTTTCCCCTGCTTCTTTTTGCACTCCTGCCTGCCTACTGAGCAACCTGCTATGCTAGAAGCATGATCAAAACCAAGAACTTGAGTCTTAAATCAAAGCAAAAATAAACAAATCTAATCACTGCTGTAGTATAAATGTATTTCACATTGTGTTTGATGTTTCCTCTTAACTGGGCTGTTTTCAGGTTCAGAATCTTTAGGCCTGAGTCAACAACTGATTTATTTTAACATAAAACATCACACCAGGGCACTGAACCCTTCAAGTATATAATTTAATAAAAGTAAAAGAAATCCTAGAAAAAAAGACACCTAGCACACAGGCTTAAAAGAAAAGATGCCTGCATTTTTTCCCAGCTGCCCCAAAACATTTAATGCCGCATGCCCAAAATCTGAGTGGGGAAAACAGTGGGAAAAATCTGATACTGTAATCGAAGAGCACACACATTCCTCAGAAGACCACCCTCACAATCAGTCTTCTGTACTAGAGAGGCGGGGGGGCTGGCGTTTGTTTGAAGAAACAGCAGAAGAAGGTGTTGGAAAATATTGTTTTTAAGATACCACAGTCCCAGAAGAGGGTTATCAAAGGAAGTGGAAAGCAATTGCTCATGAAAGTCCAAACGACAGCAGCTTCCGCAGGGCTGCCAGGCACTGTGGCTGGACTTTCAAGTTTCCTATGTACGTTTGCGAAAGGAAGACTATGACCGTGATGGTCTCTGCCATGAGTCAGACTTCTGTCAGCTGAACTCGCATGTTTCCACCCTGCTCCTGCTGTTGCTGCCCTGGTGTTACCACTTTTCTGTTGAAGCCCAACTTGGAGGCCTAAGGTCCCCTTGAGGTTTTGCCCTTGGGGTCTCGAAGACGAACTCCGTCTGCATGTAGACTCCAAAAGAGATGTCAGGCCCCGCACTGATGAAGACTCACTTCCACAGATGGTCATGCTCAAAGCTGCTCCATTTTGTGCTTCGAAGTTACTGTATAGTTGGAATATTTCAAAATTAAGGCTCCTCATTTTAATATTACTTTTTGGTTTTGAGCGTGGGGATCTGTGCGATGGCAGTGCTATGCATTCAAAACAGTGGTCCCTTGAAGCATCCTTGTACTGTATGTGGATGTTTTTCCCTTTGTAACAGCCTATGTTCTCCAAGTTTCCATACATTAAACATTTGGATTTTTTCTGAAAGCGATTAGCGTCCAAATGCCCTCAATACAAAATTCAGAAATACCTATTCTAACTTATAGACGCTGTGTATGAATAAATGCACAGCTGTAATGTAATTTAAGCAAATTTAAGCTGAAATAGTTATAAATATGGCCACACGCCCACCCCCCCATCCCTGCCCTCTCTGTGTAAAAATCTCCAGATTCAGACAGTGGCACACGCAGGTGGGATGTACAAAAGACAAGAGCAACAAAACCCACTGAAAAACCCACAGTAAAAAGCCTGCACACAACTAAGAACAAAATGCTCAAAAGGGCCATTTCACCAAATTCTACAGCCACACAGCACAAGTTTCCATGAGCCCCGCGGAATGTGGACATTCCAAAGGTGGAAGACCAGCTCAAACGTATAGTTACCTCACCACTGG
This sequence comes from Lepisosteus oculatus, assembly GCF_040954835.1. Lineage (NCBI taxonomy): Eukaryota > Metazoa > Chordata > Actinopteri > Semionotiformes > Lepisosteidae > Lepisosteus > Lepisosteus oculatus. The sequence goes on along the minus strand of NC_090706.1, from coordinate 12,394,275 downwards.
AAATTAGTCTGAAATAGCCCGTGGCCTGAAGAACCTGGTGGTGGTGTGGGGTTTGTGGGTGGTCCAGAGTTAAAAAGGACAGTATACATTAACATGGCAGTATTTATTTACACCACGCCCAGTACCTAACCATTCCTGGGCTTCCACAGGAAACAGACATTAGACTGCACAAGTCCCCGCGAGTTCAGACCCACAGTGCATCGGCAGAACATATAGGTGCCCACCTGCAGCACATTTTCACTAGGAATGCTGGCAGTGGTCCACTGAAAGGAGAGATCTTTAATACTTGGGGTGAGCTTTCACATGCTGTAATTACGTATGACAAATCTGTGTATAGCAAACCTAAATTCTTTAGTACTTAATCTTAACCAGGATTACATTTAAATGCTAAGCAAACAGTCTGATTCTCAGAAAGCCTCTTCTGCCCTTTTTCCTTGGTCCAAGAGCAGGTTTGTTAACATGCAGTGAAAATCCTTTACTGTATGTTGAATGTCAATGTGCCTACTGGCTCTTCAGTGGGCTAAGATCTTTGTCTATTTTTGTATACAATGTGTTACATAAAGCAATCAAATAAAATAAAATATTACATTAATATTCTTCCAAAGGGGTAGTTATTAACTTTCACACATTGCAGTATGACATACTATTATTCATTGGAAAGAGCCATGCAATTCATAGCTATCCCAGTCGATAGCAGTGCCCTTAATCAGAATGAATGTGAATGAATGAAACTAAGCATTCAGGTGTTCTAGCAACTTTAACATAGAAGACACAACACTAAAAAAAAAAATCTCTCTGCTTACATCATATTCAGATCCACAAACACAGAGACTAGTGTTACAGTTTGGTCTTGGTGATATGTTAATGTAGTTTTACGTAGTTTCTAAATGCTAAATGATGCATTTAGAGTTTTGCAGAGATGGGGACTAATGAGATTCACACATTACAACATGAAAGCAAGGCTAAGTGCAGAGAAACAAAAGGTTTTCACCATAAGCATTGTGGTTAATCATTCTATAGCATTGATCAAACTACCAAAACACCACCTTTAATAAACTATGACTCCTTAAAATCAAGTGAAGTCATCAAGTGAGAGGCGTTTAAAGTACTAGTACTTAAGTCATTCACTGTGGTCAATACAATTTTCTCCATAAGTGACATATTAATAGCATCCGTGATATGTTAATGCTCACTATAGTTGTTCAGTTATATTGCTATGATCATTATTTTTCCGGACATTCCTTGGTTAGGGAGAGTTTGAGCCTTTCTTTACCCAAATGGATTCCAGGGTATATCTGAATGAAATCTGCGATACACATTCTCCTCTAGCCTCTCCCCTCTGAAAGAATATTGCTGTATTTATTTAGACCTCACTCACAGCACTCTGTTTGTTTTACAGCCGTCACGGAGGGTTACACGTCTCTGTGGGACTATCAGAACAGGCTGGCTTCTTTCCAGATGTTTCCTTTTTATTTCTTAAGATCCCCCCTTTCTTAAAGACCTCCATGCTGCAAAATTCTTCAACTTTGAAGTGCACAAATTCAAGAGTCAAGCTGCGAAACTTCAAAGTTTGTTTTGTCCGTTTACCTTATACCTTTTAACAAGGTCATTCCCAACTGTCCACATTTTCACGACGTTTATACCAAACAGCCAAAGACCACATCTTACAACCTCCGTTCTTTTCTTCCACACACAACAGAGGCACCATTAAACACAACCAAAGAATTCAAAGTTCAGCAACGCAATCTTTTGCACTGTCCACACTAGTCACAGATCTGCTGGAACATTCTTTTTTTTCCCAGAAAACCATAGAAAAAGGAAATGACGGAGAATCTTCTGGGATATTATCATGTGCAAAACAGTACTAGCAATTGTTAAACACAGCAGATAGATTATGTTTCAAATCTATGATGGGAAACACTTGACAGCCAACCTCAAAGATCTAGAAAAAACAAAGACAGGCAGAAACAGATCTTAGTGAAGCACTCAAAGTAGACATACACTACGTCAGAACTTTCCTATTTATTTGCTCAGTGTGCCTGTCAATTCACTAAAGGACACCTTTGATTGCACAGAAGGATGTTAGGACATTCGTCTATAAATACAGTGTTATGACCAGTTACATCAAATCTAAAAAACAAATAAGTGAAAACACTGCCTCCTGTGAGAGATGACACTCAATGTCTCTAGAGTAACGTTAAAATGAGCGTTTAGAATCAATAAGAAAACTTTACTGCTTTTGATCTTGTGACAGTGCAGACATCACACTAACACAAACCAGGTGCTCTGCCCACCCTCATGGGGCAGGGTCTACTCCAGGCACACAATAAATGTACAGTTTAACGAGTGAAACATACACAGGGGCAGACTGTCAAGCCTATCATTCACATAAACACATAAACAAGCTTTACTATGAAAAGAGCCTTGCTTCAAATGGAGATGTACATCTGCCTTAACACTTTAATTCATATCTTCTACAGGAAAGACACAGAGCCTTTATAATTTGCTCTGTTTGGGTTTAAAGAGTGCAGGCATGGCAGGAAAGCCCTTGGGTCTGTTCTTAAACTGCAGCTCATCTTTCAGGCCCGAGCTCTTTAAACACATGCCACTGGAGCCTCAGCCCGAGAAAGGACATGATCTGTTACACATCGTGCTGTGTCAAGGCCCTGCTCTTTCAAGGAAATTCAAGAAAGATGACTCAGGAATGCTATTGCATCTCTTTTAACAATATGCCAGATTGTGCCACAATGTAGACCACGCAGTAAGAACGAAGAAATGGCCAGTCACATGGCCAAAAATGACCAGGCACCTCCTCTCTACAGCTATGAAAAAGGTCAGTCCTGAAAAACAGGACTGACCTTTCAACACGCTGCAGACCATCGCCATCATTCTTCACAATTCAGGCTCGCATACAAACAAGATCAAAAAGTACAAATGCTTTGTGTACAAGAATTTGTTCTGGGGGTTTACAGGGCTGTACAATGTGTCTAGTTTTAATGAAAACCCTCCCTGGTCCTTCTTATACTGGATTAAAATGGATAGGATGGTTTTGTAGATACATTTCCCTTAAGGTCTGGAAAAACCTTTATATTGCCAGTACCTGGATTGTATTTCACTAGGCTCCAATCAAATATCTGACTGTGACAAAAGGAACATTTAGTTTTTAGTTTGTGCTGTTTATAAGGAATTCATCTCCCTAAAGAATACTAGAAGTGGCTACAGTGGTCAAGAGCAACTCAGTTTAAAAAAAAAAATCACTGTGACAGCTTGAATGGTAAACAATAGCATTTTCCAATCCTAAACACTTACTTAATCAACCAAAGGCCCTTACTACAATTGTCTCTTCACCACACAGTTTAAAAATACTGGTTATCAGTGGTGGCAGACATAATAACCAAGATGCTCAAAAGAGGTGGTGTGGCAAATCTGCAGTGTTGAACTGGCAATTATTTCTGGTTTAGTACTGTAGCTGTAATGACAGCACTCATGCTGTAACCTCTGATAGCACATGGAGCTGTGGCTAGGTGTCCTAGCAGTTTAAAGCAAAGCAAAAAAAAAAAACAGATAGCACGGCCTTTCAATTTTAAATACAGAAAACAATAATTACAGTCATCATCTCTCCCCACTGTGACCCCTCTTTTCTAATACATACACACATCAGCACTCTCCATAACCCTCCTGGTTTAACCAGTAATTTATCAGGAATTGTTGACTAACACTATTATTTAAAAAGGAGCGAGGTCTTGCCTACACTTTGTGACCATCAAACGTTACAATTTCACATCTGGTACACATTCCCAAAACTATGCAGTCAGCTTTGGCAGGCCAAAGGAGATTTGGAGAGGAGTCCGCATCCTAGGAAATGTGCAGAAGGAGCTTCGATTTGTTGTGCTGCAAGACTGGGCCTTGTCGGAGTTCAGAGTTTGTGCTTGCAGGAGGTCTCCTCTCCCCCTCAGGGATTTCCAGCCGCCGTTCGATTTCATTTGGAGTTTATTATTTGACCCAGAGCAAACAAACAGTAACCTAATCCCAAGAGCCAGCCAGCTTTAAGTTTTCCCACTGATGCCGCTTAGATTTATTACCAAAAATGGCAATTTACATTATTGTCCTGATTTCAGATAGTTTCTGGACAGCACGTATTATTTGTTTTATAAAAAAAACGTTTGACAATATAAAAAAAAACACTCCTTGCTTGCTATTGCCCTCTGGCTTTTTTTTTTTGGAGAGAGAGAGAGAGAGAAAGAACAGTAAATTCAATTTGGAAAATAATTCCAGAAAAGAACAAAGTACACAAGGTCAGTTATGGTGACGTTAGCAAACTTATCATCTGTCGCAACAAGGGCTACAAGAACAAATAATTAACTGGATCTTCTCAGTGTAAAAAAATGCAACCTGAAGCACTGTATTAAGTAGTCTAGATCTGTGTGAAATCACATCAGTTTATTCCATATTAAGCATTCACTGTAAACTCTATGAACACATGCTTTTTAATTTACCACTCTGAAGAACCAAGTTACCTTTGAAAACAAGGTCTGTTACTCTTTTTTTAAAAAACAAAAAAGCTTCAGTTAGACACAGAACATATGCAGCTGCTCTAGATCTGCCTTGCAGACCTAGTGGGTTTGGTCTTGAGCCAGATCTGGTCACAGCTCCAGGTCCTGTCCTGCTTGCCTAATAGTTAATTGTGAGCCCTGTTGACATGATCTAGTCAAGGTTTGGCTAGGCTTTTTAGAATGAAGCCACATTCCTAAAGACCAATGCCACTTGAGAGGATAGTCAGAGCTCAGAGGAGGGTGGGCGGAAGGTTTTTGTATAGATTTTCAGGTTGTTGCATGTGCGTCAGGAGTTCAGTTCAAGATGACATTGTCTTTGTCTGTATGCTCACTCCAGTATATGACACTAGCACCCTTTTTCCAGCTTGTGTTTCATCATATCGCTCCCTTGTCCCCCATAGGAGGGAGGTGGGCTCCCAATAGTCTTGTCCACTTGGCAGCCTGGCCCTTAGATAAAATAGTATCTCAAACTGCTCACCCAGCTTTGTGAATGCATGAGTGAAAGTAAGAAAAGTTAGAAATTACAATTGAGAGGAGCCCATGAAGCCCATCTAGTTTGTTGTGTTGCTGGTTGCTAACACATATATATATCTACCCATTTATTGAAGGATGTCAGGGGATTCCACAAAATGGCTGAGCAGCTCGTTGTAGACGTCCACAGGCCCAGGCCTCTGGGTGGAAAAAAAGCTTCTTATTCTTATTCTCTATTTTAAAAGCATTTCTCCACAGTTTCCACAAGTGTCCTCTGGTTCGTGATTCTGAAGAAATCCAATGGGTTAATGTCATAGTCTCATAGTCTTCTCTATTCAAAACAAGTTGTAGTTATTTTAGCCCTTAAGCCCTGAAATGTATCTGGTTGCTCTTCTCTGGACTGATTCCAGAGCAGCAATATATTGTTTAGATGTATTCGAAATTATGTACTGTAAAGTTTTAACATATCAATTTATTTTTACTCAATTTTAAGTATATACTTTTAACTTTATATCCAGACTATCCTAGCCTTCTGTTTGCTTTTTTATTTTTTCCCCACACTGTCTAGAAGATAAAAACAAAACAATCAATCAACTTCTTCATACGACATTTCTTCCAGGTTTATGGTATTGCATTTTCTATCTATAGTTTGTTTTTGCTACCTGCACGTAACACTGCATTTCTTAACATGAAATGACATTTATCAGATGTTTAGATAGATAGATAATACTTCATTAATCCCGTAGGGAAATTGATGTGTTACAGCAGTCCAGCCCAAGACAAGCAAAACAGACATCAGAATAGTTATAAAACAAAAGACAAACAAGATAAATATAAATAAATACATAGGTGTGTGCGCAAAATGTGCTGATCATAGTCACTGTAAAAACAATAAAATATGTGCAAAATGTGCATAGGTTTATACAGACTGATTGTCCAAAAAGTACAATGGAGTAAACATGCTGTCCATAGAGGAGCAACTGAAGGGCTAAAAGTCAGCGTTATACACCCTGACAGCCGCCGGGAGGAAAGACCTGCGGAAACGTTCCCTAGAACACCGTAGCTGGAGCAGTCTATTGCTAAATGTGCTCCGCTGCCCAGTAACAGTCCCATGAAGCGGATGAGAGGTGTTGTTCATGATGGCTGTGAACTTGGTCAGCATTCTCCTCTCAGCCACCACCTCCATGGGGTCAAGGCTCATCCCCAGCACAGTGCCAGCCTTCTTGATGAGTTTATTGAGCCTATTTGCATATTTTGTCATGATGCTGCTGCCCCAGCACACCACAGCATAGAAGATGGCCGCTGCCACCACTGATTCATAAAAAATGTGTAGCAGTGTTCCACACACACCAAGGACCTGAGTCTCCTAAGAACATAGAGTTGGCTCCGACCCTTCTTGTACAGGGCATCAGTGTTACCAGACCACTCCAGCTTATCATCCAGGTGTACCCCTAAGTACTTGTAGGAATGTACGCCCTCTATGTCCTCACCCTGAATGGAAACAGGGTTCAGCGGAGACTTATTCCTTCGAAAGTCAAAGAATTTCTTTGGTCTTGCTGGTGTTAAGGTGGAGATGGTTAAGATGACACCACTCCACAAAATTGGTAATCAAGCTCCTATATTCCTCCTCCCTCCCCTCTCTAATACACCCCACAATTGCAGAGTCATCTGAAAACTTCTACAGATGACATGTCTCAGAGTTGTACCTGAAAGCTGAGATCTAAATATTGTTTCATTTATTTTCTTCTACAGTGTTTTGCTAAGTCTTCTGTATTTGGTATCTTTTGCATTTGACTAGATGAATCTAGAAAATTAATATAGTTTAGGGTATTTGTGGTCCCAACAGAGATCCCTGTGGTACTCCACTTTAAACTACTCCTGTGTATCCCTACATTCTGTCCATTAAGCAGTTCTCAACCAGAAATTATGCACTATCATGTGAATCGCCAGCAATTTGAAAATTGTTCTGCGAGGAGAAACTTTAAGAGCCTTATGAAAATCGAAACATTTACCTTGCCCTATGCTGTTTGTATTATGAGAACGGGGGAAATGTTTCTCCAGGGCAGCTCTTGGCCATCTTCTTCAAAAGCAGTGCAGTGCAGACAGAACCTCTGAGAAAATCACTCATTTAGTCCAGTGTATTCCCAAGGGATTAGAAATTATTCCACATGAAAAGCATTCTGTTTATACCAGTGTCATGTGTCTCAACATGAACACTGAGTAGAACATTTTTGTTGGAAGACAGCTTTTTGATTATGTCAGAAAAGGGGTTTTCGTGTTTGTACGTGCTTGCTTGTGACACACTGTTGCCTTTCTCCACTTACAAAAAAAAATGTACAACTCACAAAAGATGAAGTAAAATGAACATTTTGTATGGGTGAGTCAGGACATAAAGTGACAAACTGGGAATTCAAATCCCTATTATCTGCCAAATACACAATTAAGACAAACCATCCCGATGAATCATGTTAAGTGGAATAAAGAAATCAAAGGAGGTTGTATTAATAATAAACACACTTGTGCCCATTTCTAATGCTTCCGTATTTGAGAGTTTATACAACCTTTAATCCCCTAGAGTGAAGGCACAGCTATACAGACAGAAACGGTCCAGACCAAAGTGCTTCAGATCAAAGAACATTCTCTGTCCTTTGTCTCCATCAGCCTCCTCAGAATGAACACTTCTCTGCTCATTGCAAACGGCATCAGGGTCAGTGTCAGCAGGACAGGTGAAGTGTGTATCTAGCATTTTGAGTAAAATATTGAAAAGAGAAAAGGGATTAAATGTCTCATCTCTAATTCAATGGCCAACCATAAAGGGTGGGGTATCCCTCAGAATCCCAGTGCCTTTTATAACATTTTCCCACTACCACTTGAGACCCTAGGAGCTCCTGCCCAGATCAGAGATGGGCAATTCCACTCTTAAGGTTTAGAGGTGCATCTGCTTCCCATTCCACCTCTGATATTAGTACTTAATTGAGCTGATTATATGGATAAAAAGTCAAATAACCTATTTGTTAGCTTTTAATAAGTTTCAAACTGAAAAAGACTTGTTAAACTGGCAGGAATGCAGCTCTTGAGAAATGAGATTGCCCTCCCTTGGCCTAGATTTTGCCAAGGAGGTTACTGGATAAACCATTTGGAAACCTTAAACCAGGGGTCATGAATAGGCCACCTGTGGGCCCCTAGCAGGCCAAAAGTCATCGTGTGGAAGCCCAAAGCAGCTGGCAAAATCACATGTTTCAGGGGTTCATATCGCTCTCTGGTCAAGTTAAGAGGCAGTGTTGTATGTTGCTTCTGCACTAACATTAGTGTTGATAGGCTGAGGGAAAAGGAGATTTTAGATTATTCTGTGTTATTTCTACCAAAAAAGAGTTTGTAAAGGGACTGTAGAAAGTGGCCTGCACTGGCAAAATTTCAAGTGTGCAGGACCACTGCCCTAAACCACATCTCTTTTATTTCTCTAACTTACAGTTGAAGAGGGCAAGTAAAATCTGGCACCAGAACTCCATTTTTGACAATGGATTGTACTCATAGCACATACTGAGATCATTATCCTTTTGTCGTTCATTACTACATTATGTTTGTATTGTAGGGCTGTCAGGCTGGAAAATTCTGACACTCCTATATAATTTAGTATACAAATATTTTGGAGATGCAGAGATATTCCCTAAAAGACCATGCATTGTACCTCAATCTTTAACATTCCTGATGTTAACAAATGGGAGTCATTGAGATTTAAAGAATATTCTAATTTTATTTAAAAAAATAACTTACAGTAACAGAAAAAAAAAACACCTTTCCTATTTGTGAGCCACAAATTTCAAGATGTTCTTTTGCTTTAGTTTCAAAATAAATAAACCAACATATATACATATTTTATATATTATGTAGTCCAGGTGGGTAGCTGCGACTGCAAAGGAACAAGTAATAGTTTTACTCCATACTGAAAAGAGAAGAAAAAAAACAAACCTACTTGCTACTTTTATATATTATAAATGCTAAGATAGCATAATTAAAAGGGAATAACAATTACGATCGATGTAAACATAATGAAAATACATTATTGATGCAAATGTGTTCCCTGCACATTGAAAGGGTTAAAGGAAATTTTCCAGGAAATTTTGCCAATGAGGAGAGCTAAATTAAAAAGAAATGACAGTTTATGTCTGTTTAAACATATACGCGGCGTGATGACATCATCGCAATGAACAGCAAATGCTATCATGTTCCACATTACAGTTTGCAGACTAGCCATGTAATTGTAGCTTGCTATATAAAACCCCCCATAAAGTTCTCTGGGTTGAATTTCAGTAAAATCTTTAGTCAGCTGCCTTTGCACATTTTATTCAATCCGCTCCTCTTTATATTCAAACACTACTTACCATCATATATACTGTGAAACAATACATGCCCCAAAATCAAGGAAAATTAGACTTTGTGGAAAGACAATTATCTAGCAAAATTTTGGTCTCCTGATATTTTTACTTTGGTTCAGTCTAAGCTGATATGGTGGTGTCCCAAGAGCCAGACGCAACATTTTCCAACAGACACGCTGAGTCATGGGCAACTATTGTTTTGTCTGTCCCATTAAAGTCCTTAAGGGTTATTTTTAAACAGGCTGGTATTTGTAGTATTAAGGCAAAAGGTGTTAGATTTGTATTGTGTTCAGTTTAAAAGTGCTTAATTTAGGACAGCAGACCTTAGAGCCCACTGCAATCAAGCCTCGCTGTATGCATCAAAGGAGGTCTTTTAAACCTTGTTTTCAATCTCAAAAGACAGAGTTTAGGATTCAAGATCAGCTAAGAGAAATTTAAGATACTACATTAGAAGGTGGCCTGAGGTTTGAAGCATATGCTAGTCATAAACATGATTAAAAAATGCCCAGGATCCCCGAGACCTCCAGTACACATGTACAATGTGCAGGGCTTCACTGAACCCATGCCAGTTAACTCGATGTCTGCAGCACCTGAACATACTGCCGCTGGAACTCTTAAACTGCACTGCATGTACTTTCCAAACTGTACATGATGGCAACATTTGACTATCAGTTTAACGGAAAATGTCCTGCCTGATAAGTTAGTTGACTCTCGTCTGGATAGCCAATGATAGTGTTTTTAATAAAAATATGACACAGCTTCTGTTAAAAGACAAACTGATAAATGAATCAGGTGAGCTTTTCACCTCCCAGTCAAGTTGGAACAAGGTTATCTCTCTCTCTCCTTTTGTAAAGAAAAGGAGACTGTTAAAAATCCACAAAAAGAAACCAAGATACAGACAGACTGCATGAAGAAAGGCAATAAATTTGCAGACAACAGTGAGGGAAACTTTGAAGTCACAGCCTGGGGTATAAGGGGTATAGTATGAGCCTGGACAAATACGTTTGAGGGGGGAGAAAGGATAAAATTTCTCATCCCAACCACAATGGTCACTGTTAATAAAGAGAAAAGTATTCATGATCAGAATTTGCTGGCTGTCTCTCTGCTGTACAGAGTTCTCCGATTTCTATAGGAGAAATGTTGTTGCTGGTGCAAATAATGCATATTTCTCTTTTTTCAACAGCAAATATAACAAATTAACAAATATATAATGCTCACACCATTGCACACATTATTAAGTACCTTTAGGACCAAACTCATTACAAACCCAAATATCTTCCACAAATTAGTACAGTAAACCCAAACAGTCATTTACTTTTGGGTAGGCCATAGATAACTCACCATATAGTTGTGATGATAAAAGTAAGATAAAACTGATATTTGGTTGAGATTTAGATAAGAAAGTTGACACTATCAAAGTTCAGGAGTTTTAAATTGTTTAAAATCAGAATTTAACTGACAGCTGCACTCCCTTCTGCATCAATCACATTTGTTTGCAGGCATGGGTCAAGGTCCACGATAATACTTTCCAGTATGCAGACCTTCATCTATTGTTAAGGCACTTATAGAGTAATTCGGATTAATACTACAGAGCTACTGATCTGCACAACATGCATTGTCAAACCACTATTAGAATATAAGACGACTTTCACTTGGCTGACATGAATATTGCAGCAGTTAACAAGGTGTGATAATCCACTGCAGTGCTTCTCAGATTGTGATCTTGGGCCCACAAGAGCGCTATGAAAAGATCTCAGGTGTGTGTTGTAATCAGAAGAGATTACGTCTTTCCAACTCTGAACCAAAAATGAAACGGGTATATTCACTGCAAACTTGACATCTCATATTGAATGTGCAGTCGGAAATGTGAAGTCAAACATTTCTCATTAGCATTAGGGTCTATATTTCAATGCAAAATCGTATTTCTTGCAAAACTAGCACTGGCTGTTTTTAGACCTGGAGGGAATGTATATGAAAACACTGAAGTCAAATATTCAGAAATCATTGTGCATACTGTAAGTTGGAGACATTAAAAATGTGCTGTGATCTGAAACACGTGGGAAGCACTGATTTAATATGACATCATTAGATGACAATTTTATTGTTGACTTTAAAAGTGTTTTGTGGAGGAATCCAAGAAACCAAAACAAACTTTGCTTTCCAGAAACCTTGAACTGTCCCATCCGTTTACCATTAATTACTTAACTGTTTTAGAAACCCACTGCAAATTCCCCAAATTTAAAAAATAAGCCGATGCTTTTTCTCGCACAATCCCCGTCTCTACCGGGAAACCACTCTGTCTCTTTCTGTCCTTGGCAGAGGACACTTTTAAATTATGTAAAGAGGCAAATAAAGAGAGACCGCCAAATGGGAAACGACTGGAATGAGTAACTGTTTCAACTCGTTTCCAGTGGCTTTTAATTTCTTTTCCTTGACAACCCGTAAACAGCAGTGCACCACAGTTTTCATTCTGTGGCCCCAGATCCTGTGGAGTCGACAACAATAACACAGAACCGGAACCCAGAGCAGCTTCAGGCCGAGTCGTGACCGAAAACTAGACGCACCTGAGCTGGGGCTTCGCCACAGCTGGCCTGATTAAAGTCACGTGTGACTCATTAAGACGCCTGTAAAACCTGAGCGGACTCCAACTGATCCTCCATAAGTGGCACACGTTAGTGTGGAGTCAGAAAAAGAAAAAAGCTTCAAAGTGCAAAGTGTCACATTATCACAAGTGTTAAAGATTTTGCTGCTTTATCTGACAAGAACTCGATTTTCCTCTTTAATTAAATAGTTACAGTAACGACTTTCTTTTACTTCATCAGCGAGCAGGCAGTGACTGAACAGGCTCTCATTTCCTGCTGGATTAGGCCTAGAGGCAGGGGTCGGTGATGAGGGGGCAGTCTAATTAACTCGTGCTGCGCATGTTCCGGTCCCTTACAACACAGGATATCTCGACATTGACCTCGACTTCATTTCCCTCATGACTGTCTCCTTCCCCCCACCAGGAGAAGAGGGGGATCTCTGGCTTCCTTTGCCCTGCCAAGTGGCATTTCATCCAGAAAAGGGAATTCAAGGATTTAAAGCAGAGAGGATTGAGGCTGTTCCTGTACAAAAGGAAGACGTGTGCACGAGAGAGGGCCTTTGAAGCAACAGAAGCTCTGCTGAGATAATGGCAGAAACAGCAGGAACTGTAAAAGCCTCCAAAATGCATAAATCCTTAAACAGATGGTAACCATGGTAAGACACCCCTTCCTGCTGGGAGGTAGGGCTTCTTGTATTTGGACCCATTCTGCTGAAGGGAATATGACAGCAAGAGAAAAACAAAAGGTCTAAAACTTCCTTTGATCAGCTCAACAGTTTAATCAACTTCCTCTCCATTGTTCTGCGCTCATTATATTGAGATAATATCACTGCACATCTGTCACTCCTATAGTGGTTAACTGCACATGCACAAGATGCATGGTACTTCAGATCAGTGGCATTTGCACTTAATTACTGAAATTAATATTTTTGTTTGGCTGAATAAGGAAGCAGCTAACTATCTAGAGCACAGATGGATGACTCCAGGCCTCAAGGGCCAGATCTTACTCAACAGAACCAGTTTGAAGAAGTAGTCCAATCACCTTTTTACGGACAATTATCAACAGATAATTAGAAACTATTTGATCTTGTGTAGCACTCAAAGACTGGCGTTTCTCCACCGCAGGTCTAAAGAACAACAATGTCTGGGGGGGTTTTCTTCCCTGTATAAAATAAAACATCCTGTTCTGTTTATACAACATCTGGCTCAGGGCTGTCTTTTGCCTTATTGACAAACTGCTTCAAGATTTCTATGAATAATGGCAGAAATGTGAAGTATCACAAGACCTAAACATATTTAATTACTTCTTGACTTCCATGATCACCCAAGTCACAGCAGGTTTGATAGTTCAGCCCATCTAATCATTTTGGTAGGTAGTAGCTAATGGATCCAAGGATCTCGTCCAGACATTTCTTGAAAGAAGCCAGGATATTGGCTTCAATAACATGTGTGCATAGCTTGTTAGTCCCACAACCCTTTGCATAAAGAAATCTCCTGTTCTCAGATCACTGTCTTTAGCCTAGAAAGCCCCAATCCAGTAAGTTTTATAGATCAGCTGTAATCACCTTAGCCTGCAAACACTTGAAAGCTATCGACCAGTTATGCAAGTAATTTGCTCAGTTACATAAAATAGACGAGTTCTAACAATTCTTTTGTGTTCATGTGATGCAATTACAGATCACAGCTGAAGAAAATTCAGACCTTCTATATGATCCCTAAAGTTCATAATTTAACAAAGCTCAATTTTCATTGCTCATATTGAAATTGTCTTTAGAAACTGATGGTTAACTGATGGTTACCTATAAAACCAGAAGAAGGGCTGAAGACCTCTGATCCAATTTACCAGCAATTCCCTTTTTTCAACCTTGTTCCTCTCTGCAGGGAGTTCTTCAGTTCCTGTCAGTCTCCCAGACTGATAAACGAGTTAGCGTGTTTGATTTGAAACCCTCCAGTAGGCTACCAGGAAAGCCTGTCAGTGTTTGCTTTCTTGAATAACTGTGGTCAGGCTGCCTACACATGCAAAATCAAACACAAACAAAAGCAACAAGAGGAACATAAAATTCAAACAGAAAAGCACAAAGAGCAGACTTTATATATACAAATATATATAAAAGGTTGCAAGCCCACAAAGCTGAACTCATTCTGTTCAACATAACCAAAAGCAGCTCATTAAGTTTACATGAAAAACCACTCCTGGAATCAGCTGACTGGGGACACCTTTTTAAAACAATTCATTGCACCAGGAAGCAAATGTCAGGCATGAAGTCAGAATACAAAACTTCAAAGACACCAATAAATCAAGTGTCAGGCTGTGCTCTTCGGTCTTCAATTCACAGAGACGCTGAACAGCACACCAGCCACTAAAGACAGGCCCATTACCTGAGAGAGAAACCCTGACTCAGAAACACTCTGTACTCAAAAGAAAAACTAGAATCCGAGTCACAGCGAGCTGACTATGTAACATTACTGGAGACAGAAATGAGTTCTCCATGTCCCCGCAGTGGTACAAGATTGTATTAGTACATCACAAAATGGAGAATCCACACACCCTGTATAATTTACATTTACACTCTTTATTGCTATGAAACCTTTTTGGACATTGGTCAACATTAATTATATTCAGATGAAATAGATCACAAGCAGTATTTGGTAGAAGATTTAAATTTGATACAAATGAATTAAAATGCAGGTTTCAGAAAATAAAGTAAGCATTTTAAACAAATAGTACAGTCTCTCGGCCCAGCAACACCATTAGAGATTACTTAAACGTGTAATTTTAACATTACACCACTTAATTTGAAACAGGTGATACTAACACACCAAGACATTCAGAATTCATCAGGAGTGCCTAGGTAACAGTGGATAGCAGACTGAATTATGCAGTTTTCCATTCAAACAAGTCTTTATCTATCTGGCTCCAGTGACAGGAAGCTGTGAATCATTCTCAAAGCTCCTTTCCAACAGGTGTTGTGGGTACTGACCCCGAACAAGCAGACAAACTGTTTAACCTCTTATGAGACATTAGTGCCATACCTCAAGAGCTGTTTTTAATAGGAAATGTGTTCTACAGTGCAACATAAAGATCTGTTCTAACAGGATTTCTTTTTAAATATAAACATTGTTGGGTTGCTCTACTCTGTAATATTATACGTTGTCCTTTGACAACATTGTTTCTTCATGCTCTAATTAAAAAAAATACCTTTTTTATATACTGTACCTAGAATATTTTCCCTTCAAAATAAAATGACTACTATCCATATTACGATCATTTGCAGAGGAATATTCCAGTTAATCATATCCCATCTTCCTCTGAAGGACCTCAAGGACATGGTTGTGAAATGGGTGTTTTTCAGCACTCTGAGGTAAAGTCCCTGACAATGTATGAAATCTACAATCGGTGGGAAGTCCATTTTATTTTCCAAACTGGAAAATTACATTGCGCGAGTCAACTCCTTGAAATACCTCTCATGGCTCTTTAATACCAGCTCAAACCATCATAATAAAGGCTTGGCTGTTGGGTTTTTAACCCAGTCTGAGGATCCATGTGACTTGTGCTGGCAGTGAAATTCCCCAGGTTTGTTCAGAGCTGGTGTGCAAGAGAGAGAAGACTTCACACAGGTCTCCAAAACCATAAAAGATCATTAAAATGTTTCCACTTACTGTTTAAAGAAGGGATTCTTAAGAAGTGAAGTAATACCCCTTGTGTCACTGAGGCTGTTCAGTGGTTTGCCAACTTCTTTTAGGATTTGGCGTTTGAAGTATGAAGTGTTGTCCTTCTTTTAGAAGTACCGTTTACTTACTGTTAAATAGAAAGGGTATAAAACAAGTTTGTGTAAATAAATCAGATTAGATCAGCTCATGTAGCAGGGAATGGATCAACACTGTTTCAGATCAGCCCAAGATCTAGATCAATTGATTAGGGATAAAAGATCAACTCTGGATGTTTATAAAGAAACATAACTTTAAACGCCAGAAGTTCAGGAAAGCATCATTAACTGAGCTGAAATCTCCTGAAATCTCCTCATCTAATGTTGCGAAAGCATTTCAAAAGCATAACGTGTTTGGCATTTTTATCAAGAAAATTATCCACCCCCCAAAAATGGATGAGGTGTGAATTAGTCCACACTGCCAGGTTCCTAGCATTTAAGGGTTTAGGGTCTTAGCATCATGTGGTGTCTCAGGAGCTTCACATGCTTCTTCCAGACGCACAACATCTCTACACTTGTTTTAATTTTAGAAATGTGATGAAGGGTGGACTTGTAGCATACACAAAATGGCCACACTTGTTGTTAGCACTTTTCCCAAAGATGATTAATAGACATTTTCCACTGGCAATGATATGCCAAGTCACCACACAATACTGTTTTTACAGCACAGACAGAAGCTGCTATAGTTTTCTTTTTTTGTTTTCATCACGAAACAGAAATTCCAGGCCACCGCCGTCTCTCTGCTAGAGGCCAAAGCAGTAGCTTTAACGGGCTATTTAATACGGCTTCGATGTTGTTAAATTCATCAGAACCTGCTGTGTTCGGTCTTAAGTATTTTCTAGTACCAAACCAACCCATCAAAGATCTTTTGTATTTCTGTTGTGTTACAACCTGTGTCATCACCATTGACTCATATTCACCAAAACATTAAAAAATAATAAAACATAAATCACTTACTAAGTTTTTCCCTTCTCATAGTGAGCTTCTAAATGTAACATTTCACAACAAAATGGGAAACTGGTTTTGCTTTAGAAATCTGTAAGTAATTTGCCGTGCCAAATGCAATAGTTGTGTATGTGCTGACCTTCAAATAATTAAGCCCTGTATATTTTCTCAGTTTTAAAGGCATTTTAAAAGAAATTCCAAATAACTGCCATAAAATGAACTAGAAAGAATTTGAACCATATTATTTTTGTTCCTGTTTTAAAATGTATTTCTTTGTATTGGATAAACGGAGGTTGTTATATATATCAAACAAAAGGCTGCTAGTTTGTGCAGATGAAACTACTTCCCGAAATGGTGATGTTTTGCAAGAACAATGGTTTGATTCTGTTTTCTCCCTGTGTAAAGGTCTGCTTTGTAGAAATAACTTCCTGCATAAATGTATAGATTCTAGTAAGAAGGTTGTGCCAACACTACAGACTCATTTGTCTGCTGTTCTGTTCTTATGACAGAAGCAATGTTTGCAGATGAGAGCGAGTCATTCAGCTCATCTCATTCAACTGGTAGTTTAGTAGCTGAGAAGCCCACTTTCATTATTCTTTTGTATGAAGAATTGTCTCCCATTATCATTTCTAAATGAGAATGAGGATGAAGATTTCATTCTGCTTACTTTTTTATTGCTTTTCCTTATTGTCTTAACAAGGACATTAAAGAATCCAAATAACCCACTACACATCATCCTTGTGGAAGGAGATAGGAGTAGTTAAACGACAATATATCTTAATATATAAAATCTTAAGAGGGTGTACTTTCTCTTTCACATTTTCACATCACTGTATGCATAGTATATGGTTACAACCAACTTCCAATTTAGTTAACTTTGCATTCATCAATGTTAAATTTCACTTGCCATAAGGCTGCACACATCATGATTGCCTATATCTTTTTTTAATTCCCTTGCCAGCATTTCTTTTTGACAATCCCCATATTTTCATATCATAA
This sequence comes from Lepisosteus oculatus, assembly GCF_040954835.1. Taxonomy (NCBI): domain Eukaryota; kingdom Metazoa; phylum Chordata; class Actinopteri; order Semionotiformes; family Lepisosteidae; genus Lepisosteus; species Lepisosteus oculatus. The sequence goes on along the minus strand of NC_090706.1, from coordinate 12,376,643 downwards.
GTTTATTTAACTAGTTTATTAACTCTAAACTCTTATTTGATATAGATCACGAAGATCTATTGGCCCAAAACAGATCCCTGTGGCACACCACTGCTTACATCTACCCAATTAGGTGCTGTTCCCCTCAGATACACAGAAGAATAAGATTCCTGGTCATTAATCCAGTTCTAGTATCCATTTGTATACATTACTTTGATTCCCATGGCTATTTTCATGAGAATTAATTATACACAGCATTCTAATAGCATCCACACTGTACAAACACATTCTGCATATATTCTCTTTTTTAATCATTACAAACGGAGTTGTAGTTTCAAACTCAAATGCCAAGCAGGTCTCTAACCTGAATATGCCTTTGTCAATGTAGAAGGCATGTGTGCGGTTGTGAGGTCTTCTGACTTTTGATCTTTCTGAGGTCTCATTAAATTCATGGTTAAATGCAAAACAGAAACATTTATATCTTGGCTTGAAAGCGTACCTCAATCATGAATCACTATTTTTTAAATTAAATTTTAGTTTTCATTGAAAACTACCAGTTACCAGAAAGCTCAAGCAGTGATGAAAACTAGAATTCTCTGTTCCTCACATCTCCTATCTGTAAGAAACAGTAGCATATGAAGAGCTGCAAATATCCATCAATCCTTTTTATGACTGCTTCATCCAATTCAGGGTTGCAGGGGAGCTGGAACCTTTCCCAGCAAGTAACAGTAGCAAAGCGGGGACTTCCTGGAAAGGATGCCAGTCAATTGCAGGGCACATAAACACACACACACTCACACGAGGGCCAATTTCGCCAGAAGCCAATTAACCCGCCAGCATGTCTTTAGACTACGGGAGGAAACTGGCACATCCGAGGGAAAACCACACCAACTTCGGGAGAACATTCACAATCCATGCAGATAGCACCCCAGGAACTGAACCCAGGGCCGCGGTGCAGTGAGACAGCAGCGCTAACCACTGGGACACCACGCCGCCCGAGTTGCCAATATTTCCTGTGCAATTACAAACTGTAGCACATCTGCCGTCGCTCTCCGTTTGTCATGTTAGACTTCTCGGGACCCACGTGATTTTGGCGGCTGCCTAATCGGAGACAGTATCCGCAGGGGTGGGAAAGCATGGCAGCTGGGAGTCAATGTGGTTTTATTCTCTTCCCGTGAGAGCAGGGGCCAGTTATTCTTTCCGTCAAAGAAAGCTGCAAGCGCAGCAACCTCTTTCCAGGAACTCGAAAACGGCCTGCGAACTGACGAGCTGCTAAATGGCTGGAGAAGTTAGACAAACAGAGTGACAGATAGGAATGACTCGACTAATCCCTCCAACCCCCCAAACCCCCCCGCACCTTCAGGATTTTAGTCGCTGGTGAAATGGCAGCAAGTGCCAAACGAACAATATACTGGGAAAAAAAACCTCTTTACTAGGAATCAGGTGGTTTGACGGGAGAAAAGCGGAAAAAGGGAATGACTCAGGAGCAGCTCAGGTCGGCGCAACAGTGACGTGCCAAGAGGGTTTCACAGGAAATTTAAGGGCACAGAAATGTGGAAGCTCTGCAGATGTGTACCACTTTCATTCCATCTTCTTTCCAATTTCAGAAAGTACTTTGTTTTTCTCAAGATCATCCGTCTCGTTCAAGCCACTGCTGCCCGACTCCACCTGATCTACTTTGCTGGGAATCGGGAGCCTTTGCTTGCATTATAGCTTCTTCGGTTATGGAAAATAATGTTTGGAAAGCTGTTGTCAGCGCAGCCCCAGCCACCACCCCAAGTTTCTCCCCAAGTTTCCTGGATTCTCCCACTATGTGGAGGCATCTCGGCCGTAAATCTGCACCATCTTCAAACGGTGACCACCAGCCTTTTATAGGCAGGGAACAGATCAGTTTTCCCATTTAAGGAATGAGCAGCAGGGAAAAGCAAATGTCGATTGAGGTCCTTAGTGAGCACTGTCAAACTTGGCTTCACTTTATAGATAATAAGTCTGGTTTACAGCTACACAATGTAAAATGGCCCCTGTACTGCATCTTCATTTTGTTTTCCACATGAACGCAACACACATATTCTGTAATCTTTCAAGACATGATTTGTCTTGAAGTTTCTGTCCAGCTGCTTCTTCAAGAATTGTTTTACCACTCCACACGGTCCACTGTGGCCAGTTTTATTGTTCTGAAGTACTGTTCATTTGCATTTTCAAATTTGAGTGTTGCAAGATTTACTTCAATCTGAACACAACATTCTAAAACATCTTTTCACCTTCCAGTTCTCTTTTATGGCTTTTAAATTGGTGAAAGATGACATAGCTGGGTTTTTAAAATTCCAGTCCCATTGTTTCTCTCGTCAAAATATTACGAAGATTATCAGGTGCATGATGTTAACAATACAAATATGGTACTGTAAAAATGATCTCGAGACAATAAGATTCATTTTTGCACATTGCAGCACAAAAAAAGCAGAACACTTTGTTTAGTAAATTCACAATATCAGTTAAGAAATATAACTGAATATTTCAGAACATTTTGAAGTATTTTGTTTATATTTAAGCAGCTTTCCAGAGAAGTTAATTACTGTAGGTTCTAAAACAATTTGATGACATCTTTTATATAACACTCTTTAATTGCCATGTTTCAGCATTTTTAACGAGCCCAATGAAAAGAAAGGCATGCTTAATTGCTCACTACTTCCACCATGTAATGTCCAATTGATACAGTGTGTTTAGGTTAAAAAGAATGGCTGCTTGCATCTGAGTGGCCAATTGGTTTCCAAAGCCCCTCAGTCCAGGTTAACGAGCATGAGCTTCATTTTTCTCTAATTACTTGCAAGATCCGCTCTTCACACCGAGACCCATGCTCCATCTCCACCAATAGCAGCCATCTTTTTCTCTTCACCAGCAGCTTACTGATCCCACCGAAAACTCGCTACTATTTTAGGTATTTCTTACCGCTGCTAGAAATAAAGAACAGCGGGGAAGCAGTGCACTTAAAGATGAATGCTTTTTTTTGTAACAGGTGATCAGTTAACCAGTTTATTTTTTCTTTGCTCCCATCTTTGCTATGCTAAACTTTAATAAAACTGTATTTCCACCTCCCCTTCATCTTTCTGGAATGAAACCACTCGACAGCAGACATTCTCTGAAGAATATATATATGTTTTTTTTTAATTCCAGACCTAAATTTAAAAGTTTGACAATTAGCTTACTCTCGCCAGGTTTTCATCAGCACAGAGCGGGTCTTGATGTTTTTCTCTCTGTACAAAAATGCACTCAATGGCAAGAATCTGCACATGCAATCAACATGTGGAACGCTGTGAATGCATAGCAAGGTCCAAACCTCAGGTTCATTCAAGGCTAACAGTACAAAGAAAAAAGGCCTCTCTAAAAAATGACAAAAGGTGGCAGCTTTTCAGTTATTTTCAATGAAACAACTGCTCTATTTGACTATAAATTTGCATCAAATAGCAAATATATTTTCCCAGTTAATTTGACGTTTCAACAGAAAGAAGTTAGTAAGACTTTGCTTGAACAGTCAAGTTTATATAAAGCTCTATTTAATGAGCTCTATTTTAGATAGAGGTCAATACTGTCAATACTTGTGACCATACTCACATCATGTAATACTGCTTCTTCATTTATGCAGCTTAATTAGAGAGAACAGATTAGCTATAACAGAATGTAGCTAAGTGAATCTATAACATTTAATTGGAAGCTATTTTGAGACTGAAGGATCAGTCAGGAATCTTTAGAGTTCCACTCAGATAAGACTGTGAGCTGGCAACAACAGTAACCTGCCACCCCCTCCACACACACATTCCCAGAAATCAGTGCACTGTGGCATGACAAAGCCCACTAATGAACGAACTTGCACAACCGTTTGATGGATTTATAATCACATCGAAGTCTCACTCTTGCAGATGAGCAGATTTAACGGTGCTGTTGTGGAACTGGCTGTTATTCTTGGCTCAAAACTAGGAAAACAGTAACGACTTGCCCTTCAACTGTAGCAGTCAGGCGCTGGATAAATATTGGAAGATAAAGTGCTCAGTCAGACAAAACGGAGAGTGATTTAGCTAGGAGAGTGATTTAGCTAGCGATAGCCCCCCGAGCAGTAAAGTCACTGGAAACCACCACTCCCCTCTGGAAAAAAATCTTCCAAAATTAAAAGATCACATCTTGTAAGGTTACTGTTTGAAATACATTTTGTCCTGAGGGCTTCCATTACAATGGAGTTTTATTAAGAGAACACTGATGAAGCCAAAGAACTTAAAACAGCACATATCTTTGGTTTCAAGTTTATATTTTGTTTCTCTTACCATTACAGGGTATTTATTTGTAATATACAAATGGATTTTATTAAAAACTATCCTATACTGCTCCCGAGGCCATGGCTTAAATTAAGTTACATAGTTCCATGGATGGGATGATAGTCCAACAAAGGTGAACCCTCCAGCAATGCTGATTCACAGTTCTACAGCTGGGCTGACTCGTGCAAGGAGAGCAAAATGGATTGCTCAAGGATGAACAGCTGTGTGCACACTCTTAGACTTGAACACACAACTCTCTGACACTGGATACAGGGTCCTAAACAAATCCTATCCTGCCCTTATGATACCATGATGCATAGGGTCGGGGGCTTTCTACACAGGGAATAAGAACTGACGGGCTCGACCAACCAATTTCCAAAGTTCCACATTTAAACTAGTTTGCATGTGTTTTTGGTGTGTGACGACTGAAAGACAAGCAATCTTTGTTTCACATATTAGAATGGGAGAGGCGGCACAGCGGTCAGCATTTCTGGGGGCCTGGGTTCAATTCCAGACTCGGGGATGCTATCTGCATGCGATTCCTCCAGGTTCTCCAGTTTCCTCCCACTGTCCAAGGACATGCTGGTGGGTTAACTGTCTTTAGGGAAAATTGCTCCTGGTGTGAGTGTGAGCATGTCTGTGCCCGTGTGTGCCCCGAGATGGACTCCTCCAGGGTTAACCCTGTCTTGTGTCTGGTTTTGGTAGGAGTGGTTAGATAGTGGATGGGTGGGTAGTGTGGCAAAACTAAAAAAAATGAGAAGGAAGGTACATGGGGGAACAAAGGCCAAGAGGGAACTACAGGGGGAAACAAAACAAAGGACCAAGCAATTAAGAGCTAAATCATAAAGGTTCGCTGTACTAGAAACATTGGATGAGACAGACACTGCAAAACTAGCAGGGAAGTATGACGTTATTAGAATCATAGAAACATGGTTAACTGAAAATGTACCATGAGTGGAGACACTCTGTTCTGGACAGACAGGAAAGAAAGAACAGAGCGAGGCTGAGCACTGTGTATAAAAAAGTATTCAGGCTAGGGGAATCAGTATGGATTGTTTCAAGAGTCTATGTGGGTCAGACTAACAAAAGTCCAAAGGTATGGAGTAAGAAGCACATTATAAACCACCAAAAGAAAATGTTTAATAATTCAGCTCTGTATAATAAAATGAACTGTTATGCAAAATAAGAATTAGGTTTTAATGGGATACTTCATCTTTCACCACAAGCCTGGATAAGACGTACTGCAAAGCCAGCAGCAGAAACTGAAATGGTAGACATGCTCAAAGACACCTTTCTTATCCAGTTAGCACCTTCAAATGCTTACATATTGTGTCAGGTAAGCAAAGGTGAGAGAATGTCAAGGAAAATGTGATCATAATTTGGCATGCTTTGAGTCCAAATCAAAGTTTACAATTTTGAAGAGAAGCAGGAATGGACAGATATAAAATCTGTGGAAAACAGTGGCAAGGGTTTAGGCAGAATCTACCTGAAGCACAGACAAAAAATTGTAAACCCAAAAAGTTGAACAAACCAATGATGGCACATACAGTGAAAGAGAAAACAAAATGATGACAAACAATAGTGTACAGATACAGGATTTCAATAAAAGAAAAAGTACAGTGAATTTCAAGCACAAGTAAAGAAAATGATATTTTTACTTATATAAGAGAAATTGAAAATTGAAAGAACTATTGCAATGGGGCAATGGATGCTAAAATAAGTTATTTCTGTACTACAATAGCAAAAGAATTGCCTAGGATGAAGTAAAATCTATTTGGGATTAAAATGGGAAAAACGAAAGGGAAATGATTTTGTAATCAATGAGTATTTCACTCACTCAGCTGTTTACTTAGCATGTCTCAGACGGTGGAAGGACAGCATTAGTATTAAACAGTAATGGCACTGAACAGGCAGAAGTGTTTCAGACACAAGAAGAAATCAAGATTGATAAATCTCCAGGGCCTGATTCTACTACATTAGCTGTTCAATCAGTTCATTAATAATCAATCCACCCTTTATCTCTTTTGGGGGAAAAGCACCTGTTAAGTGACTCACATTATTGACAGGAAGTAAATATATGTCCAATCACGATTACTTAATTACAACTATGTTTTATCAAAGCCTCTTTAGCAACTGGTGGGGTATAATGCATTTCATGTTACCATACAGTTGAAACTGCTATAGCCATGCATTTAATCATGTGAATAAATGTGTTTAATCCCTCAACCTTTTCCACCTTGTATTTAACCATTTGTGATATGCTGTTTAGATCAATATAGCTTTCATGAACCGTTTCTATTTTGGGATGAATAAAAGTATCATGAGTTGTTAGGTCATTGGCCAGCAGTAAACACAACTGGGATAGAAACTGATGAACAGCAACATATAATTTACAGAACAAAGAAAACTTCATTTGACATACACATTATATAAACCTACACACACATGCCTGTATGACGTAGGCGTTACTAACACCTCAGACACATAAAAATAGCTAGCCAGGGTGGAACAAACAGAACAGCCCCATACCTTTGAATAGCAATGCTTCAACACATGGGCCAATGACTTTTACAAACCGTGTTGATGTATGCATGATGTAAGAGTGTACATGTATGCTTTTAATTGGACTCAAAGAAGCACCAGGACTGCAAATCAGGTTAATATTACAAAAATCCCCAAGCTCAGAACAGGAAAAGGGGGAATACATCTGTTGTTACCCTTTTCAGGATAACAATGCTGTCTCTGATCTAATAATACCATCAAACAAAGCTGAAATTACAACCAGCAGAAAGTTACAAGACATTTATCATCTGTTTCTCTTGCCCTTTGGAGTGGAAGGAGTGGATTGGATTTCGGCAGAGTTTATTCAAAGTTTCATGCTCTCGACCTTATCCCAGATTCAGCACTCTAGACCCTTGTGAAGCTCAGTGAAACAAACAAAATAACAGCAAAGAACCCAGAAATTCAAACATACAATCCCAGTGTCCAGTTTCCACATGAGCTAAATCACTCTCAATCCAAATGGAACACCTGTAGAGGATCAAGCAGATCATCTTCTGACAGCTCTCAACTGCAAAAAGAATGGCGCTGGAGGAGCCTGTGAGCACATATCTGAGCTCAGCTTGTTAAAAATATTAAAGAAGCTTGTTCATTGTTCAATCTTCCATTGGACACAAAGAGGTACACAATAACCTTGGCCTTAATGCGAAGCCATTTTAGTAGTAAAGTAGAAAAGCTTTAAACTGTAGTATACAGGACAGTAGCTGGAAAAAAACTATGAGGAATCATAGTCAGGGTCTTGTTAGATCCCCCATTTCCCACTGGGGCCAATTCAAAGCTGAACATGCAACAAGTTAGTATATGAAATGTATTCCCTTAATATGCTAAAAATCCACATACATGTCCACACCTGATAGCCTGTGTCATACTCTGATACTGGGTCACATTGTTTGGGTATACTTCCATCACTCTATCCATGTATGATGGTGATATATTGTAATGTAAACTGTGAACCCACGAACCAAGAACTACAATGATGGCAATAACAGAGCCACAAAGATTTGCTCAAATTAAATACAATGTAAGCATGGTACCTCAAACATGCAGACAAAGGAAGCACCTATTTCCTTAGGCAAACATTAGAACATTAGTCATGGGAGTGGGTTACATCATGGTATTGCAGTTTGAAACAAGTTCACCTCAGGATCAACTATTCTGGCTTTGATTACAGCACTTGAAGGCCATCCATGTTTCTTGCAGTGCTAGGCCTGACAGAAATTCTGAAGTCACCACTGAATCAACCATCACCCTTTTTTGCATGGACTCATGGAAGGAGGTGAGGTAAGCTGATGCCAGGCCAGACAGACCACATCATGAGAAACAGCTGTTGCTGTTTCATGTCATCACAACCACTGAGGAGCCGCACAAGAAAAAAGGTGGAAGAGGAATTTAGGGGAGGAACATGAACAGCCAGCATATGGAGCAAATTATGAGCTGGAGTGTCGCACCCCATCTTCTGTGGCACAGTGTAAGATCTGGAAACCCTGAGATGTCACCTACACCATGGTGTGGACTTCACAAATCACAAATTGTACTCCCTTTCTTTAATTCCTCTTTCTGAAATGAAGCTACAGGAGAGGTCCTGTGGAGGCTGAATAGGAGTTACATCCCTTCCCAGATCATGTTATAGGGCATGTTCTATAGCTGCCCTTCTTTGTACTATAAAAATCCATCCATTTTCTAAACGCTTCACCCAACTTAGGATATTGCTGCTGCCTATCCCCGCAAGCAATGGGTGCAAAGCAGGATACACCCTGGATGGGACATCAGTCCATAACAGTGCAAATGGACACAAACACACAAAAAACCCACACCAAGGCCAGTTTTCCCAGAAGCCAATTAACCTACCGGAATGTTTTTGGATTGTGGGAGGAAACATACAAACTTTTCTTTATAGCACCCGGGGTACAGAATTGAATTTTACGCTACGAGGCAGTTGTTCTAACTACTGCACCGCTACAGTGCCCTATCACTATAAAAATGTAAGAACTTATTTCAATGAGAGCAAAAGAGATGCCCTTTGCACCGACATGATGCTGGGCCAAATCTTCTTCATGCCAACAGCAAGTTGACGGTGGGGTGGCTCTGTGGCTAAGAATCTGTCTGGAAGGTTGCTGGTTCGTGTCCTGCAGCCGGCAGAGGAGTCCTACCCCGTTGGGCCCCTGAGCAAGGCCCTTATCCCCAACTGCTCCAGGGGCGCTGTGTAAATGGCTGACCCTGCGCTCCGACCCCAAGCTTCTCTCCCTGTCTGTGTTTCTGTGTGTCTCATGGAGAGCAAGTTGGGGTATGCGAAAAGACAAATTCCTAATACAAGAAACAGTATATAGCCAATAAAGAGAACTTATCTTATCTTAAGTCCTGCTTTGTGCAGTTAGTAGGCAGCCACAAGTTGGCTGTAAATAAACACTGGGAAGCCTGTCAACATTAATGTGTAACAGGCAAGAAAAGTTTTTTGATGCAGCCATTACCCCCAAAGCATAGCCAAAGGAAGATGAAAAGGCTGTATCCTTTTCTCTGTGAATCAACCTACTCACACTGCCCTCTTGGTGCCAGATTCATTTTTATAGCCTTTCCCTGCAACAGTGCAGGAGATGTGACATTATCATTTCACACTTTCTTCTGAATACCTACAGATCACAAACAAGGATTCTTTAGAGTAAGCTAGCGGCCTCAGGAAACAAATATAAAGGCTGCCTTAAATTAACACAGATTCCAAGCAAAAAGCTAATTAAGACGTTTGCCTGAACTCTCCACTAAGAACAGAGAGATCAAAAGGGCTGGAATTTCAGGACCCCAGACTGAAACCCTACCATCCCAGAACTGGACTGGACAGGACACCAGTTCACACACACAGACACGCACACGCGCCAGGTCCAACATCCCCAGAAGCCAATTAACCTACCAGTATGTCTTTGGACTGTGGGATGAAGCCGGAACATCCAGAGGAAACTTGCGCCAACACAGGTAGAGAATACCAACTCCACTCAGGCAGCACCCCAGTAATTGAAACCAGGGCCCCAGTGCAATGCCAACCACTGTGCTAACTTGCCACTCTATCATTTTCAAGAAGTGCAAATAAGCCTGAACATCTGACAGCTGAGTTCAAAAGAAAAAGCAAAAACTTGAGTGAAGATGATGATGTCAGAGAACAAAGATAATATGCAATACAAGTTCTTCCTGCTTTGCAGCTCACTCCTCAAGGACTGTGCATAACAGATCCCATTACCAGACACCGAGAAGACATGCAATTAGAATGGCATGTATAACTTACAACACAAGAATTCTTTAGAGAGGTAGCCGTATGACTTTAGGCAACTTATTGCTTGCCTTGTGATCAGCACATTTTCCTGTAGCCCAAAAGCCTCCTTCACTGTCCTTGAGTTCAAGCAACTCTGCCATCATGAACTCTTTGTTGATGTTTGTTTTTGTTGTATTGTTGTGTTGGACCCCTGCTATATAAACACATTTTCCCCAGGGAATAATAAACTCTAAAATGAATTTGATTTCTAAAGTCTGCATCTGGACACAAAATGTCATTAATTTATGAGTTTGTCTTCTCCAGCAGTGTGACTAAGTTGCTGCATTAAATAGCCTTGCATTAATAAAGGGAAGGAGCTCAGACAGGTACATTGTTTGTCCAGGGGAAAAAAGTCAAAACAAATCCTTGTTATCCAAGTTATCCAAATATAATTCCAAGCCACCTGCTGAGCTCTTAAACAGCGTGCCAATTGGAAAGAATCTCTTATGTCCAGAACTCTGGCTGCCATCCAGTCATTGTACGATACTATTCTTCACCAAGCTACAGAGCATTCATATATGTGATTGTGGTCAGGACTTGATGGAATCATGCGAGCTATTGTAGTGGGCTGAAAAAAAAAACTAAAAATACTTCTATTTTGGGTTTCAAATGTATGCATTCCATTATCAAATAGGTACTCAAAAATTGCTTTCCTATAGTACAGCACAAGAAAATCTGACACACCACGATGAAATTCACATGAATGCAGAAACACAGAGTCACTTGCACCCATCTTAACAGAGAAGCATTTCATTAAGGGACTGTAGCCATAATTATTGAGAAGTGTACAATATAGCCACTGGACTTATGTTCTTCTAGCTTTGCGGACAAGTACAATGGATGAATCAGATCAACAACTGAAGGTTAATACATACTTTTACACATCTGGTGAAACTCAAATTGTTACGTGATCACCATCAGCATTAACTCTGTACCAAATGAGACTAAACTTCCAGTGCTTGCACATTAGACATCAGACTCAAACTTTCCATTTTCTGCAACAGAAATCAGCAGGCAGGCAATGCTACACCCTGAAGTCATTCTGAAATTGTCGTGCTCCATATGTACAGTTGGTGAGATCTAAATGGGTTTCATGTTCGTTACACTAAACGTTATCTGTATGTGACAGTCCTCTGCTCTTTACTTGGTCTAAGATGCACAATACCGTTTCTTTCTTTCTACCTGTTTCCTTGTTTAAAAAAGGAAGATGTTTGTGATTACTTAGGTCACAGAGGTTAAAGTGTAGCTGCTGTTATGCTGTGCAGGATGTACCACTTCCAAAGAAAAAAAGGCTATTCTTCAGGGTTTAAAAGAGGAAAGCGCAAATTCCATCCTCACCAGTTGGAGAATGGCTTAATCATGACAGATATAACCTCTTTTTCCTGCACTGGCCCCTCAGTCAGTTCAAACTCTGTCTGCTTTTCAGCCCTGGAGTCTAATTAGCATTAAAGGAAAAAATAAAACAAAATTCAGCCAAGAAAAAGCAATATTTCTTTCTACACATCACAGAAGACCAACAACATTCAGACACATTTTACGTTTGTAAGAAGTGCAATTGAAACTAAATTACTCTCCCTTTTGACATGCTTTAAAGTAAAATCTCTCGGTTTAATATAAACTGCAGGTATTGAGATTTTATTCACTGTTGGAGATTATTTTATAAAATAACATTTTTATGGACTTCTTAGTGCTATCAAATAATGTCTCTAAATTTTCATCCATTCTTAATCTCATCAAACATAAACTCGAAACACATCTTGCAATAAGGCTTTAATTAATAACTATTCTTTATTTCATCATTAGCTTTTACAAGAGATCAGTGAAGTTTAAAAAAACAAATAAATCAACGCACCAAGCTGTAGCAAAACTACAGTGTCCATCTCTAGGCTCTCAAATAATAGTACTTATTAATATTTAGCTATTTATATCCCAAAGGTGGGACTCAGTGCGCCCAGTACGGGTCGGTTGCGCCCTTACACAACAGATCAGGTAGCGGAGAGGAGAAAAAAAGTGCTTAACCCATTGAATTAATTAGGGATTTTATGCACAAATCCAGAGGGTATTTAGTCGGCATATCTGGGACAGTACACCTCCTATAATGAACAGCGCCTTCTCCGAATTTTTAATTCAAACTTATTACTAAAACAAAGCAATCCTTAGTAAACACTTCATTCGTGACAGTGTACAATAGCAAAAAGCATTTTACACGAAATGCGTCCACGAAGGTCCCGCTTGGCACGTAAAACAGAAGAGCAAAACCGTATCAGCGACTTTATCACCGTGACAGCGCAACAGCCGCACAGCGCCACCCTGCGGAACGCAGAAGCGAGTCAAGCAGACCTGCTGTGCGGAGCCTGGGTCTGTAGCTCTTGGGTCATTTCATTCCGTTGTCCACGCAAGGTCCCCTTGACGGAAGAGGCCCTGCCTGCCCTCCATCCACCTTTCATCGTTTTATATTGGAGTCTTAAACTATTGTTTTAAAAATAAATACAGGCCGTGCGAATAGATAGATGCTAACAGGACAAGAAGTGAAGTATTTTCTTTCCTGGCACAGAAAAACAATTATATACTATTATGTACTACTATATTAAACACTATTCTTCCACCACCGAGAGTTGTTAACTGCTAAAACCAGCTCACAGCGCCTAACACCTTTGTAATTATAATCATCATCATCATCCGTATGAAAATGAATGGTTTGATATGTGAGCCGATAGCGTTGCGCCCCAGTCTAATGAATGGACCATTAAATTGGTTTTCCTCCTCATTCAACAGCAAGTCGTGCTTCTACAAAAAGGAGCACTGCAGATGCTATGACATTTTTGTAATGATGTATTTTATGTCGGCAGTTCGACACAATCAAACAACTCCAAGATCAACACTCAGCCCGCAATGCTCATGCCAAAATGATTCGAGTCAAAAAACCGTTTCAAGTTTTTAGTGTTGTCGTTCTTCATAATTCTGGCGTTTGTCATCGACTGTTTTTCATTCTGTCTTTTCCAGTCGAAGTGTTCTAAAGGTACTAACATTTTTTCTTCCCGAAAAAAAGTTGACGTTTCTACCTCTGGCCAATGCGCAAAGAGCTCCGTTTCGGATTACGATTACTTGCAATCAGGAAAATGGTAACCCAGTAGCAGTAAAAGCGAACAAAAAAAAAACATGTATAGTTTTTAATTAAAAAATTCGTAGACAAATGACCTGTTAAACTGACTCGTTGACACTTACCCGGCACAACGTCAGAAGCCTCTGTCGTGCGCACTTGGTAGAGTGGAAAAGTTGCCTTCTTCCTTTCTATGGCTACTGCGTCTACAGACATGAAAACGGGAACTCGCAACTCCGTCCAGCTGCAAGCTCTGCTCGGTCTGCTCTTGCTGACGATCAGAGAGAATGTGGCTCGTACGCTCCAGAGGAAGTCTGACTCTTAAGAGCCCGCCCCTGTTCCCAAACCTTTGACATGCAGCCAACGTAACACGAGCGTTATACAGACGAGCTGCAATTGTACCCCGAGGCGAGAGACGTTAAAGGGGAAAACATCTTCGTAAGGCTTGAGGCAGGTATCTTGCCTGGGACAAGCGAACGACTCCTTCGGGATGGCATGGTCTTCATTGCTCACCGTCTGTTATCTCAAGTGATGTTGGTATAAAGACTCCAATGGTGAATTGTTATGTATTTATTCGGAGACACTGGGCAAACGACTTAACAAGCTTTATCTTAAAGCGTTCATCTTAAATTTAGCGCTGTGGCAAGTTATTCGTTTTCATTTCTGGCACTCTGGAAACACTAAGCTTGTTTTAAAACTTTCAACGTGTGTGTAGATTTTGAAACAGAAACGTTTTGAAAAGTATTGCAAGATCACCAAAATAATATTTGTCTATATTTACTTTTGAAGTATTTTAATCGCTTTATTATGGCAGTATAAATGTTATGAAAATAGGCATGCAATGCATTTCATACAAACTATTTGAAAGTGAATTTATACAGTGACCAAAATCAGATTAAAGACATCACTTTTAGATTTTATTTAGCCCCCTTTTAAAGTCAAGCTGTTTTTGTCTGCCTGGGGCAGAGTTAACGATTCTGGCATCCTTGTTATTTTCACTGTGTAACAATTATAGTAGCAGTGAATTAAATCAAACAATCGTAAACACCTTGACCTGAAGTATGTTGAAGGATCAGTCAACAGGATGAAAGTTGTTAGGGTAAGCTGAGGAAACTCTACAATTCATTCATGGTATTTACTGGTGAATTGTTTTCACCAGTGGAAAAAAATAATCTATACAGTAAAATGAGCTATTCAAAGTATCACTGTTCTTATAAATCTGCAAGGAAGTGGAGCCACAGAATAGTTTTGAATGATTGCACATCGGTTTTGCATTTTACAGTGTGCGCCATGCACCTAGATCATAGTACCATTCCATGTGAGTTTAGACTTCCATGCATCCATTATCGGAAAGCAGCTCATCCCTGGATAGCGCCATGATAACCCTGAAGCTATCCTGGAAGTGTGGGGCAAAGGCTGGATTACACCCTGGATAGGACACTAGTCCATCACAGGGAACATAGTGGCACAAGTATACAGGGATAATCTGGTTGTGCCAGTTAACCAAGCCAGCACGCTTTAGAATATGGGAGAAACCCACGGCACCTGGAGAAACGTCATGTCATGAAAACATGAGAACAACATGTAAACTCCACACAGAATGCCACACTTCAAGATTGTCTAAAATACGCAGTATAACTATGTTAAAGTGAATAGTACTGTATTTGCTTGACCTAGTACACATTCTTGCCCATGGTAGCAGACTCCATTAATCAGCTGTGAAAATGGGTACCACAAATGTGTGATATAAAACTATAAGTTCCAGGTATATCCACATTGATGCAATAAGATCATGTCTGCTGTCATCTTCAATCTAGATGGAAATTGTCACAGTGTTAGTAAAAGCAAGTTTCTGGAAAAAATCTGACATTTGAACTGTCACCTGCTAATACTTCCTGAGTTATCAGAATCAAATCACTTTTTTTTGCTAAGTATGTTGCATGTACAAGAAATTTGATCAGTTGTCTCCGTGCAAAAAACATAGAAGTAATTTTATTCTACTTATAACAAAGAGGATGATGCCACTTTCCATTTTCCAGTGTTATGAAAATTAAACAGGAGGTATCAAATAGCCACCTATATATATTTAGTCATAGAATCCTGAAATCACTTCAGCACACTTTTTTGTGGTTAAATAAACCATTAAGTTTATCAGCAGTGTATGATGGGTGATGGGTAGGAAAAAAGATGTGACTTGGGCAGATCTAAGATGACACTTATACACATGGGAATCAACCAGTCAAAATCCATGCTATATATTTTTATTGCTTTTTTTAAAAGTCCAACCAGTTCGCTGTCCTATGACATCTCTTAGAAGCACAAAGTAAATAGTGCAGGACATTCTTCTAATCAAAAGTGCTTCCAGGCCTTGTAATTAGAATTCTAATATTGCCCAGAGAAACGAATTATATCAGGCTTAGCAAACAAATTGAAAGAAGAAATAGCCCTTTTCATTACAACTTGCGGGATGAATTCTGAACCCATCTTGAGGCCAAGATTAAAATCTGACATCCAGTAATTTGTTCCTTTGTTATCTGCCAGTTGGTTCTTGGAAGAAAGTTCATGACCTTCCATTTCAGGAAGTGGAAGCTATATTATTAACTCCTGGTGAAAAAAATACAGTTGACGTAGCAAAATTAGCAAAAAGTTGTTTTTGTCTTCATTTATATTTTACATATTAAGCATACATCAAAAACACATAATTGTGAGAGATGTTTTTCATGAAAACGTGAAACTATCCTTTTTTAGACTGATAAATATTTCTGAAACTGGCCTTATTGCAGCTAATAATTGCACTACCACATACAGTGCCTTGCGAAAGTATTCGGCCCCCTTGAACTTTTCAACCTTTTGCCACATTTCAGGCTTCAAACATAAAGATATACATTTTTTATTTTATGTGAAGAATCACCAACAAGTGGGACACAATTGTGAAGTGGAACGAAATCTATTGGATTTTTGAAACTTTTTTAACTAATAAAAAAATGAAAAGTGGGGCGTGCAAAATTATTCGGCCCCCTTGCGTTAATACTTTGTAGAGCCACCTTTTGCTGCGATTACAGCTGCAAGTCGCTTGGGGTATGTCTCTATCAGTTTTGCACATCGAGAGACTGAAATTCTTGCCCATTCTTCCTTGCAAAACAGCTCGAGCTCAGTGAGGTTGGATGGAGAGCGTTTGTGAACAGCAGTTTTCAGCTCTTTCCACAGATTCTCGATTGGATTCAGGTCTGGACTTTGACTTGGCCATTCAAACACCTGGATACGTTTATTTGTGAACCATTCCTTTGTAGATTTTGCTGTATGTTTGGGATCATTGTCTTGTTGGAAGATAAATCTCCGTCCCAGTTTCAGGTCTTTTGCAGACTCCAACAGGTTTTCATCCAGAATGGTCCTGTATTTGGCTGCATCCATCTTCCCTGTCCCTGCTGAAGAAAAGCAGGCCCAAACCATGATGCTGCCACCACCATGTTTGACAGTGGGGATGGTGTGTTGAGGGTGATGAGCTGTGTTGCTTTTACGCCAAACATATCGTTTTGCATTGTGGCCAAAAAGTTCGATTTTGGTTTCATCTGACCAGAGCACCTTCTTCCACATGTTTGGGGTGTCTCCCAGGTGGCTTGTGGCAAACTTTAGACAAGTCTTTTTATGGATATCTTTGAGAAATGGCTTTCTTCTTGCCACTCTTCCATAAAGGCCAGATTTGTGCAGTGTAAGACTGATTGTTGTCCTATGGACAGACTCTCCCACCTCAGCTGTAGTTCTCTGCAGTTCATCCAGAGTGATCATGGGCCTCTTGGCTGCATCTCTGATCAGTCTTCTCCTTGTCTGAGCTGAAAGTTTAGAGGGACGGCCAGGTCTTGGTAGATTTGCAGTGGTCTGATACTCCTTCCATTTCAAGATGATCGCTTGCACAGTGCTCCTTGGGATGTTTGAAGCTTGGGAAATCTTTTTGTATCCAAATCCGGCTTTAAACTTCTCCACAACAGTATTACGGACCTGCCTGGTGTGTTCCTTGGTCTTCATGATGCTCTCTGCGCTTTCAACAGAACCTTGAGACTATCACAGAGCAGGTGCATTTATACAGAGACTTGATTACACACAGGTGGATTCTATTTATCACCATCAGTCATTTAGGACAACATTGGATCATTCAGAGATCCTCGCTGAACTTCTGGAGTGAGTTTGCTGCACTGAAAGTAAAGGGGCCGAATAATTTTGCACGCCCCACTTTTCATTTTTTTATTAGTTAAAAAAGTTTCAAAAATCCAATAGATTTCGTTCCACTTCACAATTGTGTCCCACTTGTTGGTGATTCTTCACATAAAATAAAAAATGTATATCTTTATGTTTGAAGCCTGAAATGTGGCAAAAGGTTGAAAAGTTCAAGGGGGCCGAATACTTTCGCAAGGCACTGTAGCTCCACTTGTGAAAAGCTGAGAACTTTAAGAGTTTGTAAAGGACTGTTGTCCTAGAACTGTTATTCTCACTGAACTCTGATTGACCTTAAAGGTTTTCCCAATGAAAGTTTGTCATGGTGTATTTATACACATGCTCTTATTTACTCATTTTTATATGTTTTCTAATGGTCTTACCACCTTTTCGATGCACATCACTAAGAACAGATTACATTTTAGATAATAATGAATGATACATCATGTATCTCACTTCTCCCTGCTGTCTTGTGCAATCTGTACTATTCTGATGGGTGTGTACATATATGCAATATTTTTTGTTGGTGCTCCCTATGTATTGTGTGTTAGCTTGTTCTTATCTTCTAGAAGCACTTCGTGACTGTAAAATCAAGTCTTAAGGAGAAGGGTGGTGTCGCAGACTGATGTTGTAATTTGCAGTGAATGTAAAGTAAGCTCATGGTGACTGCAGGTCTATACCTGAAAAGCAAGGTCAAGGTGTGATATTACCATATAAACTAGGCTTTGCCAGGTTACATTTTAGAAGTGTAACTTTGAATAAAGTCTGGAGAATAATTTGCACATAAGCAGGATTGCTGAGCAACTCACAATATTGCCAGCTGTTTTGTGAGGGGTTGTTAAGCAGTGCCAGCATGCTCCTATTGTCTTCTTGCAAGATTGTTAGTCTTGGCTACATGCCGTAAAATAACAAAAGAGATTGTAAGTAGGTGTTTGATGAATTAATATGTGGTATTGAGAAGGAAATTATGTCACGCTCCTACGATTACGGACAAAACTGCAAACAGGGAATGTACACAAGGGATAAAAAGGTGACACACAAGAATATAAGACAGGCTGCAAATAAAGGTAGGCTGCTGGGTCCACATCCTGCTTATGTGTTCAGCAAATCCATCCATCCATTTTCTTCCCACTTTATCCCATACAGGTTTGCGGTGGAGCCAGAGCCTATTCCAGTAAGCAACAGGATACATTCTAGATGGGATGCCAGTCCATCACAGGGCACACACATCTACACCAGAGGTGATCTGTCAAGACATGGAGAGAAATATCTGTATTTTAGTGTGTCACAAAAGACATTATCAGAAAAAAGAATTCAGCAGAAGATCAAGGCTTAAGCAGATGTTGCATCAAATCCTGCCATTTCCTGAAATAATCCAGTTTACACAAAATGTCCGTTTACACAAATACTGATGAGTTGGGAAGGGTCCTACCTCCACCACCTGGGAAGCTTATTGGCTTCCATGCAAAATGCAAATCAAAAAGGTCAACCCTGTTTTGAAGTTCAGATGAGCCTCAGTAAAATGTCCTCAGCGCTGCGATTGTGAGGTGATAAACTCATTTGCATTGAAACTGCTTGGTCTTATCTGTTAGTCTCTGCCATTGGCTATACAATGGAACTGGTCATTCAAGTGAGTCACACTGCATTGCTAACAAAAGCATTTTGTAGATACCATCAACAGCACACTTCTTGTTTACTTATGCGAACAGTTTGCACTTTGGATTTTGCAGTAAGGCTGGAAGAGGGAGAGATAAAAATTATTTTCCGTTTGTGTTTAGAAATCTCTCTCTCTCAAGTAAACATTTGTTTGCGAAGACACTACACCAGGACATTTAGATGCATGTTCTTATATGTATTATGTAATGTCTTCTGTCATGGCTATATGCTATGGAAAGGTAAGTGAAATTTTATCCTAAAGAGTAATTTATCTGGAAAGCATGGAAATACTAATACTGGAGCTCTCTGTTAAGACATAATAAAGAATTAAACAATGAAGAAAGAACAATGAGCTAAACAAGCACGTTGTGTCTGACAAACAAATGTCTTTTTCATTATGTTTTTTTTTCTTCTAGATTCAAAGACAAAGAGGTTATGCTGAGATTGCACAATGCACTAGCATAGCAAGGCAAGAGGGGATCAACAAGCTCACCCCCAACTTCAAAATTCAATCAAAGACACAAAGCCATGGTTGACTTTTTGTACTTACACTGAACGACACATGAAAATAAAATCATTCAGAAAGGCTATGCGCTGCGGTTTATGAAATCTCTATGCAAACAGGCGGAAGTGTTTTCTAAAAGCACATTTCTCAACACGTACAGACCGGGGCCAGTGCCAATGTGGAGACAGACATCATTTGCAAGCCTTAAGCCCCCCAGTCAAGAGCTATTGGAAACATCTGGCAGAGGAAAGACAATGTATCCTTCAGGAGCCCAGTTCGCGGAATGAGGCCCCACTGACATTCCTCTTGTCCATATGCCACAAAATAATATACTGCAGCCCAGGAAATTAAAAGGCTTAGCTGAATCACAGGGTTATGTCGTTAGCATTGTTTTCCACGATCAGTGAAGCTGGTCGATTGTCCTCTGTCAGCAATCCTCCTGCCTTACACCTTTAACTTTTAGCATTTTTTTTTACCTGGCACACCTCCCCATAAATCGGGGGTCTCAAACTCATCCCCTGTAGGTCCTTGTCTTTTCTGTTTTTTGTTTCAACAAAATTTTGTTTTTGTTTGTTAGTTAGTTAAGCCAGCAGCTATATCATCCTGGAACTTGTAGCTGGAAGCCCACTGAAGCTCAGCAGGTTTGGAGTACCGGGGTGGGAGACCTCCTGGGAAAGCTTAGGTTGCAGCTGGAAGTGGTGTTAGTGGGGCCAGAAGGGGGTTCTCACCCTATGGTATGTGTGGGTCCTAATGTCTCAATATAATGAGGAAACTACACAGTCCAAAAGATGCCGTCCTTTGGATGAGATCTAAGTCCAGACTCTCTGTGGTCATTACAAAATCCCAGGGCCTTATGTGATGGTATAGAGGTTGACGTGGTGCATGTGGCTCTTTTTGTGGCAGTTCCCTGTACCAAACCCTTGCAAATGTTGAGCCCTACTTTATAAATCTAATCTCTCGTCCCTGCTGGAGGAAGTAAAAAGAGGCAAAGGAATGGCACAGGGCTACTAGGTAGGGCAAAATATGCTGGAGACCTGTTCCCCTGCAGTGGTGTGAAGGTCTAATGAGATCCTCCCCAAAATGCTAACATGGCTAATAGCTCAGGTGAATATGTTGGGGTCAATCATCTTATTCAACCCGTACAGATGAGAGAAGCATGTTGGAATGAAATCCTGCTCCAGAGCCAGCCTCTCAGGGATCAGCCATTCAACCCCAGCTGGCCTGAAGAAGGAGCTGCTGAGGGCAGAGAAAGAGCACCATCATAGCCCTTCAGGACCACTGCATGATTACAAGGGGCTCATGCTGAGGACCATTGCTGGCACTGTCTAGAACTGGCTGAAAGAATCCACTGTCTGCTGACTGTCTGCCCTTAATAGACATGAGCCTCCAAAGAGTACATGTACGGACATAAATGATGTAAAGGAACAAGTAATAGGTTCATTCCATGCTGAAAAAAACGAAGAAAGAAAACACAACGTTTCGGCCGTGGAGCCTTCTTCAGGTGTCACACATCGGCCGAAAGTCACTACAGTCAATCTCCATCACTTAGACTCCTCACTGAGAAACAAAAACCCATCAGGTATTTGGCAGGCAGACTGAAATTAGTGGAAGATGCAGTACATTTCATATTAATGGAAATATTTATTTTTCCTTTTACGTCTACCAAGCAATGTTACTCTTTTGTATCTGGTTTAATTCTTCTATAGGCACTGATTGTTGTTTCCTCTTTGCAGTGTGGCCCTGAGGAGGATTATTGGCTTCATGAAAATGCATTTTACTTTCTCAGATAAATATTTGTGCTTAATTGTTAGTGATTTAAGTAGCATTAACAATTCAATGGGGAAGAGTGGGAGCATTGTTTGGGGCTCTGGGAAGCACTCCAACATTAGTTTGTGTGTTTGTAGTTGAATAAATCATTGTCTTTTAATCTATTGTCTATTTATTTCGCCACCACCAGATCCTTCACAGCAGATTAAAGATGATGTGACCAGTGGATGTACTTTGTCACCTTTCACAATTACCTTGTACAATTGTACTTGTACTCAAGCTGCTGTCAGTATGAATATGTGACTTTTACTAAGTGTCTATTAAACTCTTAACTATTGCCCCCTCCTGAGCATAACAATATTTTTGCCATCTATATACAGATGTAATATATTGCCTCTGTAGAGCATGCCTGATCACTAAAGCATGTTATTTCCCGTAAGAAAGCAGATTATGCACTAGAGTCTTTTCAGTTCATATCCTGAACTGTGAACTGTGTACTTACATTCCTTAAATTAATGTTTGCATATTCTTTTCTCCTGCACAATGTATTCACTGACTACCAGATTGGCTCAATTTGGTTGAATGGTCTCTTCTTGTTTGTAACCATTTTTAAACTCTTAAAAAGGGAAAAATGATATTATCATAAATATATCAATCAAAAGATAAAGGCAAACAAATAAAACGTGAGTATAATGAGCTATACTGTATCACTTACTCCTCAAAATGGGCTGGTTTGCAGCAGTGTATGCTATAATGTTTCTTTAACATAAATGCTGATTTATGTGTCACAGAAATAGTCTTTTTTAATCTACATGTGAGATAACAGGCAGATTGTTGCCATTAAAAAAAACATGTTGGTACAATGACAGTATAGTTAAAGAAATATTAGAAAGTTTTATAGTGGGGATTTTAATCATTTCTGATGCTACATATTACCAATTGCTTTTAATATTGACAAAGTAAAAAATACACAAAAAGCAACCTCTACAATGTGCAAATGAATTTTAACACCCCTGACTGGGTGGAGTGGGTTGTGTGGCGATCTCTTTCACAGGTTTTCTTATTCCCTCTGTGTGGGTGGGTTTTTCACAGGTATTTTCAGGTATTTGGGGGGTTTTAGTGGGAGGTTAATGTTGATGATGTCCAGAATCTGCATTATGGATTTTAATTCTGTGCCACTTTGGTAAAATTATCCAGATTTCTTATTCCCCCCCAAAAAAAAAACATTCTGTCAATTACAAACTTTCAAAAAAATTGAATGTAATGTCAGTTACACAATACTTGTAACAAAAATGTTACTATTGTACTTTCTATATGTAATGAGCATTATGTGTTCATGTATGTCGGATTCTCAATAAATCTTTGAGCAATGGAACAAACACATATAGCGCTGTTTGCACAGTACTAGCTGTTCATGTATTAGTTATGTAACTATTTGAGCACCCAAACAAGCAGGGTGTTACTTGTTTTTTATCATATCGAAATGGGTGGCAAATTCAAACAGTTTGCTGGCCTTTCTTGGGTGTTTTCAAGTAGGGCCTGTCTAACAAGCTGTTATATTCATTTGTGTGATAACATAATCTACAAAGGAAGCAAATTATTGTAGGATTCCTAGCCCAACCCCTCCCTGTGACTCCTATCATCTACAAAATGTTTCTGTACAGGCGGGGGTTTATTTTCACTGTGATTTGAAATACAACCAGGGAAAGTGATTGCTTGAACACTCTGCCAGTTTGATTTCTTGGGAAATTCTGGTCATGGCTGGGAAATGACATGGCTCTGACTCAGTCTCCCAATATATCTGGGCAATAGAGCATAACCTGCACTTCTAATAGTCCGTTTTCCTCCTAGAGAGACCCTTCTATATCACCTTGAACCATGAGGCAAGAGAGATTAGACAACGTTTGAAAATGATCTTGTATGTAAACATAAGCACAAAAATGGACAGAATAACGTTTGTCCTAATGAAAAAAACAACACAACAAATCGCTGAACTGACACATCAGTCTTATTATATATACAATTAACATTTTACAATGTGCCTCTGGCCCTGAGATGGACTGGAGTCTCATCCAGGGTGTAATGGATGGATGGAAAGATAGAACATAGCTTTGTTCTTCCTTTCTCAGAACAATAAAATAAACCAAGTGCATCAAGAATACTTAAGGATTTCAAGATGGCCATTTGTGCCACTCCCTAGGAGTGAATAGTAATAATGGTAAATAATGAAGTGGGACATGTATATATCTCACTTATCCAGCATCACAGTATCACCACTTAAGTACATTGTGAGAGCTTTGTGATGGGGTCTGTTAATTTAGCCTCAAACAAAAGTTACACTTAGATGCCATAAAGCTGATTTGCTTTAGCAGCCCCAGTGGCTTAATGCTACATAATAAAAGACAGGAACAACACCCACAAACAGGATAAACCAGACCAATGTCTGCTGCATATTAAACGGTTGCTTTAATATGCAGCAGGGTTGGGTTGCTTGCTGCTTCAGGGACCAGCATCCTGTGTCTGACAAGATGGTTCTGTTGGAGGAAGTCAATCCTAATAAAGATGTTGAAAGAAAAAGAAAAGAAAAAAAGAACCTAGAGCAAGACAAGAAGTAATTACATATCAAAGTACAGGATGAGCACTCAGATTGTGAAACAAACTTTCTTCTGACTGTATATAAGAGCTGGGAAACCCTTGCAGTTTGTCTGTTTTGTGGGGCAGACCCAGCAGTGTCCTGCTCCTCTGATGAAGAATTTCCCACAACAAATAATTTCTGACACTTATATAGGACTTTTCCGGACACTCCACTTCAAGCACTTTACAACGTGTAGCCCCCACCTGGATGATGTGCCAGTACACTCACCACACACCAGCTATCAGTGGGGAGGAGAACAGGGTGATGAAGCCAATTCATCAGGGTCTCAGTTCCTCTTTTAGCTCTACCTACATTCCTTCTTTCTGACCTTGTTATGTAGTGCAGCCAGGCAGCTATCCAGCTTTTCCAAAAACAACAGATCTCTCACAATTCTTAAAGTTCTTTTAAAAAATGACCTGATGTCTGTGTGGGACTTAATGCCCCAGTATAGTGATATGGACACTATACTGTACAAAATACACACTCCTAAAGATGAGATATAAATCGGCATTCAAAGCGTTAAAACTCTCTTCGATCATTAAAATTCCCAGTAAGCTTCTCAAAAAAAGCAGAAGTGTTATCGTAGTGTCCTGACCAAATTTCCGTCTTGAATCATGGTCACCTAATAATCCCAAATATGAATTGGCTTCATCATTATGGTGGTTGCTTGTGGTGGAGGGGAGTCCCCATCACCTGTCAAGCTCTTTGAGTCCAATAAGAATAAGAATAAGAATAAGAATAAGAATAAGAATAAGAATAAGAATAAGAATAAGAATAAGAATAAGAATAAGAATAAGAATAAGAAAAAGATTCCAAGAACACACAGTGCTAGGATTACAATAAAAAGATTAAAAAAAGTATATTGAGATTTTTCCATGGCAAACTGTTTCTACTGACCTGTACTGAGTCCAGTAGAATATCTGTGGGATCAACTTAGAAGATCCATCCAAAGGTGACGACCATGGCCAGCCAGCCATCTCGGTGCACCAGCACAAGAATAATAGTGTAACATCTCACAGCAGTCTGCTGATCATGCATCAAAGCTGTTACAGCTAATACTTTCATAATGATTTCTCATTTGTGATGTTTCTATTATATTATTGTGGCAGTTTCTGGTTTAAACCCATTAGACTGGGGACATTTTGAGCATCAGTACATACTACCTCTTTCAGGGTTCTTTTATCTGGTTTCTGAAATATTTTTATGTTTTGGAAAGATTATCAACAGTCCAAGTAGTTTGTGCATTGGCTTGATACACTCATGCACTGCAGGAATATAGTTTAAATTAACCACTTTAATGTGACAACCCTTTCTCTCAGCTGTGGCATGCAAATAGAATCCTTTGATCATTAGATTTCTGTTTTTAGAAATGCCTCGAAAAGAGAGTCTTAATACTGCAGGGGGTGAGACGGCAGGCAGCATGAGTTTCCTGTAAATGAAACAAAAGTCAGCGCTTAGCATTCCAGAACAGTCTTGTCTGTATTAAAGTGAAATCTGAGGAAGTGTCTGAGGCAGGGGAACTGCGTCTTACCCTTAGTGCAGGAGAAGAAAAGGCACTCATTATACTCTTAAAGTAATTATTATTGATGTTCCTAGAATGGATGAAACAGTGGTAGAATTCACTATACGACTACAAATGCGGTTCATTTTCATACCTGCACATTTAAGTGACCTCTTCTTCGCACAATACAAATATTTCCCTCAGACCTTCACAGACTGTAATGTAACACTGTTAACATTCAGAGGCAGATTGGACTCAAGGCAAGCAATGATTATGATCATACTGTCATCTGTAGAAAACATCATGTGCCCAGGTCCCAGTTTCCAGAAGAGCCTGACCCTGTTACTGTGCTAGTGTAAGTAGGTATTCCTGATCGAATCCAGAGGGGGATCCAGCAGGGTGTTAACAGGTGCACCAGGAACTCCTCACGTCCGTCTTGTCAAAACTGTCAAAACATCCTGGACACCTCAATCCCTGTCTCCACCCCCAGACACATTTGGCAAAAAGCCGTGTGCTTGTGTTGGAAAAAAACAGAATGTCCTTATGCTTTAAAGCTATTTTTTTTTCTGGAGGGACAGTTTTATTCATCTCCTCTAATGCAGCACCACACTGTACAGGACACCACATGATTTTCATTTTTATTTTAATATCAGTACATTTACTTATATCTCCAGGAGAGTAATACATAAAGATTACAAATGTGCTGAAATCAGTAGATTCACAGAGAAATTGAGGGCTAAGTTGGAATTTACAGTGGTTTATTCTAATACTGCATTAGGTAGTCTTTTGTGCTGCTGGGTGAATATGACATTATTCCACTGAAATACATGATTCTGTGCCAGTGGAAAGCATCTACTTAATATTATGCCTGACATTAGATTTCAGTAATGATGCATTTAAATGGATCTTGTCATGTTAAGTGTGAGAAAACAAAAATTTTCCTTCTGCCATTAGGGTGAGTGCCCTATTCAGAGGATTTTATAAATTATAATCACATCATAGAAACATCACAACAATGATTGAATGGAATAGCCTGCAGCCACTTCTCAGTTGGATAATGTTTAAAAGCAGATACACATTAATCCTCTTGTTCCCTAAGTAGCTGGTGTGATCTGTACCACTCCTTATGTTTTTATGAATCATTTTCAGTGTTTAATCTCCTCACCTCCCACATTCAGTTCTGCTTTTGTTGTACTCTGGCTAACTTGTAATCTCCCTGCAAACACAGTGACAGATACACCAGGTGTAGCTAAAGACTCTATAGAACTCTATATAAATACTGTATCTGTCAGACTGGGAGCCAGTTGCTATAGGATAAAGAAAGACTATTAAATTTAAGAAAATACAATTCATTATTTATCAGATAGTTGAGATACAAATGTAAATGGATCAGCAGGCTGCACAGGGAAACATACTTTGAATTCCTTTATTTGTTTTCATGATATTCTGATATTCTGGGAATAATTCATATATCCAATCCACAGTTGAGACTAAATAATTTTTCCAATAGAAAATACTGCAAGCCCTGAAGTACTGTGGGCAAACAGGATAATTCTATCTGGAGAGGGGTGGCTTGTCTTAATAAGCTTTCAACCATACTTGCCTGTTTAATGTCTGTTTCTTATATTTTGATATCTTATTTTCTGAATAGAAACACTTATAAGCTCTCTTGTGTGCTTCACTCAATTACTGAGTGAATCTAATGCAGAGATTCTCAGTATTGCCTCAGAAAGGGACTTATTTTAGAGATGTTTAATCTCTGACATACCTGAAGAAGGCTCCATGGCCAAAACATTGTGTTCTCTTTCTTCTTTTTTTCAGCATGGAATAAACCTATTACTTATTCCTTTGCAGCCTACGTATGCTGACACAGCTACCCACCTGAACTTTTTTTAGAGATACCTTGGTGGTGGGCCTAATCTAAATGGAATGCCATCCTTAGATCGTTGGATAAATTAAAGGGAACTGGAAATGTTTAGTCTTGAACACAGAAGATTGCACAGGTCCCTGATTTTAAACGTCAAAATCCTCAAAAGGGCACTGACCAAGTCAGTTCAAGATCAAAAGTAACATAAGATCCACATAAGATCAGTAGTAATTCAGCATGGGACCATTCATAAAAATATAAGGACTTAAAAAAACATTTGCAAATGACAGGGGGATATTTATTTCACTAATTCTTTTGATTTATAGTAAAAAAATTTGTCTGATGAACTCATCCAGTTATTCTTGAAAGAAGCAATAGTGCACATAACAATCTGACTGGGTACGTTTTTCCAGACTCCTAAAACGCTTTGTATAAAGATGTGCTTCCTTTTTCAGTTTTAAATACACTTCCCTCATGTGTTAATTGATTCTGAAGAAATCATAGGGTTACCTATGGGTTGCCTTTGAGGTATGTGAATACTTGAACACGGCAACAAAAAGCCGGTACAGCATTCCTCTGAGGCCACAAACGTATCTAGCTGATCTTCTCTGGACTGATTCCAGAACAGCAATATCGGTTTTGTAACACGATGACACAAATTGTGAAATATGCAATACCCTAAATGAGGTCTAAGAAGTTCATTGTAACCTGTAGTCCGGGCTCAGCCAGGCCCTTTTTGGAGGTGAAGCCTTGCTGGAGATAAGCCAGAAGGAGGAAAAGGGAAAATGAGGAGAATTTCCAACTGATGCAAGAACTTGAGTACTAAAGGATAGACCTATAGTCTATGACAATAGTCTATAAAGGTCTATCAAGTGGTTCCCAGTCTTGGTCCCGGTGACCCTCACACCTGCTGGTTTTCTTTCCATCCCACCTTCATTTGATATTTGAAGTCTTAATTGATCTAAGAAGTTGCTTCATTGGAATATTTGCAGTTTGTTTCTAGTCACAAGTTTGGGATTTCATTTCACTTACGAAATACTACGGTTAAAGCTCCAACACATTTAGGAGCTGAAAACAAACAGTTCAAATTAATCTTATGATTAAGTCACCCAAGGGTTTGACTGTGTAACTGAGGGCTCTACTGGAACAAAAACTACCACAACGGGTCTGGGAGACACACCAGGACCAGGATTTGGAACCACTGCTCCACAAGATACAAATACAAATCTATTGGAGCAGTGATACGTGCTGAAAAAAAGCACAGAGACATGAAGTTCATGCAGACTGCAAAGGGTGTAGCAATGGCAGGGGGAGATTAAGGTGCTTTCGAAACAGATTCCCATAGACACAGTGCAGAAGAACTGGGTTCAGGAAGTAAAGAATATAGCACAGGTTGTTTTCAGCCTGCACACCAGAGAAATGCTGGGAATTGGTCAAGAAGGCAGAAGAGCATGGAACACCTTATAGGCAGTGCAGAAGTCTCCATATTGGAGGACATTAGGAGAAATGTGGCTAGCCAAGATGGCCAAATCTCCGAGCCAGCAGAAAATGACCAAGCTGGAACGCAGCAGCTTGGGGTTAGGAATTGTTGGAGGAAGAAGAAGGTATGGAATTGAATTTTAAGTGTTTGTGAATTTCTTTTGCAGCCCTTGCTCATCCTTCTATTTTGGGATAATCTGTGAGGTTCACTAACTCCTCTAGTGGTACTTTGGCTCTTTTTTCAGTCTATAGCCATCTTCAGGGAGGCCTGCCACAGTAGGGCTCATATCTTTTGCAATGTTTGACAATATTAATGCCCTGATTGCACCTTTATCTCAGCACAAATCAATACACCATCTGGTATCTCTTGGTTCTGCAGTAATTGTAATCCTGTGATGTGACATGCTGAAGATGAAAGGCTGGTTGATTGCTTTATCTGCCTGCTTTGTTAACATGTAAGGAATGCACTGACAGAATAGTCTGCAAAACCTTTTTTGTGATAGCAATTTTCTCATCTCTTTCTCTTCCAGAAAATCACTGTGAGTTGCATGAGGACAGCCACGTTCTGGCTTTATCAGAATGGATTTCAGAAACATTAAAGACTTGTTTTTTAAAAATAAAATCCTTTTATTTGCACAAAGCATACAAAGGCATACACTTTTGTGGTGGAAACCCAGTGTACCAATATTTTTTAATGGTTACATCAGATAGAACCTCCCATCCCTCTGATAATCTCCAAAACTGTCATTTTGGAAATAACAAAACTTTTATCTGTTGCAGTTAACCAATCCTTCTGGCATCTATTATGTTCAGTTTAGTCATGGCTGTGCGCCAAAACCATAGTGCACTATAGTACAATGCTTACAATTAATCATAATGCACTCCAGTAACAATGTTTACAACCGATCATAATGCACTCTAATACAATACTTACAATTGACCTTTTTAGATTTGTCATTTCACTGATGTGACCCTGTGCTACTTTAGATCCATTAAGAGTAAGCATGCTCTCTACGTATAAATATGTGAAGAGCGGTTCCACACTGAGCCACCCTGGTGTGAAACTGCCTCTAGAGAATAAAACCAGTATTGGTATTTGGCAAGACAGACAGATGGTTTTGGCATTCATGCCTAAACACCAAAACAACAATTTCATTATCCCTCATTATATCAGAACTCTGCACATGAAGCATTTCAGTTAATGAGCTCATTCTTCGTCTTATACCTGAAAGTGGAAAGCCCAGTGGCAGTGGTTAGATGTTGGTAAGCTACAATGACAGTATGTTGAGTATCTGTAGGGTGGTTTCACACACTGACATCAAAATTGTGCTATATAGACTCCGATCTTCTCAGCGTCACAGTTCAGCATCGCATGGCTGGGATGTGACCATGTGGTCATTGTGTGTGCAGTTTGTTGATAAACAGTAATTACAGAGAGGAACCATCTGGCTTCTTTTTTATTTTTGTCCCAGAATCCAGATATCGTTCCCAGAAGCTGGATTAAGTATCTTATTTAAATACATACTTAATATATATATTTTCCAGAATTACAGGAACATCAGCCAAAACAAAGAAAAGTCCAGACTGAAAAGCATTACTGAGCTAACTTGTTTGGAAACAAAGCTCTGTCTGCAGCAAGCTCAACACATTCCTTCACATTCGGTACACACCATGAGGATGGTTTGTCCGATCATTTAATTAGCTGCAAAGTTGTAAAACATCTAACCAGGTTCCATGCTTTATAGGTAAGTATTTTAAACAAATTTCATATTTTGTATAACCAAATGTAAAAAAAATAGCAAAATCCTTTACTAATGTTTAGAAAAGAATTTGTTTAATAGAACAAAAAGCAGAAAAGACAAGTCACCACATCACAAAAATATATTGTCAAACTGAAATCAGTCCGGCAAAGTGTGACGAGGTACATTCTGGAGGTCAAAGGAATGACAATGGCAGGTTAAAAGAACTGACTCTATTCTTGAACAGAGAAGACTATGAGGAGACCTCAAGCATATGAAAACATTAATGACACTGGCAATACTTCAGCATCAACAATGAAATATGAACCAGACAATATGAGAGGAAACTACAGGGAAGTTCTTTTATCACTGAGACTGGACAGCATTGTTTTACACAAAAGGTGTGAGGAATGCTAACCTGAGTTATTTCAAGAAATGCCTGGATTGCGTCTACTTCTGTAACCTTTTTCTTGTGTTTGTTAGAGTAGTGATTAGGTCTCCGGACTCTCTAATTACAAAGCAGTGGGTTTAAATCTTGTGTGGGACTCTGCTGTTTCTTTCAGTAAAGTATTTCACCCACAAAATAACTAGCTGTAAAAACGTGTATCAATGTAAGATGACTTGGATAAATTTAAACTAATTAAATTTAAAAATTCTGTAAGAACTGTATAATTACGTTCAGCAAAGCAGTCGAGGGAACTAAGACGACAGCCCCACCTAGTGTTCACTGATGGAACTTTCCTTCCAGATCGTTTTGGCTGTGGAGAATTATTCAGGTGTGAAAAAGGCTTTTAATTCTTTTACAGTTGCCGAGTAGGCTGCGGCTTCCCGCGACACCGTATGGTAAATGACATGACATGAACAAATAAAAAGATAAAATAGTACTATCCCAAGCAGTACAACTATGTTCAATTATGAAAAATATCAGAGAAAAGACCAGACTTTATAAAAAAAGAGAAAACATGGCGAATTGCAAAGATGGATAGTAAAAATATTGTAATGGAGGTGAAAAGAAATAAAAAAAAGTTCTTACATTACTACAAAAGCAAAACTGTCAAGGATGAAGAATAATTTATTTGGGACATCAATATGAAACTTTAGACAATGACAGTGAAAAGGCTGATGCGCTAGATGAGTTTACCTCAGGTGTTCATTAAGTAAGAGGTCAGCAGAATGTCTCAGGCAGCAGAAGGACAAAATTCTGTATGAAACAGTATCAGCCTACAAGAAGAAGTGCTTCACGTCCTAGAAGCACTAGAAGTTTAATAAATCCCCCGGGCCTGATTTTAGTAAAGGAAACAAGAGGTGCTATGCGGTAGTCTTTGATGCAACTCTTCAAACAATGACTCAAGACAGGACAAAAAGGGTGAGAAAAGTGAACCCAGTAATTGTAGACCACTACGTCTGACTTCTATTACATGTAAGGCTATAGAAAAAATGAAAAGTACTAGTCTACAAGATTAATTATATGGAAATAATAACCTAAGAAATAATTAACATGGATTTAGAAAAGGGGGGTCTTGCTTAACCAAAGTGTTACAGTAGTTTGAACAAACAACAGCAGTAATGAATACACAAATGGCAAATGATATAGTTTATTTCAGATTTTCAGATGGCTTTTCATAAAGTTTGTCATAAAAATAATTCTCACTTTGCAGGTGGACAGTGTTCAGGGAAACTTGAATGTTTGGATTAAGAATTTATTATTCAAAAGAAAGCAGCAGTTACAGATAAGGGGTAAATACCCAGACTGGAGTGATCTAATTACTGGAGTATCACAGGGATCTGTACCTGGACCACTGTTCTTAATTTACACAAATGATTTGGAATTAGTAAACTTCAGAAGAAGCAATTAAAATTCAAAGAGTTTAAAATAAAATTCAAAGACTGGGCAAACTCTGGAAGATGACATTTGATGTAAACAATTGTAGGGTTTTGCAGGTAGCAAAAACAAACTAGAAGTACAAAACAGGAAATGTCAAGATAGAAGAGGCTACTTATGAAAAAAGACAGAGCTGTTTCTGTTGTCACATCATTTATATCTTCTTGACAGTATAGGGAAGCAATTAAAAAGACAAACAAAATGTTATGATATATAATTAAATATTCTACAACACACGACGTAAATCTGGGGATGTTATGTGAAAAATATATGTACCAGTAATAGCTCATTTAGTATATGGTGTGCAATTTTGGTCAGACACTTATAGAAAGGATATTGTACTCTGGAACGGAATTGGTCTGGAGTAGAGAAGAATAAGAGGGGACCTGATAAAAGTTTTCAGAATCCATAAAGGTCATGACAAAAGCAGCCCAGGGGACATCTACAGAAAGAATGGTGAAACAACATCAAGAACACAAGACACAAGTGGAAACTCAAGGGAAGTGTATTTATAACACAGAACAGGAGGCAAACGTTTTTCACGAAAAGGCTGAATGAAATGTCAATTAAATACTAACAACTAAACGGACTACATGGGCTGAAGGGCTCGTCTCGTCTGTGAAGATGATTATGTTTTCTTTTTTACTTTTGTTAATTATCTGTACAGTACGTGGCTTCCTTGTCTAGCTTTATGAATCGCACAACGTCCACGAGAAGGTATTACTTTACCTAAAAACAGATAGTGTGCTATCGTATTATTCACAATTGGCATATTCGCTCTAATTGTAACCGTTTTCAAAATATGTAACAGATACAAAGATGTACAAAAGTCTTGTTATATACAATTAAGTTGATATAGTAAAACCGTTTTGTTTTGTATCTGTTTTTTTTTTTCAAATGATGTGTATCGAATATTGTGTCTGGAAACTCGTAATAGCTTTTTACGCACTGGAGTCCCACGTGTTAACATAGCATCATAGAAAGGCCGGGTTGAAACGGTAGTGCACGTTTGACGGTGTGTTTTTGTACAATATTCAATATGTCGTCTTTTAGAAAAGCTTTGAAATCCAACCAGCGGAATCACAAAGAGAGATCTCAGGTGAGAACGCTTTTTTTATTTTTAAAAGACGAAAGTGTAAAACAGAAGAAATTAAGTAGCTAAGTTGCTTCTTAAATGCAACCCTCATGGAATTGTTTGTTTTTTCTCAGTAATGAATAATAAGAAACATTAAGAAGTGCTGTTTCTGAAATTGGTTACATTAAAAAGCTCTACTGTATGTCTAAGAGCCGGGGGACATGTATAATTAGATAACATTTATGCCCCGTCGTTTAATCTTGAAACGTAGCAAGATGTAATGTAGCCTCTCACGACTTTGACACGAGTTTCCTCTATTAAAACCACTTAAAGAACATCACCTCTTTAATGATAGTTAATGTACCACTATCTCAGGCTTTAACATTGTAGTCAAATAGCTTCTCATTATCACTGCACTTAAATTTTCGACAGTGTGGTTAACTGTCAGTTGATAAAATATTCCAGATCTAGTGTGGGAGTAGCATACACTGTGTTTGTATTAAGGTATTTTTTACTTATTCACTTATTTTTGCTTGTAATTAAACGTTTTGTTTAGTGACCTAAATGTGGAATACGTCGTTTAGTCAACAAATACTGTGTTGTCTTAAAGATTAGACGTATTTTTAAAACGGATTTTGCACTTGTGTTAAATTATACTGCCTATTTAATACGTATTTTAAGCTCGATTTAAGTTAATTTATACATTTTGTGTTTTCCTACCAGCCTAGTTTCAGAAAGCACTTGGGATTCTTGGAAAAGAAGAAAGATTACAAGCTACGAGCCGAGTAAGCCGATGATTTTCATTAATCCTCTATATTATTGTCATTTTTTTATTAGTCCTTGGTAACTCCAGAAAGAGGGGCAGCAGTGTTGGTACTATCTTTTTGACTTGATTATATGCGAATTTGGCTATTTACGATGGTTCTGTGGACTTAATCTTCATGAATGTTGAAACCCTTCTGTATACTTGTTTCATTCCAGTGTCCTTTTGGAGTATGAAGTTGAAGGGGTGGGTCTGCTCTGGAAATGTGAAATTTGACTCATAATCGGTTGTCTGTGGTACTAGTCCGATGTATTTTCTTTGCTTTTAAGTGACTACCACAAAAAGCAGAACACGCTTAATG
This sequence comes from Lepisosteus oculatus, assembly GCF_040954835.1. Taxonomy (NCBI): domain Eukaryota; kingdom Metazoa; phylum Chordata; class Actinopteri; order Semionotiformes; family Lepisosteidae; genus Lepisosteus; species Lepisosteus oculatus. The sequence continues at coordinate 12,341,964 of NC_090706.1, read as the reverse complement.
CACTGCAGAAGAAGGCTCTCAATAAGAACCCTGATGAGTTCTACTTCAAGATGACGAGTACGCAACTACAGGTCAGCATGATCACCTGCTTTTAAAACGGAGTCGGGCAGTTACAGCACCAGGGTGTGTTCACTGTTCTCATCAGTGTGTTTATTTTTCAGCACATAGTGCCCCTTTAAATATGCTTTTGTAAGATTATTATCCAGTGGAAAACATAGTTAATTGCTAATCAAGGTGAGCTGCTTTTCATTGAACATCACACATTGTTGTTAATAAATCCCAGGAGTCGGCCTAATTGTGAGACAAATTACTTCTTTATTTTCTGTGGCAAAGGTGTAATAAATTGGAGGCAAACATGAACAGGCATATTTCTTAACACTGAACAACATGATCATCATCTCAAACTTGGGAGTGGGTTGTATTTTTCCTTTCAAAAAACCTCATTTGAATTGGAAGACTACCTTTATTATGCAGAAGACAGTGAGCAGTCAGGATAGTCACTGGAACATGAAAGCTCAGATTCTCTTCACTTCTGTCCCCACTTACCTCCTCAACTGCAGGCCACCCAGCAGCATCATTCACACTCTCCAGCAGCCCTGTGGCTCTGCTGTCTCTTTGAACTCATGTGTTGTTTGTGTAGCTTTTGGTTAACCTGTCTTTATTTGGTGGTGACTGGTTTGTCCTCAGGATGGAGTTCAAGTTCTGAGGCATCCCGAGGAGGAATTGACGGAGGAACAGAAGAAGGTGATGAGAACCCAGGACATGAAATATGTGGAGATGAAGAGGGTGGCAGAAGCCAAGGTACTGTGTCGCTTGCTTGGGAGTGCAGGAACCAGCTGACTGAAGGTTTAAAGGCCTGGGCCTCTGTCAGTGCCTCTGCAGTTGTACTTGCAGTTGTATTGAATATGGAACAGTGCTTAACGGTATGCACACAGCTTGGTATGTCAGAATCACTCTGGGGTCTTTGGAGGACAAATGTTGCTAGGGATTTTTTTTAGTTTGTGATTTGAAACATGGTAAACGTGAGGCAGCACTGGTGTTCATGTTAAATAGTGCCATTGGTCCCTTTTAAAGATCCTGCTCTGGAATTTACTGGTCTGGCATATACATGCTCTACTAATAAACTAATAGGAATATTCCAATTATTTATATTCCTCCTACAATTAATCCTTCATGTTACCAAAGGATCTACAAGAAATAACCAACTGACCCATTTTCCGAAGCAAAAAGAGCAGAGTGACTTGGGATTTAAGTTGGCCATTAATGCCGTGTTTAAAACATTTAACATCAGCATGCTGGTTTGTATCATAAATAATTGCAGTTAAGGACCATTTCAATATTCACTCTTTCATTTTTGATTTCCAGAAAATTGAAAGACTGAAATCAGAGCTCCACCTACTGGATGCTGAAGGCAAAATGCAAAACAATCACACCTTCTTTGTAGACTCAAAAAAAGAAGGTATGTTCAGCAAGTATCTTTCTTGATTGAAAGACGCCCAAGGCTCACGAAAGAGGTTTTGTCGAATGATGGCACTTGTGTTTTTCAGTCGAAGAGTTTGACTTGGCCAGCCATCTGAACACGGCACCAGAGCTCGTGGATCGAGTGTACAACAGGCCAACCACGGACATGCTACAGAAAAACATAATCAAGGGGGCCACGCGGGCTGCCGATTTGAAGGTCAGACTGTACTTAAGTATTTTATGTTTATTCAATGTAATGAGGGTGTAACTGCTATAAAAAAGTATTTTTCCTTTTTTTGGTTTATTTTTTGGGGCTTAATAAATCATATTCAATTGATCACAAAATATTTTAAGGTATTTTTGGTGTATTTCAGTACAAGATGATAAAAGTGCTTTGCCTACTGATGGACATTTGCCTTTGTATTTCTTTTCTGCAGAAACTGGCCAGGCAGAGAAGACACCAGTACAAACTGCTGTCGGAGCGCATTGTCAGAGAGAAGAAGATGTTTGTGATAGCACAGAAGATTCAGACTCGCAAAGACCTGATGGTATGTACTGTCTAGTGTACACAGAGCACAGCACCACACTGTTTCAGCAGCGCTAGGTCATGCCATTGCTGGTGGAAGAGTGACAGTGGTTCTCTTCTTAATCAAGAACACAAAAACGGGTACAAATGAGAAGAGGCTATTTGATCCCTCTACCTCCTTTGGAAGTTAGGTGATAATTGATCTGACAATCTCATCCAGTTGTTTCTTTAAAGAAGCTAAGATGATGGCTGGCTAGCTTCATCTAGGGTAAGGTCCAGTGAATCAGTCCAATGTTTATCTTTCAGCATCAAGCAGATATGCCAGCAACAAGCTGTTTTTAAAATATGACCAGTAAATGTTAAAATACCAATAGAATATTGTAGTGTTGTGTGACTGAAAACTTTTTTTTACTGTCATTACATGAAACACTGAAACAAACATGTGTTGCACTTCGATGTGTCTTAGTGCGTTTAGAATATTGTGTTCAGTTTGATTTACCAAACTACATGAAATATATTATTGCCTTACAGTTCAAAGTTCCTGGTTGCTTGGGATTGCATTATATAGACGTTAAAGAAGCTGAATTTCTTCAATTTTTTTTTTAAAAAAGGAGATTTAAAACAAGTATATAAAATCTTAGTGTTATAGATGGGTACAATGTAGGGGACTATTTCACACTTCTTTACTCAGAGAGTGGTGGGTGTTGAGTACAGACTTCACAGCCAGATGGCTTGGTGAAATTTTATGTTCGCTTAGCTTCTAAACATTTCCAAACATTTGCAAGTTTTCTGATATTATTTTGAAAAATTAACATTAAAATTACTTTAGCAATACTCTAAATATGTTCACACTTTGTGTCTTGGCTCAAAAAAGTCATACTTAAAATGCCAGATTACATCCCCATTAAACATTGTGATCCTGTCCATGATTATGTAAGCAAATGAGGTGCCCTACTCAAATTTTCAAAACAATTCCACTTCCATGCAATTTTTGTATTTTTCTTCGAATGGTTATTTGACTGATAACTGAAACAACCTTAATCTGTCCACTTTAGTTTTTAAAAATGCTATACCCTTTTGGGACAAAATCAGTTTTAAGTTTAAACTTTTCTGTTCGGTGGCATGACATTTACCTCTTCTTTAAGGACATAAAAACCAGGATGTGTTTCAGGATACATTGTTTTGTATTGTGAGGAGGTTGAACAAAGGGAGTTGATTTTTTGCAATAAGGCAGCACAGAACAGAGCTCTTTATGATTTGATCTAACATTCGGAAATTATAAGGTGATTTGGTTTTTTTTTCAGGACAAGACCAACAAAGTAAAGGTGAAGAATGAAACTGTAAATTCCCCAGCTATTTACAAATTCCAGGCTAAAAGGAAACGGTGAAAAGTCAAAATATGCAGCTTGTTGTAACAGCCAGAACACGCCAAGGGATGTACTGCCATGGGACTTTTACATTTAATATGAATGACCACAGTTTTGTATTTTGGCTCAGAAAGTTTTACATTTACCTTTGAGTACAGATTCTGAAACAAACTCTGGGAGTCAAATTGGTGCCACTTAGGAAGTAAACTGTTTTGCATCATGATATTGTGATTTCAGAAATCTTGTTTTAAGTATTAGTATATAAATAAAAGGGTTTGAGTTTTTATGCTCAGCTTGTTGTACACTTCATTATATATCAGAAGTTTAAAATGGGCTGAAAAACTTTGGGAGTGCAGTATGTGAGTTCATGTATACCTAAGGTGTTTCATACAACTTCCTGCAGTACATGTGACTGGGTAACTTGTTCAATACTCCCACACCACTTTGTGTAAGTGCCACTTACTCTCTAATTTGTGTTTCGAAGTTGAATTTAATGTCCAGCGGTTTAAATTGCTCAGTGGATTATGAATATATGCATTTCTGCTCAAGATGAAAAAGTTCCAGTTATTTTAACCTGTCTGCAACAGACAGTGAATGAATTGTTGTAGTGATATCTTTTTTTGTAGCATGGTGATCAAAATGAGGTACAACACTAAACGAGACTGTGTTAGGCTGTCTGCTGGTGTCCGTTTAGGAAGCTAAAGCAGTACGAAATTGATGCCTTGATGAGCTACAGCTCTGGTCCGTCCTATTTATTTGGCTGACCTCTTTCAAGAGGGACTACTTGGGCTCTCTCAGACTGCAGTGCAGTCTGCTTGATGCCCTCAGACCGCAGGGGGGAGAAAGGAACCAGCTTTGTCCTGAAACAGCAATGTGTGCTGTGGAGAACTTTCCCGAACCCATCCTGAACGAGTGCACGTGTGCCGCCAGAGACGCAGCGTGGCTGGATAGCCGAGGGAGAAAGTAGCAGCATGTCTGCGCAGTGAGCGCTGTGTGACAGAGGTCACTAGGAGACTTTGCTTGAGTGTGGTTGCCGCCACAGAGGTGTTTGACATGCTGTCTGCCTGGGCTCTGTGAGAGAGCAATCAGTGAGAAGCAACCCTATGGATAGCAGAGGCTGATGGAGTCTCTGTACTCAGCTGGAGCCTGTGAGTAGCTGGACAGCATGTGTGCTGGAGAGACACCAGAGAAGAGCTGGCTGGATGGGTGGAGGCTGTCAGTCATGGAGGCTTGGAAAGTGTTGCCAGTGTGCTTGTTTGTAAGAGTGATTGATCTGTGGGAAGACAGAAGGTGGAGTAGACCAGCAGTCTTCTCCAGAAAGGAGAACAACGTGAGACCTTGGAGCCTGGAGGGGTTCCAAGGGCAAAGGGCGAATGACAGACCACGATAAGGGGATACTCTGGTAGGGTCGGAAATGGTATGGTATGCGTGTGAAAGAAGGAAAACTATATGCGTTAATTGTTTGGGGATTGTGAAGTGTGTGGTGTAAGAAAAAAATGTTAGTGTGAGATGGAGTGATCGTCTGAGTCTGAATGGCCTGAAGAAGTTAACATTTGTTTTAACAAATCATTTAAGATTTCATTTCTACACTATTATAAGAGCTTGAAAATTCAACAGATACTGTTGCTTCCAATATTCATTTATTGTGTTTTTAATGCCTCTCGGGATGTTTATGCAAATATTGTTTACTTTTTTATTGCTCCCCAACATTGTTGAGACAAATTATGTCAACATAGACACCTCAGTCCCCTTCATGGGAAGCTACTTTAAAATCCCTGTTTTCCTTCTTATATTTATAGTTTATGTTTCTGTTACCTGCATATAACATACACCTGGGAGATGACATTTAGTATAGATATTGGCCCAACAACGGAAAGTCCTGAAGGCAAGACACACCAAACATCATACTGGAAATGAGCTGAGGAGCCACTATTAGGGATGGATAGAGAAAGAACAACCTTTTCCTTTATTTTTAGGTCTACAGGACGTACCTTTTATGATGTGAACTAGGGTTTATTTTCTTATCTGAACATTGGTCTCTTTTATGATGTGAACTAGGGTTTATTTTCTTATCTGAACATTGGTCTCTATGGTTTCATTTAATTATTGTCATTGCTTTGATCTCTAAGATGCCATCACTGGATGTGAACTGGGGGGGGGATCAATTAAATTAAATTAAATTTTCAGAGCGCAGCTTGAGACTTGAGGTTAGCATACGCTGGTCCGTGTCATTAGTTAGCTGTGCTGGATAACAGTTTCATCGTTTTAATTTATTGCTTTGTTTGCAGATTATGAATAAAACTGTGTGGGACACAAACACACCACTACCTATTAGTGTCTGCTACTGTATGTTGAAGTCATACAACTGAAATATCCATTTCATAATACTCTCCTCCCCACTGATAGCTGGTGTGTGGTGAGCGTTCTGGTGCACTATGGCTGCTGTCGCATCATCCGGGTGGGGCTCCACATTGGTGGTGGTGGGGGGGAGTCCCCAAAACCTGTAAAGCGCTTTGAGTGGAGTGTCCAGAAAAGTGCTATATAAGTGTAAGCAATTATTAATTATTATTCTAATCTGTACAGTTTTCTGATAATTTGATACCAAATCCTCAGCAATTTGATCCTAGTTTCAGCACCATGCTTAACTGAGCATTCTGGACCTGAATTTAAATAGTCCGGGTAGCAGTGCTAAAAAAAACCCCATGCATCCATCTTCTAACTGCTTCTTCCAATTGAGGGTCACAGGAAAGCCAGAGCCTTCAGCACTAATCCATAACACAGACATGTACACGTTCAAACCTGGGCCAGTTTTGCCAGTATGGTTTTGGATAGTGGGAAGAAACCCACGTGAACACCCGGAGAAAGAACAAACTACACAGACAGTGCCCCAGGAATTGAATCTAGGGTCCCCCCAAAAACCATGCCATTTCTTTTAAATGTGAAAAATAACTCTATTGCTATATATTTAAAATCACTAGGTGGCAGCAGTGAATTTGCTCTGAGAAAAACTGGAGGTGGAGACCAAAATAAAAGTTTATACAGTAGGTTCATGAAAGATTGAAGGAATGAGAGTATATGAGCAGCAGAAAAGGAGAGGAGAGTTATGGGTTCGGTAGATAGCAGATTTAAAGAGTTGATGCTTTAGGAGCAAATCAAATTAATCACGTGTAAACAGATTTCTTCAAGAGGTACAAACAGTTTAATAAATTAGTTAACAAACCAAGAACTTCAGTCCAGGTAAGAGTGCAATGGGTTGCAAGCATGGGCAAATATATATGTACAGTATTATAAAAGCCACTAGAGTGAAAAGAATGTCATACTGGAGCTAAAAGGTTTCTGCAGCATCAAAAAACAGCAAAGGGTAGGGAGAAAGATGATGAAATAAAAATGGATGATGTTGAGCAAAGCAAAGATATGAAGGTGCTACACAAATAGGTGAAAACATTAATTATCACAGTTCTTTACGGACACTGAGTGTGAAATATAGAAATATTTTGGTCAACAGACCTTCATCAGGTTCTAAGTAACAAGTACACTCCATGTTTATATATACAGCATATGACACCAGACGCTAATTAATGAATTACTAACACCTAATTGCTAATTACACAGTTCTCACCAAAACTACTGCTCAAAGGTAATTACATTTTTAGTTCTTGCTTAAAAAATGTTGTATACATCTGCTACAGTATACCAATGATCAAATATAAATCTCTCTTCTATAAAATGATCAACATCACTGTAAACAAAAAAACAATCGTCGGTCACACTTCCTATTATCAGCTGCTACAGTATAATTGGTAAACTTTAAAAACAAAGTCACAAATGTCTTACCTGGTTCTGCCTGATGAAAAAGAAACATTCGGAATGATTAAACAGGACTGTGGATAATGTGAAGAATACATGGTCTGCTATATACTATGAAAGTGTTCTAAACACTTTCAAAATGCATCACCTCACATCACCTCTGAATCCATCATTTTGTCAAAAGGCAGTTCTAAGTGTTCAATAAATGTTCTCTAGAACCATATATATTAACTCTGGAACAGGGCAGAAAAGACTGAAAATTAACCTTGAGCCAATATGGTCTTTGAGGCACAAATCAGGTAAAAAGAAGATAATGCTCTATTTCTGGTTGATATGGCTGTTAGCACAGCTGCCTCATAGCTCTTGGGTCAAAATGTAATTAATTCTGGACTGATCGTCATTCTGTGTGGAGTGTGCATGTTCTGTGCAAGCTTACATGAGTTTTCCCTGGGTGTTCAGGTCTCCTCCCACTTAAAAAAGACAACCTGGATATAAGTTTTAGATTTTCTGTGTGTGTGCTCTGTAATGGATTGGCCTAGTATACTAGGATATAATCAAGCATTAAGCCCCAATTGCTCCTGGATAGATGACTCTATTGCTCTATAAAAAGAACGAACAGAAACATGAAAAGTTTGAAAGAGACCAGAACTCTGAAGACTGAAGGAAAGGTCTACACTGGATGACTTCACAGTGGTTCCTGGATAGACAGAAAACAGTTCTTAATACAAATTTCGTGTTATTAAACATCTGAAAAAGAAACCTATGTTGAAATAAAGAAACAACAAAAATCAAGTAGAACAATATCTTTCATCTGGAACACTGAAAAACATATTTTGTCACAAAAGAAGATTGTAACAACCACTCATTCTCAGCCTTTTTCAGAAACAAAATTGTTTTCTTTATAAATTAATGCAAAATGCTTTTAAGGTTCTCAGAATGAGACTGATCCTTTGAAAATCAGCTCTAAATTTAATCCTATTAGTCCTAAACACTCTCACAAAGTAGTAAAAATGGGTATAAAAACACTGAAAAAATATAATTGAAAACTCGGTCTGGCTAAATCGTAATCATCTACACATACATCTGTTTTCAGCAACTTACTCCTTACTTAATCCTCATACACACAATCACACTCAAACACTTATACACATAAATCGTATGTGACCCTACTCTCTCCAAACCAGGCTCTCAAACCAGGTTAATGCCCCAAACCACAATTTTATTTACCAAACTCTTCTCTCAAACTAATTCAATTTGTAAGGGGGGCAAAGTGTCCCATACACTGCTCTCTGTTAATATGGAAGTCTTATTAACATCCTTCATCTATAAGGGCTGGAAATCTGTAACAGTGACACGGATCACAGTTGATTGGGGCTCCTTTTAATGCTCTCTGTTCCAGACTGGCAGTGAGATTAATATCCTGACTCTATAAGGGCTGTGTGTCTGTAATTGGCACAGATAACTGATTTAGACAGGGTTATGCCTAACTTGGCTGACAAAATGTTAGGATAATTAATAATTATAATTGCTCACACTTATATAGTGCTTTTCTGGACACTCCACTCAAATCGCTTTACAGCTCCCTTCCCCTCCACCACCACCAATGTGCAGCCCCACCTGGATGATGCGACGGCAGCCATAGTGCACCAGAACGCTCACCACACATCAGCGATCAGTGGGGAGGAGAGCAGAGTAATGAAGCCAGTTTATAGAGGGGGATTGTTAGGAGGCCATGATTGATAAAGGCCGATGGGAAATTTGGCCAGGACGCCGGGTTACACCCCTACTCTTTTCAAGAAACACCCTGGGATTTTTAATGACCACAGAGAGTCAGGACCTCGGTTTTACGTCTCACCCGAAGGATGGCGCCTGTTTACAGTATAGTGTCCCCGTCACTACACTGGGGCATTAGGACCCACATGAGCCGCAGGGTGAGCGCCCCCTGCTGGCCCCACTAACACCTCTTCCAGCAGAAACCTTAGTTTTTCCCAGGAGGTCTCCCATCCAGGTACTGACCAGGCTCACACCTGCTTAGCTTCAGTGGGTGGCCAGTTGTGAGTTGCAGGGTGATATGGCTGCTGGCAACCCACTGAAGCTAAGCAGGTGTGAGCCTGGTCAGTACCTGGATGCTGGATCCTATGCTGGATACATCCAGGATAGGACACCAGTGAATCGCAGGACACAGACATACCTATATGCAGTACAGTTTAGAATTGCCAATGAACCTGGACAGCATGCCTTTAAACTGTGGCAGGAAATTGGAGCACCTGGAGAAAACCCAGGAGAGGTCACAGGGAGAGCATACTGTAATGCAGCAACACTAACAAATTATCCTCAACTATTTCACAAACTGCCTACAATTCACAAAAACCTGCATTATTCCTCCTGGCCATCCTATGATATAGAGTTATTAGTGCAATTCACTTTGCAATTTAATTTTTGTATCCATTCCCTCCTGGCCAAATTGTCCCCATATTGATTTTTTACGTAGATTGAATGGCATGGGTTTTTGTTTCTGAGATTTCTCAGTACCTTGATGGTCTTAATTGTTTTTTAACCCAAGCTCTCAGTTATCACATTTGATATTTAATCATTTAATTAACTGCATTATTGTACTACTGATGATTGGACTCTCAGATAATTCAACACTTAAGAGACCTAATAATTGCTTTAATTTGGGGGCTTTAATTGTTTTCATTCCGTATGTAAAAGTCAAGTGTAAAAAAAAACTTGTACCGATTCAAACCAAGCAGCCTGGTTCAGTTTAGGATCAGTTTAATTAAAGAGCTCAGCTGCAATGAAAACCAGCAACTATGGTTAGCATTGCTGACTTACAGTGCCAGGGCCCTGGGTTCGATTCTGGATCTGGGGTGCTGTCTGCACGGAGTCTGCATGTTCTCCCTGTGTTCACATGGGTTTCCTCTCACAGTTCAAAAAACATACTGGTAGCGTAACTGGCTGGTATGAATGTGTCTGCTCTGTGATGGACTGATGATCAGGGTATACCCTGCCTTCCACGTGTTGATTGTCAGGTTAGGCTCCAGCTCCCCTGCGACCCTGAATTGGATTAAGTGGTTAGAAAATGGATGGATGGATGTTTTAATACTACTTTAAAAAGCCTTATGATAAATCCTATATATTTCTGAGATATAATAAGGATAATTTGTTTGTGTGAATAAGGTCATTTGTCTTAATAAAGCTAAATTGTTTAATTTGTTTTAACAAAAACAAAAAAAGCCCTCTAGCAACTACGTTTGAAAGTCTGAGATGTATATTTGTATTATTTGATTGGCAGGTTATCTAACTGAACATGCTCATTTTGTTCTGCTTAAAAATTCTCTTAAATGATCAGAAATTCAAATATTCAAAAATGATAATAATTGATAATGATTATCAAAAAGTATGATTCATTAGCAGGGCACCACCTATATTAGAGCAGTACCTATGTTCGAAAGTAAATTTATGTGCACAAAAGAAAAGTTGAGAAGTTCTAAAATCACCAACTCCACAAGAGCTTAAAAATGGGAAGCCCCCTTCAGAAATTGATGGTTATAGAAAAATGATACCCGGATCTAAAAGGAGAGGCAGGAGTACTGTCATGAAGTGTTTTGGACTTACACATGATCTAAATATAGTTACCATCTCAAGGGCTTTGTGACAGTATATTTTTGAGACTTTTTTAGAAGAGAGTTTTATATTTGATCTTTGATAGAGTCAATGTATACAACCTGTTTTTAATTAATTATACACATTTACAATTAATTACCTTTGAGTGGCACGTGGTGAGAAGTGTGTAATCATCAATTAAATGTCAGTAATTCGTTAATTAGCATCTGGTGTCTTATGGAGTGTACTGTATATATAAGAAAAGGAGGGTGTTTCTTACAGCCTGATGGAGGTCTTAAGAATGAAGTATTGCCTTGTTTTGCACTCAGTTTCAGTGATGTGATACATTAGATTCTCATATATGTCAAATAAAGGCATAGTACAGTCAGTCAGTTGTTGATTATCTGGATAGGATTTCATTGATCTCAAGATGCCAGTTAGCAAAGTGCTCGGTATTGCACATGGACCCAAAACAGGTAGAAGAAAACAGTGTAGAACTAAGCTTGAAAGAAAGTTCAAAACCACTTCAAGATTGAACACACACCTGGCAGATGACATTTGGTGCAAAGTGTTACATGCAGGTAACAAAAACTATAAATATAATATGGAAAACAATGAGCTTGAAGAAGCTACCTGTGAAAGAGACACAGGTGTCAATGTTGACACATCATTTTCATCTTCTAGGCAGTGTGGGAAAGCAATAAATAGACAAACATAACATTAGCATACTGTACAGTATATTGATCTAGGTGCAGATTTTGTTTTAAAATTTTTTAAATTGTACATTGCAATAGTAAAACCTCATTTAAAACAGTGTAATATAAAATATAGTAGTGCTCTGGAATCAGTCTATGTACTTTGGTAATCTTAAAGGGATGTCCTGATGTGTCAAGTGAAAAAGAACATTATAGTCTTGAATACAGAAGACTATGATAGGAGCTTTTCCAAGCATTCAAAATCCTCAGTCATTGACAATCTGAACCGACTGGAATCAGCAGTGAAACTCAAACACAGGGCCACAGATAGGAATGTGGTGCTGTAAGAAACTCCTTTAGGACAGATTAACTCACACACAGCACCTCAACTTCATTCTGCCAGGAGTGAATGTGAACAATGTAAAAAGTTACCCAGCCACAGTGCTGAGGCCGATACCCATCTTCTTTCAAGAGACGACTCAATAAAACTCTCACATCACTTAGATACTAGCAACCAAATAAGATGGATGGGCTGAATGCCCTATCATTTGTGACCTTTCTCAGACCTTTCTGTTGTGTTGGGAGAGCTCTTTTTACCTAACTAGCATTGCAATGTATCATAAAAATAACTGCTGTTTGACAAATACCTAAAAATGAAAATGTAAAATCTCACTGTTAAAGATTAATACACAGCAATAATTCTCCTATATATAAAGAATTATTTACTTAAAACACAAAGTATGTTCTCATTTAGAAGTCAGTGCTGTCATACTGGTTACACTTAGCAGATCTAGGTGAATGCACACTATCAAAGAGACTAATCCAGGATCCTTTTGCATCACATTTAATTTTTTCCTCACATGAAATGAAATGCTGACATCTGTCCTTCTTGCCTGACCTGTGCACATGGCAGCAATTATCACAAAGCTGTGACAGAAAATGAACATTGCCTTTTATATTCTACAGCAAATGTGAAAACAAAACATTTTTTCAATGTCGATGTATTAATTAGGACGTACAGCTTTTTATCTATTTTCTAAAGAACATAAACATCAGATAAACGGGTAAGAACTTTGAAAAAATTAGGGCTATCCAGTCTACAAAAACAATTGTGAGATGCTTTATGTACCAGATTAATAGATTGTTAGGTATAGTTCAAGGTCCTTCCCTTACAATATGGGATATCAAGTTCTTAGTTTTGTGTGTGTGAAGTGATGGGCCTGTTTATAAGAGATGAGTGTGCTGGCCTGCAGATAGGAAGCCGTCTCTACAAAGGTCTGGATGTGAAGGTGCTGTGCAGCGCGCTGCGCAGATTGCAGTGCAATGATTGATCACTGTGGCAGGAGCATCATAATCACACCCAATCAATCTTTGAGAGCCAGCACCGAGCTGGATCACGCTGCCCCCACCGCGCTACAGAGCCAAAGTGATGAGCACTCATCCGCCTCAGGAGACTGGCCTGGAAAGAGCATTTCATAAAATAAACCACAGGCAGGGACCAAGGCACAGCCTGGGGGACCTGGCCTGAACAAATACATAGAATGTCATTAAAAGGTGGACAGCCTTGTGTTGTTAGGTCTTGGTCAATATACACTGAGACTCGGGGGATGAAGTCTTCACCCGGATAATAATTTGAGTGTGGAATGGGAAATCAACAGCACAGTTGGGAAGTTTAGGAGATTAGATAGGAATTCTATTGTGGTTCCATGTTTTGTTTCTAAAATATAGAGTTTTAAGAATGCTGAGGGGTTAAGATGTAGTAACATTTATTAGGATCATTGACACACACATATTTTAGCATATATGTGTGCACAAGCGTGGCTTATGGCCTTTAAATGACCAGCCTTGTTACAATGAATTGCATCCTCAGGTCTGCTTTGTGAAACACTAACAAGAATTGTGAATATCCCCAGGTATGTAAAGAAACTTTAACTGGCCTGCAAACTTCTCCACCTCTTTCTGGTCCTGTTTCCCTCTTTTCAAGCGCCGTAACACTGTTTGAATACGTCTTTTTGTTTGATTTGGAAAAAAAGTGCTCCTCATACGTGATGTAGATGTAGATAACACAGATTGGGGTCCAGCAGGGCAGAGGGTTACAGTCTGAGCCCCAGCGAAGCAATCTCTCGGGATCTGTATGTGCACCGAAACGCAGTGATGGCTGTGCTTCAGGCTGTCCTCTCACTGCGGCTCTGGAATTGCGTCAGGGATCTCAGGTTCAAGCCATCGGAGGTCAAGGAACTTCGGGAAACATTCCTGTTCCTAATGGCGGAAGACAAGCAGTCCACTGTTCTGCGTCAGAAAGCCTTTCTTCCAAAGAGCAGGGGCTGAATGGCTCCTAGATTTTAAGATACAACTGGTATTCAGTGGTATTGTTTCATCATTTCCTGTGTAGCCCTTTATATTAAGACTCATTAAGAATGGCTGTCTTATAGATGTGGGTGAAGATCCTGCTCGTGAGATTGACGCAGTTGGTACACAAGGTGACACTGAAATGCATAGCTTGAATGTTTTTGATGGTCGGAAGTTTTGCATTTGTAAAAAAAAATGTTAGAAAGCTTACCCTTTGCACACGAACTTCCTGAAGCTTTCGAAATGAATAATGACTTATTTAGAATAATTCATAAGTAGAGTGGGTGATATTTTGTTTAATGATTTCCTTATAATTGAACATTAGATCTTATATAATTCCTATATACAGCACACATAAGCACTGGCACCCTCATCTTTCAACAATAGTATTAATTAACTTAGTATCTGTACTAAATATTGTACTGCATTTATTTGACAATAATTCCTTTTATGATTACTGCCAACTTACCCATCCGATCAAGAGATAGATAGGAGTTCTAGTGAGCTAATTAAGAGATGGGGCTTCCATTTGTATTTCTGGAGGATCATGGAGTTACATGCCTAATACAACAACACATATACAATGTCCTACCACACCTTAGACAATGATCTACATATATTCTTCCACAACTGCATGAGAACATTTCTCCTGACTTCTCAGTTTTTTTAAGTAACCTTTTTCAATTGACATAACCACTGCACTACACATATGTGTACACAGACGTAGGCAGCTTGCATTCATAGACTCTGCACTGTTATGCACAAGTACCGTCATGGAGTTTTCATTGTGAATGACCACAGCCAATTTTGTCGTGAGCCCTGTTGATGTCACAGGGTGGTATCAGTCTGAGCTCAGACAGAATGACATGATGATGTGTACAATAATGACAGCACTAACGAGATTACTGCACTGATGTAGCATGAGCCACACACGATAGACATCCCTCTATTTTCTTACAGTTTCATCCAATTCGGGGTTGTGGGAGAGGTATTCCAGCAAACGGTGGGTGCAAGGCAGGGTACACCTTACAGGGCAATTTTCATAGAAACCAATTAACCTACCAGCATGTCTTTGGACTGTAGGAGGGAACCCACATGAACACAGGGAGAACATATGAACTCCACACAGACAGCACCCCAGGCATTGAACCTAGGGCCCCAGTGCTAGGAGGCAGCCATGCTAACCACTACGCCACAGTGCTGCCTGATACATGATATAATATCACATTAGATTTGGCTGCTCATGTGCTCCATGTGTTGTGTTCCCTGACTGCAGGACCTTGCTGCACACTATATTAGAACAAAACTATGCATCAGAGTGGTTCAAGAAATTCAAATCGTGAAATGAAAAAAGATAGGGACTCATTTTGCTGTCCACAGAGGAAACCAGAAGTTATCAGCACTATTGCTTCTCTGCTTCATAGCTCGCAGGAGCTGGTGTTCCAGTGCATGTGTACTGACAGTGCAGCACACTTACCCCCATGGACTAAAGGGGCAGACGTTTCAAGTCTCTGAATTTATTTGAAAGGCTAAGGATGACTCTAACCTCTGCAACGTGGGGGGTGGGGAGGCAGAGTGCAGGGAGTGAGGGAGCTGAGAATAGGGAAGAGAACCTGGGCTTTACTTCAATGATGTTTCACTGCTGTTTGAAGTGGGGTTCCGGAATCTAGCGCTGAGGCATCTGAAGGAAAATCTTTAGCAGCTGACAGTTGTGCAGGGCTTGATGGGGCCTGCACGCCTTTGTATGTTTGAGAACAGATCACAGAGCTCTCCTAAATTGCCACTAATGAGCCGCAGTCGGGATAGCAAGAGGCACTTGAATTGATTAAATTTGCATGGAGTCTAAATCACCATCTTACCCCCGGTAGACTGCAGTCCCATCAGACTGTGGAGATGTGGGGGCTGCAGGAGTTTGGAAGTCATGTCAGGGGTAGCCTCTGAGGCTGTCAGTCCATCCCTTTCCTTAGATGAAGCCCATCTTCCCCATCACATTTTTTACAGTTGTTTTTTACAGTGTTAAATGCTGCACCTGCTCTCATTTATGTGTCTGCACCTTCACTCCCTTCACACCCGAAACAACAGTGAACAAGAGAAGACCACTGGGCCCCTACAGCTCACTTACTTTTTCACCAGCTGGTTGGTTCAAGGATCTCATCTGGTTCTTGAAAGAGTTCCGCTTCAATAGCCTGACTGGGGAATCACTCTTGATTCTGAAGTCCCCTGGGCTGACTTTGTCAATGTCTTCGATGAATTTGACTACTTGAGCCAGATGCCCCTCGTAGTCTTCTCTGTTCAACATTTAAGAGATTCAGTACTTTTATCTTGTCAATGTCAATTGTCAATGTTGTTAGTTCTTTAAAGAACTGCAGTATATATTTTTTTGTATTTTGGTAACCCTAACTGAGGAAAGTGTTCTAGATGAGGCCTTTCAAGTGAATTGTACCATTAAAAAATAACATTTCTTGATTTGAATTTTATGCTTTTATTTATATATGATATCCTAGCATTCTGTTTGTCTTAATATTGCTTTCCCACATTGTCTAGATGATGTAAATGATGTATATAAACACATGTTGTACGTTTTTCTCATTTATAGCCTCTTCCTATTTTGTTCTTATAGTTCATGCACTAGCTACCTGCATACAACAACCTGCACTTGCCTTCATTAAATAGCATCTACCAGGTTTTGGCCAATCCTGGAATTTATCTCATTCACCAGTGATATTATATTCTTTTCTATAAGACACACAATTCAAATACAGATTAAAGCTATAATTTTTATTTAAGTAGCATAGTGTAAGCAGTATAATCTTATTTATAAGATGTTAATAAAAGCAGAACTACAAGTCATTATCATTAATCATCACCAGGATGGGTCCACTGTGTAATTTACACATTACTAGACATAGTAGGAACTTACCCATGTTTCTGGGGACTCCTTGGATAGGCAGGTCCTCAAAGAATTCTTGGATCCCTGACAGAAAAGGTTTGAGTATTGTTTTCTCATCCTTAGATGTCAGTTGGCTGTTAAAAAGAAGGAAAGAAGAATTTCAAATATTAATACTTGAGGTTAGATTTTCATTTTTATATAATACAATATATCCCTATCTAATTTGCTCCAGATCACAGTTCTGAAGGGATGATTATTGTGCAGAAATGTCCCTTTGGGGACACAAAAGAACAGTTACCGTATAAATGAGAGGAGGCCAGTAAGCTCATCTGGCCTGTTTCGTAGTTAGTATCACGTTGATCCAAAGATTTCAGCCAGCCATTTTTTGAGAAAAACATCAACATTGCCTGGCAGCTTGTTCCACACTCCCACAAACCTTTGAATAAAGTGGCTCCTGTTTTCTGTTCTAAATGCACGTCCCCTTCAGTTTCTACTTGTGTCCCAAAATTCAGCACTATAGGAAACCCAGAAACCACAGTGGATGTCCTTCTGGGAGTTCCACACACAAACCTAATAACTCTTGGCCACATCATGACTCAGATTTGAAGTTCTCAACCACAACATACCTGATTTTAGTTCTCAGGACAGCTGGAATGACAAGTGACATCAAACACTGAAAACAAAAATAAAGTACATTGTCCCATACAAGCGCAGAGGGGTGTCCAACATCCTTCTTTATGGGCACAAGAGGACTGAGGGACAGTTTAAAGTAGCTAATCAAACCTGTCCTGCATGCCTCAGGGAGCTGGGAAAAAACCCAAGTACCCAGAAAATCGCACATGTGCACAGGGAGAAGATTCCAACTATAAACAAACATGAAACCAGGGCCAATTGCAAAGGATATGAATATACATTTTCCAAATTTGCCAATGGGTATCCAGATGACTGAAATGGAATCTTTCTCCTGACACTGCTTCTCAGCATTTTTATTGAAAGAAGCTTGTGCAATCTTCTCTGGGCAGGTACAGTACAGTCAGTTTGACCTCCTTAACATTCCCTCATAAATGTAATTAGTGAAACAGTTCCTCACTTCTCCACTTGATCTAATGTGTAGTAGAGCTGCTGGTGCAGAATGGCTGCCATATTACCCAGTTGCGTTCCACATGTTAGTGGTGGATAAAATGTCCTCTCCTATACGCTTAGAGATCCATTGAGATGCAAAGTTGTTATAATAAACCAGGAATTGCTATTCCAGATGCTCTGGTTTCCTCCCACAGTCCAAAAAACATATTGGTAGATTAATTGTCATCTGGGAAAATTGGTCCTGGTGTGACTGTGTGTGTGTCTGGCTGGCCTTTGATGGACTGGTGTCCCATCCAGGGTGTACCCTACCTTGTGCTTGATGGTTGCTGGGATAGGCTCTGTCTTCCCCCCGTGATTCTGAATTGGTTAGAAAATGGAATAACAGAAACAAAAAAGTACAAAAGCAGCAGAGTCTGGTACTCTTGACAAAATTAGGATGCACTTCCAGAATGGAGGTACATTCTACATGATCTCATATGTGTAGTGCTGTAATTGTGCTGTCCTGTGTTGTCCCTCTGACTCCTTGCTTCTAAAGTCATAGCACCAGCACAGCTCCCCCCTTCCTTTGGCATTTATCCACTGTGGCAGAGTTTCAAACATGTGGGAGGAAACAGGAGTGTCTGTAGCCCAGGCAGCTTGAAAAAGTTCAGTCTAACTATTGTGCTAATGCTTTAAAACTGCGTTGTTGATTACAGCAATCAGATAGTTCCAGTAATCAAAGTTCCAAAGTCTTGATGAGCCACTGATTGTAATGCAATTCCTGGGCACAGTTTAACTTCACCAACTATTAAAACCCATGCATAAAATACTCATCAATTAAGTTTCGATAGTTATGTTGAAAATAACCCTTTGCTTGCAAAAAATAGAGCATGTCACAATCATTTAGACAGATATCTAGATAGATAACCTTCTTCAAGTTTCACCCATCATCAAAAGATACATGAGACATGAGATTGAAGGCACGAGACAGTAAAATTCAATTGGAAAACCAAACAGCTTCCTGTACAAAATACCAAGTATTCAAAGAAGAAAGCAAAAGATAACACGAAGCATACAAAAATAGATTTATTGAACATGTTTAGCAAAACACATTCATCAGATACCAAATCCAAACACAATAAAAAACAACTAGTTGTAAAAAAGGCCCATCAGTCAAGTGAACAAAGAAATTTCCGATATTTAAAGTTTCATGAGTTATTTACCCTCCAAAAGTGCAAATCAAGCTGACAGTGCCCAGATCCTTTCAATCATTTCAAGCTGGTGAACTGCATCACAAAAGGTAAATTCAACTTGTATCCTAGATGGTACTAACACTTTAACTACTAACACAACAGATAAACAGATAAGCATTTAATGTAAACAGCTCATTTTGTAACATTTAACAATATAACAGTCTGGCCTGACACTAGAGAAAAATGTCTTTGTCTTCCACTGACCTTCAGTCCCTTGAGATAGGGATAATGCCAAACCAACAAACACGTTTCAGCAAAATTTCAAAACATATTTTTATCTTGATATACAAAATGCATAATTATCATTAGTACCAGGATTAATCACACTCAGAAAATAATTTATGGCAACAGTAATTGCAAATGTCTGTACAATGCTTTTGACTAAAAACAATACCAAGGAAGAGACATAGAGCTTCTTAAAGCTCACCTGTCTTACCAGCATAGATTCAACATACGGTCACAGTAAAGACCCATTTATCTCGTCTGGTCTATTTAGTAGACAGAAGATGTTTGATCCTAGGATGTCTTCCAGTTGGTTCTTGAAAGAATCTAGAATATCAGCTGGGCAGCTTGTGCCATGCACCTACAGCCCTTTGTGTAAGTGCCTTGAGCAATCAATATATGAATCTAAGTCAAGTTCTACATGCAGCTTGAACACAGGAAGGTCTATCACCAGGGATGTGTATCTGGTACAAATCAGTCTTGTGAGTGTGGGAGGAAAACGGAGCACCCAGAGGAGATCCATGCAAGAACAGGAAGATCATATGAACTCCACACACAGAGCACCCCAGGAATTGAACCCACTAACTACTGTGCCACCATGGATGTAAATATGGATCAAGTGAAGCTCAGAGGAGCACTCTGTGGAAAGGTAACTCAAAGTAATGAAATTACGAAAGGGGGGTATAATTTAATATTCCTAAAAATAACTACTAGGGTTTCCTATGTTTAGAAAATATAATGGGAAACAAAATCTGACTCCAACAGCTTACTGCACTACAGACTCAGAAACAGGTCTTGTGAGATATTAGCAGTTGGAGGATGGCTAGTTTTGGGTCAATTTCATATCGCAGACCCTGTATGGCACATGTTCTCCTGCTTGTTCTCCTCCACAGGAGACCCCTCTCCTTCCAGCCCTGGCCATCACTCTCACTCACTGTATTTCCCCGAGCTGGTTGCTGAGCTCTCCTTGTGTGCCATGACTATGGCTTAAGGCATCCATCACTTGATTGATTATTGTGGGTTGGACATTGCACACAACTGGGAAGAGTACAGAGAACTATCCTGATCCATTTGAAAAATCTGATCTGGCAGATTGGTACGTGTGGTACTGTACCATTGGTACAGTGGTACGTTTTCTTTTAATCTTTTTATTTCTACACAATACCTTACTTTGCTATTTTTAAGAAGAGAAACAAAAACGTCTTTCTTAAAAAGATACTAGAAGAAGCTGTTTACCTTATGGTAGTACTGTACTGTATGTCCAGGAGGTAAAAATGCCATCTAACAGGTGGGGCATTGCCTGGCAGAAGAACTCACTGGGTTTGCCAATGATGGCGAAGCACTGTCTAAATCAGTGAATACACAACAACTATTATATTTTCTGACAACACATATTAATCAGATTATAGTGGTTTTCTACAATTGCTATAGCATTTGAGCTTTATTTTGAATTTCTAGTAAATGTGAATAAATCAGTCTGCTTTATTAGGAAGCTGTAGAAGCTTCAGTATAAGTTACTAGGGTAAATGTCCACTATATCTACACTACACCTTTAAACAGCCCTTTGGCCAGCTGGGAATTTTAGTGTTTTAGGGTTAAAATGTATAGTATAGAGTTTTTGTAGTGGTGCCAAAACCGTGGCACTAATAGTTCACGTTTTGTATATTTTTATAGTCTAGAATAAAACAAAATGATCTTGATTTTTAGGAAATAAATGTGAAAGTTGAAAAATTTTAAATAAAGGGACATATGTGGATAGGAGCTATAAAAGGTTTTTTATTTTACCGTTAAATATATTTGGAATTATTAGGAATTTTATCTGAAATCTATCTACACAGGGGAGCAAAAATTGAAAGTCATTCTCCCACTTAACTGCCTGAGTTGCTTTAAGTTTTAAACTCTTTTTACAATTGTTTATATTAAAATAGTGGGTGTTAGCATTAAAGCAAAATATTTCATTGTACATTTGACAGTTGGGGATCAAGGAAACCGAAATCCCTTGCTTTTTGAAATAAAAGATTGTGTGTCTTTGAAAACCACAACCCAGGAATTGTATTCCTGCATGAATGGATCATAATTCAGCCCAGCAGTAACCCTGCTATTGCGTTCTGGGGAAACTCTCATTTATTATGCTGTGCCATTAGCTGAAGCAGACGGCAGGGCGTTTATTAGGAGCCCAAGTTGAGTTCTGTTTTGGCTGCCTCATCAGCATCACTGAACCATGTCCCTATGAGGGTTGATACAAATTAATTAACCTAATTAAAAGCTCTGATTGCAGAGATGATTGGGGTAGCGCTGGCAGCCACTGCATATTTATAACGAGCTAGAAGGTGTGGGAGCTTCGCCAAGCGATATGCATCTCTAATGAGCTCACTCTGCTGGAGCTGGGATCAAATCACATTTAAATTATTAGTGCTACTGGTATTATTTTTAGACTTCTGTTCAGTTTATTCTCCATGCTTGGCCAGCTTTCTTTAAATCATACAGTTCAATAACAGTGGGGCACCTTCTGCATGCATCACACTGGATTGATTTACGTTTTTTTTTTCTTCAAATTTTGCTGAAGGAGACCCACAACTTGAGAAAAGAAAGGAAAAATTTGGCAAACATTCTTCCTCTCCTCCAGAGCTGTTGAAATATCAGCATCTGTGAAACCACGTCAACTTCACAACCACCAAAACATAATTGCTCCACGGTTAGTATTAAAGGTTTCTCCACCTTTTCCTCTCAGAACCATAAACCAGGATTTTTCATGCATTCCCCAAAATGGGCAAGGTATTCGATGGCATGTATATAATAAATGAAAAGAGCAGGTGTTTAAGTTGACACACCATTTTTATTTTCGAGATAATGGAAGTGTATAAAGCAAATAGAATGTTAGTCAAATATATAGAATTGAAATCAATGGATGTTATGTTAAAAATATGCAATGCAGTCGTAAAATATAACTTTGGATTTTGTAAACGGTTTTGGTTCATGCCGCAAAATTGATAATGCTACTATGAAGTCAAAATACAGAAGGGAGCAGATATGTTTAAAGAAATGTCTTGCACTAATAAACTAATACAGCTGAATCTTTTGTGTCATGAGCCAAAAATACAGCAAGAGGATCTAATTCAGCTGTTCAGGATCATATACACCATCAACAAAGTCATATCAATGGACAGAACCAACAAGGAAACACAAATTAGAGAAACACACAGTGGAAACTGCATTTAAAACCATGAACAGGAGGCAATTCTTTAGACAAACTAGTGGAATTCTTCGACAAGCTATCCACTTTGTTGTCAAAGCTGAAACCCTGGTTTATTTCAGGAATTGGTGGGATGAATCAATCAACCAGTTGCTAAATACTAAATGGGCTAGATTAACTAAACGGCCCCTTTGATACTTGTTTGTACCCTTTATATCGTTCGTATAATCCATATTTTTATGTTGTACCTTAGGTGAGAAGGGCATTGTTGTAATAATTCCAGATGATCTTTATTTTTCTTTAATGAACACTCTCATAAAACTTTAAATATGAATATTTACCACTCCATGGTCTTTGGACTGTGTTTGTTTTATTGCATTACATCTCAATCTTTAATGAGTCATCAAGTGTACCATTCACCCAGGGCTCGCAATTTCTTTAGTTATCCATGTTTCCCAAGGCTGTTTACCCATCCATCAATCCCTAATCCTCTAACCAAACATATGATCTCTTTTCTCTCTTTCTTCATATTCATATTATTAGCATTGACCACTGATCATTAACTCACTTCAATACCACCTCTAAACCTACTGAATGCAGTAGGACTGGACCACCAAAAACTGCTCTTTCCTCACCTACAGAAATCTCAAGCAGCTTCTTCAGATGAAAACTCTCAGAGATCTTACAAAGCTGTCTCCAGCCTATCTTTCCCCATGCCACTGATAGAACTGAGAGCATTTGTTACAATAGAAAAACAAGAGCACGCTGAGATGTAGATTCAGGATGGTGGGTACTTGGGCAAGCAGCAGGGAGAGGCTCACTCACTAACTACTGTAGATTCATCTCATGATCCTAGTCTATTGCACCACTAATTTGAAAGTTGTGGTTAACAATCTTCAGTTTGGTTTCATTCATTCTGCTTTTCTTCCATAAAAGGCCCTGTTGGACAGATACAATTGCAAATAAGTGAATTTGCAAATGTTAAAATGGCAGCTGTCGAGACACTAAGCCTTCTAATGCACATAGCTTAAACCACAATTTTACAGGTGAAAGCATAGCACTGAATTACACAAGTGTTGTGCAAGTATTGCATTGATGAAACAATACAGAAAAGGCTTTGCAAAGCTCTGAAGACACTTGCAGAAAAGAAAAAGGTAAACGAGCATTTCTTTCTAACAACGACATAGTCAAACGATTTCTGATAAGTTTAAAATGACTATGATGAATAACCGCTCAGAGCGAAACTTAACCAAGAGAAAAAGAGAAGAATGTATCGATCCAATTTGTTATACCTTTAAAATGGCCCTTCCTCTGGGCTGCAAAAACTGATAAGCCCGCTCTGTCAAGCTAAGGAACATTTTGCTTAAGACTTCATCTCTCATCCGGCGGTCACACTTTTTGGTTAATTAAGGTGAAACCAATACCAACGAAAGCTGATTCTATCTGAAGTGTGATCTGAAGAGATACAATCCTTCAGCTGGGCTTATTATTGTTATGTTGGAAAAACAGCTGTAACAGCCAATATCAGATCTTTATAAGCACTCATTAATATTTATGGAAATAGCAGTGAGTGAGGTGGGAGTGATGTTTGTCCTCTAAGAAGAGATGAAAGGAGAATACACCTCATGAAGTGCTGCAAAGCATGATTGGGGGAAATTTGGAAATGATGTACATGGGCAGACAGCGACCATGCACTTTCACATTCACATTTAAAACCCACATGAAGGTTTTGTCATTGAGCAACGGGGAATGCTTTGGTCTGACTGTACTGTTGACCCTCCAGGACCCCCTCCCAAAAAGTGTTAATTTTCAAACTTTCTGCAATTTCCCTCACGGGATCAATAAAGTATCTATCTATCTATGACCTCACAAACTTCTTCTGTTATCTGCACTGCAGGAGTCCACAATCTAATTCACAAGTCTAGCAGCTTTTCAATGTGTCTTTAAATCCTGACAGCTTGAGATCGGTGGGGAAGACGTTAAACTGATACACCCATTTTTGTGGGGGCGTGGGGAAGCCAGAGACGATGTCGGCGAGCCATGGGCACAGGGCAGGGGGCAAGGAGAGGATGCACTCCAGTCCATTGCAGGGCAGACAGGCACACACTCACACCTAGGGCCAGTTTTCCCAGAAGCCAATTAACATAACAGTATGCTTTTGGACTCTGGGAGGAAACCCATACAAATATGAGGAGAACATAAAAACTCTACACAGATGGCACCAAAGATTCTGTCATTGATCCCCCCCCCCACCAAACTGATATATTTAAGGCTTAATTCATTTACCCTAACATTCTTCCTCAGCTCTTCACTTATCACAGCCTGATTCTCTGCTTTGCTCTGATCCCAGTTAAGGTTCTGCTCCCTGTATCCCTCGGTCCCTCTTCTTACATCCCCTCTTGGCCTCTCTTTTCATCTTCTTCTTGTCACTGTCATTCTTTCTCTCACTTCTCCTGCCTCTTGTGTTGATCGTTCTCTTTCCTGCCACACCTGCGTAAGATCCAGGCATCCCAAAACATCAGGCCAACACCCTCTTTGAATCACAAGACCTGCCCCTTTGACACTCTTCATTTAGATTGCATGATTTCTGTGTCATGTATTACTTCTGTACTTTTAGAACGTGGCATTTGATTTGGTTTTATTTATAGTTTTATTAGAGTATAAGATCTTATGTGAATGAGAGGAGGCCGTTGGGCCAGTCTTGCTTGTTTGGTTGGGAACTGAATTAAATTAAAATTTGATTGAATTGTGAATGAATTTGTCCCTTTCTTAAATGAGCTGAGAATGTGGGCCTCGACCTCCTGGTTGGTTCTTTTGTGTAATGTATACGTTTATTGTAAAGTTTATTTGTGCTGTTTGAATGTTTTTGTATGTGTGTCAAACAAAGTCGCTTCGATACAAAACAAATTTCTTAGAAATCAGACAATTAAGTATTATATCATATACAGAAAGTCAAACCCAGAACAGAATCCAGGTAAGCTGAGCACCGGAAAAGACTATTCTAGGTTTTAAGTAAAGGACTGTTGCTTTATAAATGCAGAAACATTCCTATTTATGTTATCAATCTCTTTAAGAAATTTCTCATTTGCTCTTTGGAATATTAAAAAAGGTTCACATTTGTTTGGTATATATTTTCGGGAATGATTTTAGTTCTTATCTTTAATAAGAAACAAACTCCTTTTCCCTACATGGTATGGGTTGATTTCTGTTTGGTTTCTCCTGGTCTATATATTGGCCCTTCCCTGGCACTCACAAACCTGTAAATAACTGCACATAGTAGGAGTAGACATTGTGAGTTTGTACGTTATTGTAAATAAATATTTGTTTGTGTTGTTAAGATTGCTGCCTGGGTGCTTTTTATGTGACCTCACTGGGTCAAAAAACAAAGGAACCACTTGTCTATAATTTTCTATTATTCCACGACAAATTTGGTATGTCTAATTGTTACATTTTAGAACTAATCAGGACCCGATTCTAGTTAATTTCATTTATTCAATTATTCACATTCCCTAGCTTATTACAACACTGATATAGTATTCTGATTTTTCTATATGCAAATATATTTTGCAAAATACTTTCAGCAATACCCGGGAAAGCATAACCATTCATTTTAGACCCTTGCTACTCCTCTTGTTGTTTCGCCTTACAGTGTTTGCTCAAAACTCTTTAGTTTGCATTCCTTCTTTGGCAAATACACGCTCTGTTTCAAATGATCCACTATGACTTACTTCTTACCTAAAATTGTATAGTAGTGTTGAATCTCTATTTATCCTTTATCAGAAAACTACTTATACTGGTGAGGACCACACCATTCAGAGAGTATTGTGGCAGAATAAGGCATGGTGCAAGACTGAAAGCAGTTCCCTCCCCATGGCCATAGCAGGGCCAAAGAATCTGTGGAAAGACTTAAAAAACTGCTTTTCAAAAGTCATTCCACATCAACTGGAGAAAGCTTGAGCTAATCTGCCAGCAGAACCAGCAAAATGTCACCAGACTGGTGTGTAAAGTTGGTCAAGAGCTACCCAGAAACACTTGTGGCTCTTGCCAGTGCTTCCACCAAATATTCACATATGTGACTACTTATGTAGTCAACGCGTATTCGTTTTTTTTCTCTGTAGTTTTGGCAGACATTTACTATATCTTAATAAAACGGGACTCCATAGCAAAGGTCTGAATATTTTTGCAAGGCACTGTATTTGTTCAGGGCTCAGTTATGGTGGGGGATGGAAAGTAGTCTTCTTGTTAAGGTTATTGGTAAGGTTACATCACTGATGTAAATGCTGATTAACAATATAATCCACCCACTCATACAGTTCCTGTAACCTATTTATCTATAGAGGGTCACGATGAGCTGGAAATGAGCCTGGCCAGCACAAACCACAAGGTCAGGCTATATCCTGGGTGAAATGTCTGAAGTTATACTGTGATTGGCTTTTAACCTGGTGGGCTATTTTCTGGAACTTGACTCGATTTCAGCTATCAGTGGTACTGTGACCTCGCCAGAGTAATTTTGTACACTCACTCCTCACTCACTCCAAAAAAACAACAAGAATTTAAAAAAGTATCCAGAAGATGAGCTTTTCTCTCAATAAAATGAGATTTGAAAAGGCATGCAGGTTTAATAATCAATGTTCCCAACATTAGATGATAAATACCCAACACAAAAGCAGTTATTGTGGTTTCAGTGAGAGGGAAAAACAACAGTACTTTATGGCTTAATATTTGACGCAACCTTTTACATACCTTCCTTGTGCACAAT
This sequence comes from Lepisosteus oculatus, assembly GCF_040954835.1. Classification (NCBI taxonomy): domain Eukaryota; kingdom Metazoa; phylum Chordata; class Actinopteri; order Semionotiformes; family Lepisosteidae; genus Lepisosteus; species Lepisosteus oculatus. The sequence goes on along the minus strand of NC_090706.1, from coordinate 12,314,774 downwards.
AGAACCCTGTTTTGTGAAGCGGGACAAAAAGTGACAACAGTATTTGAAAAATGCATCTGTAAGACTGAGGGTTAACATTTTCATTTTCTTCTTTGTCGAGTAAATAAATGTCCCAAAAAATGGACAATAATGTTTTTATGAAACTCTAAATTCTGAGCTCAAATACCCTTTGTAGTGTACTAATAGACAACACGTGTCCCGCGTTGAACTTCTGTAGCCTTTCCGAAGAAAAGAAAGGAGCAGCATTGAGTTAAAGACCAGCTGTTACACTGTCCACTTTGTTCTCAAGGACAACGGGAGTTTAAAGAATAAATTATTGAGAGACGCTGCCCGTGCCAGTTTAGCTTGCGCTGCCCCAATGAACTTGCCCGGAGAGATAATGTTTCCTTCTAATCTGCTGTCGTCCACCTACGTAAGGGCTCAATGAATAATTTCTCCAAACAAGTCTCCTTTCTTACGGACTCTGGCTGGTGAAAATGCCCCTCTTCTTTCACGGTGTAATTGTTGCGTGTAATGCATGATAATAGAGCAAGCTGTATTCCAACCCACACTCTGTGGTTTACAGCAAGAGAACGCACGAGCTGACTTACAAAGCTGAGTGTTTCTCCTTAAGCACAACTGCGCACGCAGAATTCAAAGCGAGGTCTTTTCTCTTAATTCTTTACCAGCAAGACAATAATGGATTTGCCCTACCTTGCTTTGTTTTATTCTTGACTTTTTGGGTTTGAATTTTAATTGGATGTAATAAAAGAGTCCTTATTCTTCAGGGAATAGTATGCACACCATTAGTGCATTATTTTTACGTGTGCAAATTATGCTGACTTTAAATAAAACATTTATCTTCAGGCCAGGAAAGTAATTGTAGTAGTACTGTAAAAACTACAGTATGTCTGACATGGAACAATAAAATCAGATTTGTAATGATGTGCACTTTTCTTTATGGTTCTTGGAATTAAATCTAGGCAAAACCAGTAAAAGCTGAAGACCAAATGGAATAGGAACACTGTTACATATTATTTATAATAAAATAATAAAGTAAAAAACCATATGGTATAAAGCACTTTGGCAAATGACATGACATGACATTAAATTAAAAATCATAAAGCACACAAGATTATTTGCTGTTATTCTTCTCTTCTGAGTTTGTCCTTCTAAGACATTTCACTCTGTAACAATACTGTGGTGATCAAACCTGTGTTCTATGGAGACATTTGCTCCGGGTGTTTTGAAAGCAGTTGAAATAAAACTCCAAAGGCACAAATCTAGTAAGAGACAATGATGTGAGACCGGAAAACTGAAACAAATATATTAATGTAACTTTGTCACCTGCCATGTATTTGTGTTTTGATTTTGAATATGCTGAAGTGTTTATTTCCAAATCTTACATACATTGCAGTTGCTACAACACATGCATTTGTTTGGAGCTGAAATTAGCTGCTTATTAGGTTTTCAGTTCGTGGCTTGGGTTGACCACTGTTTTAACAAGTGTTACCCTAAGCAAGTTAGTGTCGTCTGCCATCCTTAGAATGAGATATAAAATGAAGTTCCTTCTGTAATTTTATTTTGTTTTATATAGGTTATATGGTCCAAGAAATCAACCATATTTCCCAAAGAATTAAGCTATTATGTGAGAACTATATGCCCTAAAACCTTTGCATAATGTCACCCTGATAATCTCCAAAAACATTCCTCCATATACATTCTTCAGAAGCACTGATGTCTTCTGACAGCACTGAAAGGACAGATGCTTGTACTGACACATTGACAGGACATGAGGCATCACATGCATTGTAACAAATGTGGAAATCCATTTTGAAATATATTTTATGAAGATTTTGCCACCCTTTCTTAAATAAATATTAGTGCATAAAGTTTATTGGTATCAAAGGCACCTATGAAAATTATGGTACTTTGCAGTTTCTTACTTGTTTAATCAAAACTAATTTTTTCTTACAAAATCAAAAGGGTTTTGTGAGATGCAATGGTTTTGTGAAGCTGGAAAAAAATGGATTAATATATGAATCCTTAGATGGTATTGTGGCAAAGTGGTTAACATTGCTACCTCACAGTTTTGGTACCCTGTCTTCAAGTATTTACGTCACCCACCCCAAGATCCCCACAGAGCATCTGAATGATCTACTGGAAGACTATTTTCTAGACAGATGAGTCAGCGGTTGAACTTTTATGGCCACAAAGTGAATGTTTTATGTGGTGAAAATGAAACACTGCTTTCCAGCAAAAGAAACTTATTCCAAGTTTCAAGCATATTGGAAAGATAATCAAGGTGCTTTGCTGCATCATCCTGATAGCTTGGCATCATTGAAGGAACCATGAATTTGGTGTTGTGTGAGCAAGGTCTGGAGTACAATTTCATACCATCTCACTATTAGCAAGTTGAGTCCAAAGTTAAATGTGGAGCAAGAGTATCCCTTAACATACAAGGAGACCTACAACACAATGTCTCAAGAAGAAAGTTAGCATTTTACCAAGGATTCGTCAAGACCTGAAATGAGCAAATGAAACTCTCAAATGTCACTGACTTGAAACAGTTCTGTAAGAAAGAACGGAGGAAAATAAAAACTGATGCAGCTGAAATCATTGCTGCTCCAGGAGGTGCCACTAGTTACTGAATCTCAGGATTTAGATACTTAATCACAAGAGGATATTTACTGCTGGATCATTTTGAAAATTTTCCAGATACATCTTATGTCTTCGTGTTATAATGTTGAACATGCTACCTCAATTGTTTGATGAAGATGTTTGTGAAGATCTAATTATGTTCATAATAGACAACATAATGTGTTTAGAAAACTTTTTTCTCAGAGTGCCTGACTCTGTAATTCTGAATGTAATCCATCAGAAACGATGGTTTTACAACATCTCTAAACATTCTGCTGACACATAGCTCAATTTTTCTCTTAATACAGCCTTATTTATTACGGTGTTAACTGGAGAACCTTGCCCCTTAGCATAGCTCAGTCCATAGGCCATTATGGTTTGCAACTGCTTTATTTGTCAGTTCAGAGTGAACAGAGAGAATAACCTTAAAAAATGTTATTATTTCTCCTGCAAAAACATTTAAGATTGTAATAATAGTTTTTAACTATTGTCGTTTTGAGACCCTATTTAAGAAAACATGTTGATCTTCTGTTACTGGAACTCAGATTCCTTTTAAAAACAATTTTCAAAAATCAATCTTCAATCTTCTGACCCGGATTGCTCTTGATACTGTGGGTGTTACAAAAATGAAACCACCTTCTAGTGGACGTTTTTCCCAGCTTTGGAGCTAGTCTTATTAATGATACCACAACTGTTGTCGGAAAACTACTGGCTGTCATCTGTCTGTGAAGAAATACCTGAACAGGCAGGATGAAAACAGGTCGGCATGTTTTTCATTGCAGCTTGTTTTATGGAACTCTTGATCATCTTCTCTTAATCTTGATCATTTTATCTTAATGCAACATTCTGTTTATCTGGCAACTGAACTGAAAGCTACTATAACGTACCGAGCTTCCTTCTTATTCCTTCTCGCTATATGGTATTAATGTTTAAATGTGCCTTTGCTGCATATCAGACTCACCAAATTTAGGGGATTGTCTGAATAATGGCAAAGGCCAACAGCAAGAATGGCAACATGCCTCCTTTGTTCCCAGCTGAAGCAGTTCCTTCTCCCACCTGGCTCCTCGCCAAATTCCTTTGCACCCACATGGCCTCCATTATATATGTCAATCATTTCCTGTCTTTTTTTTCACCCTCCCTACTCCACTGCCTAAAGGACTATGAAGGGCTGAGCTACTTCATCCATCTCGGCCATTTTCATTAAGAGCCGAGAGGAGGAAAACATTTGGAATACAAACCAGCTTCGTTGCACTGCTCACCATGTGCTTGGGAGAGCAAAACAAATGAGCCAGCTCTGTCTCAGCATGACCGTGTTCCTGAGTACAGCTCTAGTTTTTACTGCCATTTTCCCTCCTCCATGCAGCATTGTGAGCACAGCTGTACAGGTGACAGGGTGTCTCTGCTGATGAGCACAAGGAGACAAAAAGAAATGTCAAGAAGATAAACTCTTACTATCGGCTCTTGTTCAATAGTCTCCTTTTTTAAGAGTATGTTACATTTTATAAAGATATCATGCACAACATCAGGGAGACAAATCCAACTGAAATAATCCTGTTCATTCCAGAAAAAAGGCTATTTCTTAAGGCATTCTTAATTTGTAATGAATTATAGCATTTATCTGTTTTTTTCACTATCCAGAAGCAGTGTCATGCTGGATATGCACACAAGTTAATTAGCATTGCCTAGAAGGAAGGACGAGGAAAATATTTACTCAAAATAAAAGTATTCAAAGCCAATGTGCTAGTTAAGAGTGGATTTTTGTCTGACTGTAATACATTTTTTTAAATTAAAAGATTAACTCAGCTGAAAGACAGAGCTGGGATTAATTTTGTGAGATGGGAATATACCCATCCCATAGCAGAGTAGCATCATGGCATTCCTTTTCTCTTCTGACACTCTGCTGAGTATAATTAGCAAGTGCATGCTTCTGTACATCATCCTGGGAATGGAATGGGACTTTCAAGATGGCATTAAATATGCAGCCTTTTGCAACAAGGAATACGCTTAAAAATAAACCAGAGCCTAGAGTACTGGTTTATCGCATTCTGTATTTGTCAACAACTTATTGCTTGTATGTATGGACAAATGTTGTATGACTTTCAAAGTATCTTGCAGCCTTTTCTTAAACACCTTGTTTTGGTTTGACCCTCGTGTTTCTGTCCCAATCCTTTTAACGAAGAAAAATGTTGTTACCGTAGTGTCCTAATCCTTTTACTGTGTGTTTTCCATTGTGAATGCTCTTAAACTTAATTTCCAGGTATGTCCCAAGGTCTGTGAATTGTTACAGGTCATAAAGAAGCCTCCTGAGCTGACTTGGTCATCTGTAGAACACCTGCATCAGGTGAGCACATGACCTTTTCTGTTCCAAGCTGAAACTGATTCAGTTTCCTTATGGAGTCTTGAGTATGACATTCCTTTCAGTCCAGGGAAAAAAAATAACAAAAACAATTTATCTGGGATTTGGATTCAACACCTCTTGTACCCTGAATGAAAAAAGTATACCTGAAGACAAAGAAACCAGTTATGATTGAGGGTGTTTAAGAACAGGAGGCACCCATGAGCGACCTATCTTTGATTAAATGGAAAATTAGGTCAGATTCTTTTTAATATCTTCTTAGTGAAGTGTTTAAGGAGAAAAAAGTTAGAGCTGAAAAACAAAAAAGACTTTGAAGGCATAATCGTACATAATATATGCTTTGTGTGTCTGAACTTCTTTGCTGGCCTGAAATTGACATGCTACATTTCTGTACAATGCTAGGTCAATAAGCAAAATTCTATTGACCCAAGCAATTGATGTTGGGCCAGTTTTACTTTCTGGCTGTCTGGGGTGGGCCATATGGCTTCTGCTTATGTCATGTTCCTCGTATGTTAATGAATACGAATTACTGACCCACTGATGCAACTGTGCCTTCTCTCTATGGAGCCATGTTTATTATCTCTCAGTCCTTCTAATTTACGTGTTTGTTTTCTTGAACCATCTTGTTTAGCTGAAAGAGAGATACACATCTTCCAAGCAAGAGCTATTGTTAATTTACGAGCACCTCTGCCAGGTCTGCTTGCTTCTGGAGAACAGCTGCCCCTTATTTGAGTGTGAATGTTAAGCCAACTTAAACACATTTGTCACAAGCTTCCAAAATGGGTGTAAGGGCTACGCTGTGGTACAGTGGTTGGCCTCCCACCTCTGAGCCCCTGGGTTCAATTTCGGGGGTCCTATCTATGTGGAGTATATATGTTCTCCCCATCTTCACAGGGGTTCCTCCAGGTGCTCCAGTTTCCTCCCAAACTCTGAAGACATGCTGATAAGTCAAATTGCCCCTGCTGTCAGTGTATGTATGCTTGTGCCTGTATGTGCCCTGCTATGGACTGTCATCCTGTTCAGGGTATATCCTTCGTTGCACCCATTCTTTGCTAGAAGAATGGCTTCCTCACAACCCTAAACTGAATAAAGCAGTTAGAAAATGAACAGATGGATAATGTTACTGAATGTGCGATTGTAAGCGAGTAGAATCAAACACAGAGTGGGAAACAAAACATCCCTTGGCACATCAATATCTGCATCATAAAGCATATTTGGTGTCTTTGACAAACATCCATGGGCTTCCTGGTATGTCTGATACCTCACTGAGCTGGTAACAGAGAAAGACAAATCCCTTGGGATAATTGGGAATTTAAAAGAGATTGTAAAATGGCAGAACTTGATATGTTCTTTTAAAACGCTCTAGATTGAAAAAACACAAAGTGCCGGGCCTATTTTCAGATTCACTGACTCAGCTGTAGGATGGAGCAGTGACCAGCGCAATATCCATAGTAATGCAGCATGCATTATTGTGCTGAAAAGGTGGGAGCAAATTGAAAGCATGGTGGATTTCTAATCTATCATTACATTATAAAATCCTGATGTCACAATATATGTGGCAAATTTAACACAAGCATCTCACTACAATTTACTGGATTCAGAAAATCCCAAGATCTGAACAGAAAAGGACATCCGGCATAAACTCCAACAAGTGAAAAACCCATAGAATAAAGTTGTATCAAATGCAAGAGGAATCACCATTCCAAAATTTCATAATGTTTATAAAAGGCATTTTCATGACCGTCAATTCTGCCTCTTTCTTTTACAATAGACTAATCTTTGGAACACTGGGGACATTAACATAAGTGTCTGTAAACATAAAATGTACTCCTGTTTTAGAACAACACATTTGGAAACTTAGAACATAGAGATCAGCTTACCATTTTACTGTCAAAGCCCAACAATGAAAAAGCACATTTGGTTTTAACTTAAAAGTAGGGCACAGAATGTACTTCTATGCTATTCTGTATACTATACTATTACTTGTAAATGCTTTTATGATATTTTGAGATGTACCGTTTTGTAGATCTCAAACGGGAAAGAGAAAAACATTCAATTAAATAAAACAAATTCTATTTTGCATTACCTTTAACAGGATAAACTCTGGTTTATTCTAAATATGTTTATTTATACTATAACCAACAACATTGAATAAGCTCATTTATGGGTTGTCATTGATAGCTAAGTGCATTTAAGCAACAGGCAGGAGTCTTTTTGATTAGCCTCAGTAGAAAACAATACAAATGCCATGCAAAAAAAAAAATCTATCTGGCCCTTTCAAAGGGCTGGCATTGTTTTCTATTCATACTGTCTTTTTGACTATTTAAATGTCATTAATTCAGTCACTCCAGTGCGTAGGACATAGTCATCTGAAATGTTTTCCCAAACAGCTTTGGAGACTAAAGAAGAGTCATTCATAGAGTTGCTGGAGGACATCTGTATAATGCAATCATAAACATCAGGGCACTCACCAGACTGAAACGTCTTTGTGCGTCTTCAGGATGCCAGTGAGAATGCAGCACAAAAAGAACAGAGAGAGGGGAAAAGAGAGAGAATGGTAACAGAAATCACTTCATCTATGCAAAACCAAACATGGCTTGCCTCCACGGATTTTCCTTTGTGCCTTTGGGATGAATCCCCAGTCTCCAATGCTGACATGCAAGGAGGAATCCTCATATCAAGATCCACAGGTCGAAATCTGACTGAACATGCTAAACCCAGCAGGTCACTGAGCTTCACTCTTTCACTGTGACATCTATCGCACCACTTGAGTTTGCCAGCATGAAAAGTGACCTTTTGTAAAGAACTCATTCTTTCAAAGAGGCTCTGAAATATATTTTGCCATTGTTTTGGGGAAGGTGTAAGCTCTAATTTGCTCAAACACACATTCTGCAAAACTTAATAAAGCACAGTACAAAACATGAATCAAAATGAAACTATTGTAGAATATTTTATCATGCTTATGAGCACATGTCTTAGTGTTCTATCTTTTTAAAGACATCATTTCCATATCACAATAAAGGGAAAGGACCTACTGTATTATTTCCTCAGAAGAATGCTGCTTGATTGTAATTTAGAACAGCACATCTGCAGAAGAGATCTCACTCTTATAAGGAGGAGATCATGAATGTGTTTTTTATAATTGTTTGGAAGATTGGTAGCATACATTAGAGAAAGCATGCCAAACTCATATTTCATTTGTATAAAAACAGTATTGTGGCCAGACAAAAAGCGCTGAATATTGTACATAATGTATTAACAAGTGACAAATTAGATATGCATTACAACAAAGATATGATGATGATGATTATTATTAAGGTTATGTTTCACCCTTTATCTTTTTAAACCCTGTTTTCCAGAGTTCACTGCTACACATATTCCTGGTAAACATACTGTAGTTGGATGGACAGGAGGCAGTGGCTCCATGATTTAAGCTAACAATGAGTAGGAGAAACGACCAATGTTATTGTTAGTGTAATGTAATGTGCTTGTTTTTTTCAGTGAATAGCACATACATATGTAAGACAGCAGGGGACGTTTACAATCCACTCATTGTCTCTGTGTTACACAGCTTGAGGAAACAATGGTTATTTTCAATGCTAAATCCACTAAGTGCACAATCCTAAGGAAAGATTGACTTAGCAGTTAATTCAAAGAAATTGGAGCTGCTCGTGCATTCAGATGATGATTTTGAGGCACTTTCCTTGCTTTTTCAGGACTTCGCTCTGAGTAGAGTTTGCTTTAAATGTTTGCTTTTGCAAATCATAAAAACACATTTTTTTTCCTTCATATTTTCACAGGTTGAGGGGTTGATTGTCAGAGAAAGATGGAGAAACAGGGAAAAAGACAACCATTCAGAGAGAATAAGAGAGACAGAGAGAGGGGTGCCGGAATGCAAGGTACAAGGAGATCACATGCAAGTCTGAATAAATGGAAAGGAGGAAACAGCTTAGCTTTGAAAATTAGAAGGATAATGATAAGGGAGGATGTGAGGGGCTCCCCTTAAAATCAGCTGGCTCTTCGACTCCTTGATGTCAGGATCAGAAAAGCACTGGTGTGCATGAGGTTGTACTGGGATCTGTTACCTTACATTGTTAGCACAGAGCAAAGAGATCAAATGAGAGGTAATGGCAGCTATTACTTTGACATCTACAGCTTCGGATGGCATGTGGCAAAAACACAAATTATGACAATGTTGATGCACTCAAATTTTTTTATATTGCTGCACTGTTTATCTTATTTTACAATAAATGAGTTATCGCAATCCTTTTAGGAATGCTGAAAGGCAGATATTCCTGTGCTGTTTTATCTTACTCGTTGTTATTTAACTGTGTGGAATGCACTGTGAAAAAACAAAACATCTGTTGAATTCTCGGCCTGTGATGCATTACATTTTAGGAAGCAAAATTGCTAAAGTGACAAACCACACAGTGCAAGCCTTCTTGGAACGAAAGTGAAAATGATTATTGCATTGACAGAGATGTCAGCAGGAGACTGATGTTGACAGATTGTAGATTTTGACCACGTCAGTGATAAATGTGCCATTCCCTCCTCAATCTGCCTGAGGTCTTAGTTTACAGGACCAGGTGCTGCTGGAGAGAGAAGAATGCTTTTCCTAATGAATGGCTCTTATTTGTTGCTTACAGAAAAGCGGCTGTGTTTGAACATTTTGCAGGAGGAAAAAACTGTACGTTTAAAAAAGGAAGCAAGCACTAGGTGAAAGAATAATTATTTTATCAGCATCTTATTTTCAGGTTTTTCTTCATATCTGTGGAGTACAAGTCAACATTTTCTAACAAATGTAAAGTATCTATCTGTCCAGATAAAAGATTTTTAATCAATTTCCTCTATGACAAAGCAGTATAAACCCCCATAGTGTAATGTCACAGGAGACACAAATGCACCTTCATAGCTTGGCTTTACAGATGTTGCAGTGTGTGTTGCTATGTGATGTACAGTAGCACTGACCAGATCCACAATATTTTGTCTATACTTCAACACTAGATGTCACTGTGGACACGTTACTATTGAGCCAGCCTGGCACGTGGCCACAAGGATCTCTTTTGAAGAAGTTTTGCTGGAAATTTACAGCTCTCACTAATAGAGTACCCAGCATTAACTCACGCAAAGAATTAACAGCCATCTCTGAACTGGCACGCATCCAGATCTCAATCACGTCACGATGCTCTTGAGAGAGCTTGCAGCTCACATCTTTCAGCCCCTGCTTCTAGAGAACTAGAAAACCATGTTTCTGTGGTCAGTGCCATACTTCTGCAGGTGGCAAATATATATTGGCTGAAAGAGTGAAATTTGAAATTTCCAAGAGAAATGTGAGTTTAATCAAACACCTTGGATCATTAACAAGAGCTCTGTGTGTGAAAAGCCTTGCTCAAGGGTAAAACAGCAGCATTTCACATGGGGGTTGTGACTCTCCATCTGCACTTCGGAGCCCTGATCACTGCTCCACACTGGTACTCCAAACCACTAAAGGACAATAACCACAACTAATTACCAGCACTCAATGTAGGGAAGCATGCTGGGTTTCAATTCTCATGCAGTGTACTTTAAGTAAATAATTATTTCAGCCAGTGCCACTGAATGTCATAATACTATCTGCTGTCCTATTAACCATGGCAGACAGGAACTCAAAAACCAACTGGGAGAATTGGACACAGAGCTAAACGAAATGACCACATGTGCAAAAAAAAACGTGAAAAAAAGACCATGTTCTATAGACACATAGTTGGCTCAGACATAGATATGAGCAAATTGAAGAAAAAAAGGTATATAAATTCAACATGTCTAATTTTGCAGATTAAATGGAACCATCTCTCCATATTTTCTGTACCCTGCTCTCTGGCTAACAGAGTAAAAACCCAATTACACTTATGACAGGCCCCCTTACACTTATGACACTTGCAGAGCTATCAAGAGCCTTGGGCCACCATTTAATTGCTGAGACCTATCCATACATGGGTACATGGGTACCAATTACTCTGAATGTGTACTGGTCCCATGGCTCATCTCTCCAGCTGTGATTCCTCTAGGTGACACAGCTGGAAGGAACACTAATACACAGCAATCAATGAGGATCACTGCAGCCTGGTGTTCCCAATCAAACCACTGTGGCAAAGCAAACCCCAGGAACCTTTGAAGATGTTCAGTGGCCTGAGGAATCATCTCGGTGTCATTATTCCACCCAAATACCCACAACAGTTGCCCAGGTTCTTAATTGCATAATCCATGCTAATAATCTCTCACAGACCAACTCCCCTAGTTATCAAGGTGCACAGTTTTAGAGGAAAGAGCCAGTTGGTCTCTCCACGAGGATAATGCACATTAGTGTCCAGACACCACAGGCTTCTTTAAGCCCCAATCATGACTGTTGGCTCTTTCCAATTTCTTTACCCTGCTGAGCTCTGTACGAGAGAAAGAATTCATGCTGAATTACACAATGTCTAGGACAAGGGTGATCACGCTTTCACCAAGTGAAAAAAATGGACAGATGGAGAATGACTCTTTACAACTAATTGGATCAGCCAGAGTTCTAAACAGCAGAGTTTTATTAAGAAGCGGACAGGAGAAGCTGATGAAAAGAAAACAACTAAAAACCACTAAGCACTATGCCTTTGATATGAATACGAGTTTTAGTCATTTCATCCCTCTTTCCCAATTCCCCTTTTACGAGTTGCAAAAGTAAAATACACCAGGAAATATTAACTGAATATTGACTGGCTTCTTAAAATAACATACCTGTTTTAATTACCTGATGATTGAAGCATGAGCTTAAAGAAAGAGACAAACAATTCATTTGAAACAATTCATCCATTCCATTTGAAACAATTCATCCATTCACATTTAGAAACTTAAAATGAAAAGCAGAAGATTTTCAATAGATAGCAATAGATTAATTGGGTAGGGCTGCATGCCCTATACTCTTTTCATTCTCAGAGGTAGAAACAAATAGGATGCTAGGGCAAACATATAATTGCCAGCAATTGATGATAAATCATTCTAAATCCATAGCTAAACATGAACAAAGACTTGATATTTCTTCAAAAGGTTTTTTTAAAACACATTTGTTAATACATATGATGTACTATGCATTCTGTACAAAAACACTTCTTAGTAAATAGAAAACAACCACTGTCAGTACCAAACAGGACACCCCCTTTAAACCCTGTCAAGTTTACCCAGCACACAGCACATAACTGTATCCCTCTCTCTCTGTGGGGAGAATTGATCTTGTACCCTGTGGAATTCTGCACAGATAATAGGCTATTTGGCTTTGCTTTGACACCACACACTTCAGGCCTCGCTTGTCGCCCTGCCTTCCCTGGATGTGAGGCTGATTTTTTATTCAACAAGATCAGCAGGTAGATGGGAGGTGTTTTTTTAAATCAAGCGGCTAGAAATTCATGACTACAGGCAAGTCAGTAACTCAGATCAGTCTCATGTTATCGCATGGCATCATTCAGACTGCTGTGTCACTGCAAACTGCTGTTGTTTGTAATGGACAGGCTAGTGGTAAGGATGGTTTCACATAGAGAGAAAAAATGGGAGAAGGGAAGTTTTTTTTCCATTCTGTTTTATCTTCAATTCTTACATGGAGCAGGCTGAAATATGCAGATGTATAACCTTTTTTAAAAAACCTGTTTCTGGTTCTCTGTGTCTGACTAGCTCAACTTCTGCCTTTCTTCAGGACAAATCCTGTGAAACACAGATGGGAGTTGTTGAGTTTCAGTCCTTTCTCATTCCCAATACATTTTGCTCTGTACTTTGTCATCACACCTGCATTCTGATACTCGAAAGAAATGGCCTCATGTATTTAATTGAATATTTTAAACATGGATATCAAACAAAATCTGAAAAAAAATGTAAGGGCAATCAGGGTAAATCTCCATTATGAAACACAGTAAAAATGAAAACATTACAAAGTTAGTGTCAGACATGATTGGAGCATTTAAACAGTCCTGGCCATGCTGATGCGTAGACCTAAACAGCCTCTGGACAGACTGCTGTGATATGTTGTAATACTTTCCTTCACAGTTACAGTAGAGGACAAAGGCTGTCTCAACGTGGTTATCTCATGGAGACAGCATTAGCAAATTAGTCCAAATGACGTTCTACCAGAGAAAAGGGTCTAGAGAACAAAATGGTCTTGCCATTTTTTCTTGAAGTTGTCTTGTTATAAATCTAGCATTGTGTGCTTTTGCATTGTCATGTTGGGAAATCAATACTTACAGATTGGCATGCATGAACAAAAAGACACGTTGGCTCAAGGACTTTGTCAATATGCTACCGAGTGGTAAGGTTGCCCTCACACACAGTCTTGTGTTAAAGGAGATTCCACCCTACATCATTGCACTTTTACCATTCCACTGATTAGCTTGAATAACATGACAGACATCATAACACTCACTCCACACATGTTGTCCTTCCCCATGTTTATCAAGGGATTATCTTCCACTATATTCTGCCAAAACTTTTGATGTTCCCTGGCCTTTAGAAGGTGGTGGATTGGTCTTTCAGCTGACAACATGTTACCCCCGAATGGCTTTCAATCATTTACATGTAGACAGCAAGCTATGGTTGATCTTCATGGGTTATTTCCTCCTGGAATACCTTAAGCTGTAGTCACGGCAACTTGAAATTGATTACATAGATGGATTGGACTGATATGATGGTTCTGGGCTGGTGTGGTGACCCTCTGCTTTCCATGACATGGCCTGTCCTTCACAGAGCTGTTTCTCTGGTTTCTCTGGACAAGCCAGCTGATAGTTGAAGACAAACATTTCATTCTCCAGGAAGTACCAGGAGAACTTCATGCAGGGAGCAATCAGGCAATTTTCACTACTCGTTCTAGACATGGTCCTACACTTTGCTGTTCTTATAGATTCTTAATGAAGATGTTTAGGACATTTGAACTCAGCTCAAATACCAAACACTGAGTACATGGTGTTTTAGGAAGTCAGTTGATTTTAGCTGTTTTTTGTTTTTCCAACAACAACCAAAAACACCTACAGTAGGTGCGACTTTCCCAGAAGCCAGTTAACCTACCAGTATGTCTTTGAACAATGGGAGGAAATCGGAGTACACAGAGGAAACCCACTCAAACAAGGGGAGAACATGCAGACAGCGCCCCAGGTACAGAAGTGATTTTTGAAAGGCCTTTGACAGAGTTCCTCATAAAAGATTCATTCTCAATTCACAGAGTGTAGGTATTCTAGATAATGCACATGTATTAATCTAGAACAATGGTTATTGGGAATGAAAAGAAAACTAAGGGTAGAGTTAAGAGTAATGTAATTAGTGGGGTACCACAGAGATCTATTTTAGGATCATTTCTTCTGAATGTATATTAGTAAAGATTCTAATTTGATGATTGTGATTCTGTCAGTTAGCAGTTAGTTTGCAGAAGCTCTTTGCAGATAATAGGAAGATTGAAAAAATCTGTACGCATTGCTCAGGAAATTCAACAAGATATATATAAAATTCAAGAACAGGCTGACACCTAGCAAATTATATTTATTATAAATGTCTAGAGTATTACATGCAAAATGAATAGAAATACATAGAAAAATGTAAATAATGAAAAATATAGGTAAGATGGGAATCACAGAGCTTTAAAAAAATCTGCAGAACTATGACAGTAAGTGTCTAAGTGGATGCATCTTAATCTTCTAGAGAAATTTGAAACAGAATAAAAACAAACAAAAAAATAAGATTTGCAGTTAAATATATAAGATTTAAATTGATGGTATAATAAAATTATAAAAACTTTTTATTTTGTACTAAAACATTTTAAATATTTAAAAATATTGTGTAGAATTGTGGGCACTGCATTATAAACATTTTTGAAACACTAGCCACTTGCAAAGCTTCTGTGAAACTAAATCTCCTTGATCTCCTTGAACTCTGATGGATAAAATTAATACTACACAACTTTACAAAATTAAAAATTACAAAAACCTAGACTGATACTACGTCAACTTCAGGTTTTTTTTTTGTATGAAAAGCAACAAACATAAACAAAGAATTGAACAAAGAGAACTGTTCACCTACTAGCTTTGCTTGAGGAATAAGATGCAATTTTTAGGTGGGTAGCTGTGTCAGCATGCATAGGCTCCAAAAAAAACAAGTAATAGGTTTATTCCATGCTGAAAAAAAGAAGAAAACACAATGTTGTGTTTTCTTTCTTCTTTTTTTCAGCATGGAATAAACCTATTACTTGTTCCATATGTAATTGTTTACAGCTCAGATCTTAGTTCAACAGTTATGTAACAATTCTCTTTACTTTATTAATGTCCTTTGAGTGAAAAAGGAATTCAAATGTGTCTTCGTAATTTGTAATACCACTTTTACATGAATTATTTCAAAGCACTTTTATTTTATATTTATATAAAACATTCAAATGTATAGATACTGTAATAAACCTTCAATTTAAAACAGTTTATGGTATTAAATGGCTGTGACATCAATCTGTTTAACATATGGTTAACAGACAGTTCTCATGCAATTCAAACACATGCCAATATTACACTGAGACAAGTGGAAATAATGAGGAATTATTTAAAAATTATCTGGAGACACCTATACAAAGGGTAGTGGGAGTCTGGGCAAGCCAGCCATATAGTTGATGCTAATATCCCAGTTTCTTTCAAGAAACAGCTGGAGGTGTTGTTAGCAAGATAATTGTTTAGCATCCACACAGCCCAATTGACAGTTGTGGTTTGGAACCTTTCTTTTGTTCTTATCATGTATCAGACGAGAAGGTTATTTTAAATTTGTTCGACTTTGCGCAAAAGCATTTTTCTACATCCGTTGTGTATCACTTACAGTATCGCCCACAGCTAATTAAACATGAAGAGTTCGTTCTGCTGGATTCCAAATGATTTGCCTAGTGGTGACTTGTGTTTCGGAGTGAACAACGTGACTATGCTTAGCTATACATTTACTGCTGTGTTTATATAAGCCATCCACAAAGACAGAAGCTGCTTTCTTGAAAAACAGGTATTCTAATCAGTCCTATCCAGAGCGCAGTCGAACACTTGAGCAGGATTTGGTATCGGAGATAGCTTTTAGTGTTTAAATGAAAGCATGCACTGCTTAAAAAAGAAAAAGAAAAAGAAAAAGAAAGTCATTGAGCTGACAAGAATGTGCTGTATGACCTTTCCTTATTTAAAAATCAAAAGGGTGTCTGTGGTGCAAACACCAGCCTGCTCTGCGACACAGGGTGTCGGAGAGCTATAATCTATAGCCCCCTAAGTGACCTCTGTAAGCAGAAGGAAATCTGGGAGCCAGGAGCCCTGAATGTCAGTCTCATCAGTTGCTGGCCCAAACTGCAATGCGTTGTGACCCATAATGATTTATGTGGCACTGGCACAATTGATGAGAGCCAAGCCTTGGGGACAGTTAAATGGTAGTTTTGACATCAGTGAAAGCAGAGGTTAAAGGTGATCAATAACAAGGGTTTCATGCTTAATTGATCTTTCCTCACTCCTTGTTTCTGGGCCCGGCCTTCTCCGCTCCTCCATGCACTAGCCTCGGCAATTAACAGCGCCACATTCGCTGAGGCCAGCTGGTAACCAAATGCCATAGCTATTGATTGGAAGCTCTGAGTTAATTGGCACGCGCTGGATGAATAATGCATCCCCATTTCGGCCGCTATAAAGACCCCCAAAGCCATTTTTAACTTCACAGTACTTGAATACCCATGTATACAAACAGGTATTTCTCTTGCAGATGATACAAAATGTGTGTTTATATAAAGATATAAGCACACAACTAGGGAAAAGTCAGAAGACAGGCATGCTGTAAATTTGTGTTACACACATACAGTGCAATGAAACATTTATTTTAAAATACATCTTTAAAGGAAATAAACCATTCTTCTAAAGTTATTTTAACATAAACTACTAGTAATACAGGATGACAAGCTGTCCTTAATGTCAGTTTTAGCTTTTTGTATATGCTCATATAAAATAAACATTTTGGTTGCCGTTTATCCATTAGATTTATTGCATCATTTGTTCATTCATTCACTCATCTGCTGCAGTGGACTAGCATCCTGTCCAGGGTTTACCCACCTTGTGCCTGTTGCTTGGCAGGATAGGCTTCTGCTCTGCTTAGACGTGTATTGGATAAAACAGAAAATGGATGGATTGATGTTCACCCATTTTCATTTTATACCAGAGAGTAAAACAATGAATATGTTTAACATTTTGAACATTTCGTTCTAAATTACATATTATCAGTATTAACATGGGTTCACATTTGATTTTTGTAGCGAATTTGCCATTATTTTCCTCTCAAATTCTTTTCTATGGACCAGATTAGACCTTCATCTTACATAAGCTGTGGCCAATTCAATTAGCAGTATTTGTATGATTTCAAGAGGGTTAAAACCTCTTTTTAAAAGGTTACTTCACACAAAAATAGATACAGTAAAAATTTACATCCAAACCCTAGGTAGAGAGAGCTGTTAACAGATGCTCGAGTGAACTCAGACACTGAGTAAAGCAGTCAAATTTACAGCAGACACTGTACATTTCCAAACTGAGACTGTAGTATCCTTTTTGCTGCTTTGGCACACCGCCAAGAGAGGGGGGGTTCAGCCTGCACAAACCAGCAGGGCACTGAACCAGTTTCCCCCAACTTTTTTGAGTGTTTCAGTGTAAGTCCAAGTCAGGAATAATTGGGTTTGGAGCTGCACAGAGGTGGGGGGAGGGAGAGAGGGTCTTTGTGTGCGTCACATCCACTTCTGTCAAACGGTACAATTTGGTGTTGAAAATCCGCAGCTCTCTGCATGGTCAAAGGTTTACTGCATTTGAAATGTCCTCCTCTTTGCAGCTTTATTACAACTCTGGTGTTACTCAGGCAGATGTGCTCCTGCATCATTAGGATCAGACATCCAGGTGAAAGATGCTGTAGGAATCTGACTTGTTCCTGAGGAAATGTCTCTGGTCATAACCTTTGTGTGGTCACGTTGACTCATAAACCATGGTTGTGGAATCCAAATACTAGCTGCTAGGGGAAAGAAAGCAGATATCCAGGGTCTTTCTTGCCTCTATTCATTCATTATTTTTGACAGCTGGGTCTTTCAGTTCGAACACTGGTATGTAGCACAAATGAAACAAATTGGCCCTAGTGTAAGTGTGAGTCTGTGTGTGCCCTGTGATAGACTGGCGTCCCATCCAGGGTGTACCTTGCCTTGTGCAAATTGCTTATAGAAATAGGTTTTGGCTCCCCTGCAACCCTGAACTGGAAGGAGTAGTTAAAAATAGATGGATGGAGAACCTAATTGTGGGGGTAACTGTAGCATTACTCTTTTACATGTTATTGATTACCTCGTGATCCAGGGCTCAATATTTGGGAAACATTTTCCTTGTCAGGCCACAAGCAGCGTATGCTTAAATTCTGCCAAGCCATTTCATAAAGAATCTCATAGGCTCAACAATGTGGTTTGGCAGGTGGTCCCAAATTCCTACAAATCTACAGTACGTACACATGGTATATATCTACATTTTCTGCCGTAAATGACGCCAAGCATAAAATCCATATATCTCTTTTTAAGGGTGGTCATAGGAAGAGTCGTGTCTTTTTACATGGGTACGTGGTGAAATACGGTGGTAGATTTGAAACAAAGTGCATCTTTACAAATTTAGGAATGTGCACTGGATCTTCTAATGCAATAGGCCTCCAGGGATGATTATACTTTTCCCCATTTATACATTTCCCCATTTATTGCTGAAAATGTTTAGTAAATTAAATTTGAATCTATTATTATTATTATTATTATTATTATTACTACAACTACTACTACTGATTCTGGTGTTAACTCTGTTGTTTACACCACTTATGCTCAAGTGTCCTTCTTAACATAAAGCATCTGGCTCCTGTTCACACAAATCTGTATCAATCTGTCCTGTAGCACAGTTAGATAACCTGTTTTTTTACATGGAAATAATCAGCTTGGCCTCTCTCCTAACAAATAAAAATATGCAGCTTTAGAAAAGTTTACTTTAACATTTTTGGTCGAAACAAAATAATTATTTTTCGGCTCCTGGTTTACTTACTTAGCAAAGGTTTCATGGTGGCAGCTCAATCTTCTGAAGGTAAATGAATATAGAGCCAATTTATTGAGAGAATGATAAATAAATGTCTCCCTTAGGGGTATCTGGCATCATCTTTGTTGGTATGTGCAATATGCTTGTTTCCTGGAAATGATCATATTAATTAAATGCTGGGATTGCTGTAAGATTAATAATTCAAAATTCAACAAAATGCTCATATAGTTTTAAGTATATGCAATTCATAGTCTGAAGCATGTGATTCCAAATTATTGCTGGATACGGTTATTATACCTTTTAAGTGCTTTTTTCCCGAACATTACAATGCAAAATTTAATTAAACCAATCCTTCACAGAGAGTAAATTGTTATAAATAATACATAAGCACTGACTTGTAATCTGTAAGGAGTGCAGGGGTTTTAACAAAGAGAATACTACTACTGGAAAGTCTGAATGAAAAGACTTAAAACACAATTTTAGGGGGAATTAAGGTGTAAAGTGTGATTACTATTTGGACTGGTTACTCTTGAAAGGTGCTTCTGGAGCTATAGGTGTGTATACAAGGATTATTCATGAGTGTTTCTGTCCATGAACCTCAAATTGTCAGAATAAAATGTGAAAGCAGTTTGTCAAGGTGCGTGATCACATTTGTCAAAGACTCACACCACGTATTGACATTATTTTATTTTAATTCAGTCTTACAATCGGGTCCATTCTTCCCTTTAAAAGTAACACTAGCTGAAAGCTGTTTATAAAAATACAGAAGAGGAACAGACATGCCATTAATTTAATTAAGATATTTTCATAGCATGCAAGCCTCACATGAACGACTTTAAGACGTATTTTATAATGGGATTTGTCATCTGATTAGTAGACTTTGAGGAACCATAAAGCAACAATGATTGGAGTGAGTATAATTTGAGTAGTGCTGATGTTTATTCATCGAAACCGTCTCTATGATTGATTCACTTAACAATCACAGCTTAGTAAACCCTCATTAAACACTGACACAAACACAATGACAGGCTCTTGTTTCTTCTATTTACCTCAGCCAGAATGCAAAGTCATTGCCAAAAAAAAAAAAACAACAACAAAACAAGACAAAAAACAAACCAAGATCTAAAAAGCTTAATAAATGGGAATCAGTGAATACATTATTTACAGATTATTTTTAAAATTTAGGAGCTTTTTTATTTCTGGAAAAAAACAACAACAAGAAGCCATTCTTTTTGTGCAAACAAAACTTCCTTGTAGTAAAAAGGACAAAATCGTGTTAAAAAAATTTAATATTAAATATTTTGTATTAATCCCACCTACAACATTTACAAAATAAAAATGGCTTATTGCTTTGGTATTCTTCCAAAACATACATTACACAAATGTTATATTCCTCAAATAAACGGTTTTGACTTTAGGAAATAACTACAGTATGGTGGGGATTAGTAGGGACGGCAATTTCTGTCTGACCCTCCATTTAAATTGCTCTTCTCTAATGCCTTGCAGTGTTTTACAGTTCTGTGGTCATTTAGTTGTTTGAGGTTATCATGTTAACATATTTCAGGTGTCTAGGCGGTGTCTGGCGAAAAAAATAAAAAGTGTGGATGTGTTAATCATCTAACTCAGTATTATCATGAGTGTGTGATATCAAAAACTATGTTTATACTTAATAATTGTGTGATTAACAATATACGTAGTAAGATGGCTCGTATGGGGTGCATGAAAGGTACGGATGTTATTCCAACTCTACGTTTTGGTGATTTCTATTAATATGTCGACTTTTTTCTCAAGGTTGTAGATTTCTTCCGCTCATGAGTGTCCACATTTCTATTCGCCTCCCCTAGCTACGTGAGTTGTTACAATTCTTCTTCTCTCCTGGAAAACACGCACCAGGTGACAGCACGGTGTATGGGCAAAACTGGAGCGGTTTATGAGCAAATAACGACAAGAAGAAGTCTTCGGAACACAGCTTACCTCGATACAATTCACAGAACCATCTCTATGCTATCTGCGTCATCCATGTTTTCTCCTCGTTTTTTCAAGCTATGATAATTAACGTCCGATAAAACTAATATGCAATTTCTTTGGAAGTTTATTCCCCAAAGGCCGGCACTTTGCAGGCAGGTGAACTAAACCGCCGAGACAGCTCACTTGACAACTGTCAGCTGAGCCTGATCCAGAAGAAAACAAGCTGGTTATTAGCTCTAGTGGTCCACCTGGTTTAAAGTGCCTGGCAATGGAAATGCTTTTGAAGTCTCGTGATGTGCTTCCACTAGACGGTCCGAAACCTCGTTTCGACTGCATACTAAAAAGGAGACTTCAAGGCTCTTTAATGAGTCTTCCTCATGAGTTGGTGGCTTCTGCAGAATGCTACCGCGCCGTCTAAAGTATTTGTGTCCATCTCTAATTACTAGGTGAATCGTGTTGTCCTTGAAAGCAGTGGCAGCTGTTCTTTTCTCAGCACCGAAGCGAATTAATCTACTTTTTTTCTCAAATAAACCGACAGAGGGCAGTCGGACTTCACAAGCCGAGACAAAAGTCCGTCCTGTGAATACTGCTACAATATCCATTGAGACGGAGTCAGACAGCATTAGACACTGTATTTCATCAATGGGCAAACTGAGTGTGGATCCAATACAGCGAGAGAAAAAGTTTCGGCAATCGTCTTCGTCAAGCTTATTAAAAGACGGGGAACAAATAGGGGTATTTTTCTATAATAAGGTATTAACTTTGCTGGATCTGTAACACTATGTTAAAAATGGGTTTTGAAAGTAATGCACGATTTTAAGCATTAAAGAAACCTACAGCCACAAAAGGCATGTTTTGTGCGTTGTCTAGAAGACGTGATATTGTTTTCAATGAAGTTGCGTTGATTTTAACAGAATATTACACTAAGGATAACAAATAACAAAGAACGCAAAAACATACTCATCAGCATCACGGAGAACAAATGGTGAAGAACATGTTTTATTTTTAAGGGATTATTAAATATATATTCAACGTGTTTAACAAAATATGCAGCCTATCTAATAGTATTAAAGTTCTTAAACACCAAATATGCGTGATTACGTTTTGTTAAGTGTTTCATCTATTCGTGCAATTATACACAAAACTATACAGGAAAGGTCACAAACGAGAAGAGACCATATCGACATCAAAAAGGGCACACTATTTATTAAGGTTTATCAAAGACAGGAAAGCAAATCGATGCATCTAGCCTATTTGGACGTTAGCAGCGAATTAGCTCAAAAGTCTGATCTTGTTTCTTGTTGAATTAAACAAGTTTCGGCTTTAACAACATGGCTGGGTAGCCTGTCCCACATTCCCTCAACCATTTGTATAAAGATGCAATTAGTTCTGTTGACTTTCTTAACTACATTAATTGATGTCTTTTCCCCAGTGACTGTTTTTCATTTTTAAGTGTAACATAATGGAAGAAGGTCCATAACTTAGCAATCTTAAAATATTAAAAATAAGAACCTTGACTGAACAAATGTGTGTGCAAAGCCTTCTGCTAAGAAAAATAAAGTATCATTAAACTGATACATGTATCCTTTCAGTGTATATGAATGTGAGGAACCATATTCAGTCTCACTTAAAAACTGCACAAAACGATTCTACATTTCACCACACAGAACTTAAACTTAATGGGACTCTGTATTAGCTGATTTCTATTATGTTAAGCAAATGAAAACCAAATTTGAGTAATGCATTTTTTTCTTTCCATATTTTTGTAAGGTATAAAGGGATTGAAAAATATTTTTTCGATACGTACAGTGAAAATAGAGTTGTTGTCTCAGAAGGGAAATCCTTTTCTTTCAGGGTGGTTATTGTCATGACATGGGCTTCTTAATTGATCGTTCATCACTGCAATAAGGGAATTTAAGTGGCAAAAGCCATTCAGCTCTGACCGTGCTGTCAGTCAGAAACCTGTTGATGCCATGCTTAAAGCAAAAAATGAAATACCTACTGCTTCTGGCGGAAATGTGTAATTCTAGCATGTTCTATGTCATCTTTCTGTGGCTTTTTTCTTTAATCCTGATAATCAAAATATTTGAAATCTACATCTGAAGGCAGTACTGTTTATGGTTTCTTCCTCAGCTAGTCTTCTTCAGTCTTTAGCAAACTGTACCATACTAACAAGACAAAAAGGGAATCATGATGTCCTAATATTTTTGGATTACTTTTAGGAAAAACAACAGTAGAGAAGCCAAATCGGACAGGAAAGCATGCAGTTACGATACCAGCCAGTGGGGGAAGAGCTCATTTTGACATCTCTGGAAAAGGTTGCTTTTCAAAAGAGATTAGAGAGTTAAGCTGATGCCTCGGTCCCAGGGACAACACATCTCTGGGTTCTACCTGTAAGCAAGTCAGTTCAGCCTCCAGCTTCTTCTGCTCTGACTGCTGGCAAGCTAATCATTCTGCCATGAAAACCCAGAGAACAGACTTGTAGATGCCAATTAAAAGAAAATAAACCTTACCCAGAACGCATTTCTCTACCTTTGAAGGCCTCCATTTCGTTTCTTCTTGTTTGCAACACATTCCCACTGTGATCAAAGTGTACCGTTTTTTTTAATCCACTATTTGCATAAAACCAGGGAGATCTGACTTTTACTGTGGTATTTCAAGTTTCTCCTGAAGATCTTGTGGTGAAAAGTAGGTGCGCTACAGTCATGCAAGACTCAGAGGTGCACAGCGTACATCTCAGCAACGTTATCTTCAGAAAGAACAAAATGCATTGTGGTCATACAGGGCTGCACTGTTGCAGAGTCACTGGGCACAGGGTCTAGCACCTCACTAAATCCTGAGAAGGAGCTGAAAGATTTAAATTGAACAAAAAAAAAGGAATGATAATATGCTTTTTTGAAGATACAGAAGAGATGGATTTTAACAACTGATGCTGTAGAAGTGCTCGCATCAAGTTTTTGGCTTTACATCAAATTTGAGGCTAAGTTACTTGGCCAGGGCCACACATGGTCAGTCATTGACAGAGCCGTGGGTTAAACAAGGAACAAGCCCGTCTCCTTACCCAGTAGATCACTGGGCCTCCATATAGACTCTCCAAGTCGGTAATTCATTCACGAGGAAAAAGGAAACAAAAAAATAAAATTGTTGACCGTTGTTGTGTGATATTTACAGTATCTTCTACTGGATTCCCAACTTAAAACCTGAAAGAAACAAAACAAAACAAAACAAAACCGAAAATTCCCAGCTGCTGCAACCAAGCCTTATGTTTATCTACATGAAACATACAGTATAACTCTAATGTATGGTTTCATAAATAACACAATAGTTTTTTTTTCTTTTCCAGTGCTCTGCTAAACCTTTTCATATGATAAGTAGGTGTTCACACTGTGTCCGTATTGTTGCCAACCTTTCAAGCTACCGAGAGGAAAAGTTAACTTTTGGAGAAAAGGAATATTTAATGAAAATAATTAATAATAGATTATTCTTTTTCTCCTTCAGTATCAAGCATTTATTTATAAAATATACGGTAAGGCAAAAGAGAATGTTCAATAGGGGCTACGACAAAACACTAACGATCTGCCATCATGTGCGAGAGAGTCAGAACACGGTTATAAACAGCGACGTGAGATGTCTTGATAGTTTTTTAAAGCTTCGCAATAAAATATCGGGCCAATGCTGAGCTCTGTTGAGGTGTCGCGTTTTTATTTGGGTTTTTAATTGCAGTGACCAGAAGGCTTTCGTAAACTCCTATCGAATGGCTATTTTGTTCACACCACCGTTTTGTTAAATTGTTAAATTTTGTTAAATCTATCTAATCCAGTCACCTGTAAATATACTATATATATATAAGTATATTTAGTATATGTTAGTAATAGTTATAATCATCATTTTATTCGTATCTTGGTAAACATATCTCGTTTATCCTAATTTATTTACAAGACATGAACTAAATCCCGCTGTGTTTATTCAAAGCGGAATCCCTTGAGCCATTTATTTCCACGGTATTTTTCTACCATTAACCAGCCTAATCCTCACTAATCACGGCTAATCCGTATTTTGTGTATTTTATTATGCTTCGTTTGCAGGATATGTTGTAGAGCAACCAAACTGTAGACAATTACCTTTATTTAACTCTAGCACTTAAAAACCACATTACACTCACGCCTCAGAGTGAAAGAGTTTACCGGCAGATCACGATAACAAACAGAAAACTGTACTTTCTTCTAACCGCTTTTGATGAACACTAGAAAGTGTTGTAGTGATATTTGTTGTGGTGTTAATTACATATCATTGTTCTAAAGCTGAATTTCCCGCAAGTGGTATTGAACTACGAGTAATTTAGGATTGAAGCACATGACGCTGTTGCCGGGTGTCCAGTTAATTCTGGCTCCTGTTAGTTTCTCAGACTTCACCAGCAGAAGGCGCGGCAGACCAATGATACAGTCAGGACAGTGCTTAGCGGTTCAGTACAACCGTAATTATGGACAGAAGTTTGACGAAGTCTCTTTCAGATCAATTTAGTTTTTGTTTCATTAAAACTGGTTGCCATCACAAGCCGCCTCTGCAATTAAAATGGAATGCAGAAATGAACAACGCACATTTGTGCACAATGAATAATGCGCACATCTAAAGGCTACAGCCCATTCTCTCCAAAGCTGAAGAAAGCAGATAGACATATCTGTTTCGGTATTCTTGGCAGGCTCATTGCGTTAAAAAAACGCAAAGATATTGATTCAGTTACGACAGAATTAAACGATATATTGTGATATGCAACACTCCTTTGTTAGCCAAATCATCCATTTTTATGGTACCACTTATAAATCCCTGTAGTAAAATGCAATGAAGGCAGGTGTAATGACACGATTCATTTTTATTATTTAGCTCCTCAACAGCTGTGAAGTAACATCTTGCAAAGCGCAATAAGAGCTCTTAATAGCTTCGTGTCTTAATAACGACGTTAAGAAGGTGAAACTCACTGTCTCAGGTATTTCATTTTGTTCTCAAACTTCCCATAAATTATTTGAAATAAATACAAACACGAGGCTTCTTTGCACTTTTGTGACTGTCTATTGGGTCTATTGCTTACACAAATATTTCGGTGAAAATTCAACATAATTTGGTCCTAAAATACATCACATTTAAGAGGAAAATCATCAACAACAAAACAGCCAAGCTCACATAAAACATAAGTCAGTTCTTCAAATACTAGTTTAATCTTTTTAACATTATTATAGGAAGGCATAAAATGCAACAACCTGTGAAACAACAACGACAGCAATAATAATAATAATAATAATAATAATAATAATAATAATAATAATAATAATATGCAGTTATTAAGATTTTCTACTCTTTAGAGCGCTCAAATATACCATTATATTATTACCATTATATTAATACCGTTATATTGTACCAAACAAAAACAAAATGTGCACTCCGGGAAGTCGGTCGGACTGTTCTTTTTCAGATACTTTTTGGCTACTTGTAAACCTAGAGTGAAAGTACATTTTCTAGTTTTTGTATTGGACGTTCTGAGGGATGGAACAAATGCTGCATTTAATATTTCAACCGAAGTCGAAATGCATTGACAAAATAAACAAACATCTAGTCCGATACAGGTGTCCACTTCAGTCGTTTTTGTGTTACTGGCTTTAAACAAAGCTAAGCTTAGGCCAACGGTCCGGAATGCCGTTCACCACCATCTTCGCTTGATGGATATCATTACAATTTAGCGTTCAAATCTGAACTACATGAACATGTGCAGCTCAGACACTGCTTCACAGAATTGTAATAATTCTCTGGTACCACTTCAGAATTATACCCATCCTTTGACACCACGAATTTCCTAAAATGAAAAAAGAACGTAAACCGTACTTTCGCCATCAAGTATTTTGTAAAACCACTTTGGCGTCATCTATTTCAAAGCACTTCTATATCCATGTTTAATAAAATGTTAAATTAATGGAAGATAGACCTGCAACGTTTATGGATACAAAAGGCATACCAGACGGTCAGAAGATTCCCTTGTAACATCATGAAAGAATCGTACAGTTCCTATGGAATTCAAACTACGGACAATATCAGCACCGAAACAAGTGGCACCTGCTAGGAAACGCTTTTAAAGAATAAAAGGAGCTACTTCTTTACACAAAGGGTTGTGGGGGTCTAGGGCAAGCTATTAAGCCCTGTTGTTGAAGCCTATAACCTGACTTTTTTCAAGAAAGATCTTGATGAAATCCTTGGGTCAGATACTACCAAACGGGTGACATGGGCCACATGGTCTCCTCTAATCTATAACCCTTATTGTACTGTGTGGCTCTTTTGATGTCGGTATATCGGATATAATTCATATAACATTTTGATTGCTGATATTTCAGACCCCCCCACTAATAGCAGATACTACAGATCAGATGTAAAATGTGTCATAACGTTAACAAAAAAGTTTTGTTGGTCAAAATATGGACCAATCCATCTGTGTTATCGATATTGAAAAAGACAAGACATGGCTGAAAAAAAAACTGTGTCTGTGAAAGTAATGTTCACATTTTTCTAATACTCAGATAAATACTGTGACAACTCAACATTGCTGAGTATCCTCGGGGCAATACGACCTTAATGGATTTTTTTATGCCAAATGCCAAAGACATAGCTAACTAGAAAATATTACAAACTATTCTACTGTTTACTCGAACACGTTTCGTTTTGTTTTTTTACATATTCTGATAATATAAAAACGTCCTAAACTATCACACGTGTCCATTAGCTTCCGTTGAGCTGTGGTGTAATAGTATAGCTACTGTAATGTAGTGCAGATGGATATTTTGAGTAATGTTCGCATTAAAGATCTGGAAAAATATATATAATCTGAAAACGACGAAGCAGGTGTCATCTCACACTTCATAAAAGACAGAAGACTTTTTCTTGTATATATGTTTTATGTAAGTAATAAAATATTACTATAACATAAATATAAATGCGACTTTGCAGTCTACATTTTGCAACAAACATACAACAAATGTAGTTAACAAATAATTTGAAATCCACTGCAACATAATCATTAAAAGAGCTAAACAAAGAAAGCTCCAACACACTTAGGAAATAAATATATAAATGGTCAAATTCATAAATGAAATCATATTAAAATATCTTCTTGGAATTAGTAAGTGTACAAAACTGTCCAGAAAGAAAACAAAACAAAATGAAAACGAAACAATAAATTCCCAAACAAATACATATGTTTACATATTCGACATATTTACATACTGGAAAGAAATAAAATTGGCAATTGTTTTAAATCTGTTCTCGGAAAACTAAACATTTTCATGTATTTATCCTTTAACGTTGCTGAATATAATTGCCCATTACTTCCCCCTGTTAAATCAAATTCTCTATGCAACCAAATTGTAAACAGCAAAACGCACAATATAAGGAGATTGGTTATCACCTACGATTTTCCCTTTTTAAAAACAAACAATAAATACATGTATTTTGAAACGGATCCCTTCATTAACGTTGTCACACCCAATCCTCCGAATATGTAAGCAGTGGAATGATTTAACGACATATGTGGAGAAAAATCTGTTAATGTTCTCATTTGTTTTATGAGCGGGGTTGGACTTGGACCTGGGCATTTTTTAGTTTGATACCTGAGTTTTCTTTTTTCTTTTCGTGTTACACCAAAACCTTTCTTAGGGTTTGGCTGGAATAGTCCAAAAGCCAGTGAATCAGTAGACAGCGCAACTAGTTCAAAAAATGTTGTAAACATGAAGTTCATCCGCACAATTACAAAGAAATACGTGCACAATGAAGGGGAGGGTTAAGTTAGACAAGAAATTTAAGTGCTTCATGCAAATAAATGAAAACCAACCAAACAAACCAGGAAATAAAAATGTGATTACTGGAAAAGTCATTCGTGTAGTGTTCTATTTAGGCGATACGCAGCCTGTCTTGATACGAAACTTTCCAGTTTGCCAGCTGCGACGCCGAGTTTATTGGGGCACTGCCAAAACTGTGATATCTGTTAAGAAATTACAATGTTATACTTCCGACATAATGGCATGAGATGTACCTGCAGTTTCAACCTTTCTTACACGTTTTCCCGACATTTATACGCACGGCAGTAGTCTTCATTCTCGGTAACGTATAGTGTTTTATAAAGATTTGTTAAATTATAGATTTAAAGTCGTACTTTTTTTTCAGTAAAGCAGGGACACGATTAGTTCAAACAACACAAAGCAAAGTATCACAATAATTCATACAAAAGAAATATCAATTTCGAATTTGAGGAATAGGAAAAAAAATCTATCCACTGTCTGCTAGACTGGCAATAGAAGCGCCTTGTGTGCGATAGGTTTTTGATTGAAAATGAGGTTGAGGTGAGTCTTAGCAGGTTTAGACGCCTCAAGAAGAACTGCCCGGCTGCGGCGCTTGTTTCCCTTTAACACACGAGCAAGGTCGAATTCCCTATTGTATTTGATCATTTTGGTAAATAAAGAGATCTTTGTTTTACTTGAACGCACGTGAATTCTGAGTATTTTCCTTTTTTACGCGTGCCCAACACAGCTAACATCACATCTCCGGTCACTGGCGATACTCACTTTGCAGTCTCTCTGTCCCTTTTAAAAATTTGTAAATTCCCATAGTCTTGTTCTTTTTTTTAATTCTTTTCTTTTTTAAAACAATAGTTCAAGAAATCAGTCACTGTACTGAGGTCTGCAGTGTGTGGCGGAGAGGTGGGGTTTCTGCTTGTGAATATACATCCTCCATGCTAGGGTGAGGGACACCGGCGGGAGTCATTCTTTTCTCTTTCTGTCTTCTGTTGCAAAACCAAACTCTGACAACTTCTTTTTCCAACTGGAGAGTGCCTGCTAGGCTGGTGATTTCATGCGCAGAAGGTTTGGGGCATTTTAAGAAATGGTTCTCTAAAGCCCCCTTGACCCCGACTTCAATCGAGGTTCTCTTCTTTCGTTTCCTCCCTTGGGCGGCTATTTTGTCCAAATTCGTGGGACTCCCCGTGTTGGAGTCGGTCTCCTCCAGCCACTTGTTTAACAGCGGCTTAAGTTTGCACATGTTCTTGAAACTCAGCTGTAACGCTTCGAACCTGCAGATGGTGGTCTGCGAAAAAACATTACCGTAAAGGGTGCCCAGTGCTAAGCCCACGTCTGCTTGCGTGAAACCCAGTTTGATTCGCCGCTGCTTGAACTGTTTGGCGAACTGTTCGAGGTCGTCGGAGCTGGGCGCGTCTTCATCCGAGTGGTCCTGGTGGTGGCTGAAGGGCTGTTGTGGGGACTCCATCTGGTTGTCATGGCTACCTGCGTCTTCATGGAGGGGGTCCCTCATGCTGTGGTGGAGCGAGGAAGGTTGCGGGCTCAGCATGGCGTTGAGATTCGTGTAGCCCGACTGGGAATAGACCAGAGACTGGTGCCCATTGGAAGCGGGCGATAAGGGAGACAGGTGATGCGTGGTGGTGGGTGCCCATGATCCGTGGTGGCTGTTTTGTGTCTGTTGGTGAACCAGGTGAGATCTGTGATGAAAACCGTTGCCCAGGTCTTCCCGGCTGGCCTGGACGCTAGTTTTGCTGTGGTCGGGCTGTCCAATGTGGGTTGCACTGGTCCAGTCACTGTTTGACGTGGGCAGCCACTGGTGATGGGTTAAGCTCATCGGATGTCCCGTGTTGGTAGCAAGTCCTTGTAAGTACTCGTGGTGCATCATTTTCTGCACCTCTCTGTAGGTCGTCCCCTGATGCATCCTGTCTGAGTCAGGGTGCATTAGCGGGTTGGAAGGCAAAGAGTTATTCCTTGGAATATACTGAGCTGTTGTAGCCATGGCTCCTACTTCGAAACTGACAGCACTGGAGAGATCTCAAGGCTTTAGAGCCAAGAAGCACAACTTGCTTTGGGAGGGGTTGTGCTATTTAGGTCACTCCCCCTGCTATTTGCATTGGTTCTTGGCTGATTAATTTGCCCGAATGCTGTGCGTCCACACTCGCACGGCGCTCTGATTGGCTGTCTGCGCCGGAGCTCGCCAATGCGCGATTGGCCAGTTGTGTTGTTTTTTTTGTTTTTTCCACGAGTCGGGCCAAGCCGGTGTAGGGAAACGGCAGGGAACGAGTGCAGTCTGGAAGGGTTTCAGCCTGGTTGTTTTGCAAATAACCACGTGGGGGAGTAAAGAGATCTTTGCGAGGGGTGAAAAAAAATATTACCCTTTTTTATTTCTCTTTTGTCAGCCTAATCTGAGCTCTGCCTATTAAGCCGTATTTCCATTCTTATTCCATTTTCCCCCATGATAACACCACCCACAAAACGAGCAGTATGTAAATAAATACATTTAAACATACTTTAGAATATCACCTGGGTTTGGCTGAGTACAAACTCTTGTTCTATGAATTATTAGCTAGAAATTAATGAACGGGCGCCTTAGTGTTATTGGTCTCCAAACCACCAATATTTAATCACTGCACTTGCAGCTGGATAAAGGTAGATAATGAACGTTAAGTTTTGCACTGTGTTAGAGTGGCCAACGGAACTACCCCTTTCATCCCTCTTGCGCATATGAAACGTACCGTTAACAGTACCGTTTTCAGTAGCAACAAAACAGAAATTATCACTTTGATTACTTGAAGTAATGAATAACTTGTTTTCAATATTGCAAATGTTATTAAAGTCACTACACAGTGCATTTTGTACACATTTCTGAACACTAGTCACACTAGTAATTAGGGGATGATCCGAATCAAATTGCAAAAAATCACTCCTAGACCTCGTTCTTATTTTGCCCCGTGGCTCTATATACTGTACGCGTATCCACATCAAAACTGCTTTGGGTAAACTCGTATTAAGTCACTACCAGATTATATTGCTCGGATATAACAGTGGTTAGTAAGTAGCTGGCGGAATAGGAGAATGTCTTAACCATCAAAATATGAAATACGCAGATTGCCGTTTTAATTAACTGGTTGTGAGGGAACCGCTCACAAAACTTTGGCTACAGCCAAAAAGTAAACATTACCAATGTTTTCATTAGTATTTTCTGAAGACCAGCTTATAATAATAATAATAATAATAATAATAATAATAATAATAATAATAATAATAATAATAATAATAATTATTATTATTATTATATCAACACTCCTATTCGATTTTCTGTGGAGTTTTATTGTGTTATTCATCGCTTCGGAATAAACAACTGTCCCTGTTTCATTTTGCTTACAATATTGCAGAGAACGTCAACTAGTACGTTCCAGCTTCTTTTTAAAATTCAATATTCGCATTAACTGTGAAATGTTTGGGGTTAAATTCTACAAACAAAAGTATAAAAAAGTATTTAAGGCTGTAAAGTGCGTTTGAAATTGGAAAGATGAAAGTACCAAATCGTTGACTTCAACTTCTTTCTCTATTGCGACAATGGTTGAAATTGGTTTACCATGCGGAAAAAAAAACGTTTTTGAAACCGGTTAATCCGAAAAAATCGTCTTTGTTGTTATTTAAGATGGTATTCTTCACAGGCCATTAAAAATGTTTTGTAAGATTTCAACCAAAGTTTTAATTCCGGCTAAAAAACAAATCCGCGATCAAGCCTGCGTGACATACCATTAACATTTTTGTATTTTGAAATTCCCTGCAATAAGCCACCAGGTCTATAAAGTTTGAGCTGCGCTTAAAATAAACCGTAAACTCATAGCATAGTATTTAATTGTGTTATGTGTTTCGGTGTGTTTTAGCCCCTTTTTATACAATAGGTACATCGCTGCACATCTTAAATGTCGCATCCCGTCGTCTAATTGCAATCCTTGCAATGAGGGTTAAATTGATTTTTTCTCCCGTGACAAAGCAAAGTCCGCAAGACACGGGGCACCTCAGCCACCCGGGCCAGCAAGCTGCAAAGAGCTGTTCAGAAACAGGCTGGTGTTTCTCCCTCCCGAGTTTTTTTCCCCCTTTGCAGTTTGTCTGATTATTTTTCCCTTCACGTTTTGTCCCAATAGCAAATTACCAATTCTATGAATTGCAAAGCAGCTGCAGAGAGGCAGAGGGGTGGGGGAAGAGATGGGAAGATTGAAAGGGATCTTTTGCAAACACAATCACGTTCTTAAATGGAAATTCAGAGGCTTTAAACAAATCTTACATCTCCCTCTTTCCAGTCTTCCAAAACTCTGCAATCAGAGACATGTTCGACCTGCTATAAAATCCCAGCGTTTTAGCTGAGTTTTAGGCAACGGTCCTATTTTTGAGTGTTTTAGATCAGATTTACAAGGAAAGGCGTACAGATATCTAATCCCTGATCTGGATTTAAAGCGACAGCCGGTGAGTTTCTGTTTCTTCCTTTATGATTTTCTGCTCTTTTTTTTCCACAACAAGTAGATACTGACACCAGACGAGTTTGAGGAAGTGTCTCATAATCTCCGCTTTGAGGTCACAGGTGATTTTCATCATCTCGAGGAAGGCGTGGTCTTTATTTATTCATTCATTCTTTCATTCATTCACGGCTAAAGCTTTAATCACCTGTTGGAAGAAAACTGTATCGGTGTTACCAAACCTTAGCGTGTATTGGCTAAACGTGTTAAAAAACGTTTTATAATTTAGCGTTTGGCCTTGCAGTGGACCAGCCGATTAGTGGCTTGAGTATCGACAAAACTAATCTATGGTATTACGATGCAATTGGTAATGCAAATAAGTGACACCTTTTCCTAAATTATCTGGAAAGCTCATTCTAGAGGTAAGGAAATTGGTCATAATTAACTTAATTATTGGTAACAACAACAAAATAGTGTTAATAACAGTTAATAAGTAACCAGTAGGTTTCATTCTAATGTTTTATTACACAGCCTTATAAGATCATTTCAACATTACAATCATCTAGAAACCCCCACAAATGACATCAAAGCATGTCCGCTCTGGACAAAAATTAAAATTGTGAGTAAACATCACGTTGCCATTTGAATTCTATAAAGTATGACTCCCCTGTAACGGCATAGTTAAATAAAAAAAAGAGTAAACTACATATTGTTATAATTACAAAGCAATGATAAATAATAATTGGTTGTGGAAAGATCAAGACTTCTAATGGTAAATAAAACACAGTAGTGTTGATTATAAATCGGAATGATGTTTAGGCATTTAGATTCCCGATATTGCAAATAAAGAATTGTATTTATTTTGCTATTATGTCAATGTATCCAAATTAATGGGCGCACACCTTAACTTCAACTCACTACAAATCAGGTAGGACATGGAGGAGAAGGGAGACGGCAGAGTGAGAAGTGTACCCTTTATAATTATGTATCAAGCTCGAATACCTTGCCTGTGTTCGTCTGGCTTCAGACCCTGAGAAGTTTGAGTCAAACTCACTTAGCCCTCAGAAAAGGGGATATTGCGAATTCCGCATAAACACGCCATCTCCAGGAGCAAGTGTCGGCCTTAGCCAGCAGAGTAGGCTTTACTTAGATGTATACATACTCAGAAGAAAAGGTAAGAAAGCCCTTTTAATTAAGAAAGAAACTGGACACACGAAACCACGCTCTCCTTTGTTTAAAATAACACATATATATATATTTTAAAAAACCCAATGGTAGTTCTAAAATAAGCTAAAGCGAAAAGCGAATTGTCACTAAAATACAGTATATTTATTATTGATCTTATTCAGTAATAAGATTTCTTTAATGTTGCCTTAGATGGGAGATGTCCGCAAAAAAGAATCCAGCGAAACAGTGTATAACAAGCTAAAAAATGCAACACGATAACGCAAAAACTGCACACTACACCACCATAAGATCTCACAATATAAAGGATATGCTTTTGTTTGAAACGGATAAGCTCTTTTGCAGGCAAGCATTTTTTTACAATACGAGGATTGGTAAGTTCTATCGTTTATTTAACTGTTATTAGTTTTTTTTTTTGTGTGGGCGATTTTACCCCCCGAATGTTCAGCATTTAACAATGAAGATGACGCAAACGTCTGGAGGCCCCGGGTTATGACATGCAATTCAGGAGTCAGTTTCCGATGGACTTAATAAAGCTGCTTTAATATTTAGTAATTTCCCATTTTGCAGGCTATAAAGAAGTCAGGCTTTCTGGTATGGTGAGGGACCATGGCCCCGACAAACAGAGTATCTGTTGTACTGTGCCAGTCAGAGTGAAGAGTTCGCTAAAAGTGGCCAGATGCTCTCTCTTTTTTTGTGAAGAATATGGCCTTGTCTGAACGAGGTGGATTTTTACAAGGATGTTGGGGGTTACCATGGAGAGCAGATTGAAAGGGATCACAGATCTCGCGCTGAAGGATAGGTCATTCCTCTAAGGAAAAAGGGCCTCTATTTCGGCTTTTAAAGACAAAACACAAGCAGCTATTAAATATAAGACAGTACTGGGCCAAAGTATGTATCCAGACATACAGTACAGTAAAACATAACCGGGCGTACAGCTGTATTAGTCAGGAATTTAAACAAACTTTATAGTGTCTAATAAAGGGTTATTTCTGTTTCAATAAAACGGCAGGTTTTCGTTTTTAAAGTTAGCATATACCGTACATGATGCTCCCATTTGTTTACCTCGTCTGCCTTGTTTACCCCTAAACGAGAAAGGTAGGCCTAGGTTTTTTTTTAATTGGAAACATGCATCTATAAATTGTTTTCCTAACTCTTACATTTGAGCCTTAATCAACAAACACTCCAGCACGCAAATGGGAAGGGTCACAGCTACTGTAACTCTCACGATCGATTTCCATAAGTCAGTAGTAAGTAAACATGTCTCCTCTTGAAATCTAGCAATCTAAGAACACCAAACGCAACAACTAAACCTATGACAATTGTACTAGATACTTTAATACATAACAATAATTAATTTATGTAATGTATTCACTGGAATAACACACAGAGAAACTCAACAGTGCAAGTCATTGCGTCAACTTTTCTTAGTCGATCAAACGCTAATCAGTTATTGGCGTGCATCGGTGTAGACACTAATTCCTCTTATGAGGTCATTCTTCTTTATGACGACTAATGGTCGGTGCTGCGTACTGTATGTCACGTGTTAATGTCTCGCCTGCTACGATGCGTACACCGTCAAATATTTTAACAAAATAACCAGCACTTAAGATTTTGATATAACTTTCCTGTCCTTATTAACTTTTGCTTCTCTAGCAAATCGCGACACAAAAAGTGTGCAACACAAAATGCGAAAGTTGCTCTTGTAACCGTAATCGTTATTTGTATTATTTTCTAAAACTCAGAATCTACTAAAATCTGACCATAGCTCATACCAGAAAGCCCATATGTGAACTGTTCACATGGTCCAAAACATTCAAACAAAGTAATAACCAAACTCAGTGCTTTTGCAAATAAACTTAATAAAACATCATCCCTCAACACCAGAAAGCCGATGCAGAAAACGAATTATGTTTTTACGGTCTCGACACTTTAACAGGGTGTTTACTTCGGTCAATATGTACTAAAACAAATCTAATTTCAATTCATGTTAATACAATTACTCAATGTCTATACAGTTGTTATCATCTGAAAAAACAAATGATAAAAACTGCTTTGTGCCAATATGGAAGTATTCCAATACAGTAGACAACTTTTTACCAATGTTAACCCGGTTGTTTTAAGAAAGCACGGAAATGTACTGGACGGTCTACACCAATCTGTAAAGAATTGAAAGTTATTCAGTTTCTTTTAAAAGAGTCGTATTAAGCTTATGGCTGTGATTAAACTCGAATACAGGCTCTTTTTACTCTTGCATGGAATCACTCCTATTGGCGTTTTCAGAGCACTCAGTTGTTTCAGTATTTTAAGAAAAAAAACGAACGAGTATTTTTGATCATCATAATAAGCAGGATTGACAATACAGGAATAATATGGCAGGGGGGAGAAATCATCCTTATCAGTGGCTGCGATTCTTCTGCGACCGGTGAGCTGAAGAGGACGATGGTAACAACTTTTGCTCATTCATACGGATCCATTACTGGTCGCACAAAGAAAAGACCGGCTTTTCAGAAACGGACAGCTGATCTCCAGAAGGGATTTCATCACTGAGGTAACAAATTTCAAGGGCCTAATTGTGCATAACTGCTGCTGGAGAGAGTGGAGCGGTCGCGGTCAGTGCGCTGTTCACACCGTTTCTGACTATTTGACACGTTACACAAACTTTATTTTCTGTTTCTTCAGAAAAAAAAAAACAACCTGGAAACGGTAGGAAATGGAAAAAAAAGTAGCAGGGAGACGGAAAACATTCCCAAGAGCCCATCAGTCTCAGAAGCAGCCCCAGGGAGGAGGGGGTGATCGCAGTTCACTGCATTAAGTGAATGGTTTTCTTATTACTGAGCAGCTCGCCAGCTCTTTTTTTTTGTTCTAAAAAAACACACGAACGAGGCCGTAATCAGCCTCATTCCAAAAGCTGGCTACAGAACGGATTTCCTTCTGAATCTTTTCCAATGAAATCTCTATTATTAGTATTCTTTGAGTTTTATGACAGACATGCATAATGGCCACTTAGTAGAACTACAATAACGGCGTTGCGCGTCGCTCATACTTTTCAGGTGTTTCTTTTTAAAACGTGGGTCCTTCCTTTCCTATCCCCTCGAGACTGGCAAATCTTCATCCGCTAGAACGTGGAAGGATCCTTCTATCTCTCGAGTAATGAGGCGGGGCTCTGAACATTCATGAATATTCATCAGAAACTGTTACACACAACCACACAATTAGCAGTAGTATATTCTAACTTCAAACCCTGGCTAAAGAAGAGAGCTGGAGATGAAACTGTCATTCCCTCTAGGCTAAGATATCTTGTGTGGAGCCAGGGAATAAATGGTGTGAAAGCTCCTTCCAAAAGCCTTTTTTAAAAAGACAAATACATACAGTTAATGTTTTTAAAAACTGGCTCCTAATTCTGTAATATGATAAACAGCAATCCTAAAAAAAACAACAAAAACATAAAAACTTATCCTTACCAAATTTAAAATGCAAATGCCAGGGGTGGCTTGTAGGATGATGACCAAATTCAGAGGGTTTTAATCTGCAAACAATGACAGGCATTCATACTTTTTAGAGAAGTGTTGATTGTTTGTAATGTTTTGCGGCTTTGCTTTCTTTACATACATCCCATGAAAATCCACATTCATTTGCATCTCTCTGTTTCGTTAAACAGGGCAAAATGTTCACAATCTGTAAGAACTGTGACTAACAGCGTTGTCATGATTTTACTCTAAGGGAATCAGAGCAGCTATAAGAATCTTTGTCTGAAATTGAGTTTGAGGTTTATTGTACAACCTCAGATAACAATTAGCTCAGATTTTTTCAAGGTCCAGCTATCATATCTTACAAGTAAGGCTATTTTGGCATTTGCTTTCTATTAAAATAGCAGAACCCTGAATAGTTTCAAAAAGAACAAATCCAATGACATGCACTTATCTTTTAAATGTGCAAGCACTAACGTATGTGTACAGTTAAAGTATACTTTTGGTACACCACAATGCCTGCAGGAACTCAGAATTTTGCATCTGATTGTTGCGGCCATTTTAGTGTGATTATAAAAACACACGAGATCTGTAACTTTAAAAGTCTGTTTCCTTGTATTGTAAGGAAAGGACTAACCTTTTCTGTTTATCACACTATATGGATAAAAGCATGGCTAATTACACCTTTACATATTGTGTCTGTATTTGAACTTCTAACAGGCTTCAGACATTTTTGTTTTGTTTTTTCATACTGTACTTTCTATCTGCCTGCATTAGGAAGTTAATTGCTGACTTTTAGTTTCAAAGATGAGAGTTGATTTGACTTGTGGTATCATCGGGCTGATCTGCCACCCTAGGAGAAACATATTACAAGCGTAACTGATCATTGGCAGTGATTGTAAAGTGTATATAATAAAAAAAGAAGAAACAAAAATACCTATAATGTGAAATGGTGAATGTTCCTTTGAAGGAACAAGTAGAAAAATAGCGTTTATAGTGGTATAAGGTCATAAAGCATCATTGTCCTTTGCAGCCTTGTACATGTTCTGATGTGCTAAAGGCTGCAAAATCAAGTCCTTTAGTGTGTCTCATTGCTAATCAGAGGAGAAGCTTCTTGAAAGCATTGAGTCAGAGCAGTACCAAACTAAGCTTGCACTCCTCACAGAAATGCCTTGGGGATCTTTAACAACTCATCAGAAGGAAGACGAATCAACAACACAGCACACCAACACACACCACGCTGGGGTGTTTGGTAGACAGGAGCAGGAAGAGGTGATTTTAAATAGGATTCTAACCTGTGATCTTTTATCCTGAAGGCACGTTTTTTACCTAATGAACTGGTGACACCTCATCCTCACATATGGCGCCATTTTCACAGCCCCTCTTTCAGTTTGCTTGCACTGCCTGTATGTTAGGTAGGGCTCGATCCAATCCCCTGCTTTGCATTCAGGGTGATCCTATCCATGGCTGTGGTGACCAGCTACTGTACATGAAGACATATTTATTCATGTTTGGGTAAAACATGAGACGTTTTTAGAGGGTCTGAGAGATAAGCTCCAGCCTTTTGTTATCTGAATATGGATAGGCTGTTTATAGATTGTTCTTCTGTTATAGAAGATTTGGTAATCTGTGCAGAGGAGGCTTATAGAACAGTGTGCATACTGTGTTCAGAGAGCTCATTTAACTGTTCTTTTCCTTTTCTTAAAAAGCAATGCACAAAATGCATGGAAATTGCAGTTTACGTTCTTCAAAAAACAAAAAGTTGCAAAATGCATAGAAATTACAACAAATACTAGTGAATTCAGCAAAACAGTTCTAGTGTTCCAATTTATCACTGCTCAGCGCAGCTAAGTGGTGCTCTGCAGCATACGTACTCATGAATAAGACATTAAAATAAGGGAGTATTCTTTTAAGCATGCCGTTATTCACCTGTGAAGTTTTTGTTTGACTTTTTTTTGGTGATGAACTTGCACACCTCAGCAAGCTTCTTCCGGGGTCTGAAGGGTCATTGACTCAGAAAAAATAAATTGAAAAGGAGAGATCAAATCACAGACCATCCATGAATTAAGAGCAGTGTGAGAAGAAGCACCACTGCAATGCCAAATGCTTATTGTATTTGAAAACCAAATCATGTATCTGGAAACTACCTTGGGAATGATGCCTGTGGGCTGTCCTTCTTCTCTCTTTACTCCAGATAATTATAGAACATGTAGCTGGTCTTTAAGTATAAATCACCACTCTGACAACAGTCATCCGGTAAAGTCAGAAAACAGCACTCAAAAAGGTAGAACTTAAAAAGATCAAATGGGATTAAGAGGCAATGGAAATATCTGATTTAGGGTATTAAACTGACATTGTAAAAAGTACAAAATGGGGAGCCTGCCAGCCTGTTAAAAGTCATTTTGAAAGTAAAAGTAGGAGAGAGGCTCTAAACTTCTTTCACTGGCTGCCAGTTCAAGTCGGTGAAAAAACTAGGGTCAAAACTGGGTAAAAGGCATCTTTGCAAATGTCCAAGAAGTGTAAAACAAAATCAATCTCCTTAATACTAAATCGATTAAATTACAAGTTAATAGTATTCAGGAAAATATTTCCATAAGAATTCTGTAATATGTTTTGCCCCTGGAAGTAGAGAAGGGATTTTTTTGAAGACTTTAAATAGCACCATGAAACCAAAATGTACATGTAAATGTTTAACCTTGCTTAAAATGTACAGACCAATTAAAAGAGTCATTAATTATTTAGCTATTTGGTGAGAACATTAATTTTATTAAAGGGAGACTTTGTATACTCAGGCAACTTCTCCTAAAAGTTTTTGTTTTAGATCATTTATGCAACTTTCTTTCAAAAAGTACTTATCAATTATATCATTTTTCATACCCATTACAGCTATAAAAATGTGTCACATTCAAATTGTCTGGTAGAGCAATTGTCACATAGTTGTACTGTATATTAATATCTTGTTGTTACTGTAGAGTATTAGCAAGGAAAAATATCCACAGACACTGAATCATCAGCCTAGTTTAATTGCAGGTGTTCTATAGCGTGTTCACTTAGACTAGTGGTAAATTCATATGTAAATGCCTTGTAGATTTTGCCCCCAGTTTGTAATGGAGTAACCTTATTTATGTTGGCGTAATGCCTGTGTGAAATGTGTCTCTCTCTTGACAGCTTCAACAGGAATGAAGCAGAGGCAGAGCAGAAGCTAGTTGTGGCAATAACTGATCCTACATATGAGTAAGTTGTTATTTTCTTTATTACTTTTAAACACTTTGTAAACATGGCAAAAAAAGCAAAATGAAGGGATTTTCCATATGCCTAGGGGAGCTTGGACTACCAAAACTGATACTGGTATGTTGCAGTCACGTTAAGGATTTTCGTTGAGGTATATATTGTTTTAATATCATGTCAGAACACTGCCCTCCAAAACAAAAGAGCGAAAATTAAAAACTCCATTGCCTACAAATAATGTCACACTGTTACATTCAGGGCTTGATTCTGTGAATCACATTCCCCAATGTAAACTACATTTAATGATTACAGAGAGCGTTGCAATTTGCAGAGTGTATACCAAACACAGGAGACCCGTGACCTTTAAAGTAACATGATGGATCTCCCTAACCATCCACGACAAGAGCAGAGGTGGGAATTCTGTTTCTCATCTCACATTCCAGTCCGTCTATTCCCAAACCAGTTGGGGCGCCTGGAAGACTTTGTGACTCAAAATATTTAATGACAGTCTTACTCCAGGTTGGGCTGGCGTCTTAGTGAGAAGGTGCCATGGTGGCCATAGATAAACATGTGCTGTTTCAGCGTCAGGGTGAGGGCATAAAAAGTTATTTTTCTGCTGAAATTCATTCCCACAGAAAACCAAGATGCCTGAAATGGTGTTTTACATAATGCTGCCCCCACTCCTAAAACAAAAACTAGAACTGAAGGTGGAGGATGATTTTATTCCTTTTCAACGAGAAAGCAAAATAAAGTTAGTGGATTCAGGCAAATTGCATCTTTTTAACTTCAATAACAGGAAACGGTTATTATACCTGATGGCAGCAGTGTGGAGGTGTGGTAGGAGCTCCTGGGGAGTCACAGGTTCAAATCCCAGGTGAGGTGCCTCTGATGTACCCTTGGGCACGTTACTTCACTATACCTTTAAATACCCTGCTGTCCCAGTAGGTCTCCAAGTCGTTACTGGAAATGAGAATTAGTTTTCAACTGACCTAACTGGTTAAATTAAGGAATAAAAAAAACCGAACACATGCCAAGAGACACGATCAAGCTCAGAAACTGACGGAGCAGATCGGTAAGACAGAGTATGAGTATGAAATGGGAACCCCATCAGGTCATGCTTTTTAAAGCAGCTCCTGCATTTCACTGACGCGACGCACACTGAGATTTCAGGAAGGAAGCCGAGCTAATGAATGATAATGAATCTGAAAGCACGATGCATAATATTGGACACATTCACCCCACACTGATGTGCACCCCCATCTCTAGGAGAAAGTTGACTTAGCCTGGTGTTTGCAATGTGGAACACCTCTCCTGACATACAAGTATCAGCCTTTAAAAGTTTTTTTCTAAATGTTTTGTGTGTGTGTGTGTGTTTATCGTGCAGTGAGAGAGATGTATGCAGTGAGCTGGCATGTCTTTTCCACCTCCTCCAAACATTTTTCTTTGTCTGTTACCATAATAAAGGTCAAACCCTCATCACTGCGCGGAGCTCAGGATTTCTCTCACTGATAAATCGTGTGTGTTTACCACCCAGCTACAGAGCAGAGGGGGCTGCTGTGAGGGTGCAGAACCTACGGCCTGTTTTTGACCCTAATGGCCCACAATAAAAATCAATAAAGTGCATAATGTTTGGGAATTATATTCAGAAGGCAGCACATCCATCACCAGAGAGAGCTTTTAGTTATTTATGTTTTAAAATATATAATCCTAGGCCACTTCAAAGTTACTGCACCATTATAGTCTGAAAGACATTAAATATTTTCTGAGCCTCACGCAACTCCACCTGTCAGAGATCCACAATGTTAGAACTACTTCCAGACAGCTTTGAAAGTTCTGTTCTTCTCCTCTCATTATTGTCCTTTTTGTCCTTTACAGGTAAACCTCAACATAAAATAAATCT
This sequence comes from Lepisosteus oculatus, assembly GCF_040954835.1. NCBI lineage: Eukaryota > Metazoa > Chordata > Actinopteri > Semionotiformes > Lepisosteidae > Lepisosteus > Lepisosteus oculatus. The sequence continues at coordinate 12,271,687 of NC_090706.1, read as the reverse complement.
TCAGCAAAATGAGACCTCCTCCTTTTGGTTATTTAATTTTTGACACAAGAAATTACAGAACCAAAAATGATATACTTTATTATTACAACAGTCTCACATTAGAACATTTTTTTAAATTTGGTTTTCTCTTACTATCTAACCTAATAAAATACAATGTTGAATTTAATTAAAAACACACAATTGTGAATGTGAAACTTCAGCTGCTTGCTAGTTAGCATGAACTAGTAATATTTGCAACCCAGGAGATGTGATATTTAGTGATGTCTTTGGCTCATACCTTTTAAAAAGCATAGATGTCAGTATATAAACTGTGCAGTGCTCAGGTAAAGCAAACGTAAGCACAGTATAACAATGTACCCAACTCTACAGAGAGAAGTGAGAAAAAGAGAGGCTCACTTAACCTTAGATCCACTCAACCCATAAACCTCTTCTTCTTCTGCAAAGGACCAAAACAGTTTCTGTGTACTCTAACAGTTGAATAAACACTTCAGCTTGTAATAATTTATTAATTTGTGGTTCACACATAGCTTACAGTGGCTTTCCACAAAGTTATTAATGAGTTATTTAATTATAATTAGAAAGTAATTCATGTTAATGCATGCCTAATCGTGCAAAATTATCCCCTTCGGTCACTGAATGTGTATTTATATCATATTAGGGGGTCTTATCTGCTGTTACATCTTATTAAGCATTTAAGTGTTTACCACTAGAAGTGGAAAACTTGTAGTATCCCTTTAAAACTTGCATGCCTTGAATTTTATTACAGGAGAGCTTCCATTTAAAAAAACAGCTAGAAAGAACAAACAAGGTATATGCCTGTTGCCCCACACAAATCCCACTTTGTTGCATGTTCCAAAGGGACTTCGATGTTTAAAAAAAAACATTAAATATGTTCAAAAATCAAGCTAGTATACAATTTTGCTCTAATTGCTGATTGACCTGTCTGGCTCCAAGCTTGATAGAAGAGCCAGTGGAGACAGCAAAAGCTATTGGATTCCATAGTAGTTCTAAAGAAGCAAGGAAACTAAGGAAAGAGGGAAAATAAAACATTTTTAAGCACATTTTCAAAAACAGGGCTTGTTGAAAATGCCAAAGTAAAACAAAAGTAGATAAAATGTCGGGGACACCATATAGGGAGTAAAAACTGAAGAAAACATTTGACCAGAGATGGGAACTAGCTCAAGATAAGAGCACTTCTTTTTGGATTCTACTGTTTCTTGTCTGGAAAGACCTTATTATTAATCCTTCCCTCCATAGTCATATTGTAACAGTACTGGCCTTAACTGAGTCAAGATCTTCCACTAGCATTTGTTATCTCTCATCCTTTAGGATAGAAATCAAAACATGTTCTGCACTGCTGTAAACTCTCCCTGAGAAATCTGTTTCTTCTTTTGATTCAAGTACTTTAACCGCTTACAAAACAGTTATCTCTAAGCAATGGTAAATTATATGACTCGCAACCAAGATCCGTTTTATAATTTGTGGCAATTTTCTCACAATTAAAGGCAGCTCTGCTGAAGATGTTGCCTGGAGAGGTACACTACAGGAGTGATTAATAATGTCTTCCCCCTTTCTGTAGCGTACTTCTCTTTCAAGTTTTCTTTGTTGACTTGCCTTTAAAGCAAGTACTGTAAGAACTTCAAAATATATATACAGTATTTTTACAGAATATCAGTAGTTTATCCTCCCCTGCATTTTTGCTTGGAGTGAAAGGGTGGAGTTTTATCAAACATAAGCACAGTGTAACAAAACATACAAATTAAAAATAATGATTATAATTATTTCTTTTTTACTGGTCTCTTAAATATAAATCCACAGAATTTAAAGAAAACAAAATATAATCAATTTGCAGGTTATCATACTTCGGCGCTCTACAACAAAGGTGTTTGCTTCATTTTTTCATGTTTATTAAAAAACCGAACATTGGCCACACACCACTACAATAGAATAATTCACTTGTTGTTCAGAAATGATCATTTTTAAATTAATACAGCAAAAATACAGCACAACTGTTTTTGTCTGAGAAGAAAGAGGAGAAAATATTTCCATCTTGAGTTCTCTTGACATTTAATTTATCTGGTCAAAAATCATTTTGCAGTATTAAACAATACTCTTTTACAAATACTCTCCCTCTTAGGAGTATCTTCAGACAAAGCTCTACTTGCTTCATCTGAGCTAAAGTGTTAACCAAACACACACACAGAAACAAGTGTTTATGGCCAAGAGCATTTTTCCTGGTGTGTGCTTGACCAGTCTGTATTGCTGGAGGGCAAAGGACTCCCTGTTAGCAGTGATCACTGTCACAGACCTCTCTAACACTCTGCCACCTTGTTACATATATTTGTGCAACATTAGCAAAGCTCATCTTAACATCCATGCTTCCTTGCTCTTAAAGCTAGCTTAAAATGCTCTTGGAAAACTAAATCCAGTTATAATAGAAACGTTTCCCTCTAAATACATGATTTAAGGGATTTTAATTTCTTAATTTCTGCAATCCGTTGTACTCTTGTCATGGCCCACAAAGTCCTGTTGGGTTAGACAAATAATTGAAAGCAAAAACAGGAAATTTGAATCAAGAACTGTGAATGATCACAGGACTCCTATGCCTATATTACAAAGGTACGGTCCTGCAGGGTTTGGAAGGCCAAAGGTGTTTGTGTCTCCTCTCTTTCATGTCTGGCATTTTGTGACAACTGTGTCACATACTGTATGTGTCAAGACAGCTGTGTATGGATGCAAACATGGTTATTTCCTCTGAAATTATGTCTTTCCTTTTCTATTAACCTCTCTGCACAAACAAAGCAAAAACAGAGCTCATTAAATAAATTCTATAAATCAGGTTATATCTGCATGCAGGAGAAACAGACTAGACCTTTTCAAAGATTCCCATCAGTGAAGTTGTGTGCTTGTCAATCCGTTTCTCTCATTCAGTTTACAATGATTTTTATTGCTTTAAAATAACTGCTACGGGGCAGCACAGTGGTGCAGTGGTCTGCATTGTTGTCTAGCAGTGCTGGGGCCCTGGGTTCAATTCCTTGTGTTTGAGTAGATTTCTTCAGGCACTCCAGTTTCCTCCCACAGTCCAAACACAAGGTGGTACAGGTAGGTGAATTGACTTTTGGGAAAGATGGCCCTTTTGTGAGTGTCTGTGTTTGTTTGTGTCTGTGTGTGCCCTGCGATGGACTGGTGTCCCTTCCAGGGTGTATCCCTACTTGTGCCCGGGGCTTGCCAGGATAGGGTCCGGCTCCTCTATGACTCTGAATTGGATAAAACAGTTTAAAAATGAATGGATGGATTACTGCTATAAAAGTGTTGATTTAGTAAGACAGGATTCATGAGTTTCTCATTAATATCTCTCTTTTGACAATGATACTGTGGAGAGAGGGGTTTTACTATTAAATTCATGTGTTTAAAATCGAACTCCAGAGAAATGGATGCAACATTCAGGTGCTATTCATTGAATTCCATTGAATTGCCAATTGTTACTTACAAGCTTTGCTTTCTGTATAAAAGCGATTATTTCTGGAGAGAAAAATAGTACAACATCTTAAGACAGAATAGGAAAAAAAAAGAAATAAAAATATACCAATGGTATGTCTGACACTTTGTGTTTTGTCTTAAGCTGATGTGCATCAATGTTCCAGATGTGAAAGTGATGAGCTCCAACAATTAACCCGTTGTCTATCTGCTCACCTGGCTTATTGAAACGTATTATTCAGTTTCTCAAAATGCGGTATAAGAACATTATTATAAAATTGTTGTTTTTATGTCTTTTTCCAAATGAAGGGACAGCACTCAGAAATGGTGAATACTTGGGAGTTGTTTTGATTTATTTCCGTGAGAGCTTTAAAGGGTTAAAGACTCCCAGCTCACAGTGAATGATGATTGTCACCTATGGAACACATTTCCCCCCCAGAAAACACAAATGCAACACTGAGCAGATGAAAAAAGTCCTTGTAGTTAACTGCTGTGAGAAAAATCACAGAACAAGTGAGAAGTATTGAATTCAATGTGTGGTTTATTAATCAAATCCACAAATACATGCATGTTCCATTTTCAAAAATGGCTTTCCCCTTTTCTGAAATTTACTAGAAACAGATTTAATGGAGAAGTGTGACAAGATAAAAGAGGCTTGTTTGTGTGTTGGGGGAAGGGGTGTAAAATGACATTGTGGTAAACCAGATTGGAAATATTTTAAATATGCTTTCCTGGCTTTTGCTTTTGTGAAACCTACACAGATTGCACTGTGACTGTGCTTTGTTTTGTTGGTCATGAAAGTTGTCCTGAAGTACCCTTTTCTAAATTCATGGCAAGAAAACAAAAAAAAAAAACTTGGAATGGCATTGTTGTGCTGTGTCTCCTGTGGCCATTCAAAAGAAGAAACCTTCATAAAAGAGCTGTCAGCTTTAACACTTCTACCTACCGGATAAGGTGCAACACCTGAGCCTGTTCAAGAGAAAATGAATAATTCCGTCACCTTTTGGGCTGTTCACAGTATAAATGCTTGATCCTATGGTGAGTGCAGGCAATGTTTTTTATAAATGGAAAAGCACTATTTTCTTGTAGAAATTGCATACCCTGATCCTTACCATTAAAACTACAAAAATAAGTACATAGATGACAAATTAAAATAAATCCCTTTCTACTGTCCCTGCTCTGGTGTTCCTTTTAAGTATCTTTTGCACCACTGTAATTTCCTGTGCATCTGCTTTACTGAAGCAACACACTGTATGTGACACCTCTCTTCAGCTCAGGCCCTGTCTCTTTCCTCAACAGGGGAACCACACTGCAACTATGAGCTTATAAAAACAAGAGATTCCTTCCTCTCCTTGGATGGGTGCAATATAGGGATTTATAAGGCTGAAAGCTTCTGTTATAATGACTGTTTTTCATACATTTACATTATTCTCTTTATAAAGAAGAGGTGAGCAGAAAGCAGTTATTAACCAGGTACATTGCAAGATTTTTTTACATCTTGCACATACATAAATAACCTTGATGGGGGTAAGAGGTGAAGCTGTTATAATAAAGGCTCAGCTGAAAAAGAGTATGGTTTAAGAAGAGACCAGAGGAAGTGTATTCTTTTTGGATTTAAAATTGACATAAGGCAATTTGAACATATTTACTTTTCTAAAAACAGCAATTCAACAGAAGGGTTTTCTATTTCTGTAATGTTGTGAACTTCAGCATGCTTTAATTTATTTTCTCTGCATTTTATTCAGTATCACTGCTATGGACTCAGCCAGGGTGCATACTGCCTTGTGCCTGTTCATTGCTGAGATGGTTCAGGCACGACCCTGAATTGTATAAAGTAGCTGTGAAATAGAAGGATGGATTTATTCAGTTACATCCAAGTTTAAAGGATGCAAATGATATTTTATACAGACATAATACACAAACTATTAACAGTTGAAAACCACTCAATAAAACATTTGAATTCAAGAACAACCTGTGTTTGTTATAAAGTGTGTTATTGATTGGTATGGATCAGTTGCTACTACAGTAGGTTATTAACACTCAAGTGTTGCAATGCTATCTTACAGGTTGCAAAGAATTTATAAATGGAATTTGAACTAAAGTTTGACCTATTATTGAATAGATCTCCTGCACAAAATCTTATTTTCCATCGGATTTTATGAAGACGATCAAATCATTCAAATGTTTGCATCTCGAAAAGTATTGATGAAGTATCTGAAACATAAAAAGGGTTATCCAGCCTCTAAATGGACATGTCTGATTCACCCACCCCAAAGCCTGATCAAGATATATCTGCAAACGAGTGTCGAAGAAGGCTCAGCCACAGTCTTTAATGACTGACATATTCCCTTTCACAGCCAGTGTGCAGACAAGCAGGGATTAAGGCTTTCTTGGCCTCATTGTTGATACATGTCTTCCAGCCTGCGCTCAGCTCTTAAGCTTTCCATTACTTTGATGAAGAAAGCGGAGGCTCTGAGAATTTCTTTTAAGTGTCACATCTTGGAGAGGATTGTGATTTGGAAGGTGTGGGAAATCTCGGAAGATGACAAGATAAAACTTGGGCCGAGGCAAAGGAGCACCTCAACGTTTTACATCAAATCAAACATAGAACTGTTTATTTTACGATGAGGGGGATGGTGTTTATCATATTAATATATACCAAGACAAGAATCAGTTGTAATGTGAATTAGCACAATTCCATGCAGTAAAATATGTATAAGACAACTACAAGGCCAGGTGTTGACTTTCAAATGCTTTTATTTTTTTTCTAATATTTATTGCATTGGGGAAATTCAGGTCCGCTACTAAATCATTGATTGGTGAGAAAACATTTAAATATGCATCTGCTTTTCATGAAGGAGATTTAATATTTTTTGTGGGTGTATGTGTGTGTAGGGGGCATTTTTTATACATTTTTTTTAAATGTCAGGTTAGACTAATTAAAAATAAGCGTTGCTTTTAAAACCATTCTTGTATTACTGTTGTGTGTTGTTATTGTTGTTGTTAAGAGGATTAAATAAAAATACAGGATTCTGAGGAGTGAACAATATCATTAAATTCCATTTCTTTTGCCAGGAAAGGAAATTATATATGTGCATCATCTTACGTTTTAACATCTGTATCCAGTTGTTTTGACTAATAGCAGAAATTCATTTTATGTGGAAAACTGCATTCATAATCATTGTCTTTTTGTCTTTTCTTAGCAGTGATGGTGGCTAGCATGACTGCATTACATTAAAATACTTATGTGGTGCTTGCCAGGAGCAAAATACCACTGGTTATATCTCCCACAGTGTGGTTCTGAAGTAATTATCCCTTAGCTGTAGCACAAAGCTATATCTCACTGTAGCCAGATAACAAATGATTATCAGCAGCAGTAAACTGAATTATTGCCTCTGATCTAAGAGAACAATATTAATGCTTTTCTGTAACCCTCTCCCATTCCCCCAACACACACACACGCCTACAGATGTCTAGAAAAAGCCCCTCTATATTATATAATTAAACATTACTGTTGAAATAGCAATTGCTGTTTAATCTCACAAGAAATTAAGCAGACTGATAGAGTGTAGCCAAATCTGCATGGCTAGAGTGACAGACTTTACACTCCTCACGGCAGCAACCTCACATCTGTGAAGTACGGAGCCTCTCTGTGTTGATGAAAGAAGCCCTGTGATGACTGGAACAACAGAAAACCTGGCTGTTTTCCCCCTGACATCACTCAGAAAGTGCTCTATTTCTAGTTAACCAGCACTCATCACATACCGAATTAAAATCATAGTGAGGCCTTGTGAAAGAGATGCACCGACGTGGTGCTTTGATTGTTCCTTGAAATTCATGTTGTCACATTTCACGATGTGTTTTTACATTCCGTAAACCATGTATAAAAAGAGGGTACTGTAATATTTTAACATGATTGCACGAAAAACAAAAACAATGTGTCGTCTAATGCATTTTGGTTTACGATTAGGATTTGGCTTGTAGTTTTGTATGAAGTGCATAGAAATGTTTTTGTTTCAAAGGCAGCAGACCCAGGACAAATAAAGAGGTCATTACCCAGACCCTTCCAAATTCAGCACGAGAAATTGAATAATACAGGATCTGCCAGCAGATCAGTTTTGCATTCACAGTGAAAATAAGCAAATGAATAAGTAGGGCTTGCTTTGCAATATCTAAATGACATACTATCTTCGGTGTTCAGTGCTCATTACAAAATGGGTGTATATCGGAAATTCTGACAGTATGCTTCACCCAAAAACTTGTCAAATGATGTGTCATTATTATGTCCCAGCAAAATTTCTTGAAATGGGTCAAAAGCATGGCTTTAATGAAATGCTCGCCTGGGTTTCCACAATTTTCTGTGGACATTCTTTATTGAGGTACTTTGCTCATCAGACTTATACAACACAGTTACTAATTCATACTAAAGCAGGACAGAGAACACCCTCAGTGGTATAGGATGCCGACCGCATCATTTATCTTTTAACATGCTTATTTTATTCAAGTCTACTCCCCAAGGTGAGAAGGGCTTCCTGCCGATACTTTATAACCTCAGGAGCAAATGATAGTTGTTCTTCCCCCCCTGCCTGCATTTTGAAAAATGAGATTTAATAAAACTCGATTGATCAACCAAAGTACATGAGCACAGATTATGTTTAAATCTTCAAACCCTAGGAATACAGATTTAATCCAAGAAAGAAAATTCAGGATTTTGACAAATATTTTGATCATACTTCCTTGGTATTCTATACAGAAATGCAAGTAGGACACTAAATTTCCTGACTACTTTCACAACTGTAGATAATAAACAAATAATACTCTTAAACCCGAATGAAGTCCAATGTATAACGATATTGTGCTGTTCAGGCAGTTTTACTCTATATTGCTGAATAAGAGAGAATGAAAACAAAACGCTAAATAGCCGTTTGCTGGAAAAAACGCATAAGCACTGTAATTGTAATATCTACTGTGATTGCTCTGAAGAAATCCCACCACATACACTTTTTAATTTAGAAATTCTGCACGGAGACAAAATGTAAGATTGTGTTTTCATTATGTGAAAACGTTTTTTTTTTATTAGCACATATAAAAAATAATTCATCTTTGAAAAATAAGATTCGTTATGAGCCCGTGAAGCCTGTTTTGTATATTACAGCACTCTTTTTTAAACCAAAATTCATTAAATTCGTTTTTTCAAACTTATTCATCACTCTACAGTACTTTAGTTAAGGTTTGTCTAAGGTGGACACCTTTTGTGAAACTTACAAAAACAGCAAGGGACTTTGTTTTAGTTATTCTGGATATACAAAGATATTTCTGTAATGAGCATTATCAGGTGAACTTTAGTATGTAATGTTTATCTCTGTATTGCCTTGGGCTGTATAATAAATTTGGTGTATCCTCCCAGCTACATATTTTTGTGCTGTGATATATATATATATTATATTTTAAAAAACATTACCCACACATAAAACGAACAAATTCAAAATGCCTTTTACTGTATGTCACTAACCTCTTCACAGCTTTGAGCCCTAGTAACTGTAAGTCTCGTCAAATCAAAAATAAACTATTGCTTTCTAGATAAGGCATTTTAAAATATGTTATAATTATTGAATAGAAGGTGCAAAAACAGCCTAATACATTCTGAACAGTAATATTTTAGACACTTAAGACGCTTCACTTTGGGAAGCATATTGAGTTGTAATTTCTAACTGTGTTGCTGACTGCTACAGTAAGGAAGAAGTTTTTTTTTTCTGATACACAGCTAGGGTGTTGAGACCACATTTATAGGAACGCCTCTGTTTAGGGTAATGAGATTAAAGCTACCAGCAGTGTTTCCTGCAGACTGTCAGAGACATAGAGGACACGCTATCTAAGTGACAACCAAAATTGTTTTCAAAGTCTGGGGTACAATTTTTCTCTGACCTTTCCCATCATTTTTATTGCACTACCACAGAATTCATCTTCACACATTTGCTTGGCAAAGACAAGTCGCTTAGCATGCTACACGTGCTTTCTCCATATAAGCAGTTTACTCGGCTGAAAAATGTGCACTGTCTTTCTTGAGATATCGTACCAGTTCTACTAAAACAAGGTTAATGAAACAGCCCTTGTCAGGAAGCATGAGTCATTTCTGTTTGCCTAATGCCTATCCAAGTGTACTTTCTTCTATATTGTATAACACTCAAGTGCAGTCCACAAACAGACATTCACCTGAAAGCAGTTCTAAAAACAGCAGGCGAAATGCAGCAGCAAAACCTTTTCAAAGGAAGATCAGGAAGTGTTTTACTGGAGATTCAAGAGTTAATGGAGGGAGGAAGCAGAAGTCACCGTGCAGATTGACAGAATAACCTTGGAGTCTTTCCAACAGAAATGAGCAATCGTTGGAGGGTTGCCAAATCGAGGCTTTGTGTCTCCACATTCCAATCTGGCCCAATATTTATACCCTTTCTAATTGAAGGATGGTTATATGCAAGTGCCATTGTAAAGGAGACTATGTACCAAATATTCAGATTCACAAGGTCCTACACACATGCTTCAAATGTCAAATTGCAGCAGCAGCCAGTGGGAAGATTGCGGACAGTAGCCCACCATGATGATTTTCACTGACCTTGTATGATCCGGAATATAGCATGCCTAACACCATTTTCTTCATTGAATTGAATTGAATAGTTGCAAAAAGAAAACATGGAAGACCTATTCAAGTATCTTTCTCCTCCTATTTTATATTCACACTTTTATTGCATAAAGCAGTACCTGGCACAACAATCTTTCATATTTGCATCAGTGTTATCAAATATATTTTTAGATGATTTTTTTTGTTAGTGACATAATTATTAGCAGTAATAGCAATAAGAAGAATGTTGGGTATTTTGTATGTGGTGTCCCAAAACATTCAAAAATATCCTTCACTACCTCACACCTTTCCTTTTGTAGTGATGATAACACTAAAGAAATGGTAATATATATTTTTAAGAGACTTTAGTATAAATATTTTACTCCTAATATTTAGACTTGTTTACAAATATAGCAAAATCTCTAAGGATATAATTAAAATCAGTAGGTGTGAGACTGCTTTCACCGGGTTTTAAATACATGTTCTCTTAGTCATTACTCTTTCTAGATATTATGAGTTTTGCCAACTTGTGGTTTTTTTCTTTCTTTCACAATGACTGTGCAGAAATGCAGGTTGGTGTCTAGTTCAAAAACAGATTTTTTGACTGTTCAGTGCTTGTTTTTACTCAAACGATAGCAACCTCCTAAAAATTAGGCAAAATATTAATGTATGCTGACTCGTAATTTCAAATTGACTTTGAGTGTTCTGCTTGTGATCTGTCTGCTATTTGCAGTTTATTGTTGTCGACATGAGCAAAGATACCCTCCATCCCCAAAGACATTGCTCATCACTGACAAATAAAGGGACGTTTTTACACGAGGCTTCAACAGAAAAAAATCATTCATTGCAGGAAGTTTCCTACTGAAAAAGCATTGAAGTCTAGGGAAAAGACTTTTACCTGAAACAAATTCTTTTTTTAATCATCGTGTATATCAAGAAAAACTTCCTTCTGTTTTTAAGTCTTTCATCTGCTGACTGCAGTTTACTTTAAAATATTATCCATTACTTTATTGAGTGAAATATGTAATTATTAATAATTTATACTTATGATACTGACATAAGCCATGAGTAAATAAACTATACTTGCTTATTTCTGCAGACCCATCTACTTCTACATAATTACTCATACTTCTGAGTAATAACGATTTTTATGAGCAGCCCTGTAGCCCTGAGTTCAATTTGCAGACCTGGGCTGTAGTCTGAATGGAAATTGTACGTATTTGCTTGGGTTTCCTTCATGACATACTGGTAGGTTAACTGGTAGGTTAACTGGTTTCTGGGAAAATTGGCCCTGGTGTGAGTGAGTGTATGTTTGGATCTGTGTGTGCCCTGTGAGGGACTGGCATCTTGTCCAGGGTGTATCCTGTCTTGCACCTGTTGCTTGCTGGGATGGGCTCTGGCTCCCCTGTGACCCTGCATTAGATAAAGTGGTTAGAAAATAGACACGTAACATAAAATGTGAGTATCAATATTGATGTATGTAACTTTTTTATGATATTAGGCAAAAAGGTTTATTGGGCTAGCAGGACTTTATCAGGAATAGTGTTAACAGTATCCTTAATTATGCAGACTGTGGAGTCTGAAAAAATAACATTGAATAAATCCCCATTACCGCCCCTGAAGACATCCGTTAATATTCCACATGTTTAGTTTCCACGATTTTCTGCTTTTCCACTTAATTCTAATTTTGTATTACCAGATATTGCCACAGGATGGATATAGACACATACGTTGATAGAGCCACAGGATCAATGGTAATAAAATATATTTGATTTTTCTTATGTGGTACACTGAGGAATCTTTGTGAATCTTATAAATAAATTAATGCAAAATGAAGAAGAATATACTCTCAAAGTTAACAGATTTTGACCCAAACATTTCTCTGGCAGGACATAAACTTGACTCACCAAAGCATGAATACAAGTTTTGTAGTGATTTTCATTAAGTATTAGGTGATTAAGTAAGGGTTGAGAAAATATTAGTTGATTTGTATGCAGTTTACACTAATGTTCATGTTTATGATTTAATGTGGATACTGTTTCACTACTTGATTGTTTATGAACCAATGTCATTAGAATGTCTCTTCTTCCAGTGGAATGTTTCTAGTCTATTATTATTATTATTATTATTATTATTATTATTATTATTATTATTATTATTATTATTATTATTATTGCCATATGGCTCTGAATCTCTGTGGCATAATACCTTTGTTCAGTCAAATTTTTATGTCTTGATCCATTCCTGTATTTTTAAGTATTTCAGAACAAGAATAAAACAAAGTTCTAATTATCAGATGGTGTTTGAGGCTTTAGCTGCATATTGAAAGAGTTACGACAAATACCAGAACTCTGTAAACTCAATGTGAAACTTGTCATTCTAAATGTAAATGCTTGTGTTTATGTTTTTAGCATCAGTCTCACCCAGCCATCTTATGCGAGAGATAGGGAAGTTTTCAATCCTCCTGATTTATACAAAACTATTCTTAGCTTGGTGGCCTAGAAAATAAAAAATGTGGAGAGCTCAGGCAGTATTAAAATGCTTAAAGCAAACACCTATTAAAACTATCTTTTTTTCACCTTCTGAAACTATAGATGAAAGTCCAGAAGTTCAAAATATGTTTTCATGAAAGATGAACTCACAAACATAGGACAGCATTGCATTGTTCAGAGGTTTAGCTAGTGTTTCAGTCAACAGACATTGGCTGAGTGAGTTTGCACTGGACAGGGGGAAGAACTTTCTGTGAATTCTGTAATTCCTTGAATATCCATGACACGTCTGTGTAGTATTTCTGATCAGGTGTGTAAATGCTGTTTTGTAACTGTGGTATGCAAAAATGCCATTGACTGATTAATTCATTATTGGAGTGGGTTTGGATTGGATTGGGCTGGTTTCCAAGTAAGCCTGGCCAAAAAGAAAAGATTCTCTCTGGCTACTTTGCCAGCTGGCACAGAGTTCGGTTCCTAGTTCATTCATTGCTTGTGTTATTCACAGCACTTCTGATACAATGCTCAGACTGCGCACCACACAAGATCCCAGAAGAGAACTAAAAGAACTAATATTGAAATGGAAATGACTGCTGCCCTGGTCTCAAAGCAAGCATACTCACACTCTTCTTTTCGGACATTGAAATAGCTTTTTGAAATTTGATTGCTGCGGTTCATCATTTAAGTGGGAATTTAAAAAAATAAAATGGCATCTTAAAACAAGCTTGTTGGTGTCTGGAAAATAGACATGCTTTTTCATTATTAAAAATGTGTAGTCTTAACTTTTGTTGCATCAAATGTTTGGTTAGGCATAGAGGTGACTTTCAATGAACAGCAGAATTGACTGAGGTAAAGTAATGCTCAATTGTCATTTTATTAAAAGGATATTAAAATAGCAAACTAGACTTTATATTTTGTCACAGAGGGGCAGTGAACTGTTTTCTTCAGAAGCCCATTGCCAAAACTTTTCATGGTGACCACTGTTCACTCTTACCTCCAATTCTGAGCTGCCCCAGCTCTACAGGAAAGCTTCATTATGTTGACAGCTCTGCCAAAGCTGAGCTATGCAAAAGAATTATGCATAAACCGATATATACTCTTTCTGACCAGGTGCCTTATATCTCCTCAGCAGAATCCAGTAGGCAGTTTTAAAGACTTCCCATGCAACACTGCTTCTGTGACTTCCTTCTAGCAGAATTGCACACTCCCATGTGACAGGAATTTACAAGGTTACAGGGTTCTGTTACCATATGTACAACAAATTGAAATAGTTTGATAAGACCCTTAGATGAATTAGCTACTAGCAATCAGACAAATCTGGATATTTGTACTGGTGATGAGCTGCAAATACCTTTTCCAAACATTATTATAACACTCCTGCTGCAGCACATTTACATCTTGTTTGTGTGAAAACAAACTGTTGTTTACTTACTTTTAATGACTTAGCAAACCTCTGCTTCCTGTAGTATATTGAAATCTGGGACTCTCAATACTGTTTTATAACAGAAATCTTTGATCATCTCTATACAATATATATATACATTTGTGTAAGTCCAGATAAAACTGATATTAACCTGCCAAAATGTATGGATTTAGTGGCATGTAAAAAGTTGAGGTTTTCCAGTTATATTTCCAGCTGAGAGATTGTAAAACACTAACATCCTGAAAAGGTTTTTGCTTTGTCAAAAATTGTACTCAGCTTTTCCCTGCTCTAATTAAACTCCAAATGACTTTCCAAAACAAAGTTTGAATAGAATACATATATACTGTAAATACATTCATTTTATTAGTGTATTTGAATACTTCTGTTAGCTCTCTCCAGATTTTCTCCCTTTGCTCTAAGAGTTAAAAGCTAGGAAAATGTTCCAGTGATCCTTCTGCCTTTCATAGGAAACCAGTTGTGTTAGGAATCCTACCTTGTGAGCAGGAGACGAAATCTTTAAGACGCCTTTTGTGTTGTAGGCTTTCTCTCCCATAGTGGGCTGATTCCACTGGGGAGCACTGTTCAAATGTTTCATCAAACTGCAATAATTCTCGAATTCCTCCTGAAAGTGGGAGCCAGCTGATGAAGGTATGTATAAATCAGATGTATTTACTGTGTTTATTTTTTTTAAAAAATGACAAGCAAATCCCCAGAGATGAAAACGTCTCATTTTCAATGAGGTCCTGGGAGGCAATAAAGCCAGCAGTGCATAAACAGCACATAAATCATGGGATGAGCATCATACAGTAAAATAGTCAGGCAATATGTCCCTATGCACTGACACACAAGAGCTATGTGATCATGCAGGGGTTTATTTAATGAATGAGCACTGGAAGTGTTTCTGATGTTGTAGGGGGAAAGACATTTCACAAAATACAATCCAACTCAATTTTTTTTCTGTAATAGTATTTTTTTTTTGTATTTCACACTTCCGTCTTAAAGGGATCTCAAAGTGCTTTACGCTAGGCAGGAGCTACTTTAGGTACCACTGAAGTGCTGCATCAACCTGGGTGATGTGCTTTGTACTCCGGGAGCCCCAGTGTACAGGAGTACAGGTGGAGAAGTGAGTAACTGCAAGTTTAGGATGGACAGAAAGCACAAGAGAGGAGCTGATTGCATGAGATTTTGTAATGACCAAGTAGCCAAGACATGAAATGAATGTCTAATCCCAAGAGATGAGCCTTCAATCGGACAGTGTCCCCTGTTAACATACTGGGGCGTTGGTTTGGCAATTCTGGACCAACAACACAATTGGCAGCCAAACCCATATAAGATCTTTCAATCTAAGGTCAATTAAGCAGGTTTTAGTTATATTTATATTATAGTTATATATTATATGTACAATATTTATGTAAAAGCAAATGCAATAAGTTAAAAGAACTGAAAGTGTCAGTATTTCTGATGTCAACAGGAGTGGAGTTTGCCCCTTGCAATCTAAGGTATAGGAACAACCAGCAAATCTGCTTTATGGTATATTAGGTAACAGTTCGGAGCATATAAAGTTTGTAACTTTATAACAAAGACCTGACACTAAAGTATAGTAAACTACTTCAATTTTTTATATTTTCCTATCTTCAAACACTGTGATCGTTGGAAGCTGTGTGAGGAAATTCCTCTGTAACATTAAAAAAATGTAAAAATACTGTCAGTAAATGACGTCATCTATAGTGACACAGTGTGGGGGCAATTCAATTCATTTTCAACAAAAGCTGAGGTGTGGGTGTTGGGACTGGGGCAAGGAGCTGGGGAGAGAGAAATGAGGACTTTCATGAGAACAATAGCAGCTGTTTTGGATGATTTACCATTGTATGGAGGAAGACTCTAATTTAGAGTAATGCCTTAACACTTGTTGGCATGGCACCTTTGTTAAGCCAATCCTTTAACCCTGTCTGTGGATGGTGCTGTACTTGAGCTTGAGTCTAAATTGAAAAACCTTGATGATGGTGATATTTGATTCAGGCTTAACATTCGACCCACATGTGCAAGATATTGTTAAAACATCTTTCTTTCACCTCAGAAAAATCGACTATGCCCTGTGTTATCACTAACTGTGGATGAAAAGCTAATCAACACATTTGTCTTCTCCTGAATTGACTACTGGAATGCTCTACTCTCTGGATTATCTAAATCCACACTGAACAAAATCCAAAATTCATGAGCCAGAATCCTGACCAGGTCTAGTGCAAGTGATCACATTATTACTATACTGGAGTCCTTTTACTGGCTTCCTGTCAATTTTTGCGTCGACTTCAAAATCTTCATGCTCACCTACAGTATAGGTCTCTGCATGGCTTGGCACCTCAGTACCTGTCTGATCTGTTATCGCCCTATCCCCCTCGCAACCTTCGCTCCTCTAATTCTGGTCTCTTAACTGTACCCCAAGCCCGTCTACACTCTATGGGTGACAGGGCCTTCTCCTGTTAAGCCCCTAAACTCTGGAAGTCTCTCCCCAAGGATATTAGAGAGTCAGCTTCTCTAAACTCCATGAAATCCAGACTCAAAACCTTCTTCTTTAGAAGAGCCTTTACTTAACTGGTTCCATTCTTTACCCCTCTGCTCCTACTGTATTTCGTATCACCATCTACTGTCTCCTCTGCATATTCTCATTGTGTTTATCTTGTGTATTTTTTATTGTTTATTTTTAGTTTTTGTTGTTGTTGTTGTCATTCTGTAAAGCGCTTTGAGAAGCCACCTTTAAAGGTGCTTTATAAATAAAGGTTATTATTCTTGTGCTGGCAAAATTCTTCAATGTCAGACAAAGTCAGCTAGAGCTTCACAAACAGAGCCAGGCTCTTCGCTTTGGTTTGATGCTGTTTGCCTTCCCAATCAGCCCAGTGCCGAAGAACTAAGAAATCGTTCCACTGGCTCCAGGCTTCTGTGTGTTCTGTTATGTGCACCCTTACCATTAAAAGATGCCCTGGCACTCAAACTAATAATGAAAAGATAGGACGAAGTGAGTATATAATTCTAATTATTTTAATATTGCTCTGCCTTTGAAGACTATGCCTTTGATTATTGGCAAACAGTTTCCAAATGAACTGATTGCTCATTGAGATCAGGTTGAAAAAGATGTACTGTATGAATGGTGGCACAGCACAATGGGCTGATTAGGATAAGCCCTCCACGTGAAAAGTACAAGACAAAATTCCAAATTATTCTTAGTTGTTCTTGTTATCTTATTAAATCTTATTATTTGACTGAGCTTGAGCCCTCTTGTGTATGTGTGCTTGTGTCCAAATTCAACAGCACTTGCCTGTATTCATCTCTGGGTATGCTAACGAGAAAGACTCGCACCAGCTCCTATATACAGATCAGTCCACGCACAGTCTGATGGATACCTGACAGGACTGATCTTTGTTAGCCCAAGTTTACCTGACCAAGGATTATCTGACCAGAACTTTCCATTGTCAAGAGAAGGCTTCAATACAAGTTTGTTTTCAATATGAGTGGTTTTCAATAACTGGCAGCTTCTGTAGATTAAATTGATAAATTACTTCAGAACCCATTTGCTTTTGTTAATGGAAAGTGAACATGTGGTGGGGAAAACCACTGAGTGGATGTGGGGCGAGGAATGGCTGTTCCATTTTGTACTGTATATTGTTGAGTTTAAGAAAATGAAAATAAAAAAATGTTCACAAGAAACAGTATAGTTGTTGTTTCTTTGGGTTTATTCCACTTAATTAAGCACTCTTTAGTATCCAAATCAGCTGATCATCCTATTATGTTTAAGACAGATGCAAGGCTGCTTCTTTGTGGGGCTGGGGGAGAGGTCAGCCCAGGACCTCTAATGTTTTTGACCATGAGCCTTCGTTGATGTATCTTGTTGTGAGAATACCATTGTACTCATAATAACAGCAAGGTCATTCATGAGCTCTATACTGGACCATCGCTTATCACACAGAGAATTTGTTTAGATCAACTTGGCATCACTTCTGGAAAGTTTTGGGTTTTGTCCTCAATCACATGTACTGTACTCTGAACAGTACCAGGGTGAGAGGCGAAATGCACGAAGTCTTGCTCTTGCCCGTGGAGAGGCCAGGGGTTTGCGACAAAAGTTCGTGATTTTGTGCTTATTTTGACATTTGGAAAATGTTGCGATCCCATCAATTTATTTATTTTGTTACCAAGATTGAATAACCATTCACAGAAATTGGGAGTGCAGTTCCTCTTGAACTTCAACGTGAGAATGAATATTCCATTCTGCTCTCTCCTCCCAGGAAACACCTAAAAACAAACACACAACACAAAGATATGTTACACTACTTTCCTAGACTGCCTTGTGTGTTTTAAGCAAAGGGAGATCATGCTGAGAAAACAGTAAGGGGCATGTCACAAGGTTCAGCTAACATTCCCTGTCCAGGGTGCTGACTGAAACCACTGAAGCAGTACACTGCTGGGCAAGGCTGTAAATAAGAAGAATATGGCACAAATAAGATCAGAAGCAGCTGCTGTAACCTGGAAGACGTCTTTAAATGGTGCTGGAACTTTCTGCCTGTTCACCACCTAGGTGATACCATCTCCTGAACCCATGAAAAGTAATTCCTTTAATTTGTAAGATCCTGTTTGATGGTCATCAGGAGGTGATTTCAAATAGGAATGCCAAGCACCTCAGCCAGCAATGTAAAAATCCATAACTGAAGATAATGATAACTCACTCCGCAGTAAAATGTAATTTCACGAGGAATGACAGCAGCTGAAAGCTTGGGAGAATTTTGAATCGTTTATTGTGATGTGGAGATTTGGCGTAACCCGCTTGGCTGAGGGCCAACCTCCCGGCCGTTGGACGGGGAGGATAGGACCCCCATGCGACCAATGGGGTAGCTGCAAAGGTGGAGAGGGGGTGGAGGAGGGATGCAGAAAACGAACGAGGAAGAGGAGAGGGTGACGTTTGATATTTATGGAGACCGGTTGCTTACGTCGGGATTAGTGAGAATTGCAGCAGCTGTGTTGAATAAGCGCGGCTGCCTTCATTCCTCCCGAACTTTCATTAAAAACTCCATTTAAAAAAAAAAATACACTCATTACTCTACCTGTAGAAGCTTTAATAGTGAGCCATTGTTTCACCATGTGTAGAACTGTCTCTACTTTGATATGTTATCCTGATAATTAGGTGGCAAACTCACTGCACAAGTCATTTGTTCTTTGGCTAATTAGCTGGTTAAAGCAATTAACACTCAATTGACACTGGCACCGAATCCTACTGAGCTAGGAAAAAAAGATCTTTAGTTTTTTTTCACGCTGTAGCAAAAATAAATTTGAGAGGATTTCTTTAAACAAGAAAGAGGTCAATTAATTACAAGTGATGTCTCTGCAGGACTTTGCTATCTATTTTTGTAGAATTACTAGAGTAACATGAAAAACCTATTCTGAAAGTAATTATTGGTATTTTAACATATAACAAGGTAGATGACATGACTATATTGGCTCTGTCAATTAAAAGGTTCAGATTATCTAACTTCATTATAAAGTTTGTCCATGTCATGTTTTAAATTTAGATAAAGTGGCCCATTAAATTGGCCAGGAGTAATATCAGATTTTTCATAGATTACAACCCAGATTAAAATGAAACTTCTCCCAACTTGCCAAATAAGAAATGCATTGCCCAGCAGCAGATTTGTCCATGGATCTTTGCTTCAGGCAAACAGAAACTTGCAATGGCTTTGAATTCTAGGGCGGCCGATGAATGGGAGGATATTTTGGTTTAATCCAAAGCCATGCTTCTAAATATGTTTATAAGGAACACAGTTCTGTGGCCGTAACATTCCAGAATGCTTTTATCATCCTTTCCTCTCTCTTTTTGTCTGTGTATGCAGAATGAAGCCCTTCATGGGCCTGCTTTCAAATCGTATTGCTATTTAACTTGGATAAAAAAAAGCTATGAGATACAATTCTGAAAAATTTCCAAAAACATTTATGAAAGCAAATTCTCAATGGAGTCTTTTTCATTTTCAAAAAATGTTCCACATATTCCATACTGCCTTCATGACTTCATAGCAATAATAATGATTCTCTGAAACTCTTGATATGAGCGCAGAATATTCTGATATGAAGATGCAGCAAAAAAAACCCACTGACTACTAGATTTACATACCATTATCGCTTGTTTAGAAGTCACTTATTAAAATACGAGTGTGATTGTTTTTGTTGCAAATAAGTATATTCACTTGCTTAAAATGTTAAAAAATGATAAAAAGGCTTGCTTTTTTCTAATCCAGAGCCATAACTCAAATTGAATAACAGAGTGAAGGTACTTAATAAATGCAAAATGTATGTAGGCTGTTATTTAGTTTCAAATTCATGTTTGAAATTCACTGACGAGGGTACAGTTTGATCCCCCTCAAGCATTCCTGAGCGGAATCAGCTTCTGTGACCCCAGCATTCCTGTGATATCTACTGAAACAGCACTGCAACTTCTCACCATCTTACAGAACTGTCTCCAGTCTTCTGTCCAGCTTTTTCAGGGGAGGCATTTCCTTATGTTCTATCTCCAAATGTTAGTTCCAGTAATAATTAACTGAGTTTTTGGGGCAGCAGTGACCTGCAAATTAAGCACCTCATTCAACCCATGCCTTCATATCCAAGTGGGGAAGAGAGTTTCTCCTCAATATTGCTGTCATCTCTCCGAAAAGAGCTTTCCTGTGCACATAGTGTCCTGGTCTCCCTGGGTACTTCACTTCCAACACTATCAATGATTTACCTGTATACCTTCAGGCAGACTGTAATTATTTTAAATATTAATGTACTTTTTTAAAAAACAGATCAAGATCTTAAAGGCCGTATGTAGGTTGTAATGTAGAACTGATATCCTGTGCCTACACGGCCCCTTTGGAGACTCACAGATGCCTAGAGTGGAGCCTGAGGTCCTTTTGCTGTGCCTTTGTCTCCTAATGCTTTGATGCACACTCTTCCGAAAGCAGTCCAAAATAATAGATCATGTTACAGCAAGAGACAAGGCAGGGGAGGCCATTGGCACAAAACACGAGTGCTGCATTAAGGAAAAGGACATCACACTTCTCTATTTAACCAGGAGGTTGGCAGAGTGCGGTTTATTTTTCATGTTAGCATACTTCAAAGACTAAAAGCCTGCCTTACTTTAGTCCAGCTTTCTTTTTGTCTCACCATTAAATAGCTAGTGAGGTAAAAGCAATGTTTCTCTGCTGCTTAAAACCTAGGTCTTCGCGAACTTTGTTCACTAGGTACATTAGGTCAGTTTGCAAGTTCAAGTTCAGAGTAAACCTTTTTATTAGAACTACAGCCTCATTAAAACCGCATACTCTATATTTACAGTATATACATATAAATGTACTGTACTGTTGCCCAGAGTCCATTAAACCTGTTGCCTTAAAACTCTGTGGAAAACACAAAAAAAACATGAATATGCTAACAGATGCCACTTAAAGCAGAAGGAATCCTATTCAAACCATGTCAGGAGCAAAATGTATTTGTATATATATTTATATTCATGTCATGACTTTTTCCTTCCTTTGCAATATGTGCATTATTGCCCACATCAGTTTTCAGTAAACAATTAGGACGCATTCATGAAATATATCAGCCTTTTTATAGAGAATCAAAACGACATTTAAATCAGATCATCAGAAAGAAACATTTCAAGAAGATGATATGTACAGTGTACACAGAACAACTGAAGAAGCCATGATAAACTCAAATGAAGCACGGCAGGACCTTTATGGTGCCAAAAGTCAAGGATGTTTAGTGGATACTTTTCATTGTAAAAGATCTATAATCAGTAAATTTCATGTCAACAAAAGAATAAAAAGCAGGATGCCCAAACTAATTGTTCTGGGAATTGACTCCCGCCTTTGTTAGGATAGGACTAACTATGCCATGAAGTTGCTGGTGCCAAATGGCGGCTGTGCAATATGTCACCCTGGTGGGGCGAACTTCAGTGGTAAATCTTCTATACATAAAGCACTCTTTGGATATTTTGAACAGTTGCACACAATGCAGTTATTTGTATATAGTTCCATTGGCTGTGAAATACTTATGATTAAAATATTTTCTAGTCATTTTGTGTGAAGGCCAAAATGATTACATCACAATAAAAGATAATTAAATTGTCAAGATGGGGCTAGCCATGTGTCTTTCAGTGGTAAATACAAACGATCAGACTCTGGCAACACAAACATGGATGATGTGCCAGAAAATCTGCTGTTTGAGCTCGTTCACTGCTAGGTACCCTTCAAGGGATTATCCACAGAGAAAATACAAAGAATACAGAATTACATTAATTTTTTTACAATGCATGCTGAAATACGTCTTATACCCTCTTTAGAAAAACAATGATTTTCTAGCACATTTAATTTTCTTGTAGGGTAGTGCAGTGGTTATAATTGCTGCCTCACAGCACTGGGGTCCTAGGTTCAATTCCAGACCTGGGGGTGCTGTCTGTGTGGAGTTTAAATGTTCTCCCTGTGTTCACATGGGTTTTTGTCCAGGTGATTTGGTTTGGTTTCCTCCCACAGTCCAAAGGTAGTGGTAGAGTAATTTGGCTTCTGGGAAAATTGACCCTGGTGTGTGTGTCCGGTGATGGGCTGGTGCTCATGCCCACTGCAACCCTGAATTGAATAAAGCAATTAGAAAATGGATAGGTGGATAATTTCCCTGTCTGCAGCCAGAAAATTAGAGGAAACAT
The DNA here is from genome assembly GCF_040954835.1 of Lepisosteus oculatus. Lineage (NCBI taxonomy): Eukaryota > Metazoa > Chordata > Actinopteri > Semionotiformes > Lepisosteidae > Lepisosteus > Lepisosteus oculatus. The sequence goes on along the minus strand of NC_090706.1, from coordinate 12,248,969 downwards.
TAGGTGAAGAGGAGAAGTGTACAATATAAATAATCTATAAGCTATGGTCTTTCACCAGTGATTCATGATAACAGCCTGTGAAGGGTTTGTTTTATGGGGTGGGACCTGTGTCAATTCAAAGTGGAATAGGGGTGGCAATTTGGACTGTGAGCAATGACAAGTTGAGACAAACAGAGAAGACTGAGATGAGACAGAAAGCATGGATAAAGAACAGGGCGTCCACACTGACCAAAGCAGAGTCATGGAAGTACCTTTCTTGTTTTCTATCAATGCCGTGCAAACTCCACAAGGAATTCATTGAAGAGGTGAGCATGAAACTCTGTCTTCCAGCAGAAGGGGTCACTGACAATGGCTGAAAATAAAGATGAAGACAATGTCATAGGATATGTTAAATGTCTTATTACCATGCCATGGTGGTGACCCTTCGTTTTCCTTTAAAAAAACATCCTTTTCTTACACACAGACAACCTTTCTTTCTGTATTTTTTTCTCTCCCTGAGTTTCTGGTCCACTTCAGGCAAAATAAACAATTGAAAAACAAGTTTAGACAAATGAACGCTCTACGGTGTTAATAGATAAAAAGGTTCTGTGCCTCAAAGTCTACATTTTTTAAGACAACTGCTTGGTTGCAGGGGGTTTTAATAATTAACTTAATGAATTTATTTATTAGTTTCCACCCAGACAGAGGTGACTTAATTGCCCCTTGGGGTTTTCAGCCAGAAAAAGCACCACAGAAAATCTTAAAGAGCCCAGACAGCATGGAATTCTTCCCTTCAAAAAGGAGTCAGGTGTTTGGGCCATAGGTCAGGCAAGACTTCTATGAATCTCATGGCAGCCTGTTACTGTTAGGCACTGTCTTCATGTGACAGTTTATGTGGACTGTCTCCATTGGTTTTTATTTCTGTGAACCACCCATGGTCTCGTGGGCTTTTTCTGGGCTTTACCATTACCTTTATATAAGCCTACTTTCTTCTTCTCCAAATGTTTCCTTGAGTTTTTCTGCAGTCCTGATTTCAGGACCAATGTCAAAACATGGAATTGATTGCTGAACTGGGTTTTGGTGCACTGTCTTATCTTTCTTTACATGCTCTCTTCACACACAAATGAAAGTTGCAGAATTGAGTGGTACATTAAAATGTTTAGTATTTAGCAATACATATTGCTCACGTACAAATATTTAGGACTTAATAAAGGTTACCATTGAGAGGTAGCCATTCAGTTCATTTAGTCCATTTAATAATTAGTAGCTAATTGATCAGAGCATCTCATCCAGTTGTTTGTTTGAAAGAAACCAGGGTATTGGTGTCACAATCGTGGCCATGTGCCTCATTCCAGAATCCCACATCCCTTTGACTAAAGAAGTGCCTCCTGTCTGCACTTTTAAATGCACCTTCTCATAGCCACCAGTTGTGTCCTGTGGTGCGTTTTACTGTGTGTTCTGGAAAAGTCCACTAGGCTGACTTTGCACAACTGAACCAAAGTTGTGTGCATTGAGTTTGTATGTGGATTTTGTATCTCTGCAAAAGAGTAGATTCACCTGGGACTTTTTTGTGGTTTTACTCTGTCTTTTGGACTTCACAGATGGATCATTAGAAGTAAGTCATGTAAATTATAATTGAGAAAGATCTACTTGTGCGACATTTTGTGTGTGTATTTGTGTTACAGAATGAGCACATGTATGGTCAAGGGTGTGTCTCAAGCAGACGTGATTCTGTCACAGAAAGTCTCCTGGCCTGACGTACTAAAATTCCCCTGATCTGACTTCTCTTCTCTTGCCAGCAGTCTGCTGCCTCCACTGGCAGTGTACCTGCATCCCTTCACATTTAATATTTAAATTTTGTTATTTATATTTTTGTTGCTCAAAGAACCTTCAGCCTGGTTGTGCACCCCTGCCTTATTTTTGTTTCAAAGTCTACACCAATCAATTGTACCAATTGAACAATTGTGAACCCAGGGTACTGGATCCCTTCAGTTTGGACTTGGATGTCACGAAAGTGTTCTTTCCGGACCCTACGTGGACGACACAATCCGGGGTTGAGTGAGGAAATACTGGGAAAAAGTCATGCAGGTTATGGGAATAAAAACAGGGGGGTGTGTCCAAGGAATGCTGGTGGTCAGGGAAGGTGTAGCGAGACAAACAATCCGGGGACAAGTCCAAAGAGAAGTCCAAAAACAAGGCAAAAGTCCATGAACAGGAGATCCATCCAAGCCAGCAGATTAAAAACCAGAACCGGGTCGGGACCGGCAGGGGGAACGGGAACAGGAACAGAAACTTAAAACCATGACGGAGCCAGACGCATCCAGGACCCGGGCTCGCATGATACGGTAACCAATGTAGAGCCCGGATTGGCGTCTGCGTCTGGCTTATAAGGGGGAACTGAAAAGGGGCTGGCACAAGGAACAGGTGTGGGGAATGAGGCAAACAAGGAAGGGTTGGAGCGCCCTTAAGGGCAGGGGTTTGCGATCGTGACACTGGGGTGCTATCTGTGTGGGGTTGGTATGTTCACCCTGTATTCTCAAGGCTTTAGAGTCTCACAGTCCAAAACCAAAATGTGTGAGGTTAATTCTGGAATATTTGGTCGTACCGCGCCTTGCTGCTGTTGCTTGGAGGGATAGGCTCCAGCTCCCCTGTGACTCTGAATTGGATAAAGCAGTTAGAAAATGGATGGATGATGAATTGAATAGCTGGTTCTATCCAAATCTTGGAGAGGGATGAAACTATCTGGTATCTCTTTCCTACAATTTGTTCTTTGCAACCATATAAAACCAAATCATTACTTTGCGCAGGGCGTAGACAACAAATGAAGACAGTAAAATACACAAAATGCAAATCAGATATTTGGCACTAGTCCTATGAGTACAGGAATTCAGAAGCTATTGACTAATGAAAGCTTCCAAAAAGAGAAAAAAACGAGTATATTGTTTGTTCATGGGGTGGGTGATGTACAAGGAGGTCTCACAGATCCACTCCAAGTTGAAATCGGGCAGTTTTATGTTGCAGAGTGAGCTGAGGATAAGGCATAGAGGAATGGTTAACAAAGTACACATCTAGGGCTGAACACGTTCTGCTTCCTTAAGTGTGATAACTAAAGGATGAAAACCCTGGTAAAAATATGATAGGAGGAGAGAGCAAGAGAGAGAGCAAGAAAGAAGCCCTGATATGATTTCAATGGAATGTCTGTTGACACTGATTCGATGCCTGAGGCCTGAGATAAATGATTGAACACTGGGCCTGTTAAAGCTGGAATTCTGTGGGCTTCTGTTCTCTGCGCTGAACAAGATTTAGCTGGAGGGAAGGTAGCAGTCAACTAATTGACACAGAATTAACCATGAAACACAATAACTGCTCTCCTCCTCAAGTACACTCCAAACAGTTCTTCAGCGGGCCCTAAATTATTGATTACTCCTCTGAACACACATTTGTATTCACTTCAGATGTTGAACCACTTATGATTTGATTTCTGTGTTATCCTCTGCTTTTACAGTTTTCATTTTATCTGCCAGCAAAGGCCAGGGCTTCTCGCTGGCGAACACATCACCTCAGCTCTCACCTCTAGTTTATGTGAGGATGGAGTCATGCAGCCACTTTCTGGAGTCAATCAGAAGAGGTCACAAGGCAGGGCTTCTTTGTGTCTGTGTGTGCAGTAGTGGCAGTCACTCTTGTCCGAAGTCTGTAGATGTAAACCGTGCTTTGCTTCAGAGATATACAGCACTCTGCACAGGAGGGAGATGTGTGTTGGTCATGTCTACCCTGTCACAAAATGTTTTGAGCACTGCGACATTGATCACCTTTGCTTTCTGCTCTTCAAGGATTAGGAAAACTTCTGGGGTTGTGTTGTTGTACTGTCTGAAGAGTTAACAAAGTACACAAAACCTCTCTTTTAGTGAGAAGATAGGTCCTGAAGATAGGTCCAGTTCAAAAAAGAAGACATTAACTTGAACTTGAACTTGAACTTTATTGCCATATGTAACCGGTACATGCACTGGTACAATGGAATTCTTACTTACAGAAAGTCTCTCGATTGTTAAAACAAGTGTAAAAACACAAAGTGCAGACAGTGCATCAAGACAATATACAAACAAACGGTAGACAATGTACAAATATGTGCATTCTTACACCAAGGTTAGAAAACATGTTTAGGTGCAAATGTATATTAGAGAACTCCAGTCATGTTTTTTTTTCAATTTTGAATGACTATTTTTGTATTGAAATCTCAGCCTATTTAGATTCACCAGCTGTTTTAAAACTCAGCGTAAGGAGTGACGCATCTTTTGGTGACATCGCTGCCAGCTTGCAAGTGGCTGGCAGCCCTAGCTTACTAACCCCAGCCCCACACATTCTGCTGTGGTTTTGGAAAAAACAAAACTTATTAATTATAAAATTATTTGATTAAGTGGTCAGACATTTCAAGCTGATGAGGGAGATAAAGGGAAAGTGAACTGAGAATGAGACTCAGGAATGAAAAAAGGGATTTTTCCATTAAAGAAGAATCAGGACCAGATAACAAAATGGATATATTACATGGATGTTTTTACAGTCTATTTAGGATATAAAATAACGGCATATCTTTACGTAAAGAGTTGTGGGTGTTAAGACTATTACATTTCAGGAGCCTTAATCTAGGACAAGTCACAGTGGGAGGTCATGAATACAGGGGGGTCTCAGGCTGTCTCTGTCATTGCATTAGTATCTGTACTAGTAAAGAGCACAGAGCGTACACTGAGCATGCTACTTGCACTGTAGTGGTGTCTCATTGCTATCTAGCCAGAAATTAAACACAGATATTCAAGAAAAGTAGGACAAATGGGACAGCAACTGCAAAGCAGGACAAAATTATCTTTTCCCAAAAGTTGCAGAGACACCAAGATATGTCATCTTAAAAGAGGACTGTCCCAGACAAAGCAGGGCAGTCATTAGCTATGTGTTTAGATCAAACAACACAATCATGTTGTGGAAGCTGAGCCTTGGGGGTCTTTGACAAGAGCCGTAGATCTACAAACTGCTAACAATCACTAAAGCAAAACAGGCTTTCTTGTGCTCTTATGTTCATTTCAAAAGGGTTCTTGGAGTCCATATCACCTAAGAACCGTTCATACCTGTTCAGTGCTAAACTGATCCACCTTCATACTGTCCCTCCAGGATTTTGGTGGTAATGAATGAGGAGAAATTTTCAAGATGGGTGAGCACGATACAACTCACATCTGTCAACAGACTTCACATGTGCGGGGTCGGCCATATGTCATCACTCTGTGAGCAAGTCGTCTCTTCTGTGGGGAGTGTGGAGCTGATAAAACACATCCCCATGCCCCTGTCAGGTGAGTCAGAACGCACATATCCTAGAGGAATGCCACAGGCACTCCAACTTGTTTGCTTAAATGCCAGCTGACGCCTTGCCATAACTGCAGCAAATTCCCACGCATCTGTTCTTTCAAACGGAGAAACCAACTCCGAAGTGGTGCTGGGAGAGAAAAAGCGGTACGAGCTGGCATCCATTTCAAATGAAGGCCGGGAAAGGATGTAACACAGCAGTTAACATGACACCCAGGCAGGTGCAGCAATACAGATCGTAGGACAGCCAGGAATGTTAAAGTGCTTTTTGCACATCATCACAGTTTCTTCCCAGTCCGCACCAAGAGAACATTTTTCCCCAAGTCAAAGGCGGACAGATGAATCTATAAAATGCACTAAAATGAACTTGGATTTCACATAATCATGCCTTGAGATAAAGAAGCCCTGACTGAACGAAAATTCTGTAGTGATTTTACATTTTTAATTATCAATCAGAGAAAGGCACATTTTGGCAAAGATTTGGAATAGTAATTGGAATGGCCTGTTGCAAAAAAGCTTTATAAAATGCTTAAGAATTACTTGCAAAGATTTGCTGTTATCAGGAAGCAGTTTCCGTGTCAGAATCCCAACAGCCACAGTGGACTTTTGTAAAGATTATTTAAGTTTTGCAGGGCTGCAAAGAAGATTGGGCCCACATTGCATCATCCTGCTGTGCACATTCTGGTAGAAATATTTCCAAAAAGTCTGTAATTGCTCCAAAGGTGCTACCTCCAAGTACTGACATGTTTCAGGGTTTGATTTTACTTTGCAGTTTTAGCTGACACTTAGCTGCTTTCTTCCAAAAACAGTTTCAGCATTCAGTTTCAGCATTCAAACTGTTGATTTTTATTTTATTTTAAAAACGTGTAGATATCTTTGAAAGGGAGTTAATACTTTTGCAAGGCACTACACTCATACATATCACTATATTTCTGATCTGAGATTCTTACAAGATTCATATTCATTCTGCTACCTGTGAGAGCTTAACCATACTGATGGGCCCTAATAAGGATGAAACAGCAGTCTGTGGCTGCTCACTTTGGCTAGATATATGCAAAGCAGAATTAGAAGTCATTTTTGTCTTCTAACGTTGTCGACCTATCAGAGATAACATTTGTATATGCCAAAATTCATAGCAATGTCTGCTCTTAAAAATACCACTATTTCTTACAGAATGCAATTATTATTAGTAACCATTACTTTGTTTGGCAAAATACACAAAATCATATTTTTATTAGGCCTCATCCTTTTAATACATATATATCTACAAACTCATACCGTACATTACAGTAAAATAGTTAATCTTTCACCAGTTACCAGCCTGTTGATCATGAAATCAGTTGATCTCTAAGGTGTGTGCACTGGGACTATAATAAACATCCCAAATTATGCAATAGGATAAACGAAGAATAGAGCTGTGTTGTGTTCACTGAATGTAACTTGAAATAATTGCTGGGAACAGCCTTATTAATTCCCTTTAAAATTCTGAAGACTTCTCTTAGCCATCTTTTTCAGAGGGAAGGGATTATACTCCTTTGCTCTGTTCACATCTGTAGCTCGTCTCCTTAGGCCCTGGTATGAGCCTTCTAGCTCTTCTCTAGATTTCAAAGTTACGTGACCCCTTCAAACTCGGGAAAGGGCAGAAGTGTGCGCGGTGCTCTCCGTGTGGTCTAACGAGAGGAATTGTGTGAAACACTTTGTTTCTGATCACCTCCTTCTCGTGCGCTTTGCCTTTTTCTGACAACCCTGAAAGCAACCTATCTGTGGTCTGTCCCGAGTGGCAGCACTGTCCTGAGACTGCCTCCGTATCAACGACCGCACGTGTGCATGAGCTCGGAAACACGGGATTCTCTGCAAGATTTGAAACTCTGTCATTTTGCCTCTGTTTATTCCAGTCCTGCAAATACCAATGCACAGTGATGGCGAGGAGGCCACTTCAGTGTGGCAGACATCATACAGAAATATCGCCAAGTGAATCGTGGCCTAATGTCAGCCAGTTGAGGCTGAGATGAGAACGACAGCGGAAGCATGTCTGTATGCAATTGCATTTCCATCGCACACTGAGGAGCTAATGGGCAGAAGTTCATGCAGCGGGAGAGAAGAAATGTAAAATGATGAGAACACTGTGTGAGGCATTCTTCACAATGTGTAACCCAGATAAATGGAATGCATAGGCGGCGTGGTGGAGCAGTGGTTAGCATTGCTGAATTAAATTCTGGACCTGGGGTGCTGTCTGTGTGGAGCTTGTAAGTTCTCCCTGCATTTGCATGCCAGTAAATAGTAAACTATTTACATCCTCCGTGTGCTCCAGTTCCTCCCACAGTCGGAAAACATACTTTTAGGTTTGTTGCCTTGAGATCTCGACTGACCAATTTCCTGACCGATCCCATCAGCAGTAAAAACGATTTGATTTTTTTTGTTTTTCAATGTCAGTGCAGTTTATATAGTTGTAAAACTTTTGGTCCTGCAAAAATAAAACTCTTTGGTATTACAATTTGGTATTGTATATATATAGGAAATATCAGTATACTGTGAACTGTTAAACTAAAACTAACAAGCTAAGCAAGTAAATACCAAAACATGGCAATAATGCAAAACAAAAGACTTTTAGGGATTGTGGTGATATTCTAACATCACTACAGAAATAAATGTTTCAGGAGAATACATCATTAAATGATGGGGCTTGCTTATCTCATATCTTTAAATCCTCCTAGGAGCTATTGCAAGATGTCCGTTCTAACACAGGAATAAGAACTATATCAAACATTATAAACAAGCAGAGGCCATTAGACCAAGCATGCTCCTCTGGTGGCTGCAGCTGATAGTATTGCAGTATCCCCAGGACACTCTTTCAACACCAAGGCCGGGCATTTTGTTCCCTGACCCCAGAACCCTCTGTGTTAAGAGCCTCCTGCTTCAAGTTTGAAACGTGCAGCCTCTTACTTTCCATTTGTGCTGCTGCTTTCGTTACTGTTCGACGGTGAAAATGTACACTGATTAGAGGTTTCCTGCCCCCTCTCCAATTTATAAGGACAGCCTGGCTGCTCACAAAAATAATTCTCAGGTAAAACAAGAGAAACTGATGGGATGCCTGTTGACGAAGATGAAGATGCTTGCTGAGCTGAGCACACAATGTATACGATACGATGGGAAGGTCATGTAGTGATGTAGGTGTGTTTCGGCTATGTGCTATAGGTGTTTTCAATTGCGAAAACCAGTGTGTGCTACTCTGGGAGTAGAAGGAAATAATGTAATTATTGCTCACATTCTGGGAAAATGCTTAAGAAGTTCCGGGGAGTGTGTGGAGTTTGTGTGCATTCCACATGTTCCTGTGGCTATTCTCCTGTTGATCCGGTTTCTTCTGAGCTTTGAAAGGCATGCTGGCTAGGCTGGCTAGGTTACTTGGCATGTCTGAGCTGTCCCTATGAGCTTGTGTGCCCAGTAATGGGCAGGCCACCTGTTAAGTGTGCAGTTCTGCTTCTGCCCTGTGAATCCAGGATACACATCAGGTTGCTGTAGCGCTGACCCAGGCTATGGGGCGTGGCAGTGAGGAGAAACCGCAGCTGTGTGCTTGTGGGTGTGTGCGTGTGCACAGATCTCAAGTCTCGGCTTGTCGCAGCATGAGATCTTCCTGGATTACTGCCACGTCCGGGTTTCCAGATTTCTTGAAATCTCTCATGGCTCTAAGACAAATATCCTCTTGGAGCACACTGGGAATCTCTGCATGCCGAGTGCCCTACCCTTCTCTTTTAGCTTTTGGCCTGTATTCATTAAATGTTGATGATTTCTTTAAAGAAAAAGCGTATGTTACAATCTCGTTTGTAACATAAAGGTTAATATAAAGATTACAAATGAGAGGAACCCATCTGGCCCAGCTAGCCACCTTGCTAATTGGTGTATTATGGACCTAAGAATCCAAGAAGTTTCTAGAAAGGACATTGACTTCAACAAAAATGATTGGTAGCTTGTTCCATACTCCCACAACCTTTTGTGGAAAGATTGCCTCTGTTTTCAGATTTAAATGCACTTCCACATAGTTTCCATTTTCGTCCTCTGGTTCATGTTTCACCATTTATTCTGAAGAAGTATCCTCGTAATCTTCAAATCTTCAAAGGTTCCAAACAGGCCAGAAAGGTCAAATGGCATTCTATCACTTGTAAACTTTCATAGTTCTTCTGTTCCATTCTTTCAGAGTGGTTCCTCTTTTCTGGCCAGCATTCCCTGTACTGTATGAATGGACTCCTATTTTAGGTTTATAGGTTATATTTTTAATACCCCCGTGGAAAACTCTGTTCTTGTCTTCATTCATTTAGGAAAATCTTTTTGAATTTTCTTTGCATCTTATATGGTGTTTGCAAACTCACCTCCTTTGTTATCATCTGCAGACTTGACCAGTTCATTAACCAGATTAGTGATATAAATAAACAGAGCACTGGTCCCAATGCCTACCACCTGTGATTTGAGAATTAAAAACCTTTTTCAAAATTTTAATTTAAAAATGTTAATAACTGTTTGTATTCAAGGTAGGAAAAGGAAAGAAGGAAAATTCATACAAATATTGATGGAAATGCATGTGTATATATAGCTGGGACCCAGAGGTTCTGGCTAGATAGCAATCTGGGCTTGTCCTCCCCTAATTCAACCAGAATGTCTGTGTACAAAGCCTGCGTTTCTCTGGTGTAGAGGGTGGGATCTCTTGTTTCCCTTTGGGATTAAATATTGTATATACATGTAATTGACTATTATTATTTACATGTGATGACAAACACTTTTTTAAAATTTGATGAAGGATCAAATGAATTATCAAATGATTTTAGATTATGTTTCATTCTGTAAGAAAACTAAAGACTATGACGATACAGACCAAAAATGTTATTTTTCAATTATACTGTAAGACAGCAAAGTACAAATAGCCTTTGTGTCAAGGCTAATTAAATAATCCCTTCATGGATCGTTACACAGAGATGAGGGTTGGCCCTGGAAGAGCAGAGTTTTAGTTTTATTTGTCTTAGGGGGGCAATTTTGTGATACAAACTAGGTACTGGTATGAATAGGTTTATTAGCCCGGTCTTACAATTGCATTGATTTTCCAAATAAAATAATACAAATACAACTGTGACTGTGTTCTTTTTTATGAAATCAAGGAATAAACTAATAAAAAGAAGTTCTACAAGGGGAGGGGGTCCCTTGTATTGACCCTTGTATTGAGGATGAGATATAATTTTGATAATAAGTGACTTATTCCAGGTACAGTAAGTGTCACGGTAGACGGTTATATATAAAAAAACAAGAACTCATCTTTAAAGTGACCCTGCATTCCAAACTGTCGTACTGTGCCAAATTAGAATCCTCAAACCTCAAGGAACATCTATCCCCACATTGTTTCATTATAGAAAAGATATTGCTGCTTTGAGATGAGTCCAGAAAAGAGCAACGAGATAATGTCCTGTGCCAACAGGCAGGAGGAACAGAACTATTCCAAGAGCATACGGACGCTGACCACTAGATCAAGAGCATACGGACACTGACCACTAGATTCTTCAATAGCTTCTATCCACAAGCAGTGCGATTGGCGAACACATTTAGCCATTTCCCTAGGACCACACCTACACCATCTACCTCATTATGATTTCTTATTTATTGGACATCTCCAGTCATTGTTTACACATCTGCATTGTTTACATTTAAACTGTTTACTTGTACATTGTCGACTGTTTGTTTGTATATTGTCTTGATGCACTGTCTGCACTTTGTGTTTTAACACTTGTTTTAACAATCGAGAGACTTTCTGTAAGTAAGAATTCCGTTGCACCAGTGCATGTACCGGTTACATATGGCAATAAAGTTCAAGTTCAAGTTCAGTTCATTTTTATTTAGTCTTGGAAAGAGAAGATGATGATCAGAATCCAAAATCCTCAAAAACAAATACAGTCAACCTACAGTAGCAGACTTCTTAAGAATGAGCAGTGAAACACGAACCAGAGAAACACACAGTAGAACCTGTATTCACATGCATTTAAAACTGAGAAGAGGAGGCACTTCTTTACACAAATGGTTGCAGGAGTGTCAGACAAGCTATCCAGGTTTCTTTTAAGAAACGGCTGGATTAGAGTCTTGGATCAATTAGCTTCATATGCTTGATGGGCTGAAGGACCTCCTGGCATTTGGAACATTTCTAAAGTTCTTAAGTTCTTATCCAGGCGTCATTAATCTGTCCATGCATCCATTCTTTAAGCAGACTGTGCTACTCTGATGTCTCTTTGAAAACGGTCATCGTGATCGCCTGACAGTGGAGGCCTGTGAGAACGCTTGGTGCTGCCCACGTCATCCCACTGGGTTTTCTCTTCCAGGGGAAGCTGAAAAAATGAAAAATATTGAAAGGAGGTGAAACCAAAGTATTCTCTAACAAGTATACATATATATATATATCGCATTATACTGTAGATTACAGCTTCCAAACTTGCTTTGCATAACAGAATGCCTTGCCTCAGAGCCTAAACACACAAGAACTAAAAAGAGCATACAAGCTCTTTAACAGTCACAGAATTAAGTTAATTTACGTTAAGGTAAGCATTTGAAATATTAGCTACTGAGGGCTTAATTTATCTCTTGTGTATTCACAGTGTTTATCTGTTCCTGTCTTTCAGTACATTTCCACTTTGATTCTTCACACTAAAACCATTTTTTTTTGCAATTCAGCAATGTTGCTAGGGAATTCTTATTTAGATCATTAAGCACAGAAAGCTGACTGATTGCTTGTGCCTATCGTATAATCAACTAAAGTAATAATTTTGTTTTAGCTCATATCCATTTATTGCTAAACAGCAAAACATGTTCATCTGGCAAAATAAAAGAGACATTCCTGTTGGATTTTATTAGCATGTAAACATTTAACCAACCAAAAACAAAGAAGTATGTTTTGTTTCTGTGTTTTTTTTTCTAACTGTGGCAATAAGGCATTAACATTTTAAAAAGAATGCATATGAAACTGCATTTATTTAGGCTTATTATTAAATAATTATGTTCCTCTCTCAAGCTGATAGTGACTTCCACCTCAATATCAGTAATTAAATTAATTATTGATAGGCAATGGTTATGTGTATGGGCTGAAGAGTAAATGGAATTGTCATATCTAATTACCATCTTTTAAAAGCGGCCCCATTAGGATTGTCAGTTAAACCTCCAAATGGCAGCACAAATAAAACTGTAAATAGCATTTAACAGCCTTAATGAATAGTAGGATAATTAATATTTTAATTGCTGGCTGTTAATTACCAGTTGTGGGAGTTTAGATCGGCTACCTTTTTTGTCAGAGTTGGGATTTTTGCTTTGTCTAAAGTATTGCTCTTGTCAAGGAGCTTTTGCTTCAATGCACAAAGCTGCTTCTTCAGCTGTACAATAACACCAGAGAAAAGAGTTGTTTCACAGGCGTTGAAATGACTTATTGTACATTACCTTGTTTTGCCTGCGAGTGACTAAACTCAGAAGTGTTTCACATGACAAAAACAGGAATAGAAATCGAACGGGTGATCTATAGTACATGCACGTCGAGGAGATAAGGTCGGTGATTAACACTCTGTTCATACATAGCATCACTTGAAATTAAATGAACACCTTTTACCCATTACCAAAAATAAAATATCTAACATCCAAAGCAGCAGTTTTTGACTTTACCTTTTGTAAAGCTGGTTCAGAAATGAATCTCTAATTTTTCATTCAAACTTAAGAACATCCTAGAACGTGTTTATTAACTTGTTTATTAATCACACTAGCTTCTATGTTTGATGCAAGAAAGTTATGGAGTGAATAACATTCCGTCATAAACAAATGAGAACACTTTTGAGTTAGCAACACCTTTTTTTCAGAATAGACTATTGATCTGCGAAGTCTATAACATCATCTTTGTGACTGCATTCAACCCTTAGTCTTCTGAATAACCAAAAATAACTTTACACCATCAATACTAACACACCATCACATCTTAGGATGTCATGCAAACTACATAATTCTTTACAACATAAAATGACTACAAGTGAAATCCACTCCTTAATTCTGTACTGCACATTTTCTACTGTATAACCAGGTATTATTTTATCGCATTCCAAAGTGATGGAGAGTAATAAACTATACATGTTCACTTTGCCCCCAAAATAGGGAGTAACTTTACAACAGTCTGGTCCTTGTCCAGCAGCAATTACAGCTTTATCAATTAATGCAGGTACACATAAAACCTAGATGGCAGTCCAATAGATTTTTGTTGCCTAAATCAAGTTTTTTTCTTGAGAGGCTTTTTGAAAAGACATATTAGCCAGGTCTGCTGTTGCCCTCAGCAGTGTACTAGTAGCATACTCACCAATAATCATGAGGTTATTTAGATTGCTCTTATGTCATGGATGGTGACCCCTAAATGCATTTGCATTTGTAAATTACTACAACCTCTATCAACTTTAATGGATTTGAGGACCCTATTTCCCCACAACAGGTTCTTTATATCTCACAGAACTACCAGTGCACCCACAGACCAGACAGGACAGTCATCCTACTTTTTAATTTTTTTTGACAATTACAACATTAAATGCTGTCAACTAACACACAAAATTCATGACACAAAAGGTATCTTCAAGGGACACATGTTCTACACCTGCTCCAGAACTTCATGGACTCCAGTAACCAAAACTAACATCCCAAAGGCAAAGTCCAGCTGCATTGTTTTCCAAATCCAGCTCCTATCGGTGACCTGATCTGCCTCCTTCTGCCACACCAAAGGAAGGGATGAAACTCTGTGGTCCTTCACTGGTTCTGAGGCATCCTCTTAGTCATGGCAATGCTCATACCCCCTCATGTCCCCCTCATACCCCCTCCTCTCCCACCCTGTTTGTTGCTGAGCCCAGTTTTGGTAGAACTTCTGTTGCAGAGATGTGGGGTTTATGTTTGTGAGGCAATGGGCTTGCCTTAGAAACAGACAGGACTGGTAAGAGCAGGACAATCTACAGCTGAAACGCGATGGAGAACATGCACATAGGTGCAGGATAAAGGATAAAGGGATCCCAGTAAAGGAAAGCCAGTTGTGTTAGCTATGGCCCAGGGTGAAAGTAATATCAGTCAGTTTTGAAGGAGGACAGTGTGGACTGGAAATGTAGCTGATGAAGAGAGAACCTGTTCAAGAGCAAGCAGGCAAAACACACTTAGGAAACCAAAAACCTCAAATAGCTAAATCCTTAGAGGCTTATACCTCAATGCTAGGAGCATTAGGAATACAGTATTGAATTTAGAAGCAAAAGTATTAGCAAGCAATTATGATATTATAGAAGTTACAGAAACTTGGCTTACAGAGAGTCATGGTGGAGAATTTCATATTAGTGGCTTAGTAGCAGAGAAAGCCCAGGAAAACCAGACAAGATTGAAGAAGTAGCACGTAGAAGAAGAATTTAAATCGGGCTGAATGAGTGTTTCTGAATCTTTATGGATCAAGCTAAAAACTTCAAGAGGTTTAGTGAGAGGAGTGAGTTACAGACCGCCCAATCTAGATGTTTTAATGCTGTACGAAACAGTGTGATCAGATCTGTGCATAGGAAGGATGAGATAATTTTACTCAGGAATTTTAGTTTTTCTCACCAACGCCAGGATAGGCCAGTTCAGAGCAAGAATGCTGAAACTGAAATGTTTGATACAGTGATTTTTTTTTTTAATGCCAGACTTAAGTTCAATCCAGAGATAGAGCTTGCATTAGTCAGAGTGATCCATATATGGTAAGACAAAAAGAAGCATGAGAGGAGTTGGCCAGAGTATGATCCCTTTTGAGATGTATTTTAAAACTAGATGAGCTTAATCTAAAGAAGTAGATGATTTTAGAAAAGCATACTTCAGGAGAATGAGACAGAGCATAGATTGTTGAGTAGATAGGGTAGCAGCTACAAAAGCATGACAATGATTCAAAAATGTGATACTAAAAGCACAGGAAAAAAACATATCAAAAGCTAATAAAATAGTGTCCAGAAAATGTTGTCCTAAATGGATCATTAAAAAGATCAAAAACTTAATACAGAAGATACAAGAATATAAGATGAGGGGAAGCAGAGAGAGGACACTAAGTTGCAAACACAAGTCAAGCCAAGAAAGATGTCAGAATAACTGAAAGAGAGACAAAAAGATGAATGGGAGCCAAAATGAATGCCAAGGGCTTTTTCAATATTACAATAGCAAAGGATCAGTAAGGGAAGAAATAAAACATCTTAGAAATACCAATGGGCCTATTACAGGCAGCAGGCCGAAAATGGCAAGTTTTCTGTCACAAAGAAGGAAATTCATAACACACCACAGGTTAAAAGACATTCTCATTCGCCTCTGAATGATTCCAGCACATCAGAGGATGAAGTGTTTGTCAAACAAATGTCAAACAAACCAATCTCCTGGACCAGACAATATTTATCCATTTGTGGACAAAACAATAAATAACATTATTCACAGATCACTTGCCGGGATAGTTCAGATAACTCTAGGAGTAGGTGTTGTATCTAGTGATGTAATACCTAGTCATTGAAAAGGGACAAAGCAGAGACCAATTAGTCATACCTTACATTTACAGTTTTAAGGTAACGGAAAACAATGATGACCCAATATTGTTTTCTATTATCTTGTACCAAAATAAAAGAGCCTGTAAATGAAACTTAATGATTTAGAAGAGGTGGATAATACCTCCTAAACAACTAGATTTCTTTAAGCTAATAACCCCCGGAGTTCATAATTGACAAGTTGACTCAGACTGGTGTGAATTCTTTACTGCTATACCACAGGCATAGGTTGTAGGACCAAAACACGCTAAAACTGCAGGTTATACTAAAGGAGGGGAAGCTGCAAACATCCTTACATCAGCACACATGAGGACTAGAGGATTTTGGCAAGCTTCAATCAACTGGGAGAAGCCATATTCGAGAAGGATCTAGGAGTTTATATAGGCCAATCACTTTCTTCACCTAGTCAGCGAGGAGAAGTAGTAAAAAAAAATGAAAAAAAGTATTGGATATATTGTAACAAGAAGGATATTCCTGTTCTATGGGTAGTACAATTCTATGGCCTGGTAAGAGTGTATAGAGTATACCACACTCAGACAAACTAAGAGAACTGAATCTTATATTGTGGAATAAAGAAGGTAACATGTATTCAAAATCCTGTAAGGCACTAACTAACTCAACTTACTGTATGTAGTTCCTTCAGCTCCTGTAGCAATATAAGGGCCCTGAATACAAGAGGAAATTAAGTTTAAGAACATTCAAGACAGAAAACAGAGGCTGGGGAGTTTGAAGCCCACTACCAAGTGATTTAGTTAAATTTAATTCCATGGGATCTTTTAAGAAATGGATAGACAGAAGACCTGATTCTAAGATCAGTCAGTTAATAGCTACTCATTTGAAATATTTCTTGTGTTCTTCTTGCGATTGCCACCAATTTACATCTATATACCTCCATTCACACACAGTTCACAATATTTATATCAGATCTGATAACTGTACCTAATTACTAATTATAAAACGTCCTTGCGTTTGTTACGGACAGGGTCTGCAGTCCATGTCGGATTTTGTAGTAGACCCTATGCGATGTGGTAAGAGCTGGAGGAAACAGGAGGCATGGTATGGGAAAACACACAGGGGTTTAATGGTGCACAAAATAACAGTGACAGTCTGTGAGACAATGAGTGGGGGAGACAAAGAATGCTGTCCAAATCCAAGCAGGTCCGAAGGAGGGTCAGGGCACAGTCCAAGAGTCCACAAACCATAGATCCATCCTGAGACGTGACAAGATTAAAATCCCCAGGAATTTGGTGAACACGAACAGATAACCAACATGGAGATCCCGGGATAACGAGACAAGGTCCTCCAGACCCCGGGCTCAGAACACGGGAGGTGTTGGGGATGAGGGCTATGCCCACAGGAGACGGACGTAGAGTATCCTGGTGCTAGCCGGGCCTCACGACACCCGTACCCTAATGTTGAGCCCTGAGTCCTTGTGGAGCTAAGAATAAATAGTGGGAGACACAACAAGGTACACTTGGAACACATACAAATGATCACAGGGAACTACTGACAGGAGTAAAATGGAGTGCCTTCTGGGGGGGGGGGGGATGTCAACCGTAACAGCATTTATATAGAACTTAGACATCAGAGGGGACCCACTTCACCCACCACTGAAAACACTACTGTACAGCAGATCAGGGGGAGCGGGGAGAAACTGCCTCACAACTGAATTGGCAACTGTAGAAAGGCCAGCTTGTGCAACCCTTGAGGGCAACCCAGCCAGGACACCAGGGTCAACATCCCTAACCTTACAATCAGGGTCATGTCCTAATCTTTAATGACCAAGTAGTCGAGACCTCAATCTAACATTGCATCTGAAGGGCAGCACAGTGTCGCACTACATTTAGAAATCCGTGTTCAGAGGGAAGAGTACTACATAATTTTACACCAGTGTCATGAGAGCAACAAACTGCGTTTTAAAGAGCACTTCTATCTCAAATTTGGCCATGCTTTGCTCAGCTTCTGAGGTGTTACAGTTTCCATTTCAACCACTACTTTCAGGTAAAGCAATATGAAAAACACATTTAGTTCTGTGATAAGAAGTAACACGTGTAAATACTTATCTAATTTCTGTATTTTGATTTTTAACTTCAGTTTTTGCATGAAGTAGTGCGTGTGGCATTTACGTCACTATTAGTAGTTTTGGTACCAGAAGATGGGTATCAGCGAGAAGGACGTGACATATTAGTGAAAAGCAGAAGCCTCCCTTTTTTTTCTCTCCTGCTGTAACCACTTATTGCTACCCTACAAATGATCAGATACACACTGTGGTTGGTTGCATTTTTGCTGCATGCCCACATATTTGCTATCTATTCAGGGGATCTGATAAGATAATTTTTGTATCTTTTAGTTTTGGTCTTTGATACTGTGACTAAGCTGAGAAGCTAATATGTGTGAACAGGAACTGATCAACCTGGAAAGGTAGCTCATCATAACTGCAAGTCTCCTTAGTAATATTTTCCCCACAAAGTGATCTCTCTTACAAAGTGATACCAATTTTGTAGTTTTGGCAAGTTTCAAGTGACATATAAAGGTGACGCAACAGGGCCTACTCCTGTACAAAATCAACCACCCCAACATTGTTATTTTGGAGACAAGACAATTTGCGATTCAGAGGCCATTCAATCCACCTCTTCTAGATGTGGATTAATCATAACACCACAAGTAAATGCGTAGAGTAATCTGCAAAGCAGCAGTTTTTGACAATACTCTTTCGTGACCTTTCAAGGCCTGTTTTTCTCTGAGGTGAAAGCTGTGCTAAACGTGTGTGAAGGATATGTCACAGAGTGAAAAATCTGTTATGTAGGACAACTGATGTCGCAGACTATATTGACTTTAAGTTTGCATAGAAAGGCCAGTGTCTCCATAAAGGTTAATGTGTTTCTGTCCTTTGCTTCTTTGAGCTTCCCCCCCATGTCAGCGGTCTTCCTAGAGCAGACAGTGGGGCATGTGCCAATTGACAAAGATTGAAGGACACACTGTTTGCTCAGACATAACTAAATTACCACACTATAAGGGAAGGTACATTGAGGTGTGTAGTGGTGCTGAGCCAGTACTGACCAGCGGAGGGCTCAAAGGTAAGGAGGAGAATAGACAGTGCACCTTTACAGTTTAGCCCCGAGCCTTAAGCTCTCCCCACACCCAAGATGTAAGGCACGACTCAGAGGACTCACACAGCAGACATAGAGAAAGAAGAATTTGGGGCGAGACAGACTGCAGCATTACAGTGAGGGGAGGACTTGAATATCAGAGGGAGTAGAGGAAGGCTCCAAGAGAGGAGTAGAGGAAGGCTCCAACAGCATCTTCCTCTTCCCCTACTCGATGCTGGGCAACCCAGCAGGGTTAAGAAGATGCCTAAGGCCACTGGAGAAATGCACAGAATTTCTTCTGCTCGACTGCTCCTTTGGGATACTGAGTTTTTGGGTAACTGGGGTCCATGTTGTTCATATGATGTCCCTTGGAGATACGTTTTATATCAAGTATTCAGTGTCATGGGTAGATTCATAGACTGTAATAGAATGGGATGTTGTGTAAAATAACTGTCTTGTCTGGTCTATGTGTGTGCTGGTGGTACAGAAGTATAAAAATATATGATTTCAGCCATTTTGTGTTTTGGGTTCTCCCACACACCCCTCCTCCCTCTCTTCAGGCACCCGAGAAAACGCTGCAGTTGAAAAACTGCATACCGATTCTTTTTTTTTTTCACTTTTTAGTGTAGAATTAACCTCCTCTTGTTGCAGAGGTTATGTGGTTATATCACACACCCTTGCCTTGATATTTTTTCCAAAACTATATAGGCTGGGAATAATACAACAGGTAGGCAACCCAAAAAAACACAAGCTCTGTCATTTAAATGGCACAGTTTTTGAGACTGAATACAGGTCTGTACCAAAAGTACTCTTCAATGTATTTGCTTCTGTTTAAGGAGAGAAAAAAAATCTTTGTGCTTTGTTACATTGTTATCTGAGAACCTGTTCTCAGGAGAAATTTCAGATGTCATAAATATGAATAAAACAACCTATTATTTTTTTAGATAAACAGTCTGAATATGCTTGAATATAGAATGAAACGTCTAGGTTCTTTGATGATCTCTCCATAGAATTCTAAATCTAATTCCCTGAACTTTGAATGGCCTGCAAAGTGCTTTTGGCTCTGTGGCAACATATTTCCCTAGTCACCATGATGGGGGGAGCAAAAAGGAAAAGAGAAATAATAAACTTAACAGTGTTAGGCATCATGTAGTTGTGCCTTACTATTAATTTTTAGAGTATTATTTATTTAGCCCTTCTATGGAAATATGATACCCATATTAAGTGTAATCCCCCAATAAAATGTCTCCAAATGATTAAGGTCTATTATAAACAACTGTGGCATCTTGGAAAATTGCCCCTGGGTGTGTTTGTGTCTGTGTCTGCCCAGCGATGGAATGGTGTCTGTCCTATCCAGGGTATACCCTGCCTTGCGCCTGTTCCTCGACGGGATAGGTTCCAACTCCCCCACCACCCTGAATTGGATGAAGCAGTTAGAAAATGGAAACTAATAATAAAAGTCAGGAAGTCAGATTCATAAAAAAAGAAGGGGCAAATTGATTTCCTGCTGAAAAAAATCCTTTTGAGGACAGAGTAAGAGGTCGTGTGCCTAGTCTCTTTCCTTATGGGAAACAGGGATCAGACCCAGGATGCTTTAATGTAGCCAATCAAAGCTCTCTTACACCTGCTAGGGGGTGGGGGAAGGGACTTCAGAAAAATACCATGAGTAAATGTACAACATACAGAATTGGGTGCAGGGGGGGTTTGTCGGGTAGATGTATGTTGGGATCTGCCTGAATTGGGGTTCAATCACAGCGACATAACAGCAGCTCCAGCCTCACGACACCACACTCCAGACAGCAGTGAATTCCACTTTGCCCAAAGAGCAGCTTTCGTGCTGTTAATTCAGTTCTATCCAGTCTCCAATGGGGTGATGTCAGTACCAATAAGTCCTGTTACACTTGCAAACTCCATACAGGTTTTTTGTGCACAGGGTACAAAGTGTGGTGAAGTTGGAATGAATAAGCAAGATGTTTTCCTTTGCTGTGATGATTCCTTGAGAAAATGTCTAGTTCCCTCCCAGGTTCAGGAGAATTTGGCTTCACTCTGTACAGTAAATCTGAAGCATTTCTATCTTATTACAATGCCTCTTAATCATGCTAGTAGTACATGACTAAAATATGGCACCTCCTTAACACTGACAGGCCCTCACAAAGGTTTCACATTTTGTCTCTTTAACGCTAGCAGTCATGACACTTTAAGGCAGCGATTATTATTGTTTTCTTCATACCCCACTCCACACATTCAAAGCAAAAAAACAAAAAATAAGATGTTTAAAGATAATTGATATAAACAAAAAATGGAGAAGGCAAGGCTGCATAAGTATTCAGACACTTACAGAGCCAAACCTAAAGTAATTTAGATACACAGAATTACCTCATTGAGCCACCCAATTAATTGAATGGTCTCAATCTGTGTCCTGTAACTGTTTCTTTCCTGGTTTAAGAATAAAAACACCTGTTTTTGTGAGGGTCTTTGGTCAGATAGTGAATTCCAAGCAAGAAGCCATGAAGAAGGAACTTTCAAAACAAGTCAGGGTCACTGAAAAGCTTAATAAAAATATTGCATCTCCAAAAACCATAGAATACAGTCTAGTCCATTAAGAAATGAAAGGTGCATCGCAGAAACTTTCTAGATCATTCTGTCTTTCCAAACTGAGCAGTCAGACAAAGAGCAAACTGGTGAGGGATACCATTGTGCGGCTAGTGGGGGAAAATGTCCCATTTTCTCAACTCCACAAAGCTGGCCTATATGGCAGAGAGACAATCTCATCTCAGTTCCCACACGTACTTTGCATCAAATCATTTAAGTGATACTGCAAACATATGCAAAATATGTTGTTTTCAGATGAGACAAAAGTGTATTTTTTGGTGTAATTGCAAGCATTATATCTGGTGCAAAGTACATCACTCAAACAACACCATCCCTACACTCAAACATGGTAGTGGCAGTATCATGCTGGAGAGATACTTCTCAGCAGGGGCTGAAAAGCATGAGAAGATTGAAGAAAAATGGACAAAGAAAAGTAAGGGCAAACACTAGAGGAAAACCTAGATACTGGAAATACTAGAGGAAGACTTAAAACTAGGACGAAAAATTCACCTTCATCAAGACAATTATGCAAAGCACAGAGCCAACGTAGCACTGCAGTAGTTTAAGAATAAGAAAGTCAATGTCCTTGAGAGGTTCAGTCCAGACTTGACTCCTACTGGCAGTCTGTGAGAATATTTGAAAAGTGCTCTATAACTGATCCCCGAATAAGTAACTGCTGCCAAAGATGCTTCTATGAAATATTGAATTCACACATCTGAAAACGCTGAATACATAATAATATTAATCATCAACATATAAGTTTTTTTCTTTAGTTTTTGCTGAGATTTACAGCAACTTATCTTGCCCTAGAAATCTTTAGTTAGAGCATACAGGTTTTGAATAAAATATTAAAAATGTGCATGCATCATTTTGTAATATCATAAAATGGGGCACCATAGGAACAGTCTGAATACTTTTGCAAGACACTGTAATTAATAACTAAGATGATGTATTGTACAAGATTTTGTACATTCAGATTATCTGAAGGTATTGTTAACTGGTCCTGAAATTTGAAAACAACGCCCTTTCATTTTCTGGTTGTAATACAGCATCTACTAATTCGCCTGGATTTTAATGCGCTTTACTATACCAGCTGTCATTTAACTGCACTACATTGAGCATTAAAAATAAGTTTATATGTAGTATGCATTAGCAAATGTTATGTGATATGAAGCCTAAGGATAAAAGTGTTACCCATATAAGCTTACCTGTGCACTTAATATACCAAGCTTCAAAATAAATAAAATACTCTATTGTGGATGAATATATTTAGAAAAATAAGTCTTACTTATTTGGGGTACTGAGTAAAAGTTTTTGATGTAATTTTGAGAAATTTGTTATGCATATTGATCATTATACAAGTGACTTCTTCTGCTTTACTACCAATTCATTAGTCACTAGTCATTCTAAGTCACAAGTGAGAGTTGATTGGTATAAGTGATTTACCCCCATGAATGTCAAACGTGGAGAAAAGCCAAAAAGAAAAACACAGCAAATGACCAAAGTGGCTCAATTAGTAATAATTAGGTTGAAGCAACACCTGGACTCAAAAAAAAGTGGAGTGAAATTCTTTCTTTATTGTGATGAATCAAGATTTTGAGCAATTCACAGTGAAAGAACATCAGTAAATATGATGCAGACATGCATAATGATTGCATAATGATAAACTCATTATTATGTACAACAGATCAACAGATAAATAGGTCCATATATAATGCTCTGGGTAGGAGTGATTAGGTGCTACAAACCTCTGCATGCTAGCGAACTACAGAACTGCATAATGTTACATTGATCAAGTCCTAAGACTTCATTTTCTGGGCTTATTCTGGCATGAGGGCCTTCTTACAGGGCACTCCAAGGGCTCACATGCTGCTTATGTGCCATGTCCCGCAAAATGCGAATGAAAAATAATGCCGAGGATGACTCTCTCACCACGCTAGTGTGCTCTGTTGAATACTTGTGATATGAGCTGAGATCACTTGTGGCATCTTGTGCTTGGAAACCAGTAAAAAGCCACATGATTCTTCTATATCTATGAGAACAATAGAGAAGAATGCCAGACTAATCCCATTCTGTAACCTGGGGAACAGCACAAGTTACAGTTGTACAGTTTGTCCTATGTTTTAAGGTGGCCACACACAATTGGCCCGTGACTTTCACAGCATACGCCCTGTTGATGACAAATGTTAGTCAGCATGATGATTTTTCAGCATATCTGTTAAATCAAATGTCAGTACACGTTCTATAAAAACATTTGAGAATTTTCAAGATAATGCTTTTTGCAATTGTTTGCAGCAGCTTTAAAAAAACATTTTTGATGTTTTTTTAATCAAAAATTAAACTTGATAGTATGATAGACGATAGTATGTTTGAGTAAATTATTTTTTTTGAGTAGTTCTGTACAGATTCTCTCCGTAAGTGTTGTTTTAATTCCTAGGATCATGTGACTGTCAGCTCTGAAGTACTTGATGATTAAAAGAGAAATGAAATTGCACTTTTTGTGGTGAATTTTGTTGCTTCCACAACTACTCCTCGTACTAACAGAGCTAACTTTAATACAACATGAGCCATATACCTTGACTATTTATGGAAATTAAACAGCTGAAAAATGCTGGATTCAGAGATACAGTGCAGCCTTTATACACATTTACATTAGCATACTGAGGTATTATCACAGTAGATTGCAGTAAAACACACTAACACTTTCATGAACAGAAAGGAAATGTGTGTATCTTACAGAGGAAAATCACAGTAAAGTGTAAAACGACCACACAAGTTTTCCATGGTAAGTTTTCATAAGGATTAACTGCAAATATGTCCCCTTGTGCAGGGGGTGGAAGTGGTGTGGTGAAGGTATTGTTGTGCAATGGTCTTTATTCAGCACAGGCATGCTGTCACGTAGTGCTTAACTCGATTAAAGAGAAACAGTGGCAATAAACTTATCGTATCCCAGCAGAGGAATCCCTTGTGCAAAGAGGGCAGTGAAGAAGTTAATTCAGGTCCCCAGGTGCGTGAGACAGTCAGGAGAAACAGCTGGTTTTTCCCATATGTTGTGGTGGATTGAACATTCTGGATGCGTAATTAGAAAGTGCAAGCAGGATGCTTGCCATCAGGATATTCCTCTCTTTTTCACTGAGTCTCTGTTTCTTTTATAGACTGTATAACTGTGAGCTTCAGACAAGTAATATATGTTACATGGGGGAAAAAAAAGAAAGGATTTGAACTGAAGTCAGCGATTTTCATCAATATGACAGATTGCAGATTGTGCATGAAACAACAGCAGTCAAAGGAAGAATGGAACTGTTAGTTGCAATGTCAGATAAATGTTTCAATAACCGGTTGGGGATCAAAAAACAGGGCAGCATGGTGGCACAGTGATTAGCATTGCTGCCTCGAAGCGCTCTGGCCCTGGGTTCAGTTCTGGCAGTTGAAAAACTTGCTGGGAAGTTAATCGGCTTCTGGGAAAATTGGTCTTGGTGTGAGCGTGTGTTTGTGTGTGCGTCCCATAAGAGGCTGGCAACCTATTCAGGGTGTACTCTGTCATCTGCCTGTTGTTTGCTAGGATAGGCTCTTGTTCCTCTTAAACTTTGAATTGGAAAAAGTGGTTAGAAGATGGATGGATCAAAATTAAACATTATTTTATTCACTAGTGCTCTTATATGACAGCTGTTCAATTCGT
This sequence comes from Lepisosteus oculatus, assembly GCF_040954835.1. NCBI lineage: Eukaryota > Metazoa > Chordata > Actinopteri > Semionotiformes > Lepisosteidae > Lepisosteus > Lepisosteus oculatus. The sequence goes on along the minus strand of NC_090706.1, from coordinate 12,223,710 downwards.
ATCCCAAAAGAATAAAAATCATAAAAAGAACATGGTGATTACATTTGTAGATTGTACATAGCGCAGATGAGTAAGATCGGGAAAAAAAAACGGTGGAAAAACACACTTTAAAGATACATTTTGTGATTCTACCCATCCATTCAATCCTCCATCAACTTTCCTCTGTCTGCGAGTGCTGGTGGCTTTGTACAGGCAGTGGCTGTTCACAGCTTTAATCAGGCCAGCTTCAATATGAGCCACATCACCGCTAATCAATTTCTCAGACTCCCAGAGGACCAACTTGAGAAGTTAAAGACAAGATCTCCTATCCTTGTTCAGAGAACCCCTGGGGAACAACATTTTTTTTCTCCATCGTCATGCAAACTTCATGCAAATGTGCTCCTTCACAAGTGACTGTATTAAAATGAAACAAAGCCCGCAACCCTACTCTGTTCCACTCTCCTCCTTGTCTACCTGTCAGGCACAAAGTTTACCCTATCACTCAGGAAAGCTGTGTCTATGTTGAATAACTAAGGCTGCTCTGGAGTGTTTTCTTAGACAGGCAGATACTTAAGCTAAGTTTTAAAATACAGGCGTTACCTTATTTAGTAAGTCACCACTGTTGTTTAATACTTGTCTGTGTTTCCTTTATCATTTTATGAACAAAACAGGAAGTCACTTTGCCACATTATGTTTTTAAGAAATGTGCTTTACACGGTGAAGTTATGCAATAAATGTATTCAGATAACACACATGAAAACTCTCTGTGATTCAGATTTAAGTATAGAACTACATACATTATTATTTAAAACAAAGTTAAACCCACTGACTTTTTCAACAGTTATTGTAGAAAGGATTAAGGGGTGATGATCTGGTCATAGACCTTCTTCAGGGATTTGCAATATGTGTGAGCTTTGAATATTACAGTGTGTATACGTTTCCCCTTTCTTTATAATCCAAATATTTAAAAATGACTTTATGTACATATCCAGACTAAATTAAATAGATAACAACTAAATAATATTAAGATATCTACTGTATGTAATGCAGCGCAAAATAAAATACTTAAAACACCATATAGAACTTCAAATTGTAAATTACAAAGTAATTGTGACTCCCTCGTGCAATTGGTACTTAAAATTGAAATAAAAAAAGATTAATTTGTAAATAAACCGTGTCACAGAATCTTTAGAGTAATTTCTAAAAAAATAGAAAACCTAATTCATACAAGTCTTTTACCACAGGACTAAAAATATGAGTGCTGGCAAAATCTATCAATCAAAGTCACACCTTACAGTTTCTCTGTTTATTTTGACATCCTATGGCTCTCACTGAGACATACTGGCCAGCATAGAATTGCCATTAAGAAGACACGCCTGATGTCTTTAATAAAGCATCTCCATTTGGATCTGTCCAAAAACATACAGTACTGTCTATAACCGCAGCAAAAAAAGAGCACATGAGAAACACTGACGCTGCAATTGGGAATTTAATTTAAAGTAAATACATTAGATCTGCAAGCCACATGTCTGTGTCAGTAATTAGCTTCATTCCCATGTGTGAATAGGATTTGGGAAGTTATCGAGAATTGTCTGAATGACTCCTGGGCTCAAGCATCACCATACATGGAAGATTGTGCTATAGTGGGAAACAGTGCATGGGTTTTCTTTAACACCCTACTCCACCCACACATGACTTAGGAGGCTCACGCTGGCCAAGCAGACGTTTGCCATCTTTCGTCCTCTTCCACAGTGTTGCCATTTCAGCTGTGTGGCAAGCAGTGCCATCTTCCTAAAATGTAGGGGGTGTTAGACTGCAAAACCCCTCAACAAAGGAACGTTTCGACTGTCAGCATGTAGACAGCCTTCATCAAAAACAAGGGCTGCTCTTCCTCCTCAACAAATGGCGGCCCTCGTTATGACTCTGACACCATCACCAACGACTGTGACCTGCAGACCAGGAGGTTGGAATGAGTCTCTTGCCCTTTCTCTGCAAGGCAGTATATGTCAAGGGGTGCTCCTATATTTTCAGGGGTTCTTTTAATTGGGATGTGGCTGTGCCGCGCTGCCAAGGTGAAAACCAAGACGTGGCTGCTGGCCGTCCTGACCGTTAGTTTATGAGGCTGCTGGAAAAGATTGCAGATCTTCCTCTGTAGCTTCTGTTTTCATATGCTTAACCCTGTGCATTAAAATATCACACAGAATCACTCCCTAGGATAAAGTCTTTGGCCAGAGCACCACTGGATATTTGGAAATAGGTTTTGAAGCAGTGGCAATTTAACAAAGGTCTTCTAACAGAAGAAAGGCTACAGACAAGGCTATTTAGTCCATCTTGGTCATTTTGCAGCTAGTATTTTAATGATCCCAAAGCCCATCAAGACCATTCTTAGCAAGAACATAAGAAAAGTTAGCTAAAAATTAAAATGATCAGAAAAGGAGGAGATTGTAATGTGCATTACAGCGTCCACTACCATGGAATTTCAGTTTGTGAGCAACATGACTGTACTGGGCCTCATGCTTCAGCAACAAAAAAGTATTGTGAGTCCTACAGACCTCAGTACTAAACGTGCTCAAATGCTGTGCTTATCAGTGAACTGCTTGAAGAGCGTGTGATGGAACTTATTTTTTCCCCAATGCAAGTCATTTATTTATTTGTTTCGTTTGCAAAGGGGGAGGGGCTTGGACCTTTCAGGGGGTATCGCCGAAATGAAAACGAGTAATTTCAATATGACAGCGATTTCAGACATGTGTATTAGATCACTGACTGCTGGCTCTCAGGTTTATACAGAGGACATTCATTCAAGCTCAGGATCCTTTGATCAAGATGCCAGTATTCATTTCCGAATGAACTTATTGATGTCTGTCAGTGTGTCAGTTTCTTTCTTTGGGCACATCTGAAGGAAGAAGGTTTAAGTCTCTGCTGTTTTCAGTCCTTTCAGTCCTTCCTCCTCTTACTGTCATGAAGAAAGTATTACTGTCCCTCAGTTTCAGTTAAACAGACTGATGTGTTAGTGTCTTAATTAGGGATCCCTTATTAAAAGATGAGTCAGCAGGAATGGCCTGCAAAACTCTTAGTTGAAAACAGTGCAGGAGTTGCTTACAAGTCACAAGATCCATCCATCCCATCCATTTCCTAACCACTTTATCCAGTGAAGTGCCCCCAGTTGTGTCCCATCCCAGCACACAATAGGCACAAGGTGGGGTATACTCTAGATGGGATGTCAGTCAATCACAAAGCACACAGAGACACACACACACTCATACAGGGCCAATTTTCCCAGAAGCCAATTAATTTACTAGCATGTCTTTGAACTGTGGGAGGAAACCCACATGAACACGGGGAGAATATACAAACTCCACACAGATAGCACCCCAGATCTGGAATTGAACCCAGGGCTCCAAAGGTGTGATACAGCAATGCTGACCACTAGACCATGGTGCCACCCAAATCATACTGAGAACTGAAATATAGAGGCGAAATCTCTAGAAATATATATTTCAAAATGTTTAATGTACAGTCTAAATATTCTGCTCAGTCTGTTGGCATTCCAAAGCCTTTTAGTTTCCCATTTATCTTTGTACTTAAAAACAAAATGACAAACGGTGGTGAAGGTCCCCTCATAAGGTTTTAAATATTGTAATTCACAAAATAACATTAGTTTGCACATTGCTTTCAGCCTGGCCTTCTGATCACTGGGGTATTGTTAGGCATTTCGTATCACAGGGTTACTAGTGACTGGAGGGCAGTAAATGCATGCAGCCATGCCACTGATGGCAGAAATAAATGGAATGAGGAAAGCCACTATTGCTCCCTAAAATCAGACATGAAAACATTAGCATTTATCTCAAGCACCCGGTGCAAAGGCATGGGCTTGCTTGACATCTGCACTGACACTCCTGGCGCTCGAAGGGAGGAACAGATGAGAAGCTCATTTTACCATCTTACCTTAATGACAGCCAGGGCACTATATCCTGCTCTTCCTCATTCATATTAAGTCTCCTGCTAATTAGGTCGTTTCAGCAGTGCCATTTAAAGCAAGAAAAATGTTTACAGTCAATAAAGCTGATGACTTTAGTTACGCAAACCATAAACAGGTTAAACCAAGTCAGAATAAACAAGGAAAGATTAGCTTAAATTCTGCTTCCCTGGGTGAAGAAATCCTGAGCATTATTTGCTCAAATATTGCAAAAAAAGTTACTGAACAAGGGACTCTGGCCTGTTATTTGCCATCTTTTAAGATGTTAGGATTTTACATAAAAGTAAACAACACTGCCTGGAGGCACAATTTCCAGCAACACAATAAAATGTGCAGTGAATTTATGACGGTCATCCATTAGCTCTTAGCAAGGCAACATCACCCATATCTGTCGTCCATCATTATAATAGAGGGTTAATGCACCGAATTTACATAAAAAAGTCATATTGTCTGCATGAATTATTTACACTCTCAGCTGTTTTTACAGCTAGATTTCAAGCCAGATTCTCATAGAAATTCTGTCAGTAAATTACTCTGTTAGGTGGCCCTCAATCCAGTTAAATACAGTAGGGAGGCATGCAGCTCACTACTGTAAACTCTGGCAAGACTGAGGCAGCCTATAAAAGTCTTGCTAAGCAAATGAAAGCTCTTCTCTAATTTCTGATCGTTAGTTGAAGATTAGTTAAGGAGAATGAGCCATCTCATAGTCTTTACTGGCTAAGAAAGCTGACTCGTACATTTTCTCTTTTTGCATAACACTGTGATTCACTGAGTGTGCTTTGTGTTTGTTGAGTATTGAGGGGTGTCAGACACCCCCCAGAAAATAAAGAAGTGGGCTATATCAATAGCTCAGTATCTCTAGTACTTTTTTACTTTGCAGCACACTCCACAAGACACAAATGGACAGATTCACTGGCATATAGGGAAGACATTTAAAATTGCTCTTTATTTGTTTACAATTTCTTTCGGATCTTTTTTTATTTAATAATCCCCCAGTTTGGAATCAGTGCTTGGCTCCTCCTAAGTGCCCCATGTATATCTCCATCAAGCCATTCATCTGCTGATGTCTTGGAAGCTTCTTGGCAATTGACAAGGTAGATTGGTGCAGACTGGAACAGCTAACCTCTCACCAGCTCACCAGTTCACTTGGGTGGTGGGGTGGCTCTGTGGGTAAGGATCTGCGCCTGTAGTTGGAAGGTTGTCGGTTTGTATCCTGCAGCCGGCAGAAGAATCCTACTTTGTTGGGCCCCTGAGCAAGGCCCTTAACCCCAACTGCTCCAGGGGTGCCATGTAATCTGTGCTCTGATCCCAAGCTTTTCTCCCTGTCTGTGTGCCTGTGTGTCTCATGGAGAGCGAGCTGGGGTATGCGAAAAGACAAATTCCTAATGTAAGAAATTGTATATGGCCAATAAAGTGATCTGGTCTCTCCCTGATAGCACTGCAAACCTATGGGAGCTCAGGCAGTTACATCAGGTAACTTGGCAATCCAATCGAAATCTTAACCCTGGAAGCACTCAGTTGTCAGTTATGTTCAGTATTTGGGGATTTCCATCAGTTACATGAAACCCATGACAACTAGATCACAGAGCTGAATGAGTGCTCGAGACACATTTACTGACAGAGACATTTGGGAACTCCATAAAACTGGATTTTATAACAAACAGGAAGTGTGTAATCAAATAGAGTAAATGGCACTTGTAATGAGTAGTTATACATCCTGTACAGGTGCTGTTGGTGTGCAAACCTAAAACTGTAATTCATACAAACTTAAAATAGAGATAAAGGATATCAAAGCATGGAAACAGATCTTTCTGATTGATATTTCACCTAATCAACCAGGAAATCATTATATTATTTTAGGGTTTTTGGTAATTTTGCTGCCATTCCTGTGTACATTAAATAGCTCAGCTCCAACACTGCAGTTATTCTTCAGTAAGCCTAGCACAAAATCTCTTGCCAAATAGAAATAGTGTGTTATTTCTTTTTGGCAGGGCACCTTACTATGCTTTTGATGCCAGTGTTTTTATTTTAAAATTCTGAAGTCTCAACCAGGAACACACCTATTTTACAGACTTTGACAGTTAAGTCATACAATTGCACTGAGATGCTTTTTAAAAACGCTATGTAAACAGTCTGTGATTGCAGCATTGGAGTTGCTCCATAGGGTTAAGAAGACGTTTTTAGGGAAACCATGAAACATCCTAAACTGCAAATAGATGATATCTCAGATACTAAAACATGCCTCCTGTATAATTCACCTTTCATTAAGAGAGAGAGTGTTAGCTGTTAGCTGAGAGACAGCGTCTCATTAGTTAAACCAGGTTTTCGATGTTCCTGTTTGTCTGCAAAAGCAATGCACAAGATCCAGAGGGCATGCTTTCCAACTCTGCCTTAGAGCAATTCCTTAAGCTTCATACTATTCCATTTGCCCCATTGATTGCTGCATCTCCTGTTTTAATGCTGACCTCGGGAGGGAACGGCACAAGCACGCAGAAGGTCAGGGTCATGCTCCAGTGCCGCGGTGCTCCCCTAGTGCCTTCCTCGCCTGGCTCTCTGCTTCAGGCGATTTGCGATTGCCCTTGCCGCTTCTTTTAATGATGAAAACAACACTGAAAAATATACATATTTCTACACACACAAAAAAGGAATCAGACTCCACTAGTCAACCATCTCAAATAGACTTTCCTTCAGTTCCAATAATCAAATCTATGAGAGTGTCTGAACAATGCTGCTTTTCCTGCAATATTCTGGGTTGAACACTGTCTGAGGATATGTGTGATTGTTCATTCCATACTGGTCAGACCAACTTTCTCCAAAGACATCAAGGTGAGGGAGAACTGGTGTCTATTAGCTGCTTCGGAGACATTAAGCTGCTAATGTTAGCAGCAAAGCTTAATGCTTTGGTATACTTGCCTGTACTAGATATATTATTTAATAAGCAAATTCAAATGCAAGGAATTGTTCTTACTATAAACATACAAAGCGTGCTGGTGGCAGAAGTGGAAAAGTTTAGATGCAGTCCATTTAAACTCCACACTGGAGCCAAACATCTTGGTCAGTGTTGGTCTTTTTCTTACTGCAGAGTGACCCTGTGAGAGTGTCCCAGGGCAGTGTGGGGCAGTGTGGGGACACTCACAAGCCAGGTGCTGTACGAGTTTATCCCAGTGAACAAGAAAGTTACATCAACGAGACTTTGGGTCTCACAAAAGAAAATTTTATAATCTTACTCAGTGCACCTAACAGCAATTCAGAATGTTTTAAATCATGGAGATGGTGCATTAGGTGTTTGATATGATGCTTTTTACAGGCTGTATAGTTCAAATGGGGGGACTTTAACACTCAAATGGATAACGCAAGAGATACCCACAGGGAAGTTATCATTGGACTCAGGCCATTAGTTCTTGATAGTCATGTTAAGGGGCAGAGTTCCCAAATAATCACTACATTGTGAGGAGTTGGATCCATGGTTTGCTGGATAGATAGAAAGAGGCCAAGAGTGAACCTTACCCAGTACCTTTATCACCGAAGCAGCTGTATAAAACTGTGGCCTAAAGATGGTGGGACCATCATGGTGACAACCCATGGTGACCACAAGCTTGCAGCTGAGAGGAGTCTGGAGAAGCCAAGGAAGGGTGGTGAAACACTGACCTGCACTGATCAGATTGCTGATAAGTGGAAGAAGCATTTTGAGGAATTTCTCAACGTTACAGGCCCTCCTCCTCAGAAACCTCTGCTGAGATCTGTTCTGTCACTGCTGATGAGGTCAAAGTATTAAGTGTCTCTGTAATGGTAAGAAGGCAGGGCCGGATGAGGTTCACCTTGAGATGAAATTGTTAAAAAATGCTGTCATTTGTTGGGTGTCATCGTTATCATACTTTTTCAATGTAGCGCAGAATCTCTGCGGGATCTCTGGACTTAAAAAACTGGGGATGTGGTCCCCATTTTTAAGATAATACATTAAAGGTGTATTACATCAACGGTACATGTGTGTCACAGTTAAGGGCCCCTGTGCCTCCATTGTCTCTCATACATCCACTCTCCCATTCACATTGAGCTCTGGTACCTTGGGGGCTTGGGGGCTTGGGGGCTTTTGGATTTACAAATTAAGCACTGGTGAAGGAGAGGCAGTGCCAGGATTCCATCACGGGTGCCTGCTTCATAGTCCTAATTCATAAACACACAGCACCATTCCATAGACTATGGAGAATGCCGTGCCTACAGACCAGTTCTCGAGCATAGGAGAATTCAACACTAGTTGAGGGAGACACTTGGTCCTTCTTATTTATTTGGCAGTGTAATAGCCTGTTCTACATACCCACAATTTTTTAAAGAAGTATTTCTTATCCTTTTGCTTCTGTTGCCCTTCAACACTCTAAGAAAGAAAAAGTCTTCTAACTCTTTCTAAGGTAACAGTATCTTTCTGTGGTATAGCAACCAAAATTAACCCTCCATTCAGAGAGCAGAACTAACCAGGGGGCAGCTGCTAAGGCGGAGATGGGGTGGAAGGGTAATGAATACAGGAAATGTGAGAATGGGTACAGTGTGTGCAAGAGAGATACATATATACTGAAAGTCAGTAATGACTGTGATCTAAAACAGCTGGATAAGACTGGCTTGTCTGTTGTTATCCCTCCCAAGCTTCAGTTTAGAACTTCCATTTGCTGTCTGCCCATTCTGTGATTTGGTCTCAGTATGTTTGTAATTCTCTTGCTACTAGTTCAGTTCTCGCCCCCCTATTGTGAACTTGTGTTACATTAGCAGTTCTAAACTCTGTTGGCACAGCTCCCATTTCAAGTGAGAGCTGAAATCTTCTAGCTAGAGGTCGATGAATAACATTGCTCATTTTCTAAGCTTGTTACCAAAGCAATGCTGGGCTTGACTTAACTTGCTAGAATAATACTAGTCGAATATAAAAACTGTAAAAATAATACACAAACTAATTACATTTTTTATTTGAAGCTAAACAAATAAATGCTTTAAGGATGCTTAAAATGGCATTAATGACTCACTCCTGGAGATCGCAGAATACACCATTATGGTTAAATAGTTAAAAGGGAAAGGCAATGTGAAGTCAAGGGTTATTCTGAAAACAAGAGCCCAAATAGAATCCAGGGGAATATATGCAATTGTGTTACAATCCTTTAAAGTAAGACAACATTTCATACCAAATTATTCTGATTAAGAACAAGATCACCCATCCATCATTTTCTAAACGGTTTCCCCGATACAGAGCCAAGGGGGAGCTTGGAGCTTATCCCTGCAAGCAATGGGGATAAGGCCTGTTATACCTTGGATGGGATGCCAGTTCGTTGCACAAAACATGGTAAAACAGGAATTAAGAGGGGATCCTTATAAGAGGAAAAGATATAGAAGACACATTACAAAAAAAACACATAAGGGGTCGGAAGTCCAGTTAAGATCCAAATAAGGCTATCAAAACATGAAATAATATTCAATAAAACACTCAAAAATAATGTTTGGGCAATTGCTAACAATATGTTCTGCACAGGGTGGCATGTTGCTGCTGTGGATAGCATTGCTGCCTTGCTCTGGGCTCAATTCCTGGGGTGCTGTCTGTTTGGAGTTTGTATATTCACCCAGTGTTCACGTAGGTTTTCTCCTACTGTACATGTTTGCTCCTGTACGTGCCCTGCAAAGGACTGGTACCCAGTCCAGGGTGTACCCTGGCACAAGCCTGTGGCTTGCTGGGATAGACTCAGACTTTCCCACAGCCCTGAATTGGAAGAAGCACTTAGAAATCTCAAACCACCCTGCCAAACACCATCAAAAAGAGATTTAGACATCAGTTGTTGAAAGTTTAATTGATGCAACTATTACACTTACAGCAGTTTCATCTGCGAACTGTATTGATGTCTTTTGGGCTTGAAAGAAGCATTTTTTTCAATTCCTCGTTATGGCTGAAAATATTTTCAGAAGTTTTTTTTATTGCTAGAGGGGGATTACAAGTACAATAACCATCACGATGGGGGTGAAGGCATTGGACAAAACAAGCCCACTTTGCTTGCTATTTGTGCGTTTTTCTATTTTTATTTTTCGCTTTCCAGTTTGCTGTAAGCAGCAGTCAAATGATAGAGACAGTCACCCTCCCCCCCAGTACACAAAATAAAATAAAATAAAAGTGATTGCAAATCCAAAGAAGAGGCACAGCTGTATGTCAGATCTGGTAAGAAAAATGATTTCTATTAGTTGAAACACTACATTCACATACACCTAATATTCTGCCTTTGATTATAAAAGATAGACTGCTGCCAGCTCAGCTTGTCCATGATTTTCCAGCTAGAGCTCGTCACCCAGTTCCACCTGCCTCCCTCCTTCAAATGGTGCTTTGCAAACAACAAATTGCAGCGACAACAGACACGCTAAACCTGCAAAATGATACTAGTTATAGCACGTCAGTCAGCAGAATCATGTTTTTCACATTGATTTATTGGGATATGCTTCAAAGGAGACCAGGATTTAATTGAAGAAACAGAATGCACCGTTATTAAACAAGACTGATACACTTTTAAAAACAAACTTAATCTGAGAAATTATTTTCTCATGTCGGGTTCATTCCATTTATTTAAGGCTTTACTCTATTGATCTAGTAGATGAAGGGTTTTGTTGGAAAAACCTACAGTGGTTCGCATTGCTGCCTCCAGACACAGCCCTGGGTTCAATACCTGAGGTGCTATCTGTCTGACGTTCATATGTTCCCCTGGTGTTTGTGTGGGTTTCCTTTGGGTGCCACAGTCCAAAAACATACCAGTAGGTTAAGAAATGGCTGTTGTGTGAGTGTTTTTGCTGCAATAAACTGGCATCATATCCAGGGGGTATCCTGCCATGTGCCTGTTGCTAGCTGGGATAGTATCTGGCTCCCCCATGATCTTGTATTGGATAAAACAGTTAGAAAGTGGATTTATGGAAGATATACGGCAGTCTTCCCCAACACAGGTCCTGGTTACTGATCTTTGTTATTTTGGCTCATTGAGATGTTGAATCAAGCTCTTTGAGATAATGCAACTGTTCCAGTTTTAAAATAATAGAACAAGGTTAAAAAAGAGCCTGTAACCTGTGCCAGATGCTGGATTTGAGCACTTAAGTTTATTGTTTGAATGCCTTGGTTGAATTTAATGTGCTGCTTGAATAATGCTTATTGTGAGGGTGTTTGATTGTGGCATCTCCTCTGTGTCTGCACATCACTAACCGATAAACAAGAAGAGTGGTTACCATTACAGGAGACAGTTACAAGAAAACAAGATAGTTACAAGAGAGAAACAATTTTAAACTAAACTGACATTTCCTAATTCAGCTCACTGTATTTTTTTGTAAATGACAACATAAATGATATTAGTTGTGAGACTTAAGTGGAGAAAAAAGCAAAAAATAAATCATTTGATTCAGTTTAAGATTCAGTAACCTTAATTGAGATGTCCAAACTAGAAATCATAAGTGAACTCAAGAACCAGGACTGGGAAACACTGATGTTCAGTATACTGTATCCTTAATGTTATATTACATATACATATCACCATATTTTAGATTTTGATTTTTCTTTACTCCTTATGCTGACTTTTAAATTCTTTCCCCAATAAGGGTGTTCACTTTGAGTTTTCATTAATAATATTAAGCTAAAATGTTTATACATTCTCTAATTCAGCTAAATGGAAGTACTTTTGCTAGGCTCAGAAGGTTTTCTTCAAGCTAGAAACGGTATGTTACTCCCCTCCTTACTTTTCGGATGTAAAGAGGTCACGAAGATTGCTTCCTATCACCTTATATCGGTAATATATTGCACTACAACATTTTAGGAGCATATTGCGCTTTCTGCCGAAGACCATTGGTTAGTTGTATATTGTTTGTACAACATAAATGTTGTACCAACAGAAGAAATGCTGAAAGTTGTGGGTGTGTATGCTAAAGTAGATATTCTTAGTTAAAAACTGGAATGAAAGGATCAAAATGAAGAAAAATTGGATTTATTCTTAAAATTGGCAATAAAATGCAATGAAAAGAAAAACGCAAAATCATCCTCGTTTTGCACTATGACTACTACCGGCGCTTAAAGTCACTTTTTAAATATATATATATATTCGTAATAATAAACAAGGGTTGCCTGAAAACTGGCACACGGTATTTTAACTTTCATTAAAATAGCCAAGAACATTCGGGGTTCGCTCTTTAACCTTTCCACATGCAAACGTCCTCTTTTCCCCGGATATAAAGAGTATTTTTTACAATATGGTGCACTCACTCTCTTCCTCTGACCTACAGCCACTCTCGGCAATTAGCACTCACGTGTAAATTAAGGGCCAGAAATGCCTGAGTTTGCAGCCCTGGTGTTCCGTCTTGACTTCTCCCCACATGTTGAGACACTTGTATAAGTCAAAAGAGAGGACGGCAGCAGTATTTTACCTGGAATACTGTACTATTAGCATTATAGTCTGAGATCGATTAATCGCATTTTAAAGTGTGTATCGCATAAAGGTAGATCTTTATCAAGACGAAAACAGTCGCCAGTGGCAAAACGCTTAGACACTCAAAGATTTTAAAAAGCATGGTTTTAAGAATAGGGTGGTTACGGGTTGTTTTTAAGAGCTGAATTAGTTGTTAGTCTACTTCCTGTGGTTATTTAAGTGCTACATGATATACACCCGTCTACTGTATTAGCATTTATGTCATTTTATCATTTTTAAAATGTTGAATACAGTAACGATTGTCCAATTAAGTTGTTTCAGCACAAGTTTTTTTCCGGGCACGTCATTGTTTTAGTCCTTCAATTTCCGTTCTAGAGGAATTTTCACGTTTCTTAAAACGTCTTTGATTTTTTCCTAATTCTTTCCCCCCAAAAGGTTTCGATGCGAAATGGTTCATATAGGTGTTGATCAGTCGAGAGAGATTGCTACTGTGACTGTTGTCTGCATTCACTAGAATTCCTGCCACGCAAACACCTTAAAACTGACTTTTTTTAAATTACCAAAGTGAAGTTACCGACCCTGATTTGCCGTAGCAGGTACCGTTATTAAGGGTGCACTGTGTAACTTGTTGCTCATACCTGATTGCTCTACAACAGAGTTACTAACTGCACCCAGTTTATCGGTTTAAGTATTCCTGCCTTTGTTATTTTAGAGCACGTTTTTGCTGGTCTCTTAACTTTGACAACAGAACATGGTGGTTATGGTGTGCAGTGAGTCTCCTATGATTTTTGACAGCCCCACCCTTTATTATTGCTGGACCCTGACATAACAAGGAGGTGCTGATGATGTATTCAATGCACACATTCTGTATTTTCTTGTACATTCCCTTAATTTGCACTTCTGTGCTTTTATCCTGGCCAGTACTATGGCCTGTGGATACACGTCCTGGACCTGTCACAATGAATGTGTTTGTAAAAGCGGGGAGATGTCAGATTAGGTGATTTTGAACAAGGACCAGATTTATCCTGGGTGAAAGGATAGAAGTGCCTTGTCTGTTGAGGTCAGAGAAGGGGTGGTCACCAGTGGCACTCCAGTCTTGAAAAGAAGTGAATTGTCAAGACAGTACTGTACATCTTTAACAGAAATACTCTGAGTTCTTTCATATGCATTGTGTGCCAGCTCCTTGCCACTTGCACAGATTAGCTTGCAACCCTCAATTGCCTCTGTGGTAAAACCCTAGAAGAAAAATTAAAGATGACTTATTCTTAGGATGCATACTTTTAGCACATACGGTACCATTTTACTGTTGTGCATGATCATATTTTGCAATACTGTTTCTAACGATTGACATTTCTCCCTTCACCCTTCAGAATCCAGCTACAGAAAAAAGATTCAGATAGTCTGACAGTCTCACTTGCTAAACTACCCTCCAAGCATCCATGTGTTGTACAGTCGTACAAAGAAGTCAGAAAAGGTGATGAATAACCCCAATTCCCTCTGCTTGAGCACATATATTCTAAGAGGGACACTGGCTTTTTGTCATTTCAAATTGCGTGCCAAGACACAGACAAAGTACGCAAGCAGACCTTTCACCCTAAAATCTAGAGGAAAATAATGTATACATGAAAATGTTAGAAAATGTCAGGTAACTGGTGGATCTACTTATGATTTTATGCCATGTCTACTATATAATTATTTATGTAATATAATTGCATGAACCAAGATGGCTTTTTAATGTATGAACAGATTTCTACAAATGATAAGGCTATAAAATAAACCATCAATAATTTCCATAGTTGGGTTACATCCAAATTAATGAGGTAGAGGGACAAATCTATTAGAGGTTATTTGACCTAACTCTGAGCTGAGAGAATGGCAGCCTGACCATAAGGACAAGGCAGACCAAACTCCCCTATCTTTCATGAGGAATGAGCCAGGGAGCTGCTGCAAGAGTGTAGATGGAGTGATGGGATGGATGTGTATATACAGTATATGTAGGAGAGCAGAAGAGGTGAGTTTGAGATCTAACCTTCCTCCCACACTTCTCTTATGAACTCCATTATGTAAGACAATATGAACAATTAAGTACTCTTATATTCAACCATGTCGAAAAAGCCAAAGCAGTGTATGGGAGTAACTAAAATGCACATAAATCTCATAAAATACTTTCACGTGAATGGTGTTGCATTTGAACTTGTAAGAATGTGAAGTTACCAGATTGCCAATGATAACAGACTAGAATTCAGTCAGGAGAACCCATTAGCAATGGCAGGTTTAACATTACATTGCACTTTGAAGTACACCTGATGTTCAAGTAGCTCAATGCTGCACTTGCTTGGCCAATAGCAAAGCCCTGGGCAGGGGCGCACCACTGCTCCCTTGAATGAAACCTAGAAAGTAGGTGGATGGTAGAGAAGAGGAGGGAAATTCAAATTCAATATTAATGGTTACAAGCTAATATCTGAGCCCCTTCCTCACTGTTAATTGAATGTGCTTGTTTATTCATTTTCAAGGCAGCTGGTAGTCACTTTTGAGGGCGTGAATGAAATGAGGCTGTATTGTATGTCACAGGTGTTAAAGTCCTCCAATCATATGGCTTGGTTTTCATAGACATCGGTTTGGCGTAGTTCAGCTCAGGACATCATCAGGAAGGTCTTGTGTATAGCGGTTTCAAATCCAATATAAACAGTAGATATACATTGTTTCTACCGACACAACTAAGTACATAAGGAATTTGTATATTTAGGGATAAGAGAGACAGAATCAAAGACCTGTGCAAATGATTGCCACACCTCAAAAATCATCAGGCTAATGATCAACTTTCCTTTATTTCTCTATTAATTTATTCAGTCAAAAACATGGTTGTCACATTCAGTTTCTTAAATCAAACTCAATCGTAACCAACATGATAAACAGCAGTGAAATAATCTCTTTAAAAGAAAAATTACTACAATTTTTTGGCTTGTAGATAATGCCGTACTTCATTATATTTTTTTAGTTTCTTGATAAAAGATACTTAAATTGTAGAGAAAATTCAACCACACCATTAGTTTGTCAAGATTTGCACCAAGAACTGTACCACATATGAAAAACATTTTCATATATCAGAAATACAAGGGGGATTCTAGATGCTGATGAGAAAATAGAAGTTCCTGGGCTGAGATGAAACACTAGGATCTCTCTTGATCTGTATACACACCTGAACTGCTGACAGATCAGAAGTGATATTCAGTACACAGAGTATGTATTGTCAAGTCATTTATAATACCAGGATTCCTTTACTCTTGCTAAGGATTCTGCGATTGGGCATTTTAAATTATACATGCATCTGAGAGAGGGCAGTTTATCCTTGATAAACCATTGTGTGGGAGCACATAAATAAAAACCTACAGCAATATGCAGAGAGGATGGCGCAGAGCCGGGGAGAATAAAGACTGTGCTGTAGGGGTGTGATGACGAATCGCCACTGTTTCACCCTGCGCTTGAAAAAAAGACCATGCATTAAGCATTGTGTCAGGACAAACAATGTAGCTCTGGTGCTGGTTTTCTACATTAAGATCTTTTTAATGCTCATTAAAGCACAGCACAAATTTTAATTCTTGTTAAAATACTGCACAAATGACGTATACTGAAAAAAAGCAAAATCGGATAAAATGATCAGGAATGGAATTTGCATTTACACAAGGCACATCTGTTTACTGTAGATACCTGAAACCCAATACACAGAGGAAAATATAATGAGAAGTAGATCAAATATAAAAAAGGTATTACAAACCATTCATTCCACAAACACAGTTTCAAATAAACACGTCTGAAATGATTAAAAATCCAATAAAGAATTTGGGGATATTCCAATATTTCTGATTAGAACTTCTCAATGACAAATCACCAGGATAATGTGCTGTTTCATAAAATCAAAGTGGAGCTGAAGCAGAACAGCACAATGACTGGGCACAATCAGATGGAGACCAATCTAGGCAATAAGGTGAGTGCCTACATCAAGGGGATCAACTGAAAGGTGGCTCTGTGAGAAAGTCATCATCTTTACTCAAAATCTTGGCCAGTGGTGTGGCCTTGAGCCAAGATGAATGCCAGTTAATTGAGAAAGGCCAAGAATGAGGCACATCTGTTCTGAGTGAGTCTTCAGCACCTAGAGGGAGTGGGAGTCTATCAAGGGGAAGAAGCTGTCAAAGGAGGTTTGTCGTGGAATTAGCTATTCTTCAGGGCTAACAAGTGATGCTCCACTCCTCCTGGTGCTAACGTCTCCAGTCAACCCTGATTGACCTGGCCAAACCTGTTCCTCAGCAGCACAGTTCATCCCAATTGTCCGTGGCAAATGAGCAAGCAATCAGCCCACCCTTATCCAGCACTTGCGAGGCCCCTGGGTAGAGCCTTAGCTGTATCTTCCTCAAGTACCTCATAGCTCAGTGAATCCCATGGGCCTGTAAGCTCACAATGAGTTCAATCCTGCAACTCACAACTGGCAACCCACTTAAGATCAGCAAATGTGAGGCTGGTCAGTACCTGGGTGGGAGACCTTCTGAGATAAACTAAAGTTGCTGCTGGAAGAGGTGTTAGTGGAGCCAGTACTGTAGGTGGCACATCCAGCTGTCTGTGTGGGTCCTAATGCCCCAGTTTAGTGACAGGGACATTATACTGTTAAAAGGTGCTGTCCTTCAGATGATATCCTGACTTTCTGTGGTCATTAGAAATCCCAGGGTGCTTCTTGAACAGAGTAGGGGTGTTACCCCAGTGTCCTGGCCAAATTTCCCATTGGCCTTTACCAATAATGGCCTCCTAATAATCACCATCTATCAATTGGCTTCAGTAATCTATTCTCCTCCCCACTGATAGCTAGTGTGTGGTGAGCATACTGGCGCATTGTGCCTGCTGTCTATCATGCAGATGGGGCTGCACATTGGTGGTAGTGGAGGGGAGTCCCAATTACCTGTAAAGCGCTTTGAGCGGAGTGTCTAGAAAGTGCTATGTAAGTGTTAGCAATTATTATTATTATTGGTAGTAAACCCCCCCTCCCCCCAATAGAGCTCCTTCTTTCTCTCTTTCCACCCTGGAGCTTAGACCCAGACTGAAACCTTTTCTTCTCAACCGGTCCTAAAAGCCTTTTAATTAGGCCTGAGGAGCTGTCAGTTGCAAACACAGCTCAACCTAACAGCTCCTCTTTTACTCCCTAGCCCTTTTACACCCTCCCAGTGCTGAAGAATCAATCATACATGTTTTTCCTCATTCTACAGTTTTTCTCAACTAACCAGAAAAGACCTTAGCTCAAGGCCATACCATCAGGCCAGGGTTTTGAGTCCAGATGGTGACTTCCGCAGAGAGCTCCCTTTCATTACATCAAATTCACCTACACCGAATACATTCTGGACACTGATAGTATCAGTACCGTGCTAAATCCATCTGACCACCTAAACTCTGTTTTTCTAGATACATAACTATAATGACCTACCAAAATGTTGGAGAATCTTATCAACTGATTGCTTCACTTTCAGTGATGATTACAGCTGCAACACACAGTAGTATCTATTAAATATTCAGAGATGTGCAGGTGTATATGGGACCACACAGCCAACGGCACTTAATTCAGCTCAGCATGAGATATGTTTGATTCAGTAGCTCCTTTTGACTTAATTTATGTTTACTGTTGGAGTATTTTTTTAATCTGTTAATCTGTTTTATAAACTCCCGAGGCTGTCTGAATAGACACATTAGACAGGTCTGCTGTTGGCCTTACACACATTAGCCTCCCTTCCCATAGTACAGCACACTGACGAAAAGGCCTGATCTGCTACTGCTTTTTAGTCCTCAGAATCATGGAGCATGTGGAGTCCTCAGAATTCAATGAATATACTACATGATGGGCCCCACTTTGGAACAAATTGTTCTCTAATTGTGATAGGTCAGCATACAGTATATACACATAGACACAAAAAGAAGTTCTGCCAGTGAGGCTTGTCATAGAATTGGTGTGGCTAATTTAGGGGAGGTGTGTGCCCCCTAGCACTCCTGCATTGCTTGTTTGTGCAGCCAATTTTCCTTGAAATGACAATGGTGTTAAAAGAAAACCATAAATAAGCACGAGATGAGTTGTGACTCATATGGGCTCTGGGAGGGATCAGGTGCTCTTCACCTTGCAGATACAGCGAGGGTCAAGTGTCATCTCGTTGTGGAGGTCCAAGGCCGCTGACACCACAATTCAAAAAAACACTTAATCAGGACAGCATGTGTGAGAGCGTGCGCATTAATATACAACCACCGTGCATGCAGATACATACTAACGCTAACACATTTACATTTTACCTTTGCACTCATGCAGGAAAGCAAGGCAGCTTGCAAATCATTTTTCTTCCAACCCCAGGCTCTGTTTCCTTTCCGTTTTATTCCTGCTGCATTTAGGAACAGCGCAGAACTACGATTTAAATTAGTGGATGTGTTAATAATGGACTTTTGCTTTGCTTAGTTTACCATGCTTCCTTTCCAAAAATGTTTAAAAACATGAATTGTTTTTGAAAGGAAAGACAAATCAACCAACACCTAGAAAAAAAAACTAGAATTCTGGAAGCAAAATCCTGCTGGATTAATGCACAAACCTCCATGGTTTTTAAGGTCATGATCTTCACTGATCCCTACACATATACTTCATGATTAACTTGTATGTAAAGAATTTCAGCTCGATGCTACAGGACTGTTTGCATGCACCAATTTTGTGTGTGAAATCACATAATTTTATTTTTTCTTTGGGAAACAGTTACCAACATTATGCACACTTTAAAAAAAATGTACATCCTGCATTTGAAGACATGCTAAGCCAGTGCCTCATGAAAGAGAGAGCACATTTACCTCTAAATAGATACAGTATAGCACAGGTTTTGGAGATTATCAGTCCACTTTTTATCTTTCTACTGAACTCAATTTAATACCTTTCTTACAACTACAACAAGATTAAGGAATACTTGTTAGTTTATCAGAAGAAAAAAAAAAATTCCTATATTTGTAGGTGTTGTACTGAAGTGAAGTTGTATATTAAAAAAAAAATTGCTGTGCATTTTCCAGTGCTTTAGTGTAAATCAAGAAAGATTATAATAATTGATAATTGCTTGTGGGCGGCATGGAGATGCAGTGGTTAGCACTGCTGCCTCACAGCGCTGGGCCCTGGGTTCAATTCCTGTGGTGCTATCAGTGTAGTTTGTACAGTTTGTTCTTCTTATGTTCATGTGGGTTTCCTCCATGTGATCCAGTTTCCTCCCACAGTCCAGAGACATACTGGTAGGTTATTTGGCTTCTGTAAAATTGGCCTTGGTCACGTGCATGTGCATGTTGGATTGTGCTTGTGCCAGGAATCCTCAACGAAAAGGTTCGCAGATCCTGTGCAGACGCAGGAGCAAGTAGATATTGAGACAGGCGAACAATCCGGAACGTCAGGACGTCGATAGGCGAAAGGTAGATCAATAACCAGGAAGTACAGAGAGAAGCAAACAATCCAAAACAGAAGGTGAGGTCCAAGGCCGAGAGCCAAAAGGGAGTTCAGTATCCAGTCAGCGAGGTTCAGAGTTAATGCGAGGCAGAGCTCTCAAAGAGAAGACTCAATACCGAGCAGCGGGAAGCGGGTTAGAATGGTATAAATAGCGCTGCGTCCCGCACGGTAGAGTGTGTGCTGATTGATTAACACGTGCGGCGGCGTTTGTTATTATTAACCCGCTGCTGGTACTGGTTAGTTCTTTTGTGAGTTGACGAACTGGTACGAACTTGCGCCTGTTGCTGCCTGATTAGGCTCTGGCTCCTCTGCGACCCTGTACGGCATGATGCAGGTTAAAAAATGGATGAATGTATAGCATATTTAATCCCAATAGATCTCAAAGCACATTAAGTATATGAAGAGACCCACTCTTTCCACCCCGAAGCACAACCCACATCTGGATGATGTGGGCCTGCAGCAGAAGTCAGAAATTGGTTCATGATTGAATTAATTTAGCTGTTGCATTAATTTACTTCTAGCATTGATATTTCATTGGTTTCTGTATTCCTATGTAACCTAGTCAAGGATGCAAATGACACCTGGCTATTAAATATTGGAATAAATTAAAGTTCTTTGATTTGAGACATATTGTGTCATGCACTGCTTCATCTCTCCTTATAAATTGCCACAAGACACAAATGAAGTGTTTACACACTGATTTGCATCTTTTATCATCTCTCTTGCCTTTTAAATTCACAACTCATCTCTCTCTCTTTTTGACATCTTCAATCCTAGCGATACAGTTCAACAATCTGTATCTGATTCTGATTCCAATTCTGTGAATAATACCAGCATGGTAAAATAAAGTCTATATGAAAAACTGGCACGAGGCAAAGAAACGTAATTTCTTTTATGCTCCTGGTTTGAGTCATCCAACGGTATATTGGTCTTTCTTTTTCATTTTCACATACTGTACTTGTATTGGGACTTTACTTCACAGGTTTAGCTATGGCATTTGTACTCTTTTGAGCTGGTACACTATGGTAAAGGTTAAGACAATGAAAAATATGCTTAAGGAGTTAAAAACAGGAAGTAGCACAGTGGTTAGTATTTGTGGCTTGCAACTCTGGAACGGTTGAGTTCACTTCCAGACTTAGGGTGCTATCTGCATGGAGTCTGTATTTTCTCCCTGTGTTTGTGCAGGTTGTCTTCTGGGTGCTTATGCTGGTAGGTTAATTGAGTTTTGTGAAATTGTGTCTGGTAAGTGTGTATATCTGTTTGCCCTGCGATGGACTATCCAGAGTGTTTCTTGCCTTGGTTTGCTGAGATCCAGCTTTCCAGTGACCCCGTACTGGATAAAGCAGTGAGAAAGTGGATGGATGGAGTTAAGATTGGTCTGAACAAAAAGCAGCTACCAAGGCAAAGAAGTGAATATTTGAAAGAAAGTCTCTGCGTCTTATTACTGATATTCCATGGCTGAGTGGACTTTGGTTTTGCATAAGTGAGCAACAAGGGTTTACAAAAGTAATATTGAAATAGTCTGATCCAGCAGTTAGCAGCCCCTGACATTTTGCATGGTGCACACTTTCCAGCCCAATTGGCTTCTTCACTCTGGGTGTCCTCTCTAACTCTCTGGATTCTCATTTGCGTATTTATTTAAAACAGAAACTACCCACTGCGATCCAATATTGCATTAGCACAGGGGTTCCGGTGGCCACAGCAGGAGTAAACAGAAAGCATAACGAGAACAGAAAATGCTCCAAGAGCACAATACTGGGACGAAGGATGGAAATCATTGTCCATCGGCATCTCTTTCCTTTTTTTAACCATTTCTAGCGTGACTTGAAAATGGAAGCAGTGTTCACTGTTTCTCCAAAAGAGAAAAAAAAAATCCAACTGCCATACTCTGCCACAACAGGGGAAAATCACACTGTTTGGTGTTTTTATTCCCACAGTGTCCCCCTTATGGGGGAGCCAGTTGGTGACTGGATTGTGTTGTGTTAGGTGCACGGTTTTTGAAAAGCTATTTGAACTTTCAAAGACTGTCTGAAGAAGATCAGAATATGTTCTTAGTTTGCAGTGTGGAGACTGAGAAGAAAATAGTAAGAAAATGAATTACAAAAGAAGCTGAATGTATTAAAAAATGAATTCTGTCCTCTATCTTCTAGTTGCTTCATCCAACTATAGGTCGTGGTAGAGCCGGTCAAGCAATGGGTGCGAGATGGGTACACCCTGGACAGGACGTTAGTCAACTACAGGACACACAAAGACACAGACACGTGCACCTACTCACACCAGGGCCAACTTTCCCAGAAGCCAACTGATATGGAGCAAATCCTCACAAGCACAGGGAGAACGTACAAACCCTGTGCAGATAGAACCCCAAGAACTGAACCCAGGGCCCCAGCGCTGTGAGGCAGCAGTGCTAACCACTGCATCTCCATGCCACCCATATCCAAATATTAGAATCTTTCTTGGCTTTACACCAAAGTACTGGGAAATGCATAACAATAAATGTTTTCAAAACATTTTACTTCAATACAACTCTTACAAAAATAAATAAGGTGACACAGTCCTTCTCCTAAGATCCAACAAGACCAGGCTAAATGTGGTAACACTGCTGCCTCTGGTAATTTGTCAGGCATTAGATTGATAGATTAAGATGAAGAATTGATCAACCATTTCCTTCAAAAGTGGTGTAAGCTTAGGCCCTGTTAGTGTTTTGTTCAGTTGAGCAGTTTGAAATGTTTTTGAGTTGTGTGGAGTTCTCTGGTTCAATTGTGGCTTACGGTAATGTGGCTCTGTGTTTTCTGATTGGTCATGGGGGAGAATGTGACTAGGAGAGGGGAGAGGAGAGAGCAGGAGAGAATGTTGAGTTGTAAATGGGGCTTTTCAGTAATAAACTGCAAAGAAAAAGAATATCCGTCTCCATCCAGTTCCCATCCATCCTGGCAGAGTGTTAACCACCATTGAACGAACCCTACAGTTTCAATGGTATAGTGGTATCTTTTTTCCATGAGCAAAAATTGTTCTAAGATATTCCCTTTTTGTATCACTCTCAATATAGTTAATTAAAACTAACATAATAATTGTTTAGAAAACCGCTGGTTAACAAATCTTTTGTTCCTTTGTTGATGACTTGGGAAGGAAGGAATTTTTATTGACAAAGCTTGGCATTTATTGATTTGCAAAGAATTCCATTTTAATTCAGCAAAGTGAGCACACAGGAATGCGTGACCATTTTCATATCTAAGCTACAGTAACTGGGTCTTAACCGAAGCATAAGATGATGACAAAAAACTTCACTTGTAGGTCAGATAAGACTTTGTTAGTCAAGGCAAGGCAGGGAATCTGTCTTACAACAGTTCCAAAGCTATTAAACAGCGAGGAAAGTGAGCCATTGCATTATCAGTGGTTCAGCAAGAGGCCAAGCAGTCTGCCCCATGTGCTGGGTAAGCTCTCCTCTCCTGCAGCAGCAGAGGAGGATGGTTAGAAATAATTTATGACGTGCAAGGGGACAATGAGCAAGGAAATGGGACATGAACCCAAACCATTGCTGTGCTTTCAGATCACAATAAAGCTCAAATACTAGGGCTTTTGTGTCTGGTAATGGATCAGGCACCATATTTCAGAAAGGGAAAGGAGATTCAATTATGACAGGAGGAGAACAGTGGGAAACGATTTTTCTTATTTAAGACGTGTTCATTTTTTTGGGGAAGAAAGGTGTTTTGTTTTTCTACCTGTTTGATTTCAGTAGAGAAAATATTATTGCAGGCGCGCAATCATGAAACAGTTCGTCTCAACACCCTAACGATCTCCATAAGAATGAAAATCACTCCAAGCCCCCAGCGTTTAAAGGCAGGACGGAGTAGCACCTGGGTGTGGAGAGAGATCACGCTTCCTAATTAACCCGTGGCACTCTCCTCCTCACTGGTGAACCATTACAAAGAGGCTTCCTCCTTCAATGTGTTTGAAATTAGGCAATTTGTAGAGGAAAATGGACTAAACATAAATATACTCATTAACACAAAGAAAAAAACTTTACATAACATAGGCAGCAGCTGTAATACCGCCTACAAACTTAATTGCGTTGCTGCGTTGATTGAGCGAACCATCTCTGATCTCCCCTGCTCCCATTCATTTTGGTAATTACTGGAAAAGAAGACGCTCACACACACGTAATTAAATCTAATTGAGCAGGCAATGCCATTTTTTTTCTTTTTATAGCTTCTTTTATATCAGAATCAAAGCGGGCTCGGCAGTTGTTTGCGGTTTTTGTACTTGTCTCGCGATTTGAAGAGTCGGTGTTTTGAGGTCTGTCTCTCCTCTTTCTCTTCCTTGTAATCTGCTCTTCTCATAGGTCAATGGGAGGTCGGCACTTTGTAAAGCAGTCCTGTCCAATCCTGGACCTGCGGGGTCTGTGGGTTTTCATTTCAGCTCATTTCTTAACGAGCTAAACCAGCTGCCTAGTGGCTTAACTGGACCAATTGCACAGCTTCTCCCAGATCTTCAGGCACAACTGCTTTCACAACACCTTAAAACATCAGCCTTCCAGAACTAGGAATCAACAGCCCTGTAATTTACGCCTAAGAAAATCAGCACTTCATATCTATTGGACATTAACTTTTCCCAGTTACTCCGATCCATTAAATGCTCATCATAGTGAAAGTGAAAGGCTGTATTATGTTGGTTATTGTCTACCTGTTGAAACTGATCATAAATCACACCCAAGAACTAGTAGTTAAAGTTAAAGTAGTTAAATACAATGCAAATGCTTTTTATTTTAGAATTGTATACTCTTTTTGAAGTAGGGTGGCATGGTGATGCAGTGTATAGCAGTGCTGCTTCACCGCACTGGGGCCCTGGGTTCAAATCTAGACCTGGGCCGCTATGTGTGTGGAGTTTGCATGTTCTCCCCAGTTATTGGGGTTTCCTCTGGGCGCTCTGGTTTCCTAGGCTCCCATGAAAATTGGCCCTGATATGAGCGTGTGTGTATTTGTATTTGTGTCTGTGTGTGGCCGGCCTGCAATGTCCAGGTAACCCGTCCTGTGCCCACTGTTGCCTGGTTAGGCTCTGGCACCCCTGTGACCCTGTACTGGGTAATGTAGTTGGAAAATGGACAGATGGATAATTTGAAGTAACAACACATCTTGCATTTTAGCTTATAGAACTTATAAACATCTAGTAAGACTTAGGGTGGTTTATTTTAATATAATTAACATATTCACTTTCATTCGAGGCATTCTTACATTTGTACCCATTTGAAGAGCTCTGCATTTCACTGGTGTAGTATGAGAACCTCACCTGGGATTTGAACCTACAGCCTTCCAGGGGTGACTCCAGAGCCCAGACCACGTCTTCACACACTCATTGTGTGAAGTTCTGAAGACATACCTCTTCAGAACTCACACAACAGACTCAATGGTGCCACAGCAATCTCGAGTAATACATTTATAGAAACAGGAATAGTTCTTTTTTGAGTTTCTTAGGATCTTTTTTTTTAACTTCCTCATATGCAGACTTTGTGAAATAAAAATAAATGGCCCAGAATCAATTTCAAGTTTGACATCCATGACAACTGGCAAATCCCCATTTTGTTTTATACCAGACCCACGGCTCTTATTGGAAATATCTGGTAGCATCTGGACCTATATGTGTTCAAGGAAGCAGGGGTCAGGAACAACAACAGAGTACATTTGGAATGCTTGCACTGTTTTGTATACCCGCTCACAACTGTGACTCCCTAGCAATGTTAACGACCCTACACTGAAGGCCTTCTGTCAAGCAACAAGAGTATCAAACAGAATTAAATCCACACTAAGCCTTCCCTGCAAGCAGACTGACCTTAGCGTTCTTTTGTCTACAGCCCTTATCATAATGTAGGCCATGTTTTCTTTTGCATTAGTCATTGGCCATTCAATTAGCCTACATTTCCATACTAATTGCAGAGCATCTGCGGGTCAGTGGTGACAGGGGAAATAAGCCTACCAGTCGTCCGACAGACTCCTTAATACTTTACATTAAAACTGCACCACAGGTCTGGAGGGTAGTAATACACCTGAAGCTTCTTAGGTATCTTAGCAGGGATTCCCACAAAGCAAGTTATTGCAAAATTGAGTGGAAACATTAAAGACCAGATTACAGTAGCAAAACTGATTTTACTGAAAACTGGTGTTATTTCAGCGGTGTGTACTGTCTCTAATTACAGTATATACTTTCTGTTTACAAATAACTTACTGTGTTTCCACTCTTGGCTCTGAAAAGCACCAGTGGACTGGCATTTAAAAAAAGCATTTGAAATTCAGCTTTCACTGGAAATAAACAAAGGAAGTCTGAAAAAGTTTAGATGTTCGGAAAATGAAGACCCCGTCGGACTGGATATGGAGCTCATTGAGATTGTGTTCCTCTGCGTAATCATCTCTTGCAATCTAAAGTGGTGAGGCAATATCAATGTCATGTAAAGAAAAGCTTGACACGAACGTTATCTTTAGCTGAAAAACCTTAGGGTGAGTGAGGGCATTATGATTCAGTTCCACCATGCCTTTATTGAAAACATGCTTACCTGTTCTGTGACAGCATGGTTTGGACGTGGATCATGAAGTGTCACCTTGGGAACACTGTTAAAGTAGTACCTAAGAACAGAGGCTAGCATTGTCCATCTCTCACCACACTGTACAGTGAACAGCCCATCAGAACAACTAAGACTGAGGATCAGTCTCATCCATCAGCTCCATCTTTAAGTCCTGTTAAAATCAGCTGTTTTAGAAATACTTTTTTATTCCAGTTATGTGGTCTTTGTCATGTTACAGCCTATGAAGTTTGTTTCCAATAATGTTGTGTGCAGGTTTATACGTTTCTATGTACTGCATATTGTAGTGTAACGTACGTGCTATGGCAAATAAAATAATTTGTATCTGTATCTGTAAAAGTCCTTGGAAGACTAAGTGGGCCTAATGCTCTGATTTAGAAGTCAGGCTTTCTGGAGAATTATCCCTTTCATCGACAAAACTGGCTCCTCTCCTGCAGCCTTTTACAAGCAAAGCTATTACACAAGGACACCCTCTCTAGCTTAATGATCAGCACTGCAGTTAAAACCTGGAAATTACAGCAATTCATTCCTCATCATTCTTATAGATTTATGCTGAACATTTCTCAGAAATTTACAGGCACAATTGGGCCCACTTGATAGCTGATGTAGGTTTTAAGTGTTTGATGTTATGGTGCTTTACTTGCATGCTAGAATGCCTCTGGTCAGTTAGGATGAAATGCATAATTCATTTTTTGCAACAATTATTGCATAAAAGTGACTTCTTTGCCATGCCCTTTCCACCCATGACTGTAGTGTTTTTAGGTGTGTAGGTTGGTGAGTCTGTGGGAGTGGAGTGGAGAGGGGAAAATATGATGTGTCTCTATAATATTAATCCTAACCCTTGAGTTTCTTTCCAGCCTATCAAGGAAATGTTGCTGAATCAGCAACTGTTGTATTTTGGAAATCTAAGATTCAATAACACACTCCTCATCTCTTGATTTAATTAGGGGAACTTTATTTTCTTCAAGCTTATCTATTACATGGCTCTCACCAACACAAATCACAGTGAAGCGAAGCCAAGATGATGATAGGTGGTTAAATGTTCCCTTCATGCTTATCTTCCTTCAAGCTCCTTGCTCTGTCCCGTAGTTGTTGCTGAAGTATCACACTGGCTCCAGGGACTGGCCTGTTTGTGAATTTCCACACACAGATGAGATGCTGGCTCCAGAAATAAGACAACGTATCATCTCCATGTCTCCTGCCAGCTCGGCTTAGTATATTCACCCCTACCCCACAATGCCTTCTCTTATCTCTTTTCCAACATTACCTTCACAGCCCCTAGCCAACTTCTTCCTGCCTCTGACAGGGCTAGTTACTGCTTCTCTTTTCTGTTTCTGATATGGATTTTAGTACTTGTTGCGGCTGTGGATTGAATTCCATATTACTGAGAAGACACATCACAGAATGGGCCATAAAGCCCTGATATCCCTCCTCTACTGGATACACTTTAATGGTCCTCCCTCACTGTTCTTCCTGTGCTGATAAGTCAACATACCAGAGCTTCTTACTCTCATATCTCTCAATCTCAGTTTCATTTTAGTGCACTGTTAACTTGAACATCGTTTCTAATCTTTAAAAACAGGAAAACTACTCAATTGAAGCTCTCCATGACCATGGTTGAAGACACAGGCATCAGATATTCATAGATGTCAATGGAGATGTGGACACATTTCTCAAAAACCATAAAATCTCTTGGGTTTAGTAGTTTACTGCAGGGTGAATTGTTCTTCCTAATCGGGTTTTTATGTATCAGTCACTGCTTGTAAACTCTTTTGGCTGTCTGAATTGATACATTAGTGAGGTCTGCTTTTTCATTCACTGATGCACTAGAAATGCAGACCACAAATTGTCCCATATTATGGGATCACTTGCATCAGTTTTCTTTCACAAAGCACACTGTAGAACATGTCTGGTATGCTATTGCTTTATAGTCCTCAGGAATTATAGTACATGCTGAGCCATTCCCACAACTTTGGTCGTTATGTAACAGACAATTTTGGAATATTTTGACAGAGAGCTGTGTATATGTCAATGTGTTGCATAGCCTATGTACAGTAAATTTCATAGGGTCTGACGGCACCACTTGGCAAGATTACTGTCTGTCAAGGAATTGCAGACTGGGACAGGAAATGTACACTAATAGAATTACAAACAAGGTAGAGCATTTTGAAGTCTCAGGCAGTGTTTTCCTATCCTAGTTTAATTGGATGTTGTTTTAAGGGCATTTTAGCTTAGTGCTGTAATGAACTATATGAGGAAGAACTGAGTTGAGTAATAACTGCATAAATGTGTCTGGCTGCAACTCTAATGGATCTGGGTCCTTTTAGAGCCACAGACAGTGTGTTAACCTCTGAACACAGAGACCTGACTTTGAACCTCATATTCCAGCATCCATATTAATTTAAGGAAAGGCACAGCACTGTTGCAATTTTTCTACAGTATTTTACAAACTTGGCATTCAATGGGTTTCAGGAGGAAATACAGATATATTTATGACTGGATATAGGTAGAAATGAAGTGTCTAAAAGTATTGAGGGCTGAGATTACGATCAGCAATGAAGGATTATGGAGTGCCATTTAACATGTCTCCACCAAAACATCTAATGGGAAGTTGGATTGATCTAGCTAACAAATCCCAAAGATCAGTAACAGACATTTACTAATCTGTCATACAGAGTACTGTACTGTGATTCCAGCAGGAAGCTGCCAATAGAAACACTATGAGAGAAGGAAATGGAAAGGAGTGTGCTGTACCTCAGCTGCGAAATGATATGGTCAAATATGATTATAACTTCTAAGAATTTCAGTCACCATTTTATACAGTTTAAATTAAATCATAGGATTTATGTCACACTATTCAAACAATTCCAGATTTGAGTATTTACAAGCCTAACGTACATTACATCAAAGCACTTCTGTTAGGATTTTGTTTCACATGTTCTGGACTCATGTCTATACTATTTTGGGCAAATTAATTGGTATACGTTTCACACCAACACACCTGTGCTTGAAGAATGATGATTATCCAGTTAATGCATACTTTATACCTTAATTCAGACTTGTTGGCTTCAAAGCAGTGAAAAAAACAATTCTGTATCTCTGGATAAACCCAGACAAAGAGCCAGATAAATATTGGATAGTCATATTTCAGTATGTTGTTGTTGTTAAGACCCACGTTCCCAAAACAAATAAAGTCTAGGGGAAAATGGCAGCAACATATTAAGTGAGTAACAACATAACTGACACACGTGTCTGATAATTCAACACTGATTATTTCGAGCTTCAAAATAAAACTATACAGACAGAAGGGTGAAGACAATAAACTCTCAGTTAAACAGAGTTAAATCTTAAGCTATATATTTTTAAGTTAATTTAAAAGATGTGTAGTCATCATTTTGGAAATTATCAGGAGATGTAATAGCTCTCTCACCCTTGCTTGCTTGTACCTTTCATACTTGCTCTTTCTTTTCTCTGAATAAGCACCCTACAGATATAATCAGTGCTCAATTCCTGATGGCATATTGGCAGTTTTTCTAAGCTCGTCTTTTCAATATGTCCTTGTAATTCCAACAGCACCAGTACTGCAGTGCCTTATACAATTACAATTTTTGTCTGTGAATATTAAAACCATGATTAGGACTCTTTCTTACTTTTTGCTTTATCATATTATCCTGCTATTCATCTGTTACATTACCTATTTTCATATTTGTTGTTTTGTAGTGTACTGCTGATTTCATTATGTTATGTTGTAGTATTATCTTTACTTATTGCACGTATTGCATAGTTAGTCACATTATGACAATTACATTTCTTCCATCCACCAATTTTCTTACCTCTTCATCCAACAATGCACTTACAGTAACTGTCCTTATTGTGCAATTAAAAGTGTTATTTTGCAGCACTTTGCGAGGAGATCAATTTCTAATTCTGCACCTCTGCTCTCCTACCTATAAATACTCTCTGGCTGCTCACAACTCTGTCCACATCTTTTGTGACACTCTGAGTTTTGGTCTCATTGGAGACAGACGTCTCTCACACTCTGCATTACTTAAACCTTACCTTTATTGTGTTCACTCCTGCAAGCCAAGACCGAAGTTGCTTTCTCACTTTCTCACCTTTTCTTGAACAAGCAGCTAGTTTGAGCAACCTTTAAATTCTCCATTTCTGCACCTACCATGGTCTCTGCTCATTTCTTACAGTTTCTTCTGATGTTGTTAACACTCCCTGGAACTCCAAACAACGGCCACCACTTCTTCTTTGTTATCCCCATTCTATCTACTCCAAATCTCATTTGTTCCACTCTCTTCCTCTGCTCCCTCTTTTCTCATTTTCTAGTCAAGTGTTTAACCCACTACACCTATGACCACAGCCTGTACTTGTTGTTTTGTCTTTTCCCTGTTCTCAGTCCTCTTCTTTGCTGTCCTCACAGGAGCCCCCTGATTGCCAACACTCAATCTGCCTCAAGGGTGTGAAAACGTGGTATCAGTTGATATTCGGTCTGGAACTCTTTATTTAGTATCCCCTCATGATCTGTGGTGAGATGTCCTGCATGTCACAGAATTCCAGTCTCAAGCTAGCTAGCGTTTAATGGCTGTACTGCCACATGGTCGCTGACTTGTGCTCCATCACCTGCATTATATATGCTTCGATTCACTTTATCCTCCATTAGTATTCCTCCGAAACATTACTTAAACATCAATCAAACAAGCTCATTCACCACACTCTCTGATCTACATTTTCTGATCACTCCTGGCAAACGTTTGCAGCCAAACTGTCTCACTCTTAGCTCTTTATTCAAAGAAATCTGTATCTGTCTTTTAGGCATTCTCTGGGGCATTTTAGGCAGTGCTGATCTTCAGTGAGGACTGACATTTCCTGAGCCAGGCAAGTTAAGGCCAAAGTATTGAGTACTCTATCCCTTTATATTCATTGTCTCATCTTGTCATTATTAGAATATGATTGAACCACCGAAGTGGTCTTACTGTATTTAACAGAAGTTTGGCAGGGTTTCATATTCTAGTGTCAATCTTCCATTCTTCTACTTCTAAATACTTACTGACTGTCCACAAAACATTGTGCATCTTTTCTATTATCCCTCCCTTCACCTAAACTGTCCCCTTGGAGTTGCCTCCCTGGCAAATTTATTGCAAGTGAGGGTGGTTGTGATAGTGCTGATATTTGGCCAGCACTACCATTTCCACAGCCAGAAGAGTTAACTACAAAATATTAAATACATTTTAAATTGGATTGGTTCATTGTTATTAGAGTCTGACCAGACTGCTGAAGTAATTATTTTATGTATGTGGCCTTGACTGAATAAATTAATACAAAGTCATGATTAATATAAATAAAAACAGAATGCATTTCTTTAAACTAAAAGTGCTGGGAAAACTTCCCAATTAAGTCATTGCAAGTGATATTCCTGCAATGTTTCAAAAAGTAGCTGGACAATATTATGAAGGAACTAGCAAAAAAATTAATAAGATCAAAATATGTTTTGTAACCCTTTTTATGTCTTCCCATTATCCATTTTAATAGGACCATACATGCCTTAAAGAAATTGTAAATAATTTACATGAAACTGGAATTCTGCCTCTACCCCAAAGTTTAGACAGCATGCTTTATTAAAACAAATTAAAATCAGAACAAATATAGAACTAATCAAAGTCTGATGTTTTGATAGTTAATCTTATTGCTTTTTCAACAGATTTCAAGCAGGATCGATATCCTGTAGTCATACTGAGACTAGAACATTTCTTAATAAATCAAAAACAAATTTGTGTCCTTGCTTTTGACTTTAAAAGTTTCATGCAAAACGATCTCCTGATAGTACGCCATTAGTGTGAGGACTATGTCAACCTGTCTGCCTCATCTGGTTGTCTGCTAAGCAGGTCTACAGTGTAAATTTATGAGAGCCGGCTGTTTGTGAGAGGGAAGCAATTTGCTATTGAGACCAATAAATCTTGATTAAAACCCTACAATGATAACAGAAAAGAAGGACTTTGAGTGTGCTGTGGTGCTATCCCGTAAAAAAAATGACCCTGGCATGTTATTACTTTCTTTATGTTACATGAGCACTGTTTCTAATCTTGAATGTGTACTTGACTGTACCCCGAAAAAGAAACATATTGTACAATACAATTCTTCCCCTGTGACAGAGTTTAGAAGCCAATGCCAACATCTCTTGTCTGATGCATGTAGTCATTACTGCAGACAACTCTTGTCGCTTTTCTAGGTAGCTACAGTAGGTTCCAGGAAAAAGTTCAGATCAAAAATGCCTACGTGGCACCTGACAGTGACACCTATGTTGGCCTTCAATTCAAGCTACCAAACAAAACAAACAGCCCCGCAGTTGACGTTAATTGGCCATAAATTGAAAAACCTGGAACTCTGACAAGTGCCATGTCATCAAGAAAGACAGCTCACACTCAGAGCAGCGGTGCACCTGACAGTTGAGAAGGGTGTTTTTTTTACTCTTTGTCAGTTAGGGAAATTTGATTTTGTTTGTCATTATTTTCCAAGGGAGTCTTTCATGAGCAAACTCATGGGGCCTGGCCAAACCCAAGAGGAGTGTCATTTAAACACTGAATGGCACATATTCCTCGAAAACTGTTTTCATGGAACCAAGTGAAAGTTCAGACCACAAACACATGCAAGAATAACAAACAAAGTCAAATGCTTTCAAACCCCAAGTCAGCTATTCGACTCTGCTTGTTTACTAAATCAAGCTGGTCTTCACAGGTTTGTGGAGTCAAGGGGCTAAGCACGCTGTTCAGCATCCATGAGAGGTTTCATGTAACAAAAACCACGTTCATTCTTACTTTGTTATCAAGGAAATGAATGAAAATGTTAACAAGGAAGGCCCGTAGAGGGGGATTTTCACAGCTGTTTACTCCAGAGCAGAATTTGCCCCTAATTTGCTGAAAACTAAGATGCCAATCATGTCATAGAAAAATTGGTGAGGGAAACTAAAATCAAATTTAAATGCTTTTTGTGTAAACATAAACCTGGGGATTTAAAAATAGGCACAACAATTTGAAAGTGGTCAATGTGGCACTGTGAGTACACGTAATTTTTGCTCTTGCATTCATTTATAGCCATGAATTCTAAAAACAGCCTGAATTCCGAAGACCTGAAAATCATGATCATGAAAATGTCATGTTAGCTCTTTGTATACCAGTTTTGCGTTGTTAAAAGATAAGTAATGTTATTTACTTGTATTATAGTACTCCAGAGAAAATATTGTAACGCCCTCGCCTGGTGGTGAGGAGGAAGCGCCCCTAGGCGCTCGTAGTACCGCTGGGCATGCTGGGAGTGGTAGCCGGGAAGAGTCTGAGGGTCAGCACGATGACCAGCGGCTGATCCTACCTGTGTAAATACAGTAGTGTCCTAGTAATTCTAGTGCCCTGTGTAGTCCTGTAAAAGTATAGTGTGTTGTTAGGTAATTACCACCCTAAATGTGTGTACGTGTTTGTCAATCTCCTCATGTGTGTGTAGATCCTGTGTTTGGTTTTGGTGTGGTTGTTAAATAAAGTCAGTGCTTGGTTAATCGCGTCTCCACTGTTCTTTAGTTCTGAAAAAGAACCTGCAAACGCTACATTGGTGTCAGCAGTGGGATGGGATAGCCCTTCGCCGGGGACGGCGATTTAAGCGGGGGAGAGTGTAACGCTTACGGCCAACAGGCACTGTGTAAGAGCCGGAGTACCAGAGCAGGTGATGTCACCGCCCTTCCCTGTGATAGCAGGACTACAGCTACTGGGCTGTAAAGAGATCTCTCTTTAGCTCACGGGGCTAGGTCGCTGCAGAGAGACGCGGAAGTCCCGGGTTCGAGCCTCCAGTCGGGATGGGGCCAACCAGATGCGGCAAGGGCGCCCGCCTGAGCCCCCGTTGCGTTACAATATGTATATTTACTCATTTTTGGGATTTTTGTTATGCCTGATTTTTTGTGTTTTTGTGTGAGAGAGATGTACAGATCTTTTGTCTGAAGCTGAAAGACAAATGTAATTGCAGTTAAACTTTTTAAACACATTTTTATTGTTATTTGGCAGTATTATTTTACCCTGATGCTTTCTTATGGGAAACAGCTGATTCTAACAAGGGTTTAGTATTTACAATAACTGACGAGGACATATTACAATGCTGGCGAAGAAAGAAATGTATATTTGTAGCTGCCAACATGAAATCTGTAAAAAGACCACATGAATTCAGTCTTGTAAAAGGCATTTTGGCAGCTTTGCTCTTCTCTGTTACAATGATGTCTGAATAGTCATGGAGGTGGTCTTTAACACAGATTTAATTGTTCCATATTGTGGTCTAGCATTTTACATTTAAAGTGAGTCCACTTTTGTACAGAAAAACAAGCGTGCATATGTAAATGTAATTGTTTATTTAAGAAAAATACAATTCAAAAGAGAATTCCTGTGAATCCTGATTTCACATTTCTTGCCAAATCACATTGTTACATTTATGTCTGAAATCATTTCTGTGAAACATTTAATGAAGATTATGTGTGCTGTATAATAAAACAGTGCACATAAGATGAGAGATTTAGCGTCATTGTAGGACTCCTGTGTATGGTGATCCACCTGTTGCAAGTAAAACTCACTAGAAAAATGCTTTGTGTAACACTCCATGAGTTCACTTATTATGAATTTTTAAAATTCATTAATGTGAAAATGTCATTACTTTACAGCAGAATCCTAAAAAATAGTCATTATGGGCATTAGACATTTTTTTGTCTTTAATAAGTTCTTACTGATATAAACAAACTGTACTCATTTGCAGGTGGAACAGTTGTGCAGTACTTAGCATTGCTGGCTCACAGTGCTGGGACCCTGTGTGCACTATCTATGTGGAGTGCGTATGTTTTTTCTGTGTTTACGTGGTTTTCCTCTGGGTGCTCTGGTTTCTTCACATAGTCCAAAACCTACTTGTAGGTTAATTGGCTTCTGGGAAAACTGGTCTGTGTAATACAATAACCTGACGTCCAGTGCAGGTGTATCCTGTCTTGCACCTGTTGCTTGCTGGAATATTCTCAGGCCCCCCGTGACCCTGAATTGAAAGAAGTGGTTAGAAAATTGACAGATTAATTTGCTTCTGCACTGATCTTAATTCAGTTACATTATTCATTATTTTATTCCACCAGGCAAAAAATACTAAGAACAAGACATTATTTATCATGAAGACTCCTTTGAACATATTTCTGGTGTAATAAGAGTGAAGTACCTTGCTCAAAGGTACAGGAGCAGGATAGCCCAAACCATAAGTCTACACTGCTGCCTACTGTCCTGCTGATTTCCAATTAATGGTTCTTGTCGCACTCCAATCAGGGTATAGCACAGTTTAGGATTAATTCTATTTGAATGAGACTGGTATTTGAACACCCAATGAGGAAAAAAAGCAATTCAGTCAGAGAATAGGATATCAGCGATATCACCTAAATCAGTTCAAGGAGAGAGAGAGAAAAGGCAAGAGTCATCGCAGAAGTGACATTTGAGGGTGTTACGCCAGCCATGTGCTTTAAAAGCATCAGAGTAACGAGACAATTTATCCTGTTGCCAATAGTACCCTAATTTGACCTGTAATTAACCACTTGCTAAAAGCAGCACACCCACTGTTTGTGCATCTCACAGCTTGAACTACAGAGACAAGCCCTTTTTTTAACATTCTGGCAAGAAGTCACTTTTCTGACTTGGCTGCCTCCCTGCAGCAATGGCACAAAGCCAGTGTGCGCCAACCCATGCCAACCTCTCCTTGCGCCCGCGCTGCTATCATTCCTCCCTGGCACGCTCCCTTCCAGAACGCATGCAGATGCAAACACTTCTCGTTTACAAATATGCAAATTTGTTGCTTTTGTGATATGCAGATGAGGGGATTACAAACAGCTAATTAGGGTCAAAAGAACTATTCATGTCAATTAGGAAAAAAACTGATACTCTTTTGCGCTGAATAGCCACATCGCTCTTTACTCGCTTCCTTTCTACAGTCTCCAAGTTCCTAAGATTAAAATGAAAAAAACAAAACAAAACAAAAACACTGAGGACAGCAGCCCTTCTTGTCAATTAATGAGCAGTTAAAAGGGAGCATATCATTATATTGGCCCTGATGAACAAAAGTAACCTATCTCAGCTGCACTTCATCGCGGATGTAAAATTCGAGAAAAAGCTAAACCAATTCATATGTCCTTTCCCAGAGGCTTTCTTACCTGTTCATAAAAGACAGTGCACTCACATGAAGCGATTGTTGCAAACATGATCAGCTATTTGCATCAGAATGGCTTTGTGTACCATAAACCGCCGCCTCCTGCATTAGCAAAAGATCAATTAATTTAGCCCAACCTTATACTGCAGGGGAAGAAAAAACACTTTTGCGTTGTGCAAACTGATAACCTTTCAGGACTTCACTCATCAGGGTTTCCTCTTTTTCTCTGAGGAGCTTTGGTCTGGAAAAGAAGCAAAGCTGTTTTGCCATGATTTGCAGAGCACACCCAGTATTACAAGAGAAATTGGCTGTGATGATGTCATGTGTCAGCTCCACTTTTGACTGGTTTTTACCATTAAAACGGTTTGAAACAGCAGCTCCAAGGGCAGCCTGGTGATAATGAGTATGACGATTAAACTAGCATTCCCTGGTGACCAAAAACAGGCCCAGCTGCCTTCAGTGTAGTTGAAGAAACAGTTCATGCCCAATTCTTCCTTTAGTTCCCCATCTTAGCATGGTAACGGGATAAAATCAGCGACTGCAGCTCCCTTCATTTCGAGAAAATGTGTTTTACACAAAAAGCACAAACAAAAAAAGCTTACAAGAGGTACTGCGCCCAGTGGCTTTATTTAATCTGAATAGCTATGCTGCACATCGGCACTGTGTAATGGGTTTAGTTGGTAAAACTGGGACTGGAAAACAAACCAGTGCTGCCAAAACACAAAAGAAGAAAATCACCTTTTTTCAAATGGTTTCTTTCAATTCTGTACTTCAGCAGGAATTACATGCTGTGTTTTTTTTGATGGTTGACTATCCAGCCTGAAGCAAAGCACGTACAGTACTTTTAGCTGAGAGGATACAAATCCAAACAGTACTCTCACCCTGGCCAGATCTAACTCACTCCGACAGTCTTTTTCTTGTAGCAGGCGGAAGCGAATGTTACTCTAGGCAATCAGCTAGATTTGGTCTTGTACGCAAATGGAAGCTGGTTCAATATCTGTCATTTTCACTTGGGAAAAATTTAAGCTTCTTTACTGGGAGCTCAACTGGTTACTCTTGTTGCCCTTGGGTTAGAAATAATATAAAGAAAATGTAATAAATTAGGAGGAGAAATCTTTCTTTCTGTACAGGGTGAGTCATACATTGTGTGCAGGATGTACGATCATAGCGTAGGCAGCACTTTGAGGACTGAACTGGTTTCTTCATGGTATGTTTGTCAAGGGTTCCTCTCCTACTTCTGCACTGTTTCAAGTGGAAGGGCTTTTTAATGGTTTTGAAGATGCTGTAAGGGAATCTTCCTCTAGGTATCCAGCAAACCTTTTTTCAGCAGACAACCTTAGATAAAGCCCATGTTATAGTACAACAACTTAAGCATTAGTAAGATTTTAGAAGGAAAGCATTTACGTTGCAAGGCCTGCTGACTAAAACATGACATTTATTTAAACAAAAGCTTACAAATCACAGTCCTAAATACACTTTTAATAATTGAATACATTTATCATATTCTAAATGTGTGTCTGTGATAACTAACTAAACCTGAAAACTAGAAAAGTTTGTACCAGCATTCAAAGAATACTCCGGAGTGAAGTTTGCTATCAATCTACTCTGATTGCTGTTTTTGAAACTCAATCAAGCCCAGGGCTATTTACAACAATTACAGGTGAATGGAAAGGTAAAAGGCTTGTCTCTAGGCAAGGTTAGCAGATAAAGATGGAGAGGCAGCTGGCTGTATTAAAGCATTGCAGTGTTACACTTGGGAGAAGTGTTGTATAATTCTTTGCAGATGCAAACTAGCATTTCAAGTACCACTATCTCCTACACCCTTATACAGTCAGTGTCAGTGGTAGTGACAAGTGCAGCATACTAAAAATGAACTTGACCTTAGTTAACAAAATATTTTGACATCTGTCTTCATTATGATCTTTAATACTCAGCGATAATTTCAGCCAAAGGTTGGTGACGTGACTACCACAGCTTTTGTGGAAATACAGTTTTTTTTCACGTTTAAACATGCTTATCAAAGTTTCATCTCAAGAGGTGTGATACATAGAATTTTGTGCCACATTCACTCTGCACAACAAAATCTGTCATTAGAATTGCTGACACTTATTCCAGAGTGTGATTTCTTATCAAAGCAGTTTCTGCAAGAACACAAAAAAAGAGACAGGAAGTTTTTTTCAAATTATTTTCAAGGACAGAACTCTTTGATTCTAAATCCTTAAAAGGAACCAGTCTAAAACATCTGTCTGTGATGGTAATTTTTTGCATGAATGTGGCAGTGTTAGAAATTGATCTGATTTTAGCTATTCCAGTTTTCAACAAACAACAAAGAAAAAGTATTAACATAGAACAACACTAAAGTTCTGCTTTTAAATGTACTACCCCCTATGTATGTCCTGATAAAAGTAAGGTGTGACATCACAGCAAAACATACAAAGATATTATATGATATACTGTAGGTAAACCAACATGCTGTCACGGAAGCTGGAGGATAGCCATGGAAAGACCAGCAGAACAGGAAGACCCAATGCGTAGCGGTATCGGGCGGAGTCGGAGAAATAAGCCCTCAGGGAGCGGACGTGGGGCGACCTGGTGAGGCGAGCCTCTCGACAACCGATCCCAACGTCAAGCAAGGAGGACAGGGAGACCCAGAAATATATAGCCCCACACAAAGACACACCGGAAGAACAAGTAAAGCACAGGGAAACTAGGAACAGGACAGGGCAGGGGCGCCCTCTGGATGTGGAGGGCGTGGCACATCCACGTCAAACCACATTAAAGAAAAATAAATGAATAGTAACATGGAAAGAACAATGGGAAAACCAACAAGTGTACAGTATCTGCCAATTACAATTGAATGCACTCTCTATCAAGAGAAAAATGTGACTCCTGAGTAGATTGACTTGCAGGCTGATGCCTGATGCCTGATGCCATACTCCATGGCGATATCTGAGAATGATGTTTAATTGTTGATAGCAACCACCCACCCACCTGGTTGGGTCTCTGCCTGAAAATCGGAGCTATTAGGGTGTTAACAGCATCTCTGAACCTTCTCAGGGCCCTCGTGCATGGGTCATCTTCAGTTTCACTTATTTCAGAGTGGCTCATCCCACAGAGACCAGAGAAAATCTAGAACCTAAAAATCCACCAGCTGTTCTTTGGCACCATGTCCTGTGCCTCTCACAAGCCTCGGTTGCTTAAGGCCTGAAAATTAACCACATGTGTCTGCTACCAACCCCATGA
Organism: Lepisosteus oculatus; assembly: GCF_040954835.1. Classification (NCBI taxonomy): domain Eukaryota; kingdom Metazoa; phylum Chordata; class Actinopteri; order Semionotiformes; family Lepisosteidae; genus Lepisosteus; species Lepisosteus oculatus. The sequence goes on along the minus strand of NC_090706.1, from coordinate 12,183,832 downwards.
ATGGCACAGATGCTCTGGGTTTTGCCAGTGAACATTCACGCAGAACGTCCATGGAAGCCAGTTGAGTCTGCTAATATAGCCGACAGCTCTTTTTGTCTCCTGGCAGTAGCTCTGGTGGACCATTGTTCAGCAGTGCCTCAGTGATGTCTGAGACACAGACTGCTCTCTCTGTTGATCTGAAAAGGCATTTCTAGCATCTTAATTTGTCATGCCACCACACAGTTAGAAGCACAAGCATGCCTCCTAACATTGCACACAGGCTCACATCAAGACATTGTAGCCTCTTATTGAACGTCTCTTTACACCTCCACAGTCTGGGTCACCATTCCTGGAGTACCAAACTATCTGCAAATCTGGCTTGCATGTTTAAGTTCTGGGAACAAGCCATAGCTTCCACAACTGTTGTTGTAGACCACCTTAGGCAACTCTCCCTCACAATCAGTTTTGAACAAGAGCTGCTTAGTGCCAGAATAGCAGTCAGTCAGAAAAGCATCTGGACTACATCCATACATGCCACTTTATTATAAATCAGAGTTGCAACCGTGAGTTTGCACCTCCCCTTATTCAGGGTGAGAGACACATTGAGTGTGGTTAACATCCTGACAGATACCCCAGGCTGCTGATGTTGCAGAACTGCTGGGTCAACATGCTGGGCACCCATCTGCTTGTAATGACCTAGCCAGTCGGTATCAAGGAATTCACTGGGACTGTTTTTTTATGCATTAGTGTCTAGTATGTCACGGTGACTTGGTCCATTGCATCTGTTCTGCTGTTTTTATAGAAACTCTTGGAGGAGGTGAAGTCTTTTCCCACCATGAAGGTTTATTTTGCATCTCAGTCAGCATGCTATGTCAATGTTGATGGGGTATCCCCTCCCCTGATACTGCTTTTAAACCTGCCCAGATCTTCAGTCCTCATTAAGGGTCCCCTTTAAGCCTCTCCACAATGTAAAACTGACTAGGTAAGATCTAAGAACTAATTAGCGATTAACTACCAAACAGGTTTGATTGGTCCAGTGTCCTCCTCTCCTTTGTAATCTTTCTTAGGTTTTTATGGAAACCGTGTGCACTGAAAAAGAAATGGGGCCACAGGCTCTTCTTTGATAGTATAGATTCAATTGCAATATTGTCCTCACATGAAGTGGGAGCGACTTCATACCATCTGCTGCATGTGGTGCCACTTCCCACAGACACTTTTTGTGGCTCTTAAATACAAGTTCAACCTACCTGTGCTCTGGTCAGGAAATGTCCCATTCATAAGAGGTGCCCTTTATCTTGCAGATAAGCAGTGTTACATCTGTAACTGGCTGAATCTGTCTTTCAACAAGTGTGTGTTCTGCTTACATATTGTTTTCTATGTAGTGGTGAACCATACTACTTCTCTGAAGCGTCTTCTGTTCTGCTGCCTAGTGCTCAAATAACACAAACTCTGATCTTCTCCAACATTTCTCTGTTGTTAATGATATAGCATGGACCCTGAACAAACCGATTAACCAAACAGCATATTCAGCAATTCTAAAAAATTCTGGTTTAATCAATGAAACGATATTTTTAATTAAATTACTAACGGCATTTTTGTTATATAGGTTATGAGCAACAGTACGGATAGCAGGTGAAATGTCTTTCCAGACCAGATCTTTATTGCAATGTTATTTTATGAAGGACTGCTGCTGGGGTTGTAGAGCTCTTTGATCTTCCCTATGTCAATATGTATCATGTCAGTCCTCTTTGAGATGATTTAGGAGCTAAACTTCTCACTGAAAGTAAACAGGGTCTAAAACCCAGTGGTTGTCCACTTCAGCTGCAGGGTTTTGACTGACTTAACAGGTAAACTAGTGGCCAGTGGTCTGGCCTGCATACTTACAAGCATCCTATAATTCTGGAGGACTAGTAGGCCATTGGGACACCTCATAGACATGCTGTCATGAAAAGCTAAAATATTCACATTCTATTATATAAAGATGTAGACATGATTCAGAACTGTGTACATTGCCAGTGTAAACTGCAGCTTTGACTACATACAGACACAGACACATAACAGTAACAGCAGACAGACATCAGCCGCACATAAAAATGCATGAAAAATGCAAAGAGTAAAGAGTAATTAGCCCATACAGGAAGACATGCAATAAACAACATTAGAAAGACTGGAATGAATTTAAAATGTACAGCATTTAGCTATATTGTGCGTATTGTCTATGTTAATTTTCTGGAACTTGTCGGACTTGTTATGAAAAGAATTATTGACACACGTTAACGAGAGAGAAGAGCCATTAATCGAGTTGCACCAGCAATACAATTGTCTTCACATTCCAGGAACTTTCATACACCGCAGGCAAGGTTGTAACTTCTTATATCATTTGCACTCCATTTTAAATCAATATCATCAACTCATTTCCATTCGATGTACAGTTTTTATAAAGTAGCAGCAATAACTTTTAAGCAGCTTGCTTGGAATTCAACTTAGGACTTTCCCTTGTTTTTTTCTTCTGAAGGCAAAAGGCCATCCAGATAAGTGCCACAGTGGATCACTGTCAGTGTGGGTGGGGGTCCCCATTCTGCTGGTTAATCAGAAATCTTTTAAAGGCATATCATATGAATCTCACTTGTGCCGGAAGAATATACTTAATTCAATCCCACCCATGGCACTCCAGTTGTAAGTGGCATGCTTTACTTAACGGATGTGTTCACTGCTCTCCCACAATTCATTAGACATCTTTTATTCATCACTCTAGGTGCCCCACAATCATATGTCCTGGGCAAATTCGAGGCTTGCGTCCCTTCAAGAGAAGCCTAATAGGTGGTACATTTGTTATTTCCTTCAACCTTTACTCATTGTCTTAATGATCCCTGAACTTCAGGGGCCTTTGGTTCTCTCAGCCTGTCAATCAAGGAAAGGAAAGGAGTAAAAGGGCTCAATGGTAGTTCGAGGGGGGGGAGGGGGGGGTCTCTTTGCAACACATTCAGCCTTTCTGAAGGGAAAGAAGGGCGAGGGGGGAGTCATTAGCATGGAAATGCAGCATTGAAATCCTTCAAAAAATGAAAGTAATGAAAACTAATGGTGTTACCCCCCACAACCCCCCCGTCGGGGCTCTCTTCTCTTTTCTCTTTGACTTCCGATGTGCCTTTTTTCTACAAGGCTGTCCAGGGTTGGACGTCTGGGTCAGTGCTGCCTGGGAGACTGACCTGTTCAGAAAGACCAAGAAGGGCAGCAGAGGTATTTTACTTTGGAGGGGGGAGGAGGAAGGAGGTGGGTTGTGCACTTCAGTCCAGAAGGGGAGGTAGGTTAGAAAATGAAGGCTATCCGATCCTCAAAGAATTAAGGTGTGTTTAATAACCAGGCCGGCAGGGAGGGATGATGTCTGAATTGATTTCTCTGTCCCAGTCCAATCGGATCAATACACCAGCTGGTCCTGTCTATTCTTTGAATTTCCCTTTGGAAAGAGGTGGAGTGCTTCTCAGCACTGCAAACATGTAACAAATTAAAATATCCACACCAGTAAATAGCTATTAATCTGCCTAGTTTCACCATTGATCTAGGAAAATTAATTCCTAAGTAAATAAAAATGGGAAAAGATAAATTTTCTGAAGATTTTGAAAGCGAGATGATCTCTGCTTCTTGGACATAACAAGGCTCGTCAAAGAACGTGAAAAAGACATATTTTTTACTTCACTTGCTATCTTCCAATCACATTACATCAACATCCAAAAACATGATTTCTTCTCTTAACGTGTCTTGTAAAGATGACTCATAGCTTGGCTTGTTTTTCAGGAAGTTAAAAAACACTTGAATTACTTATCCTGTCTCTCGAAATACAATTATTTTTCAAGCAAGATAATGCAAGATGCTTTCTAACGTCAGGCAATGTGGTTTTTTTTAATCTAACAATCTAACAATCTAAGATTAAAAGATCATTCCTAATAACAATTATTTACCTGCATAAATTTATAAAGGTTGTATTTTCACACAGTGAAGAGGCTGTGCCCATGATGAAAATGGGAGCAGGGGTTTTTAAAAGAACAGGACAAGGTATGCTGCCTTCCCTGCAGACACTACCCTGGCATCTTGCTGTCCTCACTGTGTCCTTCTGATTGTATGAAATACTGCAGGGAGGCACACACTCAGCAACATGAACAGCCAGGCACCACCTGAGCTTCTAAACCTGGGCTTGAGTGTTGCTGGTTTTCTTCCTTTCTAATACTGTGCCTTGATTGATTAGACCCTTTTAATTATTTTCTGTCATCGTACAAGCCACAGTTTTACTTTTTTTAATAAACTATCATCTCTGCCAGTTCCAGAACTCAATGCAGTCTAAATTGTGTCAGTATTACATTAGTTCAATTTGAGGGGAAATTAAATAATCAGGCACTCTGCTGCAAGAAAACTAAGCAGACACCAGGGTTAGGAGGACACGGAATGGGAAACTTGTACATAAATGCCCACAAAAGTGGTTTTAATTGTGCAAGCTCTGGTGAGTGTGTCTTTTTTTATGAGTTTCAAAGGGAAATAGGTTCGTATTCGTCTTTCCTGACGCAAAACACTCACATTCATGCAAAGACAGAGCCATTTCCTCTTGTGAAGATTCCCTGTGTGTACAAAATCTGATCAGTGCTGATTTTAAGTACAGTTTTAAGTAGTTTTTGTTTCTGAGGTCGTACTAAATGTGTCTGAAAAGGCTTCTAAAAACGCAAAGGAATACATTTATTTAATGCCAATTAGCATTAACTTTCAGAACGAATGCAGATCTAAATACTCACCTATTTCATGTTATACTTCTCAGCTCATGAGTGCTAGAAATGATTTTTAGCTACAACATTTTGTGCACTGCCAACATGTCTTCAGAGAATAGTTTTGGGTTTCTGGCACATACTAACTTGATTGTGTGTGAACATATCCCAGAGCACCTAAAACTGGGAATCAGTGAAATGGTGATGATGAAAATCTTTCAGGCACAAAAAAACTTAATTGCACATTCTTTAATTCATTTTTTTTATGGAGCCACATCTTAAATCTTGTCAGTCAGCTCTTTTTTCTCTATTTGAATTGCTGTGATTCAAATAACTTGGGATAACAAGTGGTCTCAAAGTCACCGAGCTCACAGAGCTTCAACAGCAGATGACAATGGAGTAATAGGCTAAAACGCTGAAAGGAAGAATTGGGGAAAGGCAACGCAAGGCAGAGAATGGGTAATTTAGATGCGGATGCCAAAAATCTGAAAAACTCTTCTTCACCTTGTCATAGACACAGCTTGAAAACGAGAGCAGAAAAAGAAACGGAGCCCTCGCACCGCGTTCTGGATGTTTGTCTGAAAGGCCTCAAGCACGTGTCTTCATTTTCAACCAGACGTAACAGGCCTCTGACCCATTTTCAGCGGGAAGAGAGGAGGATTTAGGAGAATCAGACTTTTCCAGAGAAGCGGCCCACAAACAAGCAGTTCTCAACAGTCTGAGAAAGTTTGAGAAAGTCCTGCAACGGCATGCCAGCAGTGGGATTGTGACCCCTTCAACCCACACTGACCCCAGACAGTGTCACCCTCCCTCCCCTGAGCTGCCTTTGTTTACTATCACTCTCCTCACATGCAGCCTGTTTTAGCTGTAAGTGAATCATTTAGTTCTTGTCTCATCTCCCTGACCTCCAGTGACCCTATTCTAAAGCCTCAATAGCACCATCTGTATGAACCAAGCTCAATATATAACAGTCAGAGGGGGGAGGTTGGGTTGAAAACGAGGGGAGAAAAAATATTTTATCTCAGAAGTAATGGATGCTGGCACTTTTCTTTTTTTCTTGAGTCCACCCTTGTTTCCAACTCACAGTTTCCAGTGTAAGATCTGACTCTCCTTACTACAGTCCAAAGTATGACAGAAACTTTTTTCTTCTTTAAAGGTTAGTCACGATTGACTCGCATGTCAAGTTGTTTCGCATGTTTTGTTATTATTCATTTCCTGTGTCTCACCCGTTGTTTTCCTGGGATTGGAAAGACAATAAAATGTCAAACATCCCTGGTGAAATATTCTGTTGAAAACAGCAGAACCATTTTTAGACTCAACTGTTTGTTGCAGTTTAAAGTTCTGCCTGTTTAAAAATAAAATAATTTTAATATGTACTTACATTGTATTTTACTTTACTATACAAATGTCAACATTATATTTATAAGTTTATCATTCTGAAATGTCCTATATTCAAAGTAAAGTTTGATATTATCGTTGTTATTACTGACAAAATATCACTATTCCATTATCTCCAACAGTATTGTTAGTGATGTATTATGTGCAATGAGTGATAAAATGTGTATGCTTTCTTTGTAGTCTATGGAGATATAGAAATAAATGTTCACATCCCGTGTCTTAAAATTACCTAGTTCACTGGAAGACTTAACTGCCAGGTGTAGGCAGGTATTAATGCACAATGAGTTTGAATATAGTATAGTATAGTTCCACAGATAATATCTAGTAGGTATTATAAAGTAGTGAATAACATTCTTAGAGTGGAGAGCCACTGTACTCAATTTTAGACAGTTATGCAATACAGACTTTATGAATTGCTTTTATACATAATACTCCTAAGAAAAGAAAGAGGTTAAAATCCCAAACACAGTGGCTTAGGTTCATGGCACAAATCATTATCACTTCTTCCTTCTCTTACTAATCTTTGACATCTCCCTAAACGCTGAATTCTCCCTCTACAATGGTATTGACGTGGCAGGCTTTTCCATGTCTATTTCTGTACCTCAACCTTTACAAATGTGTTCTTGAACCATAGTGGTTAATCAACAAGAGATAATAGTAATTTCAAACCGAAACATGTACAAAAAATAATATATTGATGGACTAAACCTGCTCACTAGGTGAAATGCTACTTGTATTGGTACTGTTACTACTAATACAATTCTGACAGTAGATGCTGTTGGTTTTCTTAAGCACATCTTAAGAGGGCAATGCTTGTACTTTTCCTGAAACTGTATTTCTTTTTTATTGACAGTGAAATGCAAGAAGTCCAGTCCCTCGCGTGGCCCTGAACTGTTGTGCTCAGCCATTATTGATACTACACTAAAAGGCCCAAGGTGGATGTTCTGGGGCTGACAGTGGGGCTGTTTGTGTGTGTGTGTGTGTGTGTGTGCGTGTGCGCGCGCGTGTGTGTGTTTTTTTCGCAGTTCCCCAGACGGCAGTAAGCGCTGCCTGCTGTCACCTCCTCCCCGACCGAGCTCGCTGTTTCCAAGCATTCCTCGGCTCTCACGCAGCAGCTGTGCAGTGGGGGGATTTTCCCATGGGGCCTGCAGGTGAAAACTGGGACTCGGTTAGACCTCCGAGGGATGCCATCTGTCCCCCCTCTCGCCGGAGGACCGCGCCGCCCCCTCCTCCTCTCCCCGGTGCCAACCAAGCGTGTTGAATCATCAAGGAATGTGCCCAGTGCCGAACCATTGTGATCCCATCACTAATTCATTTGTCATCTTCTGGAGAGGCACCCTCGGAGCCCTGAATCTTTTTTATTCCCTCCACTTGTATCATAGCAACAAGATGTATTATTCCATATATAATATTGCAACTTCGGCTGAAGGAGTTAGCTGGCTTTCTTTCTTTTTCTAAAAAATAATTTTTAAGATGTAATTGGGGTGTCCTGTTTAAATGCTGAAGATCTGTGGAACTTATAGTTCTTCAATTTGGGGCCAAATCATGATATTGTGATCTTACGGAAAATGTGTGATTTGAAGGTTATTTGTGTACTATTGCTTCAGTACTCTAAAATGACTTTTCAAACAAAGGTACTTTCCCTTTTCAGTCCTGTTATGAGTCACTAGAGCACACAGGGACTGTCTCTTTGCTGATGACAAAGGCAAACAATCAGTTTCAACTGAAGATTTGGTGGAAAATGTTGATTATGTATAATTCAGCTTTTCTTCTTCCTATTATACACACACACACAGAATAATTTACTGTAAAGGCTATTAATAGTCAGACATAACAATTTCAGTATTTTTAGCTGAGGTGAGTTTTATTCAGTGCAAAGCTCTGCGTGACCTGCATTGTGGCTTTTGACTTTGCATACTGATCAAGTGTTTTGATCCACATTTAGCTCATTAAAATCAAAACCAGGTGTTTAAATAAATCATACTTTTAACTACCAACAAAAAAAACAATATTTTGTTGATTTGAGAAAATCCTTGGGCATTTTCTGAATATTGTAATTTTACACAGCATCCTGATGATGTTTTAAACAGCATCTAAAAATATGAACTTGCATTCAACACGCAATTCCAAGAAATACTAAAAATTGAACTGATAAACTACAAAGAAAAAAAATATTTTCCCTATTTATGTTTTTAAATAAATTATGTTTTTAGTTTGATTTCCATTTTCCTAAAAAACATAAACAGATCAAATGTATTGAATTAAAAAAGTAAAAGCGTTATTGCCCTTTTAAATTGGGGTTTAAAACCAAACTTTTTCTCAAAAAAAGATTTCATGAAAATCTGTCGTTTTCTCATGGGAAAGTCCCTCAGCGTAGCGAGAGGTTTGACAGAATGCTAAAGCTGGGGCAGTATGTAAAATCTAGAAACCCACGGACTCCCACAATTCCTTACAAAGACCCACACACACTCACGTAGACAAGAAAAAAGTGTCCTGTCAGTCATGATGAAACTTTTCTGTTACACAGCCTGGCTAGACTCAAAATGGGTAGCTGAAGTGTTCCATTTTCTCACTGCTTTCCCAGAACAATGTCTCGGCATCAGCTATTTGTGGCAGTTTGTGTGGCCCCAGCCTTCCGTCTCTCCGGGTCAGTAGAAGCGTGACCCTACTGCGATTGTTTCCCCTGTTTCTGTCAGCTTGAATTGTGTTGACTGGTTAATGGGGAAGAAATGGGAAGGCTATACATTACCTCTCAGAGCCCCGGCCTTAAAATAACTGAAACCTTGACTGTTTGACCCAAAAAACAACCCAAAAACAGGGGGTGTGGTGGAAGGAGAGGGGAGTAGTGTTGAGAGAGAAGAGGGAGGGGATGGCCAGGTGTCTGGAAGGGAAACAATTCACTCTTATCCCACGTCTTGCGCCTCGACTTGGGGCCCTTGACTGAGGCGTGACTTGGATGACCAGCAAAAACGATTCCGACAGCTTCAGCCCAACACTGACTGGATATCAGCTTCCGTTGCAAAAACAGATGGGAGCGACCACTGCCTGTTTTAAAAAGGGGACTTCTGGGAAGGCAGAGGCCAACTTGAGAAAAACATACTCCCGATTTACTCTTTAAAGAGCACAGAGAGGGATAGTAAAGCACAGTGAAAACGTGGAAGAGCACACAAGTACTGTATAACACATACAGGCATGACAAAAACTGTGGCAAAACACAGGTCGTGCACAGCACAAGCTTGAGATAAATATTATTTTCTAACAGCAAACCAACTGTATAAAGGTAGCCTGCTAAACTGTTTTAATGGAGGGATATTCCTGTAGGGCAGGTTTGAGGCAAGTAGGAGAGTGAGGGATACATTATACTGTGCCTGAGTCTGCTTTTCCTGCTCTGGGTATGAATACATTTCCTGTTTTGTGGTATCTAGACAGCACCTTCCATAAGAATTCAAAAACATGCATAATAATTAGAATAATAACAACAAAAAGGAGAAGGAAGGGGAACAATTGCAATATGCTCTCTGATTTAATTTAGGGTGAACATCAATGCCTTTCTTTCTATGAAAATCTCAGCTTTGATCGTCAACACACAGATTCTTTAAACAGGCCGCTGTGAGGCTTGCATATTGCTTAACGGGCTTTTCAGCACACAAAGACACCTTCTTATGAAATTCATGTAATCTGATTAAATATGTAACAAAAAGAAAGAAAATGGAAGCAGTGCGTTTGAAACAGTGATAACGAAGTAGAGGCGCACAAATCTAATTCGTTGCTCAGGTAATTAATAAATGAAGAAGCCTCCAGTGGTCTTCTGAAGAAACAGGAAGATTGAGGAAACAAAAGAAGTCATATCTGAATAAGTAATCTTGAGAGGAGTTGGGCTCTTAAGGTGTCTTCAGTCTGAAGGAAAACGAATGAAATTCTCTTCACTATTTGTTTTTCCAGCAGTATTCTGATGAATGTCAGGCGCTTCCAGGAAATAATATGAACGTCTCCTAATGAAAAAAATTCTAAAGGGAAAAAGAAAAAAAAACATTTAAGAAACACTTAAATGGTTAATAATGTTGTGCATTTGAAAACACGCTGAATTAATTTACCCATCATAGTATAGTATTTTCTCAGTTTTAGAAAAAAAATGTGAATCAGCTAAAGCATGTTCCTTTTAACAAAAAGTATCTGTGGAAACTTGCTGGATTTCTTTCCAGAATCAAGCACATTTATTGTGCAGTGAGAGTGAATCTTCAAATCCTGAATTTTCTTCTGCTTACCTTCCCAATTATTCAGAAATTGCCTTGTCTTCCCGTCTTCTTAAACATCTTAATAATTTATTAAAAATACCTTACTATAAATGTTTGATTAATTTTCTGATTTATCAGACGGCAGAAGAGAATCCAAAGAAAAACAACAACAACACACTAATTTAGAAATTTGGTTTGAGAGTTTTAGTTCCATAATTACTGAACGTCCTTCCTTTCTGAGGTGGTGGTGTCTTGCTATCTTCCCACACAAACACCACGGCCTACCCCCAAACCTCCCTCAGAAATCAATGTGCTCCTTCAGATCTATAAAAGCTATGTGTAAATTCACATAACAAATTCCACCATTCATTGGGGACATTACACATCAATTCTAACAGATTACCCATTTCATTTATATTTGCAAGTAATCAATCACAGTCACAGAAATACAATTTGATTACCACTTGACTAGCATTAAAATGCACATTATTTGCGAGTAGGCATGTCTGAATGGAGCATGAGTGTTTTGGCTCTTGTGAGCTTATTTAATGTTTGCAGAGAAATACAATGCTTTTTAAATATATGTTTGATCATCAGGAAAAACAGCCTTCAGTACACAATCAGTTCTACAGCTATAATAGCCACATATGCACATACACAGAAAAACACGGGAAGCTACTGAAAGACAGCAGAATGTACAGATCTGTCAATATTCCCCAGTACAAAACCCCTACAGCCTAGCCTTTCTCTCCCAGCAGCTGATTTCTGTTCTGCTGGCTGAGCCTGTCCTGCTGTACTCACTGATTTTCTGCACTTTGCTTATTGTAGATATTCTACATTGGATTGACTAGAGACTTATAGACAATACTCCACTGCACTGTGCAAGCATCACATTTCAGATACTTACAATGTTTCATTTGTGCATACTGTATAACACATTTATAAGCCCTTTTATAAGAGGATATTTATTACCCTTGTAATAATAATAATAAAAGACGTCCTATGAAGGTTTGAGAAAGGGCACAGAGGCTCATAAAACTGAGATTAAATATCAGTTTAGGGCTATGAAAAAACATTCAATTGGTCCTTTGTTAACATAATGAAATCATACTATAGCATCTAAAAACAATGCAAAATTCATTATGCTTCCCTGGAGTGCACTCAGTTAGACTGGAAAACAACATACTTTTAATTTATAAATTATGCCTTTTTACACATAAAGCGCTTTGCATTAATTAGATCAATAAAATCAATTAAGATCACTTGCATGCAGACGTGCTTCTGGTCTGTTCAAACTTTTTCCATTTCTCCCTCAGACTGTTGTGTCTGCATTAATAATTGTGTTTGCCCATGATAAACACTTAACTGATACTTCAAGGGCTGGTGTTACCACATTCTGTGCATAATATCTCCTCTGGCTTTAAATAAATAAATGCCTGGGCAAATATGGGTTTAACGACACATCCCAAAAGAGTTACATTGTTTTAATTAACATGCTGATAATTAATAGAGACTGCTTTATTTCACCTCTAGGCTAATGAATGAATTGCAGGTATCCTGGATCTATACAGTATTTTCATGTAAGGAGTGCTAGGTCACTAGCACTAGGGTCAGATAGCCCCTTCTGGTCACATAATGTTACTGCGCTGACATGCTCACTAAACAGTGTACCTTTTATGGACATAGGCTACATTAAAAATGTGATTCCATCACAGGACACAAACTCTTAACTTGATGGTTTCTTTGCTGTAGGTCAGATGCATCTTGCTTGTGCTCATTGGAAACCCAGTGACAAACACAAGGGCTAAAATCTATGCTCGCTTAAGATGACTTAATTTTGATTTTATCTGCCATTTTATTGCTACTGTTGATTAAATTGAATTTAGATCTCGATGGTCCTTATTTTATTATAGCCACTACGTTTTGGCTAATAAATTGATCTCTCCCTATAACTTTAAAAAGAAGGAACAGGCAGGCTTTTCCTTGTGGATTTCATCTGGTTTAGTAAGAAAATGTAGAGATTATAAATCTGTTGAAAAGGTTGATATACTGGTTCTCCAAGACACCGCACAGATCACTTGACAAGCCCGTCAGGCAAATTTTAGGTATCGGAAATTGCTGGGCTTCTGCCCAAAAACAGCGAGAGCATTTGGAGAGACGAATGGTAATGACTGAATCTGGGCAAAACACAAAGACCAGCAGAAACAGAAATGTTCCCAAATTCGAAAGTCACCTTGAAGAAAGAATACACTGGCAAGCACCGGCACATCCTAGGCCTGCACCTCCCTCCCTTTGTAAAATAATTATGCAAATTCCAGTTTCTTCCCCTTCTTATGTAGTGTTTCCCCAAGGGACACAAGGAAGGGCAGAAAGGATGGAAATGAATTCAGGGATGTGCTAGTTGCAAGTGGCATCTCACATCTGCATTAGTAATTGTCTCCGGTTTACCATAGAAAAGCACTGTGAACTTCCATTCTCTCTTTGAAAAGCTTTTTAAGGAATGCTAGGTGGGCCAATTAAGGTGAGTGTGTGCATGTGTACATCTGTGTGTACGAGAGCATGCCCGTGGGTGTGTGTGTGTGCTGGTATCTGTCTTTTTGTCTTAACTGTCTGCTCACAAGCTAGTTTCTGCAGGCATCTGCTGCATATATGCAAATTCCTATCTCTCCTATTGTTAAAAAACTATTGTTAAAAAACAGCAGTAGTAATAATGACAATTCTAATTATAAAAACATCCAAATGAAATGCCTTATCATTTTACGTTTAGGGGCAAATATCCTTTTCAGACTTGAGCAATTAAAAGAGTAATGAACCAGAATAATGCTACAGCTAAACACACTTTATGAATGTAAGATTGGTCTTCAAAAGCACTGCACTTTCCTGAAAACGTACAACGTGTGTTGGGTGGTAGCCACACAAGGTTACATACTTGAGGTGACTTTCAGCATATCCAAGGATGCCAAAGTGCGCCGATTTGGTGATTGGCATGACTCAATAACCAGAGGCAGGAATCTGCACCTCTGAGCACCGCTATCCGCTTTCTAACAGCCAATTCTCTTACGATGGAAATAAAAGGCAGCGCTATTGTCTGAGGATCACAAACGCACCCTGAACAGCCATTTTCTGAACTTGCGAAAACGGACATTATGGAAGACATCTACCCAGAATTTCGACACTAAAACGCGAAATTTCATAGCATGCTGTTGTTGCCTCTGTCTTGTTCCTCGGATATTCCCCCCTGGTCTATCAGGACGTTGAGCACAGCAGGAAGGATCAAGGAGGAGCCCCCATGGGTGAGTGAGGAAGCTACTGTGGATCCAGAGGACAGCATGACACAGAAGAGAAAAGAGCAGAGGCCCACCCTGCTAGTCTTTAGAGGTGGGCACAGTAGAGCTAATTAAAGCCCCAAGCGTGGGGGCCTCAGCGGTTTACAGGTGGCAAAGAAATAAATTACCCATAACATCACTGGCACTTTAGGTGCTCCAAATCTTTTGGTTCTCCTCTGCAAAAAAAAACCCAACACATTTCTTGGTTAGGGATACAACAATATTATTGTTATTCATATGACAGCTTCCTACCCCAAAAAAAGTCCTTTTAATGTTTCAATCGGTAATGATTATGTTACACATTGCCATATGAATGAATAATTAATCACAAAGTAATTAGAGCACTTAGTATTGTGGTGGGGAGGGGGGTATCTGGGACCCTGGTACCCAAAATAGCCCCTTGATGGTTAAAAAGTGTGCAAACAGGGACTGCTCTGTGTGTGTGTTATTAGCGCCAGTCCTGAGGGGTATAAATATATTATGAAAAATATGACCTTTGAATAATTCATTACCCTTTGGTCAATGCTGCATGATTTCTTTTAAGCAGCCCCTTGCTACTATTATGAGATTAAACCACCCTGCAGTCTGGCTCAGCTGAAACTGGAAGTTGTCAGCACTGCAAGTCATTTTTTTTTTCCACGGACAGGAAAGAGAGCGGCAATGGAGGGGATTTTGTTTGGTTGTTCGCCCGTATTCTTGATTGATTTCTGTACTCATTAGCTCTCCAGGAGAGCCTGTGTAGAACCAGTCACAAAGACATGTGGTCGTCCCTGGCTTGAATTTGATGGACGAATGAGTTAGGCGTGCTCGCCATTGGCTCTCTGAACCTCGAACTCCTGGACATGCGGGATACGTACGATGTTCAATCTTTTACGCAAACTGATAGAAGTCCCACATCGATTCAACAAAGGTAACTCTTCCATATTCATTTCAAAGTTACAGGACGTAAAGACAATCTATAGCTTTTTAGTCTTGAATGGAAAAGACTACCAGAGGACCTGATCCACATATTCAAAGTCTTCAAAGACAAAGTCAACTAAGTGGATGTCTTCACTAAGTTAGTGATTTAAGTGGATGTCTTCACAAACAGTGGACTTGTGTGGGAGTGTGGAACAAGCTACCCAGTTGTTAATTTTGAAACTGTGGCTTTTTTCAAGAAACAGCAGAACATGATCATCAGACCAATTAGCAACTACCGAATGGGCCAGACAGGCTGAATGGCCTCCTCTTATTTGTGTCTTATGTTCTTATATTTGCGCAACTAGACGCTGATAACACTAGCTTGAAAACCTGCCATGCTATAATCATTTCTGCAATGCAGCACAAAAAATAATTCATTCAGCGACACAGAATGACACATGTGGTCATGTGAAGACAGAAGAGTGTCTTCTACTCTTTGACCATCATCTTCTCTCTCTCTCTGCCAGATCAATGAATTCTAAAGCCAAGTGGTACTACAGCCATCAAGAAAGTAATAGGTCAAGGACTAGATGAAACATCCAAATTGTGCCCTGGCAACTATAGTATTGTAATTTACAATGAAACAATTTTAAGGTCAGACAGAATGAAGACCAGGAGATCCTGCACAAAGATTAACTGTGTACTTTACACTGGTGTTGTTGTTTAGTGGTTATAGTGTCACGTTCACCTTCAGAATGGAGAAACTTGGATGCTGACCATATCATTGAAAATCAGAATGATTTATTTTAGTAGATGATTATGGATTTATTATTAAGTTACTGCTGCTTGATGCTTGTATTTTCTAAAGCCTATATTCTGTTTTTATTCACAGATATTTTCTCTTATATTTAAGTGTGGTTTCATTGTGATACATAGGTTTGTCCACTGCAACCTCTTGGTCATTGAGAACTTCTTAAATGAGTCTTCTGGTAAAATAAAAATCACCCACAGAAGTCAAACTGTGTTGTGTTAATGTGTTAAAAGTCAAAGTATGTTAAAGTTGAAGTGTATTGGGCTAAATAATGGGGTTATGGTTGCTAACACAGGCCTTCAATCTGACTGAGCTCTTCAATTTCATTACACCACCAGTGAGATACAAAATTATTGGCACTCTTGAAGATGAGCAAAAAAAGTTGTATAAAAATAACAAGAAGAGGTTATGTGCTATATTTAATTTTCAATATGGGCAAGCTGTATTCTTACATTTTAATGCAGTTAAGCAGAGAAAAAGGTTTCTGTTAACAAGTAACTTTTATTTCATAAGAAGGTAAGTGTCAAAATGATTGGCACCCCTAAGGATTCTTATAAATAAGATCAAACAAAAGTCTTAAGGAACTATACCATGGCCTTCCATGGATTCCTGGGGTATAAAAATGAGGTAAATCCTTTTAACACCCATCACCATGGGGAAAGGCAAAGAACTGACAAAAGAAAAGAGGCAAATATTTGTTGACCTTTATAGATCCGGCAGTGTGTACAAAAAATAAATAAATAAATATACTACTACCACTATTTGGGCAATACTTAAGAAGTTTAAAACCACTGGAACAGTAGTAAACTTCCCCAATAAAGGATGCAAGAGTTTCTCGTCCCACGCACAGTGAGGAGAATGTTTAGGGAGGCAAAGTAAAATTCAAGTGTCCAAGTCACTAAATTTACAATAAGATACCACCTCCATGCCAACATGCTATTTTGAAGGACTACCAGAAAAAAAAATCATTTATTGAGAGCAACCAACAAAAGTAAGGACCTAGAGTTTGTTAAAAGACAGGGGGACGTGTCCAAGGTGTGCTGGTGCACGGGGGAGGTGTGGCCGAGGCGAACAATCCAAAAGAGTAGTCCTTAGAGAGAATCCAAAACACAAGGGTAAGTCCAAAACCAGGAGATCCATCAAAATGCGGAATTAAAACCAGAGGCCGGGTCGGAACCGGCGGACAGGGAACAGGAACTGAGATTAAAACTTTAACGGGACCAGGCGCTTCCAGGTCCCGGACTCGCACGATACGGAAATCAGATGCAGAGCCCGGATGAGCGTCAGCGCCTGGCTTTTAAGGTGGGCTGGGAATAGGAAACAGGTGCACAGAATAAAGTCTTAAGTGAAAGGGCTGGAGCACCCTTAAGGAGGGGGGACTATAATCGTGACAACAATGCTGCCTCTGCCAGGAGGCTTAAACTTGGCCGCACATGGATCTTCCAGTAATATACAATGACTTCATGCACACATCAAAATCCACAAAGAAATGGTAAGTTGACCACACATTCAACAGATTTGTAATGGTCATATCAGTCTCAAGATAAACTCCATGGAAAACCTGTGGTTTGAATTGAAATTGAAGAGGATGGTCCATGTGCTCAGAATGAAGGATATCAAGGATTTTGAGTCTGTAGGAAGGAATGGTATAGGAAATAAATGTATAATTTGAGAAAGGTGTAATTTTGGTCGATTCCATTGAATCATTAATAAAGTCAAATACTGTATATTCTACATGTCCAAAAATTACAATATAGCACATTACCTGTGTTGTCTATCAAGGGTGCCAGTAATTTTGGAGGTGGCTATATATTTTTTTAGCACTTCACTGACTCTTCTCCTTCTCCTGATTAAATTGCTGGTCAGGGCAGATATGTGAGTGGACCCCTGTAATACATATGTTAATATACACTTCCTGTTAATTAGCACAAGTATTTACTGTTAGTAAATATTGTTAATATAATGTAATTGCTCACCAATTAGCTCAGAAGACAAAAATATATTGACATTTACTTACCTCATAACTGTTTACAAACATTAATGAATACGAGAAAATATCTTACTATTAAGAAGCGTTCACAAACATAATTATGCATATTAATGTATAACACATTAACAGGTCTTATTGGGAACTATTGGCGGTACTTGATAGTATGCGTAATCATGGTTTTCTTTTACACGGCTGTTCATGTGGATGAAATAATTTTATTATTAAAACTTGAAGCCAAAATGTTTTGTGAACAAGAGACAGGTACAGTATGTGAGGTGATTTTTTTATTTTGCCTCTTCCTTTGGTGTCTAAAGAATGATGGGACTGTGGCTCTTTGCTTTAGAAAGCATCCAGCCGTAGGATAACGCAAACCATTCCTGTGCTTCAGAGCCCTTAATCTCTGCATAATGATGTTAACTTGATTCTTAAGTAAAGTTAAATATTCAAGATACAAGGCAATCTACTCGGTGTTTAAACAAAGTGGCGAGAGCAGAACAGCTCACTGGAGTATGAAGTGTGGCTTTAAAAAGTATTTCATTATGCACACAAGACATAATAAAACCGCATGTTCAATTACCACTTAAACTGTGCATTTTAGTGGTTACACTTAATTCGACAGCTGTGATTTGGGCAGTCTATTAATAGGATATGAAGTATTTGCAGTGGTATGTTAATAAGGGCTCTATAACATAGAAATAGCCTTTCATTAAAAATAAGAAAGAATGCTAAATTATGTGTGTGTTTCACAAAACCAAACAGATTTCATACAAAATTAACCATGAACAGAGATCTTGAACATACCTACAATACAGTGTTGCACCGTTAAATAGTGAGCTGCCTGTTTATCGAAACACAAATTTCTCTGTAACATTGTTAAGAGCTCAGAACTGCAATTCATTAAGCAAACAGGTCTCATGACAGTAAATATTTCAACATCCTCCTCCAACGGTGTTATACAAATGGTTGCGTAAAGGGAGAAAAAGCATTAAAATAAGCTGTTCCTTGTTAAACGTGCATATTTATAATATAGGAATAGAGTATGTCATAAAAAGGGATGAAGCTTCTTAAAATTATACGTAACTGGGAGAAGAAATTTACAGATGTAGTTTTAGGACCATAACCAACTCCTCTGGGTCTCAAACATGAGCAGAGGTGTTGCTTACTATGATATAATATGCAGAGTACAGTAGTTCTTCATGGTGTTCGGAGTCTAGTGTAGCTAGTCAAGAAAAGGTCATGCTGAAGCCAAATTAAAACTGCAGCAACACCACTGTAATCAAGTCCACAGCTCCTACAGTGAATTTACATCAGTGTTCTAAAAGGGTAACTCCTGTTTCGCAACATTTCCAGCTATTCCAGTTCTGACGAGCCAAGGGATTTTTGCTCCTAAGCTGTGCTCATTACTCTGAGTAAGTTTGGGTAAATGTGCAGAGTCTATACACACTGTAGAACCTTACATAAAGGATAAAGAACAAATGTACTCATTCTACACTCAAAAAGTAAGTGTTTGAAGAACTGTAATACATATAAAGTCAGAGACAGACCAGATTTCTTAAATATTATCTGTGTGTCTGTAAAGCCTCCTCATATTATCTGGTGTTACTTGTTAAATTGCCTAGGGCAAGAAAGGTGTTGACAATCTTTTTTTTCTGCTAGATATTTTGGCGCACAAAAATGTTCCGGAGCAAACAGGCGTTTATTTTTCTGTGGTGACGCACTCATTTTCCTTTGGATACACATCAAAGAAGCACTTCCGTGAAAATGTATGAGTCTTAAACTTCACCAATAAGTGAGAGATGGTTTGGGGTTTAAAAAAATGAAGCAAAACACCTGTTTCCAACTTATGAGACACTGACAGTTAGAAATATATTGTTTTACCCATCAGCAGTGATACTCAGAGTCTCTGTGCTTGCCTCCGAAAAAGCAAAATAATGCAGATTTAATGAGATCACGGTCAGTGGATTGAAAAGTGTATTGCAGGAGTAATTTAAAAAGATAGAACTAGACTGCCTGAAGGATTAGGAATAGAAGAGGCTGTCCCTGAGTTTCCAAATTATTCCCTTTGTATATATTGGCTCTTTTTTCAGTCGGTGGTATTCTTCCATGAGTAATTGATTTTTCAGCATCCAAGTGGCACATGTTCTTTGAATTGTGTCACCATACATGTGAGTTTGATATATGAGGGAATTACTCACAGATTGACTGATTACGTTTAAATCACTTGAAAGGAGATGTTTATGCTCTCACAGATACTTTAAAAAAAGAATTTGCAAAAACAACACAATGTATTATCTCCCTTTGGTGACCACCGATGAGTGGATTCTGTGATTAAACTATATCAGATTTTGAAAGTCGTAATTTCATGTGCGTTCATACCCAGCAGAATAAAGCTGAAACAGTTGAAGTAATGCATCAATAAAGCTAAATTTAAAAAATCAAAGCCTGTTCTTTGGTGTATTCATTCATTACACTTCCTTCATTACTTTGGAGCAATGCCATGTGACATTCATAGAAACAAAGGTTAATATTGAAAAAATAAAAGTTTGTCATGGATAGAGTGCTTATTATATATTAAACGGATGCAGTATATAGCTCATCTTAATAAAGAGCTATATTATTTGGGCAAAGTGCAAAGTACCTAGCACATAGAGTTGGCTTTAAATGACATTAAGAAATGAAAGATTTTTTAAGACACGCGATTCACTTCTGGACAGAGATATATTTTAAAAAATAGATAAAAATCAATCAAAATATTTCTGCATTGTCCATAATTAAATGTCTTGACTTATTTTAAAATGAAGAGTATGACAACCACTTTTTCTATACAATTCTTTTAATGCGAAAGCATGTTTTTATGTCTAACACATTTTCTCCTGAAAGTGAAACCACCTTTTTGGAGCCAAGATATTGCTTGTGAATTTGAATGCGGCAGGCAAGCAAAAGAGTTTCAAGTTCCAGAGTAAGAAAAGGCCCAGAACAACGAGGCAACATACATTACATCCTCCCACTGCACCAAGGGAATTTTGGGTATTGATCTCTTTTTTTAATCGAGCATAACAAATATAACTTCCCTCAATTGAATTCTCCAGCTAAACTGATATAAAGCTAACCTTGTTATATTTATTGACAGGACATTGAAATAAATATTAGAGGTATAGAGGGAATGTTTCAATGCATTGATTTTCTTAAAAATAATAAAATGCCATAGAAGTCATCTAACATTCCCTTTAGCATATTACGTTGGGAATAATCTGAAAAAATGCTTACTGTGTTTGAAGCACAGAGTGTAGAAACACAGAAGCGTGTCCCTGAGGGATCAAGAGACCCCTTTCACATAAATCTAGCCCGGCACAAACAATCAATTTTCAATTTTAATTATTTACCATGCCCTGGTGGAGAGGGGCATTTGTTCTCCTTCAGTCAGGATTAAAAATTAAAAATTAGGAGATTAATATTTGGTGGAGTGGGCAGAAAACCCTTCCGAAAATTTTATTAGCTTTTCTGTGTGACGGGCAAGGTTAGCGATAGCTGAGCAGGGCAATCAATAACTTAATAAATTTTCACTGACCCTCTCTACATCTTCCAGCTATTTTTACTCAAGTTTAACCGCTGGCGCCCTGTAACATTAAACCTACTCAGAGAAAAAATGTTCACTTCAGCAGTTTTCCTTTGGAAGAGTTTTGGCCTTCAGTTTCACCTACATTTAGATATTCCATCTATAAACTTAATTACTAAAGCATGAACGATATTGTGCTACCTAGGCTAGGTATTTCATTTGACCCTTTTATGCAAAAAGAGTCTAAAAATCTTAATATTCAGCCTTTATATATATAATATATATATACAAATATATTTATATAATATTATATGTATATAAGAAATTATATAAAATAAGAAATTGTCCCTTCTGAAATATTGCATATAGAATCTCTTCCTTTCCTTTCAAATTTTAATAGTCATATATTTCCTGAAGTATATTAATAACTGTCCTTTTTTAATTGTAGTGTTGCGGATAACTGAGGAAAATTATGTGTCGTGTAATAATATACAGTCATATGTGTGACCAAGGAGTTCAGTTTTCTTTAAATGATGAACTCACTGCAGTTTGGAATTTCTACTTCATTGGTTTAATACCTTGTTCATGCCCTGTAATGTGCTTCACCAAGTGTAATTTTACAAAAATGTATCATATGAAGCTGCTGGAATATAGAATCTTACTCTTTGTAAATCGTAGGTAAGTATGCTTTAATCTGATATTTTTAGGAGCAATCTGTGGAAAGTCTTGTTTGCAGTAAACAGAGAGAGTAAACAGTCTGCAAACTATTCTGTGCTTGTGGTTGTGGCAGTAGATAAAAAGAATATTACCCGCAAGGCTCATTTTGTTCTAATAATTGCACCTTGTATGTTGCTTGAAAAATACCCAGTTATGTACATAATGACAACAATCGCAGTAAACATCTAACCTCTGGTTTCTGTAAACAATCAATCACACACACTATAAGAAAAGAGCCCAGGTCTTTTCCCAGACAAGCCTGTCCTTCATAGTGAAAAGTTAAAATAAGCATCAGGCCAAAGGTCTTCTTACTTACATGTTGAATACCGATCACTATCATGGGTGCTACAGATCAAACCAGTTATTGAAAATAACCTATGAAACAACTATTGAAATTAAAGAAAATCTTTGTTAGAAACATCTGGTTGATCAGCAGTCACTGTCCATGTAACATGGTTTTCCCAGTGTTTGCTCACTATAGTTCAAAGCAACAGGCGACTATAACTGCACTGGTGTTGGCTGTTGAGAGAATGTAATAACTGAAGTGAGGTTATGGACGATAGGAGGTCATTTGGCCCTTAAAGCCATTTTATTTGCTTTTAGCTAATTGATATGAGGATCTCATCCAGCTGTTTCTTGAAAAATGACAAAGCATTAGCTTTGACGCTGTTTGGTCCAGACCCTCAAAGTCCTGAATTATAGCTAAATCTTTAAGAATTTAATTTGAAAAATTGACTGTACTGGTGTTGTACTGATTGTCCTGTTTTTGTACCATCTGCAAGCTTAACTAGTTGACTAGAACAGAATCTAGATCACTGATATAAATTATCTAAATGATTATATAAAAGATACAGACCATGTGACATCACCTTAATCTGCACATCCAATCCTTATCTGTCCTCTTTATGTTTGCCCATAAAAAGTGTTTCAGTTTTTATCAAAAGTCTTATGAAAATCTAAATGCATATTAACATATGCCCTGTGCATTCATTACTGTTATTACTTGCTCAAAGAAATGTGAAAGTTAAGCAAAACCTACCTTATAATCAACTCTTAGAAGCCTAGATCTGCCCATCCAGTAGGTACACAGAAACCTCTACTGCTGTCTTCACACTACACTATGTCAAGTGGAAGTGCTTCTCTTAAGCAGTACAGTCATGCATGCTTTGGCTAATTAACATCAACATGCCTTACCAAGATTTGTACATTCAAATGTTGCTAAATCATCTATGGTATTTTACTTTTGGACAGCAGGACAGAGGAGTGAAAATGTGAGCAGATTTCAAAATTCCTTGCCTACTGAAATTCTCTGATGCGCACTTTGCTTGCACAATGAGAACTGGGTGCAATCCAGGTAATAACCCTTGTTGATGTAACTCTGTAGTACCTTATGTTACCTTATGGTTTGATAGTTCTGTTTTCCAGCTAGCTCTTTTGATATGTACATAAGTCTCAGGAAAGAATTCATTCATACAATTTTATGAATGAAAAAAGTCAGACAGCTGAACATTTAGTTCTGTGAGATGTTTTCTTATTTATCCAAATGCTGCTTAAGAAGAAGCCATCATATTGCTCTGTTGTATTCAGCAGGAGGCAGTCACAGTTCAGAGCTCATTAAGGCTTGAATCCTGTAAGTAAAGCTCTATGCCATTGGTAGTGGTATGGGGTTCAAAAGCTCTTTATGTGACAATTGGCTGTCCTTAAAATTGGTTGCTCACTCTATCCTGGACTCATCAGTTCCTCTCCTCATCTGACCAATTTCCCCACTTCAGATATATTTGAAAAACAGAAACAAAGCAAGGACCAAAAAAACTCACACTAAGAAATTGTATAACTACACACAAGGAATCTGGGATGTCTGTGATGCAGTGAGCCCAGTGACCTGCCATATCCCTCTAGTATTGAAGAACCACATGCAAGAAGTCCTGAATGCAGTGAATTCTGGGACCCGTAGTCCCAAGTGTGTCAGGCAAAATGAGGCAGGAAATCAGGAAAATAATCTGAGACAGAGCACACTATAAACAAGAGAGTAATGGGTTTTGGAGTAACAGTGCTTAGCATTATAAGGAAGAGACAGCTACATGTCAGATAAAGTGAGCAGACCTGAGCTGTACAGAGAGGAAGAATACACAAAAATTGATTAGCATCTGCTTCTCCAAAAGAAGAGAGAAGATAATATCACACCAATATCCCATCTACCATCCATGTAGAAAATCCAATGCAACTTGTTCATGCATTTTGTCTTTTAAAAATGTGTCATCTGCAGTAACAACAAGCAAATTTTTTAAAATAAACAAATCAAAACACATTGCTGACAGGACCTTTGACCCTGAGCATCGTTTATCTTTTCGTTTTACTTGTTTTAACCAATTCATGGGTTGTGAAACAAAGATGACAGGGGTCAGATAGACCAGAAGGCAAACAGTGTGGAATAGAATCAAAGACAGGCAAAACATACTTGTGGTGCATAAAGGGCTAAACAGATACAGATCTGTAAACACCAGAGCCATAATCAGAAACCAGTAGTAAATGGACCAAATATAGAGACTTTTCAACATGCATTGTTGGCTTTTGAAAAAATGAAAAAACAAACAAACAAGTGAACCCACTGTCTTTAGAGTTTTTGACCCAGGAACTTCATAATTGTATTTCTTACAACCAGACCAAGAGAAAAGAATGTTGTAGGCTGGCAGGGAGTACATGCAGCACAAATTCATTGAGGTTCAAGATGAAGCATTAAGCAGAGCACAGAACTCAACAGGCTTTGGAATACCACCCTGACAGGTCCTATTATGAGCAAATCAAGCTGTGCTCCTAGAGTTTTGAGACACAGGAGAGCCTGTTTGTGCCAGATTGCAAAGGTGAAAGGCACACAGCCAGCTACATCAGGAGGGGGGACCTTTCTGAGCATCTTACTGGCCAGTAGCTGGTGGTCCCTTTGGAGCACAGCCCATGACACCCACTTGACCCTGGTTAGTAATAACTATACATGCCCATCTTTCTTGGCAGCAGCAGTTGGTCGCCAGATGACAAATGATGTTCGTCTTCTTTTGAGATTTATGTGACTCATGCTAGCTCAGGGTGCAAACTGGCTTTATTGATTTTCATAGAACTGTGTTAAGCAATCAAGCAAGCTTTTATTAGGAATGAGGAAACATGGCTTTATTTCATTTTTTTCTGTTAAAAAACAATAAATGGGTTGCTGAAGAGCGCTTGAGGGGAAACCACGAAGAACAGAAGAAATGGTGAACTTTTGAAGCTGCTGCTGAAATGTGCCCACTTAGCTATCTTTATTGGCAAAATGAGTCTGACCTTAATGATTCAGAAGGTGTGTCTTCGTAGTTTGATTTGTGTTAGTGCCAGTGAGAAGAGAACTTTGGTCTGATGGCAGAATGCAGGTGCAGCACTCCAGAACTGGAAGGCCAGAAAGTTACTGCTTCTTTTACCTGAGCCTTTAATTACTTAACTGAACTCATTATATCCTTAATTGAAACCTTTTCTGGAGCTTTTAGCCCTTGCTGAGATGACATGAGATGAAGGGTCAGATGACAGAGGTCTCCTGGTCCGTCTGCCTAGAGAGGAATGCCTACCCTCAACATTTTATGAAAAAGATTACTTTCCTTCTTGCTTATGTCTTTAAATAATTGTAAAAATATATTTAAAAAACGTTGGATTTTGTTCATGTTCATTGCTTGACGTTGTAATTCATAAAAGTGTTTTATTCAGCAGTGTGATGAATATCATTACAAAAAACACATGCTGCTTCTTTTCTCCGTCATGTTGCTAGTCTGTCTGGACTTCTGCAAAATTCAGGGACACATTTTTGGGAGGTATATGAGAAATTTGGAATATATTGGGGCAGTGTCTTTATAGAATTTCACAGGTCTTGGTAGTTTATGGATAGAGCTGTGGAGAATGTTTTCACTTATTTTTTCACTCTTTCTATTTCAGTGGCATCTCTCTCTGAAGGTCAGAGACAAGCAATTAGAATTTATGAGCAATAATTACCTCTCTGTTATAGCCATGTCAAAAGGAAGGTTGAAAAAAAGAAAGACGTTTTACTGAGGTAATCTCAAGCCTTAGTAAATGAGAGATTGACTGACCAATCAACAGGCAACAGGTCTCTTTTCCTTTAAACTGGTGCTTTAGTCTTTTGCTATAATGCAGGTGCCCTGCGTTTATATCATTTATAACGATGCACCACTAATGCAGCTTGAAATGTTTTATTCATGCCCTCATTATTAAGTCTCTTAAAAAGGTAAGCTTTGCCATTCCTTTGTTGACTTGGAAGAAAGCTGATTGGGATTTATCTATCAAGTTGATAAATAGAATGGTCTTCAAGAGGAAGTCTTTCAAAAATCTAAAACGGCTGCTTTATTGATTTTCTACTTGAATGCCAGCGCATATCTTTTAAAGAAATAAAAGAAAAATATTAATACATCAAACTGGAAGCATACAGTAATGCAGTTAATTTCACACACAACTGTTTCTGTGAAGCATAATTGTTTCTAATGTTCAGACAAAGCTTACATTGACCTCTCTGAGCTACATTATCATTGACAACAGCTTCGAAAGGACATTTTTTTCCATGTACTTAATTACTTGGAAAGGTGACTGTTCGGAAGAGGAAATGGATGTTTGCTTCTGAAATCATTTAGCATGATGGTAGAGCTTGTCTATTTCTCTGTTGATCCCACGTGCAGGTACCTGGGAGAAAACTGATTTTCTACAAGAGAAGAATGTCCTATAGAGAAGAGACTAGAGCTCTGGTATTGACCATGGGTACAATGACATCAGCCCCCCCATTAGCTGTGACTCTCTGTAAGCCCAGAGGGCTGAGTGGAATCTGAGACACTTAAACAGCACGTCCACCTCCAGGGTGGGTTAAGGGCTGAGAACTAATAGCTGAGAACAAACTCAATAAGAGAAAGTTGTTCAAAATCTCTGAATCTCTGAATCTCTGAAACTCTAGGGGTCTTTAGATGTCCTGTGAGTTTGTAATGACTGGTCCCATTCAAATGGAGGAAGTCTTAGCCATGAGCACAGAAAATAAAAGGTCCTGGAATTTCTTTGGTTTAATCTCTTTGGCTTAATTAAAACATCCATAACTGGGCACTAAGAGATCTGAATCCGACCAGATCTGAAACATTTTTAATGAAATCCCCCCAAAAAGTATTTAAAGCTGGGTTCAGTCAGGTTAAGTCAAGCCACAGCTATGAACTGTAAATTTGTCGCCTGCATCTTTGGCTGTTTCCATCTGCAGAAGGACCTTGTTAAAATATAATTAATTTGTTCTAAGTATTATGATAGGAGTAAAGTAGGGTTCACGGAAAATAAACAATTGATCCAAGGAAGTGTATTCATTTCTAGAAGGGAGACCCTATCATGTAATGTAGAATAAACTAAAAAAAGAGCGATTGATTTTACATCCAAAGAGTTTACCAAAATAATTTCAATTGCAAAAGGGAAATATCAGAGAACCATAGCAGCATATCATGAGCACAGAGAGAAATAAGTGTGGATCCCTCTATGTCAGTGGAGGTAATGCTAACATTCTGTTTTACAGACATTACCAGCAATTTTGAAAAAAAAAAAACAAAGAATAATACAGATAACGGATAGTCCTGTCGAGTAGCTCTGCCCGGTGAAGGGTATCATCGACCTGGTCTGGATTCAGGTGGTGGGACTGTGTACAGGGTGAGGATCATGTTGATTAATGAATGCCCCCAAATGGAAGTTTCTAGGACAGGTACTGCAGGCAATCAAATGGGTGCCCTGTACCTAAAGAAAATTCTGTAAAGAGCCTGGATGAAAAGGCATCTGTCCAGCATATGGAAGAGGTGCTGCATGGTTTTGGATAAGTAAACTCACTTTTCAACCAGCTTGTCTGATATCATAATACTGTATACAGTGTATAACAGGTTTGAGCAGGGAGCTGCATCTGATGTAACGACACAAGCAGAGATTACATCCACGCTGGAAATAAGAAAGAAGAAAATGCATATAGCAACCAGAACACTCTTTGTCCTGCTTCTCAGAATGTCATTCAGCCCTACTTGTTCCATATTATTATATGACAGTATTCTACAGGCAAATACACACCACTGATAATTGTGTGAAAATAATCTATTCAATATAACCTTATTTTTTTAAACTTTAATCCCTACAATCCTAGATGGTATTTCCTGGACTTCATACACTTCATTCATCAATTAAAAATGATCGAGCTGAAAAGAATAAAGGTTGCTAAACAAAGGATTTATTTACCACTTAGTTTTCCTTAAAGAGAATTATTTCCTTGCCATTTTCACTCAAGTACAGCATATTGATATTTTTATGGGATGATTTAATGACCTCCTAATGATTTTGTTGTGTCTAATAAATACTTGCCAGGCTTGTGAATTGTTTGAAAGCACCAACATATTTAAAAGGGTGTAAATCAAATAAATATTTAAATAGATAAGTCAGTGAATAAGGAGGCAAGCAGCCCCAAGGAAGAAGGGCTGACAGATCAATGAAATAGTTTCCATTCACAGTATATAAACACTTATATAGTCTTGCAAGAGCTGATACATTCCTGACTAATACAGCAAATTAAAATCACCCCATTCTGCCACTGAAGGTTCTTTTCTTGGTGGTGAAATTCTGTATGATTTTAACTCGATGACTTGCATCTACAGTGAAAAAGGTAAAACTCCTGCTACATAGCTGTAATACTTCATATTTCAATAGCAGGTTCTTATTTAAACAAACACCAGCTGCTGGGTACTTCAACCTGGTTACTTCTTCGAGAAAATCTGCATAGGCAGAGATTTAGTAATATCAAATATTCTGGTTTTTTTTTCTGGCTTCAACAGAAAGATTTGAATGAGAAACTGCAGCACGGAAAACTTACAAAGGACGATTTTGCTCCGCACACAGTAATATTCTTTTTTAATCCTCCCCCACCTCCATCCACATAGCTAAGTAATACAAAAATGTTACTGATTTACTATCCCAGCAGAAATGAAGACAGTGCCGAAACATCTCCACGCGAGTACTTTTTTAATTCATAAGTTAGATCAGTGTTACAGTGTTGGATGCCGTTGTTTGTCTTAAGTGACAGTAAGGTCACGAAAACACTCCCTGCAGCCTACTGCTTCTGCACAGACTTGACACAAGTGCCTCTGTTTCTCCGGCTCAGGCCAGGCTCCGTTCAGGCAAGCGAAGCCATGCTGCAGACAGGGTACCACAGACACAAACAAGTTTGGATTAGATTTCCAAGATGCAGGGTGGGGGGAGCATGAAGATGAAAAGTCCCTTTTCCCTCAGGGGAGGAGACTGTAGAATCTTCTTTTATTTCACGCTTTCGAGTTAATCATTTTGATGGCTTATAAATACTTGCAGCAGGCCTGTCCTAAGGCATTTTAAGAATGCCTCCACATGCTTAACTGACAGTTTAAGCAAGTGCTACCTGTCCCATGGCGTTTTCTGCTTTGTAAAGGAGACTAAAGTGCATCTGATGTGTACACAAACACACACACATACGCACACACAGTGCGGTCTGTTCACGTCAAGCCCTACACTTTATACTCCTGAATTTCTATTTTACGAAGCTGTTGGGAGGCAGCACTCCACTTCAGTCAAGAATACACAACCTATCAGATTCTGTAAATGAGTGAGAGTACGAGAAACGGAAGGAAGTTATTACTTATTTTTTTATTCGGAGTTAAGAAATTCTTTCCCCTGAATCCACTGCTGTTTTCTTTTGGATTTCAGAGTATTATACGTTTTTGCATTATTTCTGGGTTGTGTTCTAATGTAGTCAATGGTAGCCTCTTTCAATAATCGGGGTTCGTCTAAGATATTTAATGTCCTGGGTTCATCCTGTGAAGCCAATGGACATCAAAAGAGAGCACCACGTGTTTGTCATCGTAACTGTAAACTGAAACACTCCCTGGAAAATACCAACTTCATTGGACATCATGCAGACATGAGTGTGGCGATATTTAGTAGTTCCTACTGCTGCAAACCTGGTGACAAAATATTTAAAAGTATATGTTACACTGTATTGACATCAAGTGCAGATGCATGAAGCTGCAGTTTGTGGCTTCAAGGGAATGACAACTGCTTTCCAGTCCAGTGCCTTATTAATCACAGTATGAACTGAAGCCAGATTGCTTTGAACTGTACGTTTTAACCAGTAACCGACAGAGGATAACCACGTGTACTTCAGGACTTTGGACTGAGGTGGTGATACACTGACATTGCAGAGAGTCTCAGATCAACAGAACCTCTCTACCTTTGGTTCAGGTGATTTCATTTATCCTGAACTAATGACATACAAGAACTTATAAATGTGTTGTCTTACAAGTAATCAGCTTAAAATTTCCCAGTATCTCCATTTCAGTCTGTATTTTGTTTCTCAAAAGGAGTTATTTTTCTGCTTAACTGCAGGATCCAGCTCCCTAATATACAGACATCCTTCTGCTGAAACGCGTCTCACTGTCTTTACATCACTGACTGATGATAAGATTAAACCCACTGTCCCTCCGACATTTGACAAAAAGACGAGGTAAATAAGTCTGGAGGTTTCACAGACGTCTTTTACAGACCAGCACCCGTGATCCCACCCTCTTCAGCAGAGTGAAGCGCAAGTGTGTTTCATCAAGTTTTTTTTTTTGTGCTGACATTTTCACAATTGCCGAACAGTGCACGTAGTTAATGCGGTTAATTATGTTTTGTTTTGTTTTTAACCAAGGTTAGGCTTTGTTTGAATCCTGTTCTCACATCGGGCAAAGGAAGCGGACCTGTGTGTTCAACTTTTAAATGCTTTCACACCCGGGTTGACATCTAAAGAAACATAAATTATCACTCACAATGCATCCCTTTTACAGGTCGATCAATATGGAGCGTAAGGCAAGCTGCAAATCTGATTGTAGCACACTGCCTGTTACTAGACACTAACCTTCTGGAGACAGTGTGCACCCCCTCCCTCAGGTTTTCTGTGCATAATAATTTTAATGTGGCCTGTAGTCTCCCAAAATTCAACAGGGAATTAAAAAGAAAGAAAAAAAAACAACAGCCAATTAATATTTCATAATAATTTAAATATTCATACGTTATTGGTGGGGTGAGACCTTTCATCAGGCGTTTGAGGACACATTAGTGGGCTATGATGGATTCCACAATGACTGGTTTTATCTTTAAAATGTCACCTTAATGCGAAGAACAACAGGATATATGACAGAACGGCAGGCGGTTTGGCTAATGTATAACTGCAATATTCTTGCATGATAATCTACAATTTCATAAAATGCTTGATGTATGTGAAGAGGTTTAAAATGTTATTAGAAACATTTATTTCTTTTGTCTGGAGCAATGTTACGACCAATAGGACTTTTTTTTTATTTCTAAGACAGACCACTTCATGCACATACTGTATATATATTTGCCTGTGTTTCCGTTTTTGTCAGAGACAGGAAGACTTCTGCAAACTGCACTGAATCAGCTCTACTGGACTGTTTTGGTTCCTTAAAAGTAATTGAGTCAGCAAAATAATCAACCTCGAAACATGTTTGGCACAATGTATAAACTCTCCGGATTGCAAAGGTTTTCATTTTCAGCTCTTTGTGCCACTGTCATTGAATATTCAGAAGCACAAGTCTCATTAGCTGTAGCTCCACGGAGCAGCACTGACATTGAGGAATCATACACACATCTACATGAATTGTATTCAGTATTTTGTATGCATATTATTTTCATTGTATTGTATGTCAATAAACACAAGGATAGATATGCAGATGCAGGATGAATCAGACTTCTGTATAGGCTTTGTGTCTGCTGTTAAAAGTTTTTAATTATTTACCATACTGAAGCAGAAGAATTGAAACCTGGTCTTCAGGCGGAGCTACCATGTAAAAACTTGGAATTTAATGTAGGAAAGTTGCCTTTTAGATACAACAAAGGAAAAGCGCTTTTCTCACTTAAAAAAATACATTTTCTAATACTAATAAATAGTATTTAAAAATAAATACTTCTAGTGCATTGTCAGACACTCTCTGTACTGTACTTTGTACCAGTATAGTGCTTTTAGGATCCTTAACCATGATTTAATAATGAAACTGAACAAAGAGCAATTAGGGGTAGTGTGTTGTTTGAATGAAAATCAGGCTTCTTTACTGTTTTTTGAGGAACAGACATTTTTCTATCCCCAAGGTCCCTGGTTTGATCTCCAGCCAAGTATCTAATGTGACAGTAATGAGCCCCCTCAAATCTGAATGGACCATGTCACTGATCTCAAGGCTGTAATATTTCATAAAAAAAATTATTGAGAAAAAGAAGCTTGGCCCGTCTCTCAGCATCCATCAAACAAGAGGTCATTTGTGTGGTTGAAGGCATTGTTCTTCTGCAGCCTGTTGTCCTCCCAGAGGATGAAAAGCTTCCTTAACCTTGAGGCTCTGTGATCACACTACAGTATGTCTGTTTCATCACCTACATGTAAAATCAGTAGATTTAGATCCCATCAAAGCAACAGAAGCGCAACACCTCATGCTAACGGTGATTGCAGTTGCCTCTCCATGCAACATTGAAATATACACTACATACAGCTGAAAACCACTTGAGGTATTTCATCATGAAATGGTTGCTACAGCACACTTTTAGTATTGTTATTTGGGGCTCAGCCTTCAGTGTAATACCCACTCTTGGGACTCTACAGGTGATGTGAATGTGCCCACCAGTCCTCCAGTCAGTCCTCCTCTCATGTCAGGCACTGTAGAACTCACAGCTTGTTTCATTGCCTGCTCAGAGGAGCTCACAGGTCATTGTTGTTTGGGCAGTAGCTACCAAGCTGAGTCCAAAACAACTGGCAGTTCCAAACTGGGGTGGGCAAAGGAGCAATTCATATTTTACGTTTGTTAAAAGAAACTGCTGCACTTCATGTTGCAAAACTGTTTGCCTCCATTTTATTCGTTTGAAAACTATCAGCAGTTATTTTATTAATTTTACAATTACAGCACAAATGAATATGGCAAGTTTAGAATAGAAAATAGAAGTGCAAGGTCAAAGATAACTCCTAGTTTTGTAAAGAATTCAACTGGGCATTCCAGCTCGTCAAAGCACACACACACATACAGAAAGCCCAATACATTGCTCTCCCAGCTCTGTCAGTTTGACTCTGAGAATCCCTAGGGTGGTAAACACTATGAGGTAAATGCTGTACATCTTAAAAATCAATTCTCCTTTTCTTAAGTGGTCAATATTTTTTGTTTTGGCTCTGTCATTGTTTAATTCAATGTATCAATTAAAGATCGCGTAATGTCTAATTTGGTCTCTTGCCTCTGTTTGTGTTTGTCGTTACCTCATCTAGCAGAGATCGCTCTAGCCGTTTCTTAAACCTTTTGCTCCTTTTTGTCCCTGCCCGTAACTCAAGGACAGAAGTAATTGACATGAAACTTTAAAAATTAATTTCGCCACGTATGCCACTTACAGAGGACTGCTGGTCCTGGAGATCATTTGTTACTCAGCCCTGATTGGCCCTGACAAAACAATACCTTAAAAACTCACAAAAGTAAATTATGGTCCTGGTAAATGGCCAAGAGATGGCTGGTCCCAGGGCTTGGAATGCAGCCAGGCAAAAAAAAAAACAAAGTAATGCGCTTTTGATATTAATAACAGAGATGATATTGATCCACAAATGCCAGAGTCACTTCTGTGCTAAAGCATGGATACTCTTTGAGGCATTTAGCCCGCTGAAAGCCACTTTCCAAAGACCCATTTAATTTGAACGTCTTTAATTATATGAAATGGATCCACAGAGAAGGCAGTCTGAGCCATATTAGAAACACAGGCTGAAATTCTAAAAACTGTCAACAACCGTACAGGTTGCAGTTGCTTTCATATTGAATGTATCTTCCTTTGCAGAACAGGCTTGCCTGTGCTCAGCCCTGTGCCTCTGTTGTGGCAGACATAAAGACAGGAAGAGAAGGAGAGAATAGTGGTCTGTGTGCACGGCACACAATTGATAGGCTCCACCATCACCTGTGGAAAATTTGGGCTAGCAATCATGTCATGTGCTTTCGGTAATATGTGAAAGGTCTGTATATTTGTACTTCATTATTTTTAAACAAGAGTTTGGTCAGGTTTTCTTGATTTTCATGTTGTTATTTTTTCTACCCTGTTGTTCCAGGGAAAATGCTATCCAGGACATGTCATTCTGCTTACTCCAATATTGTTATTGTTTGTTATTTCACTAAGCTGAAAGGTAAGAAGCCAACAAACTGCAGGAGACAGCCACGGATCTCTGTTACCTAATTTACTGCACCTAAAAGTAGAAAAGCCAATTCAGAAGCAGCCGTGCATTTACGGTTGTTATTTAAAAAAAAACATAGATTTTTTCATAAATAATAACTAATGCGTAACAAGTTGCCAATATATAAATAGTTGCACACAAATATTGTTTTTAATACAGATTCCATAATTATGATGGACCTTCTAACCACAGATTTTAACAGCAAATTAAATCTGCCTTTTTCTTACATGGAATGATTCACCATTGCTATCTAATATTTTCCTTTATGCACACGTTATTTTGAAAGTGAGTTTAATTTTTTAATGGATTTTTTCCCCCTTAGCAATTAGCAACAAGAAATTGATGGAGCACATCATTACATATATCGCAGAAGTGCATCTCGGCATTGAATTTTCACGAGGTCACTGCCGTGGAGTACAGAGAGAGTCTCATGGAAGCACGTGTGGCAGAAACCTTGCCAGAGCAAGAGCAGTGGGAAAGATTTAGAGCTAAAAGAGCCCAAAAAGAGAGCTGAGAGCCTGAGAGCTGTTTTTCTTGGAGAGAACTGAAAAAACAAACAAACAAACAAACAACATGGTCAAGTATACAGGGAGCTTGTGATGTCAGCTGGCCTATTCAATCAACTGGACCATGAAGACAACACTGTGGGATTCAATAAAACTAAGAACTTTCTTTACCCCAAAGGGTTGTGGGACTGTGGAACCAGCTACCCAGCCATGATGTTGAATCCGGTCCGTTGGCTTCATTCAAGAAACAACTTGGATAAATTAACTACTAACTAATCAACAGGCTAAATGGCCAAATGGCTCCTTTTTGTCATTCTTACATACACAAATAGGACAAATTTAACAGAATGACTATCAGCTCATTGTGACCACCATTTGTGTCCAATTATACTGTATACGTATTCTGATGAACCCCATCAGTGCCCCCTGCTGTGCATTGCCCTTTGCGTTGGAACTAGTGCCCCATGTTGCCAGCTGTGGGGGCTCCAAATGTCATTTTACTCCAAGGTGCGCAGTTTCACACTTAACAGGTGGCTGAACAGGCCAGCTTGCTTTATAGGCACCCTGCATTTTAATTCCCCTACTGAAGACTATTCTCAATATTCCCACTTTAGTTCACACCTGCAGTGAGGGTGACTCCAGGTTGAGTCAGCTCAACCCTGCACACACCCCAAGTCAAATCTCCCCTGTCCAAGCAGAATGACCACCTTGTGCAGTGCCTTGTAAACAAATTCAAATCCTAGCATAGTTTTTGTTGCTTTAAAGCTTGCAGTTATTGTTGCAGCAAAGGAGGGAATAATACTAATACACACAACCTACTCCACTTTTTCAAAGCAAAATACAAAAAGGTAAATAATAATTAATTAATATGAAAGAAAAATGGGAATGGCGTGACGGCATAAATATTCTAAATCTTTGCTGTGACAAACATCAATTAATTTAGGTAGATTAAAAACTTAAATACCTTGCTGAGCCACACTATCGCCTGGCCTCCGTCTGTTTGTAATAACAGTGGTTCGCATGATTTTAGAATAAATACACCAACTACTCTAAAGTCCCCCAGTCAGGTAATGAATTTCAAGCACAGATTCAATCATGAAAACCATGGAATTTTAAAAACAACGACGGGATATAGTCGTGTAAAGACATACTGTAGATCAGAAGAAATGTTTAAAAACATTTCAAAGATCCTCATCTCTTTGAGCACGGTGATGTTGATAATAAGAAGTGGAAGGCACCCAGACACTGCCTAGATCAGTCCATCCAAGCTGAGCTGCTTGGTAAGGAGGAAACTTACTGGCTTACGAATACTTAAAACTGGCTTAAGAATCAGAAAGTGTCCTGGAGAGGCCAAGTCAATGTCCTCACTCAAATCCAATGGAAGATCTATAGAAAAACATGAAACCTGCTGTCTGTAAGCGATCACCAAACAACTTGAAAGAGCTTGAGCAAATCTGATAAAAAGAATGGGCACTGGTGTATAAAGTTGGAAGAGACTTGTGACTGAAATTGCTGCCAAAGGTGCGTCTGCCAAATATTGAGTGCACAGGTCTGACTATCTATTAATTCAACATATTTAATTTTTTTCTCCTAGGTTTTTGTTGTACAAATACTCACTTTGAGCATTTGAGCTCTTGAATGTGTATTATGAAAATATTATGTTTTAAAATTAGAAAATTTGCTAAATTCAGAAACGGGACATGATAAGAAGGGTCTGAATACTTTTGCAAAGCACTGTAATTTGTAAAGAGGATTTAACATTAATGCATTTTGCTTTAATCTGGGGTAGCTAGAGATCTGATGTTTGAGGACAGATATTAGACAAAAACTAATACATCCCTTCTTTCTTTATTTGATTTCCTCTACATGTTAATTTATACCATCCAAGGCCTCTACAACACCTGAGAGTCCTTGGCTTTCTGTATGGAAACTGCCTGTCATACTGCATATAGTCTGCAATGTATTTATAATATCTGTAGTCTGAGCCAAACAGTTTGAACAAGTGAGGCTGTTCTGTCTTTTCTGAGGTCAGACATTAACAGGGACAAATGCATGATATAGGATGTTAACATCAATACCAGGGAAAATAATACCAATAGCTTTAAAGGCATAATATATCTTAACATTTGTACTGATGATACATGAACATAATGTATTTGTTAGGTTAAACATTATTTGTCTGCAGCCAATCCATTTCTTGAATAATTAAATTATGTCACAGAAGCATTTGATGAAAACACACAAAAGTGTTTTCTTGTTAGTTTCATTACTTCCAATGAAAAGGTAATTAAAATGCAATAAATATTTAATGCAAACCATTTAATTTTTTTACACTTAACTTGGCTATTAAATATCTACAAATGTATATCTACAAATGAATTGCTGTTCTTTGGAGATTGCAGGATAGCAATGATTGTATTATTACAAGGATCGCAGTTAGCTTTTTATGACTTGCTGGATATTCGGATACTATAGAACAGACGTGTCCAGCCCTGATCCTGAAGGGTTAGTGTTTCTGCTGGTATTTCAAACACTGTAGTAGAAGGCTTTGGAGATGTTGTTAAATCAGTCCTGTGAAGCCTATAGCCAACTGGCGTAGCCCTTTCAGAACTGAGTTAGAATGGAAAAACCCAGCAATCCTCCAGAACAAGCACTGAGCAGCTTTGATCTACAAGCATATTTAGATGTTGATATGAACTCTGCATTACACCATGCAAGTTAAACAAATTTTCCTTACATCACAGAAGAAAACAGTTAACCATCTCAATTTCGAGACCGCGAAAAACAAAAGCAAGTTTACCGATGAGAGTAACACTTATTGCATCAATCTAAGAACTTCCAAGTATCGTGATGTCAGACGTGGCTGCTGTTTAATGGTGAGGCCACACCCAGCTCTGCATGAAAACATGCTGCAGCATAAGATCCACTCATCAATTTAAATCTCTGGAAATGTTATTTTTCCTGAGTTTTTTTTTCCTTACAATCTGTTGCCCCTAGAGCAGCCCTACCTCCACCCTAAAGGCAAGGACTCGTAGTCTGCTTTCCTGGGGCTCTTGAAAATAAATCGCCTCTGTAAGGGCCTCCTAATGCCGCACATAGATAATACATGCATTATTCCCGCTGTGGAACAAGCATGCCGTTTAGAAAGTTGGAAGTAAAAAGGCAGGGTCAAGCACTTTCTCACACTAAAACAGCTCAAAACAGCCCGCAAGCTGATCGCGTTTGAATCTCACTCAAGACCCCATTTGCCTGATGTAAACATACTGTATTCCCCGCCATAACAGACACACCAGAAAACAAAAGAATCCCAGAAAAACATATCAATATCATACGTGTTATTGGTGTCCTTCATTGAAAAACAATTGTGAAATCATTTTTAATGTTTACCATTTCTTTTTCATCTTCTGTTATTATTCTCTTTTATCCCATAAACTGTTTACTCCCACTTTTACAGTTCTTCTGCCATTGTATCCCTTTCAGAAAAAGCTCTATTTTTTGTCTATTTTGCAATATTCTTTACTGTGTCCCTTTGGATATTTCTGATCAGCCTCGATAACAGTGATGAATTGATAGGTTTGGCAGAAAGAAACTTTTTCTAACTCATTTTGGATTGTTTTAGAAAAGGGTCTGTGGAACACTCTTGTCTTTTAGATTTTTCTTTAATTTCTACAATAAAATATTTAGGCCACAGTTTTCTTTATTTGGAATAAATTTGTTTTGAACCTTTAACATTATGCTTTTGAAGTCTGACCATCCTTCTTCTATTGAATTGGAATCCATTTGTTTCCCAGTTCAATGCTTGGAAGCACTGCCTCATTCCTTCACAGTCTGCTTTTATAATGGTATAAATCACATTTTTAGACTCAAAATCCCTCTTCCTCCATCACTGAAGTGCTGCCCTACCTGTGCGGCACACAGCAGACATTCTGCGCCAGCAGCCCCACAGCAGATCAAGTGAGAAACTGCTTCAACAGTTGACTTCAAGGGGAAATTTAAGTCGGCTCAGATTGTACAGTCCCAGTGGAATTTTGCCAGGACATTGCGGTTACGACCAGTGCCAAAAAGAGATCTTTATTGACCAAATAGTCAGGACCTTGTTTTAATGTCTCTGTTGAAGGATAGCCTGTCCTTTCCATCATCACACTTACGAATTGGTTTGGAAACTATGACCCAAAGGAAAGAGCACCACCTACTTACAACAGCCTTTTCCTTAGAGGTACTGCCCAGCCTTGCTTTGCCTAAGATCTGATTAGATCAGGATATAACTCATTAATACCAACACTGTCTTAAAATACATAAAATATAACCGTTTCATGTTAGGTAGATCTAAGAGCATCGTAACAGGTTCGAAAAATGATGGCACACAAAAATACCCGAGAATATTTATCTATTGGGTTGCATTGTTCCCCATTTTAAATAAAAGGGATTTCTGAAGAGATTGAAATGCTGCCATGTGCCACTTGACATCAGTTAGGCAAGAAATAGGTTTTCAGTGCAGCTCATGTGAATGCTAAAATCAGGTGAGGCCAACAAGAAATCAGCAAGAACCAAAAATGTCCCCCATATCTGGGTTTGCAAACAATCACACCACTACACCATCCCTCACAAGTGAAATCAACATTCTCAGAGAACGGTCTCTCTCCACATGATGCCCAAGAGGCCAGACTTGTACCCATCTTGTCCGGCTATTGTCTGTACTCATCCTGGCCTAACCATTTCTCTACCTTTCCAGTTTTTTAGGGTGTTGTCCTGTTGTTCTAAGGAGGGGGCGGTGTAAGAGAGATCCCTTGGCAACTGATCTTTATTTACCTATTCAAATGCCAATCTGACAAGGCCTGACAAACAGCAGCAGGGAAAGCAGGCTGAGGTCTCACACAGAGAAACTTCCCTGGACCCCCCGGGCGGCGGAGGGACGGAACAGCGTGACTTTGAAATTACACAAATGCCATTCCCCGGGGGCACAGCTCAGATCTTCAGAGGCCAAAACCCATCGCGCTGATCCCCTCCGCGCGGACCTGCACACCGAAAACGCGACGTGTTCGCATCACATCCCTAATCAGCCGGGATACCTTTCTTTTTCTTTTGTTCCCGTTCCAGCGAAGGAGTGGGTTTTGTTAGGCAAAAAAAATTATGGGGATTTTCACGAGCACTCATACATTAAATATTTAAATAAAAATGAGCTGGAAGGTGTGTGTAAATTATAAATAATAGAAGTCTGGATCCGTCTGGGTCAGAGCAGAGAGACCAAATTCTTTTTCGTTCTAATACATTATTAACAGATAATGCACTTCTTCTCTGCCATTAGAGCTCAGAAAAATACCCCAGACTGCTCATCATGAATATGGAGTAGAGTAATACATACAGGATAAACAACAAGCAGGCAGAATTTTAAGTGCAGAGACACCACACAGCTTACTTTTTAATTAGAATAACACGATGTAATTTATACTGATCATTCCCTTTACTAGAGGCTCACGGAGGACAGCTCTGAGATCACTTACAA
This sequence comes from Lepisosteus oculatus, assembly GCF_040954835.1. Lineage (NCBI taxonomy): Eukaryota > Metazoa > Chordata > Actinopteri > Semionotiformes > Lepisosteidae > Lepisosteus > Lepisosteus oculatus. The sequence goes on along the minus strand of NC_090706.1, from coordinate 12,143,871 downwards.
AAAAAATATTCTGGTGCGTACAAGTCTCAGTGATGATCTCTCTCACAAGCGAATTGTGACCCCTGTGTGGTAATATTGATGTTTTGTTCTGTTGCTGTTTTTCTTTTTGTTATGCTAATTGTAAGTGCTGACCAAGGGATTAAATCAAACGTTTTTCTTTTTATTAATTCTCTAAGTGTCTTCGAGCCTTCCAAATTCTCCATCATACACCGGGAGATTCACTGCCCAGCCACAGGAATTAAGTGTTCCTTCTAACAAAAAAGAAAAGAAAGGAGAGGGGCAAGCTTAGATCCAAAAAAGCACTCAAATATTGATAAACAGCAGAAAGAAGTGAAATGTGAGACATTAGCATTGTTCACATATCCCAGAAAGCAAGAATGGTACAAAAGTGCTGCATATTTGTAAACAGCTGAGAACTCCTTAGAGATCATAACATGTAAGTTCTCCACAACATTTTTAACCACAGTCATTAAGATTCAAGCCATCATGTAAGAGTGCTAGGATGCATTATTTCTGTGGGTCTATATAGAAAAATGTGATCTGATGTAACAGTTTTACAAGAGAATTCAGAAACAGTTTTCCTTGATCAGAAGTAAAAGCATTAATGTGCCCATAATGTACTCCTCTCTTCAAGCTTAGAATGTGTGCTAGCTTACTCTGCAGTGTCAGAATAACAGGGTACACATGGCAGAATAAAAGCAAATAAACAGATAAAACGACTCAACATGTTCCTGTCAGGGTGAATAGAGAGGAAATAAATATATTCAATTCATTGGGGAGACATAATATTCTGTCAGCCTTACATGCGAAAACATTGCATATACTGCAGGTAAAGCATTATTGTCATTACAAAATGCAAAGGTATCTACTGTATAAAGGTGAATCTGTCACCTTTAAATTAAATTAACCTTTAAGTTAAATCCACAAGTACAGAACATCAATTTGGATTTCAACAAATGAAAATCATTGTTCTGTCATCTGAAACCTATACTGTAAATATGCCTTTACTGTGTGATTCAAAATATGTACTGTATGTCTACACGTGAGGTATACTGAAATGAGGTATATTGAAATATTGGAACCACAGCAAATACATACGTCAAAATAATCTGATAAATATATAACATATAATAATCAAAATTGAAACCAGCTGCCATTTGTGGTTAAAACCTGTATTTGAAAAGTAGGCCTGTCTGAAGTCAAACAGGGACTTGTATTACGAAGAAAAAAAGTCTTTTGATGTTACCTTGTAGTGCCTGAAGCACAGTGCACTGTGGAGCTCAGATTTTTCCCCAATGAGTTACAGCTGTAATATTTCACAGCACTAGTCAAACGAGTTTGCTTTAAGTCAGCTGAGCAATGTCATTGTAATCGACTGGATGCTCCCTCCTTAACCAGTAGAGTCAATGTTCTTTTAGTAAAACAATTTCAGTCCATCTTTGCACATGCACACCTGGTGCAGTTCTAGGCATTAAATCATGCTATAGACAATCAGTCCACTTGAGTCCAGTATCAATCCATCCATTTTCTAACTGCTTTATCCACTTCAAGGTCGCAGGAGAGCCTATCCCAGCAAGCAACGGGTGCAAGGAGGGGTACACCCTGGAGAGGACACCAGTCTGTTGCAGGGCACACAAAGGCACAAACAGCCTCACACTGGGGCCAGTTTTCCCAGAAGCCAATTAACCTACCAGTATGTTTTTGAACTGTTGGGGGAAATTCCCGTGAACTCTACAGGAACCGCTTTATGAAAAGGGTTGTGAGTGACTGGAACGCATTACCCAGCCACCTTATCAGAGCTAATGTCCTGGCTTCTTTCAAGAAACAACCAGAATAATATCTTCGGATCAATTAACAAGGAGCAGGCAAACATCTTAGATGGGCCGCATGGTCTCCTTCGTAAACTTTCTTATGTCCTTATTTGAATAATAGTATGATTACAGTGCAGTCAGTATGGCCATTTTTATTTTGTACTTTTTCATAGTGTGTACAATCTCCATTTTAATCTCCAAGTGTACTGTATGCAGTCATATCACAATAGTACACAGAAGAGGTATAAGTTAAAAAAAAACAATTAAAGGTTTATTCTATGGTGAAAAGAGAAGAAAAGAAACACAACGTTTCTACTGTGGAGCACACACCCAAAGAAGGTTCGGTCTTTTGCAGCCTACACATACTGACGCAGCTCCCTACTTGAACTAAGTTAAAAAAAAGATTACTGCAGCAAAACATATGCATTGATATCACTTCAAAGTACCTCTAGAATTTACACTGAGATGATAAATGTGGAGAAAACGTAAAAAGAGAAAAAAGTGAAACTACATTAAAACAAATAAAGGAAGATTATTGGAGGCCAGATATCAAAAACAGTTGTCAAGGCAAAAAATGTGAAGTCTGAAAAGCAACATCCTCATCACTGACTTCTCTAAACCCTCTGTAAAGTCATAACCTCTACACTTTACACGTCAATCCAAGTCAGGAAAGCGTCTTAGAACAGGCGTCAATACCGAGAGCACTGAGGCTGCTGTAGAAAGAGCAAAAAGATTTAGATCCAAAATAAGTAATAATCAGGGAGCAAAACAGTCACATTATAGAACTGTGTTAATCACTCAAGACTCTTGGGAAGCAGATTTAGGAGAAACAAGCTGCAGGTGTACTGAAATTATGCCTCACCGTCTCCCATAACACAATAAATTGTAAGCTGATTTATTTAATGCTGCAGAAATAATAATCAAAATAAGAATAAGGAGACGATGCAGAATAAAGGTTGCAATGCCATGACATAGCAAAGAAGGAAAGATCCTCACAGAAGCCACCTCTCTCTGCTCTGTAGGAATGGGGGCTGTGGGGATGGGGTCACACTGCAAAGCTGGTTTCAATTCAAGAAGCCTTCTCCCCAAGTCCTTCCCAAAGCATCCACAGTACAGCTCCTCTGAAGTGCTGGATTTCATCTCCTGCGGGAGTGACACCACTATCATTTTCTTCTTACACACCAGCAACCCCAGTCTTGTATAAAAGTTGGCACCTAGGTGTCTGGTATACGATAAATGCTTCAACCTTTGTAGAATGTTGCTAGTTTTGCATGATTCTGTTAAAGCAAAATCAAGCTGCTAATTTTTAAATATGAATATGCAAATCTGGCAGAGTAAGCAGCCTGCTTAATTCCTGAAGACATTTCCAGGAAACCCTGATAAAATCACTTTGTGTCTTGTGGGGTTTTTTTAGGGTTTGCACTCAGCACTGAAACCAAGGGACACCATCCAGCCCTCAGCTTGGAGTTAATTTACACTGTGAATTTTAGTTTAGGGCTCCCACTTTGGCAACAACCAAAAAATCCCTCCGGCGATACTCACGTGTCTTCTCTCAGCAGGCACGTTATATGGTGTAAAACTAATTTTGCGCACATTTAAAGCTTCCCCTGTTGCCAGCCAAACCTGCTAACCTTCTAAACAGGTTGACCTGAAGAGGCCAAGAGAAGAACTCATTAGAGACGCTGCTGTCTTCTCTCTCAGAACATAAAACCTACTTTGTTAAAGGACAAAGTGCTGAATGCTTTGCCACATGATTTGTGTGCAGTGGGAACATGTTCTCGACAGCACTTTCAGAAGCTTTTAGCGTCTTACCCAGTCCCACTTCATTAGAAGACATATTTGTTCCCTTTAAGAAGTCATTTGAGGGTTTTCTCACAAAGTCTCTAGTTCATTAGTTACGATACCTTGGAGAGGTTATGGATAATGAACTATGCTCTCCTTCACAATGCACTGGAATGCCATTACCTGACTTACAGTCTTCAGTTCTTTAGTGTACTGTATGTACAGTGTACATAGAACATGAACAACAGAGTTATCAGTCCAGCAGTTCAGGTCTTACCGTGAAAAATGTATTTTGAAAAACAGCAGTATGAATCGCTTACTCAAAGGACACTTTTGAAGTGGCAAGATATTGAGGTCATCTGGTTACTCACATAATGATAATGTGAAGAACAATTCCAACACAAAGGAGATACCAAAAAGAAGGACTGACTGTTGTTAGATTTTGGAAGTCTCTAAAAATCGACATATTGCTAAGGGCCCATTAAAATAAAATGAAATAAATGAAATGAGAAAGTCAAATCCTACTTAAAAAGAATCACAGAAAAAAACAGCTCTAGACACTTATTCTTAGAGCATAGTTGGAAAGCAGATGTTTCTTAAAAAACATAAAAAGCTGTTGGCTCTAACCGCCAGTAGTTTGTGTAGTTCATATGTAGGCACATGATACAACTAGCCATTCAAATACATGGCCTGGTTTTATTTCAGATAAAGTTGTACGGTGTTTATGATTCCCTCAACATTTGCTTCTGCAACACTGGACACTAAAATTGCAAAATGCAGAGCATACAAAAACCCAGAGGAGTCAGGCTGAATTATATGTCTCCGCAGGCTCATACTACAATATGGCAGAGATTTGTTTAAGACTTTCCAACAAAAATGCAAATATGCGTTATTCTTTTGCAATGCAGACCCATAGCCATGGATGCTGAGGAGTGAATAACTGTGTAATACATAAGGGCTAATATTCAGCTTACTGTTTTCCACAGGATTTTGGCTGAGCCTTTTAACTGGTGGGAAATTAAACCAAAGAAAGAATGTGGCCAAAAAAAAGAACACAAAAGAGGAAATATTGGGAGGTGAAGAGTCTGAAAGAGAGAGATACTGTACAGTAACTCACAACTCACTGCACTAGGTTTGTGTAATACTTGTGGTTCTTAAACTTGATGTCACACTCTGCAAAAGTTAAATGTTATATAACGTGCTCAACGTACCAGGTGTAAAGTGAAAAAAAAAGGGAAATGGTGCCAGAGGACTGTCTGCCTTTATATTTTAAAGGAGAATGGTATTTTCCACGGTGCTGCAGTGGTTAGCACTGTTGCTTCGCAGAGCTGGGGTCTGGGGTTCAATTCCTGAGCTGGGGTGCTATCTGAATGACGTTTGTGTGTTCTCCCCATTGTCACATGAGTTTCCTCCTCCTGGTGTTCTGGTTTTCTCCTGCAGTTCAAAGCCATATTGGTATGTTAATTGGTTTCAGGGAAAATTGGACCCTGGTGTGTGAGTGTGTATCTGTGTGTGCCCTGTGATGGACTGGCGTCCCCCCAAGGTGTACCCTGCCTTGCACCCATTGCTTGCTGGGATAGGTTTCCTCATGGCCATGTATTGGATACAATATAATTGAAAATGGATGGGTGGTATCTTCCAGAATTTGTAAGAAAGGTGTGTGTAGTTGAGGACACTTATTTTAACAAGATAAATGACCACAAAATCAGCTCTTGCTTCTGAACACTTAGCTCTGAAGAAAAGTCACTTATGAGCCACTAGTTTAATCCCTTTTGCAAAGCCACTTCAAAAAATCTTTTCATGCAGTGTTTGCCGAACAAATCACTTTATGTTATTGAACCTTTCATATAAATCTGCTTCATATTACTATTTGCAGTTACTTTCAGTTTGTAGTATACTGACATTAGAGAAACTAGGTGCTTTAGTTGAAGGTATCGATCAGCTGAAATATATAATATTACAGCAGAATAATAGTAATATAATACTGTTGGGGTTGCAAATTACACATTCTAAGTACTAAGCAAATACATTTTCACACATGATTGAGAATTAAAAAAATATTTGCATAAACTCCTGTGCATGGATCTTCTAAGATCAGTCCTAGATCAGTAGTTAAAATATTTACTGAGAGTACAAAATCTGTATACTAAGAATACAATACTATAGTTTATTGTTCATGACTGGCACTTATAAAGTCCAACTCAAGTAACTTCGACCTCATTAGTCAGAGAGGACTGTGCAGGTCATTTAACCTGTTGAATGCCATACCTGGTGAAATATGGGTTTTCAAGACAGAAAGAAACCGCAGCGTGTGTACAATATGTCAGAGGCAGCACTAGGTCTGTGCTCAGTGTGACGTTTAGAGATAGAAATATTTGACCTGGCAAGTCAAGGTAGCAGTCCATCAGTGATAGGCCATATTCTGGAAGACCATGTCATGATGTCTCTTCATGATTGCTAACAACCTGACTGTATGGCATCACATTGATCAAGTCCTGGGACCCTTTCTGGTGGGCATGTCAGCATTCCAGCTGGACTGCACGTGTCTCAGGCTGCTCTTGTGAGATGAGAATGTGACAGTTTGCGCTGCTCATCAGACACATCACATCAGACATGTGGCACCTGGGGCTCTGAGACCAGTGAATACACATGTGCTTGTCTGGGCTCTGTGAGAGAAATGAGACAGAATCCCACAAGACAGCATCTGTAACCTGGTGCAAAGCATGAGTCACAGATGTACAGCTTGTGTTGCTTCTGACGCTACTAACCTGTGACTTCCACAAGTACACATGCTGTTGATCATGGTAATTTTTTTTATTCTCAGTATACAGTGGCTATCAAAAGTATTCATCCCTTGGGTTTTTCACATACTATTGTGTTACAATATACAATCATAATGCATTTAATAGGAACTTTTACCATTGATTGACACAAAATACTCTATAATGTCAAAATGAAAAAAAAATGCTACAGATTAAAATATAACATAAATAAAAACTCCAAGGGGGGTGAATACTTTTGACAGCCACTCTGTGTACGGTATGTTATGAACTTCACATTTTTACTCAAAACCTCTGCTTGTATATTACTATAACAACCTTGACTGGTATTAATACCAACTTAGTTTGGCTTAGACAAATTAACTTTTAACAAATGTAATTGACACTGGTCACAATTCTCAAAAATGAGTTCACAACACAAAAATGAAACAACATGGCAGGCAGTAAGAAGTGGTTCATACATCAGACATGCCTTAACATTAACATTATTTTTTCCTTTTCCAGTTCCAGGAAGCTAAAAGGTTACTTTTTGCACTACAAAATTCAGTTCAGCTAGCATTAATAGGATAGCTAAAATTTCAGAAAAGATGACCATGGAACTGTGCTTCTGTGTAAAGAAGGAAAAACACTGAGTGAAAGTAGACTTACACACTGAAATTTGTTAATAAACATACCATTAACCATTTACAAAAGCAAATTCATGACAGGCATGCTATTGACACTGTACTAAAGGTTTATTCATATATTAATAGATATAAATGGAATTTGTAACCCCTAATCTAAAGTGTTGTAATAATTATAATACACTGACATGACTGAGGTTAAGAATCACAGCATTTTGTTGCATTATGACACTGATAATAAATATGCTCATGGCATAATACCTTTGAATCCCCTGACAAGTGCGGCACTGTCTAATAGGCTGCGATGACGCTGTTTTTTGGCAGACCTTTTGTTTTCAGTCACAGCGAGGCAGTCCTGGGGCAATTTCTGCCAGGTGCACTGCAGTCAGCTGATGTGCTGCCAAAAACTTGCTTTCCAAAGCATAATGACTTAGCAATATAGCAACTTCACAGGCCCCATCACGTTACAAGACATCACATCGTATGGATTTTGAAGCTGCGAAAATAGAGTTTGAACCCTACAGATCCTGCTAATCTCTTTGAGATCTTTGAGATCACACATTCTAGGCCCGACCATTCTCTGTACCTTTTCTGTTCCCTGGCAATCTGTACTGAGCTGCTGCTTCTTTCCTGCCTCTCTACATTACCCTAAACTCCTCACAGACAACCAATTCAAACTTACTGCACCTCCTGTGAAGATCTAGCATCATGACATGCATTGACCACTGGAATGAATCCCATAACTGGCAGGTTAACTGCAAACCATAACAATATTATGATACTACCAAATTATATTCTGAATAAGTCCTGCTTGATGTTTTTCCCCTTCAGCTAACTTAACATTTGAATTTATTTTGACTAAAGCATAATGTGCAACATGGAGGTGCAGTGGCTAACATTGCATGTGTATGCTGCAAAGGAACAAGTAAAGGTTTATTCCATGCTGAGAAGAGAAGAAAAGAAACACAACGTTTTGGCTGTGGAGCCTTCATCAGGTGTGACTTCTTCGGGTGACATCCACTGTCTGGGAGCTATTTTTTGTTTATATATGACTGGAAATGATGATTATACAATTAAGACATGAAGAAGGCATGAATATAATCTCTGAATCTGTGTTAATGGGAGCTACTTTTTATCAATGCAAATAACATTGATTGAGTGAGGCAGATCAAAGTCTTATTTATTGTGGTGCAAGAAAAAAATATTTTATTAATAATGATTAACTTTTAATAATAATAACTTGATGGCACTAGCTTCCATAATCACTATGCTACAATACCATGAATACCAGCCACATAACAATATTTTGTATTTATAATCACTGGTTTTTGGGCAAATACTATAGTCTGAACATATAAAAGTTCAATTACAAGGCCATTTAATTCTCAGTCATTACACTACTGTAGAGTACATTTTTTATTATTTTCTTTCCCTGGGCAAGAGCAATACATTAGTATGAGGTAATTACATTGAACTAATCCTCTGAGGTACTTTATATATTTAAATCCATAGAATTATGCCTTTATTGCTTTGCTTGTGGATGTAAGCAACATATGAACACATCTGCATGATTTTAAATACTCTAGCTACAACCTATGAGATACCAGAGAGACAAAAAAATACATAACCTAGTTTGTGTGGTTCTTCATAAGTCATACAAGAGCTCTGCCACAACAAAAAGCCTGTTTCATCTCTTCCTATACTCTTTGTGTGAAACTGTTATGCTCTGTGAACGGATTCTCTGATTCCCTAGATTAAGCTGTCAGAGATGTTATACTTTGCTCAGATTGGGGTGCTTTAGGGCTTAAGTTGACAAACAGCTACTTTGCTTTCTACTACTGATTTCAACTTGTGGTTGCTCACAGGAGACCAGGCTTCTCCACCAATTTATTTTGAAGGGCTTGTTGCAAGAGCCAGTGCTCAACAGGCCAATGTGTTTAGTAAAGAGTACAGAGAGCACGACTTCAGATCACTGTGGCCTGGGCCTGCAGTGGATGAACAACTGTGGTTTCCCTCAACTGTTCTTCTGTTACACAGACAACGAATGAAGAAGCTGCCTTCAGTAGAGGTGGTTATTTTGCCTGAGAAAAGACATTTATGCACACAGTCTTTTATCATTGTGTCATATCAATACGCACAGACAAAAATGACTCAGCAGATGCTTTTCTTTCAAAGCAGCTTAGAGAGATGGGGCTGAACAACACCACATACTACTGCTTTCATGTCAGTGAACTGAGCACAAGGGACTTAAGTAACTTGGTTTAACACCAACTGCGTGGCAAAGATCATGCTTGAAGCCATACACTCCTGGTATCAAGCTCTTTACCTGAACTACTGAACAACATAGCCTTTTCCACAATTAGTTAATGTTTAGGACTGGCATTAAATGTCACAGAAACAGGATGACCTCTTCCAGCTTCTCTAGTATTTGAACTACCTCAGCCTGCACAGCAAAAGTACAGCAATCGCTCAGACAGCACATAACACAGCTTAAGAGAAGTGATGGTACAGCAATGCATTTCCCAAAGACATTAAAAATTCTAGAAATACTGAAGAAAAAATGGGAGAGGTAAAAACTTTAAAATTGCTACCCAACTTTGCCTTTTTTTATAAATGTAATGACTGTGCGTTACAGGAGCCTGAGTGGTTTGTTTGCTTCCCTTGCAGATGTGACAACAAGCAGCAGAGAAATCACTCAATACACAAACACTACTGAGTGTAATGAGTTTAAACGTCACCGGGCGAGTTCCCTTATTATAACGCCATACATCCCCCATCAGCATAGGCCTGATGACTAGCTTAAGTGAGCGATTGGATGCTTGTTCAAAATTGGAGAGAATGCATAATGCATCAGGTTCATAGCTGAGCTATGGAGAATGTAAAGGACCGTGACAGGTATTGGAACTAATCTACTCGGCCTTGAGTCTCATTTTCAGAAGCCGAGGAGCACAAGGTATTTAGAAACAGGAGAGCTCAAGGACTAGCAAATAAGGAACAGAATGTTCAGAACAGAATCCTTGCAGTCTCTTAACCACCTACATTTGTTCTCTATTCTGTACAAGTCTGGCATGAACAAGGCATGCACCCAAGCACAACCAAGTGTGAGGGGTCATTTTTGACTAACGTGATGGCTTCATTTTTACTCAAGTGTCAGCTAAGTGTCTGCAACACTGTTTACATAAACTGCTGGATGTTCACCGTAGTACAAGGGTGGTTGACCCTGATACTGCAGGGCTGGTGCATCTGGATTTTCATTGTAGCTCTGCTTGTAGTGAGATCAGGCAGCTGGTTAACAGCTTAATGGAATAACACAGCTACAGGTGCTGCTATAATAAAAAGACCTTCAAAACCTGCAGACGGCAACCTCCAGGACCAAGACTGGATGACTCTGCCATAATGAAAAATGGCTTTGAAAGAAAACCATCTGTGGGTGAAAGAAAACTGCTAGAATGAGGCACACTGAGCTAATTGAATAATTGGCAATCAGAGAGTGTGGAATTCCACATGAAGGAAACAACCTGATAGGACAGACTGTATGTGAAACTGGTTACTCCCCTGGGCTAATTGAGAGGTTTATAAAACAGTCAGGGGGGAAAAGGGCTGGAGTCTGTGTCTAGGCTTCAGCCAGGAGGGAGGGAGAGTGAAATCTACAGTATAGAGAGAGTACCTAATAGTAATATACTGGGCTGTATTACAGGCCTATGGGATTATGTGAACAAAGGTGCTTGAGAAAATGCAGAAGCACCACAGGTGTTGGACAGATGGGCGGCATTGTAACTAAGAAGGGGTTGTTAAATATTCAAAAGCTTAATGAAATTAAGGGAGGTAGAGTAAGGCTGTCCCAAAGGCCCTGAAGGTGAGGGAGGAATGGTTTACTACATTCCTACAGTGTAGCGGTTTGGCAGGCTCAATGTGGTTTAAGTGCCCCCACTGCTAAGAGTGAGGAATGTCTAGATGGCACAGGTTGAGTTCAGACTACTCCCCAACATTGCTGTTGGTTAAGAAATTTTGGAAAAAGCATAATAAAGAGGCTGTAGTCACGTCAGGGGTGCAAGTGTTGATTACAAAGAGGTGTTCCTGGACAAACGGGATCAGCTGGTGTAGTGAAAGATGAACATGTGATTGGCTGCTCATGAAGATTGTGTGCTTGGTGAAGACTGTGCAAACACTTGAGTTAGAACAAAGAATTGTCTGAACGAATGTTAAGTGAAGTGAGTCCCTTCTTTTAGAAGGCCACAGCAATCAACAAAAACCTCAGGAACAGGCAGCTTTATACAAAGAAACTTGGTTGAGAGCTGAAGGTCAGTACAGAATAACTGACTCCATTTCAAGGTGATGTCTGCATTTGGTCTTTCCACACATACAGGCACTTAAGCGATGCTCCTTGCTGGATGCAATATATTAGAAAGAAACCGTATAATAATATTGTAGATCTGCCTCTTGAAACCAAAAATTCTACAGAGGAATTCACTGATGATTCTATAGGCAAAGTAAATGTGAAAATGTTTAATTAAGGCAATGCTTATTCCATCTGCATATTGCCAGGACACTGAATCAATGCAATTGTAATGGCATCTTTCTCTAGAATATGGATAGAATGCACAGCTGCATTTCACGCCATTCTGTACACTGAAACAGTCCTAAAACCTTTGTAGATCATCCAAATAGGTTTGGCTCTTTGAGCTTCTGACAGCAATTTCTGTTCCTCTCCCATCAGATTTACAGATGGTTATCTATTGTTGCAAACCTGCTGTAGCTCAGCTCCTGCAAGTCAGAAATATTATCGTGTATGCAACTGCTGAGGTGCTTAACGTTTGAATGGCTGATCCACCTTATTACTGTATCAAAGAAGTACTGTTAATCTTTGGGCAAACAGTGATTCGGTTTTGCACACACAAGGCAAAGCTATCATTTGAAAAGCAAACAATAAAATCTGCGGATCTGCTGATGAATCAACCATTAATGTATTTACTTCAATGAATCACAAAGATAAAGAGAATTTGCTCTGTCAAACCGCCTCTGTTAGTCCTTTGCAGTTGGAGGTGGCTGTTTTCAGTTTTGCTTGGGTCGGTCTTTTCAAGAACAACTTTTAGGGCACCATGCCAACTTGCTTATTTTTGGTTTTCTTTTCTTTAATGGTAGCCTGGTTATCTCACATAACTGGTGTTGTTTTAAGAACAAGGAGGCATGATTCTGTATGCAACACATTTCATCTACCAGTATATTTCTTTCATGGATGTTATGCTTAAGCAATGATTTTGCTTTCAGTAGCAAAGTAACACGTGCAGGCTACTTCAACAATGTGAATAAGATAGCTAGCAGACATATCGCCCTGCGGCTCACAACTGGCAACCCACTGAAACTCAGCAGGTGTGAGCCTGGTCAGTACCTAAATGGAAGACCTCCTGGGAAAAACTAAGGTTGCTTTTAAAAGAAGTGTTAGTCTGTGTTAGACCCTACAGTCTGCATGGGTCCTAATGCCCTTTTGTAGCCCTACTGTAAAAGGGTGCCGTCCCTGATGAGACATAAAACCGAGGTCCTGACTCTCTGTGGTCATTAAAAATCCCAGGGTTTTTATTGAAAAGAGTAGGGCTGTAACCCTGGGGTCCTGGCCAAATTTCCCATTGGCCCTTACCAATCATGGCCTCCTAATAATCCCCATCTATGAATTGGCTTCATTACTCTGCTCTCCTCCCCACTGATAGGTGGTGTGTGGTGAGCATACTGGCACATTATGGCTGCTGTCTCATCATCCAATTGTGGCTACATATTGGTGGTGGTGGAGGGGAGTCCCCCTTACCTGTAAAACGCTTTGAGGGGAGTGTCCAGTATAAGAAATTATTATTATTATTAAGATAATGGACACCTGCCTTGCCAGATGTGGACTGAGGACCATGATTCACAGGGGAACTTCTTAACCATTTTCTTCTCCATCTATCCTTTTTCTAACCACTTTATCCAATACAGCGTCACGGTAGAGCTGAAGCCAATCCCAGCAAGCAACAGGCAAAAGGCAGGGTACACCCATCCATCCATGTTTACATCCATCACAGGGTGCAAACACAGACACACTCACACCAGGGTCAGTTAACCTACCAGTATCCACACAAACACAGGGTGAACATACACACTCCACGCAGTTGAGCATCACAGGGATTGGGCCCTGGTCTCAAAACGTTATTTTATATAGTGCCTTGAAAAGTGGCTTCTCAAAGTGTTTTACAGTAAGAGGGAAAACAATTTCTTGATAAGGCCTTGGTCAGGCCTTCATCAAGCAGCAGATTAACAACCTCAGATAATGATGGTGCTATATACTTTGTGTAAAAAAGTGCTAAATGAATCAAGATTGATGTTCTCAATTAAGTGTATTTAACAAGGGAAGAAACAGCGCATTACCAGAACCACACATCTTCACACACACCCTTATTGTTTTGTGTTGTTTATTTAACAAAGGGTATGCTTTGCATCTGCAATCAATTCAGCATTACCTCGCTAATACACATTCTGCAAATAAGTGTAACTTCACTTGAATATCCAATTTTTCACACATTTTCTGTTGGTTACTGTTTAAATTCTCACTGAACGCTTTATTGGGCAGCATGGTGGTGCAGTAGTTAGCATTGCCGTCTTGCAGCGCTGGGAACCCGAGCTCATTTCCATCCAGGGGTGCTATGATCTCCATTTTTACTGGTGGATTTCCTTCAGGTGAACCCAGTTTCCTCCCACATTCTAAAAACATACTGGTAACTTAATTGGTTTCTGCGAAACTTGGCCCTGGAGTGAACATGTGCATATCGGCCCAGTGATGGACTGGTGTCCCATCTGGGGTGTTCCCTGCCTTGCACCCATTGCTTACTGGGATCGGCTCCAGCTCCCCCGTGACCCTGATTTGTAAGTAGCAAAATGGATGGTTGAATGCTGAATGAGTAGAAATGTGAACGAGAACAAACTCGGGTGAAAAAAGGACATTTTCTGGAGGCAGTCTGCTCTACAGCCATGTGCTCTTTGCTGTTTAAGAAAGTAATGCAGAAAAACAGTTCCTCCTTCTTCGCTTGGTACTGTATCTGAGTGCGTCAGAGATTGATTCTTCTGATTCTCTTGCTCTCTGATTAAAATATAATCCATGAACTGAATGAATACAGAAACTGCACAGAATAAACAGAATAATGAATGAAAGCAAACAAGCTATTTGAATGAGAAAGTGATGGACAGATGGTCAGACCGACAGCAGTAAGTTCACTGTCATTTGTTTTTAGAGTCGATATCTTCTGTTAAGCTAGCAAGTTTTGTGACAAGTGTGACTCATAGCTAAAAGCCCAACACAGGAGTGACTGAATTTCATGGCATTTAAAGGCTATTGAAAACAATGGCTAATAGGCTACAAAGCCCATTGGATTCATGTCTAGCTCATGTTTAACAAAACAAGGTCAGGGTTTGGCTGCCCATGAATTCCATAAATAACTTGATAATAGGATTTTAAAACAAGCCGTCCCCTAAATGGGTTTTTGTGTCTTTCGGAGAGATATTAAAATGCAAATGGATTCACGCTGCATCCTCATAAACAACCATGTTCATTTAACCTCCGACCTCAGCGTTTAACTGCCCATCAAGCAATTTGTATGGTGCTAGCCACAACATGTCATTGAGGAGAGGACTAACAGCAAGGGGAGGATGTTAGGTTCAGAGTTTACGATTTGTAATGCTCAATTAATCATGTCAGCGCGCATTTACTAGAAAATGTAACAGCTTTAAAAGTCTCCTGTGTTGTCATTCTCTCTCCAAGTATGTTAAGAACTATATATCACTGAAAGAATGTAAAGTCATGAATAAAATAAGGTTCATAATATATACATTAAAACATTCTAATTATGCTCAATAGCAGACAAGCAGCCTTTTTGTTCCTTATTAAATTGTTTCCAAGCCTGCAGCATCCAAACGAGAGAGTCCAGTGTGACAGGCTCTCAGTTAGACTACTTGTCAAAAGCCAATTTTCAACCTTCACACAGTATGGGAGCTTCTGCTGTTTATTCAATGTGGACTGAACCAACAGTTTTAAGATTGGTAGAGATGCCTTTGTGAACAGGGTTCATGAAACCCCAAAACATCGAGCCTCAATGAATTAAAGGAAGCACAAGACAAGAATAACTTGAAAATATCGCTAAGGTGCATCTGTTCTATGAACTCAGTAACTGAGTCTTCTTTCCTCGTGTCTTGAGTAGTTCATAAATTAACAGTACTTTTAAAAGCCACAACAATGCAGTCCTAGGAGAACGGTGTTAAGCGCATCTTGTTTGGTGGATCCTACAGTACCATCACCGTGGTATCCCAAGGGCACTATAAATGATGTGTAAACAGCTGTTGCAAAAGTGTGAGAAGCAACACCTTTGAGAAAGCAAGGTGCACTTCTGAAGTTCAGCCATTGTAACTTGAAACAATGACACCCTAACAATGGAAAGGATTCTACAGTTCATAATTGTAAATACAATTGTAATTGTAAATACAGAAAATCTCAGATTCATGCTTTTGTTAAAGTTGGTGTGCTACAGTCACAAGCTACTGTGTTCTCTCAGTTACTTTATCTAAAATGTACCAGGAGGAAAAAGAAGAAAACTTTGTAAGCATAGTGGTTAGGAAATCTGGAAGCCTGAAATACTGATGAAAATAAGTTTATAGTTGTAAAAGCATTTAATCTAGCCCCCTTTTTTCCATATGTCACTTTCAACTAGCACGTTGAATACCTAAATATATATTTTTTTAATTTTCCATCGTCCCTTGAATTGATCCGGATTGCTTTGGGAGAATTTTCAACGGCAGATGGGAAAAAAAATCTTGAAAGATTTGTAATCAAACTTTTAATCATCCTCTGTCTGCATAAGAATAAATGCAATGTGCTAAAAATCTTTCTGACATATTGTTTTAAGTGGATCAATAGCTAAAAGGAAAGGCAGCACTAATGCACCTTGTGATTTATTCAGCAAATTAACACATTCTGCAGATCAGGTCTTTGAACTGTGATCACAGCAACATTTTAGTGCCTGTACTTTTTTGTCACTTGGGGCACAGATGTATAATTTCCCTGGAGGAAAATACAATAGAACTGGAAAATACACATTACATAGTAACATTTCTTCTACATGTACTTGTACTCTTCCTTGGAGTGACTCCCGATGAGAGAGCATTCTGAGTGGAGTCTACATGTCCCCTTTATATATATTTTTCTTATTTTCTTCCCATCTTCTGAAGATATACAGGAGGCAGGTAAATATGTCTGTAAGTCTATGTGCGAATGTGTCCTCCGATGGGCGGGCTTCATGTCTCCTGATGCTTCTGGGATAAACTCGGGGTTGCTGCGACCCCCACTAGGAATAAGCGACTTGTGATAACAGATAGATTGATCCTTTTTTGCTTCGTGATGTACAGTACAAACGACTGGAACAAGCAGCCGCAGTCTGACATTACATGTATTATTAATATAATTTATTAATTTCTTGCTTTGTTTCTAAACAAAAATTGGCTATACTGTATATACACAATATATTATATACTGTATACATCTTTAATGTTTTATACACTTATGTATTTGCAGCTGCAAATGCAAAGAAGGGAGAAGTTATTCTGATGAGTGACGATAGACAGCAAATGGCCTATAACATGCGCTGTATTTGGAGGAAGGTGAACACAATTTATCATCTCCAGCTTAGAACAATTCCTCCAATTCTTCATTGTAGTTTATTATGATTGGCGACTGACGATTCCGGCTTCCCTAAAATTTACTTTACGCGATGTAAGTACATATACAGTACGGAGAGAAACAGGAGTCAGCTATCAACTCACTGTGTAACAGACTAGGATATTGCAGAACACAGACAAGTGGCAGGTACTGTACGAAACACTGTACATCTTGACTGCGTTCCGCGAGAGCGTGCTTAAGCAGTGAGATCAGTGACAGTATTGACTTTGAAAAATACACGAGAAAATGAATGACTTTCTTTAAGTGTTGTTTCGGTGCTTGTCGAGTCCTCACCTCCCCTTTGTTATCCATTGATCAGCCACCGTATAAGGTATTTCTGTGAGCAACCTCCTGGCTCTTTATTATAAACACGGGGAAGTTGGCGAATGAAGTTTGAAGACCTGTTCCGGGTAAGCTTTGCAAAAGACGGCGTTTCTATAAAGGTGTTTAAAGCCGAACCATTTCTGAGGCGATCGCCCTAATTCCAAGCATTTGTCGCCGCTAATTATTAAGGACAAGCCTCTTTATCGAACCAAGTTCTCTTATCGACATTAGGATGCATGAGTCGCGGCTGTTGTTTTAAACGCACTCATTAACCACACAAATCAGCCCCTGTTGACAGAGTGCTTTTGAATTAAGCGTCAGCCACGCAGTCTTAGGACAAGGAGCAATTTATAATGCCATTAGCAACACTTGCGGAGGTTACAGGCATCAAAATTGTTCAGCCCTAATTATTCTTAATGGATACAAGGAATAAACTGACGCGGGACAGCTTTTTCATTAGCTTTCAATCAAAGATGATGGCTGGTTGAAATGTACCGTGCGTGCAAGCAAGAATAAAAAAAATAATGATGTTTGCTTTTTTATATGAAAAAAGAAAAATGCTCTTAATGCCCAGTTCAACCTTTGTTTCCTAGTCTATAAATATTTTTTAATCCCCCCGCTGTAATTTAATTATAAAGGTATTTTAGGGCTTTTATAATAATAATAATAATAATAATAATAATAATAATAATAATAATAATAATAATAATATGAATATGAATAATATGGCTTTTATTGTCCATATTAATTATTAAATTAAGTAAAACAAAAGTTCTACCAGCTTTGTAATTTTTCCTCACGCCGTTTTTTCTAACTCCTGATTTAATTTCTAGCACAACACAACAATTTTAAATATTGTGTGGAATTTTAAAACTGGTTAAATTATATAAATCTATTATGCACTGGCTATTTTTTTAAACATGAGGTTTATGAGTCAAGTGATGCAACATTGTAAAATACTCTAAATATCAAGAAATAAACATTTGCAATAAAAAACCCTTTCTATTTTGGTACCATTAAGATGAGATACGATTTATAGTGCATTTCATTTATCTTAAGTAGGCGTAGTTAGAGTATGCAAAAGAACAAGTAATAGCTTTATTCCATGCTGAAAAGAGAAGAAAGAAAACAACCTTTCGGCTGTGGAGCCTTCTTCAGGTGTGCTGTTTTTAAAATTCTGCTCAAGAAAATTATACTTATCAATATTATTTCTGAATTCCCTTTAATGTTTGCTCCCTCAGACTTGTTGATGCGATTCGGGATTGCACAAGGACGTCAAGAGTTTCTGAATTGAAAACCTTCCTTAAAACAATAGAGGCTTCCAAGCTGCGCTCTTCTATATTTATACATGTTAATGCAATACATCTCATTCTCTAGATATATACAGCTTGAAACTGTTTCACTTCACCTTTGTGTACCGTCATTAGTAATAATGTAGCCCGATAAATTATTTATCGTGTGTATTCTGAAAATTCTTTTAAGTTGCCGGACGCCGGGCTCCAAAAGCGCTGCACCGTGCGTGCCTGCCACTCTGTTTAAAGGCCGGCATGCGACGCGCCTGTTTTTCCAATCGCTGCACATACGTTTAACTCCTCTTACCGGAATTTTATCATCCGTTTGATCTGTTCGCTGTGCCGGGTCTCTATAAGTCATCATTCAGTACAAATTAAAGCAACCTAAAAGCATTCCTGTGAATGCGGCACAATGAAACGCATCAACTGGATTAAGATGAAATGATTGCACTCTTACTGTTCACTTTTTTTTTGGGTTGTTTGCTTGCTTGGGTAAGCAACAATATGTTCAGAGGACCATGCAGACTCCACATAGAAGGCACTGAAGGTCTGAATTGAACGTAGCACTAAAGCTCCATGAGCCAAGAGCACTACTCACCCGACAGCTTTGCTGCTAATGTTGTGACTGTAGAAGCGGTACAAAACACAAGAGTTCTCCTGTTGTTCTGCATCAGCATTGACATTTTTTCAGCGAGCTGGCACAAGCCATTTCATTCAGGCTTGGGCTGCGTTATTCCCCTCTTTGGGAAATGGACATAAAAAAGCAGAAGGTGCAAAGATCATTCAGTTTAACTTCTGGGGCCTTTAGTACAGAGGCTGCTAACATAAGAAGTGAAACACCTTTGTTGAGGACTGGTATAATGCCAAACTATTGTATCTCTTGGTCATTTCTAGGATTACATTCACCATGTCTCTTAAAGGTCTTATGGCTGCTCTATGAAATAATTGTATTTGTCAACTCCTATGTGCTTACACAAGTTGTCCTTTGTCATTTTTGAAAAATTATATTGCGCTAGGAGTTTTGCCTAGCAGGGAAGCAATGAGTCCCATTGTAATTTATCCTGTTAAAGCTGTTGGCACTGTCAGGGGACTTAGCATGTTACTGCTAAAGCCCACTCTTTCCAGCCCCCATCAGCCCACCTGACCCTCCCTACCTCCCCAGATCAGAACTGTGTGTTCAGCCAGGGTGATCCCCTTAAAAATGTGAAGAACCAGGAAGATCCTCCAAAATAACACAGTGTGCCAAAACAAACAGGACCCAGCTATTAGAAATGCAACAGCAAGCAGTACTAACCGATAAATCAGAAGTAACACCTGCAAGTGCTGGAATCCACCATCCTAATTACCTATTTACATATTCCTCCTAGGAGTTTTCTGGAATGTGCCTGCTGTGGGCTAGCAGTTTACGGTCTCCACTAATGAGCAGCGAGCACAACCGGTCCTGCTAGATGCTCTGACTCAACCTTAGGGCTGCATATCCATTTTCTGTCCAAGATGTACTGTAGCTGTCAGGAGGAATTGCTACACTGGCCTGTGGTCTGCATTAGCTGGGAGATCATTCTGTCTTGGAGCAGGTCGAGTTCTCAGCTGGTACCACAGGACGTCAAAAAAGTAATCCTGTAGTGTGGGGAGTCTCTGTCCTGTGTTGGGCCTGGTGTCATTTTTGCTCTTTCACTGTAGGGCCAAAGAGGTGTCCAAAGTTGCTGTGCACCTGTCAGGACTCTTTTCACACTGAGTCATCCATGCCAAGAGGAGGACTGATACCATACAGTATCTCCATAAATGTTGCCATTCTGCTAAAAACTCATAGGGTTGCAGTACTAGATTAGATTCCCAACTTTGCCTTTTGATGAAGGTGTGTACTAGCTGCATACTGCACATTTTAAGGTTGTTTTACTTGAAAGTGCTTAATAAAAAAAAAGATAGTTTGGTTAATTGATCGATTACAGGCACTGATCTGAACCATTCCCTCTCATCATAGGTTTCTGTGCTTCCAGGTATGGCTCACCTGTAGTCACCTGTGTAGGCAGCCTATTTAAGACAAGACATTCATATTCTTGCTGTGCTTTGATCAAGAGAGACACCTTCTCTTCAAGACTACAGGAGACTAGGCAGCATAAGTGCAGACCTATAGTGTTTACAATAGTGGCAGGTGCCACTTGTATGATTGTGAGTGATATAGTACTTCTCTTCAGTTCCTGGCTATATTTTAACATGCTGTCTGTGCAATTGTTTATGACCTGGTTTTGTATGTTTTGAACTAGTAGTACAGAAGAACACGGGTGAATCTATCAATCTTCTGTAATATCATAATGGGTGATGTTCAATTTCATTTTCTAAGCTGTGCAATGGTTAGTATTGCTGCCTTACACCACTGGGGCCTTGAGTTCAGTTTCTGGGGTGCTATCTGCATATAGGTTTCCTCAGGTGCTCTGGTTTCCTCCCAAGGTCCAAAAACATACTGGTAAGTGAATTAGCCTCTGGGAAAATGGCCCTGGTGTAAGTGTGTGTGTTTGTCTGTGAGCCTGCCCTACGATGGACTGGTGTTCTGTCTGGGGTGTACACTGCCTTGCACCCATTACTTACTGGGATAGACTCCTCCATGACCGAAATTGGAAGAAGCAGGTAGAAAATGGATAGAAGGATAAAATACTAATAAGTCAGTGACCATTTGCATTTTTTGGATTGAAGTGACCGATCACACAGCAAAGGAAAATCAAAGAATGACAATGACTACAGAATTCCTAGAATGAGGTTACACCCTTCCTTGAGTTAATTCAGCATAAAGTCCATTAACAATGTGAGTCAGACACTGATGAGTAGGTGCAAAACCTCAAAGATGTGATAAGAGAGAACATAAAATATTTATAAAGCAGTCTTGGAGAAACGGGATTTTAATGCTTTGTGGAACAAGAACTTTGGTTGCAGAAGTCTTTAAATAAAAGGTTGTATATTACAAGAAAAAAAATCCTTTTGAATTTCATATGCTCTCCCCTGGCAAACTTTGATCATATGTTTCCTAGGATAAAAAAGCTAAATTGTGAGTGTTAACCATCTTTTACAAGTCATTAAGCCAGAGACATTATCCCAAGAAAAGTCCCTTAACGAGCCATGACATATGTTGAGGAGGTAGTTATCACCTAACATTAAGACATTGGAATTGTGTGATGAAATAGGACATTGTTCAGAGGGGATATATCAGTGCTAATTAGGGGATAATCTGCCGCACTTTTTCTCAACACCCTGAAGGAGATTTCATATATTAGCTAAATTAACCACAGTATAATTTGGCTGTTATTGCAGGCCCTGAGATAATCTGCTGAAGGGCCAATATGCCACATGCCCATGTATAGTCAGGAAAGGAATAAAGAGAGGAGAAAGCCCAACTCTGCATTTTTCAATAAGAAATGACAGGAGTGAAAGGTACAATGTCCAGCAGTACTGTACTTCCTCACTCACTGTTCCAGTCTTTATTACTTCATCTATTACTAGGTCAGAAGCACACAGATTCTGGTGATCTAACAGTGACCTGGCAGTATAATCATCTGCCTTGGCTACAGGGTAATTGCAGCTTCATACTAATTCAAAGCCTAATGGCAGAGGAAGTGAAGAGGGTGATCCGCACAGTATGTCTGCTGTCGTCAGCACATAAATACAAGTCAGCACAGATGCAAAGGCACAGCCTACATCAAAATAAAACTGTTTGTTAGTGAAACCATTTTACCAAAGATGTGCTTTTCCAAACCTTTTGGTCACACGACTCCTTTTTGGAAAATTACCAGCAGCAATCACACTTAAATACTTTGGTTGCAGAGATGGTTCCTGGTTCATTCCAATTGTATGACAGCGCCGCACCCTAATTAAGCATGAATTCCTCATCTGTACCTGCTGACAGATTTGTGCTTCAGTGGCAAAGTTATTGCATGGAGTTTGTGTTTTATCCTGTCCATATCTCCCCTCTTTCTTCCCTGTTCTAAACAGGATTTCTGTTCTGCATTTATATTAAACAGGTAAGTCAGGAATGTTCTGCTATATCCAAGCCATATACATTATTGTCTGCTGTCATTGAATTCATTGTGAGTTGCCTTGGGTCAAGACATCAGACATGAATAAAGAAGAATAATCACCATCATCTTCCTCTAAGATATTGTATGTGTAAACTACTGTTTGTGAAAATGATGCTAACATACTGCAGTTAGTCTGCAGAAGGTACTGAGATAAGGGGTGTGGCAGAGAAATACCTCCTATTTATGAATGGAGGTTGGTTTCTTTAAGGGCATCATTGTGGTGATCTAATGATCTAATACAGGAACAGAAAGTGTTTTAATTCTGAATGCTCCATCCTTGTATTCTTTTGTTCTCATTTGATGGGAAATTCAGCTTTCCCCTCTCTCTTAAAAATTGCAAGATATAAATTGATCGCAATTGTGGATGAATTGAACTGCTCTAATTCTAGACAAAAAACACAAATCCATATTCTTACATCTAGGGTTAAATCCTGCACTTCCAGAAGGAGTACTATCAGGTGATAGTGTGGAAAAGAAAGATATCAGAGTAAAAGGTAGGATTCTTAGAGAGCACTTCTTGCCAGATCAAATACACTGATAAAACACATGAAGGTGTAGAAACAGGACTTCTTAATAAGGCAGTCCTCTGATCCAATCCAGCAGTCTGCTTTTCAAAGCTACCGGCAACTTAATTATTAAATTGAACTGAGGTATAATCAATTTCAAACCCAAAGTTTAATCAATAGATAGGTTTATTTATTTGGAACTGCTAATGCAGAACATGTTTTCACACAAGAGTACACTCAAAGACCCATTGGATTGGAACTGTGGTATGGCAATCTTTTAGGCTACACAAGGAAAATAAATTATTGCTGACTTATTATAGCCCTTTCACAAACAATTGTCAGGTTATATCCCACTGTCCAAAAACATCCTGGTAGTTTAATTGTCTTCTGGGGAATTTGGCCCTGGTGTGAGTGCATGTGCTGTATTTGTGCCTGTGTGTGGCTTGGAATACAGTAGACTGACATCCCATTCCAGGTGTACCCTGCCTTGCACTCATTTATAGGAGACAGCAGCTAGGAAATGGCTGGATGGATTGAGCAGGAAAGCATTGGGTCACAAACTTCAGTGACCTACAGAGCTCATAGATCTAATGTGACACTGCAAGACATGAATATTGCTGCATTTCTTAGATTATCTGATATCTGACATCACATGATAATTGACAGGAACTGGAAATGATCTAGAAAACCTTTAAATAAAACTGCCAGCTGGAAATCACCAGTTAAGGTACACCTGGGAATTGGCCTTCAACCCTGCACAGATGCCCCAAGATTTACAAATGCAGGAAAGCAGCAGTACAGTGTTTCAAAACCTGGGTAAAGATGTTTTTCCGAAGAAAATATGTGGACACACTAACATGCTAAAATAAGGACAGTTATGGAAAAAGTGGGATATGATGTTTTTAACATATATCAAATATTGTTTTGAAAATATTGGATAAGCAGTTCTAGTACAGCTGCCTCTGTCTATGCCTAGTGTATTAGCAGTTCATTCCGTTTTTATTGCATTTTTATTTCAGCTGTTCACAAAGTTAATTGCAGCAAGGTGTTTTACATTTCTGAAAGAGGAGTAAATCTGCTCAAGTTTCTGAAAGCTTTCATATAGAGGTGAAAGCTTTAAGTGACCTTGTGATCCAGAACTAGGCTCTTCAAGGCTTTTTACTTTAATAAAGTAACCTTAATAAAGTTATTAAAGTAACTTACTAATTTTACTAATAAAGAAAACAGAGCTTTAAAGAAGTCATTTATAATCTTTATTACTTTTGAAGATACGGCCTTATAAATCAGGGCATTTACAGGAACAAAATGGCTTGAATAAAAACTTTATCTTGGGAATTAACCTCAAAAGTGCAGGTCATGCATAGTGGCTTTTTGCAGGCTTGTGAGATGAAATTAAGGACAGTACCACGTACCTTATAGGTACCTTACAATGGCTAAAACCAATAGCAGTGTACCTACTGTAATGGTACTTTACTTACTGATTAGGTGTGGGCCTGCATTACTAACACCATGGGCACAAAATCTAAGAAGACGTCCCCACACGGACAGGAACTTCTGATAAAAGACATATCCCCAGCAGCAGAGTATATTGTTTTCAAAGAAAAATAAAAAACAAAGTGTTTGCTTTGGATTAGTTTTCACCTCATGCGGATTTTCGTTTGGTGCCGTAAATCTGTTCAATAGTGAACAAAAAAGGAATGAGAGACAAGGGCCCACGAAGAGAGGGACGCAAACATGCGTCCGTGTGTGTGTAGGTGTGTGTGAAAGGGGAGTGGGGGTGGGGCAGGAAAGGAGGGGGGGTCTCTGTAAAATGAGAAAAGGAGTCTGCAGATTTTATCCAATAGCCCGTGACCTCACCGCAATCCCTACTGCTTACTGGACCAAGAGAACACATTCTTGTGCCTGAGAGATTTACAGTTTTGGACAGCTTAGAATCATGCCCCCGAGCGCCTCGATCCAATCAGAATAAATTACTATCTCCGGATGTAAAGTGCCATGACTTTCTGTCACAATATACGAGTCTTGTGGCGTGAAGAAACTACAGTTCACACACTTACTGTTGTGTGGCCCTAACGTTAGCACCAAACTGTTCATCAGCTCATTTTCTTCCTTTTAGTCAGTCCAAGGTTCCAGGACCTTAATGATGCCACTGTACAGAATATTGGCTTTTTAGTCTGTGCTACGAGAACAACATAGCCCATCTGATGGGGAAAAGCACTGATTCTAACCTTCTGGATTGAAAATGACTCACGTGTTTGTTGTTTAATATCTTATTTCTAGTGCTAAATGTCTATATATCACAAAATCTAAGTATATACTGCTTATTAACTTTATATAGTAGTTATCTTAGTATCAGAACATTAAAATGGAATAGTTAGATACTATAAACAGGTTCAAATTGTGAAATCCACAGAACTTTTGTGAAATTTCCCAAAGTTCCAATTCCTGAAAATAAAAAGTAGATTTCAGGGAGACATGACAATAAAACGGCATGTGGACAAGGAATCTTTCTCAAATAGCAACAGATCTTTAAGCTATGTCAATAGTATGTGAAACCAGACACATTCTATAGCTTTCTGTTGGTTTATTCCATTAGTACACAGTTGAGCTTTTAAATTCACCACTTTAAAGATTCTGATTTTGAAATGATTAAAATTTAAAAGGCCAGAGAAGTGTGAGGGAGCCGAAGATGAAGTGAAAAAACAACAACAACAAAGTGGTTTCAAGTTTCTTTTTGAGAAATTTCATGAAAAGAACATTGTCCCTAAACGATAATTGGTAAAGTGCAGTATGGTGAGATGGAGATGAGATGGTGAGATGGTCTTCTAATTAACAGCATGTTTATGCTTGTGAGCAGTCTGTAAAATAAGGCAATTAGGCAGGACTAAAGGACACTAGTAAGTAGTAATTAATACACTATTAATACACATCTGATTGATTTAAAGTAATTAACCATCCATGAATGTGATTCATAAGCCCTGGAGTATTACTAAATGTGCTAAATGCACACAATAACATAGCATAATAACCATCAAACAAGATATGAAGAATTTCAATCACATGGCCATTCTTCCTAATTTAATCTCACAAAGTGTAAGACAAAAATGTTCCGTAATATTATCAGTAACTGCATGCATCTTTAAAAAAAGTTGTTTCACAATAAATACTGCATGTTCAAAAGCAGAGATTTTCTTGTGCCTATTTGTACGAATTTCATGAATGCCGAAGTTGCCTATTTATTTTGTAAGAGCAAACTTGAAGGATGTGAAACTCCCAAATGATTTACAAAAGGAATTTTTTTTTTATTATTATTTTTGGTGACTCTGGGCTATTGTCCCTCAGAGAAAAGCTGAAGCAGTCCATGAGTGACATGTTCCAAGATATAAATTTGCACTCAGAGCTTGCCTGTGTTAGCTCTTTGTGAGTCCTAATTCCCTACTTAGTGTACATCTGTAAGCCCTGGCTGTATTGTAGTCATGAGGCCTGACAGCCGGCACCAGAGGCTAGTTGTTCGTACCATGTTGGGCTCTTTTCTCACAGAACAGAAACTCCTTCTTGACAGGGTTCCACTACTTCCTGCCGCGTAATTTAACACTGTGTTAAGCTGCCAGACTCTGAGGACCATACCCAACATGCAGCTGACAGCATTATTTTATTCATTCTGTCCTAAATGAGCAAATCTGCTTCAAAATAGGTATTGTGTCCCACCAATGTAAGCTGTAGCAAAAAAAGCTGTAGCTGCGTCTGTGTCTCTCAATTTTTTTGTGTTGCAGCATCAGGTTTGTCGTGTAAAACTACACACCGGCCCTACTAACACCTAATGAAAATTGAAACATAATGTGGATCAGCTTGACAACACAACAGACAACTGGAAAGTTACAAAATAGTGTCTTTATTTGCTTTGTCCAATATTATGCTTGCAAAAAAAAATAAAGACCATTCTTAGTTAATATTATATTGTTGTTTAGATAGGCTTTCTTCATTAAATAACTAGAAAGGCTTATTATTTCCCATTGCTTGTCAACTTGAGTGACGGTTATTGATCACTGGAATCAGTCTAAATTGACATGAAAATTAGTAATTAAAAGCAAATGAACAGGAGTCTACCATGTGGTATTTCCAAGTTACAGTAGGCCCACAAGTTGAGCCCTGGGTCTAAACATGACCAATTCGAGTCCTGTAGTCCATACATCAGCAGTTTAAGTCCTTTTGTCCAGATTTCCCCAGTGTCGGCTGACATTGACCACGGTTTTCAAGTGATGACATTCAGTTCATCCTTGACATTCACTTGGCAAGATTGTCAATGAGGACCACACAACTATTATAAGTTCCTGTTTGCCCCTTGGGAGTTCAAGCTTTAAAAGCCAACAGTTTAAAGTCTGCATGTTGCTGGTCACATAAGGGCAGTAGTAAAGATATAAAATGTGGATAGAAGAAAAAAGCAGAGAGCAATAAAAATAGCTAGGACACCACACACCACCACAAAATGTAAATTTTAAGATCAAATCTTTAAAATAAAAATTAAATATAAAATTAAGATATACTCTAAAGTTATGTTTTAATTTCACAGAACTTTATTGTACTGACATACTGCCTTATGGTAATTTTTGGAGTTACTGTCCTTTAGATCAGTAAAGTTTTGAAACTGATTCCATGTTAATTTAATTCAGTTTAATGCAGTTCAAGGGGGCCTTAAAACCGTGTCCTGGATTATGGTGTCACCAAATAATACAGTCATCCATTTTCTCACCATTTTAACCAACACAGGGTCTCAGGGGAGACGAACCCTATCCCAGAAAGCAACTGATGCAAGGCAGGATACACTCTGGATGGGACACCAGTCCACCACAGGGCACACATAGACACAAACACACACACACACACTCACACCAGGGCATGTGTTTTCCTAGAAGCCAATTAACCTACCAATATCTCTTTGGATTTGGGGAGGAAATTGGAGCACCTGGAGTAAACCCACGTAAACATGGGAAAACATACAAATTCCATAGAAGCTGTGCTAACCAAAGAGGCTGCAATGCTAACCTCAGTGCCACCTGATAATAATAATATATATATATATTGCTGCATTTGTTATGAACAAATGTGTAAGCAGAAGTAAAATCTTAAGAATTTGATATGATGAAAATATACTTTCCATTCTTAAATTCTTATTTTGAGTATGTTGATCGTAAATTGGCCTGGTTTATTTTACTATAAGTATTATATATGTATATACTTCAGAAGTATATTTGAAATGTACAGAATGGTTACCAAGTACATTGTGAACATACTGAAAATATATCTGGAATTTACATGTAAAGTGTAAAATAATACAAATAGTACACACTGAGCTCTTGAACCATCAACTGACTACATAGTGCATCAGTTAAACCTGATATATTATTACCTGATATAGCATATTATTAGTAAAACTGTCTACATTCTCCCAAATACTGCCCTGTATCTAATAATCACATCATTAGAACACCTCTATAAAGTAATTTCTAAATTTAGTCTTAGTACTTTGACATTACCAGAGATGTGAGAGTGTGATCTTCATTCACGGGTTGGGTATTATCATCCTGATTGTTGAAGTTTGATGTCAGTCTTGCAGAAAAAAACAACTCATATTGTTAGCCACTTGGACAAGGAGCAGGAGGCATTTTTGGAACCGATTTCTGGAACAACATTGATTGATGTGTAAAGCAGAGTCCATCCTTTTTCAATGCAGTTTCTTACCACTTCTGTTGGTAGGTGTTGGATCTCATCCATATGACTCATGGATGATCAGTGGTGAGCACGCGTGTGCTGTGCTTACACAGAGTAACCAAGGTGCTGTGATATACTGACCTCAGATAACTGTAGATAAAATGTAGATAAAAGTATTATTACTGAAAATGGGTGTTCAATTGATTTGCAGCTAGCTTTGGGGAAGGACTCCAGCTACTTGGCCAAAAAGACTTTGTTGTTCTAAGCACATTCCCAAGAAATACTTTTTAGCAGACTTTTAGGAGAAAGCATTCATCCTAGAACAAAATTCTCAGTCTGGCTGTGATTACTGATTTGACCAGAGGGTCAAAGAGGGCACCTTTCACTTTGTTTTAGCTTTAGAATACACTGATGCTTCTCTCCAGGTTTTAAACCATATCTGTAGAAAGTGTTTTCACAACGGAAGTGGTAACATTAAATATCAGTGTCCATGAATTTCTAAGAACATGCTTTGACTAATATTAATGAATATCTCAGATACTGTACATCTTCTGATATTACCCACCATAAACCCCCAGTTCAAAATCACCTTTTGTTTAACTCTTTCTCTTTACTCTTGTATATGTGATAATTCTTTGCATTAGCATAGAACTTCCATCCATCCATTTTCTAACCACTTTCCCACATCATGGTCACTGGAGAGATGAAGCCTATTCTGGCAAACAATGGGTGCAAGGCTAGGTACACCCTGGATGGGACACCAGTCACACACAGACATTAGTTCAGGTGGGTAGCACACAGACAATATCCTACCAGTCTGTCTTTGGACTGTGGGAGGAAACTGGTCATGGCAATATACTAACTGTATGTAGCCCAAGTGCTAGAGGCAGAAATATTAGCATAGAACTTCAACACACATCAGAGTGATTCATGGTAGCCATTATGTGCCAGTAGCCTCACAACACTGTGAACCAGATGGTGAAGTGCAAAACTACTTCAGCAGTTGAATTAAGATGAAATTTCAACAGGCCAGGTTGTGCAGACCCAGAGTGTAAACCAGGATACATACAGAGTAGCATTCAGTGCAATGGGATCTTTGCACTGTACACGCATTCACAATACTGGGGTAATGGATATTAAATCCCGGTTCAGATGTAATAGTGCCACCTACTGATCCACAAACAGATGCAGCCTCTAATTGTACTTGGACCGTTCCCATCCCAGAACTGAGAAGGCTGATCCTTGGTTAGATTCTGAGATTTATTTGAGACGCTATGATTCCAAGATTTAACTCAAACTTTCAGTTTCCTGGAATAACGGCTGGCACAAAACAAAACGAATTGCAGAAACACTTGCCGTCTTTAAAATACAGCTGGGCGATTTCTTGAATTGGCTGACTGAAACTTATTCAGTTGCAGATTTCAGTAAGTGCACATTAGCTGTTCCTCGAAGAACTACGCGATCTTAAGCAACAGCAGCTCTTTTTAGAATCGTGGTTGCAGAACATCCTGAAATTGGGGTGATTTTGAGTCGAGCCCCCAGACAAGCAATCAAATTTATTGCTCTGACAATACTTTCTTTGTATGACAAAAAGAGGGAGTAAATTCTCAATTATGCCTTGAAGCTACCAGCCCATCTTATCTGCGGCATCAAAAATCCTGTATGAGGCCTGGTTTTCAGACAGCCTTTCACTTATCTCTAGTGTTTCTTGTTTCCCCTTCACCAGGCTTTGCCCGCTATTTATTTTCCTCCTGTTAAAGACACCTTTTACAATGTGGAGCTGCGAGCTAAGTGCCTCCCCCTTCGCTGTCGCTCTCACACAGTGAAGGGGGCACCTTCTGGCCCTTCTCTGTCCTGTCTCAGCGTACAGCTTTCACTTCCTCTGTGGCCGAACAGCGGGGGACTTTATACACTCCCAGGGGTAGAAAAAAAGGACAAAAGCTGTCCTTTGTTTCGGGCAGACAGTACAAGATCACATTACCATGGCAGCGCCAGCCATTTCCTCTCTCTATGGGCAGGGGTTCAACTTTGTCCAAGCTTTGTTCTCTGGGAAGGTCTGAGCTACAGTTTGCGCTGGTTACGTGTGGGGTCAGAGGTTAATAGAAGCAAAAACAATTGTATTGCCTGAGAAATAGCAAACAATTGTCATGGTTTACTCTTTTTTATTGTTCAGGTCTAACGTTGTTGACAGAGGGCTCATCAATAGCCCCACCAATTGGGCCATCATTTATAACTATTTACAGGGTTAATTGCCATTTTATTTGCTTGTATTTAACACCCACTAAATTTACATGAAAACAAGCATCAGCCCTGAGTAATGAAGTAATAAAGTCTCACAGTTTAACAAGGGATCCTGCCCTCAGAAATGAAAGCAATCAGCCGATTGTTACAACTAATTGGGACAATGTACACAGTGCATAATTACTCTGGTTAGATACAGTATCTTACCTGGGTCCTTGGTGGGCAATGCAGAGAAACCAAGAATTTGTTTCTTTCAATAAATGAATCAAAACAAAGCATTTGAAATCTGGATAGACACTCCCAAATGCATTTTCTAGTGCTTCATAGTTACTTGGATATAATTTGTTTTTAAGAAACACACTTTTTATATGTAGTGCACCTTTATAAGAAAAACTGACATACAAGTACCATTCAGAACACAAAACTCCTAGCTGTGCATCGGGTAAATATAAATCTCTGCATTTGTGCAGCAACGCTTTTAGAGTTTGCTGTTCTGGTGTTATGTCAGCGTCACCTTAATAATGGATATGTAAACAGTATATAATTCTCCAATAATCATACAATAATGTATGAACACACAAGATAAGGCTTTTTTCTCACCGTCTTAGCACACAGAAGCCTAAGAGAAGGCCTCGGTAGGAAGCACAGAGGGAAATAGGATGGAGACCTTTGGAAGGGGCAGTGGGGGTGGGGTGGTGCTGGGTCCGTCGGCCAGCCTTGGTTCGCAGTGCTCAAGAGGGAAAAATGGGAGACGCTGTGCCATTCACTGAGGGCACCCATCGGCTGGATGATCACAGAGCAGCCTTGACAAACAAGGTCGAGACGCAGCGCCTGCAGGGCTTGGGGACGGAGGGTGGGGGGAGGGGCCGGGAGAGGAGCAAAATAAATAAATAAGCCCCGCTTGGGGGGGGGGGGGGGGAGGGTGAGCCCCCCCAGTCTCGTGTTCCAATCTCCCTCGTTACGACGTCGCCTAACAGAACCAGCAATAGAACTCTCTCCTAAATATCAAACTCTATTGCGTTCAGTCCTTGCTTCCATACTCCAGCACAGGTCTTCGCTTCTTGTTGTAAAGATAATTACTACAGATCTCACCTCCACCTTCCCTCAATATGCCCTCCATCCTACGGGATCACTTACTAACAAGTGCAGCACACACAAGGTAGGACAGGCGCTGTATCAGGTGGGAATCTGTTTCTGCTTGTATTCTAGACACAAAGGCATTTAAACAAACATAGCAAGACGAGCGGAATCCAGCACTGTGTTCATTTCTATTGCCATTGAACTCTTGCACTGAAAACAGTTAAGAGTGGTCTAATCAAGCCACAGCTCAATTAAAGGGTTCAATTAACATAAATAATTAATCGGCCTGTTGGAAAGACTGCAAGGCACAGGAGTGCTCCAGTACCGAGAACAGAACAGCTCTCCGTACGGGAATAAGACTCCAGGAGACAGTGATTAAGGGTTACTTCGAAAGGGCAACTTACTAAAAAGTTTGTCTTAAAAGACAGAATTCTGAAATCTCGACATTTCTTTTCCTCCCATTTTTAAGAAAATGTAGTCAGACTGACGTTCAAAAAAGAGAATGTCCTCTAGACGCTACAGAATGAATTGTGGGAATGCCATAATGTTCTAAACTGTCAGCTGCTAATGGTTGCTAACTTTGACTTCATAAATTCAGAAATTAGAATGAGGTCTGTTTAGAAAAACATTTTTGTCTGTTAATATTCACATTCCTATAATTCTTGGTATACTGGATACATATTGATGGGTGTTCAAAACACAACAGATTCTATTAGTTTCTCTTTTGTTGCTTTTTTGATTTGCATTCAAGTAATATTATTTGTGTATCTGTGAATTGTGTTTTTAAGCAGTGGAATAACAGTTTCTAAAATGTTTTAACCATTCAGATCATAGCTGATGCAAACATTTTCTCCTCTTTTTCTAGCTATGTATAGAACTATGTATATTTAGACACAAACAGTACACACACAGCCACAAATACTGCATATTTGAATACTATGGACATCATGAGACCATTTCTGTGAATTTCTGGCACCCACAGCTGTTAAAGGCACATGCAGAAGTCAGACAGGGGAGCAAAAGAAAACAGCTCAGTGTCTCCCTATGCAATGAAGCGGAACAAAACCAGGGACAATTGAACAGCCCCGCCTGAGCCCGCTATGCCGGTATTCACACACATTCACACACAGGGAGCGAGCTGTGCTGGAGTTTGAGGACTTCCTCTCCGAATCGAATGTGTGTAGCAGGTGATCTGGCTGGCGCGGAAGAAACTTCTTCTCTCCGCAACGAAACAAAAGGAAAGGAGCGAGCTGTAACCCTGGCCGGCCCTCTCTCCATTTTCTTGCGGCCTGGCCATCTTTTTGCCCTCCCTCCTGCGGCGAGGTGGTCAGGGGGCTGCGTGGGGACTGTGTCCGCACACCCCTTTCTCCTGCCTAATTCACGACTCGCGGCAGATTTGTTGGAGTCAGCAGGAAATAAAAAAAAGCCGGTCTATCGATTAGCCTTCAGCACCCACGTGGGTCACTCTCATCGATTAGGTGTAAGTTGCTTGGTCCTTTTGCTCCTCCCGGTGTCTTTTGTCAGGGATGTGAGCGATACAATGGCAGGCCTGCTGGGGAGGGTGGACAGGAGTGTGGTGGGGGGAGCACTGGGGGGGGGAATGCGAATGAAATGAGAAGTCTCAATGACAAAGGGTCGGGACAGCTGGGCTTAATTCTGCAACCAAGGGGAGTGGAGATAATCTGCTAAAGCCAAGAATAGAGAGGTTCAGCATGCCTCCCACCCTAGAAGGGGCTAAAAGCAAATTTGCACATAAATAAGGAGCCAACTTTTCTTTGAACCAGGAGGTCAGAGGTTTCTTCAGCTGCTGACTGGCCACAAGAACACGGTTCATCATTTTATGCCCTGATAATTTCTGGGAGGTTTTGAAAGTAAACAAAGATATTTTTCCCCCTCCAACCTCAAAGAAGCTCTTTTTCAATGTTTTCTCTGACTCAAAGGACCTGTTTTTAGTCTTTGTTCTTCCTCCAGTTGGCTAGGAAGATATTATCATGAAAGAAACACTCAGAACTCAAAACGGCACCTAAAAAGTCTTCATATGTAGCTTTTATATGTGCATTTATATACAGTTTATGTGTGTTTAACCGGCATAGTTAGGAGCTTTATTCTAGGAACTTCTAAATAAAATGTAATTCAGTTATTGCAGTTTCCCGCAATGTTCTGCTTAGTGCCATATTCAGCTGATAACACTGATCTGAGGGAAACCCGAAAAAGCATTGAGCCTTTGTTCAAAGTTCATTGAGCCTGAAATTTAGGATGTCATCACACATTTTTAAAATCAATTCTCAAGTGAAAAATTAAGTTGTGAAAACAGAGTGCTGCATGTAAAGAAAATTAAGTGATTTGAAACATTAAAAGATTACTGAGCTAGCCAAGCCAAATCGAAGAATAATCTCATTGAGTCACTACCAAGCCTTGGTGATCTCAAAGAATATGGGCCAGGACAAAATTGAGACTGCATTACTCTTGCAGCTAGAAAAATAAACAGTGTTGTGTGGTTACATGGAACTGTTATCAGGACAGGAGTTCCGGTTGAAAATACAAGCATGGTATAAAGAAAATCAGATTTTTCTGCATTTGTTTGTAGGATTTCTTTTGTTTAATTATATACTTAAAATATCACCAGTGAGTGCTTTTGATTTACAGGCTCTGCTCCGTGGCTGAAATTGAACTCGGATTAGACTTAGCAGGTGATATTGATCACTCTTGAAAGTTATGAACAAATTGTCATTTCCCTTTCTTGAATAGCTCAATAACTATTGACTGCAATGAAAAGCACATGCAAATGCAGAAGAGCCTTAAGAGAAGAGGAGAAAAGCAATGAGGAAGCGCACACACTTACAGTACACACACAATGATCAGTCTTACAGTAATGACATTACTGGGGGGGGGTGAAGAGGGAGAATATAAGAATGTGGTAAACCGCAGAAACATGTCATTAGAACGCAAACAAAACAATGTTGATCAAGTCAGAGTAGCTTGAGGAGGAATGTGTGGTGCCTCTGCTCTACAAATCCACATGCAGCGTAAACCACATCTGAAAGCATCTTGACAGCCATGGAGTGCCAGACTGTGAATAGCTACTGTAGATTACAGCGCTATACAAACAGGAGATGAAGGAGTTCTCTCGTGTTTAATCCTTGTTCATCCACATTTCATGTTTGTGGCTCCTACCACGCTTATCAGAATTTCATGCCGCAAACTTGGATAAACCTCTGATGCACTAAAGGGATAATATGATCGGGAAATGGAAGTGGAACCTTCACTCGTTTCCATTCCCAGTCAAACCTCATCGGCTTTCTGAGGCGCCGCAGTCAGGAGAATCCCCACTGGCTTCAGTCACACTCTCTGCAATCTGGGAGAGCAAATATTGTACATGGTGGCTCAGAAGAAAGGCACGAGTGGGAGAGAAAGGGAGAGGAAGGCTGTCAGTAAATTGCAGTGAAGTACTGAGGAAGCCTGCAGGAAGGAACTCCAAAGCTGAATCAAAGCCATGTTTTTTTTTTCAAAGCTCTCTCCAGCTCCTTCTTAAAGGCCTGTATATAGGCGTTACTTTAGGAACCCTAGTGCAAATTTATAAATAGGGCATAGGACCACATTCTTTAAAACAGACCTACACCACTGTAACATAAAAACTTAGAATGTTTTTATTTGCATTTTGTAAAGGACAGGCTGTCCTCTAGAAGCTCAATAAAAAGAAAATAGATGAATAAGGACAGAACACCGGAAATGTACTATATATTAAAAATCACAAGATATATAATGCCAATTAAGTGCAAATGAAGAGACTTACATATAGTATCTCTTCAAAGTTCAGTTAAAGAAAATGTAGAGTACATTTCAATTTAAAATTCAGGTAGAAAAGGTCTGTTTTGGTAGTATTTTAGAACCCTGACCTGAATCAATCAAGACTTTTTTTTAAGACTGCACTTTACATTTCCCAGACTCATACTGAATATTGATCATGTATAAAGAACAGCAAAGCAGAACCAACTACAGACGAATAATTTTTACTTCTATTAGGTTCTTCATTATAGAAACAATAAATTAGAGGATCATCTGGAGATAGGGGCAGCCCTGTTTGTTTCAGTGTTGGATTCCTGCAAGTTTTAGAAACACTCTTAGTACAAACTTTGGTCTATGCAGACCTTTACAATGTCATGACTGATATACAAATGTCTAGTAATCTTAAATTGTCAAAGAAAATCTGGTATCAAAAGTATGATTTTGAAAATGTTTCTATCAGAGAAGATGCAGTGAGCCTCACGTCGTGCTAAATTTGCATGAAACACTGCTGATGGTTTGAACTTTGAAGAGATGAGGAGTCTTTGTGAGAAAAGTCTGGCATTTTGTTAGATCAAGGTTTTTTTTCCCTCTCTTCAGGCTGGCATGAAATGAAAAGTGTTTCTGTGCTTCGTTTTTTTTTTAATTCAAAGAACCAAAACAGACACCTGGTTGTGTCTACTGTGTTACACTTGACCTTCTCCCCATTACTGAAGCCTACACTGCTCGGTAATGTTCTGAGTAGTCAAGCATATAAATAAAGGTGAAATGAAATGACTGCCTCCGACTTGACAGAAGTGCTGAACCAAGAAGAACACCTTGAAGGGCATGTTAACTGTCAATAGAGTTTTGTGTAAGCCTCTTCAATTAACATAAAACAAAACATCGTTCCTGTTTTGTACTTCTCTAAAACATGAGTTCAGAATAGGGCCTCTCCGACAGAGCGACTGGTTTCTCCACATTGTACGGTCATTAATGTCTTTTCAACCCTAATTCTGAGGGAGGTAAGACACAATTTAATAGCAGTGCTCGTCGTTGGGTTTCACAGGCTCGTAGAGAACTAATTTAAGTGAGAGCGTAATTCACACAGAGATAAAAAAAAACAGCACAGAGAATTGCTTCACCTTCAAAACTTTATGCAGATACACACATAATAATCTTTCCGTGGATGCTAAAATGAATTTTAGCAATGCAAAATAACAGTGTCTATAAGATGTTTAAGGCTACATCAGACAAAAAAAACTGTATATTAAACAGACTCCTTTATGTTTATTCTGCCATTTTCATATTAAAAATGAATTTTTATAAGCATACCTTTTCCAGAAATGGTACCCTATTGAATTATTATATAATTAAACCTCATAGTGCATTTTGGCACCTGTATATATTCTTTTGCTTTGGTCTTTTAACTGGCCTTGCACTAGTAGTCAAGAGGCTCTGCTCTCCTGGGCTGCTATCTGTGTGGCGTTTGTACATGGTACGTTCTCCCAGGGTTCGTGTGGGTTTTCTTCAGGTGCTCCCACAAATCAAAGAAATACTGGTAGGTTAATTGGCTTCTGGGAAGATTGGCCCTGGTGTGAGAGTGTGTCTGTGTCTGTGTGTGCCCTCTGATAAGTTGTTGCCCGGGGTGTACCCTGCCATGTGGCTATTGCTGGCTGGGATAGGTTCCACCTGCCCCACAACCCTGAATTGGATGAAGCAGTTAGAAAATATCTGAATAGACACTCCACTGGGTATAACTTCCAGTCCTGAATCAGTAAAGACCTGGAAATAGTGGTAATAGTGGTAGAATAATTAGCTGAAAAATTAATTCAGAGTCATTAAAAGTCTAGGGTTAAATGAATACCTAAAGACAAAGTGGCCCCACTGCACCAGGAGCAGTCTAATACTCTACCTGTATTAAATAGTGACCCCCCCCCCCCCCTAAAACCACTATAAAAATCAACAAACTATAAGTTGTAAGGTGAGAGGTGGGAATTCTGGTGGCTTTTGGAAAGAATATTGTTGTCACTTAGAATCCTGTTCATTGGTGACCATGACAAAAAGCAGGGTACACTGAATCTTCCCTCACACATTACCCATGTGAAATATTAGCATGCTAGTGCCCTCTGCTCTGCTGGAATGATTACCAATCATTTAGGTTAATTGGGGTTTCAAAAAACTGAACCTGAACGATTTATAACCTCAAATTCACTATACCTGTTCTGTGCAGTTCTTAATTATGCATCACAATTACTGAGTAATTCAATAGGACTGCACTCATCTTTGGTCTTAATGTCACCTGAAAAAAGCAGACATGATTTAATTGAGCCAGTGTTAGTCTCTTTAAGTTTACAGTGTATTTATTACCCATGTTGCATTATGAAATAGTTTTGATCATGTAAAATTTCATGTGAAGTCATGACTTTGCTCAACTGTTTTTGCTCATTTCACCAGAAAGCAAAGATCACTAAAAGCCTACCAGCATCAATAATTGATGTGTTATTTTTTGCAGTAATATGAGCAATTAATTCATTGAGAATAGTAATTAGAAACATTATTAACTAATTGAGAACAAATTCTCATTTATAATGACAACCTGGAGACATATTTCCACAGCAGGGTATTTATTGGAGCAATTTGAGTGATTTGCTCAAGTGTCCCAAGCAGAATTGAATCCCATAACCTTGGCTCAACAGACGAGAGCCCCCACATACTATTCCACACTTGCAAACATTATACGACCAATAACATGTCGCCAGCTTTTTTTCATGAGCACCACTGGCCTTTCACAAAAACTTCATTGTTTCTTGTAAAAGGATCCTCCTTTTTGTAATTTACTTTCTTTCAGGTCTCTCACATGCTGTCTTGTCATATTAGTCACCACACCTGATGACAAGCAAGTTTCCAAAGTCGTGTTACTTACATTTAAACTTCAAAACCTTGACATGGTCATTTCTAGTCCCTTTGGTTGATATCAGCTTTCAGTTTGATAGAAGCAAAAAGGCTAAATGAGACAAAATGGAATAACGGTTAGGGCTCTGGACAAATAAGTAGAAAGTTATGGTTAATCATTGGCTTTTGGCTTCTGATACTTAATAACATAACATTCCTCTCTTTCTCAGTTTGAGTCCCGTTTTTGATACTGTCAATCATGGCATCCCTCCATATCACGTTGAAAATGGTTCTGCTCTTCATTGATCTGCCTGTCAGGCACCATTTCATAAATCACAACTGTAAATCTGATCTTGTCGCACTTACCCACGGTCTTCCATGTGGCACTTTGCTGGGACCTTTACTTTCATAGGTTTGAAATTCACTGATATGTTGATGACACTTCCATTCATTTACATACCAAATCAGACACTACTTCTGCAGTTTCTGCACTTTGCAGATATTGAACAGAACCTCACCAACTGTGCAATTAGAAATGAGAAAACCTGATGTTGATTTTGGCCCTGCATTGACGATTGAGTATCGCATTAAGAATCTCAGGAGAGGTTCTTCTGCCTGTGTAACATTACGGAGTTACCTGATGCTGACATATTGATATATGTCTTTCATTCTAGGGTACTAAACTGGCTTCAGTCCAGAATTCAACAACCCTTAATGGATGAATATAGTACATAATTTCATTTTATATTTGCTGATTCAGTTCTTCCGGTTCTGTTAAAAAATCAGGCTCCACACAATACTAGATCTTTTCTGCGTGCAGGACCACTTCTGTGGAACTAACTGCTCAAATCCATTTTAGTCTCTGTATCTTTCACTTCTCAAAACTCTCTTAAAGTCTTTTTATTGACGCTTTGCATGTATCTTTCGTATTTTTCATATACACTGTGTGTTTTGCATTTAATCTTACTCTTGCTTTCATGAAGCCAATTTGCTGTTTATTTTCCCAATTTTTCTCCAGTTGTGTTTTATACAGTATGTCTGTCCTAGTGTTTTGGGTTCGTTGAGGAACACCCATGAATATCATTCTATTATTTTGGTTACAGCCAATAGGCTGTGGGTGCGAGTCATAGGTGGGACACTGCTGTTGTACTCTTGAGCAGGGTACTTCACTCTGATTGCTCCAGTAAATCTTATACTGCTCAGCGGTATAAATGGGTACAAATGTCAGTCACTTTGAATAAAAGTCAAATCCGCCAAATAAATTAATAGAAAGTAATAATAATATCATTGGAGCTCCTGAGAGGCTCAACCAATAAAAGCTCTCTCTCAGAGAACAGATTGAGTCCGGAGGTCCATATGTCGCTGGTTCGAGCCAGCTGTGACTGAGATTTCCTGAATGGCCACCAGGGTAGGGCGAGTATCAGTAATTGTGACAGCAGCAACTTCCTGAGTGCCTGCAAGCTTGCAGTGACACCAGGGAGAGATTCTCCCACCGCACTATGGGGGCTGCAGTCATAAACACATGTCGTAAACACGCTGTGAATGCAAATTGGATATTTGAACGACAGAAAATTATTGGTGATTCCTTTATTTTTTTTTAAAAGGGGGCGTCAACGGATGTGTTTAGCCCATTGCCGTTGGGGCTGTTGTTTATTTTGCCTCCCTCAAAGGTTTCCCAAGAACTGGTTGCTGTGATGCAAAGCAGTAGTCGTACAGAAGTATCAGTGCGATGGCGACCCGGACCCTGTTCAAAGTACAAAAGGCTCTTTTATAAAAATCACAATAGGCAGTCCTCTGCTGGAATTTATTAAATGAAGCAAAATGTGCTGCATGCTTGAACTGGCTCCAGGATTAGATAAGCATATTACATGTAGACATCCCTGCTAACAATTCATAATCAGCTAACAAGCTCATCTCTTGAAAAATAATGATCCATAGACCTGTTACCTCATTTATCAGTATGTTTTACAACACCAGCAATGAAACTAATTAAGTTCCAACATCATTACAATGAATACCCTTTTAATAGAGATTCGATGATGCACTGGAGGCTTCAGATTACACTGTAATTGTACCTTGAGATTCCGAACGGCAGGTTTTAATTAACATGTTAGTGTGAGACAAAGTAGTTAACTGATAAGGAGGCCAGGAAACATCTGCATGCTGAATAAAGAAAAGGTTGTTGCCTTGTGTAAGCACAGCAGCAAGCTGCGCGTTTCCCATTATGAAGTTTTGTTAGATATAATTAATCTGTTGGCTTTTGTCTTTGATAAACTTTCCAGTTGGGCAAAAGCTTTCCGCGCAGTGCCAATAATCAGAATCACAGCTATAAGCACACTCGAGAGCCTGAACCTTATCTTCCCTGAGTAGGCTCATGCCTGCTATCACTCTGTCAATCTATCTCTTCTTGTGAAAAGGGGCTTAACAGCATTTTGCATGCTGGCTCACTGCAGGCTTATAAGCTACTGTCTGTAGTCCTGTACTCCCCAACGTCGTCCTTAAAATGCACACAAGTTTTCATAGCCACAGCACACAGAACAACGTTCTTCAAATGCATTACCTGGTTTGCCTAAGAGCAGTCACTGATCTGATCATCTTGTTTCACTGTAAAAAATTATGAATCCATGAGAACAGTGGGGCAGAAAAAGTAATCAAAATTATGTGCCTGGTTGCTGTACAGAAAGAGAAGTATGTCTGTAGTTAATACACTGGTGATAAAATCCCCAGCATAATCTAATAAAAAAACACAACGTGAGCTTTCCTGAGAATGCACAAACATGAAGAACCAAAGCCATCGAGCACTTTTTCCAAGGCCAGAAGAAGCAAGGATATAAACCTTGCAAAATAAAAGCATCATGATCACTAAACAGGCTTTAAGGATTACAATTGCTGGGCTACTGTAATAGTTTCTCCGATTCTACCTGCAGTGATGATTAAAGTTTTTACACATTACTTGAGGGTTGTCTGCCTAATACCCAAGTGCAGAAACTGCTGGTTTACCATTGAGAAAAAAAAACATTACCTCAAATGCTCCAGTAAAAGTGGTGCCAGTTGGTTGATGTTTGAAATTTAACAGGCTTCCCAAATAAGTCATCACATGTTGTATTAAATGATCTTAGCACTATATAAATCAGAATAATGTTTGTGATGAACCTAAACTTTTTGTTTAGAAGTTAAAGTTCGAAAAATAATAATAAACTTTATTTTATATAGCAACTTTAAAGGTGGCTTCTCAAAGCGCTTTACAAAATGAAAACAACAATAAATAAGAAGAATACACAAGATAAAACACAATTACAATACACAGAGGAGACCGTGGATGGTGGTGCTAAGTACAGTAGGAGCAGAGGGGTGAAGAATGGAACCAGTTAAGTAAAGGCTCTTCTAAAGAAGAAGGTTTTGAGTCTGGATTTGAAGTAGTTTAGAGAAGGAGACTCTCTGATATCCTTGGGCAAAGAGTTCCAGAGCTTGGGGACATAACAGGAGAAAGCCCTGTCACACATGGAATGTAGACGGGCTTGGGGGACAGTTAGGACACCAGAATTAGAAGAGAGAAGGATGCACGGTGGGGAGTAGGGCAACTATAGTTCAGAGAGGTAC
This sequence comes from Lepisosteus oculatus, assembly GCF_040954835.1. NCBI lineage: Eukaryota > Metazoa > Chordata > Actinopteri > Semionotiformes > Lepisosteidae > Lepisosteus > Lepisosteus oculatus. Next base: position 12,101,669 of record NC_090706.1, on the reverse strand, counting down.
TGAGGTGCTAAGCCACTCAGTGACTTATGGGTGAGCATGACGATTTCAAAGTCCACATGGAATTTGACAGGAAGCCAGTAGACCTGACAATTATAGATTATAGATTGTTTTTGCATTGCTCATATTGGTCTAAACGAAGCTGTAGCACCTGATGTCAATACAGTAGAATTGCAATTTGTGCAATTAGTGACAAATGGCTCCCTGAACAACTTCATGGAGAGTGCATTGCATCAGCCATCATCAAGATAAACGTTTTTAAGCACAGCAGCTATAGCTTGCCATCCTAAATTCTACCTGAGTGTTCAAAGGGAGGTGATGACTTGATGGTTATTGCCCCACCCAAAAGGTGACTTATTTATCTCCTTTTTGAGATCAAGCCCATCACAGCCACACATCCTTCTTTAAAAAGTGCCATCATTCCCATATTGATGGAGGCAGCTTCTCACTGCCTGCTCACATGTACAGTAATTAAAGACTCAGCTGAATGGCACCAATTAAAGCACAGAGGTATCCACGTGTACTGGCATTTCCAGACACAGGAGAAGCTGTAAATATCCATTAGCTGCTACAATTCTCATTCTATCCTCACAAAGTAGCTCATTAGCGCCTCCCCTAGAAAGACAGGTAAATACAATCGAATGAGATTTTTGTGTGTGAACAGGGGGAGCTGGTCTTTGTGTGTCAATAGACACTAATTGCAAGGTTACCACCTTTTCTTTGTCTTGTGTGTGTTTGTGTGTATGTGTGTGTGTGGGGGGGGGGGAGGGTATTGTGGAGCACAGAGGGTTTAATGTAAAATATACATAGCAAGTGCCTTAGCTCAGCAGACTGTGAAAGGCAAGTGAAGAAAGGGATGGGTGGGGGGAGAGGGGGGCAGTGGGAGATTTTATTTATGTTTGGTGAGGGTTCATTTCAAGTTCAGGTTGCCGTGCGATTGTCCCTTCTACACATGTCATGTCAGGACTTAAAATGAAGGTAGCGGCGATTCTGGGGGACCCAAAAAGACAAATTCCTTGCCAGATAATGGTAAAAAAAAAAACAGACAAGTGCTCATCACCATGCATAAATCCCCAAGCAAGAGGTGCTTTCTGACAGGCCTCTATTGTCTGAGATTGTGGACTTTAAATCAGTGATACGGATACATGGATAAATCTACTGATATGTGGATTAAGTGTATATGGAGGCACGAGTTATCAACATTGCAGTAGATTAAGTGACGCTGCTGGGATATGAGTCGGGGGGGGGGGGGGGGGGCAGATTGAATGTAATATATTGAACACAGAATGCATTCCAATCACTTCTGTCGCTTGCATAAAGTTCAAAACGGGGATCTATCTTTCCTCTCCATTTCATATTTCTCATTGTGCTACCCCATGCCCAGACAGTACAGCCAGTTTTGCCTGTACTTTAAATGTAATTGTGCTTTTATTTTGCCTTTTATTTAGTACAATCCACACTGTGCAATGATATTCATGTCATGCACAATATTCTACATAGGGAAGCACAAAGCAAGAATTACACCATATTAAATTTGCTTAAATACAAAGTTCTAGAGGTTCCAAAATATATCTTGTACTTTGGCCAGCATCTCTGTAATTATAAATGATCTGTGTATTTCATCATGCACTTCACAATTTCAGTATATCAGTTTAACTTGACATGTTATTCTGCCAAACAATTTTAGATGTTATTTTTTACAGAACTTACAGGTATCAGTAGCTGTAAATTAGCTTCAGTCCTAATTAAAAAGCACTGCCAGCTGCATTTTCTGATTATTTCATTAGCATTTTAGCAGACTTTCAGGTAATTGTCGCATTATTTACAACTGTCATGTATGCTATAAAAGGTTTATAAAGTAGGCATGAATTTATCAGTCTTTTACATTTCACTGCAGAGCTACAAGATGAACTCAGAGCTCAGAACTAGTGTGAATTAACAGTGGTCACTCCAGCCACTAAACTATAGCACACCATGACCTCCTGGAGACTTTAAAAGTAAAGGGTTGTAATCAATATTAATCTGTTGAGAGCTGTCATCCACTTTTGACACTATCGACCGTGCAATCTCTTCAATCTATGCTTATTTGGACTGTTGATTTTGAACATATAGCATATAGCTGCTGTTAGATAGTTCTTTTGGGCTCCTATAGTGGGCAGTGCTTTCTAACATGATCTAGCACCAATTGCATATGGTAACCTTTGCACATTTTGCCAGGACATCAATGAATTGAAAGACTTCACCTAGGGTCGCGCCCTGCGTTGTGGCTCAGAGTATCTGCATAAAGAAGAAGCATACCTTTAAGACACTGGCTTGTCCATGTCTGAAAGCACCAGCACTGTTTTGTTTCAAGATAATCAAACTTTCTCCAGCACACAACAGATGATTACTTTCTTTAAAAGAATTGTTATGATCTTGAAGACTACAAAATACCATAGTTTACACCTCTCTTGTAAATACCTGCCCCTGACCCAGTTTATTAGGATGGTGCCTATAAAAAAATACATGTATTTGTAAATACAGCTAACATAGAGCACCTTCAGAAGGCATAGTGTGTGTCGTGTAGCTAGCAGGGACCACTCAAGATCCTGCTAGCATAGATACTGCAGCGAGGTTAACCCCACAGTGAAACACATCTCGATCACGAATGCAGTCACATGACCTGCACTGTATAGGAGATGTCATTGCTGTTATTGTCAGACCACACACATTTCATTTTAGTTTTTCATGTGATTCCAAAATAAAACTGGACACAGTAAGAGCAACTGTAGGAGTATAATAATTGAAAATGACTATAGTACTCTCTTCACTCCTTAAAGCCCTCTAAGGTTGCAGGTAGTTTTGCCTGCTTGCAGCCTTTCTACTCTCTGACACATGCCGATAGAGCTTGTGATCCCAGCATGGAGAAACAGGGTGAGATCTAGTCACCCTCCACGCAAGACAGCAGAAACAATCAGCAGACAGAGTGACCAGAACTAGAACCCTGCAGTATTGATCTAAGCCCATGTAGGCTGTGTTAGTATGCAAAGTCACATCCTTTCAAATACAAGGGGTCAATGTTGTGGCACACTAATGTATGTAACCATCACGCTGACAACTGCGCCATATAATTAAAGCTGAGATGGGTTAAACCTGAGGGATAATATTTGGGAATCCAAATAAACTCCCATACAGGATGGAGGGGTCTTCTGCAATCCTGTGGAATGGTTTGATCAGCACAGCACTGCTCCAGGTCTGAACAGTTTTCAGATCTGTTAAAAAATCATTTTTACATGCCTTTGTACTCCTGTGCATGCCTGGATTAAAAACATAAACAATAGGTTTGTGAAATCTTGGCTTATCTATGGATGGCTATGTTCATTTTCAGGATTAAATATAAAACTCAAGTAGACCTACAACAACAGATTCATTCTTTATCTCTGTCTGAGTAAACAAATTAGAGGTTAATGAAATGTTTGATTTTAATGGTGGATTCAGTAAATAACCTTTGTTTTAATGTTAGGATTCAGAAGTGATAAAGGATAGAGATAATGTCTTATTATACAATATCAATCAGTCCATTTTCTAACTGCTTTATCCAATTCAGGGTCATGGGGGAGCTGGAGCCTATCCCTCCAAGCAACAAGCACAAGGCAGAGTACATCCTGGGTGGGGCACCAGTCTGTTGCAAGGTACACAGAGACAAACACAAACACTCACACCACGGCCAGTTTTTACAGAAACCAGTTAACCTGCCAACATGTCTTTGGACTATAGGAGGACACCAGAGCACCTAGAGCAACTCATGCAAACATGGAGAGCATATGCAAACTCCATGCAGATACCATTACAGGTCTGGAATTGAACCCAGGTCCACAGCACTGTGAAACACCAATGCTAACCACTGCACCACTGTGCCACCCTAGGTTCCTGAAATGATTCCTACAAAGGGAAAGGTACTATGGGGGAACAGTGGCATGGTTATCAGTGTTACTGTCTTACAGCTCTTGGACCATTGATTTAAACCTAGGCTATGACACCTTTTGTGAGGAGTTTGCATGTTCCCTATGTGGCTGTATGGGATTTCACAGAAAGCTCCCACAGTCCAGAGACATACGATAAGGTAAGATCACTTTATTAGCCATATACAATTTCTTGCATTAGGAATTTGTCTTTTTGCATACCCCAGCTTGCTCTCCATGAGACACACAGACGCACAGACAGGGAGAGAAGCTTGGGGTCAGAGTGCAGGGTCAGCCATTGTTCAGCACCCCTGGAGCAGTTGGGGTTAAGGGCCTTGCTCAGGGGCCCAATGGAGCAGGATGATGTCTGAGTTAACTGGCGTGTCTAAAGTGTCCCGCATGTACTGTATGTCTGGCCCTGTGTGACTATTGTCTGCCAGGTTAGTCTCCAGGCCACAACGGCCCCATATTGTCCAAGCAGCTATTGGAACTGGATGGAAACTAGCTTTATACCTCTCTGTGGCTCTGTGCCTGTGGCAGGAAGCTTGCCAGTGCAAATCCCGCAGCCGGCAGAGGAATCCTTCTCCTTTGGGCCCCTGAGCAAGGCCCTTAACCCGAACTGCTCCAGGGGCGCTGTACAATGGCTGACCCTGTGCTCTGACCCCAAGCTTCTCTCCCTGTCTCTGTGTCTTATGGAGAGCAAGCTGGGGTATGCGGAAAAAAAGACAAATTCCTAATACAAGAAATTGTATATGGCTAATAAAGTGATCTTATCTTATCTATCTCAGCTTGTTTATGAATTTTAAATGGACCCAAGCTTCTGCACTGTGGTACCTTAGTGCAACCCATACCGCAGTAGGACTCCAGCTAGGACTCTTAAAAAAAACTGGAGTTCCCAACAAGAGGCTCATCTATTAAAACAATCACTTGGGCACAGGTTGAAGCCAGTGATCACAGATTCTAAACTGGGCCATGTTTAGCCAGATAAGACCAGGATCCCCCTAACGGCACCACACGGTTTGCTGAGGACCATGGAGGGCAGGGTGGGATTAATGTGACCACTGTGGACATGCAGTGTTATTAGTGAGGGGCACCACTCTCCTCCAGCCAGTTGAACCTCAGATACAGGGCATTAGAGCAGGGAACGTGTTGGAAGACAAGAAGCTCAGATGTTGGTGGATCAAAGGAACCTTTCTCGCTCTGGTGAGGATGCCGGGTTCATACTGTACCTGTCGAGTGGAGATCTGAAAGAAACATACCACTGCTGTATCAATTGCAGATTGGGTGGGTATAATAATGAAATCGGAGATTCTGATTTTAAAAAAACATTGAATTCCAATATGTTCAAAGCATTGTTCATTAGTTTTGTATTTCCAAATGCCTTGTTTAGTAAAGGAAACACAGTCAGGAATAAAAACGGATTCATTTTAACTGCTCAGAGCTTTTCAGAAGCTCTACATTTTTCCCTAAACAGGATGCTAAGCTGTTAACACAGAATTCATCTTCATCAATTTGTTTATTAGGCACTTTATTTTAATCACCACATATATACTTCAAAAGAGGTATATGAGATTTAGTAGATATTAAAAGGAAAAAAGTATAATGAGTAGATATTAAAAGGAATCATCATTTCAGGTATAAAGAACTACCAAGATTTCCAAAAACCTTGGCAGTGCCCAGTGCTTTCTTTTCATAAAAGATTTTAGTGAATGACAATAACTAGAATACACTGCCTTTTTGGTTGATTGTTACTTGGTCGAAGTGTCTCACGACTAAAGGAAAGCCATTCTTTTTTAATTCCAAAAAAGCTCTGCTAAAACCTCTTTTAATTTTTTGACAGGAGCGAGACCGCCAAAGAACTATATTTGTAAGGCCTTATTTACAAACTCAACAAGCAACCCCAGCGTCTGTCACAGGAATTCTAATGGAATTGAGGATGAAGAGTGATGCTCGGATTTAAAGCGCCGAGGTGATTTCTGCAGGTGGAATAGGAGCTTAAGTGAGTCCCTGGAGACTTCCCCTGATTCAACACTAACAAGACATTGTGATAATTTCTCAGAAATTGGCCTCGTTCCAAGCTCGATTTTGAATGCTGATTTTTATTTTTTAAGCAAACACCATCCCCCACAAGAATAAAAGAAGGAGAAATGTAGAACAGGGCGGCTGTAAGCGCGGTCTCTATTGTGAAGCCCGAAACGTCAATCACTTCACTTGGCAGGCTTCAGAGACCAACTGACAGCCCCCCTCCTTTTGGCTTTGGCTATCAAGGGGAATTAAAAATACCTTTCAAGTAACGTGCCAAGTGCAGAAAAGTCCACAGTAAATTGCAAAAGTCATTACTTAACACCAATTACTAAAGCAAAAGATACAGTTTCTTTTCTCATAAAAAGGAGAGGGAGTTGGAGGGAAAGAGGTGGGGTGAGGGGGAAGGCTGCAAAATCAATGAACCAGCGGATGTAAAATGGAAAAAGTAAAAACCTGCTGTATTTTTAAGACTTCTGAAAACTCAAATAAACTGCTGTGGGACCTAGAATGAGGTTCATTGAAAACCATGCCCTGAAGCAGACAGGGCTGAATGGTTTTGCAGGAGATACGTGGGTATCCTTGGGATATGGACAATATCCTTCCACAGAATCACAAGGTGGCTGTAGTTCTTAGCGGGTCTGGTAAATCTTGAAAGAGCACAAAGAAAAAAAACACGTACACAGTTAATAGTTTGGTATAATGTTTGAAGTGGTAAGCAGCCATTCCCCTTGCTATCAATTCAGGTAAACAGCTCAATATTATTGATCCAGCTTCTCTCCCACTTCTGTTGCATAAAAACCAGGTAATGCTTTGTGCCTTTGCGTACATTACATGATAATAAAGGTAATAACAAATCAAAGACATGTGTGACCACAATTCAGGGATGAAGTCCAGGACGAAATACCAGGTTACTCAACAGGCTGGTCCAATGGTTCAGACGCCAACTTTGGATGCTGTGTGTGTATTACAGCTCTGTTAAAACAAGTTATTCGAGGGTAAAGTTTTTACTTTGACACCTTTATTCTCCCTAATATTCTTTCTTTAGATAGTGGTGAAGGCTGTAACTCCTTTAAAGCTCTCTTGGATCATCAATGGATATTACTATAAATGGATTTCTGTACAGAATTAATGACAGAGAACATGGCTTTGGAGGAGGAACCTGAAATGTTTGATGAACATAGAGACTACCATGAAGGTATAAAATAGAAAAAAAAGACATTTTAATACACCTGATATTCTTTATGTATGAAGGCAGCATGATGTGTTGCATAGGAAAACACAGGGAGCAGTACATTTGGCATCAGCACACTGTACACTGAGAAAATGGACCATAGCAATCCCTGAGGCCATTAGATCCAGACTTCAGAAAACTGTGTGCTTTACCACTCGGGATCTAAGCATCACTCAACAAAAGGGTTGCTTTGGAGCTGGAGAAAAACACAGCACTGAGTGGGGTTTGTCTTTGGTTATGTCAGCCCTGAAAGTTTGTGGATTTCAGCTCTGCAAAAAATTGTAGAGCCTTTTTTTCTGTCTCACATACACAAAGGGAATGCACAACTTGTATCCCAACTCCCTCAGGCCCTAACTCCTCAAATAAGGTGGAGAAACATGGGGCTCAACACTCCGATCCTGCAGGGAAATTATGGTGAGAACAGGAATTCTCAAGGCATTTCACTCAAGCAAACTTCATTAGAATGGGTATTCTCATAACAAGGCTCAGAGGGACATTGGATTCCTGCTGCAGAGGTCTGGCTTGGTTCAAGGGTGGATGTGACTTGAGATTCTTGTTTCCAAATCACCTGGCACTCAGGAGGTATCCACATACACACACATAAACATACGCACACATTTCACTAAACAAAGACAATAAATCTGGTTTCAAACGTTAAAAAAAAACTTTACCTAGTCTGGAATTCCAGGGATAGCTTTGCTTCCTCTGTGGGTGCACAAACAGAGCAAAGTAAGGTTGTTCACGTATGGTCAAAATTAAACATTACTCAAACCAAACACCCATTTTTCTTTGTTTTATAAGCGAAATGAACTAAATTGGTATTTAACTCACATGTTTTAAATAAACACCTTGTTTATGTTTCTTACCAGCAAAATGGTTTATCCTGCAATCTGTAGGACCTAAACCTTAGCAGGACAATAGGGGCTGGCTTAGTAGTGCCTGTTCTAGGGTTATAAGAAGATACCATTAAGAGGGCGTAGTATTTTCTTTAAATATTTTTGTACGTAAAAGGAGTAATGACATTTTATTTTTGTCAATAATATGTCAATTGTCTAATTGTGTATTTACTGGAGAAAGGTGTATATCAGAATTCTGATTATTATTTTGTAGAATTATTTTTTTCTTTATAGTGGAATATTCTAGAGGGAGGAGTTTAACCTGGAAAAGGAGCTCCTCAAGATAGGAGGACGTTATAGCAGCATGCAGTAGGAGCTGCTATCAACAATCAAATTTTCTTAATCAATTAATGTATATATTCGTGTACTATAGTTTTGTGTTTTTTTTTTCCCTTTGGATAGTTTGTATTTTTCACAGTGGTTTTTGTTGGGTGTGGGCACAGTTCCTCACAATAATCACCGTTGTACTTCTTTGCAGCTGTGCCATCATTATTGTTGCATTCCATCTACAGTATGCCTGTAAACCTTTTGAAGGACGAGACTGTGACAGTGGAGGAGGATCAGGTGTGAAGTTTATAATGTTCCACTGCACTTAACTCAATTGTATCAGGAACAGCTGGCTGCCATAAATACAGGCACCAGCCAAAGTAATGAAACCAGCAGTTAAACAATGTTTGCCATATTATTTTGGAAATCTGCACAAATATATCATCCTGACTGATATGTGGTACCTGTGGTAAGTGTCGCATGAAAAACCAGTGTCATGTAACCATTTGCTTTAAAGTAATAGTGCTGTAAACTTAAAAAAAGATAATAAAACAAAAGGATTATGGCAATAATACAGTACAGTTATAGTAACCACAGGAACTCTAAAAGTAAAAAGCTTATCATTAGAGCAGTGACAGGAAGAAAATGGCCCATAGTTCATTTGCTGAGTCAACAAAAAAAATGCTCAGGCAGATACAATCCAAGGCAATTTATGTGCCTTTTGTACAGTATGGCTGAGGTAGCTAGAAGAATGAAAGAAGTGAACGAAAGGCCTATCCCCCCCCCCACTTCATTCATGCGCTCAGTGTCATTCGGAGAACTGCTGCCAAACATTTGACAGAACACATTAAGTCGAAGGGATTCTTCATGAAGCACAGTTTGACCTCCGGGCATTCTCTAAACAACAGGCAGTTTAAACTTCTCCCCCTGCATGTCAGTACACCAGGCTTTTCAGTCTTTTTCTAGTCCACAGACTGAATATTTCCTGGAGTTGTAACTGTACGAATGGATGAGAAAGTGAACAAGACGAGCGCGTGCTCTGGTCCGAGGCTTGAAATTTTCAAACTCTTTCTTTTCACTGACAGGAATCTAATGACGAAAGAAGAGTAAATGCTCTTTCATCAATCTGTCTTCTCTTTCTGTCTCCACTCATCCCTTTCACTTCTTTTCTGCAGGTCTCTTTTTTCTCTTTCCCCTCCTGCCCACCTGCTCTCCTACTCCATGCCCCTGTGGTGGAACCAGAGACTTGGACACATTAGGGACAGCGAACCCTGCCTGGACCTGAGACTCTCTGACCCCCCCTTGTCTTGGCTGCCTTTGTGCATTGGGTTATACCACTCTGCCAGACATTTGGAGTTGAATATGTTACAGTTATTCTCCTTTGAGAGCATGCCTTCAGATGACAACAATGATGACAACCAAGAAGAAGAAGAAGAAATAATCTGAAATTCCAGTGAGAACTGGCACATAGTTTCTGGAAGTGTGAGATATTGCCCAGAGCAGATCCTGTGGTCATTGGCAGTGTGGGGAAAAGAACTAGTCTGGGTCAAGGAAGCCATACTTCTGCTGCCTGTAGAATCCTGTGGAGCTCTTTAGTGTGGAACAGAGAAGTCAATGAAGGGGCTGACAAAGTCAAGCCTAAAGACTAATTCAGGAGCAAGAGTGATCCAATACAACAGTGACAATTAAGAGGGAATGCATTTAGGACTGAAATCAGGAAGTGCTTTTTTTCGGGGAAAAAACATTGTGGGAATCTGAAAGAAACTATCCAGCCACCATGTTAAAACAAAATGCCAAGGATCATTCAATGATGGATCTGTTGAGTTTCTCTTTTCTACAGTGCTCCGGGGCTCCAGCGCAGAAGCTCTTGATTATAATTTAGGGAATCCAGTCTTTTCAGTGGATTTTCAGTCCATAAACAGTGAGAAGCAGATACGGATTTATCTGTTATTTATCAATTGTAGCTGTAGGAGAAAATTGTAATTTGGCACATCTGGAGTACCTTATTGGTTTGTGAACTGTGAGCTGAGTTGGGGGTAAACCACAAGGGTAACCCAGGAATTAAGAAAGTATATTTTTACATTTTGTATGTATGCAAAATATATACAATTTTGGCACATTTAATACAAAACATATTGCACTTTTGCCAATAACAAATTATGTGTATCATCATCCTCAATAATATTATTTCATTTCACAAAACTAAAAATGCTAAGTATAAGAAAGAGCTTTTGAGCCTTTATGTAATATAAGCTATTGCAAAGCTGTGTGGGGGGGCAGTCAGAGTCAAATTGTTTCTCACTCGGACAAAGAATAGACTCAGGAAATCCTGACAAGGCTACTGAAACAATATGTAGCATATCGTCCTCCAGAAGGCCAAGAAAAAAAAAATCAGCTCTTAGAACCAGTCTCTTCTGTGTCTAACTTGCCATTTCCCATTACAGGATTGTGCTGCATGCAGTGACAGAATTCAGAACACTGACAGTGGCATGATGCTAATTCTTTTAAAGAGGCAATTAACATGTCTATTCTTCTTTATTTAAATCACTGGCAGGGAATATCTGATGTGACATACATGAGGAATCCTGCTACAATACGGCCACTTGAAAAATCGGTCGAGATTATGACACTTATGTAGATTGGATAATTATTGTAACAAAATAAAAACGAGGCAGCTAGAGGGATTTATGTGCGGCGGATGAGATGTGATGCCTTCTTTATTTAAACAATAACTCATGAGGCGTGTTGGCGCATTATGTATCAGGGAAAAAAAGTCCAATTTTTAAAAATGTTTTAATTATGCAAAAGTCATTTGTGCGTCTGCTGTATCAGTTTACGGGCTGTATAAGAAAAGAGATCAGTAATGATATTGGTGTCGCAGCTCAAACAGGAGGCTTATTATACAGATGCTGCTTTTCTGCTCAGGGAAAACAAACAGATGTGAATGCTAGAAAGACTCTACATTGTGCCATTTAGATCGTGAACTGTATTTATCTGCACTGTTGACATGCTTATATTAGCTGTATGTAAACCAATACAGTCAATACAAATGCAGCCTGCTCTCCCAAACCCTGGCTCTTCAGAGTACATTTTTAAGAATATGCTTTTGATTCTATTAGATTTGTTCTGGAAAAAAGATATGACATCATAAGGCCAGATCATGAGTGTAGTACAGATAAACATATTTGCTAGAGCCCCTATGATGCATCCACACACATATATATGTTATACTGTACATACTGTATATCATATGAACTGCATATCTCCAGTACTTTTTTATGGATAATCAGGTAATCTTTATGTTAAGGAAAAACAGGCTGTAGATTAAAATCTTCTTTGGACATCTCATTAATGAGTTGCATTGTATTATCTTCTGTATATACAGTACATTGTACATCCCAAGCAACAGTAGGATTCAGAAAAATAGTCACACAACGTGTATGCTTTCTTAATTAATTTTCTACTGGACTGTTCCTAGCTAAAGCTGAACAATTGTTCTTTGCTAATTATATCCAGGATTAGGCTTAGCCCCATCTGCAGAAGCAACACAGCTCCTTTTCATCAAGAACCAAATAAGGTAGCAATGTGCACCAAACTGGTGCGCGCAGATCATAAACCTCTTTATACAGCAGCAAAGTTCAGCTATCTTACAGCCAAAGAGCCAAATGGGTAGCTGTACCATAAAGTAGGCTTAGGCCTAGCCATGCACCATGTTAAACAAGCAATATTTATGATCCATAAAAATAATTGGAGTTGCTGTTGCAATATGCTGCCCCCTTTCTTCAGTTAGTTTTAGATTGTCAGCTTCCATTAGGCCAAAGGGCCCTCACTGGCCTAGTGAACCTGAAATTACAGTGACTGTGCGTATTGTACAGCAATGCCTGTTTCCACAGACTCAGAACATTGTTCTATTGTCACTGTCATATAAGAGGCGAGACGGCTTCTATCAGGACGATTTGAGGAGTATTTTTTTTTTGCCTCAAACGCAAAGAGAATGTGACAGCAGCAGTAGTAGCACTGTCAGTCTGCGAAACAGACACTCTGTAGCCGCTTCACCAATCTGACAATTCCAAAACAGTAAGTAAAAGATGAAGACACTGTGAGGGTGAAGGTATTTTCCCTTTACTGATTGACTTTGCTGTGCCTCTGTTCTTAGTGGTAAAACATATGTTGTTCACCTGTTCAGATGTCTTACAAGAAAAGTAAAGAAAAAATTACAAGCCCCATAATTTGCCGTTCGGCGTTCTGAATTCTCGGCACAGTCAGCACAAAGTGTCAATGTTTCTTTTTCCTGTATTGTGGTTGTTAGGAGAGATGCCCTTCATCTGACAGTCTCAAGCTTACTCATTTATTGTGACGCTCCTTAACAAAATAAAGGAAAATATCATTAATTCATATTGTATGTGCACAACAGATTAAACTGTTGTGCACATACAGTTTTAAAAAAGGTTAACATGTCTCATTAATTACAGAGTAATAACATTATTCTTCCACAAATAAATCATGACAATATAAAATATTGTTTAATTTGTTTTAGTTTTTAGCAATATTGATCTTTTAAAGCTTTGCAATTTTACCTTGTCCCTGACAGTGGTCTTTTTCAGGCAGACTTGTGGCAAACAATAGTACATGTTCAAACCATTGAGGTCAGAAAAATAAGAAATATGATATTTCAGAGAATTCAAAAGCTGTTTGCATTAAATAACAGAGTTATAGTTTTGTGAAATCCTAGTATTTTCTCCTTCTTCAAGTGTTCCCTGAGTGAACACATTAAGGTCAGCTGCCAAGTAGCTGAAAAAAGGAAACAGCTCAATATTTATTCACCAGTTAAGGTTAAGGTTTTACACATCCAGGGCCTGGTCTGTGTTTGCTTCTTTTGCAGCTTAAAATGATCAATGAGAACACACCTAGAATATGTTATCTTGTTGTAATTACTCATAATTATTCCAATTAAACCATTTAGCGCTCCGTCATAAAAGGACTGGGGCATCCTGTGGCTGTTAGGAGAGATCCGTGTTAAGAAAGTGGAATCTGATGTTGTAGAGGGGCTGTGCAGGCTAAATTGGCACAACTTTGGAAAAAGTCCTTCTCCCCCAAAAATATCATTGGCAACTTTTTTCATAAAATGAGTCCTTCACAGTAGCTGATTAATGAGGTGAATTCTCTTTCAGTGGGACACTTCTGCTTTTCTTTCAGATCCTCAGAGCCTGTCCTACTAATAACATAACTTAGTTCAATTAACCACTTCTGATTAGAATTGGGCACTGGGACAACTTGGGGCAGCAGAGGTACAGGCCACAGCCTCTAGATAAGATGAAGCCAGAGTCAAGGCTTTTCTGGTCTTGAAACGTATGCCTTTGAAGCTCACAGGTCCACATTGGATGTGCCCCTATTGGCCACTGTTGCAATTAGAGTGCCATTATCCCACATTTCTCCAACTTGATCTCATACATTAGACAAATGTTTTAATTTGAGTATTTTATATTTTAAAATGCATACATATGTACGAATGTAAAAAAACATAATACCATGCTAACATGACAAAAGTGACAACAAGGTAAACACTCTGTAAATATTCTGAGTGAAAGCTAGGTTAATAAGATGTATTAAAATACATGGCCTCTATCAAATACAATCCAGAAACATATCTGTTTTTTTTTTTTCTGGAGTCCCCTAAATAAGCTCAGGTGTCTAGACTTCGGTGTTGAAGTTAGAAATCTATTTCAGTTTGACAGCGTTACTTCAGCTCCGGTGTGTGTTAAAAATGGATACTATGACTCTGCAAGTTAGCATATTTTTGTAAAATGGCAATTCTCTTGAACATTTAATTGCCATATGACAGATTAACCTGGTGAGCTACCGATGAGAAGTGCTTCAGAGCTACAGCTCAGGTCTTAAATTGTAGGTGTTTATGTGTTCATTTAAAGTGTAATTTATGTTTCTGCGAGCTATCATTACCCCATGTGAGGGACTGACTGTAAGAGGTTGGTGTGCAATTGAGGGTGCAGTACATGATTATTTCAATCAGCTGAGATGGCTAGACAGTACTATTAAGACGTGCAATAGAACTCAAATGGAGCATGTGAAGATCACTGTAGGGGTATATTAACCATCTATTTAATGTTTCCACCTTTGTACCTATTGAAGTAAAATCCAGATTCAAATACAAGAGTGCAAGATGTACACTACAGGATGAGTTAGTCAAAGAGGACAGCTTGATAATTAAGGAATAATTTCCTTTTGGGAAACATAGTCTTCTCTGGAGATCCACATAACTTATATTATTAACATAATTACTATTTTTGGGTACTCATTATTAATTTCAAAGCTGAAGTAAAAAATACACTTATAAGAAATAACTGTTGAAAGGTTGGCCTTTTCTAATTTCATAATATTCCAGGTATTTAATGGTTATTTTGGCCTTCTGCTCTTCTGTTAAACCCAGGAAGGAATTCAAAGTTCAGCTCCAAATGAGGAGAACAGAGACTATACTGATTCTGAAAATTTAAATCCTGCTTCACTCACTTCAATATGTTAGTTTCTTTCTTCTTATTATTGTTCAGAAAACCTTTCCTGATGATCATCTGTCCCTTCTTACTCGCACGTCATCACTGACTGGCACATATATCCATGTAAGCCCAATAGAAATACACCAGGTTAAGATATAATAATGTGTATAATGGGAATTTGCTTTAACACTTCTTGCCTCCCTGGCTCACTGGCACACAATCTAATTGAGAGATCTAAGCCCAGGAGGGAGAGAGGCATCTCAGATTTTAGATGTTAAAATCTTTTAGCCAGAGAATAAAGATTGGAGAGGTCTGACTGGAATTTATATGTGTTAAAACATTAATATGTGTTATAAAGTTGTCATAACATAACTGGTTATTTATGAGGCTACCAGTAATATTTCAGGAAGAATGATTTTGAAAATCACTGAACTGCATGGTGCAATCTTTGCCCTGTTATAGTGGTATAGTTATCATTTTGTTAAAGTACTCTTGAATAATTAATACCTCAACTTTTTAACACTCGTGTGTTTGGCTGCAATGCTCTGGAATGACCATTAATCATACTGTGTACTGTATGTGAGTGCCTAGGCTCTTAGTAACATGCGTACAATGTGTTAGGCACTTGGGTACACCAAAGTACACATCTCATAGCCCCCCCCCCCTTGAATCACAAACAACTCCATTTTGCCTTGTCTTCTGACAAATCGATCACTCGAATTATAATTTCAGAAGCTCCAAGCACTCGAGCCAATCTAAAATTGACCGCGTGGATGTGGACTCAGAGGTGCTGAAGCAAGTGGACTCACATGACATTGACGTCAGTGGACATCAGCGCCAGTGGACAGTTCTTTAACATGCAGAGAAGAATTAAGGGAAGATGTAAAGAGAAAACATGAAAACTTAATGAAGAGTCTTTACTGTAGGTATTGTGTTTAACATTTTTAAAATCATATATTGTTTTAACCTCTTTCTCTATATTTATAAAGTATTTAGAAAATGGACAGATGTTTTATGTCACTGTCCTTGGACTGTTGTAAATGGTTTAAAGCCACTTATGCTTCTGTTACGACTGTTCTGCTTTATATTCATGGAACTAATTGAAAACACAGATGAAACCTTATTTAAAACCTTTAAATTTTAATTTCCTTAGATGTGCATATTCCACTACACATACCTGTATGCACATGTGCCCCCTGTGAATATACATGTAACGAACAGTTCTTTCCGGACCCTATGCGGACGACACAGTCCGATGGAGTGGAGAAACACTGGGGAAACGTCATGCAGGAAAACGGGGCTGAAGACAGGGGGGCGTGTCCAAGGTGCGCTGGTGCACGGGGGAGGTGTGGCCGAGGCGAACAATCCGAGAGAGAAGTCCTTTGGGAATATCCAAAACCAGAAGATCCATCAGAAGAAGGAATTAAAAACAACGAAGGCCGGGTCGGAACAGGCGGACAGGGAACGGGAACGGGAACGGGAACGAGATTAAAACCTTAACGGGACCAACCGCTTCCAGGTCCCGGCACGATATGGAAATCAGAGCAGAGCCCGGAAGAGCGTCAGCGCCTGGCTTTTAAGGTGGGCTGGGAATGGGAAACAGGTGCACAGAATAAAGTCTTGAGTGAAAGGGCTGGAGCACCCTTAAGGAGGGGGGACTAATATCGTGACAATACAGTGGACACTACAGACATGTTCTGCCTTTGCAAAAGCCATGACCTGGCATAGCAGTCAATAATCAGTGTAAAAGAAAAGCTGAATTCTAATACGTAAACGTTTTTAGGATAAGAAAATCAAGGTCTCCATAAAAAGCTGAAAAGTTTTTTTTCAGAGCAGATCAGGACTTTTAATATGATCTTTATAATGATGTCACTGCCTGTACATTTGAATTACACGGTGAAATGATAATGCTGTTGACATATACACAATGTAGCACACAGGCTAATGATTGATTGACAGTTGCTGCCAGTGCCCACCACTTTTTGGCCCAGATATGTGCTGTTCCACATGTCATAATAGACATATATCAGAATTCATAGATATGTTGTAGTAAATACCTGCTGTTAACATAATCTACCTGCTACACCAACCATAATTTAAAGATTTAGTAAGAACTGCATAAGCAGATGACAGTATGAAACCTTATAGTTAGAATTATATTTACTTTAACTACAGTATATATTGTTTAATTTCTTACTGTTTTAATGATCTGCATTGTACAGAGTGAGAGAGACACAAAGATTTCTGGGAAGAGGAAATATAGAGCAGTCCTCTTAGTAATAAAGAGAGTGTTCCTCATATTCTTCCTATACTGTAACTGTTTTTTTTCTTTGCAGTTTTTGAACAGTTTAGAGCCAAATACCTGCAGTAGCAATTCACTTATTATCTTATTGCAAAACCTGGTGTTGAAGATCGTCGATCAATAACTCTTGCTTCAGAGTTTATTTCCATAATTATATTATCTTGTGTTAGTCTTCCTTGACCTGCCACCGGCCCTGAGACCTGAGGGCAATGGCTATACAACAACAGCAGCGTGGTTTACTACAGCACCACGAAGATTGATGATCGAGGTAAGTCAAAACCGATGGTCTGAAAACAATACATTATTAAACCATTTTTAGCAATGATGTTATGTTTTGCCTGAATATTGTGGAAGTGAATCTATTGGCTAATCTAGTTACTGTAAACAGTGCCGAGAGAAAGAGGTCTGACCAGCCATTTTCAGAGATTGCTGCCAGTTTGAAAGTAAAATGTTTGGATTCACAGGCAGTTGAATGAATTGAGAAATATGGGCATTTTGCACTGATTGTGTTTTACCCATTACCCATCAGGGTCTAATTTTCAAAGATTAGTCACCAACCAATAGAATATTGCTTTTAACATGGCAAGAGGACTAAACATAAGAACATAAGAAAGGTTACAGAAGAGAGGAGGCAATTCAGCCCAAGCAATCTAGCATTTTTTGGTAGCTAGTAACTAATCCATAAAGAAGCCAGGGTATCAGCAGCAGCCAAATGTGACTGGGTAGCTTGTTCCAGATGCTCACAACCCTCTAGGTGAAAAAGTTCCTCTTGTTCTCAGATTTAAATGTACTTCCATCTAGTTTCCACTTGTGACACTGCTTCTGTTGGTACTGTAGAAGTGACACTGTTGATACTGAAGAAGTCTGTTGAGTTGACTTTATGTCTCCCATGGAGGATTTTACAGACTTGGACTGATTTCAAAGCAGTAATCTTTTATTTTGTAATGTTTTGACCAAAATTTGATACAATGTTCTAAAACAGGTCTCAATATTACATTAATATTCTTGTTATTATTATTTTAATATTGTACAATTTTAAAATAACATCCTTTTAGTTAAATTATACACTTTCAGTGATTTATCATAACATTTTGTTCACCTTTGATCACACTTATACTGTTGTAAAAATGCCTACTGTATATTAATTAGTGTTCCTCATCTTATAAGGGGACTCCCCTATCCCTGGTAGCAGTATGACTGACGTTCGTTGACAAAAAGGGCACTGAAGTGTTTGCACAGCTGCAGAACTATCTAATCTGTTAAGCAGACCTCAACTGAATGTGGACCAGATGACTGGACACCTTATCAGCCAAAAGACCAGCTGCTCTGTCAGCCTTAATCTAAGGGAGATCAGTGGCCAACTTTAACCCTGGAATTTCCTGCTAAATTCCCAATTTTGTCCATGACACAAAAACTTAAACAGAGAGGAAGTAACAGTAACTTAGAGAAAGAAGAGGGGAGCAGAAGGGGCGACAATGAGACAAGAGCAAGCATGTAACTGACCTTCACTTTTGGATTATTACTTTATAAAACTAAAGACCCATCAGGTAATAAACAGTGAAGTGATGTAGACTGAACTTAGATAAAGGATGCGTATTTTCTTCCATACATTTTCTAACAGCTTCAACCAATTCATGAGGGAGCTGGTGTCTATCCCAGTAACCAGCAAGTGCAAGGCAGGATACACCCTGGAAAAGAGACACTAGTCTGTCGCTGGGAAGACAAAGACACAGACACGGAAACACCAGCTTCCCCAGATACTAATTAACCTACCAGCATGCCTTTTGGACTGTAGGAGAAAATCAGAGCACCCAGAGGAATCCCATGTGAACATGTGGAACACACAGATAGAACCCAGTGTCAGTCTTGTAGAACAGACCATTGAATATAATTTTGGTAGGTAGTGTACAGTATGTACAGCATGCATTTTGGACTCAAATCCATACCTCCTTTTCAGCTGTATCTTGCACCTTGGCCTTGTGCCCATGGAAGGCTGTGATCTAGACCAGCGATATACAGTATATACAGTAACAGGTGAGGAAGGAGGAATCTGCCCAGTATCTGACTAATCTTAAGAATGACTATGGCAGCCGTCTCAAGCTGCTTCCCTGCCTTGCTTGTGATGTGCTCCAAGCATTAGCAACTGCAGACGTACTTGCGCAGATGATCAGCTGCACGACTCTTGTCTAGACGTACTGTCTGATGTCTCTCACATTGGAGCAATAAAATTCACACTCCTCGTGCAGTGAGCTCATCCTTTCCCAAGAGTGGAGCATCTGCTCGTTGCCTTCCAGTTGTAAAAAAAGGAAGTGGGTGTGGGGTGGCGGCTGGTGTAAGTTATGAATTTAATTTTAACTGAGCGCCTCTGCCTCAGTTTGTCAATATATTATCATACTGCTAAGACACACCATTATTTTCCCTTTTCCTCTTCTGAAAGCAGAGGGAACACAATCCCAGTTGGGGTTTCATGAATTACCACCTGGGTATTACTGTTAAACCTGTTTGTTAATTTGTGCAGATGTTCGTCACTGCGTGCACAGTGAGATGCAGATTCTGCAAAGAGGTGGAGTGGATTCATTTTCCACATTAACACTTCCAAAAACCCTTTTGCATTAGACCTGGGCCTCCTGGATAAAACACAAAAACTAGTGTCAGGATGCACATCCCCTGCGTCTCTCCTTCACAGTCTTGCCTTGCTTTAAATTTTCCTAGTCCATCCGAGGGGAGCCTCTGAGATCAGGAAGCTAATTTAAATAATAATACAATTAAATGTAAGTAATGATGTCCATACATGTTAATGCAATGGCTTTGTGCCTTGCACCATACAGATATCACATTGCTTTGCTGTGAAGCACAATTAGAATGCCTGCACAATGTGCCAGAGGCTTGGAAAGCTAGTTGTCTTTTTTTTGGCTTTTATTCAAACCTATGCGCTATACTGTGTCATTGGTCCAGTGACCTAGTTCATGATGTTCTGATAGATTGCTCTGTGTCATCTGAAAACGTCAGCCTTTTCTCTTTATAATCTAGATCTTTTCTATTATATTTAAGGGCTTTTGTGTCCAAATACACAGCTTTTTAGTTGCCAGTGCCGTCTCTAATTTAGATATTAGTTTTTAGTATATAATGCTGCTTTTATCATTAAAGCTTGAGAAATATGAGAGTTTTAATCATGTAGATTAAATATTTAAGCCTACTTTGGGTTACACCTTGATAGGCCACAAATTGTTTGTTTGGTGTGACTGTGTGTTTCTTCTCTTCTTTGTGTGTGTTTGTTTCATTTGCTTAGTTTTCGGAGAAGCAAACTGGTGCTTGAAATTAAGAATTAAAATGGGAAGGGAACATCTGATTTAAAAAGTTCAGGTGGGTAGCTGCGTCAGCATGCGTAGGCTGCAAAGGAACAAGTAATAGGTTTATTCCATGCTGAAAAAAAAGAAGAAAGAGAACACGTTTCGGCCGTGGAGCCTTCTTCAGGTGTGTGAATTCAAACACCTGAAGAAGGCTCCACGGCCGAAACGTTGTGTTCTCTTTCTTCTTTTTTTCAGCATGGAATAAACCTATTACTTGTTTATCTGATTTAAATGTTGACAATAGCATTGTTTCGCCAGTCAAGCGGCAAATTGGGAGCCATTGACAACCAGAATGAAACATGCTGATTGTGTACAATGAAGCGAGAAACATTCATTTTAAGTGGATGCAGTACCTGTATGTTGTGTTTCTGGCTATGTATAATGGGGATAACACCTGAAAAATGTGAATTGGTGGGTTACTGATGGAGACAGTATGCAGTGATGGTAGTGAAGTGATGGTATATTGCAAGGTAGTCAGCAAAGTTGGCATCTATCTATCCAATCTAGAACTGAGGAAGGCCAGTTTAGTCATTTACTGTACAACAGTCAATTTGAGCTCCTTTTAGCAGGGCATCAATTTAGACTACCTACATTTAAGTGCAATAGAATTAGGTTATCTTTTATTCCATCAGTCTGCTTAGTTCGGTACCTATATCTTATTTCCATCATGTATCTTATGTAAGCTTATGCACAGACCAACCAGCTTCTTTAATTGTTTGTGGATTGATAGGATTATTTAAAGCTTGTGGCTCAGCTTTAGTCTTATACATGTGTGTTTTTTATTGGTTAATGTGGTCATGTTGTATTAAGTGTATTGTGTATTGTGTTTTGTCCTTTACTTGCATGCAAAGGAAAATTTCCCATCTGGGACAATGAAGGTAGAAAGGTAGAAATGTAAAACTTTGGCTGAACCCTGTTTGACTAAGGCGCATCTTTGCCATGAGTACACACACATGAAGCAGCCCATGAGCCATTTATGAGGACATGGAGTGAAGAAGGATATACCGTACTGTAGCCCAATGATTGCTGAGAAGAAACCAGCTGAAGAAGACTTGTGAATAGCTGGGCAGGAAGTACAGTATTTAGCAAGAGATGAGGAGTGTCTTCTCTTCCCGAACTTTAACTTGGAAACTCTGTATGCAAAAACAAAGGCAGGCCCAGCTTGCACCACATTTGCTGAGTGGTAATTGATCTTGTCTTTCACTAATTGACCCATCTTCCTCCTGAGGGATTCATCAGCTGTCCATCAATAACCAAGTAAGTAATAGCCAATGTGTTGCCAGAGATGCGCCTTTCAATCTGTGGGTAAGTCAAAAGGCGGCCTGACAAACGCACGAGAGAAAAGATTTCAGGGCAGAAGCCTGAGCTTACAGGGACGGGCCACCAGATCTTTCTGTAGGCAAACGTTTAAATCCAAATAAACGTCATCCGTGGTGTGATCAAAGTACGATTTTCATTACTTGTTCAGTAAAAAAAGAGTGAAGGAGGGAGCAGATCCTCAGAGCTCCTTTAAGGAAGGGGGTGTCAGTCAGTTCTTCTACATCACATCCCTCTTAGCATTCACAAATACACACATCTCTAATGACCACCACTGCGTTAAAAAGGGATCTTTTTGATTTTCTTGCATTTCGTTTTGTTTTTTTTTGGTTTTTTTGGGGGGGTGGGTGTTTAATATCACCCCGTAGGCAGTGACAAAGGTGGTGTGGGAAGAGTTAAAGCTATTTTGGCTGTGTGGAGCTATGTAAAGGAGAAATTTGCCTGTCCTTGCCTAAGTGAATGGCTGGGATTAAGCTGACAGCCCACCTTAGTGATGGCGAAATAATTGGTTGTTCAGCTCTGTCCTTGTCAGAGCGCTGACAGTTCTGCAGATGTCCTGCGCAGTTCTCCAAAGGTTAGCCTCAGCTGGGGCCGTCATTCATTAATCATTCCTCTCTGACAGTGCTCCAAGCAGCCCACATCTGCCACCCCGTCCCCCTCAATTTCTGTCACAGCCTTACCCGGCTCTCTGTAGTGCCTGACTTGGTGCAGTACAATGCTCCTTAAGAAAATACCTGAGAGAGGAATATTTCTCCCAAGTTAATAATACATACAGCACTGTGTGCATGACTCGTCTCTACCTCTCTAAAACTCTCCCATTTCTCTTCCCCTGACTTGCTTTTTTCTACCAGTGTTTTAGTTTTTCCCCTACCTCATAATGCATCATTAAGTCATATCTTTTTTAAATTAAATCCTCAGCTCCTCGAATAGGTGAAAGTATGTTACTGCGTGGGAATCAGTAATTAGAAGAAGGAAGGATACACTATATTGCAGTGCTTGGAACAGTAACAGAATTTCAGGAAAAAGTATTACGGAATATCTTTACATTATAAATATGTGGTAATGCACTTGCTCAACAAATGTACTTAAATTATTGGTAATAATTGTGATACATGACAATTTCCTTTTTTTGTCTAGTAACCTACTTGTTCACTTACACCAAGTGGCAAGCTCAGACACAATTTTCTAATTTTTAAATGAACTTTAGATTTTTTTTTAGATTTTAGCTTGTCCTGCTCGCAGTGATCTTAAACCCTGCCAGTCCTCAGCTAATATCCTGCTACCACACAGGAGAATGCAGACAGCCCTGGTGAACGTTACAGGCCTTTCTGCAAACTATTGTTTATTGCCTGTGTGATTCATTAGCTGTATACCTTACATCCTTCTTTTAAAAGGCAAAAGAAGTTATGCCTTTTCTTTTCTGTTTGATGTCTGTGCTAACTTATTCTGTGTCTCCTCACAGAAGTCTCAAGGGCCTGCTTTATCAACCTGTGACAGTATCTTTAATCTCAGAATTAACGTGACCAGGGACATAGACAGTAGAAGTGGTGTAAATTGGGTGTTAAGTGGTGGAAAACGGCAATAAATCCTCAATTACAGCCAATTTGCCCTACTTAGGATCTGATTTATGCCAATCCCTCCTACAAATTGCAGGTATTAGGGTGTGATGTCTCAGAAGCTATGTCCCTGAATTAGACCACTTTAACAATTTTTGTCCCAGTGTCGAGACAAGTCACACAGCTTCAGTGCTTAATCCTTCAAATATACCTTTTGGGAACAGGTTTATACTGAAATGAACTTAAAATTGAGTTGCGATTTGACTTGAGTGTGTATCCTACATTCCTCTCAAGTCAACATTCAGCCCTTGTGACTTTGTATGTAAGTCCTGGCTTTATGCTATACACACTCAATGGACAACATATTAGCATATTTGCTATCTAACTACAGCTCACAAAATGATGGACCTCCCCAAACAGGAGGGACGGGATTTGCAATATTAGCAATCCAATTCCATTGCATTCTTTAATCAGTTTCAGTTTTATCTGAAACTGTGAGGAGAGCAATAGTTTGAGAGCATGAACTGCACATTTCACAAGATTTCAATAGGATTGTTATCTGGAGATTGTTTTGGATAGGGAAGCTGATGGAAGTAATATTTGAAATATGTAAATATCAACTATTTGATTATCAAATAGTTCATTATCATATTTGAAATATATCAATATCAACTATTCAATTCAAGCCCTATTATCCCCTGGGGAAATTTGTTTATGGCAGGGTCAAACACACAACATGACAAAAATAGACAAACATCTTCATTCATCCATCCATTCATTTTCTAACCACCTCCAGTTAAGGGTCTCGGAAGAGCTGGAGCCTACCCCAGCAAGCACAAGGCAGAGTACACCCTGGAAAGGACACCAGTCCATCACTGGGCAGACAGACACACAGGCAAGCACATACTCACAGCAGGGCTAATGTTCCCAGAAGCCAGTTATTTGACCAGAAACTGGAACACACCAAGCAAAGCTGGAGAGAACAGACAAACTCCACACAGATAGCACAGGTCAGGAATTTATCCCAGAGCCCCAATACTGCAAAGCATCAATGCTAACAAACATCACCAACACCAGTGTATTACATGCCACTGATAGAGTTCTTTCCTGTAATTACAATATTGTGGCCAGTGAGGATGCTTTACTGTATATACCTTACATACATTACACATCAGTGGGGTAGTTGTGGGGTATTACCACTAGCAAATCAATACTTAAATTTCCTTTTAGGATCTCTTATAGGATCTACAAACATGTTTCTCCTTTTAATGTGACCTGTGGTTTTTACAAATTAATTTTGAGTAATTTTATTTAATATGAACAGGATCTTCCAGCTACAAGCAATTGAGGGGTCAGTTTGACTCAGTGAGACTTCCATCACTTTTCCTGTGAGAGACAATCTGCCTCTTTCATCTGGAAAACCCAGATCTTCCTTTATCTCCCATTCTTCCCATATGAGGATGGGATGAGATTGGGCAGAAAATATTGCTGTTCCTGCTGCTTCAAAACTCTTTCACCTTACTTGGTTGGGGTTCCTAATATTTTGGCCAATAAGGTGTACAGTGTACATCCAGCCAATTAGATAGGAATAGAAAAGGTGATCTGGTAAGAAAGGGAGTAAAGATATAAATCTTAAAGCCACAAGCTAGAGGTTTTATTGTTCTCCTTTTTATTTTTTGTAAACAAATGCATGTGTTTCACCTGCTCAAGCTCTTTATGGGACAAAAAAGAAACTCGTTTTTAAGAAACTAAAAATACAAAACTCAATTTATTGATGTCCATCAGAAGGAATAAGCTCCAAAATGAATGGATTGTCACAGCCCCCTACAATTGCCATAAATCTGCATTGTGTAAAGAACAAAGTAAAACATATTTATTTTCTTTTAAAGAAAACTGTATCCTTAGAAATGGAAAAACAAGTACTACAAGTTCTAAAACCAGCAACATAGAAAAACCTATGTATCTCGCAATACGGCTCTTCACGTTACTGGTGTGCACGGTTTTAGGGGCAGGATGAATGATCTGAATAATAATTGCTTGGAAGATTGGAGCTCCACTGCAGTTCAGTAAGCAGCAGTGTTATTGTAGAGTCTGCAAAAGGCAACAGTGTCAGCCTTAAGCCCAAATAAATAGAAAAGGGTTTAGCCAGAGGACAAATTCGCATTTCTGGAAGAACTAAAAAAATTTTTCAGAAATACTCATGCCTGACAGACCCATTTTTTCAGGGAAGTCGACTGAAGTGAAGAAGCATGGGACATGTACAGTATATGTAGGCTGGCCGTTTTTTGTAGCTAAAGAATGTGCAGTGCTGTCCTGTCACTGTCTCCCTTTATTATGGCTCAACCTAACTCGTTCTGCTGTGAGAGAAATGAGTGAAACCAAGTGAACATATCATGTTAGCTTGTGCATATGGCTTATTCAAGAAGAAAAAGAACTCGGCAAGGAAAGTATTAACCCTTAATACACCCCAAGCAGAGATCCACTTCAATCAAAACATTCTGTTACTAGATCAATAGAATAAGTTGAGAACTGCTTAACTGTGATGTTACAGAGTGCTGCCATTACTGAATGCTTATTTCTCTCTTTAGAACTCATATTGTCTGTTAGGTAACTGTCTATTACACAGAGAGCAAACTAGGTTACTTTTGCTGGCGGTAACTTGGAATTGATTTCATAGCAGCTTAAACCAATCCAGTAGATCATCGATTATTCAGTAACCAATACTTTGGCTTCCAAAAATTCCGGAGGCCAAGTATATTGCACCCTATATAACACAGTATTTGATTTCTCATTAAATAGACACTCTGCTAAATGTAATGTATTGCATCTTGCAATAAAAAAAACTGATGTCATGTGCACTATACAGCACTGTTTCTTCAATACTGTAAACAAGCATATATAGTCTTCAGTATATATAGATTTTGAGTATTCCATGCTTAATAACATTTTTATCATCTTTCAATTCAGGACCACGAGGGAGCTAGAGCCTATCCGGACAGGCATCAGGCACAAGGCAGGATGCACCCTTGTTGGGCTAATAGTCCGTTGCAACACACGCACTCACAATAGAGACAATTTTCCCAGAAGCTGATTAATCTACCAGTCAGTTGTTGGAGAGCACCAAAGCAATCGGAAGAAACTCAGACGGGGAGAACATACAAACTCAAATAGCACTCCAGGTGCAGAATTGAACCCCAGGTCCCAGTGCAACGAGGCAGCAACGTTAACCATGCGCCACTGTGCCACCTCACAAAGTTTTTTGCACAGCGAATTCAAACAATAAAAAAACCTTATACACAGCACACCCACAAACACAATATTATAAAAGAATGAGCACACAAATAAGCTGCTTTAAAACTGTTACTACCTGGTGTTTTAAAAATCCAGAAACCCATTCCTCCCTAAGGTACCGGATAATCGATGATCTTCTGTAAATACATTATAATTGTTGTGTATTTAGCCAGAAGCAAACATGCCTACAATTAATTCTCAGGTGACTACTGCCATTGTGGTAGAATGCATCGAGTTCAGTCCTCACAATGAGTCTGGAGGTTCCTATGTAGATTTTAGACATAAGCAAGATTCTATAGGCAGGAGGTCAACAAACCTTCATGCCTCCTTCTCCTCCTCCTGTGTCTCAGACTCCCATTTAGCTATCAGGTCATTCTGCAAAATTGCCCCCATTGATCTCCATTCTCAGTAGCTTATTTTACTACTGGCGTGGTAACTGCAGCCAACATCAGCAGTCAGAGCACTACCACTTCTTCAGGAAAGCCCATTTCACTCCAGTGAAACAGTGCAGCCCCTGGGACAGGGGTTCCTGCCTGCGGGAACATGGTAAAATATTTAGGAATGTTAGGAAAAGAATCACAATCTCTTAAATTGCCACCATTGGCTTATGCCCATGTGCCAGTCAATGGGCATGTAGCTGCTAGGAAACATTTGCATTCAAACAAGGCAAAAACAATGGAGCAAAGATCTCTGAGCAGTATGTGCAAGTGTGTATCTTACTGTTTTTGAGGAAACCTTAACTCCTGTACATGCAGGAAGGTTGTTTTCAAGATAGGTACTGGATTGTAACCATTCACCAAGAGAATTTAAGGTGACAAAGTCTTTCGTCACTTCTGGATTATTTGGTTTTTTGTCCTTGGCCTCTTTTATTATCCACAGTGCAGTTGCATAAACCCCACCCCCCTCAGAGATTTGCATGGAGCACATAGTGACACGGGGCGCTGGGCTGCAGACTGTTGAAAGGAGCAGTCTTCATTAGCTGCGTCCTCTAGTGTATGTGCACTCGCGATATAAGATTTCCTTCCCAGCTGCCCATCACATGTTTAAAATTCTACTACAGTGTCACTGCCTGTAAGAATCCAGTCCTTGAGGTGATTTGGCAAATTCTGACAAGTTACCTCACAAGAAATGACATTTGAACCTATCAGAATAGTACAGTATTACACTATATTTAATTGCACATACAGTATCTATTAATTTGTGATGCCTAATTTGCATTATTCTAATGCAACATTATTTAATATATGTAATATTATTATAGTTCAAGTAGGTAGCTGCATCAGCATGTGTAGGCAGCAAAGGAACAAGTAAAGGTTTATTCCATGTTGAAAAGAGAAGAAAAGAAACACAACCTTTCAGTTGCGGAGCCTTCTTTGGGTGTGTCATACTATTAATATAATATTATTATGTTTCCCCCCACTTTTAAGTTTGTTTTCAGAAAAATATTCCCAATACTGCATTTCTTGCCCACTGTGCAACATCTACCCCAAAAGCAGGCATGTGTTATGTAGATATCTCTCAAATGACTGCCAAGGGTATAAAATGGTCCTCAGAATTCATTTGGGAATTAGGGGTATTCTGCTCCCAGCTTGGCTCAGGCAAGTCTTGGGAATTTTTCTGAGAGTTCCAAGCTCACCAGACTGTGTGCTGAGACAAGCATAATTTTGCCTTAACCCTTGGAGCACACTGAAACTGCATACCCTGGCAGCCCTCCAGAACAAGGATAATGTTTAAATTTCGGACCTGTACAGTCACAAAGCCAGAACCAGAGTATTCTTCATAACTTTGCTTCTGTAAATATGCTCAGGCAGCATACACACTAATGTCATTTCAAGAAGCTGGCACAGAGTATCAATTTCAGAAACCCACTATAGTATTTGAAACTATATACCAAGCGATCTGACAAGAATTATCTATTGCAAAGCTGATTAAATTGTCAGTTTTAAATAATTAGACCTGTTCAAGAATGCATTTAGGTACAATAACATTACATCAGATCAGTCAGACTGCAGATAGAGCGAAATCAAAGCACCAACGATTTTGCTTGATATTTTACAACGGTTATTAAAAGCGAGCTGGATTTCTGTGATTGTATCTGAAAGTGTGGACTAATATCGCCGCGCATAAATGTAAGCATTTTGTTATCGTGACTGCAATTCAAAAGTATGACTCTCTTATTATTAGATTTCCCTCATAAAAGTTTGGATAGAACCGATTTAGAATGAAGAAACCAGTGGAACCAGAATGTCTTTATGCATACACTGTATGCAATAAGCTCAGCATGCAACCAAGAAAACATTGCTTTTTCATTTTTTTGCATAGCTCTTTATTATATGATCCATGGTGGATATTCCATCCATCCATTTTCTAACTGCTTGATCCAATACAAATTGCAGAGATGCCAAGACTATCCCAAGCAAGCAATGGGAACAAGGCAAGGTGAACCCTGGATGGGACTCCAGCCCATTACAGGGCACACACAGATACTGACAGGCACACACTCACACCAGGGCCAAAATTCCCCAAAGCCAATTAACCTATAAGTCTGTTTTTAGACTGTGGGAGGAAACAGGAGCACCCAGACAAAAAAAATATGGGCTAAAACATATTAATTGTTTAGAGAATTATAGCTTCTTGAAATTATCCATGGGCTTTCTAAGGAAAATATATGTAAAACAACAGTAAGAATATAAGAAAATAATAAAGGTTGCAAATAAGAGAAGGGCCCATCTAGCCCATTTGGTAGTCAGTGGTTAATTCATCCAAGGATCTGAACCAGTTTCTCGAAAGAAACCAAGGTGTCAGCTTCAACATTTGTTCCAGATTCCCACAGTTCTAATGACACATAAGTTTAGTAAAAAATATTTTAAAATAGAAATAGGCACAGATGCATCTTTTAATCCACCCAGCATCAGAAAGTAGCCTGTGCATGGTAAGAGTCCTGTCATTCCAATTCACAGCCTTCCCTTTTCCTGGAAACATAATTTTGCAGAGTAGGATTAGACTTTGTTTGGGAAGCCTGACTATCCCTGGGCGCACATACAGTCAGGAGCAGTTTACAGAGACAAATTATCTTAGCCAGAATGTCTCTGTGAGGTAAGAGGAAAGCAGAGAGCCTGTAGAACATCCATATGGTCAGTGAAGGAATACAGACTCCACATAGAAGGATTCCTGTTCCAGAATCAAATGCAGGGCCCAAGAGCTGTGAAACGGCAGCACTAACAACCTCACCGCTGTACCACCGAAGCCTTTTATTACAGTATGGCGCTGACAAATGAATTTCAGGAATGCACCAAACTCATGCTTCCATTAATAATTTTAGATGAAACACACAAAAGCAACTTCAAAAGGATCTTTAGCTGAGTACTCCTTCACCTCGGTTGCATTTACCATTGTATAACTGCAGGTTAACTAGGAAACAGAACATTCTGCAAGCTTTTACAAAACAAATTTCCTTTGTGAAAATGTATATATGCTGATAATTCAGTCAACAAGGTACTAAAGAGGATTAATATCTCAGGTGATTTGTTATCCTGTTGGGACAGTATCTTAGCTATTCATTTCGAAGAGCATATTCTATTTTGATGAATCGCTTTGCAGATGTTTCTGAGCATCAGTACCCATGGAAATAACAATCAAGGTTACATTCACCTGCTTGTGTCTGGAGTACCTGTCTCCAATTACCATGGCCAAAAAACATACTGTATAAGACTCATTCACCCACTAATGAAAGTACCAAAATCAATAATAGTAATCTTAATAATACAACCAGGTGAAATGTTAATTCTGCTACAGGAAGTAGGGAATTTGTATTCCTTAGAAGAGAAACTAGTGTTTTTGAGAATTACTTCCTGGGGGAATAAAAATGTGTTTTTGCACCAAGAAATAGTTCTGATTGCATATCCTCTAACACAAAATGAGTTGTGAGTGTCCAGAACAAGCTGTCTACACCTGATGGTTGAAGCAGTCATTTTATGCACCACAAAAACTTAATAACTATCATAACAATAACTGTCAATAACTGATGCACATATCAATCACTTGAGAGGCCCAAAGAAAAATTCAGTGGGTGTCTGAGCTGAAATCTCGCAGACAGCTGTCTTACATAACAGTGATGGGTTAGGATTGGCTATGGTTAACTGTATTTGCTGATTTTATTACTTGTATGTTCTTTGGTCATTGTTTAGCCCAAAGATTAATCACACACTTATCTCACAGCCGTGAATGTGTATCAGCCCAACTACTCAACACTGAAGAATAGAAAGTGCATCCCATTCTCCTTTCTAGTGGATTGTTGGCAGGAGTTTCTGGAATCCAAGCACAGATCTGTTGTGAATGGGAAGTTCTCCGGGTGCCACTGCCAAAATGAAGTGGCGGGAAAACCTTGGCACAGAACCCCATCCCTCTTTCTCATGGACTCTTGCACCTTTAACAGGCTCATTAAGTGCGAGACAGGGATAAGAATGAGTGTGTTTTCATTCAATACAGCCCTGTTCTCCAGAGGCTGGTGCCAACTCCTGAGAGACTCGCTAAAAGCTCAGCTAATGCGGTCTGTGGTTCTTATGTTAGTTGGTATCTTTCTTTAGTTATTCTAGTTATATCTTTCTTTAGTGCTTACATGCAGTGTCTTGCAAAAGTACTCTGACCCTCGCACAGTTCTCATATTTGGTTGCTTTAAAGCTTGAACGCGTGACTTTTTGAAGTGGCAATTAATATTTCTTATCTTCACAACCCCCTGCCAGCAGCCATGTCACCCTGTGACTTACAATTGGCAACCCACTGAAGCTAAGCAGGTGTGAGCCTGGCCAGTACCTGGATGGGAGAAACTAAGGTTGCTGCTGGAAGAGGCGTTAGTGAGGCCAGCAGGGGGTTGTGACCCTGCGGTCCATGTGGGTCCTAATGCCCCAGTATAGTGACGGGGACACTATACTGTAAACCGGCACTGTCCTTTGGATGAGACGTAAAACCGAGGTCCTGACTCTCTGTGGTCATTAAAAATCCCAGGGTGTTTCTCCAAAAGAGTAGGGGTGTAACCCCGGAGTCCTGGCCAAATTTCCCATGCCTCCTAATATTCCCCCTCTATGAACTTTGTTCTCACTCCCACACCTCCCGGTCGCATTTTATGGCAATGTCAGCTCAAAGATTTGGTTCAAACGACCAAATGGAGATGGGCGTGCCAACAAGCAGACCCCGCTGATGCAGGATTAACGCTAGAATGAGAGAGATCTTAACAACCCCCTGTTTTCTGCACACACATAAAAATAAAGAAGTAAATAGCCCATTGTCAAATCTGCTTAACCAGTAGAGGGTCATGGGGGGAAGCCAGAGTCTAACCCGGCAAACAACAGGCACGAGGCAGTTTACACCTTGGATGGGGCACCAGTTCATCACAGGGCAGACACATACTAAGGCCAGATTAAGATGCTAATTAAACTACCATCATATCGTTGGCATTGTGGGGGAAACTGGAACACCTGGAGGAATTCAACAAGAACATGAATAGAATATACAAATTCTACAAAGATAGCTGTCCAGGTCTTGAACTTAGAGTTCCATTGCTGTAAGGCAGCAAACGCTAACCACTGTGCTATTTAACAGAAGCAAATAACATGAAATAAAAATGGAAAAGCCATGATTGTATAAGTATTCAATCTCTTTATTGGGGCTCACTTCAATTAATTCAGGTGTACAAAATGCCCAGTCATCTCATCTCTGTAATGCCCTATTAGCATGAATATTAAGCCAAAATTTAACAACGAAGACAAAGGAGCTTTCAAAACAACTCAGTTTTGCAAAGTTGAAGAAAGGAGGATGGTTTAGTGACATTTTAAAGACCCCTGATATCAATGTAAATGTGATAAAGTTGAGTATTAAAAAGTGGAAGGTACCAAAACACTTTCTATCTCAGACTGTCCCTCCAAACTGAGCAACATATCTAGGTTATCTCTATGAATGTTCTTAAGAGGCCTGATTTGAATCTTACTGAGAATTTGTGAAAAGACCTGAATACTACATTTTCATAAGCCATCCTTAAGCAACTTGAGAGAGCTTGAGCAAATCTGCCAGGAAGAATGGGAAAACATTGCACCAAGCTGGGGTGTAAAGTTGGTAGAGACTTACACAGCTGCTGTCAAAGTTTCTTCCACCAAACACTTGGTTCTTGGCTCTCAAGCTTTATACAATCAACGTCTTTCAGCCTTCTCACAAAAAATGTATGCTTTATTTTGCAATTTCACAAAATGGGACACCATAGAAATACAAGCAGCTGTATGTATTCTGTACTCTACATACACTATATATTATATCTAACTTAATGCAGCTTTGACAAAAATAGGATAAAGATTTGCTTAGACCTTGTAAATCAAGAGTTATTTTCATATCTGTTGTTTTTCCTTTATTTCTGTATGCTTATTCCTGTATGCTTATTGTGTGGGATCCCAACCAAAAGTCAAAGGGTTTCAGAAATGCATAATATGACAAATAATATAGACTGTGATCAAAGCATTGCTATTATGAGCATCTGAATAATTTCACCATAATTGGCACTGAGGTTTTACAGGACCTAAGGTGTCTATAAAACAATACATCGCCATAGCCTGATAGCATTTTCTGAGTCATGGGTAGAAAATGAGGTCTGTTGTTTATAGACCGCTAGTTAGGAATTTCAGTTCTTACTTAGAGATCTATACGCACTGATTGGGTACATGTAATACCAATTCATAAGGATGAAAAAATGGAAACAGGATACATCAGATCTTAGTCTTACTTCTGTTCCTGGTCAAGCTATGGAAATGATAGTAGATAGAAATTAATAATTGACAAAGCAAGTTGATGAATATAAAGGGAAAGTGTACTTCATATTTTGGTAGCCTGGTTGAGGAAATGACAGCACTGGTCAGTGATCTGCACTTACAATGAATGAGCCAAGGAGGCAGCTGCAAGTTTGAAGATGGGGTAAAAGGAGGTTGTCTAGAAAAGATGTGTACAGTGTTACGGTCAGGCAATAGAAAGAGAGCAGAAGAGCAAGATTACACTTTAACCTCATCCCAAACGTCTGTTAAATAACACCATTAAGAAAGAGAAGATCCTAAGTAACTTGCTAGAATTGAAGTGAGCAACAACAATAATAGATTAAACTAAAGCATATATAACATGTTATATTTAGACTATTTGAATGTCACAACACAGAATTTGAAAAAAGTGGTAAAAAAGTGACTTGACTCCTCACCCTGCTTGAAGGAGATGAAGAGTTGTCAGACAAAAGTAAGGCTGTCTCTTGCAAAAAACAAAAACACAGAGTGTGAGAAATATCAGGGTCCTGGCAAGAGCAAGTGCCGAGTGTGAAAAAGAAGCACAGCAATTTACAGAAGCACAGCTTTATGAGGAATGAGCCAGGGAGCAGCTGCAAGGGTAAGATGGGGTGAAGGGAGGGGCTGAAAATCAACTGTAATAAGTTTATGCGTGGAAGAGGGGAGGTGGACAAGATTAGGAATTTGAACGTCTTCCGAATTTCAGTTCTAAGAACATCTCTATGATGAAAAATGAGAACGAGGCTATACCCCATGATGCTTTGTCATGTCATCAAAACAACCTTAAAGGTATTGCAATAAGGAGCAGTTATTTAAGTGCTATGTCTCCCAGATACTAGTTAAAAACACATACTGGTGAATTTTAAGCCATTAGCAATTTTAAGTAGGAGACCTCAGTAGACCAGCAAAAAAAAACAATAATCAGTGTGGAACATAACAAAAGTATTCGCTCCCCTGCATAATTTCTGGTTTGGTTGTGTATTTTACAGACAATTCAGATATGTTGCTCTAATGTTAAACGTGAATGCCTCTCTACCTACCAAATGTCTAGTAACTGGTTGCAGTACAATATCCATATTGTCATCTCTAATTGAATGCTGACATATCTGGGAGATAAAGTATCAGATACAGAGTGGAAAACATTCTGTTTTCATAGAAAAAAGTGTCCAAAACACAATTTCCTCTGGTAGTGTGGAAAAGAACTCAGATGATTTCACCTCTGAAAGAAAAATAAAGTAACATCAGCATAAAAATGGAAATTAAATCCATGCACTTCATTTTTCCAGGCTTATCACTGGCAGTAATTTCTAGGGAAAAGCTCAAACATAAGGGTTATCCTCAAGTTGTATTTTTTTGTTGGGGAAAAAAAACTCCTGGCAGCTCTTTTATGATGGCTATTAATTTCCCTTTTGTTCCCCCTAAAAAACTGCTTCGAACAAAGTGAACGCAGGATAAAGGAGGTGCATGTCAGAAATGAAAAAAATGAAGTAAATCAATGAAAGAGTGGGTATCACAGCATACACCGAGGGAGTAATGACTAAAATAAAACAACTGTGGTACTAACATATGTAGTTCTGGTCTTTAAGCTTGAAAATAAAAGAAAGAAGTTGCCATAGGGGTGGATTAAGA
This sequence comes from Lepisosteus oculatus, assembly GCF_040954835.1. Taxonomy (NCBI): domain Eukaryota; kingdom Metazoa; phylum Chordata; class Actinopteri; order Semionotiformes; family Lepisosteidae; genus Lepisosteus; species Lepisosteus oculatus. Next base: position 12,066,549 of record NC_090706.1, on the reverse strand, counting down.
AAGAACTGAAGCACAGAGCTGCCAATCGACTGCAGCAAACATTTTTTTGTATGGGAAAGTGCATAGCCCCAAAAAGCGGGTGGGTGGTCAGGCGTTATTATAATTGCGTCCGCTGTGCCTCGCCACAAAACAAAATGCAGGTCTCAGTTCTCACCCCCTGGCTACGTATCTCAGAGCAGTGTGACTCGGCTTGCCTCAGTCGCACCTAGAAACCTTCAAGGTCTTTGAGAAATGGTCCAGTCTATCCAGCAGCCCCTCTTGTTTGTCTGAGTGGCCGGTCTGCCTCTTTCGCTGCTAATTGCTGTTGACATTGTTTGGCCTCTTGCCTCTCAGTCAGGGACAAATCCTTCATTCATGTGGGACAGCTCGTTAGGCGAGCTCCCTGTTCCAAAACCCCCTTAATTAACTGGTAAGGAGTTTTGGAACTCTGGTGGGAAATTTGCACACAAAGGCCCGGTATCTGGCTCTTTCCTCCTTCATTGCGTGTCTTAGTTAGTGTTGCAAACAAAAAAAAAGTCTCTTTCTACCTCCTCCTCCCTCTTCCTCCCAACCGCCACTAAGATAACAGTGACCCTCATTAAAGACCCACTGTAGGAGAATGCTTTCCGAATGATTCACCATTTTTGCCTTTCTTTCGTTCCCTCTCTCACTCTCTCTCTCATTCTTCCATTTCCTTTTCACATCCTTATTTTATTTGGGTGGGTGGTGGTGGTGGTGGGGGGGAGCAGTACAATTAAAGGCAGTTAGTGCCATCAAATGAGAGCCCTCCGCAAAGGCAGGCTCGTGAAAGAATTTGAAAAGTAAAGAGTGTAAACAGGTGCACCTTCCTTTGTGGCTCCAGTGTCTGCAGTTTTCAAACCACTCTTCCACAGCTGTGTTCAAGGGTTTCTGCCGTGTTCCGTGGTGGAGATATCAACTTCGAAGGCTTTTGGAGATTGTTTGACAACAGGTCTTCACACTGGTTTTGTTCCTATTTTTGTCAGCTTGGCTCTTTGTGACACAGTTGAAGGAACAACACTGTATCCATTTCTTTGCCTCCCATAAGTCAGTTTCCCTTGTGCTGTTTGTAATTGGGTTCATACTGAGGCCTTTCTAGCTCTCTCTTTAATTTCTTCACACCAGTTTGATTTGTCATAGCACTTAATAACACAGGGAGCAATTAAGGGAGAAACGAAAAATAAGAGTTAACCAGACTTGTCTGAGTATATTAATGTAAAATAATTTGCTACACCACTTTTCTATTATTTTAATCCCTTTATTTGAAATAAATATGTGGTAGATCATCATGAGAAATCAGGGCCCTGCCTACAAAAAAGAGAGACTTGTTTCCAGCCAGATGTGCTTTTGACAAGTATTTCTGTGTAAGAAAAAATCAGCAAATGGAGAAACATAGATGAAAATACTATACAAAGTGTTCCTTTTGTGAGCGAATGTCCTCCTGTGTGTGCTATTGTGGTTTTCTGCTAGAATCTCGTGTTCTTCAAATAGCAGCACAGAAAAAAAATGGCAGAGACCAGATTACTAAGAGACCTCACCCCACAAAAATGAAAAGAAGCAGAAATTCACTTTGCACTTTTTCAGTAGACTGCATCACACATTAAAAGAATGTTGGTACTTCATCATAGAATACCTTACATCAAAGACTACAGCTCCATAAAGCGATATTCAGGTCTTCTAAAGCACGGCTGGGAAGATTTGTTAAATAAATGCATTATACCTCCTATTTGTGAAAGAGTAATGTTGCAGGTGATATATACGTGGATTAAGAAGATTTATATTATTGTTATTATTATTATTTAACAGAATCAAGATTAAATTACTGTTTAGTCACAAATAGGCACCATCTAGTATTGAAATAAGAACCCAAAAAAGTTTTTGCCTGTTCTAAAGTTCCCATCTTGCAAGAAATTAAGGAACAACAACTCCAGTTTCAAAAATAACAAAACAACAACACAGTAAGATAAAACCTGAAATCCTCTTGGAATATGTCTGACCTAGTTTCCCCAAACCAATAAGCTGACGATAATAGAAACCTTTCAGAAAGAAAGGAAGGGAAACTTCTGTTGGCCTCGGGAATTTTCTGTGACCCATCTGTTGAAACTGCTTCACATATTGTGACCTAAATAAAGTAAAACTTCATCGTTACCAAGATATACTTTATTAGGTGGACATAATATTTTTTACTTTTCTTTTTAAATTTTTACATACAGTAGCTGAGCATTAAAAATGGCACAGCAGAGCATGTAAAGTGGGATGTAATTTCTGACAACTAGAGAAAGTAAAATAAGCAGCTTTTTTGAAAGATGAGAATGTTAAATATTGCCATCAAGAATATCATTATTGTTATTAATGGTAGGTAATGCACATACTCTACATAACCCAGGCAGCAGGGCTACATCCTTAAAGGATAGTGGAATTATTGACATCTCTAATACAATTCTTCGTTCACATTTACATATTTTGCAGGCAAATTCAGTATCAGAGGAAAGTACCCTTGCCGAAGAGATCCCAGAAGAAAGATCAAGGCAGGGTTTTTTCCCACACTTGTTTAAAAAGCGAGAAGGTTTTAGATACGAAAAAAGTTCAAACATCATAAGGGAAATGCAGTGAAGTGTGGCGGCCGCTGTTTCCAACCTTTGAAATGCCCCCCCCCACCCAGAGTATGTCAAGCAGCTTGAGATCTTTGGGCTGTGTATTTTAATAAGCAAATCTCTGAAAGCCTGTCAGAAAATAAACAAATCCAAACTTTCAAGAGTATGCAGCTCTTCCCGTTTGCGGAAGGCTGGTTGAAACACGTACAGGACAAAATCAGGACGGAACACTATAAGTCTGCTCTTTCCCTGGATGCAGGCATCTCCCTGCTAGTGGAAAACAAAGGCGAAAGTGGCAGGCCACGGTCTGTGTTTGTGCCTCCTTGCCAATGTATTCATTCCTACGGAGGTCTTTTCCTTTGCGTCTTTTCAGGGCTTTGTCTGCAAAAATAAAGAGCGACACAATAAGGAAAACGATACCTCACCTTTAATTAAGGGACCAAATTGGCTTTCTGAGAGCTTTTCACATGAGCCTGACCTTTAGGCCCCAGAAGCAGAGGTTCCTGTGTCGGCCATGCGGAAGGGTAAGTGGCCTTGGCCAATAGAAAAGCTTCCGTCACTGGGCTTAGACCAATATTGTTCAGCACAGAAAATTAATTTGGCTTTTTGAAAAGTGTACTTCTTAAGTATCGTCCCACTTCACTTGGCATTTAAAGTGGAGTTTTATTGTTCCTTTGGAGGACAAGGTCCCTGAATACAGAACTGAAGATGGGAATCTCTGAACCTCTGTGTTTCCTCATTTAAAACTCATCATTTGCAATTAGTGGCTCAGTGACCACAACCCTTTGGCTTGCTTCTAAAGCTTAGCTTGCGGTATTTGTATAAAAAAGGTCCTATACCTCACTTGTTTGTACAAGCCTTATTCTGATGCTTCCTTTGTTTTGTGTAAAGGCAGGTTTTTTATTTTTCATTTACCACACGCACACAAAAATCTTTTTCAACTTTATGCATACACTATAAAAAATCATGACCAAACACAAAACGTGAAATAAATGTTTGATTGAGATAGAAGTACCTACCAAACTGTGTCCAGGTTCCTAACGTAGCTTTTATGATTAAATCATATTTCTATTTTTCTTTTTAAGGAAAACTAAGCTAAAAAGTGATATAGTCAGATACATCCAACAATGTGTATGAATATTAATTAGCTTTCCTCTAATCACAACACTATCGGAGGCTGAACTGTCTTATGAGAGTTTTGGTTTTGGATCCAAAAAATTGTCTTCTAGCAAATATCCCATCTTTGTAAGGCAGTATTTGTGAAATTAATGACAAGAACATTGGCTGTTGCTCCTTTAAAAGCTTGTCTGTTAAATACATTCAGTTATCAACATGAACAACTAGACACATTTGGGATTTCATGAAAGAGTCATGTGTATTGATTGATATTCTTAATTTTTTTCAGTAGAGGCTTAGGATAGGATTGTTATTAACGGATAGGACATGGATCCTAATCCTTGGATAGAATTATTATTTTCATCAGCATTGTTCTCATTATCATCATTGTCTAATTTGCTTAGTAGACACGCTTATGCAGAGCGACTAACATTATAGAAAATTGGCATGAAGTGGAAATACAAAGAACAGGCATTTGGGTGCAGGAAGATACAATGAAATACTTACTGTAATTAATAAAATGAGAATGAGACTAGCTCCACATGGACATGCAGTGCAAGCGGCTTTAAAACAGTGTGCAGGCAGTGTGAATACAGAGCCAGAGTGCAAATGCCTTTATGTTTACACCTACAGCTATATCTTGTTTAGTGTAAGTGCAATTAGCAAGTTACGTCACCAGTGTGAGAACCAAAAGATAGATAGATAGATAGATAGATAGATAGATAGATAGATAGATAGATAGATAGATAGATAGATAGATAGATAGATAGATAGATAGATAGATAGATAGATAGATAGATACTGTATTGATCCTGTCAGGGAAATTGCAGTGCAACAGCAGCTTAACACACACAACACAGCCACAGTGTAACGAATTATATAATAATAGTACAATACATACAATACAATACAAGAGTTACTCACAGTCCGGACACACAAGAGCAAACTAGAACAGAACTGTACACAGAAAATCGTATCACATGTATGAATATAAATATAGATGTAACCATAGATATAAATATAAATATAAATGTATTGCACAGGTCCCTGGCATATATTGCACAAAAGTGGTTGTAAACGGGAAAAAGAAAAAGAAAAAGAAAGAGAACAGATGTAGCAGTAGATGTGTATATGCGTTTAGTCCAGAAACAGGTCACTGTCGATGTTGCCTCTGCCAAGACGCAAGGTGGATGCGTTGTACAGTCTTATGGCAGACGGCAAGAATGACCTCTTGTAAAAGCAGTTTAAGAGTGACTGGAGGATGCAGCTAAGATCTGAAAGACCTCACAGATGGTGTAAACAGAGTGTTGGCAGGTGCTGAATCATGGTCAGGGATCGAACAGGTCTGATTTCTGGAGCTACTGTAGTTCATCCCACCAGTGAGACAGGGAAGGGGCTCTGGAATTGGGAGAACAGAGAGAAGAACAGGAAGTAATTCGGAGGATGGTAGGAGGGTGTGTAGGGAGAGATAATAGAATGAAAATTGGCAGGAGAAAAGCTGGTGAGACAGCGGCAGGAAAAACAAAAAAATTTGAATGCTTTCAAGAAATTATTTACCGGTAACAGTGGTCTGGGGCACCGCACTGGTGAACGTTTTTGGATCCAGAGAAGCAGATATGCCATACTGGGTTTATGCTTAAGGTTTCTGATGGAGGCAAAGGGAATTCAGGTATATATGAATCTTGCCCAAGTGCACATTTTGTCAATAGAATGATCACTCGATACTTGAAAAAGTCTTACACAATAACACCACAAGAGCTATAAAAAATAGAAATCTCATTAGATGTACACTGAGGTTTAGTCGGCACTCTTTACATATTTGTGCAACATGCTGCACTAAAGCAGTTGATTTAATGGAAGGATTTCACCCAATTATCTGTCACTACTGGTGCAATTGTCAAATTAAGCAGCCCTTGCAATCTCTTGTCTTGGTGAGCACACACATAATGGTATAATTATAAGGCCATTAAATAATATTTAACTGTTTCATTTTAATGATTTTACAAATGTGTGTCTGTGCACAAGGGATGCATTTTCAAGATGGATCTGCACGAATGGCAGCTCTTTGGGAGTTCTTGAACATTACTTGTGCTCTTTTCTATTAACTTTCCGTGTGTTCCTTTAATTAACAATTCTAAAAATTGATCACAGTCTTACTTATATAAAAAAATATATTTTGGCTTTTATTCCTGGCTGCAGGTTACAGCATATTTCACATGCATGAGATCCCAAATCTAGAACGTCCAAGCCTTGATCAGAAAGTGTTCTCGAACAGGTACTGTATTTTCAGGTGCCGGACTTTTCCCTCTGATGACACATTAACATCACAATGCGTACATGCCTTGTTGATCCCAAAGCAGTTCTTAAACTACCTGATGGGCACAGGGGGCCTGCCAACATACTGAAAATAAAAAAAAAAACTGTATGCTCCAAGGGTGGAATGCCATAATGGGAATGATCTAACAGATGGTATGTCCTATGAGTCCAGTGCTTCCTTCAGACTGTAAGGTAGTAGCAGACTAGGCCCCTTCTCCAGAAAGATGTGAATTGAGAAAGTAGGTTGACATAAGTGGTGAAATCCAGTATCTCATTGAACCACAAACAGGGTTTGGCAGGTAAAAAAAAACAGCAGTGAATGTGCATTTCAGTCTGATAGACAGACAGTCTTCAGGTTGCTCACCTGAAAAAATTACTAATCTGTCCCATGTGAGAGAGTCCCCTCCAGATTTTATCAATTGAACATAAGAATATAAAATAGGTTACAAATGACAGAAAGCCATCTAGCCCACTTGGTAGTTACAGTGAGTGCTAAACCAGTTCTGGCTGAAAGGGAACGCTGGCACGCCTCGCTGCCACTCCTGTCACCAGTTTTACATTTTTAAAAATTTGTATCTACTTTTTATTCTTTTTTCTTTCTCTGCCACCCTGGTTTCTAATTATTCTTTTTTTTTTAATCCGCTTCACGTTGCTATTTATAAACGTGACTTCCACTTGCATTGATTCAGGATTTCCTTCCCGTCTTGTTCAAGTCTTACCTCACTGATCGCTGGCACTTTGTCTCTCTTAGTGGTCTCGTTAAGTGGTGTTCCTCAGGGCTCGATACTGGGTCCCCTACTTTTCAGAATTTACATATCTCTACTTGGTCAGCTTTTAAGATCACATGGCCTTAACTATCATTTCTATGCTGATGATACTCAAATATACTTCCATACCGAACCTGACACTGATGTGGCTGTCTCTATTCTAATTGCATCTCTAACATAAAAACTTGGATGACTCAAAATTTCCTTCATTTTAACTGTGACAAGACTGAAGTCATACTTATTGGCACCCCCCATCAACTTTGTAAAGCCAATCCTGTATGTGGATGGTACTGTACTTGAGCTTCAGTCTAAATTGAAAAACCTTGGGGTGATATTAGATTCAGGCTTAACATTCGACCCACATGTGCAGCATATTGTTAAAACATCTTTCTTTCACCTCATCAACATCGCTAGACTAAGCCCTATGTTATCATTAACTGTGACTGAAAAGCTGATCAATACATTTTTCTTCTTCCAGATTGACTACTGTATGGGAGTATCTAAATACACATTGAACAAACTCCAGTATGTCCAAAATTCAGCAGCCAGAATCCTGACCAGGTCTAGTGCATTGACCTATAAGTCTCTGCATGGCTTGGCACCTCAGTACCTGTCTGAACTATTATCACCCTACTCCCCATCTCGCAATCTTCGCTCTTCTAATTCTGGTCTCCTTACTGTTCCCCAAGCCCGTCTACATTGTATGGGTGACAGGGCCTCCTCCTGTTATGCCCCTAAGCTCTGGAACTCTCTCCCCAAGGATATCAGAGAGTCACCTTCTCTAACCTCCTTCAAATCCAGACTCAAAACCTTCTTCTTTAGAAGAGCCTTTACTTAACTGGTTCCATTCTCTACCCCTCTGCTCCTATTGTATTTTTTACCACCATCTACTGTCTTCACTGTGTATTCTCATCTGTTTATCTTGTGTATTTTTTATTGTCTATTTTTATTTGTTGTTGTAGCTGTTGTCATTCTGTAAAGTGTTTTGAGAAGCCACTTTTAAAGCCATTGTATAAAATAAAGTTTATTATTATTATTATTATTATTATTATTATTATTATTATTATTATTATTATTATTATTATTATTATTAACTGATGCCATGATCTCATCCAGAAGTTTCTTGGAAGAAGCCAGTCTATAAATATTTGAAATCCACTGAGTTACTTTGGGCAGTGTCTTAGGAATAAGAGGGACTTCTACAATCAAGGTATTTCAAAAATTATTCTTGACTCCAGAAACTGTATCAGGAGAGTGTGGAGCTGCAATGTACGTTTCTGTTACCTCCTGCTGCTCTGTTGTTCTTTATTTGTGTGATGGCTTGCACCACCTCATTAAGTGTTGGAGAGTTCCAAATTCATTAGTCTAATTGGGTGTTGTGGTGTGATCGAAATGAACATACTGCTGTTTACAGTGGGTTCTTGAAAGTTGCTTTAAGAAAGAAATGTTTTCGTGAGAACTTCTGCAGTCAAGCCCAGAGTTAACTCAGAAATGATTCAGGAGATGTTTTCATTGAATTACATTTCCTTCTGTTCTTCTGTATGCTGAGGAGAGAAAAAAAATACACAGTACTATAAAAGTGATCAGAAATGGCATTGTAAAGAGTAATAGTGGGCAGCATGGTGGCACAGTAGTTACTGTAGGATTTCTGTCTCACATCTCCTGGCCCTGGGTTCTATTCCAGACCTGGAGAGTCTGCGTAGAGTTTGCATGTTCTCCCCATTTTTGCATGGGTTTCCTCCAGGTGCTCTGGTTTCCTCCCACAGTCCAAGGACATACAGGCAGGTACGTTGGCTTCTGGGAAAAGTGTGTGCCTGTGTCTGTGAGAGCCTGTGATGTACTGGTGTTCAAGATGTACCCTGCCTTGTGCCCTTTGCTTCCTAAGATATGCTCAGGCTGTCCTGCAATATAGAATTGGAAGAAGGTTAGAAATTGGATGTACAGACAGTAATAATAGTTCAAAGGGTAGAAACATATGTCTGTATTGGCCAAATATGGCCTTTTACAGTACCATTGTTTGTACTTTACATTGTCTATTGGAATAACTGTCTTGCACTGCTGATTTCCTTTTATAAACACATTCTAATCCCTTATTAAATTTTAGAAAACTAATGTAATAAAGATGTTTAGTTGTGGGTTACTTGTTTATGGGATTCATTTAACAACAGCAATGGGGAGAGGGACAGTAGCAGTGATCTTTACAGTGTTTGTTAGAACTATGTCAACCAACACAGAACCTTTTACAAGCAATCTTTCCTCATTTATTATTAATTTAATAGCTTCTTATTAATTTCAAAAACTAATCCCTTGTGTAAGTAATTTGTAACTGTAATACATTTATATTAAAAGGGCATTTATCCAATACAGTGTCAATGCTATCTTTGCCCTGACAGTTCAATTAGATGATAGTGCGATATAATGAGCATTCAAAATTCTCAGCTAGCAGCAGTGCTACCCCAAGCACATGTTACACACCCTAACTATTATGATATGTGCTGGTTTTCCTTAGGCTTCTTTCCTAACCTCTGGGCTTAAAAACATAAGCAGCACATCCTGGCCATCTCAGTTGTTTTTAGTACACTTGAAGTTCACTAATATTAGATTGTTTTTTACCTATCACAGTTGCCACAAGCAACTAACAAACAGTTTAAAAAATGTCACATTGACTTTCTGCTGTTGACTGCATGACTGCATTAAATTTTAAGTGTGAATGTGATTATTGTAGAGCATTCATTTTTAATAGTTTCGCCACTTTGCTTTTTAGCATAAACATGCCTGTGGAATGCCGCGTCAGCCAATTTCTTGCTGATGGTGCATATATATACATTTTTTTTATTTCTTCTTCTGTTTCTTTGCATTCCTTTAAAAAAAAAGCAGTAAGAGACAATGGCCGGGAGGTTTACTGCTGTACATCATGACCACAGTGAAGTAAATTATAAAGATATGTTAAAAAATAATTGGGCAATATTAAAAATAGATTTAAATTCCTAATTAAACCTGAGTAATTGTACAGCAAGTTTAAACGATACCCGCCATAGGGATAGACTGATGGGCCAGTATGCAATGCATAGATTTGGACTTTTCACCAATTATGTGAGTTGTTTAATAATATAAAACTCATCAGTCCTTGTGTTACGTTAACAGCACATTAGAAACATAAATAAAGTTATTTACATGTTGATTAGTGAGCATACACGTCTGTTGACTGTTGAGTTGCATTGTTTCTTGGGAAAACAAATTACGGACTTCATTCCTAATTAAAAAAAAAAGACCAGTTGCTCAGTACTTGCCATTTGAGCTGAGTTAATGAGTAAAATGCCAAAATGAGGTGACAGCAATCTGTATATACAACCTTGCAAAAAGACGTGGTTTTTAAAACAGAAATGCAAGAACAGTGAATGAGATGCCCATGTCCCCGTTGGTAATGGGATCACCTGGTTGCTCTAGGCACAATTGAAGGTCACCTGTCTGTGGGAGGAGTTGCCAGTAGAAGGAGATGTTCTGCTTTGACAGTCAAGAGATGAGTCCAGAGAAACCTAAAAACTATTTCTGTTAAGCAGAGGCTATGTTGCCACCACTGGTCTAGGACTGTTCTTCTGATCCATACGCAGAATAGTTGTCAGACTGCAACAGCTTTCTCACTGGATCCTGGATACAGCTTGCTGTCTGCATGCTCAGAGGCCATGCAGATATAATGCTAACAGGTGGTGGCAGGGGGAGTGGTGGCATGTGGGATTGTAGGGAATGGTCTCCTTTAAGAAAAGAATGCCTTTGGTACAGAATGAGGGCAGCTTCACTGCTCAGCAATATACTGTATTGATGCCTTTGAACCAACAGGTTTCAATTCCTGCAAGCCAATCCAAAATTGTCAATTTTCCACTAGGACAATTCCATTGTTAGGATTACAATGACATGATTACAGGACAGCATTATCAAAGTATTGCTAGCTCTGATGCTGGAGTTTAATAGAAGATCTGTGGGGCAACTTTGCTTATACCATCATCAAGAGAATAATGCAACCTGACAAACTTTGACAACTTTATATGCACCGGAGGACTGACGGAACTTTCCAAAGCAGTCTGTCCAAAGACTGATCAGGTATGTGTTAGGATAGAAATCCTGCTAAGTACTGGTCATATCCAGACCTAAATTTGCTGTGTTTTCATTTTGATAGACTGTTTCAATTCATACTGAAAAAATAATTTTACAAAATTATAGGGTTCAGAAAAATAGAGAGTGTAGGTAACAAATAAAATGTAGGTAACAATTTGAGTTTTTGCACATAAGTTATTTATTTCACTCTGGTAAAAAGTAATGGAATCAGAGTCAAAACAAAACAGGCAAACAAATACTGTATTTAATAACAATAACATAACTCAGTTAAACAACAAAAACTGTAGCACAACATAAAGTGGTTGCACTATAACACAAACAATGAAAAGCTTAAGTATTGTGAAGTGTCATTTTGCCATGTACTATAAAAATTTGTATTTCAAATAAAAATAAATACTGTATGCAGTAAAAGTACAAAATGTTATAGCTTTTTTACTTCTGGATATTCTCATGCATATATTATACTATGTTAAAACAAAAATGTTTTTGTGTTCTTTCCCCCAGTTTTAGATCAGCAAAAAAAAAACTGGGACAAATTAACTTCAAGTCAATTAAGCTATTGGAAAGTTTGTAGTTCAGTAGATCACATAGTCTTTACAAGCAATGACTGTTTCAAATCTGCAACATCGGCATCACCACTCTTGATATGTTCCCTTGAGATACTTCACTATGCCTTCACCTCACACTGGTTAAGTAATCTCCACATACTTAATAACTTTTTTTTTCGATTGTTTAAATATTGTGTATAGTTTTCTATTATCTATGTATCATTATGCACAGTATCGAATGCTTACGTTGTTTTTAGATATTTAATTTGTTCAGAATCCAAAATGCATATAAAGATTTGTGCTGTGGAAAACAAAATGGAAACACCAAAGCAAAGTCACATAATGGGGTCACACATGTGGTCAGTACGGCCTGTATGAACCATTGCATAGAGTCTGGAGTTCTGCAAGAGGGATGCAGCACCGTTCCTCCAATCTCACAACTGGCTTATAGGTGTAAAAATGCTGTCTCAGCTGTCATTTCAGAATATGCCATACGTGCTCAGCTGGGTTTTGAATGAGCCCCTATTTTGCCAACTATAATTATACATTACCAGACCTGTCAAACATTTTTACAAATTACTCTTAAGCATACTAGGATATTTGCCACACCTGTGTCTAAGCCCTTGCTTTCAGTTTGTGTTTAATGTTTCAATTTTTTGTCCACTACCTGTAGGTCAGAGTGAACCCATCTTTAATCTCCAAAGCTATTTCACCTAAAATCTAAGGCAGAGTCAACTATGTTCATCTCTAATATTAAAAAAATGCTTAATGAAACGCTTCTAATTGAATTTCATGCCTCCAAAACTTCATGACTCTGAGAGACCACAGCTTGATTTAACATATTTATTACCCCAATCATCACAAATGGGTTTCATTCATAATAAAACAATGAAACGCAGACCATTTGTAAGAGAATGCAGAAAAGATACACATTTCATCATAAGGAGAAAGGGGTAGATAAGATTTTTAAAAAATGAGCAGAGATAAAAGACAAAGAAAGTCATTATCTGTCAGCTGAATAAAAATGGGTGAAACCAAAAAGAAACACAACATAAATTTGAGCCATTTTTATTAGCTGCCTCTCTTATTGCCAATATTTGATCTGACTGTGTTGCCAAAGATGGTAACTGTCCAATGTTAGATAAAATTAAGAAGACTGACAGGCAATAAAAATTGCTGGAGTTAAATGCATCTACCTTTGCTTTCCATCCAGTCACCCTATACATATTAGAAGGGAGCCAGAGTCATGGTAACTCATGATAAAGTTTTATTAAAGCCGTTTATATTTCTTTTTTTCACAGATACTGATAAGCTTTGACAATGACATCTACATTCCAAGGACGCAGAAATGCTGTACTGTCACTCCATTTTTCCCGAGTCCAGACCAACCTAACGTTTATCTGCTGCTCCTGTTTTTAAAAGGAGACAAGACCTGCTCTCTCCTCTTTCAGCCAAGGCTCTGCTGAAGCCTCCACACAGTGCACAGAACAGTACAAGGATAGGTATAAGTTCAAACCAAAGGCCTCTGTCTTGCAGGAATGACTATGCTTTTAATCACGTACGTTTTCAGTGCTGAGAAAAATGTATTTTGAATTCTATGGTTCACAACAGCTGGGAACATGAATGTGATAACTTCATGATTCTATCTACTTGGCTGTTTATTTAATTCTGGAATTCTCTTCCTTTTGAGCAGAAAGTCTGTGATCTCCTCCTTTCCTCACCCTACTGGGAGCCAAACCATCTTGGCTGCTTCTTTTGTACCATTTGAGAAAAGGTTTTGCTTGTTTTCTTATCCTCTGCTGTCCTCCTTTCATAGGCAACTCAGAATACACCCAAGACGTGCCTCAGCTCATTGGCATTCTGTCATCTCTCTGAAAGAAGCCCTCAGCCTTATATAGGAAGAAACAGAGCTGTACCTGTTCTCACAAACAAAGTCACCCAGAAAGCTGTTTTGTTTTCTTTTATTCTGTACTCTAAATACATTTACCTGAATACCTTGTACATATGATTTTTATTTTTTACTTTAAAACCTTTAGACAAAGTCAATGAAGGTATTCTATGCTAAAAAAAGTTTGATGTTCAGCATTTTCATGAAGGTTTTTGGACTGATTGCAAAAATTATATTGCTGGTTTTGAATCGGTTCACAGAACAGGAATCAAATACTTGCTTAAAGGAACGTTGTAGACTCTTCCCGTCAACTGAGAAGAAGTTTTTATGATCAACAACTTAACAAGAAACAGAGACTCAAGTGGAAACTACAGTAAAGTGTGATTAAAACTGAACTGAACATGGCAGGTATTTCTTAAGCAAAGAGAGTTAGGAGTATGGAGCAAACTTCAACAATCCTTCAAGACATGGCTGGATGACATCTTTGGACTGATTACCTACTAGTATCCAAATGTAGTAGATGGGCTAATGGCATCTTCTTGTATGTAATGTTTCTTATGTAGTTAAGATAATATTTTACAGTGGGGAACATGAATATATTTGGCACTATAAATGCAAAGTGATAGAGAGATGCCATATCCATAGGAACGCCAAATTACCACAGCAACTGACTGAGTCACCACTCATTCTGTCAATTCATCAGTTGCTGTGAGCACATGATTAGGACACTTATCAATACCACTAGTGAGCAATTAAGCCCGTACTCACCTGTTTTCCATCAGGTATTTAAGTCCAGTTTTGATAGTGCTGATTTCTCAATCACCATTTTTTTTGGGATCCGTCCTTCATGCTCTCTTGTTGAGAAACCCCAAGCTCTGCATTTGCTTTGTTTTGACCATAGCTTTGGATTTGGCCGGTATTCTGACACCTCTTTCTGTTGCCTGGTAGACTACATCTTGGATTGACCCCTGTGCTGTGAAGCCTGCCTGTTTTATGACTCTCCTACAGATTATCCATGGTGCTTTAATTTTGGCTCATCCCCTCTCTGTCTGTCTGCGTTTCCAGATTGTGTGTAACTTTCTCCTGCCTACCCTACTTGCTTCCAGCAGAGCCTTTGACTGGATTCAGTCTCCCATTTCCTGGAACCTGTGTCCAACAGGTCAGCGCCACAAATATCACAGGAGAGGCCAGCTACAAGACAATGTTCACCCCCTTAGAGTACTAGACATTTCCACATAGTTCCAACAGTTGTATAGAAAATTGTCTTAATGGCCTCTTTATCATGCCTTATGCCAAACCAAGCTACCAAGCTGAAGTATGTGAATATTTGTGCTTAGTATGTGGTCCTGTATGGCCACTGGACTGTGTCCAGGGTCCATCTGATTTTAACAGGTAAAGAGGACGTAGTCCATTCCTCCGATAAGATTCACGTTTTGATAGCTGGTACTTTTGTCAGAGTTTAATTGACCTTAAATACTGGTGGCCCGTAGTAAAACTATAATCTTTCTTACTGCTGTCAGCGTGGAGGAAGTGGGCTGGCATCGTCTTCCAATTTGAAGATGTACCCTTTTAAACTTGTCTCAAAACGACTGTACTCCCTCAGGTTCAGAAGGCAAAATCATTTCCCTGAGGTAAACAGGCTGTTCCTTTTCAAGTGCCAGCAAAAAATCTCTTTCAAGTATTTCTTTAGTTTTCCATATTTAAACAGATCGCTCAGTGAGCCTAATTGGTATGTCATTTTTATTTTTAAAAATAGTGGAAGTGAGAAGAGCAGCTTCCCTATGGCTCTGGCACAGCACTTAAAAAAAACAACTCAAAATGAGACTCCATGCAAGAGTGACCTAGTAAAAGGTCACTGGTGTTAAAGAGAGGGAAAACATTCTCAGGGCACAGTAATCAAGGCACCAGAGGATAGAAGAGCAATGGGAGAAGATGGGTCCACTGTTTGGGGGAGCCACTTTGAAAAGCTCATTCCCTGTATCTGTCACAGGGGCCGGTCCTGACTCCCGTGAAGTGCGTATTTAGGACCCTATGCAAACGGTATAATCTGGAAGTGCCTGGAGAAGGGCTACAGGGAAAACACAGTGAGGAATAGAATGAATGGCGAACAGGGAGCAGTGCCGACAGTGATCAGGTGCAAGGGGGGAGCGCTGGCAAACAAGTCCAAAACAGTCCAAGGGGGAAATCAGGGCACAGTCCAAAATCCAAAACCATGTGATCCATCCAAGACAAGACAAGAGTAAAAACAAGAACAGGATCAGGAGGGATGAAGATCTTGAGAGTATCCTAGAAATAATTGTACTACTAAGCAGAAGCAACAATAATGTGATCACATTTATGTAACACATGCTGATGCACAAAGGCAAAACAATTACAAAAAGTATCTGACTAAATATAACCATTACCTATAAAGAGCACCTGCTGCGTAACTAACCAACTAAATATGTTCTGCTTATTTTGATCTTTTCTCATAGGCTTGGTCCATTAAACCTCATAATCCCTTTCCTAATGTAAATTATGTATGTAGCTGAGTTTAATAACTATGCCATTTGAAATGGAACCCATCATAGTGTCCACCTCCATATACAGAGCTTTTTTTGGAAGAGAGTGGAAAAGGTATTATGAACATAGGTCTGTACTCAAAACATAGACAATAAATACCCAAGCCAAGTAAAAACACTTGCGTAAAACTCTGGCAGTGAACTCAAAAGAATGGCCCATGGTTCAAATCCAGAACTGGAGTACTGTCTGTGTGGAGTTTGTTTCTCCTCTGTTTCTCCTCGAGTTTGTGTGGGTTTCCTCCCACAGACCACAAATCTGCAGGTAGGCCCTGGTGGGAGTGTGTGGGGGTTGATGCTTGTGTCTGTCTGTCCTGTGATGGGCCAGAATCCTGTTCAGTTTGTATTCTGCCTTGGACCCATTGCTTGCTGGGTTAGCCTCCGGCTTCCCTGTGACCCTGAATTGGATCAGTGCCTAGAAAATGTATGGATCTCATTCAGACATTTCTTAAAGGATGCTGGGAAAACATTTTCAGAAACATGGCAGCACCGGTCGTTCGAGGGATCTAACAGTTTGAAGAACACAGTGCCTCTTCTCAGTCTCACTTTAATTTGGAGAGGTACATGCTGTCTGTGGCAAGATGACAATGGCTTCTCAAATGCTCTAGTGTAGACAGTCACATAGAAAACATACCTTGGTCCATAATAAAGCTGGGATTTTTTTCTCAAAATTAAATGTATTAAAAGAAATTGTAAATATCTGTTGCTTTATTTAGTCAAACATGTATTACATCCCAAAAAGCAGCACTAAAAAATAACACTTTTTGCTTCTGAAACTAACCATTTACTATTTGGCCTTGTAAAAGGAAATCCAACAATATTGTAACTTCAGCAAAGTGTTTATTTTAAATGCTTAGCATGTAAATACCCTAAATTAAAATGGAAAAGTGATGTTCATTCTCCAGCTGAAAGAAATAGCTCTTGTCCACACATTAACAACAAAGTATTCAATCAGTGTTTCAGCCAGGCATGATGGACAGGAGGAGTGCTGTTGTATTGGGAGAGAAGTGGGAACATCCCAGGCCTGTGATGAAATGAAGACATGTTATCCAGCTCTCGCTCAGTTGGGTACCCTGCACAGAAACCTGGCACAGCATGCAGCTGGCATGGAGGGTGGCAGGTGCCTGGCTTGTGTGAGCTCAGAGCAAGGTATCTTCGCCTGGTGCTGGAAGATGTTGAACACCTCGCTCCTGTCATCGCAAGCACAAGAGACTAGCCAGTCAGAATTGTCTATGGCATCTCTTTGGTTGCCATGGATTTTTGGTTTTCTTCTACCCATTAAATTTTTATCTATCCATCTATTTTCTAACTACTTAATCCAATACAGGGCCACAAGTCAGCCAGAGCTTATCCCAGCAAGCAACGGGCATAAGGAGGGATATACTCTGAATGCATGCACATACACATACTCACACCAGGACCAATTGTCTTTTGGACCATGGAAGGAGACCAATGCACCTGATGAAAACCCATGTAAACACAGTGGACGCAAGGTCCACTGTTCCCTTTTCATTATCCTTTCCCTTTTATTTCAAGTTCTGTCTCCACAAAGGTGTGCTATTTTGTTCCCAGGCACCATTCTTAAAAAGGGGTGCAAATTATACCCTTCACATCCCCCTTCCTCTTTCTTTCACATACTGTACACATACCCATCCGTGCAACTAAAACACAGGAAATTACTGCTTCTTTCTCTAATGAAGTGCTTGAATGAGATTCAAATCCATTTATGATTCAAATACTGCCCTAAAATCTTCTAAAACCGTGTTTTCACTTACTCCAAGATGGTACTCTTAAGTGGGTGCCACTCTCGGTTTCTCAGTTTCATACGGTGCTACTGTACATTTGACCCATTTGTGTCTCTTGTGTGAAGCTCCTTGGGTGACTGTTCCTCTCCTGTAAAAATCAAACACACATACTGCTGCATTGTGAGACAGGCACTAAGGGCCTCGACCTCGTCCGTGTCCTTACCTGTGACACCCCTCCATCTGTGCCTCAGTACATTCTCCGCCTGGGCAAGCTGCTGGTTTTCTCTTTTAGACACCTCATAAAAGACAATAGACTGTAAAAGACAATAAAAGACACATTATCTCACAGTTATCAGAATAATGTAATAAAACACTTATCTATGAACTAACAGAGGCAAAATGCTGTAGATTATTTGATACTTCAACTGCTTGCAAATACAAAAAAATAATAAATAGTCTGTCAGCTCATGAACAACAAAAAATGCACAAATGTTAACTTATACCTGGGTGTTACCTGGGGGATAATAGTTAAGATCATTTAATATTCCCACATCACAGAAAGTGAGGCCTCACGATTAATCTTAGCTAGCCAACATAGTTAAGCTAATGCATTTTTCTGAGGCTTTGCATTCCCTTTCAGAGGCTACATTTGTTTTTCTGCCTCTGTTATCCTCAGAAAACGCAATATCGGCACTGTGTAAGCAGTGATTTAATTTATGCGTATTTGTTTTCTTTTCTGATGTCACTCGAGTAACTACTCCTAAAGCATATAAGTAAATAAATAAAAGAACAGAGCAGAGAGAGTTTTACAAAGATGGATCGCTGTGGCTTGTATCTTTCCCTGCTCCGACGCCTTGCCAGCACATCAGCGAGACCGTATTTACATTTTCAAGATTTAAGCTGTCGGAGGCGATACTGACAAGTCAAGGTGTTTCAGTTTAATTACGGCGGACAAGGTCACGTCCTTCCCAGCATTCCTCTCACTCAGAGAAACTGAGTTTATTAGCATTTGGCTTTGTATACTTTTTCCAAAGTACCTCACAGGGAAGCAATATTTCAGTGATACAAATAGGTAAAATTAAGATAATGAAATGGAAACATATGCATAATACCTTCTTAATATACTTTACACTTCCACTTATTTTGAATGTGAAGAACTTTAGGAAATTTAATGTTTCAGCAACATTCCTTTTTTATTTCTATTTATTTCCTCTGCTTTCCTCTGTCTTTTCCTGTAGGGTCATCCATCCATTTTCTAACCACTTCCTCCAATTCACAGTCAAGTGGGAGCAGAAGCGAACCCTAGCAAGCAACCTTCGCAAAGCAGGGTCCACCATGGACAGGACGCCAGTCTATTACAAAGCAGACAGACACAGACTAGCACACACTCGCACCAGGGCCAATTTCCCCAGAAGCCAGTTAACCGTCCAGGATGCCTTTGGCCTTTGGGAGGAAACCAGAGCACCCAGAAGAAACAGATATTCATATAGTCCACTCTAAAGCACCTGTTTTTTTTTAAACCAAAAAACCTAAGATCTCAAAGCATACAAAAAAGACAAAACTCCACAAACCCAGTTTTTACCTGTAGCCACTGTAATGGGAATCTAATGTGACTGAAATGCACTCCTTGCAGACACCTCCCAGGCTGGTGAGTGTGCCTGCTAGAGAACTTGCATTGTGCTGAAATGGAAAGAACTGATTCAAGAACTGTCTTTCATAACAGTCAAATGACTGATAAGGAGAGTATTTGGCTCTTAAGGATGTTCATGAAAAAAGGCAGTATATAATTCTCTCTCCTGTCCTTTTTGGTCTGGTCTAAGAGGGACTGTGCAAAATGAAAAGGGAGAAGGTCATAGCATTATTAGCTGTGACACAGTAGGAGGTAAGGCTTCAGAAGGTAACCTTCACATTTAAGTTTTATAGTTCCAGGAAAAAAAGACAGAAGAAAAACTACATTTCCCAGCTGGCCATGATTATAAGGCAAATGGGGCACTTGTCCTGAGTTAAATGAGCACAGGTGTTGTCAATTAAAGTCTGCACTCAGGATATTTAAGGGTATAGAACACATGCACCAGTGGTAATGTTACAGAGTGATGAGGTTGTCAGACTGTAGCTTGTTTGTGCCTGTAGTTAGGGAATGACCCAAGAAGCACTTCCATGAATCCTCACTGGCTTTGGATGAGAGGGAAAGAGGAAAAGTAGGTTTTTTGTTGTGTAAATTGATGAGATTAACCACCCTGTCTTCCAATGAAGCTGGGGGAAAATATAAAGTAAACCGTTGGAGGAGTACTTATTTTGTTTCTGTTGGTTTGATTCAGGTCTGTATTGTTATTCTGGGATTGGGGAAACTCTCCCAAACCAGAAGAGAATATTAGGATAACCCGAATAACACCATCAGCAGTGGGCACTCACTTCTATATGCTTAAGGACAAAAAGGACAGCCTGCCTGAGGTGTTACAACTTTACAGGTAAGGTGCTTAACAGGTAATGGGGACTCCTCCACCACCACCAGTGTGCAGCATCCGCCTGGATGATGTGACTGCAGTCATAGTGCGCCAGAACGCTCCCCACACATCAGCTATCAGTGGGGAGGAGAGCGGAGTTATTAAGCCAATTCATAGATGGGGATTATTAGGAGGCCATGATTGGTAAGGTTAATTACAAATTAACATTTACAAAACATTTTTTTGTCTTTGACTACATAAATGTGCACATAGAGGTATGCGATTCTATTTCAATGCTGCTATTCCATTAAAGAGTAAATGGTCTGAAAATGATGGAACAGATGCTTAACAAGAAACATTATTCTTATTATTGTTCACACACTAAGAAAAAAAAAGCATACTTGACGGAAGAATTTGAATGAAATAAAATATCACACCAGGCTACCAGCACTAGAGCCTTTTTAATGAAGTCCATCCATTTATTTTCTAATTGCCTTATACAATATAGGGATGAGAGCCTACCCTGGCAAGCCATTGGCGCAAGACAGGATAAAGCATGGGTGGGTCCATTGCCCAACAGACACAAATGCACAGAAACTCACAGCAGGGCCAATTTCCCAGAAGTTATATAGCCTAGTGTATATGTCTTTTGACTTGGTGAGGAAACCAGAGCACCAGGAGGAATCCCATATAGACATGGGGAAAGCATACCAACTCTACACAGAAAGTACTCCAGGTCCAGAACTGAACCCAGTGCCCCAGTACTGCAAGCCAGCAATGTTAACCACTGTGCAGCATTCTAACCTTTTTTAAGGTAGTGATTTTTGTAATATGTTTGCCTTAACAGAATCTGTGGCATTTGTTTGCATTCAGGTATGTAAAATATATTGATTTTTTTTTTCAGAAGAAAAGCCACAAGAAAGTATGAATAATGTAAAACCACTATATACCTGGGCTGATTCATAAGAGATCCTATTGCTGTTGTCCATGTGGACAACATACGATATCAATTTGGGCATTTGTTTGCTTGTTAAAAGCCAACATGGTAAAGAGACAGTGCCACCAGTCTCATCAGATTACCGGTTACATACAGTACATACTGTATTGGCAGTCTTGAGTTGCTTAGAGTTATTCTAAAAGAAACGGCTTTTTGCAGAGCCTCTCTTGACTAATAACATAATGATAGTTAATTTGTCACAAAGTGGTTATGTAGCTAAAACCATACTGAATTTTTAATGACTTGCTAATTATGGTAGGCTTTAGAATCCAAAGTTTTATGAGGGAAAGAAAAAATATTAAAATAATTGCATAAAAATGATGTTTGCTAATGCCCCTTTGAACAATGAGTAGCCTTAGCCTTAATGCAGTAATTTGTACTTGCTCTGTTTATGCTTAATTTGGTCTCTCTTAAAAAGAGAAACAATGTATTTTGGAAAAGAAAGGTCTTAATGCATCCTTTTAAAATTGAAAGTTCCAGGTTCAAGGTTAACCGTGTCAATTCTTAAATGCAACTCAAGTACCTTCATTAATAGTTTTTAAATACCTCATCTTTGCAGAGCTTTTAAGTGACAGAATTTCCAGCTCAATTAAAAATCTACAAATACAAAACTTCAGTGCTACTAGATTGCACACACAGTACAAATTGATCAATGTGGGATTTAAAATGTATTCACAGGATATACAGAAGTCTAAGGCCAGGCTAACCACGTTTTTTTTCTCCACAATTTGGAATAGGTCAAGATGTTTCTTTTTGCAACATCTCAATAATAATCCTCACACTTATATAGCACTTTTCTGAACACTCCACTCAAAGTGCTTTACAAATAATGGGGACTCTCCTCCACCACCACCAGTGTGTCGCTCCCACCTGGGTGATGCAATGGCGGCCAAAGTGCTCCAGTAGGCTCACCACACACCAGTTATCAGTGGGGAGGAGAACAGAGTGATGAAGCCAGATCAGTGATGGGGATTTTTAGGAGGCCATAATTGGTAATGCCCAGGGGGGAATTTGGCCAGGATGCAGGGGAACACCCCTACTCTTTTCGAGAAATGCCCTGGGATTTTTAATGACCACTGAGAGTCAGGACTTTGGTTTTATGTCTCATCAGAAGGACGGTTTAGTGCCCCCACCACTATCCTGGGGCATTAGGACCCACATACAAGTAGATTGCAGTGTGAGCGCCCCCTACTTGCCCCATTAATACCTCTTCCAACAGCAACCTTAGCTTTCCCAGGAGATCTCCAGGTAATGGACAGCTCACATCTGCTGAGCTCCAGTGGGTTGCCAGTTGTGAGTTGCAGGATGATATAGCTGTTGGCAATCAACACTTGGAATCACTACCTCTTAGTCAAATTAAAGGCTCATAGTTACTAACCTCATACTGTATGAGCAGGGCGTGGGGATGAGCTGAGGATATTCAGGATATACTTTATAGACTTTAGGGCTGAAAATGGGAGTCCAGGAACTTGCAAGATTCAGAATTAAACAGTATGCTGAGGATATCCTGGTTGACAGGAGAGAGATCCTATGAGCTAGTCTTCAGTCTGCATTCCCCTCCGCTTTTAGAAACATTTCCACCTTTTGATAACTGTTTGTAAGAGGCCTCTGCCAGCTGAGCAACACAACATCATATCCACACGAAGTCTTGTGCATCTTGAAGAAACTACTTGGCCATCAGATCGCTGGAAGCTATTTTTGAGCGAATCAGCCGTGGCCATGCTAACAAAATACAATTGCGTTACATACTGTACCACAAATTGGAGTGACCTTACAACAAACAATTTTTTTGTGCAAAAACAAAGTGTTGTGGCAATGCAAATTTGTAGACTCCATGGGGGTAAAATATTCTTCACAATTTGTATAACACAAGCACAATCACATTGTTTTAATAATGTGTGTAAAACACCCCCAGGTAATGTCCTCCAAAAACATGTATGCATTGTAAGGCTCTCAGGAATTTTGTAACATTGCTGTAATATATCTGCCATCTCCTTTCCTTTTGCACCTTTCCGCTAGTGTTGCAAAACCCTTGCTGCAACATTTCGTCAAATATGACCAACTGCAACCTTCCAGCACCATTTGGAAATACTGTCAAGATGCTTTGTGTTAGTCAGGAGGCAGCCAAAGAAATAAAGCAGCCTGTTGGGCTGTATGTCATTAATAACTTATCTTAAGGAAGACAATAGCTAAAGAATGGCACGGAGCGCTAAAAGCTGAGAGATGGAAATGCCGTCTGCAGATTTGGGAAGTTGGCAGATTTTGCCTCAGGAGAATGAGTCTAGTTCAGGGAGACCCTAATGAGTTCCGATTTCAGAGGCAGGACTTTACGAAGCACGCGGCTGGTGGCACCTCACATAGCTTTCGTTGGGGAGATAGCATTGGATATCAACTAGGTATTAACAAAGTAACCTGGGGGTTATATTGTATCACTGTCATTTGGTAATAACACATCTTTTATCTTTGGAATCCCTGGGGACCTAGCACCTGAGAATATAAAATATATCAACACAAATGGCAAAACTGAAATATATCTTTGGAGCACTCAGCTGTTGCAGGGAGATATGGTAAGTTGTGTGAATTAGGCGAAGCTCTGTTGCTCCTAGATAAAATGGCCTTAAACAGCTTGGTAGCTTTTTTCTCTTCTTTGACTTTTTTTCTGCTGGAATATTAAGTGTTATAAAACCACCCTCTTTAAAAAAATGTCTTTGGAAAGAGCAGAGCTTTTAGAGACATTTTTTATTAATATTTGAAGGGACAGCATCTACATTGAAAGAGTTACTATTTCTCCAGAGCACATAGTTCAAGTTCTGCTGTGTGGGGACTGCTTTTAAACTGTAGGGGCTTCCATTAGGTCTGTTATGGTTTCTACCTGAGTTCTATGCACCATGTACAGTAAAAGCACTAGAAAATCTTGTGTCCTTATGACATGGAAGATTATAGGTCTAAGAAGGAATCGCACAGAAAAAACACCATTGTGTGTATTTAACCAAGAGGTCAAATTCCACATTGAAAGTCAGAAAGCTGACATTCTACTCAGACAGGATAGTTAGGAAATACAAATGAAATGTTTAAGAGCACTGAATCAACCACTGAATGCACTGAATGATCACTGCTGTGGTTGACAAGGGGATCTTTGAACTGTAATAAAGAAAGTGACCCTTGTGAGCGGCTGAGCCTGAGAACTTGCAGTGTTTTCAGTAAGAGCTGCATCTTTCCTCCAGGCAATGATAATGCAGCTGTGTGCACTGAACGACTCACTGCATTATTAATGGCAGAGGAAAGCTGATTTGATCTGTGACTGCTAATTCCAAACTGGGGAATTGGAGGAAAACAAATGATTTTTTTTATTTTCATGCACATTTGAATTTATGATTTTGTCAATTGGAACTTGCTGATGGAGAGTTTCTGAAGGTTATGTCTTAGTCGTATTCTCATGCCTCAGTAAAAAAGCTGACAATTGTCTGGAGATTCATTTACATTAAGACACACTGCAGCACCATCAGAGTACTGGAGTTCAGTGATTGAAATCTGAGTTTTAGACCAGAGTTGTCAGAGATGAAATAATATACCATCCATCCAGTAAGGCAGCTGCACTCCAGCAGAGAGTTTATCTATAATCAAATGGAGCATGGCCCTAAGAGAAATGGAAAATGAAGTTGGAGTGATGACATGGCATAGTTTAGGGATCTTCCAGATTGCCTTGTGATCTTTGTCACTTCAAAGAATCCTATGCAGAGACTGGTGTTGCTACTGTTCCCAACATAATGGACAGGCTGTAAAAATCACATCAGCTGTGCTGCTTAAAATCCCATTGGAAACGTTCACAGACAGAGTCATCCCTGTCATGGTACCCTTGCAATATTTTGGGATTAACTCTTGATTCCAAATGGGTATCATTGGACCCACTGTGCCATTCATTTCATTAAACTCCTTAAGTCTGTTTATTTTTATTGTTAAGCATTTTTTCAGTAATAGATTTAAAATCACTTTAAAAAGGGTGGTTGATAGTGGAGTTCCACAATATGTGGAGTGAATCTGAGAAATAGTATACTGAGTATACTGTTGGCATTGTAAGGGTACATGTATGTAATGAAGAACATATCTTATATAAGTAAACAAAATACTGCCAGTAAACTGAATATACCATCTATCCCATCGCATACTGTAACTCAAAGTGCCAAATATGTCAGACAGCTATTGAGGTCCACCTAAGATTTTAACTGGGTAGATCTGAATGGATTTCATATTATTCTGTATGTCCCATTTCATGTTTACAAGGAATTTCCCCAACATGTTTTGCTAGTATTACGTTTATTGCACCATTATATCAAAGCAGGTTTGAGCAATCAACAGACTTGAGCAGAAAGACCTGCATCTATACCAGTAACTTTATCTATACAATGGAGTTTGAAGAAAATCTTAGGATAGATACGTACAGGATACTCGATCAGTGGGGAAAAAAAAACATTTTGTATCGGTGCTTTCACAGGTGGGTCCTGTATAAATATTTAATCTTTTACAACATGTGAAAAAAGAAAAATGTGAGTGTAGCAGTCGGACTGGCAGGCATAGTGATGTGCAGTGACAGGCAGGCTCTCGGCGAACATTGTTTCAAGTTGTAAAGCTCTAATCATCCTGGGTTTGAGTTAAGCGCATTTTTTTTATATTGTAACCGTTGTTCAAAAGATGTTTTATTTGACATCTGCAAGGTTATTTCAGTAAAGGCAAAGAGAGGCGAACGCTCCAGACAGACGCGAAAGTGCCCTTTTTTGTCTGAGCAAAGAGGAGCTCACAAAAGCAGTGTTTACTGAAACAGGTAGCGCCTGGCAGAGAGCATCGGTATCTCCTAATTGGGTCATTTCTGATATGAGAAAGCAGTGCCAGCGTATTGACGGGAAAGTGTCATGAAGCCAAGAGCTGCGAGGGGCTCTGGCACAGAATCAAAGAGCACATGTGGTGCCTACAGACAAACTGGCAAAGCACTGCAAACCGTAGTGGGAAAACAAGGCCTGTAGCACTGCCTTGACTGGGGGGATGTAATTGGTACATGGGCAGTCAAAGCGCTTTCAAAGGAGGAAGTTAATCCACATGTGTGCTATGAAATTGGCTGTTATGTACATGCGTCGCCACCCCCACCTCAACCCCCTCTCTCTTACCTCCTCCACCAGTGCCCCGGGATTGACCACAATCTCTCTCAATTAAAGTTGAAACCCCCCAAAAAAAACTGGAAAAACTAGGATCAAGAATTTTCAGTTGGCATTAGGCTTGATCGGATTTAAATGGAAAAAAAACACCTCAGAAAAAAAAAACACTGACACCTCTTTCTCATATTCCATTCCATTCCCTGTAAAGTGATTAAGATTCAAGCAGGGCTCTAGTTTGCAGTGAAGCATGGGTTTTGATGCTTACAGATGCATTTGCCAGTCTAATCTGTTTCAGAGATGTAGCTCTGTACGATCCAGGATGCCAGTGGTGGAAAATCTAAGCTGACAGGACCTGTTCTAGTGAAAGTGGACCCATTCAACTCTGAATATCCAGCGTGTGGTCAGGGGTCCTGCAGATCAGAACAAAAGACCGAGCAGAGTTTTAAAGGCCAAGAGTCTACCAAATGGAAAAACGTTTAAATATTAATACTACACATGCAAGGCAATTAATTGGAGATTAAGCCAGTTAGTTATTTTTCATATTTGTTTCTGGTACAGTAAGAGTTTTCTGCTACATTCAGTGCCCAAACTACTAGGACATCCCCACTCAAATGAATAGACAATGTGTGGTTGCCAGAAGCAGCATGAGACAAATTTCCACTGCCTCTCTTGGCCAGAAGAATTCACGGATCTCAGTTCTACGGAATCAGTTTACCCTCATCTCAAACTCAAAAGCTGATTCTACTAGCTATAAAAATGAGATGGGGCTGATCTACAAATCTCTGCAAACTTAGTGGAAGGCATGCCATGTTCTGGCAAGTTGAACAAGTGTGCTTTGTGCATTGTGTGTTAGTTGGAGGGGGTCTGTAATATACAGTATTTGGCAAGCAATGCATGTAACCCACTGCTGTTATGATTGCATACTTTATTACATGCCAAAGACATTCAGACTCTTTCTTCTGACATTTAGTCAGAATTTAGGAGAATTTACAGCAACTCTTTCAAAGTCTGACCAGTTTTGAACTTATTGAATACACTGTCTTTGCAGATGTTGCACAATACTTCAAAAGGGCTCATCTAAGAACTGTGACAAAAACTCAGAATCGCCCTCATGTATTTTGCAAGTGTGCCAGAATACCAAACATTATGATCAAATGGCTGCACTAAACATGCTGAGCATCAGAAAATACTCATCACTCCATTTATTCACATTTTTAGAAAAATGAAGTATACCGATTTTGGATATTGATTGCATGTTTTTGGTGTCAATGTGATTAATTGATCATTCGCAACTGACCGTGATTCACACGAATGACTTTGTCTGTTGCCCGAGCACAAAAATGATCTCATTAGGGCTGATTGGGCCCAGGTGTCGGGGTGATTTAACCTGTTGGATGTCAAGCCTGATGAAAATCAATGAGGAAGAACACAGAATGAGAAGAATATGCCTCACATGTTAAGAGGACAACACTTTTATGCCATTGAAAGTCTTCATGGCATTAGTTATCAAGTCCTGGGATGTTACTTTCTGCCACTTTTGTGACCTCATTCCAACAAGACAACATTTCAGCAGTGTAACAAGAGCTTGTTATGTTGTCATGTTGTGAGCACACTACTTGGCAGACATCAGCTCCATGGAGTGGTTGTGGAATGAGCTGGCATCTAGGACTCAGAGACCAGTGAACAGATACACTACACACTTGCCCAGGCTTTATAAGAGGACTGGGACAGAATTTCAGAAGAAAACACCTGCACCTGGTCCAAAGCACATGTGACTAATGCTGCATACAACTTGTGTTGCTTCCTCTGGTGGTCACCCATGCTACCAGCCTGTGTCTTTCACAATAGACTCCCCGTTAATGATATAATTTAATCAGCATAATAAAATTAGCTGGCACCTTTTTTTATTGCAGGTCACATGGTCCTAAAAAAAATCTGTCTTGTTCCTTTATGATCTTGGTGAATTTGTTGTCGTCATAATTGATATGTTTCTTTAGATGCTCAGTATATTTTACTTAATCAGAAATAATTACTTAATCGTAAGTTCCAATTCACGATGATTAAAAAAGTTACTGTGCTTGGTTTTCAGTCATAACACCATAAAACAAACACTGCTAAATCACAGTAGATTTAATGGCATATACTATGTAAGTCAGTCACTAGACCTAAAATCATAATTAATTTTTAGTTTTTGATTGTTTAATATAAATATATGGTATGATTAAAATTGTTCTTAATTCAACTATGATATTGATAGAGAATGCATCCAAATATGTATTATGTTTCTTAAACTATTTTGCAATACATAATTAATTATTAAGCCCATGACCGAGACTATGCACACAGTGCCTTACAAATTTGATGAAGCAAGGGGCATTTACCATATCCAAAAATCTGTTATGAAAGAGGATAACAGTGATGTGGAACAAGCCAGATTGGTTCTCCACAGTCAGGTTGGTTACTAGAATCAATTCTGAAAGATATTCACTGTTCTGTTTTGTTATGGTTCTTTTGCAGTTAGACTAAGGAAAGGATATTTCATCTTTAGACTGAGGAAACTGCTCAGAAGTTAAATGGATATGTACTGTCTGCTAACAAAGACATTAAGACACAGGAAGTGATATTGCCGTCATCACACCCCAGCCCCAGGAAATCTGGGAAATGGGTGCTGGAAGTGTGGCAGGAGAAATATAAAGGTTATAAATATGGATGCCAGTGCTCAGGCTCTTGGAATAGAAGTAGCTCTAGGATGACCTTTGTCACTGTTCATCTCTGTGGAGTCCTCTGTTGTGCAATTGGCTCTTTGTTTGACCTTTAGGTCTCTTGTCTAGTTCGTAGTACACTCTGTAGTTCTTTAGTACGGGCATTTTCTTCACAGTTTTTACAAATTTGTTTTAGGTGTTTCAATTGTTCTTAAGGGGAATGGGTGCTCAGCCGCATCAACTTTTAGCTACATTAAGATAAGATCAGGGTGGCACAGTTGGCACCGTGGTTAGCATTGCTATCTTGCAGCAGTGGGGCCAGTTTCTGGAGTGCTGCCTGAGTGGAGTTTTTCCATGTGTTTGTGTGGGTTTCCTTTGAGAGTTCTGCATCCTCCCACAGTCCAAGGTAGGTTAGGTAGGTACAGTAGGTTAACTGGCTAACTGTAAGTAGGTTAACTGGCTTCTGGAAAAACGGATCATGGTGAGAATGTGTGCGTGTTTGCATCTGTCTTTCCTGGGATGGACTGGTATCCTGCCCAAGGTGTATCCTGCCTTGTGCTCATTGCTTGCCGGGATAGGTGGAAGATAAGCTCATAGCTCATCAGATGCTTGAAGAAAGGACTAACAGAAAAGGCAAGACGCAGAACGATTTTGGAAATACTTGTTTGCAAAGTGGGGAAAATATGGCATTCTTTTTGTAATTATATTCAACAGAACTGACTGAAAAAGGAAATAAACTAAATATGTTAATTTTTTTTCTGTACCAAAAACAGATGCATGTTAAAGATAAAGGAAATGAACATCATCCTAACTAACACTATGGATACAACTAGAAAAGATAAGTGAATGAGAGGTTTTAGGTAGCGAGACATGCTACTTACGTGCTGAATCCTTGTCTCATCTCCCTACTGAAATTGTTTATTTACAAGATATTTACTAGAAAGAGTGCTTATGAAATATGCACGATCATGGATGAGTGCAGCTGTGGTAGCTAGCAGTCTGCAACATATGTAAAATTGTCTGCTTCTCGTGTGATGCTCATCATAGAAACACCCACAAAACACCATGCAGAACATCTGAGCAAAACCAAGAAGCCAAGCAGGGAGGCTTCTGTTCCTTCTTACTAAAGGCAGCTCAACTCCAAAAAAAACTGTGATAGAGTGGATCATGGATGGATCTAGAACGAAGAGGTAGACTGATAACTGGAGCAACATCCACCCATTTCTACACCTCTTTAGCCTATACAGGAGAACCGGAGCCTATCCCGGCGAACAATGGGTACAAAGCAGGATATACCCTGAATGGGATGTCAGTCCATCACAGGGTACACAGTGATACAGACACAAACGCACACATCAGGCCAATTTTCCCAGAAGCCAATTAACTTATCAATATGCCTTTAGTCTGTGGAAGGAAACCAGTGCACCTGGAGAAAACCCACATGAACACAAAGAGAACATACAAACTCCATCCAGATAGCAACTGAGGAATTAAACCCAGGGCCCCAGATCTGCAAGGCAGCAATGATAACCACTGCAGCATCACGTCACTCTGCTTTAGCAACACTAAGCGGAAGTGTACAGTAAGTGGAAATATTTAAAGTAAGATCTGAAATATTTGGTGTGTGATGAGTCCCGTTCTGCAAAGGTGGCAGGAAACTCTGAATACAAACAGTGATTTCTGTTTGTTTTTTATTAATTTCTGGATAGATATAAATGTATTTATTTTATTGTTGGTAGTTAAATACAACCTTTAATTTCTTTGAATACATTATTACAAATGAAGGATTGTTATTTGGGATTTCTTCTGATAGGTTTAAACACGTAAGCTGACACAAGATTCCAAATGGGAAGGGTTCCAAAACCACTGTGGCTGGGTTTTTTTGGGGGGGATACTGGATTTCCTGCAGCAGGTGGATGCTGATATCTTAAAGGAGGTGTAGAAGAGTTCTAAAACTGGGCAAACTTCATACGTACGACAATATATTATATACTGTAGGCATACTGGTCTGGAAAGAAAGATTGCAAAATGGAAAAAAAAATATTTCAAAGATTTTTTTAAGACCACCTTTTTCTAGTAGACAGGAAAACCAAAGATGCATTTTGTACCTAGAATTAAGTCGCCAGCAGTGAGTTCTATTTTTCTCTGCAATGTGGTGAGTCTCAGTTTCATCTCCAGATTAATTTCACCTGCTGTAACTTCAAGACTCTCTGTGTCCCACTTATTCAGCTGTCCATTGTCCATTTTGAGTCAAAAAGGGACAAGCGATGAATTATTAAATTTAGGGGGAAAGTGCATTTTAAACAAGTAAGCAATCAAAACACCCACAATGGGAAAGGTGGTGGCAAAATTCAGAATGCGTGAGAAATAAAAACTGAAGAAGCTAAAGAACCATAAATCTAAAGTACAGAAGAAAGCACAGCAATGATCACTAACTCTCTCACTGCCCATGCTGATATTCTATAAGCCTGCTGAGGTAGACCATGGCTAATGTACAGCAAAACATACTGTAGTAAACAACAGTAAAGTAATTATTAAAATCTTGGAAAAGCTTCTAGCAAGGAAGATTCTAATAATGAGTGACTATAGCGAAGCCAAGCAAAAAGGACAGTACAAGCAAGGCAAATTTTAAGAAGGCACAACTCTACACTAACATACCAAGGGGAACTTCAATCTGGCCACCCCTTTCTTAAACAAATGGAGCAACCTCATCGGCATTGCAGACAAACGAGCAGTTGCAGTGAATCTATCAGATGTGTACTGTACAAGCCCGAGAAAAAAAAAACTTTCACTTTCAAACTGTATTAATTCTATAAGCCTGGGGAGATTGCATTGGCTGGGATCCCAGAATCTCCACCAGGCCCTCATGGCTGTCAAGTGCACCAGATTATGACCCAGTGATCCGTTTTCACACTAGGACCCCTGTGCGCCGCAAGAGAAAGACCCCAGCCGCCAGTCGGCAGATGGCTGACACACACACAGCCCGCCAGCATGTCAGAGCGACATCATTAGCAAACAGAAACACGACTGGCGGAGCAGGAGGCCACCACAGTTTAACACTAAAAAAACATGGAGCCATAAACAATTTAAAGGAGCCCTTTGTGGAGTTATTTTTTTTTAACTTGGATACTAATTGTGACCTCACGATTGCTTCCAGCCCCATTTAAAACCACCCAATAAGTGCATGTGGAAGCTATTGAACGCACAGAGGTATTACCATATGCAAAGCACAAGTAGAAACATCTGCACACCTAATCAAACTTATAACAGATATGTTGGAATAAAAAAAATCAGGGAAAGCTGTTTTTTTTTTTGTAAACCTCATTCTATTATTAAAAGGACTAATTGCCTACATAGGAGCATCAGAAAACTCAACGGATAATCTTTTGTTGCTATTACACCGGAGTTAATAATAAGCAATACCAAAGTGATGTTGGATAATTACCAACTGAGAGTTAATGCCTGATGATTTTCACTCATTTTGTATAATTATTATAAAGCAAATCAGCACAACAGAACATGAAAAATTAAATGAGCACAGAGGTCCTATATATAAAAGGTTGACAATGATGGGCCTCTGTTTTGAAGCATGGTACTGTGGAGCCTAAACAAGGATATTTATTTAGATGCAACTTTCAGTAGTTTTAAGACCTCCTGAATACCAATACAAAACAGCAGCTAGTTTTCATGTACCACATAGCAAATTCATTGACTTTTGTTGTTTCCAAGCAGACATAACATGCTCTAATAATGCAGTATCCACAAGCCAGCTTCATTATTTACCAGTAATATTCCCCATGAGTAAATCTTGCTGTTTCGCATACCATAATGCATTTGGTGTGTCTGAAATCTCATAAATAATTTCATTGTGGTTTGTCGAAAGGGCCCTGTTCTATCTTTTAAACTGTACAGAGTTTCCTGTACCAAGTCAAACATCCTGCATTTGAGTTTCAAGATCCACACCAGTGCCAATTGTCATGCAGTATTTGTTTGCTGACAATGATGTTGAGTATTTTAGTATGTTTATATTATAACAACTATAATAATAATAATACAATTTGGCTTCCTGGGATAGGCTCTGGCTGTCTGAATTTGACTGATTTGGAAAAAGTGGATAGAAAATGGCTGGACTGATGAATAATTCAATTTGATTTCTAAACACTTTTCAGTAACCTAAAAGTTAATCTGACAAACCGGGCTGTGACAAATCTTTTTCAGACACTTGTTCCATTCTCTTTTCAAGGCTTGTACCTTCTCTCTATGGAAACGGACTATAGCACCAAGGAGACAAGACACACCTCTGGTCTGATATTCAGCCATTTCCTCCTGATGATCCTGCATCTGGAAACCACCAAGAAGTTTCTGCAGAGAATTCGTATTCATATGCGACAATTGTAAGCACTTAGAAAAGAGATTTAATAATATCTGAACCCAGCTTCATGTTACCGGGTAATTAGAAATCATATTGTCAACACTGGCAAATATGTTATAGTGTTTTTAATATTAAATATATGTAATATTTTGTAATATAAAATATTAATACCTTTAATTCTTTAAAGCACAAAGGGAAAAAAAAGATACTGAATCTGATACCATAAATCCAGAATATTTTTTGCAGGTGTAGCTGAGGTGTTAGGGTTACACTTTATGCTTTCTTCAACTGACAATCGCTCAAGTTGCTCGCACAGTAAGAAGAAAAAATATATATAAATGCACTGAAACATGCAGGCATGCATCACACACCAAGTGTCGAGTCTGGGCTCTCTGCTTGCATCCTGTGGTAGAAGCGACTCCCTGTGTTTCGTGGACTAATGTCACTGGCTGTTGTAAATCCATTTGCTATGACATATGGCTAACATGCGTGACATGCTATGCCCTGTCTGGCGCTATGACTTACTGCCGTGTTTCAGCGCCTGCAGCCGCTGCTACAATGGGAGGGGTGAGGAAACACACAGCAGAATTTATGCCTGGAGACACTAGCAGACTCTGGATTAGAGGGGTAATCAATCTCACTGCGAACTGAAGAAATGAACACAGTGCACTCTGTTTGCAGACAAGCGCGAGGAGGCAGGGGTAAAGGGGAGAAGGCAGGGGAAAACAACGAAAGATCAAATCATCCTTTCCCAGGCTGCAAAGGTGAGTCGTGTCCCTTGAAAATGTAAAAGAACGGGCTTCTCCCATCAAGACCACCGAAAAATGCACTCATCTGAATGGATGTTCCATTGCCTGAGAATATCTCCCAAAGCTCTGCTCAACAGCAGGGGCTTTGGTTACCTCTGTGTTTTTCTCTGTGTTTAACTCTCAGTTACTAAATTTCAATCTTAATTGAACATATAGGGGCCTTAGACCTTTTGTCTTCAGCTCCACAGAAGTTAATATCTCATTTGCTATAAACCTGTACAGGGATCTAATAGACTATAATTGTTTAAGACCTGCAAAACAAAAAGAGGTCAAATTAAGCAATTTATTACATAACCTACAGGTACAATTAACTGTAAGAGCTCATTAGAGATTAAGACTTGAAGACAAAAGGGCAATGTAGGACTTTTTCAGTCAAAGCAATGTACATGTAAAAAAAGTCAGAAATTTCTGTGACAGATAAAGTTCTCGGTATAAACATATGATAAAGGCTCTGGAGGATTTTCTTTTTGAATCCTATTTTGTGGCTAGTGCTAAACACAATCCCACAAGGGCATGTTAATTGTTAATTAAAGTTGTTGCATCCGAAGGGAGCGGCATCACAAAGAGAGACCCCTGCTCAATACCTATACTGTAACAAAGCTGTCCAATTCAAGCTGATTGTGTGCAATAGAAACATCAAGAGGCTCTTCAAAAAGGAAATTAATTTTGCCAACATTTTAAGTTAGGGGAGTATTGAGCAAGCCAAACAAAAATGCAACAGGAAGCAGAATAGACATTTTTACCCATGTATTGTCAGAAAGCAGTTCACGCCTGGTAAGGGCTGCAGTCAAAAATATATCTTAAAAGCAAGACAGGATAACACTCTTGAAGGCATGGTAGTCCATCTTTACCTGGGTCAATTATTTCAATTTTATGCATTCCTTAATCTAACCAATGAATTTGTATTCACTTCCTAGACTCCCAGTCTGAATACACTTATCTTCATGGTAAGCCATGCCTTGATTATTGACACTTTATGAGCTAATATACTGCAGCTTTTCATAGGCCTAATCAGACACAGTATCAGCTCAGTGAGATCACTTCACTGAAATGCTAGGATGAGCTTATTATTCAATCACCCTTCTCTAATCACATTAATTACCACCAGTATGCCAGTATGTGTAGCTACTCCCAAAAATAGCTGGACGCACATGATGGCATCAAGAAGCAAGGTTTCGCCTTGCTTTAGTTCTCCAATAGCCAAGTCATCCACTCCAGCTGAGCACTTCCCCCGGTAAGCAACCTAAACTCCAGCCTGTGGTATTGCTACAGCACAGCGATACCAGATGATAACCCCTAAAGTAGGTGTCTTGATAATCCCTAGTTATCAAGAACCTGCAAATTATTTTTGAAACTGGTAAGAATGAGCCAAAGGCTCTGTTATTTGGCTTCCTCTGCTATTAGGAAAGTAATTTGGAACTACATGTGGTCATCCCTTCATGGTTTCAGGGGACACACATGGTGCTCAGAATATAAGAGGTCACCCCCTTTCCCTCCCAACTACCCATCCATCATTTTCTTTATTCACTACAGAGTCATGGGGGAGCTGGAGCCTGTCCCGTCAAGCAACGGGCACAAGGGAGGGTACACTGGGATGCCAGTCCATCACAGGGGCAGACTCACAGACACAAATATGCTCACACTCACATCAGAGCCAATTAAACTACCAACTTGTATCTGGACTGTGGGAGGAAACTAGAGCAACCAGAGCAAACCAGATAACCACAGGGGGACATACAAACTCCACACAGACAGCACCCCAGGATTTGAACCCAGGGCTCCGCTGCTGTGAGGCAGACCTGTAGCCCACTGTGCGACTGTGCCACCCCCAACTATATTAGATGCAAAGATGAAAACATCTGTCTAGGCTTCGGACAACTCAATTTTCTTTTCTGCTGTTTTGTCAGTGAAATCATTCCTCTCAATCACAGTGTTTGCATTGCCTCAAAGGCTGCAAAGTTCTTTATGACCTAATTTTGATTAAGAAATAAGAGATTCAGCGTGCCTTAGACATGCACAAACCTGCAGAGGCAGTGTGTACGCCTGATGGTATGGGCCATATCACAATTTATTTCACTGCCATAACCACTAATATAGAAGACTATATAATTGCACTTATTTAAACAACATAACTTTCTATTGTTTTCTGAAAGTCTGAAAAAACTACAAAAAAGCAAAAATGAAGAGAAGAAAAATCCCCATGGGCCTTTTTTAAGGATAAATGAAATAATTAGAATCTTCTCCCTTGTGACTTCCTTTCTAGGGAAATAATTAGGTTTTGTTATGCTGCTGTATATTTTTATGTCTTTTTAATTTTTAATTAGCTAAGCTGTACTATGTGTGTTCAATTAACAGTGAAATGCGAATTTGAACATTTTGGGATGCAGTTCCACAGTTTGACAACAGGGTACCACTGTTTGCTATGGATAAAACAGAACAAGAATGCTTCAAAATATGAGGCAACAAGCCTCAAACTCTTGACTTAACTGCGCTGAGAACTCCTGCAGACATGAGATTTGTGCTGTCTGGGGGGCTTTTGAATGATTCCCAGCCGCAAAAGGGTCATAGTCTACAACAGGGGCAGCAAACAGTCCATAAGCAACCAGGTTTCATCTCAACAGCATGTAAAAAGGAAGTGAAAGGAACACTTCAGTCTAGGAACAAGAATAAAGGTTTCTGACTGATGAGCAACTGTACTGGAAAATAAGAAACTGCTGGAAACCTGTAAAGTCTGCTGAAATGGTCACCATCAGGAAGGCAATAACTGTGAGGGGGACACTTACCTAATGTAACAGAGTGAACACGATTTCTCATCAATACCGCTGAGCGTTGGAGAAACTACTGCTGTTTATTTTGCACTCACAACCACCTCCGTCTGAAGTACAAAATCCTCACAATCCTTAAAATAAAGTAAAGACAAATAGTTTTCGCGTGGAAAGTGAATAGTACAGTGACTTGTTCAGCACCAAAAAATGTTCCTTTCTGTTTCCTCTTTCACGACCTCATCCCTGCTTCCTCCTTGTCCTGTTGTCCCACTTCCACCGGCTCAACAGGCCCTCTTCCATGAGCAGACCGCCCCTGGGGGCTGTGTTCTTCCTAGCCCTCTCTTTTTCCCATCCTCCTCTGGAGGGAGGTGACGTTAGTGTCTGCCTGCATCTCTGTCACTCATGATGCCGGTTGCAAATGCCTGAATTGTCATTGCTGGCAATGTTCTCAGCAATAGAATGACATGTGTAGGCTGGAAACAGCAATGTTGTCAATGTGGCAGCGGTTCCTAATTTCCAAGCAGATAAACCAACCAGAGAAGGCAGGTCTCTCGCTCTTGCCTGCAAACTGTGAGTGAGATTCGTTAAGAAAGGCATGCCAATTACTATACAAGACCACTGGGTCCCTATCACTACACACAAGAGCAAATATCTTATAATGATTCCATTCATTCACCCAGTACTCAACAGTAGTGACAAAATCCAGCACTCAGGATCCCACATTCCAACAATCCTGATCCAGAAGAAAGTGGTGTAAATGATCAGGAATTAACATCACAATTTGTCAAATAGATGCAAACGGTTCACTCAGGACAGTGTTTGTAGAGCCTTTTAGGGCTTGTATGACAGGACTCAAACTGAAGAAAAAGTAAGCACATACACGGTAGAAGACTTCTATTTACTCAAAAACAAATCCCACCCCTCCAGCAGTGGTGAGGAAAGAACTGATCTACCAGTGTACAAGGTGTTACAGTATGTGTGCATAAATGTTAATGGACATATATTAAATCTGTGCTCCATCTCAACGTTACAGAATTGGAAAAGCCCAATTGTAGACACATTCAGTTTCCTATA
Organism: Lepisosteus oculatus; assembly: GCF_040954835.1. Classification (NCBI taxonomy): domain Eukaryota; kingdom Metazoa; phylum Chordata; class Actinopteri; order Semionotiformes; family Lepisosteidae; genus Lepisosteus; species Lepisosteus oculatus. Next base: position 12,028,597 of record NC_090706.1, on the reverse strand, counting down.
GTTTAAATCTATAAATGTTATAAATAATATAAATATATAATGCTGCACACATCAAATTTAATAAAAGTATTAGCTGTTTTCCAACATTACTAAATTCATGTTAAATAAAAGTGATTTGTATGTAATTGCAGTAACAGGCTTCAAAGAGTAAAAACTCCAAAATAAAAATGTTCAAAAGTTCATTCTTAAGTGCTTTTTTTAGATATAAAACTTCTAAAAACTGAATATAAACAAAAAGGAGTCAAGGCAAGCATTCTGCTAAGGTCTGCGCTGCACAACGAAGATAAAGTGAAATTAATGGAGAGGTCTGTGACCCCTCTGATAGTTTTAAATGGCTGGCAATTTAAAGTTGAGCGCAAAGCAAAATGAATTGAAAGCCTACCCCTGACCTTAACTGTTGATTAAGTTTAGTGTGGTTGACAAATTTTAAGAAAAGAAATGGTAATTTGACTGTTTGTTATTATCATTTAAGGGATGCATTTTCATAAATCCACATCAATTTGCATCCCTTTCCTTGCAACCAATTACTCCCACTCCACAAAAAGTAACAGCTTATATACAGTCATAGCCTGTGTCATAGCAATGCTCAGTGCTAGTTAACCTGCAGCCTGAACACATTAGTGGCACAAAGGAGCTTTTATGTGACTCACCTTTTAGTTCAATTGCCCTGCCCAGTGTGAAAAATCCAGATCAGATAAAATCAAACTCAATTTAGAGTAATCAGTCTTATTCCCAATTCTCTGCACTGATACACAGTATGGACAGTACGTACCCCGAGACTGTGGAATAAAAACTCTCGGCTTTATTCCCACATTAACATTGACAACCTCACCATCAGCACAACAGAATAAAAAACATGTTCATTAGCAGAAAATATTCCATTTTACATTACTGACATTTCCCACATCCCACACCCGAAGAGGCTCCTCAGCCGAAAAATTGTGTTTTTGTTTCTCTCTTTTTACTTTTCAGCATTGGGTTGACTTCCACTTCTTCCGCTGCAGGTTGCACCTTCTTAAACCTCTTAAAACACTACAGGAAAACATTACAGGAAAAGAAAACATATAGGAAATTAATGGGAAAAAAAGCTAATTTGTTAAGGAGATTTAGTCTACAGTTCTATACTGTACATACTAATGCAATTTAATAAAATATCTCTGCTCGAGAAAAGCACAAAAGATTAAATGATATTATAGCATCATTCACTCAAATGAAGTATTTCAGATTATTTCCTTGAAGAATCTCTGTGATATGAGTGCCAGTTAAGTTTCTGTTTTAACATTGTACCAAGAAGATTAGAAGCTAGGAGAGGCATACAAATGCGTTTAAAATATTATAAACTGCAAACAACATACACCTAACACCTGTTAGAGAAGCAAGTGAAACACCTTTTTTTTCTGATTTGTACATATTCGCTTTCCTGGAAGCAACAGCCTTCAGAACTGGAAGCAGTTGCACATAACTGAAACAAATAGCCCCCTGAAACCATGAAAAATGGATCTTTTATGAATATTCAACAAGAAAAATCTGTATTTCTCATTTTCACCTTTTTTTCCCTTTACAGCAGCATTTCTGTGCTGCATAATTAATGAGAAAGTATGTGTGAACATGTTTGTGTGGCAAAATAAGATATTTCCATTTACAGGGGAAAATAACATTAGAAAAGAGCATGGAAAGTCTGATTAGAGGATGTTAAATGGGCTGATTTGAAGTAAAAAGAACATATATCTTTATTTGGTATAAAACAATGATCCCACAGTCTCATTTCCTATAAACAACAACAGTAAGACAACTACTGTAGGGCATCTCACTCATACTCATGGAGGTCATTTATGTATGAATTGCATTTTTCAATATAATTTCTGCATATAACAAATTGGAAGTTATTATCTGTGTACAGCACTGTAAAGTACATTTATGCTTAGTGATGCAAACGCAGTGTATTTTATATTTTATTTATATTTGTCATCCTGTTATTTCCAGTTCAGTCTTACGCATTTTACCAGTAATTGACAATTCGACCTCTGAGGACAGAAGCCAAAGACAATTCGTTTAGATATAAGAAAAGACTATATGCAAGTGAAAGAAAAAATAGTCATTACACAGAAGAATGACAAATGATTTGGTTTCTGCACTTCTCCTTTTACAAGTGTTTTTTTTTCTCTTCCACATGTCATCCTGATAAAATACATTCCCAGAGAAGTACGCTGCACTCTCCATCATAATTATTTAATATCAAAGATGGGTATTTAAATTTAGATATTATTAAATAACCAACATTAATGGAATGTCAATCAGACGTATTAATATTATGCAGCATGTGAGTAAGATTGGCCATTTGTAGCCAATTCTCTATCTGTTCAGGCAATTTAAGTGAACTCTCTTTTCCACTTGTTATGAATTCAGTTCCTTGTTTCTCCCAGCAGAGCGCTATTAAGAAGTGTCCTGGTGGTTCTTCTTTTGTAAATGTTTCCTGATCCTGTAATTTCCCAGATTTTCTTTTCCTTGACTTTAAAATGCAATGTGCACTATTTGCCTTGGAGAAGACAATAAAGTTAAAAGCAATGAGATTGGAAGCTGTATATTTTGCACTAAAAGGGAGATGTTTTTTTTCCAAAGATACGTACAGTAAATACCCCGAGGACTAGATTTACTAGCCTAGAATAACTTGTCAGCTTTTGATACATACAGAAGTCATGCAGAAAATAGCCTAGACAAATTCATGCATTTCTGATGCTTGCAAAACTAGAAGGAAGGAAGAATCTATGGTCCATGATTGCCAACATACATGAAACTAACTCCTGCAAAACATTCCTTCATTGCTGTTCCGCAAGCTTACTCCTGGTGCATTTTTCTGCCCTTGTTCAGATTAAGTCAATTTGCCACGTCCTGATTCTAAGCTGCAGGAGACAGCTAATGTCACCAGGACAAATCTGTTTTGTCCTCTATGAGAGTAAAGATTTTTTAAGACAAAGAGTTTTTTTAAGACACTGCTCAGTTTTGATTACAGCAAAAGAAACAAAAACACAGCTCCATCCTCAATCCTATCTTGTGCATTTCAGCACCATGGAGAGAACTTATTTGTGCTATCTTCCCAAGCTTTCACTCCATTCCCTTTGAAAATGTCTTTCGGCATTTACTGAAAAGGACACGTTCATTTTATTAGGGGTTTTGTTGTGTTTTTTACCAAAACAATATTTTCCCATGTGTTGGTAGCTCTTGACAGATTACGAAAACCAAAAGATCGGCTCAGACCACTTTGCTCCCACAATTTTCTGCAAAATGAGATTTAAGAAAATTTAAAAAAATGGCAATCAATCATTTTCATTTCATTTTCAAAGGATTAGAAATCCTGGGTAGCCTTTTATGATTTTCAGAGTCGATTATAATTTACCTCAAAATAAAGTAGAAAATGCTGTAGAAACAATATAACATGGATAATAGAGTTTACTCAACATGGACTGTAGGTGGCTGTAGCAGCACTGGCTCAGAATCTAACCTCTGTAATTGGTTAAGATCTGCAAGATATCATTGTGTTTTTATCAGTACTTTGTACTGTTTAACTCAGCACTGTAACACTACAAGGTAATGGAAAAAACAGTATAATATATAATATATATACTTAATAATAGCAATGAAGACCTAAACGGTGTTTAGGTCTACCAAATTTACTGACTGTTACAGCACTACAGTAGCTTCTTGTTGCCTGAATTTCATTTCTCTTTGATGTCATTTTATCCACCAACAGCTGTTTGTAAACAATTGAGACTAGTGTCTGTAGTGACACATTAGCCAGGTCTGCTGTTGCTTTCAACAATGTGCCAAAGGATTAACAGTCATGTGCCTTGTAACATCACTTGCAGCACTTCCCATAGCACATCCCACTGAGGAAAAGATACAAGTTCTTAAGCTTTTGGCAGGGTAATATATGTTAGAAACATTTAACAAGTGGCAACATAGTGAAGAGCACCCATATAAAGTATAACATCACATAATACCTTATAATACTTCATCTATCCCCTTGGTACATGTGGGGTCACCTCTTGTGTGGAACTGTATGAGCTGCAATCACTTGGTATCTTATACAATTCAGAAGAAAGTAGGAACAAATGACAGCCAAATACAGTACTTGTCATTTGGCTTTAAGATTTTTGACATATTGAGTGATGCTTTTAAGATTCTTTTCTTTTTTTGCTGACAAGGGTTTCTTTGTAAATATTTCCAATAAATATTTCACTCATGTATTTGGGCAAATATCACCAGGGCTAAACGGTGGCTCTCTCCCCCAATTAAGATGCAGCAGGTGACACTCTTGCCAGACACCGTCTCCGCCTAAAAGGTCACTCTCTTCCAGCTGATAAATACAATCCTATACACAAATGCACCCAACTGGGAAATGACCTCACCTAGCTGGCATTAGCTGCAATTCCAAAGCCTTTTCTCACTTTCTATAGGTTGATACGGATAAGGTACACTGACCATCTCTCCACGTTGCTGTGAGTTATCACTCCTGAAATGCCAACAGAGCTCACTGAGAATTACTTGCAAAAATGTTTAAATTCCCCGTTCTGACAGGTTTCCTTCATTTAACACAAACATACTTTTCCTGTAATGATTAGAGGGCTTTTCAGCAAACATACTATCCAAATGTCTGATCTATTCAGGAAATAAAACATAAACAGGTCTGAGCCTGGTCAGTAAACTGCTCCGAGATGCAGTCTTGACATAAGGTACCACATAAATTATGTACTGTAATTTATTAGTGAAAGTGTACTTAATAGCCTTTACTATTTTTTTGTGTTATTACAAACCTTTTGACTTTTATTAATACATCTTAGTTTGGTTAAGAAAAAAAATTAAAATATTACATTTACTTTCATCTGAATCCTCAAAAACCACAACAGCTCAAGCTGAACTATAAAGGAGCCAATATGAAGTGGCATCACAACTAGTTCATCAAATGTGACTGACATCTTTGTCTAGTGTTTCTTCATTAACATCATGTGTTTCTCTGTTTTCATCCATAAAGCAGCTACTCTTTATACTACAAACATGTCTAACAGGAAAAACTGTAAAGCAAAATTGCTAAGAAGATTACGACGGAATTGTGTTTCAGCTAAGAGCAGAACAATGCCAAGGACCTAAGACTTTTGCACAGCAGTGTCTCGGAGTGGGAGACCCCTAAGGAAAAGTAGATTTCTACAGGATCAGAATTGAATGTGTGTCTGTCTTGGACCAGACATTTCAAACCAGTTGCCCAGTATAGTGCCTGAGTGATGCCATATGAGGCACTGTTCTTCAGATGAGAAAGTGTTGATTAATTGCAGTGGTTTCAGATCGCATGGAGAAATGTGTAAGAGCAGGTCCAACTAAATCCCAGTACAAGCTTATTCTATAAAGCCTGACGTAATTTCTTTGTTTGGGGAGGAGTTAATACTGGTCATGGGCTCTCCCTCGTGCTCTCACTATGTACAACCAGAAAGGACAGTGTCCCTGCAAGTACTCTGACCCTTCTGATGGTGTCCCATTGTGTGAAATTACAATTTTAGTTCATATTTTATTCACAGCCTGATAAAAGGGAGACAGTCAGTACCTGGTAGAAGGAGCATTTTGAAGAGAAATCAAGGTTAGGGTCATCAAGAGTATATTCAATTCTATTCCACAATACACAGTCAGATACAAGCTTGGAACTTTATCGAAATGTAAAGAGGTGATGAATAAATGCACAATAATGTTTACTCGAATGAATAATGAAGAAATGAAGAAAAGCAAAACAGAAGAAGGTGGAATCCCCACTGGAATGTTTAAGCGTGATGGATAGGAACTAACACAAAATACTAAAACATCTCCATCCTCCCATCATAGAGATCTGCAATGAAGACATAATCTGAAGTGAGTTTGAAGATACCATGATTGGGACAATCATCAAGAAAGGGGATTAATCTGACAGAAAATTACAGGCAACTGGAAAATCAGAAGTGCAGCGATGATGCTCCAGTATGAGCCCTAACAAAATGGATCCCTGTAGATTTGTCCAAACATTTACTGAGGCATACAGAAGTGAAGATGGGACTCATGAGAAGACAGGACTTACACAAAAACCTTAGAAAATCATAGTTCTTGATCAGTAAATCCCAAAAACACACACAGCGGCACCATCCACCAAAGAGAAGCCTCAAGAAAGTGGAGCACTTGCATACCTTGGGAGTTGTCTCTCACTGAAGGCCGTTATTAGTGATGATCTCCCGGATCACCTGAGATCATAGCATGGTAATCAAACCAAATTGATGGTCTACATTCAGTCATCACTCTTACTTTACTGTACAGGGATGAAACAAATACTGCAAGCAGGAGGCACTTAAAATGACTGGAGTCACAATACTAATATTAATAATATTTGTGGAAGATTGGATGTGTCGAGTGGCAGGACAGACACCCCAACATCAGTGTTCTCTCCCACAAGCACTGAAGCTGTGATCATAGACCGGGAGCTCTGCTGGATTGGTCATCTTTATTTATATGGCTGATAATCGTGCCAAAAATACACTTCGTATCATTTATAGGATCTCTGCCAATGAGATTATGTTTGTGAGGCAATTGGTAGAAAAAAATAAAGCACATTCTTTTTTAATTCACAGAAGAAATGTGATATAGTTGGGACTGAAAATGTATATGAATTCAAGTAGGTAGCTGCGTCTGCATGTGTGGGCTGCAAAGGAACAACTAAAGGTTTATTCCATGCAGAAAAGAGAAGAAAAGAAACACAATGTTTCGGCTGTGGAGCCTTCCCAAAGGAGTCAGCTGAAGAAGGCTCCACAGTCGAAATGCTGTGTTTCTTTTCTTCTCTTTTCAACATGGTATAAACCTTTACTTGTTCCTTTGCATCGTATTTTAATAACATTTTCACAGTCCCGTATATGTCAAATTTGCCATTTACAGTATCTGCAGGTACTATAAAAGTATGAATGACCTGCTATTGCACACACAGTCATGAAGACAGCCAATTGTAGCCTAGTCAGGTAGTGACGCAAAGCCTATTGGTAAGCATGTTTCTATACACAAAAACATGTTATTTCACAAGAAAGACCTGGATCACACTGTGCATGTGTGGCTTTGGAATCCAGGTCATGTTACTTCAAAAAGGGTGGTGATAGTGTGTTACCAAACAGACACAAATTCAACTGGTTGAGCCCCAAACTGCTACACAATGGTACCAAATATCTATGACTGTCAACTGAGAGTGTCATTCATAAATAACAACATCATGATGTACCATGAAAAATGAATTCAGAATCAAATGAACATCTTGTTTACTCATCATCTTCTTCTCCACTGCAGATGGGTTGTGGGGGAACTTTTTCTGCCACGTTTGTTTATTGTTCAGATGTTCCAGGTGTCTGTAGTGACACAGGTAAAGAAGGAGATACCCAATCCAAAGGATGAGATTTGGTTCCCTCTTTACTCAAATTTTCTGTATAGTTTTTTAATGTAAAAGGCATTATAAAAAGTGTTACAAAGGCTCCGCATTCATAGGAATATTGAGAACTGACTGAACAGCCAATTACTTTAATGTTTGCAGAAACAGAATCACCTTTATGCACCAAGTACATTTCATGTACAAGGAATTTTCTCTGGTGTGCTTGGCACTATAAAAACATTCCACATATATCATACACAAACAAGACAATAGACAACATTAAAATAGTGCACATATAACTAGGAATTCTAGTGAAGCAAAAAGACAGCCCTAGGAAAGATGCAAATACCAGGTGGTTCTGGTTTCAATAGACTGATCGTGTCTTCCCGAGGAAGATTATGAAACAGGTAGTAACCTGGGTGGGAGGGGTCATCAAAAATCTTTACTGCCCACTTCTTTGCTCTGGAATTGTACAAATCGCAAATGAATGTGCAGCCACACAATCCTCAACAGTCTGTAGTCTTTTCAAATTTTGTCTGAAGAGACAAGAGACAATTATTTTGCTATTCATGCTGTTTGTGAAGAGGTCAGAATGACTCTGACTGAAGAGATAATCACTTGAAACTGAAGAAGAGTAATAATTTCTAGAGTAATCTGTGGGAAGAAATGGAAGAAACAGATTTTCTCACTGAGAGATGTTTGGAGATTTTCATTGTGAGCTCTAATCAAGTGCAGCAATGCTCTTCATTAAAACTGAAAGTGTAGCTTGATTGCAAAATTGGAAGGAAATAGAAATTAATACTGGGGAAAATCAACACATACAACTGCACTAGTCAATCATTTTGTTTAGCTTCTCAAAGTATACAAAATTTAAATGTCAGTTCATAGTTCTACAGAGCACTGTATCATAAATCTTTAAATATTAACAATAATCACTTCTTTTCCTGATAGAGTTTGATATATTGGGTTATTATATCAATATTGATATAGTACAACACTATTCGTAGCATTTCTTATAATTAAGGATTATAAAAGCGATAAAAGACTAGAAATTAATGTCAAAAATTACCCACACCAAGGAATGTAGTTTATCTGAGTAGCATCACTAGGGAATATAGCGCACCTGGATGTAAATAAGGCAGAATGTACATTCTGAAGGTTCCTAACAATTTTAAATTCTCAGTAAGAACGAAAGGTGTTAAAACAAACAAATGGCACAGGAACCCAATACTAATAAGAGAATAGAGGAGATGTCGTTGAATATACAATATTATAATATGTGGTGCAGTAGCTCTTCAAACAGTGTGTTCACATTCTAGTTCAGGCCAACATCATTATTCTGAAGATGAATGTTCCCGGAAGCTATATAGCACACTTAAAAGTAATCTCTGTGGGGAAAAAAACAAAACAAAACAAATGCAGTCTAATGGCTCAACACAAACCCTAAGCACTGTAATGTACCTTTCAGTGTCTTGATAAAAGAGCAACCCAAGCCCATGAAGTTCTGTCAGGTCTCATGAAAGACAGCCAATCACTGTCTCCAAGTGATGGCACTTCTCCACAGCTCATCACGGAGACACTAGCCTCACCTGCGTGATACATAGAATCGTGTCACAGTAAAAATGTGCCTGTCAACATCTGCTATCAGGCCATCTACGGTAGATATTGTAGCGGCGCTACGTGTCAGAAAAGACACCTGCTTCAATCAAATAGTAACCAAGCGCGATCCTTTGGATATTGCGTCATGGAGGTGACTGTTTTGAAAGGGTTTGTGTGTGCTTGGTGTTGGGGGTGATGGGGGAGGCGTGCAATTTTGATTAGCAATTTGTTTTCTTTTAAAGGAAGTATCATCCTTTTGTCACCGTTATGGGTCACCTCTTCCCATCTATGCGCAAGGAGCAATGGTCTTGTCAGCTCCAATGGAATATGGCTTGATGGCTTGTCAGGAGCAGGTGCCTTTATTTTATTTCCTCCCCCACCTCCTCCTTTTGTTTCATGCATAAGCCAGCCTCCCTGTTTCTTTAGCTGAGCATATACCTGGCAGCAATTAATGGGACACTAGTTTCCTTTCTCCGGGGCAAGGCCTGTTTTCTCCAATTCTCCAAATCGGAGCAGGTATTCATCCTGTCAGATTTGTGCCGCCCGCAACACAGGCCTCAGAAATAACTGGCCTTGGCAGCTGCTGCCAATTCACCTACTGAAGCGGCCTCCTGTTCTGCTTTCGGCAAGCGAGGTTAATGCTCCAAAATCACCTGATAACAGAAATCCGTTGAGCGAAGCCACAGGGATCTTTTGAGGCTGCTTCATTTTTTTTTTAAAAAGAGGAAAAGAAGCGCTCTCTGTCTTCTCCTGGGAACGCGCTGCGGCTCCATCAATTGGAACGCTGCAAACTCCTCAACGCCCCAGCAGACCCTCCCGGCGTGACAGGCTCCTTTTGCACCACCACCTCCCACAGGGATTTCCACAAGGGAGCAAGCACCAACTAAAGGGGTAAAAAAAGAACATTGTTGCATTATGACAAACAGACAGCAAAAAAAAAATCTTCCTACACAGCCAGTGGCAAGGATTCTGAAAGGACAAGGGTTACGGAGGTCAAAGAGTATCCCAGGCTGCTTCTAAAGCACAGAGCTATTCAAACAGGTTTAGAGAGGGTTGTCCCTCTGCCCATGCAAATAGTTTGGGCTGCTAAAACACTTAAGTATCGTAGTGCAGTTAAATATAACAGAAGCATTTTGCAGAATTTGAATATCCAGAGCTCCCGAAACAAAATGAGACAGGCAGTAACAAAGGGTAAATCTGGACATTTCTCTTGGTTTTCGAGCACATTTCCAGATGAGGCTTAAAAGCTTTGAAAGTGACCTAAAACCAAGCACCTCCTGTTTCTTGGTCCAACCCTACAAGATAGTCGAGGCAAGGTCAGATCTGGCTGTGATTGCTTCTGCCTGGCTCTCTGTGACTCAGACGTACAGTATCTCTGCATCAAAAAGTTCTCACTCGAATATGGCAGCACCCAGTATGTAGCGACTCTTGAAATGAGGACTGAAATTTCTCAAATCTGAAATTTAGCCCCAGTCCCTTTGCATCCATTAAAGTGAGGGAAGCTTTGAACCACAAGGCTGGCAGCAGTGAAGAAAGAAAGTCTCTTAGAGGAAAGTAAGTTAAAATACCATGGCCACAGTGACAACAAAACACATATCTTGCAACCATGCACATATCGCCATGTCCTGTAAAAGTAGGAAGAGAAAGATGAGGAAAAGATTAATATCACCTTGTCTTGCCAAATCTAATAGTTGCTTAAATAAAGCAGATGTTGATGATGATAATGTGTGCAGTTGTATAGTCTTTATAGTGCCCACTTCTGCTCAGCTATGCATACATTTCTCATCTCCTAATGACCCTTTCGCACATCTTTCCTCACACCACTCCATCCACAACTTCTCCACCCTTGCAGCAGCTCCCTGGCTCATTACTGGCAAAATAGGGGAGGTCCTGTTAGTGTCCACATTACAGTCATGTTGCTTTTTCCTAAGCCAGGTGAGGTACTAGAAGATGGGCCCTAGGTGCAGTTCTGGACTTGGGTTGCTACAGTATCTGTATGATATTTATGTCGTCACCATGTTTGTGTCAGTTTCTTCCCATAGTCCAAAAACATATTTGTAGATTACTTGGCTTCTGAGAAAATTGGCTCTAGGTGTGAGTGTGTACATGTGTCTGCCCTGCACTGGAGTGGTATCCAGTGCTTCCTGGGATAGGCTCCGGCGCTCTCACGACCCTGAATTGGAAGAGCAGTTAGAAAATGGATGTATGAACTGCAGTAACAGAATAGATATACATATATTTACAGTGTGAGTGTGCTATGCATGCATGCAGCCTAATCATTCAGGATAACCACTGAAAGCAATGGATTGTAATCAGACCCCCAGAGCCAAGATTTATATTGTGCTTTCACTATCATTATTAGTAGAAACAGCAGTAGAAGTAATTGTGTTAGATTACGTAGTGACAGAAGAAGTGATATAATTTACCTTTTACAGGGAGGTACACAAAAATTTTAGCACTTTGTGATTACTGAGTAAGTCTGTCATTTCATATCCCAGAATCTGGTTGTCTTGCACCACAAATCTTTTACATTACATTGTTACATCTAATTCTATTTGCATCTGTATCCCCGTTATTCCATGTGCAAATTGAACCTGATGCATTCTCTCATTTCTGTTCCCCTTGGAATTTACACCACATTGGTGGCAACAGCTGGGAATGGTGTATGTATGGAAATTGTCTTTGCAATATGCATTCATTCCTCTGCAAACCGGGTCCTGCTAAAGTAATATTACCTTATCTGTTCTGTATACCTCAGGTCTCAGACCTTGATAGACACTCTTAAAAGCAATAATGAAATCAATATTTAAACTTAACCATGACTCTCACTATAATGTTTACATGGAACTTGATGTAAATATCTGGAATGAAGGTACAGTAGATGTGTGACGAAGTGTGTTTTTAATTACGTATTTAATATTATGCATTAATGAAGTTACACTATAGATACCATAGGTACTTGAACACAATATTTTACAGAAGCAACATGTAATGAAAGTTGAGATTTAAGTCAAGATTTTGAAATCATATCAGAAGTGGTACTGATAAGGTCTTTAAATGTTAGCGCCAAGCATTTCATCCAAAAGAAAATAATACCAAAGACAGCACTCTATTAGTCAGATATGTACAATTTACAAAATGTCCTAAGAGTTTTGTACTGCTCCTAATTAGAGTAGTGACCATGCATTTGCTCTATAAATAAATAGCAGGCCTTGGTTTCCACCACGTAAAACATAAGGATAAGAGGAATCTTGCTCATCAAAAGAAGTGCAAGCAGTCTAACATTAATTACAAATTGGTTCTGTGTACCGTTAAAGTATTTTTGATAATTTTCTTTAATAATACGAATAACAATTTTTCCTAGCGCAAAACTATAATTCCTTGTCGAAAATCTTCCTTAGTGGCATTAAAAATTTACCTGCAGCGTTTTCTTTTTTTCAGACAAATTACATTACGGTGCTCTAGTCTGACATTACTAATGTAGTTCAGGGGACACTCAATTAACTAGGTTAATAGTCCTTCGGATGACGGTTCTGAGAATGCTTGAGTTGTACAAGGGTTAATTTTGTTCCTAGCTCCCTAGAAGCTCCAACCTTCTGATGTGGGGGGGAAAATGAGAGAGAGTTGAAACAAATAGCTGTGTTGGGAGCAACGTGCGGCCTTCGCTTAAACAGAGCTATAAATCATTGCCCTGACACCGTCTGAGAATGAACGAATGCTGGCAGGCCTGAGCTCCCCTCCAGGCAAACTCTACAAACACTCAGTGTATCTGTAATGAAACACCACATAGACTTGCCCACACAGATATTAACCCCATCTTTGTTGGATCCCTTATTGTTTTCAGAACGCCGTCCCAAATAAATGAGTGAAGGAGTTCAAGCCCCATTTTTGCTTCGACCACAAGAATTCAACTGGGGTTGGAGAGGAGAAAGGGAGTCATCACAGTTCGGGAAAAAAAAAATATATGCGGGAAATATCACCAAATGCAGTAGATCTCAAGACCATCTTAAGGTTGTTTTTTTTTCACACTGAAAGCTGAATCACAAAATGTAAAAACACATCTGAATTTTTTTACATTTTGTGTCACATTTACTTACACAGATGAGCAAGGCAGCATGGTGGCCCAGTGGTTGGTGTGGCTGCGCAGGAGCCCTGGATCCCCAGACTTGGAGTGCAACCTCCATGATGTTAGTTTGTTCTCCCCACGTCTGCATGGGGTTCCTCCGGGTGCTCCGGGTTTCCTTCCACAGTTCAAACATATATAGCACGGTGGGCTTCTGGGAAAATTGGCCGTGGTGTGAGTGCGTGTGCCTGTGTTCATATTTGCCTGCCCTGTAATGGACTGGCATCATATCCAAGGTGCTTACCCATTGCTTGCCAGGATAGACCCCAGCTCCCCTGCAACACTGAATTGGAAGACGTGGTTAGAATATAGATGGATGGATTACTAAACATCCTGAAGCAGTTTTTTTTTATCAAGTCCCAGAGGTGGATAAGAATAAAAAAATAAAGAAAGACAAGGCAGCAAATAAGGTAAATTTAACCTCTAAAGTGAAAAGGTCCTGCCAGATCACACTGTATTCTCAATTAGGAGAGACAATGAATGCTTGTGGTGAAAGCTGCCGAGCAGATAAGACACCATCTCAGTGGCTGAAACAAGAGGCAGATAAGACAAGGCCCTGCACACAAGACTGCAAGTGGAGCCTTCCTCTCTGAGATAAGAATGTGCAGTCGAGCTCCCCTGCCTGGCTCCTCTCCTGCCGGTACAGTAGGTTAGGTAATAGAGGAGTACACCACATCCCACACAGGAAGAGGAGAAACATCGGACCAAAGGTACTCTAACCCCTGCAAAAAAAAAATCTGGAAAAATGTTTTTGGAGGAGGGAATCAGCTTTCTGTGAAACTCTTTTCAAAGTCATAGGAGTACAGGACATGTATCACATCCTGAACTGAACTGCCTGAAAATATAGTCTACTAAAAAGGAATGGTAACTCTAACTGTCATTCTTAAAGCTTAAAATGGTGTAAGAAGAGCACACGCCCTACACTAACACAAACAGTCAAGGGTAAGAGGAATCTTCCCAGGAGGTTATTATTGAGGCTCAGCATTCAAAGGTACAATACTAAGCACACAAACAGTGATGGCTAGTGGCTGCTTTTCTAATCTGTGCATCTTGTGTTTTTTGTGAGGTAAAATCCCACCCTAAGAAGAATGAATTTCTACTTCTGTTTACTATTTAGCTGACACTTTCATATTAGGTAACATACAACCAATGGACTATAAAGGCAAGATAAGATAAGATCACTTTATTGGCCATATACAATTTCTTGTATTAGGAATTTGTCCTTTCACATACCCCAGCTTGCTCTCCTTGAGACACACAGACAGGGAGAGAAGCAAATATTAATGACACATAAATACATACTGTCAACTAGAATATGCCAAAGAAGTACATTGATGCAATAGTATACTGTAATGACTAAAACAATGGTAGCAATACCAGATAGTCTGCAGTTAGTCAGACAAAGGCAATGCAATACAATCATTTCATTCAACGGTCATTGAATGGTCAAAGTCATTTTTTGTTTCCTGTTTCTAGGTAGATCCCTTTTCAGGTCATAATGGCCCATGGGGACCTTAATCCCCCATTTGTCTTGACCATCTGACACTGCAGGTGGAGGTGATGTGCAATACACATATAGCATTATGCAAAAAAATATTTAATTCTTAAGGGCCTGTAAGGAAAATACCACCACCATCACCACTGCTAAATGTAAATGTTTGTGAGCTAAATCATCCCCAGGATGACGTAAAAAGGTAGTAGGTTCTATCACATCTCACAGAAGGAATACTATGCCCAGGATGTTGTGTTGTTGTCATTATAAGATGTCTTTTGTTGTCTTTCTTAACGCATGATAATATTATCATTTACCATGTACTTTATTATAGGGACGGTCAACACAATGTAGGAAGATCTCTCTTGTGTTATTGCTGATAATAACATTTTCAGGCAGGAGTGGTTAGGTATCCTGATTGCCAAGACTGTATATTGTCACTTAAAATAAAGGGGATAACGGTCAATTTATATCAGTTTCCTGCTTTTCAGCTTTTCAGGCAAGTAAAAGAATACTTTGTCATATTACACAGTTTTATCCCACTTCCTCAATGATCTATAGAGATAATAATACATTCTGGAAGAGTTCAAACTCCAATCTTATCTTCTGCCTTACTTGTGTATGAATACAGCATTTCTTGCTGACTTGCTGGCAAGTTTAATTTTCGCACCTCTACCTCCACCCCATCTTGACCTGTACAGCAGCTCCATTTTCTAACCACCTCATCCAATTCCGGGTCATGGGGGAGCCAGAGCCTATCCCAGCAAGCAATGGGCACAAGGCAAGGTACTCTCTGGATGGGACATCAGCCCATCTCAGGGCACAACACACAAACACAGGGAGAACATAGAAACACGAGGCAGATAGCACCCCAGGTCCAGAATCGAACCCAGGGCCCCAGCACTGCGAGGCAGCAATGCTAACTACTACATGGCTGTGTCACCTTGCTCCCTGGCTCATTCCTCATTAAAGTGAATGATTCAACATTCTTGTTCTCACAGACAGAAGAGGAATGACAATCAAACTCACTAAGGTTCAACCAAACTAGTAAATGATAATAACAATTATTATTTGCATTTGATACTATGGTTATAAGGTATACATACTCCAAGAGATGTATTTATATGATAGCTCTTAAAATGATAATTTTTCAATAATAATGAACAAAACAAAGCTTTGTATTCATGTGGCAAAATGGAGAGCAAGAAGATAATTAAGAGTAAATATTAATAAGACATCCTTAAATTTTAAATGACTTCTGTTATAATGTAAAAATTATTAATAGCTGCACCAAAAAAATGAGAGAACATAAAAATAACAATAACCATAAAAACTCATATGGTTGCAAGTAGCTAATTGATCTGAAGATCTGGTTTATCTGTTTCCTGAAAGAAGCCAGGGTATCAGCTTCAACAACATACAGTAGCTGCATAGCTTGGTCTAGACTTCCACAACCCTTTGAGTAAAGAGGTGCCTTTTGTCTCAATTTTTAAAGCACTTCCGCTTAGTTTGTGCCCTCTGGTTCTTGTTTCAGTGTTTATTCTGATTAAGTCTGTTGGGTTGACTTTCCTGGCCTGTAAGGACAGGAATTTGTTTAGCCTAGAATGTACCTCAGCAAGTTCCAGAGCAGCAAATTGTGTGGTAACAAAACTGTATACAGTATTCTAACTGAGGTGTTACAGAACAGGAATCGCATCTGTGGTTATGTGTGCCTAGTCTCGAATATTGTCATTTTGAATTAGCTCTTCTGCTTGTACAATGTTTATTAATCATCCTATTTTGGTAACTTCTGTAAATTCCATTAGTCTGCACACAACAGTAGTGGTCCTAACATAGATCCTAGAGATACTCCTCAAATTCTCTTGTTTGTTATTGGTACTTTTGTTTTTTTCTATAGAGTTACCAAGGCAATTTCTCTTGTTTGAAATATTTAAAAGGTACACTGTAGTTCTTGTTTTTAATAATGAATATGATAGACAACATTACAGTATTTGAAAACGAATATAGGCTGGATAGTAAAAATAAAGATGTTGCAATCCCTTCTACCTTTTTAAATATTTTCTTCTTAGAAAAAATATTTTTCACTGTGTGCCTGGATTGTTTGAATGGATGCAGACAAGTGAAAATAACACATATTAGTGATTTTGAAACTAGTAAATAATATAATATCACAAGTAAATATGATTCTCATTATCGTATAGGCAAGAAAAGAAAGACAACTATTTCCATCCCAGTTGCCAGGCCTGGAAACCAGAAAATAATGGTGTTGTTAATTAAAACTTACAATTAATGAAATCAAATTCTCAGCTTTCATTGTATATATCTAAATATACAGTACTTGATTTTTCTTTATTCCACTTTACTTCAGCTGTCTATGCCCAGCATGAAAGACCTGTGGATAGGAGATGCACAAAAAAACTTTAAAGCATTTCATGTAGATATTTTTTGGGTACCTTAGAACTTGAAGTCTGGATTCGTGAAAAAAATCTATTACAAAATGACAATTCAGTTAACTTCTATAAGTTTTTGAATGTTTTTAAGCACGCATATATACTTTTTCCTTACTTTCTAATTTCATAGTATGTACAGTAATTTACTGAAATGTTCTTTAGGTGCAATTGTGTATTTGAATTGGAGGTGTAGATGTCTTAACTGATTTTTTGAGTAGAACTTTCATCTATAAATAGCATCCATCATTTCCTTTCGTTAAAACTGGCAGAGAACTAGCAGGCCCTGGAGATTTGTTTAATATAATGGCTTCTAGTGCCTGTAACGCTACTTCCTCCTCTGTGCTAATGTTTTTTAATACCAAACTTTGTCTTTCCTCAGCCTGAGGCATGTTGTTGATTCCTCCTTGGTAAACAGCGTTAAATCTAAATTTAATACATTAGATGTTACTAGGTCTTGTAAAACGGAGAAAAAAAAACGCACAACACTGGAAAGAAGTACATAACATCTGCTTGGCACATAAGCACTGTTTTTCCTTCAGTTTGCTCTGGTTCATCCTGTCTAAGTTCACAGCAACACTGCCAATGTTTAGAGTGGGCCTCAAGGAATGAGATTCCAAACATTGAAGGGAAAGTAATAATCTGTGTGTTGTATAATTATCCAACAAAGTTTCTCAGTTTAGGTGCTTTGTTAATGCAAATTATTTCATTTACCTGACATGGCATCTGCTAGGCACACACTCCTGATGTGATTAGAGGCAGGTACAAGAAAAACCAGGGGATGGTTAAATGTAATTACAATACTAATGATTTCAAGATCAAATCCAACAATTCAATTTTAACCCCATCCATGTACAATTTGTTTAACATTCCCCCAAGTAAAAGTGCTAGTGAGCAGATACCTTTTTGTAGCATCAGACAAGATTATTATTAAAAAAAGGGGACTTCAAGGCTTGGATTTGTAGAGAATTACCATTGACTGGTATGCATTTTTTATACTTCATTTCTTAGAAGCATATCCAACTTCTAGTGTATTTTAAAATTTGTTGGTCTCCTAGGCATATTTATTACTTTTATAGAAAGCAAAGATGTCTAAAGATACAGTGCATGTGATTCTGCTTTACTTATATTTAGCCATAATTAGCAGCCATGAACAGCTGTTTTGCTCTTATTGTGTTTCATCAGAGACATTTAGGCACACCTGTAGCCGTGAATTGAGATAAATCTAAATTGTGTAAGAAACACAGATCATGTTAAGATGTTTTAACAACAGAGGTCACTTACAATTTAAGACTATATACTTATTAATTCTGCCAGCTTGTCAGGATGGCTGACTGTTAATTAAAAGAACTTGTTGAGGGACACTTACTCTGGATGGGTATTTAGCACTCAGAGGGAGTGAAATTCCACATGAGGGAAAGGAGGTGGGATAGGATCTGTGTGGAATTGGCCACTACTTTGAGCTAAAGAGGTTTATAAGAACATCTAGGAGCAGAAGGGCCTCAGGATTTCAGTCTGTGTCTAGCTTCCAGGTTGATATGAGGGAATTGTGGGGGTGTGGGGGTTTCATTTGCGATAGATTGAGTGGTTTACAGGCTTGTGAGACTCTGACTTAGAAATACTCAAGAAAATATGGATTATGACTGTGCTGAGGGGCATCACGGGTACTTGGGAGGTGGCTGTTTAGTAGATATGTTTGCCAGCTTTGTTAGGGTTTGAAGTGAGCTGCAGTGGAGCAGGCCAGGCCGGCTGAATCAGGGCTGATGGAAGACATTAGGACCTGAAGGACTTAGGCATTGCTGGTCATTGCACAATAAGGGTAGTCATCTTCTAGATGAAAGAGATGGGAGTTGACTGAGTTATTAGTTTTAATATCAGCTGACAGGAGGTCTTGGAATGTGGGATTACTGAGAGGAAACCTCTATCTGGCCGCTGAGACAGCGGCAGAAGTTAGTGTTGTTCCTGGCCTAACAGGATCAGCCAAAATTGATGAGGGAAGGAAAGATCAGATCTTCACTTACACTAACTTCAGTATGCCAAAGCACAACCATCTGGGGGCTTTTTAATTTTGCTTTCATGTGTATTTAGGCTTCATAAGGAAATTAATCATGCCTCTGCTCATCTAAGTAGCTGTTGCTCACTCTAGTATCTTGTATGGGGGTGAGGTGAGAATTTCTTGTTTTCTCTGCCTTTGCTCTGTGAAGTCCCCGGTGAGCTTTTCTGCCTAAATTGTATTTTAAAGGAGATGAGTAAAGAGTTACTATTTATATCCTGTAGTTAAGACTACCTTCTTAAACATTGAAGTTCTGAACAATTTCTTGGACCTTCTTAATTGAAGGATGTTCATTCTAATACACTAAATGCCATCACTGGTCTAGGTCATTCCACATGGGTGATGGGTAACGAGGGTGAAAGTTATTGATGGTTGCTGATGTTTTGTGTGCAAAAGGAGGGGAATGAGAAGTCTTAAAATGTTCTTAATACAAGATTAAATTTATTATTTAATAAAATTGATTCAAAAGACACATGTCAATACTTTTGTCCCTATGGAATGCTCTGTATATAAAGAAATATAATAGCATAAAAAAACATATATGTGTATAGTTACTTTTATGGATAATTATGATATACTCGGGGTGTGGTTTGTTCAGCAATATACAGGTCAGTGAAAAACATAGAGACCATAAAAAAAGAAGTATAGAAAATATTGACCCGCTCTTGTTGTTAATTACATCTAATATATATAATATAAATAAAATAATATATTTTTACTACCTTTTAGGTGTTTTCTCTGGTATGATTGTCTGGGGGCTCACAGAGTCATGATGCTCTTCTGTTGTGATCTCATAAATGAAAAGAGTTCAGCTCAACTCCAGCAAACATGGCTGGAACAATCTTCTGAAAATGCATACGATGGATAGAAGCAAGTGGAAGTATCAGGATGTGAGGGATCCTTTAAGCCAAGGGACTAAACACACAAGCCATTCTGTGTGCCTGGATGGAAGCGTGCAGCCCCGCTTAAGATCGCCTGTCCCACTATTGTGTCGTGATTATGTAGGATAAGCACAAAAATAATCTTTCTGTGGGAGTGCATGCATTGAATGCGAGCAGGGGCCCCACGGCAGTGATTATGAAGCGGTCTGTCACAGATTTAAGCTGCAGGAATCTAGTAAAAGAACTCCTACAGATAGAGGGATAGTGCAGGTGGTTTATGGTGATTACCTGGGGTTATCTCTGCCTGCACAGAGCCCCGGCATGCACACATGGAGAGGAGCACCAGCTGCAATCTTCCCGAAAAGGATCACAGCGCGCTATGATGGCACAGCCCACTGTGCCTTTCCCCCGCCCCACCGGGGGCGCACTCCTGCATCTCAAGTGGAACCTCGGAGACAAGCCTTGATGATCTCCTCTGTTCCCTGGGGAGCACTCTTCATGTGGTTGTGGTGTAATTAAGTTTGCTTCCTTGTCCTAGACTCTTTCTGTAGGTTTTTTTTTTTACTTCACCATCACAAGGGAGCAAATCTGGGTTAGCAAAGCAGTTGTGACTGTTCTGTGCACGTCCTGAGGCTTATGAAAATCATGATGTTTCTTAGAGGTCAACTGGCTTTGTGCAAAAAGCAATAATAATAATAAAATAAGGTAATAATAATAATAAAAGGTTCACCCAAATTTTGAAACACTAATATGACTACGTGGTACATACAAGGTTTTGGACAGATAGCATTGCTTTATGGGCAGTACAGTGGCCTGGCAGTCGGCACTGCTGCCTCACAGCTCCTGAGGCTTAGAGTTTGATTCTGTCCTGCGCTGTCTTCTCTGTGGACTTTGCACCTACCCAAGTACAGTAGGTTGGTACCAGGTGCTCCAGTTTCCCCTTGCCTTCCAAAGTACATGCAGGTGAAGTTAACTGGTATGTCTGAATTATCCTTGTTGTGCATGTGCATGCTGACTGTCTTGGCCTGGTGTCCTGTTCATGATGTATTGCACCCTTGTACCCTGAATTGGCCTGGTGTTCCGACCAGGGTGTAGGGCAGTCCTGTGACAGGCATGGTGTCTTGTCCAGGGTGTAGGACAGTTCTGTGACAGGCCTGGTGTCTTGTCCAGGGTGTAGGGCAGTCCTGTGACAGGCCTGGTGTCTTGTCCAGGGTGTAAGACAGTTCTGTGACAGGCCTGATGTTCCGTCCAGAGTGTAGGACAGTTCTGTGATAGGCCTGGTGTCTTGTCCAGGGTGTAGGACAGTTCTGTGACAGGCCTGGTGTTCAGTCCAGGGTGTAGAACAATCCTGTGACAGGCCTGGTGTTCAGACCAGAGTGTAGGACAGTTCTGTGACAGTAGGACAGTTCTGTTCCCCAAATTGGCCTGGTGTCCTTTAAGCTCTATGCCTCTGGGATGAGTTGTTGAAGACCCTTATCAAAAATAAGCAAGTTTGTGATAATTGGTGCATGGATTTTTTCTATATTCTGAAAAATGAACAAAAAACTGTGCATTTCCTATTTCCTTTCCTATTTCCAATTAAGTATTATATTAGCTATGTAGGGTGATTAATGTGGACCAGTGACATACCCAGGATTTTGGCTGAGGGGGGCGGTATAGATTTGTTGCAGAATAATAACAATATAGGAGAGGATTTCTTTAAATAAATTACACCACATGCTTGAAAGAACCACAATGCTGTGTTGTTAACCTGAAGGCCTGACCCACTTCCTCATTTTCAGCAGACAGGAACCAGAGCAGTGGGGTTAAAATCTGTACCATCGCTCTTTGCTTCAGCTTCACACGGGAGACAAGTCACAGTTGACTCCTTAATTTGATCTTGCTTTTTCAGAAAGAGGGAGCTGTGATCTGAAAAGAGAGAGCTTTTTTATCCGTGTGAGGAAAATGGGCCAAAACAGTATATGGGTTTTTTTAAAGCAAAGCTTAAAAGCGAAGAAGAAGGCTGGAAGTCTGTTTGGTATGTGAGCTTGTATTTATTTAATTTATCTTTTGTCCAGTTTGTCCCATTTGGGGGATTTTTTGCTTTAATGGTTTATTTGATTCTAATGAAAGCAACATTTAAAGACAAAAATGATGTATCGAGCAGCAGGAAATTCTGAGCTTTAATGCAAAGGTATAGCACACGTGTATAAATAATGCAGAAAAATAAGTCACATATTTATTTAATTGAATCAGTCAGAATTTATTTGTGCAGTAAGATTGATTGTTTGAAGTTTCGAATTACGAGTGCGTTATTATTAACGTGCCAAGATGGTTCACACTAAGTGGGTCTAATTGCCCTTTTGCTTCCACATAATTACATGTTATTTTTTATTATTAATAACGATATAATTTCGTTGTTATGTTCTGTCAAATCATTCTATTTAATGACTTTAAAAAGTACAAGTAATGCGAGGATAAAAAAGAAGGCAGATGGATTTACATTGATTTGACTTAATTATAGCAGAAGGAATAAAAAAAAAAGATTGAGCTTTTGAGAACCATAATCTATCAATTCAGAACATGCCCAAACTGTTTTTGGTTTTCATCTGTCCAAGTTAAACTTTTGTTACATGGAAAACAGTACACCCAGGCCGTCTGTCAGGGTGAGCTTTTGAGAGCTGAGCAGATTTCCTAACTCTTCGTGAGTCTGTGAACTCATCGGAGTGTACATCACACCTCAGTTCTGGCAGTCAAAATGAGCAACAAAAGGTTAGTGTTAAGCATTTTCAATGTGGATACTGAGCTCAGCTATAGTCCTGAAATGATGACAAATTCTTTTAATGTATAAGATTCATCTACCCAGCACTGAGTGATGAAAACCCATCACTGCCACTCATGACATGCACATATGGCAGCCTTTGCAGACGAATTGTCAGAGCTTGTTCACATTCTCATGACAAGCGACCCATCCTGACTGCCTGTGAACAATATGTTCCTCGTACAATTCGCAGGCAAACGTACATTGTGCGGTTGTAGACACATTTGTCTCACTAGCATTGAACTCCTTTTTGGACTTATTCAATGTGGCATCGGTGTTACGAAAATGTAGTACTTGGATTGAGAACTCTATATAAATAACAGCCCCAGATTGCAAAATGGATGGAGCATGAATGGAGCCAGCACTGAAGATCAGAAGCACTTTCCAGATTCCTATGATAATAAGTCTTAAAGTGGATTGGCCTCATGGAATTAGAAGTCTAATACAAGGTTTAGAAATCCTGAAGGTGAGCAAACACTGTTAATTTATGGGGAATTGAGTTAAAAAGGTTTAAAGGACATTCTGTTAATACATCTTTGGAATTCACAGACAATTTCTTGTCGGAATGTCAAAGAGTAGCTCCTGTGGTTCCACAGATGTTAGGAATTCATGCAGTAATTCATTGTCTTTATGACAGCGGGTATATTTTATTCTTCTGTTTGCATTACAGTTCCAAATTGAAAATACTGTAACTGCCCTTATTCAGTGTTGAATGATAATTACCGGCGACAAACCATGCCTGCAAACAAGCATCCAATGCAAGCTTAAAAAATGCCTTCAGGATTTTGTGTACTTCCTCTGCATCGTAACAGATCATACTCTTGGGCAACAGATAAGGTGACAGTATTGAGAATAAAGGTATTCTAGTTCATTTGTTCATCCATCCATTTTCTAAACTGCTATGTCCACTAAAGGGTTGTGCTGGATCCAGGGTCCAGTCTGGAAAGCAACAGGTACAGAGCAGGATACATTCTGGACAGGATGCCAGTCCATCACAGTCATTCGTTCATGTTGTATATTTTGAAGTGTGGACATAAAGCTCATAGTCAAGTGAATAGGACATGAGTCATTGAGAGGAAGGAGATGGATAAAAGCCAACAGCCTTGTGAAATCAAGGCTCTAAGATTCATCTGAAAGAAATTTTCCAGCCTTTGGCTCTGAACACCTTGTTATACAGCAAACAGAAAACTATTTGCTTAATTACCCATTCGACAGTGTGCTTTACATCAGTTACAACATATTGGAAACTGTCTGCTCAGGAATACCCAGAACAAACATGCTCAGTCATTTCTGATACTCAAGAATCGCTAAATGTATACAAAAATTGTAAGCATCATAACTATATCCTATAACCTGCCAAATAACAAAGCAGACCAGTATTTATTAACCAGTGTTAATGGTCATTTAACCATACCATTAACCAGTGTTAATGGTATCTATCTACTAAAAGGAACTCACCCTTCATAACCTTAGGGTGTATGTTAAAAACATGCAGCTGCAATTAATTATGGATCTTAATAGTAATAAGCTCCCCTCTGTTCAGGATGGACAGGAGATGAAATTTTTATATATTTAACCAGGGACACCTTTCAGCATTGCAGTATATATCATCCATGTGTCACACCTACTTTTGACCTGTGAAATGAGTATTTCACAAGAAACCCATTCTAATGGCACTGACTGCTTATTTTAAATTTATAAGCACAAAGTGGAAGATAAGTAAGTTTAATCAGTTCTTCAGTGGAGCCTAGGCAAAGAGGTCCCTTTGCTAATTCATATTTACATTCCTATCCTATCTATCTCTATTTTGTTCATCTGGAAAACTGAAATGAGGTTAAAAAAAAAACTACTTTGAAAACAAGAGGTGGTAGTGGTGGAAACAAACAAAGTCTGACCTCCAAAGGTGAACTACAGTAATGGTATGCCAAGCATGCTGGCAGCACTCTATTTAAATAATAGATTTACTTGCAGTTCATTTATCCTTGGAACAAGAGTAGCAGCCTTTTATACCATTTATCTCACACTGTCAGAGTACATAGTGTTCATACACCTGCCAGAGCAACATGATCTTATCTATCATGGGGTCATTATTATTATTATTAGCACCCATCTATTCATCCATTTTCTAATTTCTGCTTTATCCCATAGAGGGTCATGGGGCAGCTGGAACCCATCCCACCAAGCAAAGGGCACCAGGCAGGGTACACTCTAGACGGGACACCACTTCATTGCGGGACACTCACGCCAATTTTCCCAGAAGCCAGCTGACCCTGCAGTATGTCTTGGGACTGTGGAAGGAAACTGGAACAGCCAGAGGACCTCAGACTTTACAAACACATTGAACCCAGGGCCGCGGTGCTGCGAGGTAGCGCTGCTAACCACTGCGCCACTATGCCCGCCTTATTAACTTCCAAGGCTTGGCACTTCTCTTTTTTGGCCTGCGATTCAAACAGTCGTTATAGCAGGGAGTGAGTCCCCAGTGGTCTGTGCAAGAGACTAGAAACAACCCACTAGGACCACAAACAGTGCGGCTCTGAATTTGGTGCTGCTTTGATTGTCCTAAGTTGCCAGTTTCTTGTTTTTTGTGTTTGCTTGTTTTTTAAACTGCTCCGCTCTGCCACTTCCCTCCTCTCCCACAGGCACCAGCACTGTCTTCGTGCCCTAAAGGCCTCCGGCAGGCGTGTCTTTGCCTTCTTGGGGACCGGGTTTCAGACGATGAACAGAAAGATGCAGCAGGCCTAAAAGGCTGCAAAAGACTGCACCTTCCAGCACAGAGACGTGCAGCTTATCAAATTAGATCTGATAACGCCACGCCATTCAAAAGAGCAACGGGAGAAAACGTTGTCACTGGGGGGGGGCGGGGGGCTCTACATAATGTGTCCTTGGGATCAATTAGCGGCGGCCAGGGACTGAAAAGAAGGAAGTCTTTTTTTTTCCAGCACTACTATGTAGGTCATGGAATAATGGCGTGGTAATATGCAAGGTGTAATGTGTAAACCCACAACAATAACACTTCACTGCCATGTGCATAGGGAAGAATGTTATTGCTCACCTAAAAAATACAGCCCATTTGAATTGCTTAAGGGAAGAAACAAATGCAAATATAGTACCGCACTGCTGTGCAGAGGTCTTAGGCATTTTAGATTAGATATTGTGCATTGTTCAGCACTTCAGTGTTTTTCCTCCTTTATACAGAAACATAATTCCAACATGATTTCCTGGATTCATTTTTTTTTTACTCTAACAATCCCACAAGCTCTGTGTTTTATAATACCGACGGTACCCTTTTAGCTTTCTAGATGTGTAGAGAGGAACAAACCGTGTTTAAGATGGAGAGCACCTGACAGCAAGTTGAATGGGATTGACTGATTAATGTGATGGATTAGTTACAACGCCCCTCCAGGGCTGCTCTTGTGCTCTTACCTTGAGTTGCTGCAATCAGGTTTTTGAAGATTCTGATCAATGTGAATTAAAGATTGAAAAATGATACACTTGGTTCCTTCTCATCCAAACTAAGCTGCCTTAATAACGGCCGGAGTTGTTGTAATAGCAAAAAACATGAAAGAATGCTTTCAATAAACTGCTGACGCTCGTAGCATACATATAGTACATGTAACTCCTGATGTGTCCAAGGCCTTAGTACAACAATCTATATAAATGGATATAAGTCATGCAAATATATGTATGCATATATATACTGCATATACAACATACTGTATACAATATATTTATATGTTTATATATATAATATGTGTTTTAGAATTTACATGATTAATTATCCCAATTTGTATCCAGCTGAATGATTTATCCATAAAGCACAAAGCTAATTTAATAAAAGGGGATGAAAATTGAGTTTGCGAAAATACAACATGCACTGAAATCCCAAAGGAATCAGAGTTTCTTCAGCGCCAAACCTCTCTCGAGCCCACAGCACATTCACTCAGTAATCAGCATTTGTATCAGTACTTACTGTACATCAGTGCTGTTGAAAACCAAATAGCAGAGAGCATTTATTGGAAAAATACTGCCAGTGAGATTATATGCCCCCAAAGGATATACAATTATCTTATACACAGTAATTATATATAAGGATATAAAATTGAGACACCCTTAAAGCAATCTGGACTACCTGGGACAAAGCAGGGCAGTTGAGGTGCGTAGTATGATCCAATGACTGGGGTGATCAGAGGACCAGTAGACATAATTAAATGTAAAAAAATATAACAGCTGGCATTGAATTTAAGTTTTAGTTGTGCTTTTGATGTCACCATTCTTTGTGCAGGAGTCAGACCTTCATTCACAGGAATCAAACGTCATTTATATCCATATAGGATTTAATGTCACAGAGGACAATGGCTATGGAAAAGAGTAATATAATGTTTGAAGTGATCTATACAGGTATGTCTTTAAAGAGACACAGGCATAAGCGTTAGCAACCTCCATCTCCATCAAGGTCAGTCACTAATTGATTTATTGTAATAAATACATTTGTGAAACTATACTTATTTTACAGCAATACCTCTTCTATGGACCAGCATGGTGGAGCTATGCACTGGGGTCATAGGTGCTATTCCGGACCCAATTGAGCTACCAGTATGTTTTTGGACTGTGGAAGGAAACATCAGGGAGATAGGAAGGTGAAAATCTGCAGAGTAAATTCCTGCATTGCAGCCTGGAATGTCTTCAAGGGATGCAGGTCCTGAGGATGAAACCACTTCCGGTTTTAATAACTTCAGTGAGCTAAGTATTTGGATTAGGACTAATGAAATTACTTGTGTTTTCAGCTCTCACCCAGATGCCAATTGAAAAGCCGCTGTAAAGCTCTTAAGACTGGAGCCCTGGAGAACTGGAGCTGCCCATCACTGTTACAGAGAACTGAAGTAAGGGCTGATGCATTTCCATATGCTTGCAGTTGCAGCAGAGAAGACACCTGAGCATTGACTGCTACTGACAGGAATTTCTGGGATGCTGAGGGAGAGTCTAATATTACACAGTATCCACAATCACATCAAAGCAGGAAACCAGAGCACCCAGGGGATACCTACTGTATGCGAGCCTGGGAAGAACATACAAACTCCACATAGATAGCACCCCAAGTCCTGAATTGAACCCAGAGCCTACGGTTGAAAGGCAGCAACACTAACCACTGTGGTGCCCATGTAATATCCCTGTATTTAATAATGCTAAAATATATTTACATACTTTGACAAATCAGCATATAATACCTAACTTTCATTTCAGAGCCTGCCTTCTTATCAGTGTGTGAACACCCGACACACTGTATTTCAGTAGTAACTGAGAGAGAGCTTGTGTTCACATGGGCCATGGAAAAATCCTTAAGGGGGTGCTCCTTTTGTCCTGTTTTTCTGACCGGCAATACAAATCCACAAATTTTTGGTGTTCAAATATAAAGAATCATTTCGTTCAGAATAAACTTTAAAGTCAAATCCCTCAGATACAGAGTTTTTTCGTACTGAGTGACACAGTGTGCAGGTGGAATTTGCTTCAATGCTGCAAGCAAGAATTCTTATGCCACTGTGCAAGCTATACATACAAATGTGCAAACATAGCAATATGAACTAAATCATACAAAAGGATTACAACTAGTTCTTTCAAAAGAGGCCTACAATTGTACGCAACATTGCATTACAATATACAGGCATCTAAAAAATATTACACATCCTGGCAGCTAGTTACAGACGGCTATTGATAGAATTGCCAAAGGTTTGTGATTTTCACTTTGCATGTATTTCTCAGCTGAATGGTCAGACCTTTCACAGAGACAGAAAGGGAGTTCCGGTGGAGAGTACAGTTTTTCAAGTTTGTCTCTCAAGTTTAGTACCTCCTGAAAGTGCAGAGCTGATGTCAGAGCAACACAGGCATCACTCCTCATTCCATTTAGATGGTGGTTCCCCTACAAATGACCTTTTTCCCTCTGTTGCTGCCTGCAGTGAATATTTTAATCATCGTGGAAGATATCATTTATGTCCTTTGGAACACAAAAACCTGGATTTTGCTCCAGCTGTGTTCAATTACTTAATGTGAACCTTAAACTGAGCTAATGATTTTTTTGGCAGTAGTAGACCACAACAATACTCCATAGACTCCTTGTTTTCACTCCACTTAGGCTGTGCCGTACTGCTCTGAGCTATTATGTCATTAAATTATTTTTTAGTGTAACGGACTGGGAGTCAGTAAAATAGCAAGCAAAATGTATTGCCATCACAACCTTGAAGAGTTTTGTGCAGTTGCCTTTTTCACTTAAATACATAGCAAGCCCAGCAAGAGTGGGCCATACAGTGGTTCTTGCTCCTTTTAGAGCTAATATCTATCCATCCAATCTCATCCAGCATTTCTTAGACAGATTATACAACACTTTGCTTTGAGCCATGCCTCCTGTTTATACTGAGCTTAGCACTTTCATTGAATTGTCACTTATAGGTCTTGCCAGTTTTTTCCTCCGAAATTCTAGCTACTTTAACTTTATCTTAGATACTTTTAATTAAACAGC
Source organism: Lepisosteus oculatus (assembly GCF_040954835.1). NCBI lineage: Eukaryota > Metazoa > Chordata > Actinopteri > Semionotiformes > Lepisosteidae > Lepisosteus > Lepisosteus oculatus. Next base: position 11,999,274 of record NC_090706.1, on the reverse strand, counting down.
CTTTTCAGGCTCTAGGAAAATCCAAAACGGTCTGATTTAGCCCAAGCTCTGCTCAGTTAAGGGTTTTGCTCAGCCCTCTCCATGTGGGAATTGAAAGGAAAACTGAAAGACTGTGCTCACAGGAAACAGTTATTTAACCTCTGCCTTAGCCAATCCGTCCTGGACCAAATGCTCTGCTCTGCCTTTACCCTTAATATCACCATTATGTATTACAAAATGACCATAGATTAACTTAATCTATTCAATCCTATCCACGGCTTCCAATTCAGGGTAGCAGAGGAGCCAAAGTCTGTCCCAGCAAGCATCAGGCGCAAGGCAGGGTATAACTGTTACGATCGCCACTCCTCCTCTTAAGGGCACTCCAGCCCTTCCTTGTTCTGCCCCATTACCTGCACCTGTTCCTTATTCCAGCCCCTCTTCAGTTCCCCCTTAAAAGCCAGATGCAGACGTCACTCGAGGCTCTTCACTGAATTCCGTTTCGTGAGAGCCCGGGTCCTGCTGCGTCTGGCTCAGTTATGGTTTTAACTTTCTGTTCCTGATCCCCCCCGCCGGTCCCGACCCGGTTCCTGGTTTTGAATCCCCTGGATGGATTGCCTGGCCATGGACTTATGCTTCTGTTTTGGTTTCCCGTTTGGACTTCATCTTGCATCGTTCGCCCCGGACTCACTCCCCTGCACACCTAGGACACGCCCCCCTGTCTCCATACCCGTCTCCTGCATGACTTTTTGCTAGTGTTTCCTCACTATTTTGGATTGTGTCATCTGCATAGGGCCCTGAAAGAACTGTTCATGACAATAACCTGGATGGGACACTAGTCCATTGCAAGGCAGACACACAGGGACACACCAAGCCCATTTTTCCTAGAAGTCAATTTACCTACTGCTACATTTTGGTATTTTCAGAGGAAACCGGAGTACCTGGAGGACACCCACACAAACACACGGGGAACATACAAATTCCACATGGATAGCATGCCAGGTATGGAATTGAACTCGGGGCCCCAGTGCTGCAAGGCTGTGCCACCCAAGTAGAGTAATACACACTGCAATTATAAGGGAATAATAGGAAGCTAAAACTAGCCAATCATCTAGTGGATTTCACATGAATATAAAGGCTTTTATCTGCGGAATACGCTGCTCACCTCTTCAATCTGAGATGAGTTTGTACTGTATTACTTTTGTTGTTCTTCACAGGGTTGTTTATGTGAGCAAACCCAAGATTTTAACCACAACCCCAGGCGCAACACACACTATCCGATCCATCCATCCCAGAAATGCACTACGCCTGCTGTGTCCACAAGACCTGTCTCCATCTGTAGTAGATTTGGGGGAATGCTATTGAACGGCCAATAGAAGTGACTTCATGATAACAGGTTTGTGTTACACTATAACCCCGTAACCTTTGCATTGGATACACAGTCAACACAGTAATGTTTAGATGCTCAAAGAACTAAAGAGAAACAGATTTACAATTAGCAAATCATTTGGAAAGTGTACATTTTTCTGCCAGTGTGTCACTATCTCCCATTTTAGAATTCATCAGGCCACTAGCGATGCGCAAGTATTATTTTATAGTGTTACTGAAAACATGTTAAAAATTGTTGCAATGTGTCATAAAGAATGAACATCCTAGAATGACTCAGAGGCAAGGCTGGTGTCATGTTGCCCAACACTACGTTGCCTGTCAAAAAATACACTGAATTACATAGTGTGGATCAGACCGAGGGTCAGGATAATGTGTGTATTAGTGAAGGCACCTGAGGCTACATACATCGGGGAAAGAGGAAGGCGAAAATCTGCAGAGTAAATTCCTTCATTGCAGACTGGAATGTCTTCAAGGGATGCAGGTCCTGAGGATTAATCCACTTCTGGTTTTAATAACTTCAGTGAGCTAAGTATTTGGATTAGGACTAATGAAATTACTTGTGTTTTCAGCTCTCACTCAGATGCCAATTGAAAAGCCGCTGTAAAGCTCTTAAGACTGGAGCCCTGGAGAACTGGAGCTGCCCATCGCTGTTACAGAGAATTGGAGTAAGGACTGATGCATTTCCATATGCTACAGACAGGAATCTCTGGGATGCTGAAAGAGAGTCTAACATTAGACAGTATCTACAGTCACATCAAAATAGCATAGCACACACTTCTAACATGGGCAAACAAGTCTGGACATGGACTGTTCACAGTCTCTTGATGTTGCAATAGAGTCCCGTCTTCAGATTTACAGAATTGAAAGACGCCTGGTCAATTACATAACCTGATTGATAAAACCTGACTGAAGCTATTGTCATGTCGTTGGCAGTGTGTCAACTGATTATTGACAAAATATCTTAGACACAAGTGCACAGTATTAACCAAACAGAATTCACTTAATGGACCAAAAATATATGTATTTCTTGTGTCAGATCAGATTTTAATCTTTGACAAATCCATCACGAGTGCCTGATACAGAGTGAGGCCAGATGTTTACATCAGAGCTGTGTAAGGGGGCAGAAGCTCTGGCTAATTTATGAACTTTGAATTCTGTGGCCTTGAGCTGACATGTCCTTACAGCCTACCCTGCAGCTATATCATTGAGCGATGCAAATATTGTAGCTATATTCATTTGCACCTCTACAGTTTTACCTTGTAGTCTAATGTTAGTGTGTGGTTTACATGGTTTCTCAATAACATTTTTCATCTACTACTTGAAAAAAGCTCTCTAGATAAAATAAGCAGGCATTATTTATTGAACATTTGGTGCATTTATAGAGTGCATGTGTTTATTTTACAAAAACATTAATTGTATTGCAAGTAGTTGTTCAATTAAAATGTCTGTGTGTGTGTTTGTCCGTAATTCACTGTTACCGTGCTCAGTATCTTAGAGTTATGTGTCACTGCTCATTCATTGAAATTACAATACAGAGAGAGGATCTCATAAGAACTGAAACTGGATGCAGACCAAATGGTTTTTAGTGCTGAGTTTATTTAGTTTTTATTTATTTGTCCCATCCAGCTAAATGCTAACTGCTTCATCCAATTCAGGGTTACAGGGTAGCAGGAGCCTATCTCAGCAAGCAATGAGCACAAGGCAGGATACACTCTTGATGGAAAGACAGTCCATCGCAGGGACTGGGACAAACACACTCACACCTAGGGCCAACTTGTTCAGAAGCCAATTAACCTACCAGTATGTCTCTGAATTGTGGAAAGAGGAAACCCAAGGGAACACAGAGCGGACATACAAATTCCATTCAGAGAACACCCCAGGTCCAGAATTGTACCCAGGGTCCCATCGTTGTGAGGCAGCAAAGCCTCTGTGTCACCATGCCACCCATATTTATGTGTTCTGTTTCTGTTTATTTTTGAAGAGCCACAGAATAGAGATGCCAGAACAGGCATTTCTGGACAAAAAGTATTCTATTTTACGGTAGTTTGTGTAGGTTTCTTTCTATACCCACCCACTTTGGAATCACCAAGTCTTGCCTTCCACCTCGGCACAGGACGGCACCTCTGTAGCGCGTGGGAAGGATGATGAAGAGCAGACATGCTCCTTTGATCTGCCCGCCCCCCAGCCCCACAGTGACTAACAGGAGAGCGAATGCACGTCACCACAAGCCCAGAGAGGCCTGACAAGCCACAGGAGTCTCTGTCTACTTGAAAGCCAACAAAAGGGTATTCCCCCACCTCGCCCAGGTCAGTTGTGTGACTGAACTTGTGGTTTGGCCTGAACTCGTGACATCTGGACCGCAGAGCTCAGCCTGCATTCCAGGCAAGAGAAGAACTGGGCTGTGTGGCTGGATCATACGGACCCCTTCTCTGTCATTGGATTGGAAAAGCCAGATGATGATGGGAAGCATATGGTAGTAATAGTATGGAAAGACATGATATGACTAAAGGAAGCCCATTTAGCTTAAGCTCAAGCCCTTTCCCAGGCCTCTTCCCAAGATAATACAAAATGTTAAAGGACACTTCATTTCAGACAGAAACTGCCTCTGAAGGGCACTGACTCAAAGAGTAAAGCATGGGTCCACTAAGCAGACATCTAAAACAGCACAATTAATGAAAGAAATGTTAAATAGTAATTAAAGCTGTTTTCCACATATCTAAGGGAAATTCCAATTGGGAAAACTGCACTGATTCTGATCTCAGGCTGGACCCTTTCAATTGCCCCTTGCTTTGCAGAGGATTATGGATAGGAGCTAGTGCTGATGTACCACCCAGTTAGAAATGGAAAAAAAAAATACGCCAACATGACAATTGGCTTTTTTTTGGCAACGGGGGAGGGGGTGGGGGGACTGTGATTGCGCCTGACAGAGCATGAGCATGAGAAACATCCCCGCCTTCCCCGATACGCAGGATATCAGTTCAGTAGGTCAATAATTGTGCAGTTGAGCATGAAGAAGCAGATGTGAGATGGTCGTCCATGGATCTCCCTCTGACTACACTGCTTCCCAGTCCGCTAGCCAGGCTGTTCCTCGCCCCATTGCTCGCATTATTCCCAGAAGCAACTCGCACTTCACAAGGCGCTGGATTAAGAGCAACTGCCCCCAGCTGCCCCAGAACTCTCACTTGTACTTCAGTCCCCATTACAAAACAAAAAATGCTCATGTTGTCCTTGCTTTAGGTGTTACAAACAGCTTCCAAGACCTAGAGAATTAATTACCAATGATCAGTGCTGCCATGTGCTATATCCTTTGTAAGAAAAATATTTGTGGTAAAGGCCGTTGAAACTTTATGATAAAAATAGAAAGAAAACTGCATTTTTCCTCTAAAATTCATATACATGTTAGATCTTAGAAGGGAGTTATATGGACTATATTACACTGGTCCCTACATTCCCTGCTGGAAAATCAGTGGGCAAATTGCCCATTTGAAATTAATTACATGAGAATTTGCTCTCTGATTGCCAGCAGGGAAAATTGGGCCCTTCAGCTTTTATTTTGTTATGTATTAGAGAAATAATCTACACTTACTGGGGTGTTGATGATGTGAAGTGGCAATGTTCTTAACGTGACACTGATGCTGCATCAGTGTAATTACAAGAACAGGGTACTGGTGAAGTTATTTCATGTATGCAGGTGATAATAAGACCCAAACTGTTAACAAATACATTAACAGAACTGTGTCGTCAAAGTGGGTCACAGCAAGCACACTCCAGTTGAAGTCTTTGCTACCAGGGGGTGTGTCCATGGAGAGCGGAGAGTCATACACTCAGAGGCTGAAAGAACTCAATCTTTTTAGTCTGGAAGAGGCAAGACTACGAGGGGACCTTAAACAGCTTGGCAGTCAACCCAGTGGACTTGTTCACAATCAGCAGGGAAACATGAACCAGAGGACACAAGTGAAAACTAGGTGGATGTGCATTTACAACCAAGAACAGGAGACAAGCCTTTACTCCAAGGGTTGTGGGAGTATGGAACAAGTTACTCAGCCATATTGTTCAGGCCAATGCCTTGGCTTCAGAAATATATAAACAATATATTTGGATCAGCAAAAAGCTATTACCGACCACTTGTGCCAAATGGGACAGAAGACCTTTAGTAACTTTATGTTGTCAGGTTCTGAGGGGAAGCAGCAACACATTATTAGTAGTGCCCCCTAGTTGTACAATTTCACAACCCTGGCAACATGAGCTAGTTGGCACTGAGCCTGTTACAGAAGTGACATCACCCCCTTGAAACCTAAATTGAATTCTCCCACAGCCGAAGACCTGGTCTTTTGAGAGACGTATTGGAATTTGCCACTGGCAGAGCACTCTGTTAGTGCTCTGAGCCTGCTACCTGATCAAATCCCTGCAGGGGCATAGCAGAGCTGCAACCATTAGCTTAACACAGCAGTGAGCAAATGTGCACTTGATTCTACTGGCACACGTGTTAGATTTGCCAGCAACATGTTAATGCAGTCACTTTACATGTTCAGAAATACAAGCAAATCAGAACTGGTATTTTCTGTGAAAAGGGGCAAGGAAATGCTTGCTCCACTTCGGACCAAAGATCACTTGGCCGATGTTTGTGCACCTGCCTCTGACTATACTGTACAAGAATAAAGTCATTAGTGTTTTTAAGCGGCTGGTTCATTTCTACCCTTTCCTTTGAGAGATCTATCAGCAGAGACGGCAGCACACCCCGAGTTTAAATATGTGCCATCAATTTAGAGCACAGCCGGGATCTGGAGATAAGGATAAAGTAAAACGATGTAAAGTAAAAAAAAATCTTAAGATTAAGAAGGTTTCAATTGAGGAATATGAATTGGGAGAGGTTTCATACACTGATGTTACAAAACTGCAAAAGTTTATAGGTATCTAAAATTCAATTATATACTGTATAAATATTAATAATATGGGAAAATATTATCAACAACACTGCAGGCATGTCATGAACAACAGAATGCACAAGCCATGGTCCCCAAAATAGTTCTGATTGTTTTAGATTTGCATGATTTGTTTTGGATTGATAGGGTCAAGATCCTGCTCTGTGCTCATGTCCGCTCCTTTTGAGCGCCAAATTCCTGCTCTTGCAGTGGCAGCAGTGGGGGCTGGGGCTGGGCAGGACACAGCATGGCTGGTGAAAAACACAGTAAGCCACCCACCCCCCCAAGCAGAATGCATGATATCAGTTCAGTACATCAATAATCAGGCAGTTGAGCATAGAGAAGCAGACACAACATGGTCTTCCCAGGATCCCTGTCTCACAATCAGACGTCCACTCGCCATATCTGAGCTCAACACAATCCCCAGGGTGGATCCTTAGCACTCGGTGATGACTAGCTTTCATCTCTTAGGCGGATGAAGATTTTCATGCTATCTATAAGAAAATGTCTAAGTTCATTTCGAAAACATGTCTCGGGTACCGGCATTCAGAGATTCAGGTTGAGCCTTATCCAGAGTTGAGTCTGGATTATTCTGTAAGATGTGTAACTGAACACATTGTACTGTAGAAACCAGGGGACTCACAGTAAGAAACATGGCACATATCTATGATAAGCACATGTTTAGGAAAAAAGAAAATATAATTCATCACTCCACACGCAAACTTTCCCCCCTCTTATATTCAAGGGCTTTGTTGTTAAAGCCTCATTGTGGGATATAAAAAGGAAAAAAATTGGTGATCCATTTTCTAAGTGCTTAATTCAATTCAGGGTCACCAGCAGTCCATCACAGGCACACAGACATTCAGGCACACAAACATTCACACCTGGGCCAATTTTCTCACGACCCAATTAATCTGCCAGTATGTTTTTGGACTGTGGGAGGAAACCCACATGAACATGGGAAGAACATGCAAGATCCATACAGACAGCACCCCAGGTCAACTGAATGTCATCCTACAATATGTTGGATTTTTGGTTTTGCTTTTAGCTAGTTAGGTCTTACAAAGGTTGTCTATTGCAAAGTGCCAAAAAGCCATTTTTCCAGTACACAGAAAAAAGTAGAATGCAAATGGCTTTTATTACAGTGGATTTATTTAAATAGATTGCCTTTGCAATCATTAAAATAAAGTGGCGTCACTAATTTTTATTTAATTAAATGTCTTCCCAGCAAAAACACCATTAAAAATGTTAGCCTTCTGAATAAAAATTGTACCATCACATTTTAAAGCACTTCATATAAAAACACTTCTTATAGTTCTGGCAAGTGTCTGAAGCACAGCCCATGTTTTGTCATATTTTACCTTCCTAAAAAACTCCCAAGGAATTAGATGTGTTTAAGAGAGCCTCTTTCTAGGTAATTGACACTTAGCAAAAATGTAGCATTTCTAATATTTTCAGTTTGGAAGAAATCTTTCTGTTTCTGTGTTCTAAGCTGCTGATGGAAAATCAACATGATGCACTTGCATGTGTATCTTAAAACAATGCCCTGCTGACAATTTTCTGCTAAGGTCATAAGAGAGATAATGAAATCAGACGAGAACTAATTGATCTATATACTCCATCCATCCATTTCTCAAAAGTATCCAGGTTGTCCACTTCAACAGCACGGCTGGGCTCCTTGTTCCACTCTCTCACAATCATTTGTGTAAAGAAATGCCTTCTGTTTTCAGCTTTCAATGCACATCCATATTGATTCCACTTGTGTCTTCTGATCATGTTTCACCATTTATTCTAAAATGTTGGCTGGGTTGAATTTATTTTATTTGGAAAACATTAATTAAAATAACGTGAAATAGGTTGTTAATGTCTGTGTATAGCTCCAAAAGTACACAGCAAATATTAACTAGGCTTCTTTTTACACTGAAAGCATGTCTATAAACATGTATGGGTGCTATCTTATTAAATGAGAGTTACAGCCAAGTTTTCAGATTGTTGGGAATGTTATTTTGAATATACTGTAAGTCTGGCCTTTTATAAGCTTTTCTCGGCTACAGAGCTTATACTCCACACTACAAAACACTAGTCACTCTTTATGGTTATTTAGTTTGGATATGTTAACCTTTTTATTCAGCTGGTGGTAGTTGAAGATTTTAAGGCAAAAGCACGACATTCTCCAGTCCGGATTTGTCATACTTTGCAAACATTAATAGATTTTGGAATGTGGACTATGTTTTCTTGTGTACTAATGTACACCACCACAGAAAATGTACCTGCAACTGATTCAGACAATGCTAGAACTATGAAAGCAAATCTGCAGATTTTTAAAATAGAAATGCAGTTCAATTTTAAATCTCTTTGTGTTCAAATCAGAAATACAAGCAAATCTAATACAGGTAATATACAGTAATAACCCATAAGGCTTTCACAGCACTTCGCCCTGTAAGAGTATTTTCTCTAGTACCAAACAGATTGCAGTCTCTTATCAGTTTTGGAGTGCCATCTACAGGCAAGTTGCAATGCAGCAACAGTTTCTAGATAAATATTTTAATATTTCTTTCCTCTCTTTCATCTGACAGCTTGTATGCCTTTAACCACTGTCACTAAACAAGAACAGAGCACCTAATGATTATGGGAACAGTGTTTATAAAAATATTATCATCCAAATAAAAAAATGTTGGGTCTTCTGAGTGTGTTTTTGTCTCTAGAGAATTTGAGTTTTTGGGACTCTTTTATATACCCTCATTTATAGGCTCATGATGGGACACAACATGGTGTCTTTATCTTTGTATATTAAGAGAACCAGATGTAGTTTTAATGACTGGGTAACAAAATGAATTAATTCACAAATTGTGAAAGACAAAGACCATTTTGAAAGAAACCATTTTGCTTTGAATAGTCCTCACCAATAAAAAATAAACTTTATTTTGTATAGCACCTTTAAAAGTATCTTCTCAAAGTTAAAAGTTAAAAAGGAGATGAGTGAACAAAATTTGCACAATTAAGAACAAGTGCTTAGAATGCAGAAGAAGATGCAAGGGGCAGACACAGGACCGAAAAAAGTAAAAGCTTCGCTGAAGAAGCAGGTTTTGATTTGAAATGCTCAGGGAAGGTGACTGATCTCCTTGGGGACAGAATTCTAGAGCTCTGGGGCATAACAAGAGCACCCCCTGTCACCCATAGTACTGTGTGTAGACAAGCTTGGGGGACAAACAGGAGACCAGAGTCAGATGCATGAAGTTTGCTAGGTGGGAAGTCAGAAGATAATGAGTCAGATCGGTACTAAGGTGCCAAGCCATGACTTCCCCGGCTGCAGTTTGCAAGACAAAAATATTCCATGCATATCCACTTACATGACAAAGGCAAACTGGAAACGTAATCAAAACAACCGTGTTTTGAAAGCCTGAATTATTTCATACTGTAAAGGGTTTGTTGCCTTCAATGGTCGCAGTAAATGATTTATAAGCCCCTGTTTATTATTTACTGTTTACGTAATGAAGCACACGGGTTCAGAGAGCGACACTTCACACTCCTCACTCGGAACAAGAGAGGAAAAAGCTGCTGTATATGTAACAGCGCGCTTTTCAAACTCACACTCAGTGGCCCGCAAAACCACCTCGGCTCTGTGTTGTGCAAATCCGCGTCTGCACACCCTAGCTAGACAAAGAAAGGCGTTAAATATTAATGCCACAGTTAACCTTTCAACAGTTTTCACTTTGGCTGCTTTCAAGACCTTTCAAAGCCTTTCTGCGGAAGCAAGCAAACAATAACAATTGTCAAAAAATGAGGGCCTTGTGCTCCTCACTCTGGACTTGCTGTACTCAGGTTCCAGGCTTCAGTGGCCTTCTGCTTTATAATAAATTGACTGCATAACTTTGTCTTTTTCAGCTGGAACCTCCTGAGCTTCATTTCTAACACATATGCACAAAATATGACAGGCGCAATTAGTAAACCAATGTGAGGCGTTAAGTAACACCCACGGTGTTGTTGTAGGATTAATTAATTCACTATAATGCTTTGTGCCAGCTAAAATAGTCAAGAGCCAAAATGATGAAAGCAATCTGGGACCACTACTATGTACAGTGAAGGGTGAAGGATGGGATTAGTGTTAGGACAAGATTTCCCAGTCTAGCATCCTGGGAATCCAGTTTCTTCTAATCCTTGCTCTGGCTGAGCTCTTGGTTACATTGTTCGACATTGAATTTAAAGTTCATCATCTCTCCTTTTTTGAGTTTTCAACTGTGGCCACCTGCAGAGTCTGTTGGGGATATCAAGGTACTTCCAAAACAAATTGGACGCAGCTTCAAATCTGCATATTACTGAGCTGCAAACAATTAAAACGGTGGATGAAACCCCCCCAGCACAGCAGAGCCAGGAAAGGGAAAACCCCAGGTTAAGGGATTTGAATCAAGGGCTGAATAGGGAATGAACACAGGTGTGTAGCAGTGCAGCTGACAATGACCCTGTGAGGGTCTGCAACCAAAATAGAATCTGAGAGGAGCTGGAGTGCTTACAGGAGCTCTTCAGGGCGAGCTCTGCCAATGATGAGTCAGAGCAGATGGGAGAAGGGCTCAAAAATGCCCATGTTTGGTATAAATCCAGGAAGAAACAGCAAGCAGACCTGTTTCTCTAGGGCATGTGCGGTTTGACTGCAGACCTTCCAGCTTGTTTCAGTTTCTGGATTTTCACACGAAGGGCTCATGCGCTGTTTAAATAACTGACAATTAAATCATTTGTCTAATCAGGGAATTGGTTTTAGTGAAGCCCTGCATCGAAATGGGCTGGCCAGTAAGCTATCTGAGGCCTCCTGCTGTTGGACACCAACAAAGTGAGAAAGGGTTTGGGGTTTACTTCAAAATGGAGATTAGACAGCTCATCGACCAACATGAAGATGAGGTGTGCTTCATTCAAACTACAGCCTCCATCATAAAAAAATGACTAAGCCTGATTGTGAACTCTATTGGAGAACAATCTGTATGAGGTATGACTGGCACAGACCATGACTTTAGACCAGCCTGAACTATGCTCCGCTGTTTTAATGTGTTTTTTTTTCTTTGTTGCTGGCCAGTGTCTCTTTTGTTCCTCTGGAAGTCTATACAGTATTTGGTTCTGGACTGGATGGGCTTTCTCTCTATAGAATTAAAAAAATTCTCCTTGTCTTCGAACCTCGCCAAGAAGTGTTGACTAGGTGAACTGGCATCTTTAAACTGTCTTTAAAGTGTGTGCCTGTGAGTGTGTTCCCTGTGATGGACTTGCATTCCAACCACTGTGCACTATCACCTTGAATCCAAGATCAACTCTAGGTTGCTCTGACCCTTGCCAGGAATGTGTGGTTTTATGCTAAAGCTGGAGACTCAAACATAATTCCTGGAAAGGCTGCTGTCTTCTGTTTTTTGTTTTACAAACCCGAGTGGTCAATTAAAAAAAGAAAATTAGTACAATTTTCCATCATTAAACATAATAGGATTTTTCCTGAAAGTCTTTCAGAATTATTATTAAAACATTCACTTTTTTAAAATGTAATTTTACCTATGTATCACCTTCATATCTGGTTTAGGAATTTAATCATATTAAATTTAATTATATTTAATTAATAATTATAAACTTTATTTTATATACAGTAGCACCATTATTTTATAAAGTTATTTTAAAAGTCGCTTCTCAAAGCCCTTTAAATCAAATAAAATTGATATCATTTAAATGTCATAATTGCCCATAAAGACCCTCTCCAGGTCGGCCACTAGGAAATAATTCCTTTCTCTGCCTGAGTTTCTGTGTGGTTCTGCTCTCCAGCCCTTGTCCTGGTGACCCCAACATCTGCTGGTAGACGTTCCAGCTGCTCCCTCACTGACGGAGGCTTCCTGCGATTGCTCTGCTCTGCCACAACACTGGCACACACCCCACCACACTCTTCACACTCTCCGTAGTTCTATAGAAAACTCTGTCATTTATGATGTTCTGAATGGTCTGCCGCAGTCTTTCAGACTTCCACTGGGATCCTAGCTCTCACACGTTGTCCTTTCTCAGGAAAGAGTCAGCAGAATCCTCCCATCTTCAGGTCTTCCAAAGTCTCTTCACACAACTCGTTTCTCATCACATTCTCTCTCACTTGTATTCACACATCTTCTTTACACCAAGCGCTGGTGCATTCCATTACATTCTCGACAAACTCAGTGGCGCCCAGCTCCCTTTCACTTTTCACTAACTCCTAATATGACCGGGCACTGACACATTCGTATCCATTCCTGTTCTGTGGCTCCCAGGTTTCTTCACTCTAATTCTTACTTCGCTTCTTATGTCCTACTCATACTCTATCGTTGCCAAGTCTTGTCTCCGACACAGTGAGGGGTCTACACCTCAGTAACTCTGCCAGCCAATCTTGTTTGGCCAGGGAGGTCTCCCTTTCTAGCAAACATTTGGAATCCCTAACAGAGCAACAGCCACGTGTGCCAATGCCTAACTCTCTCAATCTCCAGATTGACCTGTGCCAGCTAGACTCCTCGCTCTCACACATGGGAGGAAGGTAATCTTCTATCTTGCCAGGTGATGGCCCACTCCTCCAGGTCCCAAAGTCTCCAGTCAGCCATGGTTCCGCTGCTTTTCAACAATATACTTCAGCTCCCTTGAGTCTGACAAACAAACTACCGTGCAGTCCACATGTGTAGTACCTGTGAGGCCCCTCAGTGGAGTCTAAGCAGTTTTTGATTAAGCTTCCCTCACTTACTGAATCCCATAAGCCCAAACCAATGAGAACTCTCCTCTGGAGCTCCCTCTCTCCCTCCTTCCACACTGGTGCCTAGAAACAGACTGAATCTTTTCTTCTGAATTGGTGCTATAAGCCTCTCAATTAGCCAAGAAGAGTTTAAATCCGAGCAGAGCTCATCCCCTTAGCTCCTTTCCCTCAAGTCGAATCCCATTCCTTCCAAGCGCCAAAGACTCCACATCTCCTCTTAATTAACAGGTGGACATCTTGGCTCAAAGTCACACAGGGATTTGAGCCAAGATGGTGGCTTCCTCACAAAGACACCCCTTACTACAGTACATTACATGCTCCTAGGAAATTGCAGTATCCAGCTGTAAAAAATAAAAATACAACATTTAAGAAATGTATTAGCTATGAAGGCGAGCTTACTGTAAACTCAATTTGTCACTAAAATTAAATTACAAAGACCTCAGTTGGAAGGAAAATAAGCAGACCTTGGGATCTCACTTAATAGTTCTGGTAAACAATCTCTCCATGAAGTTTGTATGGAATTTCTGCATGTTTCCCACTGTTTGTATGATGCTATGCTACAGCTCTAGGTTACACCATACTTTTACCATTCATAAAATACTATGGATTTTTGTGAGGACCTTCTCTTCAGCTAACACAAAGCTGGTGCCTTAAGTGTAATACTGCCTCGACAAAGACATACTACAGTACGTACATCCTGAAGATTTCTAAATTATTGGGCTGATCATTTTTAAAACATCTCCAAGAAAACCTGCGTTTGATAATTACAAACTGCACTAGTGCGCTGTCCTCAGAAAACATCATATACATGTACTGTAGCATATACTGTAGTCATAGGAGTTTTTAGGAAACAATCTGAGTCACCCACTCTGATTACTGGGAAATGGGGGGGGGTAGACAAATGTCTTCAATTTTAAAAGTTAGGGGAGAACAGAACCCTCGGTGATTTTAAAAGCCATATAAAAACCTTATAAAATAGAAACCACTTCAACTTTACGTCACACCTTCGCGCATCTGAACAACTGTAGAAACTTGACGCTATTCTTGAGACCAGAGGTAAGAGAGAGAGGGTCTGAAATCTTGAAGAGAGCGCAGAACGTGTTCGGGTCTGAGGCAGGCGAATCGGTTTCTGAGTTGTGTTCGTCGTAAAGAAGAACACGCAATAAAAGAGAAGAAAGTGCACAGGAAGGAATGGGGAAAGAAAGCGAAATGAGAAGTTGTTCAAAAAGGAGAGCGGAACGCGCAGCCTGCAGTCTAGTGTTTCAGTGTCTCGGGGTCTCACAGCGGGGCTGGCGGAGTGATCTTTCTTGTCTCTCAACGCCGGGGTCCGCTTGCACCTTCGAGAAAGCGCACGCGAGGAGTGGAGATTTGTTTCCAACAAAACCATATTATCTTCAGTCTCCATTTCATAAAGCGATACTTCAATTTGTGGGGTTGCGACATCTTCGAAATGTCATGACTGTACATGTTGATTCCTTCAGCATTATTAAAAATCAACACTTTGAGGTGTGCTAAGGGGGCGTCCTCAGACAGCCCTGTCAGTGTCAGAGGTTCCAGCGCAATATTGTCTGATTTCAAGGTTAGATACCAGCCTCCCTCTCACTCACTCCAGATAACATCATTTTCAATATCAGGCCTATTGCTGCCATAATACATTTTATTTTATTTTTTAATATAAAAGGCAGATTTATTGTTACTCTGAGGTGGGCTTGCGTGGGCCATTTGGAAATAAAAAAGCAAATTGCAGCAGTGTATGATTGTACAGAATCATAAAATCTTATTGAGTTTAAATGCATGAAAAGACTAGAACAGACAAAGACAAAGGCTAGAACAGCTTCTTCATTACTCTGTACGGAGATCGAGTGCAGGGCAAAAGTGAATGCAAAGCATTTTTTCTGTGATTAAATATTTCAACATTTTAACATGAATACAAATACAGAAATAGGAAGACGGATAAATTAATATATTTTTTTTAATTATGGGAATGCATATTAATTAGATGTTTCATAACTTTCTAATAATACTTCTATTATACTTCTAATAATATTTCTAATTCCTCATTTGTGTGTATAAAATAGAAGTTACAGTAGCTACAGACAGCTACAGTACCTGCATTTTACTTTAATGAGAGCTCATCAGCAGAGTAAAGATAAGATTAAGCAGACAGGTACTGTATACTGTAATGTCTTACAAAGAGCAGCACACAGGGTTATAGTGTCTTTTAAGAGCACGCAATTGCTGTGAATAATGGTCATGAATATTAATTACCCTTCATTATACCTCGAAGCAGAACTGAGTAAAAAAATCTCACAATTTCACTTCTGCGTATATAATTAGCAGTCTAGATTGATAATCTGTTCAAATTGAAGCTTCAAGATCACAAGATTTTAAGTTAAGTTCATTCCTGTATACTAGAATTGTTTAACGTTGTGTTGTCTAATCTGTGTTTTCTTGTCGTTGGTCTTCCGTGCAGTGTGTGAATGTGTGTCACCTTGGTTGAAGCAATCAGCCAAACAGTGACAATTTGGGGAGCCCAGTAAGAAAGTAAAAATGAATGCTCTCAATGAAGCTGAAGTGCTGATAATGCCACACTGTTCTTTTACTCTTATATTCAGTGTGATCTGTTTGTACAGCACAGGCGATGTTCTGCTGTCTTGAACATGGCCACAATATCAAAAGCGAACTCACGCTGAGTATTACTCACAAGAACGGGGGAGCTGTGGGCCATGAATAAGAGCCTGGCGCAGGTTCATCCTAGCTTGCAAGCAAGATGACTTTGGCAGTATCTACTGAGCCCCCAGTGGGTGCTAGCCTGCATCATAAACCCATACTGTCCGTCACACTCTGGTGCTCCCTGACTCTCTTGCTTGGCATGAAGCCCAGTGCTAAACAGAAGAGAGTATTTGGTTAAGAACAGAGGCAGTTAGAGCTCACAGCATAATATCTTGGTGGCCTTCAGGTCCATGTGTTACTGTAGCCCATTCTAATCTTGTTTTTTTTATTTCAAAATGAAAGGTGATGGGTGGTGCTTTTATATGCAAATGTGAAGACGAAGATTGAGATCTCAGCATTGAACATGGTATGACTGTACATATATGTGCATTTTACAATTTTGGCATAAAAGCATGATGCACAAAATATAAAGGAATTCCCCTTCAGCACAAATTACTGTTACTACTTTATGTAAAACTGTTCTCTTGCCCAGCTACTGAGTGAGAAGTGTAGGAGACAAGGAGGATTAGAATGAAAATCCCCAAAAAACAAACTGTGTACAAGCATCAGAGGAGCACTCACCAAACCGCACTGCGTGATTTAGCAAAAGAGGGATCAAATGCCGTATAACAGCACGGTCAAAACATTGCGTGAACTCATACTGTCTGTCGCACATGTCAAATTTGCAGATTAGGTGTGAACGGATTTACTCTGTACTGCACATCCACCAACTGTAGCCCAATAGCATAGGCTTGCTCTTGTGTCCAGGATGTTAAGGTGTAGCTGAGGTAGTCTGCAATTCTCACACCATGACAGCAGTGCCTTCCTGCCCCCTAAACACCAGTGTAGAACATCAGACATTCTGTCTGTTTTCAACATTTAATAGATCAGCTCACTGTCAACATCTCACTCTAGGCATTTTTGGGCACTCTACACTTGTTGGGCTGTTGGATCCATATACACAAACACATGGAGTGCTGGGCAGTTTCAGCTGCAGAGTGTATACAGTATGTGTGGGGATAGTGTTAAACACTGAGTAAACTGAAGAGATTTGCTTTTAATGTGTTACTTTATGGTGGTTTTATAAACACTATGTAAATCACTGAAACATTCTACTTTGTAAATGTTTTTCCCTATTTTTTAAATATTAAAAAATAATCCCTTACAAAATTCCCTTAAAACTGATTACTTATCAGAAGTAATTTTTCAAGTGCAAGACACGTGTCTATTTGAGTACTATAATAGTAGCTATGATCTAATCCTATACCTAACACCAGTGTTTAACCCTAAAGCTAACTGCATATTTTAAACTTAAATTTACCCAGCAAAGTAGTGGTGCTTCCCAGGTGAGCAACAACATTGCCTGATCTCCTTACTGAAGGATAACTCTCCTGGTGTTTTAATTCAGATGAGGCAGGGAACTTTTTACTACCATGTTTCAAGAGCAGCTGTGATTTAGAAAGACACTGTAACACTGTGTAACCCTGAGAGTCTACAAATACAGTACATAAAAACATGCATGTGGATGAGAAAAGGAATTAAACAGCAACCGAGTTGCACAGATCAGCGTGTCAAGGATATTTTGTGTTGTTAAGTGTTTTAAAATGACATTGAATTCCTGTACAATTGGTCCTTAATGGGCTTTTTGAGCTAAAAAAACAGTAAAGGCAGTTAATGTTTTTATGTGATGTGTTGCAACAGACCCAGAGCCTTTGAACGAAAAAAATAAGTTGCTCCAGGGTCACAAATTGACAGTAAGCTTGTATGTGTTTGTGTGTCAGCATAAAGACATCTGTGTATATGTCCAGTGCTGAGGATACAGATACTGTAGATAATGGTTTACATGCACTGAATGGAACAAAGGCCATTTGATATCTGAACTGCTGAAACACAAGCTGGTCGGATAATTTTCCCAAACAGGGAAGTGTGGGCTCAGATGTATCTGCAGTCAAAGCCTGTGAAGGCCCTTAACTGGGATGAAAATCCTTCATTTAATCTCGCTGTCAGCTGTGCTTTATTAACGCATTACCCTTTCTCGACAGAAACAGTCCCCCTAACTTCTTTAAACCTTATCAAAGGGAGATTCACAGAACTGCTGCCACTAGTGGGAGGGGAGGCTCTCATGGGGGTCTCTAATGAGCTAACGATGTGTATTTCTAACAAGAACACACTGCAATCATGTCATCAGGGGCCCAGGATGACCTTGCTCCTGTTCTGTCTATCATTTGCTATATTTATAAGCACGACCACCTTACTTGGAAAATAAGCAAGGAAACGCCAGTTGCATTGGCAAAATGAATGAAGCGAAAAGGGAGCAAGGAGAAGTCGGATTATTTTCCTCCTGGCAAGCAAGCCAGCAACCCCCGCAGTTTCCCTTCCTCTCTGTCAGTGACTCCCTCTCTTACAGCACAGAGGGTAAAACCTGGAGTGGTTTCTCCTCCCGAGGAAAAAAAACAACTGTAGAAATAGACTGTGCATTATTACGATCAAGACAGAAGGTGAGCAATTTGAAAGACATCTTTGAAAACCGGGAAATGAATCTCTCACATAAGTCCATTTAACCGAGTTCAGTTCAATCGATTTAAAAGCTTTCAATATTTTCTCCCCTTTCGTATGGCACTTGCTTTTTCAGAATCAGTGAACCCAAAGCCCTTCCCTGTGTCTGTCTGATCAAACAGTCTCTCTAGACAGAGCGATTCCCTTTGCATTGCAATGACAAAGTCAATCCAGTGGACGTCTTCAGAATCAGCAGGGAAACGAACCAGATGACATGAGAGGAAACTATGTGGAAGTCCATTTACAATCAATAACAAGAGGCACTGCTTAATGCAAGAGTTGCAGAAAGTGCAGTACAAACGCATGTCAACATGTTTTTGAAGACGATACCCAGGCTTCTTTCAAGTTTGTATGAGTTTGTATGTTCTCCGCCTGTTCTTGTGGCTTTCCTCTGAGTGCTCCAGTTTCCTCCCGCAGGTCAAAGACATACTGGTAGGTTGTGGCCCTGGTGTGAGTGTGTGTGATTGTCTCTGTGTATGCCCTGCGATGGACTGGAGTCCTGTCCAGGGTGTACCCTGCCTTGCGCCCATTGCTTGCCAGGATAGGCTCCAGCTCCCCTGGGATACTGTATTGGGAGCAATGATTGGATAGAAATGGATGGATAGTATGTTAAAAAACCTTCCTGAATGAAAACTATATACCACCGTATAAAGACAAAAAAACTTCAAGTTATTTGGGACACTGGTTTTGCAATTAATACCCAACAAAATGGGAATAAGTGAAACAAGTATGGCTCTATTCAATATATTCAGAGTGTTATACAATAAGATTCTCTTTTTGCCTGTGCTGGTTGGCAGGACTGCATCTACTGAAATTTCTTCAACATGTCTTATGCTGAATATTATTAAGCGACATCTTTCCGAGTCCTGAGCTGTTTAATATATGGTTTACTTCTATACTCCAAAGTATATTGCATTTAATAATGTTAATGTGCTGCAAACAAGTAGCCTGAGCCGAACGAAGAGACTGAGGGCAGATACAGCTCTGCCCGCCCCCTCCCAACCAAACCAATTCGATGATCCTTTCTTGCCTAAAAACCAGGGTATGAAAATGCATTCCAATAATTAGTTTATTCCGACATATAAAAAAGAGGTGCCTGCATTGTTATTATTTTTTTCCTGATGTCTCTGACACTTCAATGCTGAGCAATACGGCACTTCGGAGGGAAAAAATCCGATGAGCGCCACTTGATATATTCGTAATGTTCCTTAATATTTTCATTTTGATGTAATTTGTGGCCCTGGCTTTTTAAATATCCGCTCTGTAATAATGTTTAATTTCAGAGGTCAGTCTGCCAAGGAGTATATTAAAGCTTATAAAACTCATTTCCAAAGCTCCAATATCAAGCCGTGATCAGGTTAGGAGGGCAGCATCTGTGAATATTTCATCTTTTATCATGCTGATAATAAGGAGATGACAGAAGCACATTATTACAATGAGAGAATTGCTCATTTTCAGCGGGGCTGCTGGAAGCTAGGGTCTGCGAGTGTTTGCACGTTACTCAATAAAAAGCAATTCTGATATGAAAAAAGCCAACTTTACCAACCGCCACAGTTATTTGATTGCGATGAATAATAAACGGGCTTGGCTGGTGGTAGATAGTTAAGGGGGTGATAAGTTCTGATTTACAAAGGCCAGCTTGGAATTAACCTATTTAATTGAGCTATTAAAAAAGGAAGAAGAAGAAAAAGGCACATCATTGTCATGCAATTGATCCAGAAATAAATTACAAATTTGTCCACTTTCTTCAAGACTTAATATAAATAATATGCCCAAGTTGAATGGCCACCTGTTCTTGCCTGATGTCTAACGGGAGGTTAGTCACACACTTAGAAAGTCACAAAGAAGAAGGAGATCCACCGTGCATTATTAACTGGAAACAGCAATGATTTAAAGGCTCTACTTTATGTCCTGTGGACAAAAGGAAGATCTATTTTGTCAAATGGGTCCTGAAATATAGTATTTATTAGGGTAGATTTATACAATCAGCAATACAGTACATACAGGACGCTCTATCCAGACGAAGATCTGAATTAGATCCCCCACATTGCAATCCGATTGCAATGTCTGTTGTAACAGTAACAGTGAACAACCACACAGTGAATCGTAATGACTCGAAATCCTATTTCAGCAAGTGTTTTACAAGAACGTTCAACCTACTCTCTTACCGCTCACTCTGCGTTACACTGAGTAGCTTACTGGACCACCTTTTTCTCCTATCTTCAGACTAGCAAAGAAACCGAGTTCCCACTGTAGCTATCTCTTCAGGAGCAGATGCTGCGAAGTGTATTGGATATTCCCAGTAAGAAACTCTTCCTTTTGACTTTTTTGACAGAGGCTCTATCACTTCCCAACATTATCTCATCAGATTTCAGAAGGTACAAAAGGCAGGACTTGATCAGAGGTGGGATAGCAGGACCTCTAAAACTGTGGTTGTCAGTCCTGGTGCTGAGGGACCCAGGAGTCTGCTGGTTTTCATTCCAACTGGGCTCTTAATCACCAGTGTTGACTGACACTTTGAACTGATTTGCTTGCTTGTTTAGACTTTTTTTCTGAAGTCAGTCCTTGGTTTGAAAAATACCCCAATATTTTCAACAATTTCAGCACTCACAGAAGTACTGTAATTGTATACAGAACATGCAATTTCTCCTCATCTTGCTAATAAAGCATTTTCTTCCTTATATCTGACATAATTGCTCTGAACAGCTGACCAGTTAGGAATGAACTAACAGAGGTGGGAATGACAATGACAATCCAGTCCTTATTAGCGCAACTTAACATGATATGCAAGCAAAAGAAAGGACACAAAGGACACAGGGGTTCCCCCAGGCCCTGTATTTAGAGCCAGTTCTTCAGGTGCATCCCAGCTGCTGATGTGGGGTAGTGAGGCCAATAGGTGGCGATGTTCACTCTTGACCAGACTTTCCAGTATGGTGCCCAGGGACACTGTACTGAAGGAAGTGAAAAAGACCTAAAGAAACCCCGTCTATTTGCCCGTGAGAAATCCTAAACCACTGCTTCGGTAGCAGTTTAAATCCCAGTTTCCTAGCCAATGCAACACTAAATAGCGCACAGTCTGGCCTTCCTGCCATAATCCAGATGATGAAGCAGTTTCTCATTTCTCCCTCTGATCTGCCGAGCAGTGGGGCAGCTGTTCGTCCCCTGGGTATACCTGCAGCTGACGTGGGTCCCCTCCTCCACGAGGAAATGGAAATGACTGTACAAACACAAGGAATTGTTGTTCTTGTTGATGTTGTTGTTCTAGCAGCCCAGAACACACACGCTGACCACCAGCCAAACACACCTGCTCTATTTGTCTGAAACCAGAATGATATGATACTGCTATTATCCAGCTTGCAGAAACAGTAGCATAAATAGCAAAAACGCATAAGGAATCATAGAAAAGTCAAGATTAATATGACATGAGGTTGATATGCCTTTATGACACGGAATTCAATTCAGAAAAATAGTTTTGTAAAACAAACGTAGACAGCTGTTCTCAGTGCCATTAAAATTATTAGAATTGTTTCTCTATAAGCCATTTATGATACTCTTTTCATCCTATTTTCCTTATTGACCAATGTATTAAGAAGCAATGCAGGTCTTGAATAATTGCCGCCCAGAAGTACTAACACACATTGCTGTGTCATTTCGAGTGAACATGCCATCGAATGCTTCTTTGTTAAAATGCTGCTTTATCACAGTCTCTTTTCACGTTACAAATTACTGTCAACAGGCAGCAAAATCATATACAGTTGTTTCAATGTAATTTGCAGGTATTTTCAGAGGCAGTGGATGCTCTGGTTAAAGAGAGTTGGGATCGGCTTGAACGTGCTCACCGCAAAGTAAAACATTCTTGGAAGAGAATGCAGGCCAGGGCAGACTGTGATTGTGACTGCAGTGAGGGAGTGATTGTTCAGAAGTTTGAAACTGTTTCTGAAACAAGTGTTTCTCCTTGTGAATGTATCTAGCTTCATTTAGACATAAAATATCACATTTTTTCTACGGGAAAAAAGAATAACCTTTGACTTTAGTCTTTGAAATACTTAATACTGATAAATAATTGTTTATTATACCAAGTGAAGTTGAGGCAGAGATTAAATTCAGAGGTCACTGAGAACAGGTAGTTCAACAGTATATGTTGTAGAACAATAGATAATGATTAGGATTTTAATGAATTACACTCATTCCCAGGAACTTAAACTCTTTGAGGGGCAAAACTAATACTTTGCTTTCTTATTTTTATATTGGAGTCTCATTTTCAAATTAAATATCCAGTCCTTCTGTCTGTGATTACCACTGAATCTAAGAAAAGTAAAAGGCAGTGCTGGAGGGAGTAATGTGATATATATTTCTATCCTTACAAAGCAATTCAAACTGCTAAAAATAGATATTCAATAAATGCAATGAAAGTAAAACTTAAAACAGACAGGACTCCGTCCATAACACAGGACCCAGGAAAAATGTCATTTTAGATATTTGTATATGCACCCAGCATGTATTTTGAAAGCCTGCAGGTAGAGAAAGATCTTTTGAGTCTGATAATTTTTTCAAAGTTTAAAGGTATCTGGTTGAATGCTTTCCATTCATTTTCTCAGACTTGTGGTGCTCAGGATGCACTTATTTGTATGGGTCTGCGTAAATTTAGCAGCATTACACTAATTGCATTTTCCAGTCTCCGAAATAAATAGCTAGAAGGAAAACCCATCAATTAATTTTAGAAGACAAAAATAATAAGCCTTGATTACTGTAAACATGGCAAAGCTAAGTTACTGATTTGCCAATAAATCAACCAACAAAGAAAATCATACGCAAGCAAATGAAAAATGATGTTGCGGTTCTTTGTCTGCGTACTTTGGAGAGATGAATTTGAACCCAAATACCTTGTAATGCAATCGTCATTAATCCACATCATACCCCTGCTTCTCTTAAGGTGCCATTTCCCGGGAGCTGTGAATTATGAACAGGAATGTGCTGCTTGGCACGATAAATTAGCTGTGAGATACAGTGATTTCCATTGCAGATTCATTTTTTGGATCTCTCAACAGGTAGAAAACAACCAGATCATATAACTCAGTACACCGTGCGTGAAGTGCCAGAATAATTTACTAACATCTACTGCCATTTTAATAGCAGCTTTCTGACTAACAGAATAACAGGTTCTGCTAACAGGTGTTGCCCTAGTGAGACAAACAATTTGTGTATGAAACACAGTAGCTCAGTATTTCTCCCATAGCTTACCCATATGAATACTATCCAACGCTATTAAATAGTTTGTAACCTACTTTTGTTTTCCATAATTTCAAATCTTATCCTAATTTCAATGCTGTTCAGTACAATTTACTGTGCACGTACCACAGTTTACCACAGTAAACGTTTATAAGGATGTTCTTTCAATCATTTTGCTCAATAGCCAAGCTGGGCCAGGTGCCAGGTTACTGCAGATAGCAAGATCCCTTCACATATGTCTACACCTTTTGTGTTTCATTTAACGAAGCGGTTTTACTATCAGAGTTCTCCAGCTGCTGCATGCTCAATTACACTGTAGGTACAAAGCTGTGAAATGTCTATTATTTCTGGCAAAAATGTTCACACCACAGTCCCAGAACACTTTAAAAAATCTGATACTCTAGGCATGAATGAAACTCATTCCAATTCCCCGAATTAGAAATTCTGTTTAAGCAGTGAATATTAGATACGAGCAAGACAGTTTTACATCACAGCAATTAATGTACCTGTGCTTTGAGACAGAAATGTCTATTATTAGTTTCTTCACTTCACATGCAAATATTAAATCAGTCTTAAATAGCATGAAATGTCTTTGGCTCTGTGGGGTTCCAGCCCCTACTATGACCTACCAATTAGCTGCTATGGAAAAAAAAAACTCCAGCTCTTTCGGAACTGGTGAGTATATAATCATCTTTCTCAACCTCCCCTCTCAGGCTTCTCAGGACAAGCCTGTGGCATGCTCTTGGGCAACTGAGGTTAATTGGTCAGCCATGCAATATTCCTGCCAAACACTCACGATGTCTAAAAAAGGAAACCTTCCTTTAACATCACTATTGGCCCTCTGGTCCTTTGCAAATGCTATACTCACCCTGGAATTAGAAAGTAATAATAATAATAATAATAATAATATACTTGCAAATCCTATGATCAGCTTTCACTACACACTCACTGCTGTCTCACTACCCGACACTCAATTTACTGCACTGTTTTCCAGCGCTGTACTGTCACTCCTGCATGATCTGCATGAGACCAAATCTCCTTCATTACGCTGTTTGATTTCAAATGGCATTCTCCAGAAATGGCCTTTTTAATACGAGGACTTTTGCATGTCACGATCTCCATACAGCAGAAATGATCAGTATTTCCTAACCCAGCTCTCTCCCTGACAACTGCTGCCGATGTCCCGGCTCATTTCCTGGACCTAAAGAGGAGAGATCAGCAGCAGACACGGTGGCCAGGCAGTGGCCGGTCAGGTGAGAGGGGTGTGCGTTATTCTAATCAGGATGGAGGGGGCGGGAGGTTCATTTCAGCCCCATACTGCTGGAAGCTAGCCTCGGCACTGCTCAATAAAAAGTCATTCTGATATGAAAAGGAAGCGCACACCATGCTGCCACTGCTGTTTCTTCATTTGATTTTGATGAATAATACATAGGGGTCCTGTCTTAAAGGGGACTGGCACAGTGGGAGTCATTACTGAATAAACTGCGTTGATGAGAAAAGTATCAAAACAAACAAGAGACGGGGAGAAGGCTCTTTGAAATGGCTTCAAACGTTCTGGGCAAGCCTTTTAATCATGAGACTTTTGTTTCAGCATAGCCTGTGCTGGGACAGCAATGGCCATTTCACGTCTCATCCAAATCCCCACTATCCCATAAAATGTCCATTTGTCTGTTTCAAAGAACATTTGAAGAATCAGCTAATCCACCACCTAAAGAAAAACTTTAATATCCTAAAATACATAAAAGTTAGTATCACTATTGTGCAGCACAGTGGCATTTCTGTTTTGCAGTGCAGGGGCCCTGGCTCAATTTAAGACCTGAAGTACTACTGTATTTGCGTGTCTTTGTATGTTCTCTCTATATTCGCATGGGTTTCTTCCCACTGTCCAAAGATCTACTGGTAGGTTAATTGGTTTCTGGGAAAATTGGCCCTGGTGTGAGTGTGTGTGCGTCTGTGTCTGTGTGCGTCCTGCGACGGATTGGCGTAGTGTCCAGGGTATACCCTGCCTTGCGCAAGTTGCTGGCCAGGATAAAATGTGGCTCTCCCAGGAGCTGGTATTGGATAAGGCGGTTAGAAAACATATGGATGGAAGTACTGTTATTGCAGTTTTACATTGGGATGTTCCTATATTCTTCATCAAGGGGGTGTTGTGCTGATTTTTTTAAAGAACGTATACCCTCTCCCACTGAAACTTTATTTTCCCTTATGGATCAGAAAGATAAAGTACATCATCATTTGCAATATGTTCTTCTAATGCTTTCTGCAAAGACAGAAATATACACATATCTCTAGCACACAGGTCATACACAGGTTACATACTGTAGAACACACACAGAAGACTCTAAGGTTTTCTGGGTTTAATCACTGTACAGCAATCTAGAGTTATGAGAAAAATTCTGGGAAATGTGTTGACATGAACATGGCACTACAACTCCTCTACCACATGGGGAGAAAGAAGACCTGAGCACACGTTGCGATGACCCACCCCTTTGTCATTCCACACTATGCAAGGGGCACAGCGCCTTACAGAAGAGACCTGATCAGACACGCAAGGCAGCTGGTCAGTCCCAGGAGTCAATGCTACATGGAAAACTGAAGGAACCTAACCATGGTGATGCTCAGCCAATTGAAGGCCACGCATGTCACATGGTTACATGCAGATTTAAAATGTAGTCATAGGGTTTGGTCTGGACTCCTAGCCAGAAAGCTTTGTTGTTTCTTTACAAGGACAATACTGAGGCATGAGTGTAAACGTGATGAAATAAAAAACACAGTATTCATTAAAGAAAATAGCTTTTACCAGTGCAATAAAACTCAGTACTTACAGTGACATAACAGTAATAAATAAAGAATAAATTAAATCTTTTACCCAGTAACAATTATACCTTTGTGTCTGTTTCAAGTCCCTTCCACGAAATGTTGGGTTGTATCCATCCTCAAGTGATCTGTTGGGCCAAAGTTTAAATGTAATCTGGAAAATCTGAAAACAAGATTCACAGACATCACCCACAGCTCTCAGGCAATAGAATGAGCCTAATAACATGCAGCTTAGAAACAATCAAATTTAGAGCTTAAAACAACCTGTCCCAACTACAATACTGTTATATAAATGACGAGTGTGATACTGATTACTATAAACACAATTATTTCCATGCTTCTTTGTTGCCGACAGGTGGATAATACTAAATTTAAACCAAGCAGCCTTTCAAAAAACACAAGGAATAATTGTATTTATGTAGTGATTTTCATTCCAAAGCATCCCAACTCATTTCAAATTTAGGGAGTGATCCACTTCAACCCCTGCTGAAGTGCAGCCGGACACAGCAGCAGTATCTTATATATCTATTCAATTCTGTAGGTGAAGCCAATTTAGTCAGAAGAACAAATGATTGATTGACACTTGCCACTTGATTCAAGTGTCAGTGTTATTTTTACACCAGACTCAGAAAACATATACTTTGATCTTCCCAGCTACTAGGCTCTCTTCAGAAACGTATCTGCCCAATTTTTTTACACAACTTCATCAGTGCAAAGTTTCTTGGAGTGCCATAGTTTTCACATTGGTGAAGACACAGTTATTTTTACAACAAGATTGTTGTTGTCTTTTGTTTTCTACTCAGATGCACTCTATATCGCCCTTACTGCCACATGACTACAGCATTCATGACAATGGGGCTTGCTTGGAGATAGACAAATCTGCTTGCAGTCCTATAGTTATTAATAGTTAATAGTTAAAAGTTATTAATATTAATGATTGAAATACAGTTGATATAGATTTCAAACAGCAACAAGCCTAGTAATTGTGCTTTATATGCATGTACTGTATCTTATGGATCTGTGAATTGGAAGGCAGTTTTGAGGTATAAAAAGGAATCCAAAGGTCTCACAAAAGTACATGCTGAATCATAGGTCATGATAAATACATCAGCCTTAGGTTAATTACAGTGCAACAGATGGATGTCTATGCATTTCATAAAGTATGCATCCATTACATCTGTAAACATCTTTTTTCAGATGAGGTGGGTTCAAGAGCAAACTACAAAATAATCCATTGATTTTGCTTGTGTACCCTTCTCTGATGCATGTTTATTGTTGCTTATTAAGTTAAGGCTGGAGTACACGGGGAGGAAATTACTTTCTGGCCTTCGTGGAGCATATTTACATCTTTTTGTAATTGCGCAAGACGTTCTATATATGGAAAGCTGAGATTTCTAGAGGACAAGCACTGTGGTTAACCATATTCGCATTTTCTCGGTTACACATGTGAGCTCTTGCAGAATAGCTAGGTGTTATCATTCATTCTGATTTTCTATTACAGCAAGACAAATGGCCCCCCCAGGGCCTTGGCTAGCCTCTTGAATGCTTATTACTGTTCACTTAAGTGGGAGTTGATTTAGCTTAAATAGGTTGTTTCATATAGAGAAGACACTGTGCTGTCACAGCTATTCTATTCAATGACACTGTAACCATTGTTTAATTGAATAATGCCTACTCTACATACCTATTAGGGCATTAGCTACATATGATGCCCAATAATTGGTTATACAAAGGGCTAATTTTCCACTACCCACTAATATTTCATGCAGTTAATATATAACTGTCTAACAAAGGATATATTTGGTACATTTCTAGACATTTTCCCTTCCTAATACAATTGATGCTCCTTTAATATTTTTACATATGCCAAAGTTACATAAAGTTCTGTAAAAAAACAAGAAAGGAAAGTCAGTCACTCTCCAGAGAAAGCCACTTTCCTATTTTTTGCACCATCGCTTTATAAAAGTTTTTTTTCCTCATAAAACGTACAATTCTTTTAGTCCTCAAAAGGTAACGCACATTGCCCACAGCTGTCGATTCAAGATGGACTGGTCTTACAGTGCAGGGACTACGTCATTGTTAGGTCTTCTGATCAGAGTTCTTGGTATTTTTCTTAGCCCTGTCCAGCTTTTGCATTACATTTATTATCCATCAAACACCTCTGTGATTTTAATGCCGTGTATTTTTCATGTTCTATTAAAGACATCAGCTCTGTCCTGGTGCCATTAGGCAAGGGGGCTGCCAAGTCAGTATTTTCTGACCTTCTTAGCACGTTCCCTCTGCTAATGCAGGGTTAATCTTTGCCTCAATATGAATTTTAACCATGTAGAAAAAAACTGCAGTGCTCAGGCAATTTATAATCGAACTTAAATAGTTGTCACAGGCATCCCATTCAAGTGTGTAGCATCCACTTGTGCCCTGTATGTCCAGAATGAGCTGCAGGTTGGCATGACCCTCACCAGGAATAAGAGACTTTCAGGCCATGGATGGATGGAACTTAAATTGTTATTTAAAATGATATTTAAAAAAAAACACTTTTTTAATATGAACAAATCAAGCAGCCTTAAGATCATGTTGACTCAGTAGCATTTCACTACCCACAAAGGAACGAAAAACAAGGTCAACTTATTTATTCTAAGTATATGTGGTCTGCTGATGGTATAAAGGCCACATCATGAGGTTTCGCGAAAAGGGGAGGAAATTTAATCTAAGGGGAGAAAGAAAATCTGTAAAGATGTGAAATCTGTTTATTTGGTTCCTGTCTCGATTTGTTCTCAAGTGGCACCTTCTCTTTCTGAGACCCCAAGCGTAAAATCTGCATAGCGGGCACACTCCTAACCCTGGCTCCAACCTGGTGAGAGGGAGGGGACAGGGGAGGAGATAAAATAATTTCTCGAAAACTTAAATTACATTTTTGCAGTGAATTAAAGGCACTTCAGCCGTGCCGAGTCAGAACTATATATATATATGTGCTTTCTAAGCAGCTGTGTTTTCCCACATGTTATTTGTGATGATTTCCTTTAAGTAACTCCCATTCAGCTCTATTTCATATTGTTCTCACAATATTGCAAAGCACTTTAAATGTAAAACATTTCTTCAGCTAAAGAGTTCAATGGAAAATTAAAGAAATCATTTCAACCTACTTTTGGGGGGAATTTATGTAATAATAATAATAAACTTTATTTTATATAGCACCTTTAAAGGTGGCTTCTCAAAGCGCTTTACAGGGTGACAACAACAATAAATAAGAGGAATACACAAGATAAAACACAATTACAATTTATAGAAGAGACCGTGGATGGTGGAAAAACAGAGGGGTGAAGAATGAAACCAGTTAAGTAAAGGCTTTTCTGAAGAAGAGGGTTTTGAGTCTGGATTTGAAGGAGTTTAGAGAAGGTGACTCTCTGATATCCTTGGGGAGAGAGTTCCAGAGCTTGGGGGCATAACAGGAGAAGGTTGCGAGGTGGGGAGCAGGGCGATAATAGTTCAGACAGGTACTGAGGTGCCAAGCCATGCAGAGCCTTATAGGTGAGCATGAGGATTTTAAAGTCTACATGGAATTTGACGGGAAGCCAGTGTAATCCATTGATGAGTGCTGGAAAAGAGGATGGGGTTCCTACAAACCAAGATGGATCAGGGTCCCAGATTCTCTCTGCAAGTCCCTTCACCCTATTGGAGACCCCTGCTGGCCAGACGTGTTTTATCATGGGTTATGGCCAAACCTGTTATCAAGACCCCTGTTTCTGAGCGCAGGGGTTCCCAGTCCAGTGCCTGGGAATTTCCACACAGTTTCCATAGAATTTCCATTCTTTTATTTAAACAAATCCTTGACTGATCCAACATGTTGCTTCGTGACAGTTTTTTTTTCTATTGAAAGACTGGAGATTTTAAGTCCCAGGAAAAAAAACTCTAGTTAAAAGGCAACACCCAAAATGTTTTGGAAGTGAAATAATAAAGAACTTAAATGTACCCTATTATTAGGTCTATCAATAGGCTAAATTCAATTATTTAATTAAGGGCCTCAGTGAAGCACTAACCCCCAGGTATGGGGGGGTCCCACAATCAGGACTAGGAACCCCTGCTTTTATGGGGCTCCTGATTTTGAAACCAGAGGTATGGCATCAGTGTGGTGTATATCTGCCTGTACAGGGAACATCCGAATCCTCACATGAGCACCAATCTCACAGCTCCTCTCAGCTGAACAGCAGTCATCGCTTTGATCTGTACATCAGTGCCATGAGGCTGCTTCCATTTCTAGTAAAATTACTCATGCAGCTCAAAAACCAGCTGTCACCAAATGCAGAAAACCCTTTTGGCCACATACTTCTGCTGGATTTTATATTTAAATTGGGGGGGGGTCCCAATTTAAAAGAGACATTTTGAAAGTGGGGTTCCCAGAAATCAAAAGCTGAAGACCCTAGGAGAATCAGAAGAACATCACAGAAGGACTCAGCTCCACAGACATGCCTAGAGGGCATGGCACTGTGCCATGAGAAGCACCAGCATTGGACAAGAAATAACGCCAAGAGCTTGTTCCCTTCTAATGGTTAGAAGACTCCTCATCATTCTCCCAGAGACTAATGCTGGCAGGAGAATCGACTCTGCCTAATTTCTCAACACATCGATTAGACCTCCAAGAAATGAAAGGGTCTATTTGTCATTACCTGCCCTGCCCCTCCCCTCGGTCCCCACCAACCCTCACACGAAATCAGCCAGCCCTCAAGGCCCACCCCGGGGGTTACTCCCCACCCACTGCATGATTGATGGCCTGACCTGGAAATATGGCAAATAATTTGGGGCCTCTATGGAGGAAAATGCCTGAGAAGCTAATGAATTTAACGTCATCGTCGTAACGATCATTTGGAAATCACTTGGCAGTGCTTCGGGTTATGGCGAACTCAGCTGAGACAATGAAATCCTTTATTGCTCTGTGATTTATAGGGCAGAAGTGACTCTCTGTGAAATTGTATTATTGTATATTCTGTAGATACATATAAACAAATTAAGTAAAGAGGGAGTAATCATTTATTCATAGCCTTTTTATATTTAATATGTTAAGCTTTTGGGCAGCATGGTGGAGCAGTGGGGTAGCATTGCTGCCTCGCAGAGCTGGTGCCCAGCTTTCAACTCTGGACCTGGGGTGCTGTCTGTGTGGAGTTTGTATGTTCTCCTCATATTTGCATGGGTTTCCTCCGGGTGCTCAGGCTTCCTCACACAGTCCAAGATGTGCCGGTAGGTTAATTGGCTTCTGGGAAAATTGGCTCTGGTGTGAGTCTGTGAGTGTGTCTGTGTTTGTGTTCAGGGTGTATACCACCTTGTTCCTGCTGCTTGCCAGGATAGGCTCCGGCTCCTCCACAACCCGGAATTGGATGAATTGGTTAGAAAATTGACGGATGGATGTTAAGCATTTATTAAGCTTATCTGAGCCTTAATCATCTAAGGTATATTTTCTAACATGGCGAAACACTCTCAGAAGGAAAAAAATAAACTGAAACATATTGGACAGAGATACAAGCTAAACATCCAGACAAACTTACCTTGTGGGGCTGAAGTGTCAAAGTTCCCCAAAATAATAGTTCTGTACTAGTAAAATTAAAATAAATAAAAATAAAATAAGGCGTGTAAAAATAATTTTAGTTGATATTAGTCCATACAACATGTCTTTGGAAAGGAAGGCTTGTAATAAGGGATAAATTAGAATTGCAGCAAAATTCAACAGCCCCCTAGGGCAACCAATATCAAGTTTTCATTAAAATGTCCACTAACACCGGAGCCTTGATTTGCTGATAATTTATGATGCTATTATTACCAAATTAGTGTCTCAGTACCATACCCTGCTTGGCACATGGCTGCCAGTTTCCATACAGAAACTAAGTCTGATAAGACATAAGTGCATTTCAGCATAAAATGGGTCTGTCTTCCTTATCCACAGAAATCATTTTTCCAAGACTATAACCAGGCTGTCTTGCTCATTTTATTAGCTATTATGCAGGCTACAATTACAAACTTTTTTACTGATGAAAGCATGAGTGTCTCTACCATTACTCTACACAGTATAAACGGTTAATAAGTGTCTGGAGACAATCTGAAGGAGAATCATTCAATAAGGAATGATTGCTTATCAGACTGGCTTCCACATATATTGTGGCTTTCAAAAGTCTGGGAGAAAGTAAAAGACATGTTCGAGTTGTTGTCAGGTCCACTTCGCCAATGGGCTGGCCTTGGTACTTGGAACATCCTGCAGCTTCACGAGAGTCCTGCTGAACAACAACACTGTAAGTGTCTTGCCCTGCACTCAGTGACACTAACTTGTGGTCCTGAAGAGACATGGCCAGGATCGTTGGACTCTTGAAATGCAAGAACACTCAGGAACAGCAGTAACTGAAATATTTTGTCAATACTTAATTCAAATACGTCATTAAAATCCTAAATGAAATGACAACCAGAATGTATAGTTTTCCTGGGCTGTGAATGATAATTAACAGGTAATATTTTGCATTTTGCTTTGCTCTTATTCCATGCAATATCGATCAATACATACAAAAAGGAAACACTGGACTGCTATTACAGTTAGAACACATCTTTCTCACCTGGTTGCTCATAATTCGTAAAGGGGTGAAGAACAACAAGCACAGTCATCATAATCCACCACTTCCTCTAGGATTTGCTACAGTATTTTTATCATGTACTATACAGGTCTGTAGTTCATATATTTGTCAAGGAGTAGTGTCGACGACACCATTTGAATCATGGGCAACCAACCTTTTGTGTAAAGACTTCTGCCCCTCAGAATAAAAGTCAGCAATAGCTCTCTTAAAGATCAGCAATTTCTAATCTTCTTTAAGTGTCAAAATCCGATTCCAAACCAATTGTTCATCTGTAATAGCTAATCAACTCAGGCCAGCACAAGAGACACAAAGACAACACATTTGTGTCTTCTGAAATGTGAAAATCCCACAGTGTCAACAGTGGGGCTAAGGCAGCAGATGAAGGACTGATGCAGCTCTCACTGATAATACTTCTGCCTGGCACCTAGCACACCACAGGGGGAGCTGCTGCACAACATGTCTTTGTCAAGGATTCTCTTGCATAAGCACACACCTCATTCCAGTCCCGAGAGTGTTCAGCCAATTACCTGCTGCCTTTCAGGAATAAATCAGTTAAAAACTTGCAGTATTTCTGAACTCTGAACTCAGCCATTACCTCTTCAGCCTAAAGCCTAAACCCTCTACACTTGGTATCTGGGCATCTTTAATTTGAGAGGACTTTAAGAACGGGTTTGAACTTAATCAACAGCACAGAACCAATTATATTACTTTGGTTTATAATTTGAGTGGAACTGTGCTTTGCTAAATGTCATTCAGGCTTAATAAAGTATTCAGAAGTTGGAGTTCAACCCCTGAATGGCATTGAGCTTCAATTCTAACCTCATGCCAGTCCACCAAATAAGAGTGGTTTTCACAGAAGTGTTTTATAATGAGGACAGGATGCTCTCCTTTACCAAAGGGGATATGGGAGTGTGGAACAAGCTACCCAGCCATGTTGCTGATGCCAACACTCTGGTGTCTTTCAAGAAATGGCTGGGTGAGAACCTTGGCTTAATTGAGTACTAAGTACAGTAGCAAATGGACTAGACAGATGGAATGACATCCTCTCTTTCATAACCATTCTTATGATCTTATGAACAACTGTGCACGAAAGAAAAAGTCAGCCCTCTTTTCCATTTCATTCTGTTACTTTAGTTTTTGTTGTACTGCCTCTGCGTTGCCATGGGTC
Source organism: Lepisosteus oculatus (assembly GCF_040954835.1). Taxonomy (NCBI): domain Eukaryota; kingdom Metazoa; phylum Chordata; class Actinopteri; order Semionotiformes; family Lepisosteidae; genus Lepisosteus; species Lepisosteus oculatus. The sequence goes on along the minus strand of NC_090706.1, from coordinate 11,965,167 downwards.
CTTTCACTGTAATAAGTGATTAGCATAAAAACCTAAGAAGACACAATGGCTGAAACCCAGAAGAACCCCACAGAAGACTAAGACAAGGGTATGAAAGGAGAATGCCAGCTGTGATACAGGCAGCTTCTTGAAGAGGGAATATTTCATCAAAGCTGAATTGCCCATGCACGGGAGTTAATTTTTTAAGTGACTTATTGGTTAAGAAAATATTGCATTCATTACACTTGAACAAACAAAGGCATTCCCTGTGGGGGAAAGCATTTTTGAAGAATTTTCTTTGGAGATCCAGGGGTGGGAGGTGGGGATGGTATAGTCTCGCAATTCACTTCCAATTATCGTTGTCATCAGCGATCGACTGCTGTGAGTGCTTCCTGAATACCATCATGTAAAACAAGAGATACGAGAGGCAAATTCATCTCAGGCCAGCCTGATTTGAAACCCAAAACTCCCTCACGGCAATACGAAATGCACATAATCTGAGGTACTAATTCATTATTGTTAAATTACAGGGGTTTATCAATGATCACCAATTCTCACATTATTACAGAGGCTAAATGGACACTTATTAGGGTCAACAGCCTTAATCTAAAAGTAAAAATAATTGTTAATGTTTTGTCATAGCAATATTCAGACTATTGAACAAGTCAAGGTGCACCTTACACTGTTAAAGAAAAAAACTCAATGTGTTTTACAGTTATAATACAAAGTGTTTAAAAAAGACTACCATAAGTTTATACTTATCCATCACTACCTCCTATTTATATTTTATTATTTTGCATCAATGAACAAACATGACTCAGTAAAAAAAAGGCTGAACATACATTTACCTATTTAATTATAGACATTACATTACTACAACTTAAAGACCAAACATCAAATACAGGAGACCACAATCCTGATTGAAATCCTTAATGCTTGCGTTGGGTGCAGGTAAATTATCACGATAAACAATTCCAAAAATATAATTATTTTGAATAAAGATAATATTAGAAAATCGATGGATGGATGTGTTATTCTTATCAGCTATATGCTAATAATATATTTCATCTGCCTTCAAACATCATTCTCTCTTGTAAAATATAAAGGACCTGAGAGACTGAGACTGATAAAAGCTTTGAGACAACAATATATTAAACCTGAAAAAAACAATAACCAGACAGTTCTGCTGCATTGTCTTATTGTATTATACACATCAGACCTTTCATTGAAGAGCATACCATAAAACTGCTTTCTTTGAGTCGGCCAATCCAATTTTCTAACCGATTCTTCCATCTCAGAGTTGCGTGGAGGCCAGAGCCTATCCCATCAAGCAAAGGGTGCAAGGCAGGGTACACCATGGGAAGGACGCCAGTCCATCGTGGGGCAGACACAGATACACACACTTACAAATGGCCGAGTCTCCCACCAGCATGTTTTTGAACGAAACTGGAGCACCTGGAGGACAGCCATGCCAATACGGTGGAGAACATGCCAACACCATGTAGCTAGCGCCCCAAAATTGAACCCCAGGCCCCAGCACCTGCAGCTGACCAATAACCACTGAATCACTGTGCATCCACTGCTTTGAGCTGTTTTCCTTCTAAATCTGAGCGGTTCTTTGCTAGTGCTCGTTTGCCAGTTTGTCTTGTGTTTAGTGCTGGCAGAGGTGAATGAGCACTGCAACTTCATTAATGACAGGTTCTGTCAGCACTGCCCCGTGGGTCTGAAGAGCATGTGGCAGACTGAGGTAATTTGCACTTGGAGTGACTTAAATACTGTTCTTAGGGAAATGGTCTGCTGATGTTTATTTAGGGGAAAGCCCACATTGACCATATAGTGCATTTGAGATTAGAGACATCCACAGCAGTCAAAGAGGCTTACATTCCATGAAACTCTACGTTTCGTGTCACAGACAAAATAAAGTGGCCTCTAACATTCTCGACCAAATACTTCAGTGATGTTGTAAAATACTGGGGCAGAAAAAATAAAAACATTTAAAGCCATCGTTTTTTTATTTATCCAATGCTTTTACTTATGTTGTTATTATTAGCTTAATTATTTAATTATTATTATGAACAGATGGAATGAAAGACATCACATTTGGATAAAAGGACATTATTGCTAACAATTTGGAATCAGTTCAAATATGAGTTATCATTTATTTCTGGGATCTCTTCCATGGCCAGCTTAAAGAAACTCAATATCTTTAGTCTTGAATGGAAACAATTACAAGGGGACATGCTTTATCCATTTCTAATCTTCAAGGATATAAGGTTTCAATAATTCTGGAATGTCATTCAAAATGGAAATTGAATTTAGGACTGAAAAAATAAATCACGTCCTTATACCATGAGTTGTGGGTGACTGGAACAAGCTACAGCATCAATGACTGATGCAGTTACCCTGTGACCGCTAAGATCATTAACTCCTAGCAACCAGATGAAACGGTTCTGATTGTTTCCAACTTTTATTCTATACTTAGGTCCTAGACGTGCCTTGTGACTCACCTTACTGTTAATGATTGTTCTAAGCTGTCCCCAAGGGATCCAGAGAAAGCGCTGTGTGGTTCAATGTGGTTTGCCTACACTTCCTGTTTTGTAAGATCTTTTAGCTCAGAAGGAGCTGCCATATCTCTGATCTGAGAGCAAGGGCTGAGGGCTGGTCCTGAGCGTGAACATAACCACAGCTATGGAGAGGCAACTGAAAAAAATTGAAAAAAAACAATTGAGGCTGACGTCGAATCCAATCTGGAGAAAGACAAGTGATGGCAGAATTTATTTTCAAATAAATGTTTTGTTTAAGTTAGAAAATGAAAGCAAGAGAGTCGGAATGAGGATCTCATTGGCCAGGGCGTCACTGTTCCCGACTTTTCTTTTCATTCAGTAACTGTTTCCTGATATTGCTTAAAAAAAACAACAAAATTAGGTTTGCTTCTGAACAACTTTATTGTCCTCTTTAAGTTGAGGAGCCAATTCATTTTAAGGAGAGCTCTGGAAAGCATTATTCTTCAAAGCTAATATTAGAAAAGACACTAATAGTGGCCAGCAAACCCTGGAGAGCATCAGTACCTACCCACTAATTGGCTTAAAACTATTCCAAAAGAAGAAAGTGTTCACTTTATTACCTTCTTTCCATCATAAACACAGTTTTACATAATGCACTTTTCAATTTATAAAAGCAATACCAAAAGACCCAGCTGGAATCTCATTTGAACTAAATATTGTTTAAAAAGGGCCCGAGGATATTAACCTAAGGGGTGACCTCAAAGAGGCTGATTATTCACTAGTTAGGCCTGACCCATTCCACACCTGGGACATGACCCGCTTATTACACTCACGTTGAAGCCCTGTCACGATAAAACGTGTAAAACGGGGAATTATACAGAGCTCTGCCTCTCCGTTTCCAACAGACGTCCTGAAAGAAATGCAGTTTTGAGACCTTTAAGTACGTGAAACAACTTGGCAATATACCTGGGTGACTCAACTGATAAAGTTAAGGTTATGATGGATTAAAAAAAAAGTTTTAGACGCAAGTAACAAGTAAGAGGAACTTTTTCTTCTGAATGCTAAATGATCAAAGCCCCCATTACACAACGGCATTCCGAGAAAGAAAATAGAAAGCGAAAAAACGTATTAGGACAAGATACCAAATTAAAGATTCCTTTTACAAGTACAGTACGTGCACTTTATATCTGAAACATGTATATTCGCTAATACATCAATAAAAAAATGTTGCTTTTTTAACTACGTTTGTTTGTCAGTGTGCAACTTCTAGGAGGCTGTAGTGAAGATTTTGCCATGGATTAACTAATTCGATACAAGGGGGCAGTGCTGACGTTTGCAAATGCACAATATAGAGATGATAAAATTGCATGAGATGCGCGGGTTTCGGGGAGGCTATCCATCAGTTACATGACAGGTGTGTTTACCTTGACAAACACTGCTTTGGTGTTTGACTAATTGCGATACACTTGCAAAATCATCACATACATATGGCTCCGAAAATCATAAAGGGCTGTTAGTTACCTAGCGGCTCCATCTTCATTCCATTAACAGGAGTATGCGCGTTTCCTCTCGCTGTTCGGCGTCCTCGCACAGTTAATTATGGCATTTGAGGGTGTGAATCTTCAAACGCCATGTGCTGAGTTTATTAACTGAATTGCGAATCGAGGGAGGAGAAGGAAATTCAAGGACATATAATCCTTCTTAGATCTGATTTTCCGACGTGTGACGAAAGACTTTAGATGTGGTAAATTGCAGAGAAAGTTCAAGGCATCAGCCTGCAACCCTACCGAAAATGAAGGTGAGGACAGTCTTTTTTTCCAGCAGCGGGTTCAAAAACACTCTTCTCACGGCTGAATATAAAATATTATAATGTATGAGTTTGTCAGTCCTTCCTGAGAATCTCAAATACTCTTCTTGTACTGTCTCTAACCATTTTTTTTTTGTTTCCACTGGAGAAATACCCGGTCAAAAGTCGAGATAATTTTAATTCCCCATCTCACTCTCCGCTCAAGAACACCAAACATGCAGTTCTCCGGTATTAACAGTTTTTTTTTCTCCGAGAGATTATAAACTATTTTAAATGGTAATTCCGCTCCGACTACCCCAGGTGTCACAAGGAAAAAAAATGTATGTAAATGGCGTGTCACAAGTTCACCAAAACTGGGGAATAATATTGTGACCTGACCAGGGAGAGAGGTTCGAAAAAAATATGGGAATGCACCGAGGGGTGAGGGGTGGGTCAAGAGAGCCCATTTTTAGGAGGTCATTAGAATTAGAAAAAAACAAAGATCCAAAAGTAGAATGTGGATTCTTGTAGCCGGAGGGAGAGCCAGGGTTCAAGGGTCTACTGAAGATCGGATATTGCTATTATTGCAGAGATATGTTGTGCTCGGCTCGCCAATCTCCCTGAATACAAATGTCAGGGATCCACATCTTCTCTGCATTGTTGCTGATAAATATCACATTGACAAGGACAGAAAGTCATTTTGTGTCTTTCAGATTTAAGTTATTTAAGTTCAGTTCTTGAGATGGCACCTGAGATATCAACAACCTGAAAGTATCACTTCAGTTCTGCCTGTAAAAACAATTAATAGAGACTGCAGATTATATAATCTTAACCTTTAATTACATGTAAAGCGAAGCGCACAACCTTGAGAACAAGAGGCACTTCTTTACACAAAGGGTTGTGGGGGTCTGGAACAAGTTCCCTAGTGATGTTGTTGAAACTGATACCCCAGTTTCCCTAATAAAACAGCTGCAACCTGAAACCAAACAGGCTAGATGGGCCAAGTGCCCTCATCTTGTTTGTAACCTTTTTATTCTGATATTATGTTTAGTAAGATTATGCTTTTTCTTTATTTAGATTTTTCAAAATAAAACATCAAATAACACAAAACAGAACATCAAATACAAAACAGAATCCATATAAGGAATCGGAGCTCACTTGTTTAAAAAAGGAAAAATATGCTAATTAATTCTAAATTGATGGCCCCTATCCCTGCTGAACCAGGTTTAGTGAGCTAACAAAATCTTTTGTTTCAAGATGAATATGTTGAAAACTATATTTTCATATAATCTGTGAAAATTTCCCTTATCAGTCAGCTTTAAACAGCTTTAGACTGCTGTACAAGGGAAATCATACTTATTGTATACTGAATAAGTCAGGATTTTTATCATTATTGAACAAAAAATAAATTGCAAATAAACTGCAATATTAACTACTGTCATCATCAACTACAGTAATATAAATAGTAGTGGAGACAACTTCACTGTAATAGGCTTCTGAAATCATTTTGCTGTTTGAATCTATAGCTGTATAGAGGTTTACGAATGAACACTATTTTAAACTATAACTCATGTAATTTCCCCCCGCATTCTAAATGTAATCATTTAACGTCCTTTAAGGTTCTACCTGTATAACAATGCATATATTATTTTAAACGCGATTCAAATTATGCAACCAGCCAGGCTGGCTCACACACAGCACTGCGACATTGCAGAGCATGTCAAGGACACGTTGTGTACCGTTACACCACAGCAATTATATCACATCTCAGCTGACAATGCATCAGTGACAAAAAGCATTATTTTCACTCATAGGACACATATCACCGTATTGATGAATCCCGGCCTTTTGTTCGTATTGCAAACCCACCTTTGCAGCAGGACAGTTACAATACAGAGCATTTCATTGTGGAGATAAGGCCCATCGTCTTTTTAAACCCTCACAACCGGTACCTCGCGTCTAGCTTTTTTTTTTTTGGTAGCAACCTAATTAGTTATAAAGAGAAAACGAATCAAAACACCGTGATCGCGTCTTTTTTAAGCAAGCCTTCAAAGGAGCGATTGTACAACAGACTGAAGTGGTCTTTGGTTACAGTGCAGCAAAGGCGGAACAGAAAATATGGCAACATCTAATCAGGCCTAACTAATGTAAACAATGTCATGTTTTGCCCTTAATGAGCCAATTTTCCCCGGATACGAGAGGCTAACAATTGGGGCAGCGCCTTTGATGTGATTCATTTGAAGCTTTGTTTGTGATCGCTGGCACTTTTGTTCGGGGGCTGTGAGTCTTTCATCTCGCTGTGAAAAGGGAAGAGAGTAACATCTCACTTAGGCGCAAGATGGATCCTTTTTTTTTTAAAAAAGAAACGTTTTCTCGTCAGCTGGGCCCCCCACCAAAATAAAACAACACATTTGTTGAAACCTATTATGATCAAATAAAAACTCATTAATAGACATGCAAAGCCCTGCATAATCTGATGAGGGATGAGCTTAATTAATACTGACAAAGACAAAAGGTGACGCAGGAGAAAATAAGGAGCTTTTGTGAAGAGACACCATAAAAGATGGCAACTAATTCCGTGAAAACCAAGAAGGGAGATGTTCCGGTTTGTGACAGGGGGGTTAAAGTTCTGTGAGGATGTAAACCCAAAGATAGCCAAAGAAGATTTGCATGCACTTCTCGTCTAAAACTCAGCTGGAAAAGCACACCTCATGAGCGCCTCATTACCAGAGTTTTACTCTGAGAATATTTTTTGGTTCTTGTATTTCTGAAAGCACAACTGAAACAGATTGAGGCCTAATGCAAATTCAACAATGCATTTGTAGATCTATTGCTTTCCAGTGGCTTGTCCACAGTGTGAAAAGGGGTCCATTCTTGTGCCAAAATTAATCCATTTTCTAACCCCAATGCAGGGTCGCAGGGGAGCAGTAGCCTTTCCCAGCAAGCAACGGGTGCAAGGCAGGATACATCCTGGATGGGACGCCAGTCCATCACAGGGCACACATAGGCATGAACATACACACACAATCACATCACTGCCAATTTTCCCTACCAGTATGTCTTTGAACTTGTAGGAAGAAACCAGAGCACCCAGAGGAAGCCCACATGAACATGAGGAGAATATACGAACACATGGATGAATCAAGAATCTAAAGGCACAGTATAAACAGAGAGGTCTTTTAGAGGTGTCAGTAGGAGGTTGGAGATAGTGCAGCCTGATATCCAGGTAACAGGGCCCATCACAGGTGTGACAGGAGGTACTGTAGAATGGGCAGCACAAGTGGCAGGGGAGGAATGTGGCCCTCAAAGCACAAGCAGCAAGGCCAAGAGGAGATGCAAGGAGAGGAAAGACAATGTACCTCAATGGCCAGAATATATGTCTCTGATGAAAATTAATTTGGATTGATATTTGCATTTTAATAGTTCATATAGACCACACTGCAGATATCCTTTAAAAGCATCCTGTGTTACTTCTGTTCAAATTATGAAGAAAAATCTAAAACATAAGTGGTGTCTGTGAGCAGGGCTGCAGCACATTCTGGAGGATCAAATAAGAGAATATCGCTTGACGATTCTTTGCTCTGTGGAAACAGAAGCAATGAATTTTAAGAACCCATCTTGCAACTTAGTTCAAAGCTTGCAAAAAGGCAAATCATCTGTGAACATCCTCCCTGTCAGCTCGCATAGAACATGGTGCTGGACACCTCTCTGGTACAAAGAACAGACACAAAATTCCTGATTTAGCTGGAGCTCACTAGGAGTCAGAAAATAGGGACAATTTTGTATTGGTGGAAAAAGCTTCAGAAGACAGCCTTTAAATATGTTGTCAGCGATTTGCCATTACTCTTTGTTAAAATGCCAATCCAATCGATTGATCTCACTGAAAAACATGGGTGCTGTGGGAGTTTGAATCAATTTTTATTTTCTGTAGTGAAGGCCAACTCTCAGGTTCAACTGCACAGAGGAGGGCTCATATGAGAATTTCCTTCACTCCATGTACCTGCACTGCAGTGTCAAAATCCCTGAAGCAAAACTGTGGTTTTCTAATGGTTCTATATCTTTAGATTAACCTTATCATGCTTTTTAATATGGGAAAAAATAGGTGTTACATCTTGCCCATTATTCCCTTAGGGCAAGGTAAGCTAATGCAAGTTTTAATTAAATTATTACTGACATAAGGCGTTTATAAGGCGTCAGTTGCATTTTAAAGCCTTTTAATTTAATGGTTTGAGCTTGACGTTGCCGTAGATCTTTTTTCTGGAAATGTAGGAAACAAACTCTGCCCCCTAAAAAATTCATAACGGCAGCTGCAGAAATTGAATCCTGTCATAAAGTGGGATTGACCACTTTCCATCTGACATCACCTGCAAAACTGGGCCCCACGTGCTCAGTATCACCTTCAAAACTGGGGTACAGGTCTACTGGTAGCTGACCAGTACTGATCAACACTGTTTGAGGTGCGTTTTAGGTATTGTGTGCTGTGAATCCACGTCACAAATTAGGAAGTTCTAATGAAAACAGAATGCTCACCAGCATGCAATACAATGTACAGCAGTGTGACTCTAGTTCTTTAAAGATTATATTTTTTTGCTGAACCAAGAGCTCTGTGGGCTAGTATCAATGAGCCTCTGAAGTACTTGGATGCACCCCGGACCCCAGCTGCTGTGCTCATGTAGCGTCAGTGGCGTACTGAGCAGTAACACTGGCCTACGCCCCGCATGGAACTGTGCCAGGATAGAAATGCCTGGAGCTGTCTCCTGAAACAGCTACCCTGTCCTGGAGAGAGCAACAGTCAATGCCCTTATGCATTAGGCAAATTCATCTTAGAAGATGTACTTTTCACCACAGCACATTGAATTCTACCAATGCTAAAAAGCTTGTAATACTGTAATTGTGTCCAAATGAGGTCAATGTCTACCACTGATCATCAGGTACGGTTGGGACAAAAATAATCAAATCTGTTTTTTACTTTACACTGTTTACACAAGGGCACACGTTTATCAATATCTCCAGCTTCAGAATAAGCTTTCAGTAGTCCTATGTAATTCTGATTAATGCAACAAGATAAAATTTATAGGGTTAGTGCACTTAAAACTCAGCATGTCTGAAGAAAAGACAACCTGACCTAAAAGGTGTGGCTGACCTTGCTTTCTAAGAATGAGCCAGGGAGCCGCTACAAGGATGAAGATGGTGTGGAGGGAGGAGTTTGAGTAAAGATACTGTACTGTACATGCAAGAGTGCGGTAAATTTCTGTTAACATTAATGCGATGAGACAAATACATTTTAGGGTTAGCCTATGGAAATTAGGCATGAACACATTCTGCCAAGATAAAGACTTCACCCAGATTTGATGTGTTTTTTTTTCCGGGCTTCAGAGCTGTTTTAAACCTGACCTGATGTTACAACATAAAGATGCAGATTTAAGGCTTGGAATCCTATAACTTAACTCACTCAGACTTTACTAACGCTTGCAATAAAGGAGCTTTCAACAAACTGAGAGAGGAGTCACACGCTGGTAAATGTAACGTTTTTGTTCTAAATTTTGAATCTCCGATTTTTCTTGTGATATATACCCAAGGGATTTAGAATCACCAATTACAGTATATTTGTTTTCAGGCCTTGGTTCAGGGTTAAGATCCCTGTGCACACACTCAGGGAAGAATGAGGAAGTGAAATGGCACTTAATAAATACAAACCAAGGAAGATGTTAACACAAAAACGCACATTGAGAAGCGCTTATAGTATACAGGGAAACGATCTATCTTTTGTTAAGAACATGATCACTAGGATACATCATTTACTACCACATACTACATTCATTCACTGTTAAACCAGAAAACCAAGTTGGAATCCCCCATTTTGAAATGAAGTCATATTTGATGGTTCTCCACAATTTTCACAGACCTTTGCAACGCTCCTGACGGAAGGGATGGCTAATTTTGCTGCCTGCACGATCACGATTTTTTTCAGAGGAGGGCTCAAACAGAATGCGATACCACCAGTTTCCTTGAAGCCGGGAGAAGGTCTCGTTCCCCTGTAAAGTTATGATACACTCATTTCTTTTAGGCATGCCGTTTCATGTACATGTCAGCTGCGGCAACGGGGGTCCTGCTCAAAGACAGATGATGTACCACCTGGTGTGCTCTTGCAAGCAGACGCTCAACAAGACCTGACTTCCAGCGCTGACAGGCAACCTGGCAGGACAGGCAAGCTGAGGCCTAGACCCAGGCCCGGCCTTGCCGGCACAGGGCCGCAGGAAGGAGGAGGGGAAAAAGGAAAGGAAAGGGGGGGAAAAAAATGTGCATTTGATCCAAATTCAAAGATGAGCTCTCTCACATTTTTGCACGTTCATTTGTAATCATCTGGGACGTGTGTTATTCTAATCTTATCAGGCCTCAAACTTTCCACAGAGTAAAGAAAACAACCCTCACCAAAAAAAGAAATGTTGTGGTTTATTTTGGACATTACTGTGCATTTGAAATGATGAAATTCATATTTTTGATACCTATATGAATTCATTAAAGTGGATATTTTACCTGAGGATGTTAACCCCTGTCATTAGCTAGTACCATTTTGGTTGATATTGATTGGTAGTTTTTGGTTCTGAATAGCTAGTTAATCCATTTTAATTGTCAATGATATTTTCAATCAGTAGAGAAGATGTTCATTCATTTTGCTTGCTGTTATTGTATAAGAAGATGCTATTTAGTGATTTATTTAGAAGATAATCTGTGTTCACTAACAAGGGACACATTAACGATAAAAACAATGATATTGGTATTGTTCAGTGACTCACTCTATGCCTGTGGATGTGCAGTGTTGTCCATGACAAATGTATCACCTTTACCTTGTGATTCATAACTGTTCTATAACAATGCTACATCTTGAGAGATGTTGGATGACATTTTGTAAGAATGTGTGCATGTCTGACACCCCTCCACTACAAGAGTGAGCCAAGCTATTGATGTCTATATTTCACAATGGGATGGTATGTTAAAGAAAATAATCTCTAGTCTTATATACACAAGCATTTTATGTTAAATATATCCTTCTCACAACAAAACAGAAGTACATTTTTTTTCCTATGACACTTCATATACATGATACATGCAGTGTTGGAGTCTGCTCTGTTTTGTGCTTGGTGCTATGTCACCTAAATTGTGTTTTAGTATCCAGCTTTATACAAGTCAGCTAGAAAGGGGATTTACAAACCGTCAGCAGGATGTTTTAAACTGTACCTCCATCTCTGTGAAAACAAGTTGAGAAGGTTTTAAAGAAACTGAGTGCAGTTCTGGGCAACAGTACCTTCTGTGCCTGGCAGGGCAGAGCTGTCAGCCCTGTGCAGTCGTAACTTCACTTCTGCTTTGTTTACTGACGGAGGTCTTCCATCTGAAAAGTTGAGTTTTGGGCCCCAGCTGGTCAGGCCTATCTTACGCAGTCGCCCTGGGGAATGGCTTTGTTGAAAATCTCACTCCCGGAAGATATTTTTCTACCAGGACCCTAGTCACTTTGAATTGAGCTCTTCTCCAGCCTGCCAGGTGTGAAGAAGAGTGAACTTCTGGGGGTCAGCTCTGCCATTAAAGTAATCGCTTCCTTCCTCAGACCACAAATGTCTCAAAGAAGGGAGCATCTTTAAAAAGCATTCAGAAAGGTGCAGCTCTTTTCCCAGCAAACTGCCATCCTGAAAAGACCCTGCTTGCACCACCTTACTACCCTGCCTAACTATTTTCTTTCTGCATCTATATTCCTACTTATTATAATCTATACAGGAGAATACAGTGAATGCACACTTTCAAAGTATAGTTATTTCTACTTGATATTCTTTCCTTTTGATGAGCCTTAAAGTGACAGTACCAAAACTCCCACAGACCACAAAGGGTTTATTTTTGCAACAGGCACCAAAAAGAGACACACTCAAAAATATAGAAACGGTTTTTGTCTTGAGAATTAATAATATATTTTGATATGAAACTTCTCCCTGCAGTCCTGTGCAGTAATTTTCCCCCAAGAGCATTGCTGATTCGACTCCAAAGTGTGGATTTAGCCTTGAAGGCTGTGTATTTAGGCTAACTGTGCTACTGTGTATTAATATTGCCCACATCAAATAAAACTAAACCATCACTGACGAGGGACAAGTCTTAATGGTTGTTCAGCTTGTGCCCTACTGCCAAAGGTCCTCTTTAGCTGCACAAACACTTCAAACACATTGCTTGCACATTGCTGAGACCAAATGAATTCTGTTTTCCTCTATTAATTATCAGGGGTGGAAAAGGCTGGAATAGATTTCTTCCCTTAGCAGAGAGTTTGTATTTAGCGATATACAGAACTGCTTGATAATAGCGAACCACACTGCGGAACAATCTTTCACTTTTTTCCATTTCTTGACTTTTCAGGGTGGAATTCATCGATTCCTTTCTATCGATCTATTTTCGAACTGCTACATCCCAATCAGGATCACAGGGGAGTCAGAGCCTCACCCAGCAAGCAACAGACACGAGGCAGAGCAGACACAGACATGCACACATTCACAGCAATGCCAGTTTTTACAGAAGCCAATAAACTTGCCAGCAAGACTTTGGACAGTGGGAGGAAATCCACATAAGCACACAAAGAACTCCACACAGATAGTCCTGGAATGGAACCAGGGCCCAGACCTGCACGGCAGCAGTGCTAATCACTGCACCCCCATCCACCTCACACTTAAACATTCCAGGGCTGATAAATGAAAACATTGACAACCAGTTCTGTATAATATTAAAGAGAACCTGGGATTGATCTTGAAACTAACAAGGTTTCACAACATGAAGAAAAAGGTGGGTAAAAAAACCCAACAAATTAATAGATGATGTCTGCAGATTCTCAGTAAGTTCTTGAACTGACAGCAGGAAGAAAATGTGATATACACTTCTGCATGTTAAACAACTAATTCCTACGTCAATCTATACAGACAAATGAACTTTTTGAAAGATAAAGACTTAACGCTGAGCATAGCCACCCCTGTGCTCTGTCATTTCCTGGCATCTGGTGTGCATCTCCTTTGGCTACATCTTCTACTCAAGTCCCTGACTTGCAAATCATGTTTCATAGCTACATAGCTGTTTGAAAAGCAATCATATCCCTGCTGGCAGTAATCTCTTAAAAATTGTAAAATCTTCTTGAAGTTAGAAAAGCCTCAATGAATGTAAGAATGCAATTCCAACTCACCTGAGAATTCAACCTAGGGATTACATCTATCATTCTCTTATATAAGCATGATCCTATGTAGTGATATTTCTTTATTATAATTGTTGCTTACTATATAATCTTACAGGCTCCCCTTTACCATAAAAGGAGAGGGACTAAGGACATGAGCTCTGCCTGTCCTAGTGTTAGCTTGGCTCCTGTTTCGAATTAATCATTTCATATACAAAGGCTTGCAGGATTACAACACACATAAACTGGAGAACTACATATTTTAATCCAAACGCCTATCCAATTAAACACAGATCTAGGAAGATTTGGGATCAATAAATGCCCCTTCTTACCGGAAGATCTCAAATGAAAATAAAGATATCTGGTTATAACTTTACATGGGAAATTATTAAAATAATAATTCTTCCAAAATCAGCCCTACTGTAAATTGGAGGATCATTTTTCTCCAATGACAAATACATTTATCTCATCTTAGAACATCATTTGCACTACATGGTTTCAGGTAAGAAATCAGTGTAAGTTTGCTTTCTGTGAAATAAGTTGCTTCAAACCACTTCTTGCTTAAGTAGGTAAGAAAAGTGCTGTTACCACCTTCATGTTGGATTGTCTCAGATCTCAGAAGCAAAGCAACAGTACAGTAAGTGTTGTTGGTGGTCCAGTAGGTGCCATAGGTCCAGACCAGAATGACTCCATTCATCCATCCATTTCCTAACTGGTATAATAAAGGAGTAGAGGAGATGAGCTGCTTCCTGGCAAGCAATGGACAAGACTTGATACAGCCTGGATGGCGTGCCAGTCCATCACAGGGCACACACAGACACAGACACGTACACACTCACACCAGGGAAAAGTTTACAGGGACCTATTAAACTAGGAGCGTGTCTTTGGACTGTGAGGGGAAACTGAAGGAAACTCACACAAACGTCATACAGACAGCACCCCAGGTCTGGGATTGGACCCAGAGCCCCAGCACTGCAAGACAGCAATGCTGTCCACTGTGTAGCCCAACCCAAATAACTCAATTGAGTGAATCAAGGACTACATGATGAAATAAAGGTGCCTCTAAAACTTCCTCTAACGGCCACGGGATTTGAACTGCCAAGCTTCCAGCCACAGGCACAGATCCCTAGCCACTGTGCCACCGCTCTGCCCTGGCACGGCTCATGGCACTGCTAGTCAGAATGGGGTTGTTAAACCCAGTATCTTCAATTCCACTCTGGTCTTCTGAAGCTCCACCTTAGTTCAAATGGCAAAGCAATTTCTCACTCCTCCCCTTGACCTGCTGTAGAATGGCAGCTTCACATCACCTAGGTAGGTGCCCCACTTTAGTGGAGGACAAAATAGTTCCTCTTCTGTATAGACAAGCGGGATCTTTTTGGATGAATTAGCTTTAGACATGCAATAAATTTGCCATACTTAAATAGGACCAAAATCACCATGTTCCATTTCACACATTGCTAAACTGAGAGCAGAAATCATCCACATTTCTCATTCACTTGCGATCATTTTAACTTTGCATTTTGAATTTGCTAAGGAGTCCTTCTGTAAATTGGCATTCTTAATAGATGCAACATGATAGTATATGAATGCTGGAAAAGTATTGTATTTTCCTGAAGAAGGAACCTTGGTCCCATGGCATTCAATATTAGTAAAGACATTTCAAGTGTATTGTCCCTATTGACTCATACATCATGCCAAACATCGCTTTTGCACGTCACCTTATACCAACACAATCAACATTACAGTCAGATTTTCCAACTATAACACTGACAAAAGGCATACAGTTGATAACACCCCTGTCAAGATATCAACAGCACCATAATTATTAAGGCATAGTAGGAAAATCACCTCTCATGGAATCATAACATTCAAGGGAGGGATCAGTTCACACTGAAGCAATTCCAGAAACAATCACCTGCTTGTGTTTTTTTTTTGTACCAGGTGGTACATGCTTCTCCTTTACAGCTCTGGGGTTCTGGGATAGTTTCTAACTTCAAGAATCAGTCGTGTGGAGTCTGCATGTTCTCAACGAGCTACAGTTTTCACCTACTTAGCAGAGACTCAAAGTTGAAAGTAATTAGCTATTCTGCAATGTCCTGTTGTCAATAAACTGACCGGGCACCATCTCCTGGTCATATGTACACTGCAGTACACATCCTTAACAGCTAACTGCAATGCCTCAGACAAAATGCCCTTCTGCACTATGCACGTTTTGCATGGTCTACCATGTTTGTTTTATAGTACATATTTATTGTTATATGTTATTATTTGTCACGTTTGAAATGTACGGTGTCTAAGCGCCCTATACACTTATACACCTATACACAGCATCCATCTGACAGATTTTGGATGATTAGTTCCATCTTGCTTGCTTCTGCAAAACTGCTACCTCGTTCGCTTTACTTTTCTATATCTGCATTCAAGTGGGAGCGGAACACAAAAGAGGAACAGGAAAATCTTCTTGAAATAAAACGTTAGACTCCGTCCACTGAAGTTTGTGAACGGGTGTTGCACAAATACGGAGCAATCACAACCTATTCAGAAAAAAAAACGAACAACCTGTTCGCTTCAGTTAGCGGGTAAACTATGTACGACAGCATGCGGATGACTTCACCAGTGAGATCCTTGTTTTTATGCTACGCAGTTTAGAATACCGTTTTATGATCACATTTATTAAATCGGTTTACAACAACAGAGGATCAACTTGTTGATATGCATGTTAGAGACGGCTGTTTAATCACTTTCAACGTGAAGTTCATGGTGCCTTAACTCTCAGACTTGGGGTGTCAAGGGTGAAAGGTCTTGCTGATCAAGGGGTTCCAGTTTGTAAAGAAATTTCCCGAAGGAGATTTGTGTGGGGGTGGGGGGAATCAAACCAGCAAAAACCATCATTTTCTCCTAAGAACTGAGTTGCAGGAGTGTGCGAGGGGGTATCTGTCAGCAGTAAAGCCGTTAAGGGCAGGGGTCTTTTTTGTTTCAAGCCGGCGTGGTGAAGCGACAGTGACTTTTATTCCGCTCGGTGCCCCGTCTCTCCAGGAGGCAGCTGTCAATCAGCCGGCTCTCCCACAATCCCGCCGGAGTTCATTGTTGCCCGGAGACAGTTGTGGAATAAGTGCTCGGAGGCACCGGGAGCAGCAGATGGAGTGTAGCTGTCAGTCATTGTCACTAATTATTAAGTTCTGTCACTCAGCCCGTGGCGACGCGCTGCTGCCAGCCCCGCCGTGATTTGATTTGGTATGCCACCTCGAAGACAGAGAGTTCAACCTTTCATTATGTGTCACACACAACACTTCGCTGGGTCAGCCCCCTTGACTCCCCACTTCAGTTTAATTGTATTCCTTCCCCGGCCGCCGAGTATTACAGAGAAAGGAAGACACGAAGAAGAGAAAAAAATGAGTGATGTTCCTTAAGTTTCACGAAATTAACTAACCGCTAATTTGTGCGCGCTCCTCCTTTTTTTTCCGGCCCCGCGTAATGAAGGACTTTTGACCTGCCTTTTCACTGCACATTATAGGCTTTTCTGAGTTTTTGATCTCTTTTACAACGGGTGCCTTTATTTCAGGGACACCCTGTGTGGAATCACCTCCTCTTTCTGAGCGACTGTATGCGCTAGGTCATGTTCGATTAATATTCATGCAAGGCGTTTTCTCATATAATGAGATACATAAACCAGGACAGCCAGGCCACACTGCTCTTCAAGTCTCACAGCCTCATTTTCCCCCAGATTATAATACCTAAACGTCTCTTCTCCACTGGGCCAATTCTTCTGACTCTGTCTAGATGTATCACCAATCCCAATTCTCAGCATCGCCAAGGGAGCATTTAAAGGAGAAAACAAGTTTGCTTCTTCCTCCGAAACCTTCCACTTGCTTTGGCTGCAGATCAAACAGCAGCACAGAGTTAGAAATAGATGAGGACCAAAGACCCCTTCTTTAACCAAGATTTACCAGCGCAGTGAAATCCCAAGTCAGTACGGTGTACGACTGGTAAATGAGTAGATGACACTCAAATTTACAATAAAGTTTTTTTTAAACATACAAGTTGTGTAATAATTTCTGGAAAAAAAATCACTATGATAACATGAATCACAAAGAGTAGCATGAGGGGAAAACAGATTATTCAGGGGTTTGGGAAGCCGCCATTGGGTTTCAGAATATTTTATTTAGCCTGCAAAAATTACTTTAAATATTATCTGCAGGCTTTTTAAGTGTGAAGCTGCTATGGTCTAAACGTATTGTGGAAGAATGTCATCTCCCAATCCCACAGTCTTGTGTGGAAACACCCGCACACCTTCAGGAGGCCAGAGAATGACAAAGATCAGGATGTCTAGTCACATCTACTCAATATTGTATGTTGCCTTCCCACAGACTATATGGTGTTTATTTAAACAGCCATTCAGGAGGAGGTCAAATCTAATCTTGCACTTCCACTTCTCTGCGCATATAAACTCCCTGGTTGCAAATGGCACTGTACACATCTTTCTGGCCCCCCTCCCTCCACCTCATCTTCGCCATCGCACATGGTCTCCCTGGTTCATTCCTTGTAATTGGGGGCGGGGTGACAGAGCTGATCTCCATTCACTGCTCCTATTTCCTCATTCAAGTTCAACTTAATCCAAATGATCCAAGTCAGCACCCAAGTATTGAGTCTGCTACTCCTTTATATCACTCAGCTCGGTTTGTCATTATTGGTAATTGATTATGAACTGACAGTACTGAAGGTTACTACTGAAGTACAAAAATCAGTCCTCATTTCAAGCAATACTTGCCCCATCTTAAATTTAAGCAGTGTTTAAAGCCTTTTAATATGAACGGCTATCGGGTAAGAGAAAACAAACTTCTAAAGTCAGCTGTATGTGTCTTACTCTTGGTGCAGATGACTTCATCTAGAGTTATCAGTCTGGGGACAGGGGACAGCAGCGACTCACACATTCTGAATTTCATCCACTTTCTAAATTAAGACCTTTCTTAACCCTTCACACTGCAACTGAAACAAAAAAAAAAACAATAGAAAATATACAGTGGTAGTATCCAAAGCTTCTTGAAAGGTTAATATTCCGGCAGGTATTTTCAATAAGCCATGCATGAAAGAGTAATGCAACAGAATGTAAAATAATGTGACATGACATCTCACTGTCACGATCGCCACTCCTCCTCTTAAGGGCACTCCAGCCCTTCCTTGTTCTGCCCCATTACCTGCACCTGTTCCTTATTCCAGCCCCTCTTCAGTTCCCCCTTAAAAGCCAGATGCAGACGTCACTCGAGGCTCTTCACTGAATTCCGTTTCGTGAGAGCCCGGGTCCTGCTGCGTCTGGCTCGGTTATGGTTTTAACTTTCTGTTCCTGATCCCCCCCGCCGGTCCCGACCCGGTTCCTGGTTTTGAATCCCCTGGGTGGATTGCCTGGCCATGGACTTATGCTTCTGTTTTGGTTTCCCGTTTGGACTTCGTCTTGTATCGTTCGCCCCGGACTCACTTCCCCTGGACACCTGCACGCCTAGGACACGCCCCCCTGTCTCCATACCCGTCTCCTAATCCGGATTGTGTCGTCCTCATAGGGCCCGGAAAGAACTGTTTGTGACACTTACGTCACATCCTCTGCTCTCTTCCACATTAGCAGCAAGATAGTATAAAGGAGGAAAAGAAAGCCGATCCCATGGTTCTATTTTCAATCCCAGAATTTGATTTTAGAGGCACTATTATTGGAATCCACTGAATATGAAGCCTATTATGGCCTATCTGTGTTATGTATGTGTGAAGTGAACAATACATTTGCAGTTTCTTAATTTATATTAGACACCAAGCTCTTTCCCACAGTTACACTGACAGCTAGAAAGATAGCCGAGAGCAATGAACTCTTGTTTTGTTCTTGACATTGTGGTTATTTCACCCGTACTATATGTTCAATCGACACTCAGTGGAGGTGGGAGAGCAGGATGCAAATATCAAGAAACCCTATGCTCCCCACAGATAGACATCATATATAACCACCACAGGACTTAACCCCTTCACAGTACATTACTCTTCTGTTCTGGGCATTTTCCATGGCTACAATTTGAAAAAGAATAAGAATATTTCAACAAGCCCCACACATCTGTGACATCACCTCCTTGTCTTTTAACTGTAAATGAAATTCTACAACTCCTAGTGAGGTAATAAATACAGCACAGTGTTGCTCCTTGGCATCTCGATGGATCATTTTCATCAACTGCAGATTGTGATGTACATTATCCTTTCACTTTTGTGCTCGATCACAGAGAAAAACAGCTATTTGGATATTTTTTCTCCAGCACTAGAATTATCTTTAAAGTAGTAAATAATTAAATTGACTCTCGTAGAGTGAAAATTACACTTCCTCTCACTTTTAGAGAAGAAGATGCAGTTAACACAAAAAGCAGCTTATTTACAAGTATAAGGCTCTCGGGACGTAAAAAGCAGAAACGTCTTAGGCATTCAAATCACGGACTTGTACCTGACAGGAAATGATCATTTTATGACAGTTTAACTATGTCATGAATTATATCATTTTGAGTTTTTGTTCTGTTTCGAAACTGGCATGGTCGTTCTCTGCTGTGAGTCACATGCATAATTGTAAATAAGAATAAGGAAAGGAAACATGTTAATTGCTCTGTTGTAACTTTAGCCTGAAAAGCAGCAATTTGCAGAACACATCTTAGAGTGCAAGAGAATTCATGAGTCTAAATTTTCAAGCTTCAAAAATGTGGGCAAATATTTAAGAATTATTTAAAGTTCTTTGTAGTAGAAATATTGTTGACAATGTTAAAAATACTACAAAACACAGCAGTAGAGTGGTCTTGAAAATCTGAGGTTGGATACAAAAAGGAGTGCATTTCTATTTGCAGAACAGAAAAAATAATTATATATTTTGCCACACAATCTTGTTCTCATATTGTCAAATGTACAGTAAATGAGGGGATTAAAATGAAATTGTGAAAGCAAATGTTGGTGAACATTTCCAAATCCCTGAACTACAGAAGTCTGTTTCCTTTGCTTTCTTGTCTCAGATGGTACCCACCCTAAATACTACTTCATTAAAACAACAGGCTTCACAGTAGTAAACCGTCATTCACCTCCATAGTCTATAAGATCTCTAAATTAGTTTAGATAAAAAAACTAATGAGTGATTAGTAAGCATAACAGCAAAGTAATGCATTAGAGTGAATAAGTCTTTTGAGATTTTGAGATTCATGAAAAAGAATGAGAAATTAAAATTAAAAAATAACTTTATACTATTAGAATAGTCCTAACCAATAATAATAGCAGAGATATATTTATGGCAAATATTCAAATTAGAGTAACATAAAAAAGCCAAAATGTTTATATATTAGAGGGTGTCAAAATGTTCTTTAGTTCTCTCCAGTGTCTGTCTTTTTAGAATGAAAAAATATATTTGCTCAAAGAAGTTCCATTAATATGCATAACTGAGCAGAAATGCTTTAATAAATTGCACTTATTCAAATTGCAATTACTGCAATTGATATTATTATGAATTGTGAGTTATAGGTTATTCTTCCATGCTAAACACAAAGCAATCTCTGTATTTGTAGAGATATAGATAATGAAAGTATAGGTATATATTGGGCTATTTGTGACTTTCTCTACAAAAAAAGCAGCGTACAAATCTAATAGACATAACATAATGAACATGTAAATTCATTTTCAAAAAGATCTTGTCTTTAAAACCCGGAGAAAGTAGGTAGATATTTCCATATTTTTGTCTCTTAAGATTAACCTATTACTTCCACCTTCAGCAAAGTAAAAAACGGTTTATTCAGATTATGCCATGCTAAATGGCTCTCTGGAGCAAGAGAACACTCAAAGCAAGTTTAAAAAGCCACATTAAACATCCAAAGCTGCAGAGTTTTCTATTTTCAGGTTCCCTTTGAGGCGATCAAATTGAGTAGTCATATTTTTCCTGAAGGGAAGAATAAAAACAAAGCAAAAAAAAATTACTTTTCCATTTAAATTGCATTAGAATTGAAGGCTTTTCATATCTCTCATAAATATCCCCTGACCCTATTGCCTTATCCCAATAAAAACATATTGAAACTTAATTGCATCAGCTGTCTGGTCATATATATTAAACTCTGAAAGAAAACCTAAGCATTGCACTCGTCTTTTATGCTTAGAGTTAACGAAATTCTATAATGATCTAATAATGAAAAATCAAATGCCTTTAAAGTGCTTTAGCTCTTATTGAAAACTTTAAAACAATAATGGAAACTTCTACTGCATTATAAACTTCCCCAATATTACTTCTATTCCTTCGCCCATTCTCCTGGGATCTGTCACTTTGTTACACAGCACAGCAAAAAAAAAAACAGTTCCATTATGTTAAAAGAGTTTGTATTGCTTCTTCTCTTTACCGTCCCCCTCCAAAAAAAAACCCGCTGAAATTAAAAGCCAATTGCTGAGGGGGTTATTGTGCTTTCTGAAATCACATTCCAGCCAAAATCGTTTATTTTTCAAAAGTAAAAAGGTCAGGCCCGATTCACAAAGCAAGAAGCCAGTTGGAGGTTGTAGTTTTCTAACAAATGCGTGTTCCTAAGTTTGGAAAATTAACAGATGAAAGGTTTTCTCGCAGGAGTCTAACTTAAAAGCAGCTGGGAAGGTGAAAAATGAACCTACAGTGTTAAAGGGCAATTGTTATTTTTCATTCTTCCGGGATGTTTCAAGGATTACAATTTGATCCTGTTGTGCCATTTCACTTGTTTATTATAGACAAAGGTATAAATGGTCTTGTAATGTCTTTAGATCAAGGTGCATCATGTCAAAGCACAGCAAAAGGAGAGCAACTCCTTTCACGCTCACTCTCCAGGGTTTCAATTAGACTAACACAATCAAATTTCCATGGGCTTGTTTTAACATATAAAAATGCCTCAATCCAGAGTCTTTTCCTTTTAAAAAAGGAATTCCTTTCATATTTTGTGAGGGCTTTTGAGAAAAATATATGGTTCACATTTTCAAAAAAAGTTTTGCAAAACAGAGATTATTTTTCCAATCTCAGGTCCTGTTTTAGAAGCTGTGTGGGTCCAGTTGTAATGAAGGAACTGGATTACAATTTGATGGATTGGTTAAAGTTTGCAAACTTCTGAAAAGGCTTCATTAAATCAACTTCGCATCAAATTACAAGATTTCATTTAAGAGAGGAGAGGACCCTGGGAGATTTCTTTCAATGACTAGCCTGACATTTCCTCTCATCTGGAGAAATGCAAAAGGAAAAAGGAAATCAAGGCTAACCTTATAGTTAATAATGAAAAGTATAATCTAAAAAAATTCAAAAACAGGATGTGGCGAGTGAAATATAAGATTTTCCAGGCAGTGGTTTCAAGATGGTTATAAATATTTTCAGCAAAGCATGCTGGATGAAAAAGTTATAAGGTTTCTAGCATACTGGCTTGCAAGCTCTTATGTAGTGAGAAAATCAGATGCTGTTGATATTGAAGCATACAGTACTGTACGTGCTTCTCAAGATAACAGATAGTAGTTTGTGGACACATGCAGTAAGATCTAGATAAAAATACGTTGTTTTATTTTGTTATTTGTTATTTTGTTAAGTAATGTATGTTAGCCTAATCAATGCTCACATGAGAGCCTTTCTGTTGAGGACTTCAGCTTTACCTGAGATATATAATGTTGCCAATGGTGATATTAGAGAAACAAAGTGTCATTTGACAAACAGATTGAATTAAGAAGAGCTGAGAGACACCTTTAACTTGTGATGCAGTATCTCGTCAACTGAGTGCAAGACCCCTGTCTTAAATAGAGGTACAGTGTTCTTTTATAACTGTATCTTTAAGGATGTTACCCCATATTTTCTCTGCAAATGTTTCTTTTCCATATCCTACTACATTACATACTGTAATTGGCCATCTGCCTGATTTGAACAAGTGTCTGACTGCAGCCTGCAGTCCCACAGTTTGATTTCAATAAGAAAGTCCCTGTCTAAGGATGATCTTGCAAAACTGATTTTAAGCTGAGTTACCATTGTACATCTTTTAATCAGTTACACGTTGATAAATATCAGTTCATTTCTGAACACATGTAATATAAGCATTGGAATTTAACAGCATTTAGAGCACAAATGACAGTAAAACCTTATTTTGAAAAAGATCTATAAACAATAAGACCAAGGGACAAAAGAGAAGAAACAAATTCCCTTGTGGATTACAGTTAACTATTTTTTACTGTACCAGAAAAAATACAACAATAAGTTCCACTATACCACTTATACACAAGGACAAGTGAGAGGGAATTCAGATACCTCTGTCTCACTGTGAGAATGTTCAAGCTTTCTATTCTGTTGGACTCTGCTTTCTGTCACACTAATAGAATCATTTGTGAAGAGAAAGCAGTATTGCACTGTCATTAGAATGCACTACTGAAACCTACTCACAAAGACTACACTTCACAGAAAATTAATTCAGGCACGGCTGGGAGCCTTTGCTTTCTCACACTCACTGAGAATTGACTTGATCTGATTCCAGGCATCGCCAAGGTTGGTCAGATCTTCATGAATGACTACAGTTACATATTGTACCACTTTCTGGTCCAGAGACAATTTTCAGGTGGTTCCGTTTCACACTGTATTAAAAAAAACACCCCTCCTGCAAACATAGGAATTAGATCGCAGTTATGAGCCTCATGGTTCAATAACATATGGTTCTTCATCTTTTAAGAACTGTAAACAAAATCCTGAACTTAACAAAGGGTACACTAACTTGGGGGAATTATGGCTTTTTTTTTCCATTGTCTTTAAAATCACTGCCATTTTTTGCTATAAAACAGACTAATGATAATAATAGGAGCAGCAGAAGCATATGGCATGTATTGTCCTGTGTCCACTGTGTTTGGTAAATCTGGTATTAAATAACAATAAAGAACCAATGCAACTTCTATTATCTTTTTTTCTCTGCTGTATTTGTGGGGTGCCCCTTTGCCATTGATAGCAGTCAGCCTGGGATCACGGGATATTATCACTTGTCTGTGAAATCCAGGCTCTCCTGCTTCCTTCCCCCCACTTTGCGCTGAAACTCCCAAAATGTTTGATTTTTAATATCTTTGTTCTGATGCAAGAGAGGTGGTGGTGGGGGGGGCAGGGTAGCAAAACCTTCAACATCTGAAGCTGCCTGATTAGTCTCACAGTCGCTGCAACGAGCTATCAGCTACTCAGCAGGAAGTTGTAGAGCCTCGCTGCTCTGAGCCTTTAGGCAAAGGCTTGTATTAATGAGTCACAGTGCCACGACTGAAGCCTTGCTCCCGGTCCTCCCAGCTGCTTGCTGAGAGGGGCTGCGTGCTCACCGCAACTGTACGGATTTTGTTGTTTGTTATTCCGAGTCTCTCTGTCTCTCCCCCCTTCCCTCCCACTATCCCCGACCCTGTAAAGCCACCTAAACAGACTTGGGGGTTGAGAGTAATTACGGATGCAAAACAAACTATTACAGAAGCTGAGGAGTCACAGAGAAACATCTCGTGTCCCAGCGAGGGCCCTGCGGAGCCACAAGAGAAACATGAAAAAAGACAAAAATGAAACATCTGAAACTCTTCCCCCTTCCGGGGCTGCTTGGGCTGATTTTATTAAGGTGTTCTGGTGAGCCTGGTGCTGCCTTGTACTCAACACCGGAACTGCAGTCAATTTTCAACTTTTGTTTTCTCAAAATCTAACCTGTGGCAGTCCTACCGCGTTCGTTAACTGAGAACGCAGCAACAGAATGGTAGCAAAGCACGCTCACATCTCATGACATTGGTGCTGCGACATCTCATCTAAGGATGCTGGGTATTTTCTCCTGCACAGAGGAAGAGCAGAACAGACGAGGAGCAAAGTAGCACACAATCATAAGCGGTTTGGTATTTCACTTCTTCCTTACTTAAAGTAGAAGAATTTGGAAACATAAACTCGCTTTGACAATGTGTTTGTCTTTTTCTCTCCTTGGAATTCTCTGAAAATTCTTCTCATCGTATTTCTCTGTGAAAACAGCTGAAAATTGCCATTTTAACACCCTGCCATTGAAGGACAGGGAAGGCACGTGCTCACTTGCCCAAAGTCGATATAGTTGCAGCAGACAAACTGCAAAAGGAGGCGATGACACCGTTTACTAACTGGAAATTCTATCTGGACACAGTTCTTTGTGATACAGCAAAGGTGCATCTATCCCTCTCTAAAATCCAGAAAGAGTGCACACCTTTTTACTGAGAGGTACAGTCTGGAATGTTTAAATTATCATCAGGCAAACACCCCTCCTCCATACAGAGCAACCTTGCATTTTTAGATATTATGTAGCTCTAATTTTTCAATGAGTCAGTCTCAAAGGGGGACAAACCAAAAGAAAAGTGTTTTGACTACCTCACATATGTGATAGACTTGCTGGTGATAGCCTTACATAGTGTAAACTCTGTGAGCACTGAACAGGATCCCTTCATGTATTCTGCATTACTTGTGTGGGCTACTGGCTTTCATACATCACTGCACCTGAAGGGTCAACACCTCGTACATTTTTCCATGACTGCCCAAAAACACACATCTTCAGTGATTGAAATCTTTCCCCAAGTCCGTGCTGACCAACACGTGTCCTTCGCATTTAATTAATTTGCATTATCTATCCATCCATCCACTTTCTAACCACTTCTTCCAATTGAGGGTCACAGGGGAGCTGAAGCCTATTCTGGCAAGCAATGAGCACAAGGTAGGGTACACCCTGGAAGGGGTTGCCCTCACACCAGGGCTAATTTTCCCAGAAGACAAATACACCTAGCAGTATATCTTTGGACTGTGGGAGGAAACTGGTGCACCCAGAGGAAACTCACATCAATAAGGCGAGAACATACAAACTCCACACAGACAGCACCCCAGGTCTGCAATTGAACCCAGGGCCCCCGCACTGCAAGGCAGCAATGGTAACCCCTGTGCCCCCATGTCACTCTTTCTTCTTTGCATTGTTATCCAATGTTATATTTTTGTTTTCTTGTGCACTACAATGTACACATGGTTAAACATTCCAGGAAGCCCAGACCCTGAGGAATCCCATGTGGTAATTATTCAGTTATACCATTCTGTTTCATTAACTCTACAGCTCCAATACGCTCCCAGTTAGAAATATTAAGTGGCTGCTATCTTTCCGGCTGTGACTTGGCAGCCAGAAGCCTGGAAATCCTCTCATCCAGCTCTCCGAATCTGCATGAGGCTGAGATAATGGTCTCTTTCCACCACCCTTTAGTTGGAGCCAGTGCATTCCTCGTAAGTTGCACTTGGCTGAATGCCCCTGCAGTACATGGTCTGCTGGGTGACTACATGCTGTATGTATGCATGCCGAGACTGCACGCTTGTTCATTTCATGAATGCATGTTCATTTTTATCCCGCCGAATACATGGGATCTCAGGCAGGAAGTAGGAAACACACCCCTTAACATTAGGAAATCCAATTATTCTTGCAGTCTTTTTCCCATTTTACTGGGCTTTAACTTGGGTTTCTTCCATTATTGTTGGGAAGGCTCAGAAATTACACCTTGCACAGCTAAATGCAGTTAACGTGTGTAGTTCTTTTGTTTGTGGCATTTTATCATGACTATTTCTGAAGCTGCACTCTTGTTTCAAATATTAGCCTTCTTCAGTTACAGATAGATAAGTTCTGGGTTTGTGCTCACATTTAACACCGAATTTAAAAAGAGATGCATTTATTCTGTATTTCGTGGAGCTTTGTGCCATATTATTATTTTATTTTAGATTCAACCACATTTTGATTACAAAGCTTCTATTTATGAAGAATGCTTAAAACTAAAGTTAATGCATACATTCTGATTGCTAATGATTACTATACTATTAAAACCTAGCTACTGAAATACATCTTAAGAAAGAATGAGCACATATAACAAAAATAGTGAAAACAAAAGGAAATGAAATCAAAGGTTGCTTGAAGTGATGTCACAAGGCAGTGACATCATAACTAAGGCAATCTATCTAGATGAAAGTGGATTTGATTATTAATAACATTTGACTGTCTTTTAAACAGGCAATTTCGTAAAACACTACTTGGCCAAATGGCAGTTGTGCATCATGCTGTTTCCCCCTTGATTGTGGTACGGGTTGATATTACCATTTTGTTTGCATGTGTGCAAGAATGAAGATTAAAACTGATAGAAAGCAAAAGAGAACACCAGTGCCATCTAGAGGAACAATATGGAATTACATTAGAGCTAGGAGCAGGTTCTAGGGGCCCATCTCAATCTCAAAATGCACGATTTGGATTACAGTCATCTGAGAAAATTTAGTGCAGACTGTAAATTTACAACCGTAACAAGCAGATCTACAAAAGAAATGGCTGCGGACAGGGCTGTCCCAATGGTGGTGGGGAGAAGGGGGTGGCCTGTATAGTGATGGGAACACTATACTGAAAACAGGCGCCGTCCTACAGAGGAGATGTAAAATCGAGGTCCTGACTCTCTGTGGTCATTAAAGATCCCAGGCTGTCTCTCGAAAAGAGTAGGGCTGTAACCCCGGTGTCCTGGCCAAATTTCCCATTGGCCCTTACCAATCGTGGCCTCCTAATAATCTCCAGCTATGAATTGGCTTCATTACTCTGTTCTCCTCTCCACAGAGAGCTGGTGTGCTTGCTATGCTTGCTTATATGACTGCTGTCATATAATTGAGGTGGGGCTGCACATGGGTGGAGGGGAGTCCCCATTACCTGTAAAGCGCTTTGAGTGGAGTGTCCAGAAAAGTGCTATATAAGTGTAAGCAATTATTATTACAATAATTATTTTACAATGGCCTTGATCACCAGAAGGTTGGGGCAGGACCTGAAGAGAGTGCCCATGAAAGGCAGCCCTCCTGGGTCACAGACTCGCTGCTGTTCTGGAAGCAGGCATGGGCCCAAAACATTGCTCAGAACCAATCGGAGAGACAGATGAACAGTGACAGGAAGTGGTGGGCTGCAGTCACTGCTGCTCAAGAGGGAGCCACCAGCAATGGAAACTTAAGGTTCACACAGCTTGTCACATACAGCTATGGAACGGTGCCTCATTGGAGGAGAACTGTTTAAAGAGTATCGCGGCTGGCGTCACTTGTTTCATCAGCATCCTTAAGAATCCCGGGAACATCACCCAGCTATTGTTCAAGGCCAGTGCACAGCCCCACTGCTGCTGGAGCTCGCCAGCTCCTTGCCACTTCAAGGTGTCGGAGCCTGTTTCTTGGCCACGGTCTATGGAGTTTATCTTCCCCTCAGCAATGACATAAGAAGGTCACCTCAGGCGCTCGCTCCTGCCGGGAGGTTGAGATTGCCAAACATCCATTACAAGGACTCTAGAAGAAAATCAGTGTCTTTCACTTGCCGTTTTCCCTCAAATCAGCAGCAGTCCAAAGCAGAAAGAAAACACTTTGGATGCTTCTGGCTCACTTCCTCAGCAACAGGTATGAGTTATATGTTCAAATGTATTGAATGTACTAAGAAAATAATGATAACGAGCAGAAATTGACCCCATTCCCCTATACCTAACAGCCTTGACTGACAAAGTCTTGACAAATTTTGAAATATGGGAGAACTGCAAAAAAAAACAGGACTTTTAATATCACTTTTTCCATAGTGCCATCCTGCTGCTTACAGGTGGCGTAAACGAAGTTCTCAGGAGTCCAGGGCTCTCTCGTATCCTGTGTCACGGGACTGTTCTGCATGAAGAACCCGGTACATTATGAGCACTGCACCGTGTTATTGAATTAGTGGCCCTGTATTTACTTTTCCACATGTAACCATGGCAATTCGACACAACTTGGGCCATAATTCCGTTAGAGACTGAATGTATGCTGAACCACAGGAAGCTATCAGAGGATTAATGTACAACTTTTACAAGAAATTAGTAGCTTAATGAAGTGGATAAAAAACGCTGTCACAGTTTTTATTGCATCTAAATTGCATGGTAGTGGAGTTAAGTGCTCTGCCTATACTGACATAATGAGTCATGACTGAGGCTGGGAGGCTAATTTGCCCTTAACTGGCAGAGAATTAGCAACGCACTGTAAGAAGTGTTCAGGCTTTTTCTTCTTTTAAACCTCATCCAACCACCACTGCAAAAAAAAAAAGGAGAAGACAATCTCTTTTCAATTTCTTACCCATTGGGAAAAGAGAAAAGTTTCCTGAAAAAGCACCGCCGTTAAAGGTAACAAATGTCATCTTCCCTGTTGGCTAGGTTGGAAGTAGTTTATTGATCTGAAGATTTATATCCCGTTGTTTCTCACAGTATGCCAGGGAATCCACTCGAGCAACAGGGCTGTTCTCTCCCTTTCCCTCACCCTGTCCTGTGAAGTGGCTCCTGTTCTCAATGAGCCTACAAACTAAACCTGGTACTACTCCTATTTTACTTTAATCATTTCATGTATGACTTTATAACCGCTAATTGGGGCAATCCTTGTTCTTCTATAACACCATGTTAATTGAAAAAAAAAGTCATTTATGCCCACTGCACAGAGCAATTTGGTTTGAAAATTGCACATGGAACTCAAAGAAACATGTCCCATACTGGACTCACTGTACAATCATTTCTGGTCTGTTTTAGACCAGAGGTACTTAAATCATTTTATTAACTGCACATAATTATTTACCAAGTCTAAAAACACCTCAGTACATATTCCAAATTCTCTTAAAACTCAACCTCCTTAAAGTAATGTGTGGGAATTTGTTTCCTGGAAGAGTCGCATAGGTTTGGGATATTACGTTAAAATGTGTTCTCTTTCTTCTTTTTTTCAGCATGGAATAAACCTATTACTTGTTCCTATAGTACAGATAGCCAAGGGTCACATTTATTCACATCTTTTAGTATTCTTTGAAATAAAAATCAACAAAAAGCAATCTACAGTAGCATTCTGCTTTTTGGGGAGTGCAAGAAAATTGTCTGCAACTGTGTAGAGGCCTCCAAAGGTTTCCCATTTTCATGGGGTACAAAGGAAGAAGCATACAGAAAACCTTCAGTTGCAGCAGTATCATCCAGGAGGAGCTCCTTCAATGACTTCAATGGTTAGTGATCACAGAAGTTGGAATATGACATTAAAAGAACCCACAAAAAGCTTGATCTCTTACCACAATTCCAAAGACCTGAACAGGACCCTGGATAGTCCATCTCCAGTTCTGAATACCAAAGAGCAAGAGCTCCATCTAGTGGAAGTTCTTAGAAACACCACCACTATTCTGCTTGTATATTCACTGCTGCATAATGAACACAATTACATTTACATACAGTAGCATCATCACCCCTAAGGATTTCAGAAAGCTTTACCTATATAGAAGATCCACAGTATTAACCACTGAAGTGCAGCATCCACTTGAGTGAAGTTAAGACAGCCACTATGCACTATTAGACAGGATATCAGGTGGAAAAGCGAGACATTCCTTCACCAGTTAAATTAAAGAGAGGCCGGACTGATGAAGCCCAGAGTGGAATTTAGTCAGGACACTGGGGTCAACACCACCCCCCCAATCGTTTGAATAACACCCTAGGATCTAGGATCAAAACAGCCAGGACTTTGACTTAACATCTCATCCAAAGGACAGTAATTGCTACAGCACACGATAATGGGAACACTTTCAGGGCACTGAATTAGGCGAGACTGGAGATAGCAAGACTGAACAATTTTAGATTAGAAAAGGGGGCTTCCACACACACTCCACACTAAATGCACTGGAGCTGTGCTTCCCAAATTTCTTCCAGCACACCAAACACTTTTAAAATCAGCCTTGATATTGCAGAAACCTATTTTATTACCTATATTTCAAACAAACTAGGTTACTAGCAGTATGAGAAATATATTACTTTTTTTGGACTAGAATTTCAACATGAAATGGTTTAATATTGGGTTCAGTGCTAGAAAGCTTTTAAACATCATCTCTTCTGAGTTAAGAGTCATACCGCTTGGGAAGCGCTGATTAGATGACCCACCTGCACAATTAAAACTGGACCATACATAGCATGAACTGAACTCTAAAAGGAGGACGGGCAAAGATCTTCACACTTTGAGGCATTCAAAAAAAAAACTCATTCCATTCAGCAGTAAAATTATAAAATCACAACATTGAGGACAGTGAGATTTATTCATACCCCAGAATATATATACACACTTAAACTGAAGCAAAAAAAAAAAATATATATATAAAAGCATCCTTTTAATTCAATTGGCTGTTTCAATGGTCCAAATAAAACATTGAATCAAGCAGAACCACAGTATACACATCTGCAAAAACCACACAGACCCAATCACACAGGTCTATCAGAACCCCAATATACATGTACATAAAAACCAGCAGCACTCAAATGGAATTACGAGTTGCCAACAGTATATTTTAACACAGACTTTCAAGCTGTAGCATTGTTTCTCAATCATGTCCTGGGCCCCTTCCTTTTCATTCAGATTTTGCAATGCAAGTGCTGCATCTTAGCATTACCTTTAACCTTCTACGTTGTGTGCGATATGAATGCCACGTCCCTTATGTCCATTTAAATCTTTAGATAAGTGTAGATCTTATGTGAAACACACAGCACTGCAGATTTCAAAATAATTCAGGATTATTTTTATTTATCATGAGAAATTAAAAGGAGGAGCGAACAGATTTTAGGTAGAAGTGGCTTTTTACAATGAAGTCTCACTGGATGTAGCACCAGTCCTATAAAACACAAGATACGGCCTCAACCATCAACGCTGAAAACACATGCTCACACACCAGCAGTGGCAACTGCTTGCCTGCTTCATCATTTTGCAACCACATGACTGAGGCATCGTCTTCTTCCACACAGAGTATGAATACTGGCATTGATTACACAGCAGTTCACTCTTAGCAACCAGCTTCAAGGCTTGCAGGTCAGAGCCAAACAAGACCAGATTTCATTATGTGTATTCGAGCAGGATTAACGTTTATACTGAGGTCCTACATGGATGAAGAAATTGTTCCAAAACTTAATTGATAACCTACTTGATCATTTACTTAGATCTAGGATCAAAAGGAAAAACATCTTGTGCAATTCTTGGTTTGAATTGAAGGGTGGGGCTGGCATCTAAAACTGCTTTCTTGTAATCGCAGCAAAACCGGATAGAGAGATATTGCTCATTCTTTGCAAATGATATAAGAAAATTCTGCACAATACCAACTGCCTGTGCACTGATGATGAAATGAATAGTCAATTACCTCTTTGAAGATACCATTTCAACATGCAACCCTGAAACAAGCCATCTTTCCATCCCTGATTCTAGCAGCACTTGTGCTTTAGAAAGACATAACTGAGAACAGGCACAGTACAAGTACAGCAAAAACAAGCGCTCACAACAAGGATCAAGGTGCGATGTACATTTTCACCTCGAATGTCCCACTATCTTGTGCAAATTCAGTTATCGCTGCGACAGATGTCATGCTTTTTACTGTCAAAAACTGCTTCCTGAATCACAATACCGTGAATGTAGGGTCTGACATTCCTTAAGACAGCAGCTGTCAAGCAATCCTTTAAAACATTTATATAAACCTGTCAAAAGCTGTCTGCTCCAGGTTTCTTTCACATTTTGGAATAGTGTTACTATCATGTAATTAAATTAATTATAGGTGATATTTCAGTACATAACCTGTAATACCAGTACATTTTTCAGCATTGGAAATTATATTTTCACACTTCAAAGCAGTGGGTAAAATAGACATATAAAAACAAAAGACTGCTAACCAAACATTAAAACAAATACTTTCAGGCTGCTGGCTGCACAAAGGTAAGTATTAATAAGATCCCTTTGGAATCGTCACCACAGTACAATCTCATGGCAAATGTGTAGTACTGACATGGATTCCCCATGACCAGAATAAAAATGGACATTTTACCAGAATTATTCAAACTAAGACGGTACACTGCTGCACAGGTTGCAGAAAAGTATATGATGACCTACTACTGACATTTTAGCCAAATAGTTCAAATTTAACAGTTATTCTTGAAAGATTGGTAGTCTGTAGTACAAAACCAAGACTTTCAGCTTCACAGATGTACAGAGAGGAAAAAGATTATGTTAATGACATGCCATACTCAAAAATGAGTCAACAAGATTTGACTGATTCATGTGATTAGCTACGACACAAATTAAAATTCCCAAATGGTTGTCGTGATCAAGGTTTTGAGAATTCCGATCAAGGTTAATGAAAAGCTCAGTTTATTTTCCCACCTCAACTAAAGCTGTATTATTAACAGGCTAAGCTGTTATAAAGGCCTTGAGCAAATTATTGATGCTCTTAACATACATTGTAGCATTTAATGCATTCAATACACAACACAAACATATGTAAATTATATTAGCAAAAAGAAACAAAATAGTAATATAGTTGTTGGACCCAGTTAACAATGAAACTCTGCAGGTTCTCACTTTGCAGTTCAACCCAAATGGTAAAATAGCACCACCTTCTGTAAGCAGAGATCTTGCATACAACGCCAGACAAGACTCACAAGCCTAGATTTAGATGTGCAAGTGTTTATTGTTTTTGTGCAAGGTAAAACCTTTGGCTGAACTTAAATAAATCAACACAAAAAGACTTTTTTTTTGGCTAAGATACAGGTAACAACTTACCACTTACAGAGTCCTTTATGATGCAGGTGTTTGGGGAGGAAAATTTCTTGTGGTCAAGGCAAGACTGAACACGAGATTCATGATCGTTAAGGGTTAGAATTTTTCAGTAAAAATACGATGTAAATGTTATATCAATAGAAAACAAGAGAAACATTTTGCACATACTCTGGAATGGGATTCAACATGTTGTTTTTTCTCACCAAACCACTCCTGAACCTTAAACATACAGTACACAGCTCCTGGCAGAATGAAAGTAACACCCAGAAAATCCTTTTTGTGAAGCTGTCCATTCAAAGCCAATTCACATTACGGCACATTGAGGGGAAGCTGTCAGGAAACCGCGAATAAGATATTGCACGGCTGTCACTCTAAACTATTGTTTCCACGATCCTGGCTTTACACGAGAAAAAGGAAACTATTCCCTTGGTACATTCTTTAGAAAACATTTTAAAAAGTAGGAACCCAAATACCAGAGAGCTGGGGAGACAACGCATACTTTGACAACACTGCCTAAACGTGGTCTGCGAGGTTACCTTTGGAAAGGCAACGTCATCTTACACTGCTTAAAATGTAGTTTGCAAAGGGTTACACTTCATACTTATCCCAGTTATATTATTATTTCATATTTAATTTAGCAAACCAACAAAATAGGTCAAATTCCTTTCTGCCAAAAAGGACCGGTGACTGACCTGCTAAAGAAAGCGCGTTTTACAGTAGTTAGGCCTTTCAAAGTTCTGTTTGACGAGTTAGTTTCTTTTTGTTTGTTTGTTTCAATCTTCCTTTGTCGACCAGCGCACAGTGCCTTGCACAGTCGCCGTCCGCAGCGGTCACATTGCTCATGGTCTCGCCGAATAAGCGGGAATTGTCTGAATAGCCACGTCCATTCACAATGTCGCCCGTGTCTTTGTGGGGAGGGCTGTGCGCAAGGCTTCGAACTGGGGGGGTGTGGTTCGCACCAGCGAGTCCTGTTCGCCCGTCTCTCTCTAAAGGGCATTCCGAGGTGTCCCGTTGTGGGCCACTGCCTTCAGGGCGGGGGAGTTGGCTTGGAGGCTGCCTATTCTTTGGGTGGAGACCCCCACTTCAAACACTTCGTGGATGGCTTTGCGAAAACAGTGGAAATTGTAGTCTATTAAACCTGGGGAAACAAAAGACGGAATTTAAAGTCGGCAGCAGAACAAGACAAAGCTTTTGGTAGATACCAGGAGGGGAGACGTGACTTGTAGAGAAAACCTGCCATTTGAGGGCTTTTTTAAAAAATTCGCCTCAGATCATCCCTTTTAAAGGCACGGGCATTATCGTTACCCCAAAAACCTTTCTGGACGATTCCGTTGATATGGGACTGCCAATTCACCTACCTAAAAAGCAATTCCAGGTGCATAAAGGAAAAGGAAATAAGAGAATTTAACTTGCATTAACTTGAAAAGGGGAACTGCAGTCCCAATTTCTCAGACCACTTATTAAATCTCAGTAACAAGAATTTCAAATTAAGCACAAAATCATGATGTTTTTGAAAGTACTGCAAGTTGCCATGCTGTTGCAAACTCGCATTTGTGTTCCCATGAATTGCGGTGTGATGCTGCCCTTCCTGCTCACTTGTTTCCACAATGACGAATGTACTGTGACGTACGAGCGACTCTGTACAGGTTATGTAGCAGATATTCCACCGCAGAAATGTTCCAACGTGATCTACACGCAGAGTATTTGTTGGCAAAACTGTGCCAAAATTGTAGGCAATATTCCTATTGGATTAAAAGAGATGTATTCACAAGCCTGCCGGTTTACAACGTAATAAGGCATCATCATGTCAGTGTACGTTTTGCCTCATTCTGAATCACAGAACATGGTGCTGCACATACCTGGAAATTTTCTGATGCAAACTGGAGATTTTACAAGTTATTGTAGTTACGGTTTACTTTTATTGTGGTTTAAAATGCGCTCATCAATTCTGATTCTTTCTAACCCAGCAAGATAAAAACAGCCCTGCAGGTCCCATTTAAAGTATTAACTTACACATTCTATATATTATATATTAAACCTTAGTCATTTGCAAAACTGGTTCACAAGTCATAGCTACGACAGCTTAAATCCTCTGATCCTATGCATGCTTTTACAAAAAGCGGGAATATCACAGTGTGGCAATTTGTTGTGTATTCACCAAATACGAACTCCAAGAAAGGAACTTTTAGGCTATTTCACATTCCTGTGAACACCCCTTTATCGAGCAAAATTAGCAACAATGAAGAATACTGATGCTGGCTCCTGAGATGCTTTTTTGTCATCAATCTCAAAGAGCCTCAGCTGAGGCAAAAACACCACAAAAGTGGTTTTGGAATGTCCACTGGGTTTCTGAGGGGTCAGTGAGATTCTCACTGATGACCAGCCCTGCTCATGGATGAAGACTTCAAATGAATCATTGTGGTCTCTGCATAAGCTGCAGACTCCAGTCTAAATATTCTGAGGGCCGAGTAGCAAATTGTTCCTTGCAGCATTTTAGAAATTTTAATAAAGAGGAGGACCCACTTCGTCCTTCCGGTAGAGAAGTAGGAAATGTTTCCCATCAATCAAACTGATGTCATAGTATCCCCATCCTGTAATCTGAGGTCATCGGCTCAGAGACGCTAGGTTGGGCCTGAATACTGGGATGGGAGACCTATGAGCAAAAAACGGGCAGCTGCCGTGGTTAATTGGACCCAGTAGGTGGCGCTCTTCTCTCTCAACCAGAATTCCCAAGCCATTTAGACAAGCGAGCCAAACCAAAGCAGAAAACTTCCTTAAATGCCTAATGATTGGATGCCTCTCAAACAAACAAACGAGACTTGATCGTTACCTTTGCGTTCAAAGCTTTCTTCCCTTAGAATGCAGACGAGTGCAAGAAACTTTGTCACCTCCTTCAGGTAGAGGACAGTTGTGTTGTTGAGTTTAATGATGGCCATGGACTCCTTGTCATAGGCACTTCCACTACCATCTTCTTTTAGACTGGCAACAAGAAGAAACATCTTCATCACTCTTACAAGCCACCAGCAGCAGACACGCACAGAAAACACCATGGGGGGAGGGGGGAAGAGACTGGATTTTTTTTTAAATGACATTTGTATAGCACACAAAACTCATTTGTTTTATTTACTTCCCTTAACATTAGATTTTGCTTTGCAAATTTCTTAATTGATTTAGACCTTGTAATGATTTGTCATTTCAATACTGCTCTTTCACGTCCCACCTGAATGAGGTTTCCAAAAATCTTCCTCAAAGCAAAGCACAAGATAAAAAAAAAACACGAGGCACGGAAGCAGAAGGAAAGGGTCAATCTGGACAGGAGTGCGGTATCATGATACTTCCCTAGCCCACTTCTTATTCAGAATCACCTTTTGAGAGCTTTCAGATTACTTTTGGTGCTGAAATCAGTCAGCATGACAAGTTTTAGCAGAAGTAACCAATCTCACAGGAATCACACTTGTACAAGCACAAAAAAAATCTAATGGTGATTTCAACTACTCCCTTAAGTAGAGAATATTAAGGAATGTAGCCATTATTGGAGGGAAAAAAAAAGTTCTAAAATAAATATTTAACTTGATACCTGTGGATTAGGTTACAGCGCTGTGCCTGTTTTCTGTATTCACTAAAGAGATAAACTCTGTAAATGAATCATCATAAATTATAAATAAATGAAACAACAAGAGAAAAAAATTATCTGTTTCACAATGGCTGTACAGGACGATAATTCCAACGAAAATTGATTCACCCTACTGCGTGAAAAAACACTCAATTCAAAAGCCAGATATCAAGACAAGACTCCTCATTCCACTGTCCCCCAAAAAAGCCAGATTGTAATTAAAAATACAGAACTTACCCATAAATACAAGACACATCTATGACCACATCTATCATGTCACAGCACAGTTCATAAGACTGCATGTCTACAGGAGAACTGTCTGTTGCAATGTAGATTTTACTCACAACGTCAAACAAAAAGGCCTTTTCAATTCCTGAATTCTGTTGAAAGAGAAATTGGTCAATGAAGTTACTAACGGTTTTAAGGCCAGGAAATACAGGCGTGTACTGTCATTAAAGGAACATGTAAGCGCATTCGATTTCTTTGCTCCAATATGTACGTTTTCAAAGTTGTTTCAATTGATCAAGTGATATTATCCTGTTTTATCAGGTGCAAATATTTAAATGTTAATTTATGCACATTTAAGACAAAATGAACAAGAACTTAATTTAACATTCGGCACAGCAGGGTTCTTGTATTTCTCATTCCAGCTTTTCAAGGTCTTTGTGAAGCCAAATTAAAAAAGAAATAAAGGCAGCAACACTAAAACTTCCTTCAGTCTTGACAAAAGTGGTACATTTCTCCATGTAAATAATCAGACCAATTAAGGAAAGAAGAGCTTATGTTTAAGGAAAAAGACCAGGAGGTCCACCAGGAAATGTATATGACTAATGCATGACACAAAAAAAAACAATTCAGTTACTGAACTGCATTTCATTAATCTTCAACTCCGGTCTTCAGAAAGAAATACATCTAAGACCGTTTACAACACTATACTTAAGATATTAATGTTGTTATAGGAAAACAGACCACATAGATTAAAACTTGATTTTACCTTGATCATTATGCAGCTTTAAATCTGCTGTCCAAATGGGCAGCTGTGCAGAGTAAAACTGCATTGATATAAGGATTATACTTATGTACATAAAATACTTCCTTTGAGGAACGCTCCGGGCTGTAAACTCACAGGAACTGGAACACAAACCTAGATCAGCAGGCAGAAGTTGAAACCCATTTTTGCACCAGAAGGGCTCACTGATCTCACATGGACTTCACTGGCTTCAGCACTCCTTTGCAGTCAGACACCCTCTTACACAAGGAAACATGCTGCACTATCCATACGTACCGATATAAAGATGTTTAATAGGTTTTCCAATGTTGGAAGCTGAGGGATGAGCTTCTGAACAACTTTACTGAAAGCTTCAAATATTGAATGGTCGTAGATACTCGTCAAGTAAAAGCTGCAATAATAAACAGAAGTTGTCAAAGTTAGAAAGGAAATCCACTGGTTTTAAATCCACCAGATTATTTTTTTAAATTCCTTCTCCTACCACTGTGGTTTTTTTGCAAGGTGAGCCAGAAAACCCAACCAGCTATGGCTTAATATTGGAGATAAACACAATAAACAGAACCTTGTAGGTTACGGTATTAAAATCCCAGGTTCCATTGCTGACAGAACAAAACCTGCAGAAACAGAACAGAAAAGAGCTGGTGAACAGCCCAAGCAAAACATCACTTGGCCATTGACCAGAAACCTTTTGATATATTCAATACCTATATTTGCCCCCTACGTTGTAATATCTTTAATTGCTTTCCACCTGGAGGCTACCAAAGTAGCTACAAGTAAAAACATATTTTGGTCATTTCAAAACTTCTCCAATGATCACCCTACTAACCAGAACAGCTTCATCTCTTACTCTTAGAGATTTCTTCGTTCAAAATCATTTGCATGCACTTATATAGACAACACTGATGAAGGGAGCAAACAAGAAGCACACACTGAACAAAGGAAACTATATTTTGGATTAATTCCAAAATATTTCAAACTAAACCTAAAAACACAAAAAATGGACTATACGCCATTTAAAACAGGCATTCCCTTTCATGAAACTCCTTTCACGCAAAATAATTCAAGGCAATATACCAAGACCACAGTGCACTTTGGCAGCAGTTTAGATTTACTAAGCCAAACTGTACAAAGTTTGGTACATAAAGTTTGTCCAGTCTTAATGCCCACAATTACAACACATCTGTCTCTCTGTGGTTAACTGGAACTAAACCTTATGAATTCACAATCAAGCAGCTCAAAGTTGCTGAAGATGAAGTTATCAAAACAGAGAGCAGCATTATGTTAAATTGAACAGACATCACATTTTCTAAGGCTTAAAGAAATCAGTTAGCCCCACAGTGAGAAAAATAAAGAAATGGACTTTGAGTATAATTTCTCTTAAATCTACATGCCTTCTTATTTTTCCTTGAAAAACTTAAGTGCTAAACCAACGAAGACTAAAAACCATTCCTAATCCTTTCTTTGTGTGGGGCTCTGAGGAATTAACAGTAATGATTAAAACACACCAACCATCTAATTCTTTGCCATGACCTAATCCGATTACATAAACCAAACCTTAAATGCATATTTAAGCATCACCTTTCACAATATTAATATCCTTTTCTTAACATTTTACCACAGACACATTATCCTGCTACATGCTTATCGCTTTTCAATTTAATACGCTTTAAATGTTCAATACCTCAAACTTTTGTTGTAATGTCACAATTCTGACTCATCTCCATAAGTAATACTCAGTGTAAGAGAGAAAATGTGAAGAAACCAGAAGACAAGTGTTAGGAAATCATGTTAAGAGTGCCCATATACCATTACCAGCATGATATTGCATGATTCTGTGCTGCAACTTGTGAAAGAGGTGAAGACGAGCAATAGCTTTCATTCCCCAGAGTATTTACATGTGTACACTACAAACAGTCTCAAGGCTCTGAACCCGAGTCAGAAAATCTTCTGTACACTAAGCAAAGCACGCAACTGCTTTAGTGTTGTACTGTAAGTGGCCATTTTCCAGTCTTACAACCCTTTCACAGTGTCTTATTAAGACTATATTTTTGACTGGAAGACTTCACCCTCCAGAAACAGACCGCATGGTCCATTAGAAAGGTCCTTTAGACAAGGTTTTATGCCACAGCTAAAAAGACAGCAATTCACTTCATTTCCAGCAGAACATCATGGTGGCACAGTAGTTAGCATTGCTGCCTCATGGCGTTGGGGCCCTGGGTTCATCTCCGAATCTGGGGTGCTGTCTGTGTGGAGCGCGGGTCTATGTTCTTCCCGAGTTTCCATGGGTTTCCTCCGGGTGCTCCGGTTTCCTCTCACAGTCCAAAGACATGGTTGGCTTATTGACTTCTGGGAAAACTGGTCTACATGCAAGGGCGGCATGTTTGTGCCTGTGTGTGCCCTGCAATGGACTGGCATCCCATTCAGGGTGTATACCACCTTGTGCCGCTGCCTGCTGAGATAGACTCTGGTTCCCCCACGACATGATGAAGTAATTAGAAAATGGATGGATGGACCAAACTAAAAACAAACCTTGCACAAACTTCAACTGTAAAGTTACAGCCTGGGACCAAACATTGTGTGTGTGGCTTGCTTTTCAATACAATAAAGAGACTTGGATCAGCAGGCACATAAGCAATAATACCAAATGCTGCAGGACACTAGCTCAATGCAATGTACGGCAACACACAGATGCTCTTCCTACCCTGAAGCTTTCTTACCTGAGGTGAAGCTTTTCTAGACCAGCGTCAGCCAGGTCATCATTAGCTCTCTGATGGATGTCTCTTTGGGTTTCAATTTTGTGGTCATCAGACAAACCATCCACCTTGTGAATGAACACTTCAAAATTGATCTCTGGATTCACCCTGTATGCCCGGGAAACTGTGAGGTGCAATCTCCCCAGTGCCTCCACATAATCATCCTGCACAAACACGGAGAAATCAGAGCTTGGATTAGGATGTACATAGGAGCTTCTACACCCAGGGAAGGTTTGGCATCGAAAACAAAAATAAATGAAACATTCTATTTTGCCAACAAAACTGCATCTTTAGATACGGATTCGTAAAGAATCAAGGACAGATACCCATGGCGGAACATTGTGTTCTTAGTGATGCAGAAGAAAAAAAAGCAATATGATTTTTTTTCCCCATGGAAAAAAGCACAAAGCACATCCCTTCACCCGATCAGTATGGAACATTACAGCGCTGCACTCCTCAGGATTGTTACAGAGAGTAAGGATATCGCATTCAGCCCCGTTACAGAAAATAGAACATTTCAAACATAGACTCCAAACTAGCTACATTTCAAAATACGAATACAGAAAATCTGTACTTTAGAAACCGTACATGGATTCATCTCATCTAAACACAGCACATCACAGCTGCTTTTTAAGCTGGAACTGAACATTTAACTGCACCAATCTGCACAAGGGTGCTTTCCACATCCCACACCCAGGTACACAACATAAGATCAGAACGTTCTGGGGTTTTCACTTCTTAAAAAAAATCTCAATTATTTCCAAGGTCTTAAAGGAAAATTGAACTTGAAAAGGGGAACTACAGAGTGAAACGACCCACAAAGGTGAAATGAC
Organism: Lepisosteus oculatus; assembly: GCF_040954835.1. Taxonomy (NCBI): domain Eukaryota; kingdom Metazoa; phylum Chordata; class Actinopteri; order Semionotiformes; family Lepisosteidae; genus Lepisosteus; species Lepisosteus oculatus. The sequence continues at coordinate 11,922,913 of NC_090706.1, read as the reverse complement.
AGCTGCTGCTGCATTTTTAGAAACGCACAACAATGCTGCGACAATTAAATCCAGATATACAATCCTGGAAGAATTTTTCTCTCTTCAGTATAACACAAGAGAAGGTTGAAAATGTGACTTAAATAATGTCACACCAAAAGTAAAGTCCGACAGCTCCAAAAAATATTTTTTTTTGCTATTATTACTGCATGCAAAATGGTGAAGAAAATTCAGGATTTTAGATTTACCTGGAGAGACAAAGTCAGCCCTTTCGACACATTATTTACGCTGGTCTTGGGTAATCAGACTTGAGTGATTGAGTGCCTTTAAATGCGTTTGGGGGCTCAATCACTGGGACTGAAGATGTTCATGTCAATGTTTGCCAACACCCGGCGTCGCACTTCAGGACTCGACACGACTTCTAGTCAGGGAGCATGTCAAATTTCACGAATGCAGAGTCTGAATCTCGCTGTTTTTGGGACTGTGGCACGGCTTCTCTCCTTTATAGGGTGGTGAAGGGGCCTGCTGCCTTTGTGCCCTACGACCATTAGTCAAGGAGCAGTAAGTGAATTGTTCTGTAAGGAATTTGCATTCTCCCTTGGATGTTAAACTGAAAGTTGGAAGTTTGAGAATCTCGAGACCCAGCTGGGGAAAGTGCTGTAGTGCCATTGAGAGAATAAGAGAGTATTTACTTCATTTATACCTAGAAGCATTCAATTGCTGGACAATGAAAAGCTTGCTGCAGGTATGGATCTTGTTGTTGTTGTTGTTGTTGTTTTAGATAAATGGATAAAGAAGCTGCCATTCAAGTTTCCCTGAATGAGACACTACTCGAGTTATTCTTTACCAGTAGAGGAAACCAGACCACAACACCTGCACTTCCACCTGAACTCGATTACTTACAGTTACACAGGAAAAAAGTTTGAAAGTTGCACAATTGAGCCCAGACAGCTATAAACACTTAGGAAGTAAAGCAGACATTGTAAATCTACAAGCCATAAAGCCTGGAAAAAAAAATAAATCTATTTGTAGTCTTTTCACATTAACACATGTTGAGTGGATATTACAAGAAGCCAGGGACAGATTATGAAACCGAAGGCAGAAAATAAAACTACAAACTCTCCCTTGGGTATAAAATGATTTTTAGCAGAGACAAGAGTGTGTACTTCAATGGGAACACTGGAAAAAAACATTGTATGTTGATCACGTTTCATTTGCAAGACTGGCTATACAGTAAAGAAGTGACAAATTCTGTTTGGCTTAATATGGTAAAACCTTTCAATTCTGTAAAAGTGGGTCCGTCGTCATGCTATTTTACCATTTTCAAGCATAGTGCAAGTTACCTTGCATCTTTGTCAACCAAACAGAATTTGGAAGCATTCCACATTCAACCCTTCACCCACAAACAAGTTCATTACACAGCGAAACTTCATGATCAAGCAAAATAGCCCCACCCAGGGGTACTGGGTTCAAATCCAGACCTGGTGCGCTATCTGTGTGGGGTTTGTATGTTAACTGGGATCTTCTCCCGTAAGCCAAAGACATACTGGTAGATTAAAGACACAGATTGATAGAAAACTGGTCCTGTAGCAAGAGTGTTCATGTCTGTGTGTGCCCTGTGATGGGCTGGCATCCCCTCTAGGGTGTATCCAGCCTGGCACCCATCGCCTGCTGGGATAGGCTCCCTTGTGACCCTGTATTTTATAAAGCGGTTAAAAACAGATGGATGGAGTTGATTGAATTTCATCTTTACGGTTCCCTGTACAAAGACGGTATTCATGGTCCCTAGAAATGGAGCTTCCACAAAGGTAAAGTCACAGAATGCTGGTTTTCTAAATCCAGTCAAATTGCTGCCTGGCATCATACTGTCAGCCTTGAAAACCTCCGACAAGACCCCTTTTTGTAAACTAGTTTTACCTGTGCATCAATGACAAATATTAATGCTCCCGTTCCTCTGAAGATCATCTCGTAATCAAAGGTGGGATCAAAGAAGTCCACCTGGCCGGGAAAATCCCAGATCTGGAAATTGACAAAGGAGCTGTTGGATATGTCGTCTTTGTAGATCTTGTTTGTGCTCTCCAAAAAGAGGGTCTCGTTTGGGGACATCTTATGGAACACCACCTACATTTCAAAAAAGAGGGAGGGATTTCAATTAATACACGGATACATTTCACAAAAATAACACCCACGTTGCAAAAAAGAAGTTATTCGAAGAACATTGACTTCCAATGATGGCTTTCAGCTTGCAATACTGTAGCACTGCAAATTTACAGTAATGCTCAGGCAGAAATTGTGATCAATTCTGAATTCCGTGCATTTAAATCAACATCTGCATGTTTAAGATATATCTCAGAAGAATAATCATATATAAGAATTCTTTATATATATACAAGAAGAATCACACTTCTGTTTCACAGTCAATTGCAAACCAGATTCACAGAGAAAAGACAACTGCTTTAAAAGAAATACTTAAAAAGCATCGATTCGAACAGCAGTGCAACGTGCTGCTTTTTGCAGATTAGCTTGGGTGTTGTGTAACAAAAGGATATGATAATATCATGCATCCCCAATGGAAACACATGGGCAGCATGACTTGCATTCGTAGGTGCCACATCAGAATACCAGCTGACACGGGCACTGAACAGGAGTCTGGATGCCGGCTTCCCAGACACTGCGGGCGCTCACAAGAGCACAATTACTCACCGACCATCAAGTCCAGGGTGAGAGAGCCCGAGGCATGTGGTTTAACTACATGGGCCCGACATCAACCTTTCCCCATCAGGGCATCGGAGGTGGCCAAAATGATTACAGAACGGACAATCGAGGGTGTTCTCAGTCACGGGTTTTAAAATGCCAGGAAACGCCACCCCTTTCTCCCAGGTACATTAGCAGCAGGCATCCACTCCAGTAAAAAAATAATGACCACCCCAGTGCTTTTGACTTGAAACAATACAGCCAACACATTGCGATCTGCCGCCGAGCTGGAAGTCGAGGATTGCACTGATGGGAGCTACCTGCCCTGTCCTGGCAATCTGGAGAAGGTAAGGTTGCACAAGGCATCACAGTAACCAAGACAGGGAAATGAAGGCGTTAACAGAAAATACCATGGAGAGGGATTGGACGTCCGCCTCGGTTCTTACCTTCTGGATCGACGACTTGCCACTACGGCGAAGCCCCATGAGCAAGATGCGAGGTTTGCTGTCGGAGGGAGCCGAGCTCTCTTCCATGTCGGCCTCTTCCACTCCATACCCAAAATCTTTCGGGAAAGAGTCCACTACCCCGTAGCTCCCCGCCAGCGGCTCCTCGAACTGAATCGACATTTTTCACTCTCAGATCCCGCTTTCCCGTACCCCCCGCCTGCCTTCCTTTGCAGTTTTCCCCTAGGCCAATACGAATATAAAAAGTCCAAGTTTAAAAACTGAGGAGCCAACTAACATAAAAGAAAAAATTCAGCCCTTCTCCGTCTTCTCCTTTAAATCTTTGCGTCCCTGTTTCTCTTTCAACGCAACCTACTGCTAGAGCCCGCCCCTTCTGCGCTTCTGATTCGCCGGCCGGCGGACACCGCGCAAGCTCATTCGTCCAGTACCACGTCAGTCACCGTGGCCGTATGCTAGCAGGGTGGTTCGTCTCGTGTCATGTGTTTTGCAATCACCTGACTTGAGCGATTGGCGCTGGGGTTTGTGGCGAGCAACCTTTAACCTGCAGTGTGGCTGTTGTCTGCGGGTTATGTTAGTGCTTACATGTGTCAAACTCATTACTTTTTTCCGTTTTTTATTTTTGTAGATCGCGCAGCAAAACAGGAAACCTTGTTAGAGACGTTGTATCGTTTGGCTGCGGCATTATGTCACAAACGCAAACGGCTACTGAGGTGGAGTAAATGAAGTAGGAAGTTAGCAATAGTTTTACGCTTTCGTTTACAACGGTCCAGCCCGGGGCTGTCGGGTGGAAGAATCCTGAAAAAAACAAGGAAGCATTAACTGTTGTTCCTGTACATGTCAACACTGAGGTCAGGAGGAACTTGTTACCCAAAGGGTTGGGGCCAAGTTGTGGATAACCTTCCTTCAAGGGACTCAGAATGGGACCCTCAGCTCACTTGAGTGGGGGCTCCCCCGCCCTGCTCCTAGAGGAACTCTGCGTCGCCTGGGTTTGGCCTAGAGTTCTTCATCCCAGGCTGATTAGTTTCAGCCTTTCTACATAGAGCATATTTTGGAGTTTACTTTCAGCTCTGTGATATTTTTAACAAGGCATCAAAGCCGTACCAATTTCTACATTGCAGAACTTGCCCTGTTCGAGGGTTACCTGAAATCTAGCCCAATGGACATCTTTAGACAGGAAATGCATGCCATAGGAGACTGTGACACATTGTTAATCCCACCTGTGTCTGTTAAAAATGTATCACCTACTAATAGCTGTTTCTTCAGGAATAACAGCAGAAGAGACCAGTTGAAGTTCTACATGTTGAAGTTGTTAGAAATTACAAACTTGAAGTTGGTATTTTCAAAGCTCAGAAATGAGTAAACTAAACATCTTAACAAGCAAGCAGATAAATTAAAGTCATCAGATTGCATTGGTGATAAAGATCCCCTGCCAGAAAAAAAAACCAAACAGCACAGTGGTGAACAGAACAACTACTCAAATATAATTTGACAGGCTTTTTCATTAAAAGGGTTGTTTTGATACTTCTACCACAAGCAATGAGTTCATTGCAGTTTCCACTTTCCTATCAGCTTGGCCCAACATCTGTCTGTTTAACAGAAAGAATGTACCTTATGTCAGAAAACAACAGCCTCACACATAAGCACTTGCACAACAGCAAAGACAATACAGGTTCTCAAGGATCCTGAGAGAATGTCTGCTGGATAGCTTCCCATTTTTGCAAAGATTTAGTTTGTCTTCAGGCAATGGATATGCAAATGCTTTATTGCATTCAGAACCACATTACATTTACTTCAATCCATCATGCAAGCAATCATTGTTCTTAAACTTAGGGAGGTCCACTCTGTAATTTTCTACACTGATACAATTTCTGTAGAACAGAAAATAAAAACAAACCCATGTGGACCTTTACAAAGATTCATAGTTTCAAAAGATGAAAGGTTAAAACTTATCAGTTCCTCAAAAATCTCAAATACAATGAATTTATTGGGGCCATGCAGAAAAACAACAACAAATGTCTTTGATGGATATGAACAGAGTTAAGCTGTATTTATGTTTTGCTACCACCATCACAGTGAACCTAAATTGTGATCTAGTGTTGGGTAGAAAACTGTGTTAAAGTTCTAGTTCTATTTTGAGAAAACCCACAGGCTAACTTATCTGTAACACCATCTTTACTGATAGAGTCTGTAGCATTTGTAGATAGGGAAGTTAAACTGTCTTCAAGGAAGCCTACAGTAGGTATAACAATTGCTAAAAATCCATCACTTTTCAGGTTGATTTCAATTGTTATGAGCAATTTGTTTATACTGCATTCCTAGTCTGCTTTGTACTGCTTCATTTAATTTTGTTACAACCATTGATTGTGCTTCAATGTGTGTTGCATGTTTTTTCTTTGTTTTGATCATAAACTGCTAAGGCTAAATCTTAGCCTTATGGGGACAATTGTGAACAGGGAGACTATAAATATTGACAGGATATTGTAATGGGAATTCCCCCAGGAAAGGATTATCTGAGTCTTTGTTAATAAATATTCGATCACTTACATATGGGACTGGTTTTCTCTTCCTAATGTATCTGCTATATTTGAAACCAATACGGAAATCAGAATTTTAGATTCACCATCTTAAATTCCATTCTGTTTTGTTTCAGGCAGGAAGGCTTATTATTTGCAATACTGAATTTGAAGTATGAATGTAACCTACCAAGGAATGTACAAATATTTTTCCAATACATGCAAAACCAAATTTGCACTCCTCCACTTTTCTTCCAAATGTGTGACGGTGGCGTGTAGCCAGCCTGGACAAATAGCTATGATATTCTGTGTAGCTAAAATTATAATTGCATAAAATCCCTTGTGGTTGCAGAGCGCTTTTCCTTTCTATCCAAAAGCACTTTACATACAGTATATAGAAGGTAACACTCTTCATCTATCACTGAAGGTCAGGAACCAGCCATGCCGTTATACAGGCCCAAATAGGAATTTAGACAGGATTAACACCCCTTGCAAACAGTGCCCTGGGAACTTTGATGTGTGTGTGGCAGGCGTTAGGTTTAATGTAACATCTAAAGCATGGTGCCACCTTCAACAGTGTCAATTCAGGACCTGGGGTGCTGAGTGGAGCTTGAATGTCTCATTCTAGGTGCTCCAGTTACCCCCCACAGTCCACAGACATATTGGTAAGGTAATTCACTTCTGGGAAAACTGGCCCTGGTATTCGTGTCTGTGTTTGTGTCTGTGTGTCCTGCGATGGACTGGCTTCCCAGGGAGTATTCTGCGTTCTGCCCATTTCTTACCAATATAAGCTCCAGCTCTCCCATGACCCTGAAATGGATGAAGTGCTTAGAAAATGGATGGATGGAAAATGAGCACCTATGATCCATTAACACCAGTTACCGCTGCAGTTTATTTTTCTATATAGGTCTCCCATCACAGCACTGACCAGGCCCAGCTATGCTAGGTGTCTGAGATCTGATGTGATCGGGCTGCGAAGCAGTAACACGGCTGTCTTTAAAAGAAATATGCAGTTTCTGCTCAGCTCAAAACAAAAGGACAAACACGGAACAAAAGTGGGCTGAAGTATACTGTAAATATTAGCCATAAAAAAGAACACATTTAAACTGTAATATACAGTAATGACCACCAGGTGGTGCGACAGAGTCAGCACTGTATTTCTTCTAGCTGGTCACACAAACTACTAGACTGCGACTTTGATGACACATTCCCTGTTGATGTGTAAATGACCAATGTTAATTAACATGATGAATTCACCCGGCACGTCTGTTATATCATATAAAATGTCAGTTAATATGCTATAAAAAGATAATGATGCTCCTGATAATAACTTGCTGATTTTTTTATAGAAATGATTCTTTTGATGTTCAGTATAGTTTAATAGGCTGTTTAATATGACTATTTGTTTACCACTTGTATTAAAAAAAAGCAGGAAACTACCAATCGCCGAGCAACTGTAACCCCTGGTTACGGTTTGTTAGGGCCGGATATAAAAGGTTGCGCCTGCGCAGTGTGAGACGCAGTTTAGAAACAGTTTGGAAAGAGAAAGTGTTTCACCAACATGGCGCATTACAGAGTGAGTACAGTTCGTTTAATTGAAAAACAAATCTTTTTTAACTATTAATTAAACTCATTTCAGTTAGTAATCGATCTAAGCTCCCTTCCGTAGTTAATCCGTTTATTGTTTGTCGCCGTTGTTAGCTTATTTGTTAGAAAGTGGTACTGTAGGGAGCAAAATAACTTCAAGTTGTGTGAAGTTTGAGGAAAGCTCTTTTTAGCCAAGCGGGATAAACTAAGCTGTCTGCAAAACTATTTAAATTAATACCGATAGGCCATATGAGGAAATGTAAGCAGTAGGTTATTTTTCGAACAATTAGAATTGACTGTTTATTATTATGCTTTATATTCGTTATACTAATCGTGCTCATATTGCATGAGGCTGCAAGATACTCCTTGAATAGTTTCCCTAGAAATAATATACTTGATAAACACGTCGTAGGTTTAATTTCTGCGTGCGGCGGCGGCTCACCTTTTCGTGCGGTGCGCTGTCGCCCCCTAGCGCTGCCCAGGCTGAAGCTCTGGTCTCGCTTTGTCCCCCAACTCCAGGCCTCCGAGTCCAAACGCGAGCAGTTCCGAAGATACCTGGAAAAGGCCGGGGTGCTCGACAGCCTCACCAATGGTTGGTTTGCTGTGTTATCTCAGGATATGCCTTCGACTAAGCATTAGCTGTTTAATGGTATCTTAGCATTTGAGTAGATATGGACTCACATTTTTATGTTTTCATTTTGCAGTGCTGGTTGCCCTATATGAAGAAACGGAGAAGCCCAACAATGCTTTGGAGTATCCTTCAGTATTTCTGATGGGGAAATAAACAGATCTTGCCCTATTGCATTGCCTAACTGCTCCAGATCTGTTAATGTCCAGGATGAAATAGAAACCTAAAATCATTAAAGATGTGCACATGGAGAATATCTGCCTTAAATCATAAGGCTGTATTTGGCCTGAATAATTTAAGTCCAGAAAACAGAAGGTGTGTGTTTATTCATACTCCTGTAGTTAAATTGTAAAGGTAAAGCTTCCTCTGGCAGGGATTACACTGACTAGACCCCACCTGTAGTGTACTAGGCATTTCTGGCATAGTTCTAGTTTCTAAACTTTCCTCCATCTTGGATTACTCTAAATCCTTTACAGGCCTTTGTTTCTTAACTGCCTTCTTGAGTTCCAACCATAAATGCTTGACTGGATGGAGGTCAGGAGTTTGAGATGACCAACCTAGGACATATATATATATACACCCAGTACCCAGCTAAGTTTTTCTTTGTTAGTGTGGGGTGTATATTATGTGTGATTGCCCTGCTAGAATGTACATTTTTGACCAAGTTTGAGCTTCTTGGTAGAAGGAATACTGGGTAACTCCCCAGTCTTAGCAAGGGCTCCAGGACCTAGAGATCCAGAACCAGTCATTCGGGTGTCGTTTGGGAAATCCAAGTCTCCTCCTGTTGTGCACTTTGCTCAGAAGGGGCCTCTTCCTTGCAACCTGGCCAGGAATACCTCATTCATGCAGGTGACATTAAATGGTAGTTTTTAAACACTTCAGGTTTCACTGGAATTTGAGACCACAGCCAGACATAGTTTTTCAGCAACTTTGAATGCTGAAGGTGTCAGTTTGTGTCCGAGATCTCCATTTGTGGCTTTTGGATTTCCAGTTGCCTCCTGAATTGCTTGTCTCTTGGCCTGGAGGGGCTTGGTACACTTGTGTCCTCCTCCTGGCAGGGCTGTCACTATCATAATAGCTTTAAATACAATAGGAAGTGATGGGTTAAACTTTTTTTGTGTGGATTCATGTGGATTTCATAATCATTTCAGAAGTTGAGGAGATGAGTGATTGTTTTCCTGCTGTCTTCAAAGAGTTTTCTGACCTCACCCATGTGATGCAGTTCTACTCCCCAGGGACACGGGAACCATTCAGAGACCTCTATATTGTTCCAGAGGTTTCTATTGCACTTACAAAAAGCAGAACCGCCCTTTTTTTTAGAATTTTTGTAAGCAAAGCTGTAACGCCGTTCGGTTGTGATGGTTTTTTTTTTTTTTTTTTTTACAGGGTGATGGATAAATCTGGGAGTCACTGTACTTTAATATATGGCTTTAATATAAAGATTTTAAAACTAATTTAGAACATGGCTTAAATAACCTGTGAATCAAATGTTGCTCATTTTGATTTTGGAGGCTAATTAACATGAGTTGTCATGACTGTGTAATATTGTGCTGACATTTATTAATGCGCCGTGTAATTTGTTTTTTATTGTTTTTTATGTCCTTATTTCTCATGATTAAATTTGCAAATTGTTTCGTTAGTTAATAACTATTCCTAATGTGCACACTCTCCCTGATGGGGGAGAAAATCCATAAAACCCTTGATCACTTGCTCCCTTCCCCAATCAGACAGAGGGCATGTTTGAACAGGGAATCAGATATAATTAGGAAGCACATTCATCTGAGGAAGATGAACTGCAAAGGTATATTGTGAGAGACTGTCTTCAAAACAAATCCTAATAGGATTAAGAGTTTACTGGTTTTCTTTATGATCTACTCATAAAGAAGTACCAGTATAAGTTTAGAAAGGCTGTGAGTTTTAATTCACTTTTTCAAGATCTTTTAAAAGCAATTTCTGGAAAATCATATGGTCATACTGTTGAATTTTTGAAACAACTTTAATATTTGCAATCTAAAAGAAATGAATTGCCTTTACATTATTTGAAGTTAGGGGTACATGGTGGTGGAATAGTTAGCATTGCTGCAACACAGCACTGAGACCTTGGGGTCAGTTCTGTTCCTAAGGTGCTGTCTGTGTGGAGTTTGTATGTTCTTTCTGGCTTTGTGTGGGTTTCCTCCCACAATCCAAAATCATAGTGGTAGGTTAAAGGAGTGTGAGTGTGAGTCCCATGATGGACTGGTGTTTCAGCCAGGGTGTATCCTGTCTTGCAGCTGTTGCTTGCCTGAGTTGGATGAAGTGGTTAGAAATTGGATGAATTGAAAAAAGAATGTAATGGGTACAAAGTATATTGCCAAGATAATGTCTGATCAATGTGTGCCACCCTTTAAGCGTCAAAGAGCAACCAGCCTTGACTCCTGTGCCAGCTTTCTGAGGCAGCATCTGGGTGTCCCTGGGCCTGAGGCCGCTGATGTAGAAACCCTGCGCCTTGAGCTTACAGAACTGAGGCAAAAATACGACCTCGTTTTAGAGGAAAACAAAGAGCTAAAGAACAAGGTACTTGGTTTGTACAGATTTCTTCAAGATACTGGACAGTGATGATGTCCTCCGTTGTATCCTGATCTCCCCAAATCTTAAAGGGTGAGCAGGGATGCTTCTGGTCAGTACTGGGGTGGGAGACCACCAAGGAAAACCAGGTTAATGGTGTTGGTGCCCCAATAGGTGGTGCTCTTTGGACCATAATGTTCAGATTAATACCTTGGCATAGTGACTGGGGGACACTGTGCTGCAAGATGCTCCATCCTTTGGATGAGATATTAAACCAGGGTCCTGATTACTTGGCCATTAAATATCTCTGGGCACTGTTTATGTGAGTAAAGTTGTTAAACCTGGTGTCCTGTCTGAATTCCACTCTGGGATTGTATCATCTTGATTCTGAAGAATCCCCCCCTTAATGTAACTGAAGTAATTTCTCATTTCCCAACCCGATCTGAGTAGTGGAGTTGCCGATGAGTTATTGGCTGCTGTGTGTTGCTTGGGAAGGGGCTGCACTTCGGGGTTCCCTCATATGCGGGAAGCATTTCAAGGCACTTTGAAATGAATTTCTGTATCCTTATATTAAGCTGAAATGTTCCCTGGAATATGTGATCTGTTTATTTTTGTCAGAGTGCAATAGAGGTCGTGGTATATGAAGTAGGTGGTCAATATTTCTATCTCCTTTATATAGTATTTAATATTTATAGTTCCAAGTGCTCCAGTATAGCACTAAAGTGAAACAGTTTGCATGATTCCTGAGTTTTTATTAAAACGTTAAAGCTGATTGATCTCTAATTGACATGTTTCTGTGCCTTTGCAGCTTTTACAATATGAGCCTTTGCAAGAAGAGGGGCGTTCTGAATAAGGGGTTCCTGCTGGCCATGAGAGCACTAGTTCGGAAAGAACACTCTAAGCCTGTATCCAAATGCTTGATGTGGTTTACAGAGCACATAAGAGTTACAATAAATAATATAGTTTGGAAACAGTGAAAAATGTTATTTTCCATAGTTCTGTATATATTGTAGTAATATTACGCACCTTATTCATCTTTTTGTTACTTGCGTTAATACCAAAAAAAAAGGAAGACCTGTTCTTTTTCCTACTTCTGTATATAGTAGTAAAACAATTATTCACTTTGTTTTTGTTAGTTTAGTAAATACCCAAAAAAGTTAAACATACTGTATTAAATATCTTAAGTATTCATAGATATTTAATACACTATTAGCAGCCAAATGAGCAAGACAGTTTCTGTAATTTCTAACCATTATGTTCTTCTGTAAAGGTACAGTATACAAGTATGTAAATGACACTTTGCACTGATGCTAATTCTTATATGCTGGGATTTGACATGTTTTTCCCACTCTTTGAACACCTGTTATTAGCTATGTTTTTTCTAATGTTGGTTTTTGCTGTTCCTTTTAAGTCAACAGCACCTGGTTATGATGCAAACATGTAGCTACCTCTGTTAGTCATTTATTTGTTCATTTGGCATGTGTTACATGGTAAAGATCATAACTGTATATGTAAAGAAAATGTTTGTTTTCAACAAAACAGATTTTCTTGGCATTGTTGTTAAGGAATGAAAGTGTTTCTGTCACCTATTGTTCTCAGTGTCATTCCTTGTCAAACACTTCAAACACCTTATCTCAAGCTTGGAGCCAGTCCCTTCTTCCTTTTGACTTTGGCAGTTTAAAAAAATCACAGCAGACATGAACATGTTTCTATCTGAATTTATCAAAAAATGTACATTTCATATGAGACAGTCTACAGAATAGAGAATAAGTGTGCAAAATAGCCATAACTTATTTTCAAAGTCATTTTGCTGGCATTTTATTAAATGCCATTCTGTAACCCCTTGCTTAGCACATACTCATAAGAGGCCATTCCACATGATTAGATTTATTGTGCATAATGTTCATTAAGCTGTAGGCCACTATAAAATCAATGCTTTTTCATGATGGAGGAAAGCTGCAGTAGGGTGATCTGAAAGAAAACAGAACAAGTTGAATTTACTTATGTAATATCTCAGTATATTTTATAAGATTCTAGTAAGTATGGCTGTTTATAGTAGACTGTAGTCCATACATTGGTAGGGCTGGGCTCTCTAACTGCTATTTACAATTTTAAACTCAGAGTTGAAGGCTTTGTCTTGTGTTTTACAGACAATTGCCAAACTGTTGAAAGCGTGTCTTTTCAACTCAATTGATAAAATGCCCTTTTATCATATTTGGCTTTCATCTAAGAAATGCCAATTATGGTTCTTATAAAGAAAAGTCACTATGGACAACTCTACTATGGAGGAGCGGTGTGGTCGTTCTGTGGCTAAGGATCTGCACCTGTGGGTCGAAGGTTGCCGGTTTGTATCCTGCGGCCAGCAGAGGAATGCTACTCCATTGGGCCCTAGAGCAAGACCCTTAACCCCAACTGCTCCAGGGGTGCCATATAAATGGCTGACCCGGCACTCTGACCTCAAGCTTCTCTCTCTGTCTGTGTGTCTCGTGGAAAGCAAGTTGGGGCATGCAAAAAGACCAATTCCTAATACATGAAATTGTTATATGGCCGATAAAGTGATCTCTTATACGGTCTATGTCCATTCATTTTCTACCCTCTTTATTCAATACAGGCTCGCAGGGGAGCTAGAGCCTATCCCAGCAAGAGTACACCATGGATGGGACTTCAGTCCATCACATGGCCCACACAAACGCACTCTCATGCCAGGGCCAATTTTTCCAAAAGCCAATAAACCCACCAGTATGTCTTTGGACTGTGGGAGGAAACCCATGCCAATACAGGGAGAGCATACCGTACAAACTCCACACAGTACCACAGGAATTGAAGCTAGGGCCCCAGCACTGTTGATGTATATGGGCAGTGAAATAAATTATTGTTCATTGACTGCATCCCTTAATGAGCTCTGTGTAGTGGAAGAGTTGAGTAGTGCAGACAAGGCTGTTTATGACATTTTAGAATATATATAATCTTGTTTTGGTAAAGAGGACTTTTCTGCCTTAACAAAAACCAACACAATAATACAGCTGGATTAGGTTAATAAAATGTTTCATTGCCCATACGTTTGCACGGTATTGTCTGAAACTTAACATTTTCAGTCTTATTTCTTTTCTTTCACTTATACTCACTACTGAATAAATTAAAAAGTATTTTTTTTGTGATCGGATGGAAAGCCATCCCTTTCATTAATTTAGAGATTTAAAATGACTTCTGGGGGATTAATTGAGCGATTTAGGGAGTATCTTGCTTTGACAAACTTTTATTTTTGATTTGTGTAAGTTGACAATATACGGTGAAATATCGAAAAAAATGTGTACCATACCCTAACAACAAACAACTGTATATATTTCAGTTTTCAGATTTTTAGCTACTCCCTCAACAGTCAAAATTTGTATCACTGTAAGGCATACCTGAAGCCAGTTCTATCATCCATCCATCCATCCATTTTCTAAGCGCTTCTTCCAATTCAGTGTCATGAGAGAGCCGGAGCCTAACCTGGCGAGCAACAGGCACAGGGCGCCAGTCCATCACAGGGCTGACAGGCACAAACGCACACACTCACACCAAGGCCAGTTATCCAAGAAGCCAATTAACTTGTATGTTTATGGGAGGAAACCGAAGCACTCAAAGGACACCAAAGGACACCCACGCAAACATGGAAGAAATATACAAACTCCATGCAGATACCTCCCCAGCACTGTAAGGCAGCCATGATAACCACTGTGCCTCCATGCTGCTCTAGTCATATCATATGCTGTACAGTATATACACACGTATACATACTTCAGCACGTGGCACATTAAAAAAAGCACTCTTAAGAAGTGTGGTACTTTGGATTTTCTGTTTTGATTCTAAAGGATACCTGTAGCTGCCGGTTTTCCATCCCAATTGAATTGACACTAAAGGAACCGTGTCCCTAGCCTGGTGTCCACTAGGTGCCTTAGAGTTCTGCTTCGGTGAAAACCTGAAGACGCAGGCATCCCTCCAAGACCATTTTGGCCACATGATCAAAGTAGGAGAAGTTAAGAAAAGGCCCAGGATCCTGCTGCCCAGACATCAGAACAAATGGCAAAACTGTGGGGGGGTTTTCTTTGAAAGGTCTGTATGAATAGACCTTGAAAATAACACGATCTTCGACACAGAAGAATATCATTTTTGTGAAATTAACTAAAGTTTGTATTTTCAGGCCATTTCAGAGCCTGAGTACCATGCAGTGTTCATGAACACCATATGGTTAAGGAACAAGCATTCAGTTCATGAGTACTGTATGCAGTCTTCATGGCTGTGATTACGGCATGCAACAAATACCTTCGCTGTGCCCAGCCCTACTACTGCACACTACTGTGAACATATAGATAAGGTATCAAACTAACGCTCAGATCTGGAGATCGGTGGGGGCTCGCCTGCTGCTGGCGTTACTTGCCAATGACATTCGCCGGGAGGGAGAGACGGTCTGCGGGCTGTCGCAGTTTCGGCTGTGCTTAGACTCCGAGCTCGACTCCCCGATCGAGTCCGGGGTGTCTGGCCGGCTGAGTCTCTTGAGATCGGACTTTGAGGCTGCCCGTGATCGCGTGGCGCCGAAGCTGTACCGCGGGCGCTGGCTGGCCCCGAGCGCCGCGTCGCCGTCCGAGCCGGTGTTTTCCACCACCGTGGAACAGTTCCAGGGCGCGCTGACGCGGCGAGGCTTGCGACCGGAGCTGACCGCCAGAGTCGGGCAGGAGGCCGGGTCACCCTGGAGCAAGGGGTAGATGGAGGACACCGCTTCGCCCGGGCCCTCGGGATGAGACGGGTGCGAATGGTCCTCAGGGTCGTCCTGCTTTGGCGGAGTGGACCCGTCAATAGGGGGCGATTTGGCTTCGCCGCAGGTGTTATTCGAGTTGCTGTTTCGTTCCCCTGGGCTGGGATTGGCGTCTTTAGACTCCTTCTGGCTCTCCGGACAGCTCTTCGTGTTTCCGTTAGGATCCCCTTGGATGGGAATGAAGGCGGATGACGGGTTCAAAATGGGGTACCCGGGCACCTCACCCTGCTTCTCCATGAGCAGAGTGTAGCCACTTGGCGCTGTAGGAATGGTGGCTTTGCGCCCGGTGTTTGTGCCCACGCAGACCTGATGGACCACAGAGTTCTTCTTGGACTTGCTAACGTAGTAGTCGTCTAGCTCGTCTTTCAGGTGAGGGTAGTAGTCCAGAATCCCTTTCTTCAGCTTCTTGTAGCCGAGGTGGATGATCTCCAGGATGTTGAGGAACAAGGAGACGGCGGCGATGCACTGCATGAACATCATGAAGACCGTCTTCTCGGTGGGCCGGGACACGAAGCAGTCCACGACGTTGGGGCAGGGGTCCCTCTCGCACTTGTACAGCGGGCTGAGCTGGAACCCGTACAGGACGTACTGCCCCATCATGAAGCCCACCTCCACCCCGGACCTGGTCACGATGTGCATCACGTAGGTGCGCAGCAGGGAGCCTCGCAGCGGCGCCTTGTTGAGCTTCCTCTGCTCTAGCTGCCGCAGTTCCCGCTCCAGCTTCCTCCTCACCTCCGCCATGTCCAGGTCCACAGCCTCCAGCTCCCTGCGCAGCTGCACCTTCTTCTTCTGCCTCTCTTTCTCCAGGGCGCGCAGCCTGTACAGGGCGTGACCCATGTACACCAGGGAGGGCGAGGACACGAAGATGACCTGCAGCACCCAGTAGCGGATCAGGGAAATGGGGAAGGCCTTGTCGTAGCAGACGTTCCGGCAGCCGGGCTGATCCGTGTTGCAGATGAACTCGGACTGCTCGTCGTTCCACACGTCCTCGGCCGCCACTCCCAGCACCAGCATGCGGAAGATGAACAGGATGGTCAGCCAGATCTTGCCCACGATGGTGGAGTGGATGTGCACCTCTTCCAGGATTCCCCCAAGGAAGTTCCAGTCACCCATCTTCAGCCTGGCCTTCCTGTGAGCTAACCTGAGAGAGCACAACACAGATGGCTGTTTGCAAGGGCTACAGAGAGCAGAATGGGAGGGATTATAGGGGAGAAAGACATTTTAGGGTCTAAAAGCATATACAGTCTGAAATGCAGGTCACCATTGGTGCGGCACAATGTTCCCAGGAGCTTATTGTCATAAACCGTTTCTTTTGAATCTGGGACTTAAAGAGGAAAAGCTATAGATCATAGATCACTTATTTAAAGGGCTTTCAGTGATGATCTTGTATTTCAACATGGGATGTGAGAGTTTGATTGAATCGCCGTTTGCTATTATGTAATGGGTGAACAATTTAAAAACCTATTAACAACACAATTTGTGGATAAGAGGCAGCCTTCAGAGGGGAATTTATGAACCGGCCTGGCAAAAACACTTCTCGAGGAGAAAGAAAATCTTTGAGAGACAAGGTAATATTAAAAATGATTTCTTCTGTAAACATTTGTAAGGTTAAATGTAGGAGTTTGTGTTGCTTCCAAAATACAAAAAGAAAATCTGGATTATTACTACATATTAATAACAATAATAACAACAAATTGTAGCATGTTTCTGCATCTGCCCTCTCCAATATGCAAGGAACATTTTAGTAAAGTGAGTTCTATAATGCATAAGGTAGTTTTCTCAGAGAAGCTATAAATTAACATTATTTTATATGAGACCTCTATGTTGCAAAATTACATCTTTTGGCATCTGAAAACTTGCTAATGAATATTTAATGGTTAATATTTTCAGCTCTGTATATAACCTTTGCATCTGAAAAGTCCTTTTCTTACACAATATAATGGAAAAGGACAAGGATTATTTTATTACAGTCTTAAAAAATGAATACACTATTGCAATATTTTAATAGTTGATTTAAATACATTTTAAATAGTCTAAATTGGGTATGAAAGTTGAAGTTAAATGTACATAGAAAATTAATAGAATCACAGTTGGATATTTTATCATTTGCAATACACATTTTAGATTTCCCATGGCAGGATCTTGTAAATCCCAACAATCCAGCTTCTGTCTCACTCTGCTCATCATAAAAAGCACTTGTCATTACATAGTGTGACTTGAGCCAAATCAGAATGGAGCAGGCATGTCACATCATTAGTTATTGTTCTTTAGATCAATTCAACAGGGCTTTTAGTTTAAAAATTACACTACTGTTTTTTTATTTTTTATTATTTTCTTGTACACTCCTGTCTCATTTAAAAAGGATAATGAGCTTTTGCACCCTGCAATACCAAAGAAAGATACATACAGTGCTTGGAACAGGTTCATGGTTCTGCAGACTGTGAAAGTCTATTCTCCGCTTGCCCCGAATTGCACACCAAATGCACAAACGTTAATGCACCAGAAAGAGTTTGCAAGCTTGCGTTCAGGAGGATACCTTGTAATTCACCTATCAATAAACTACAAAATGATCTTTACCTTTAGACCAGAGAGATTTACGTCTTTAGACGCCCGCAGCAATTCCTCAAAGCCGACAGCTATAAAGCAACACATGCAACAAAAATAACTTACCGTTCATTTGTGAGATAAAATATAAACTAAGACACATTTTTCTCAGAACAGTCCACGATGCCAATATCCCTCTGTCACATTTTCAAAGCTACCTTCACCAACACACGATTTTCAGAAGCTACTTGTGGTTTCAACCAAAATAAGCGGCCCGACGACTGTACAGAACTTATAGTTACCCCCAGAAAATCAATCCGCGAGTCAGTGCCAGTTACCTTCCAGCGATGTGCAGTGGGCGCCGGTGAATAAAATCCCCATGGGCCATGCAGCACGGGTGCCAAAATGTTCACATCACATCATCGTTTTTGGTCTGATGGTGTTCTATCGAGATTTCCCCCCCTTTTTTTTTTCCACCTGAACCTTTTGGAACTCTGCGTCTGCAGGATCAAGAGGGCAATGGTTACTGAGCCAGGCAGGCAGTTTCCCTGGCTCGCATATCAATACTTCTATATAGTAAATTGATGGTATATAATCAATCACACACACTCAATTGGCAAGATCCATCTAAACAGTTTGGCACATGACTGCTATAGAATTAACAGCAGGAGACAATGAAAAAAAAAAACAAATCCGGCGTAATGGATTCCTAGAAACAAGCTCTGTAGTCTGACTGTGGCATTTCCGTGAAGGAAAGCATTTTTGACATCACTTAAAGCAGTGACTGGGGTAGTAGACCAGTTCCCATGGTGACACTGCTGTTGTGCCCTTGAACATGATCTTAGTCTTCATCCCAGTTCCCTCGGTCAAGTCAGCTGTACCAATCGGTACCGCTGCTGCCCAGGGTTAAACTGTAATGTAAAAACCAGGCATTTAAGAAAAAGTGTAAAGTGAGCTACGACACAGCTTGTAGTGGCCTCTTTTATAAAGCATATCCATACTGGTTTGTCTCATTCTGCTGAAGATATAAGGTCTTCTATCTGAGGCAAGTGTGTGTGGTCTGAGGCAAATCAAAATGAGGCAGGAAAGGCATCCTTCTTTAAATCAATTAATGGCCCTTTGTTTATGTTAAGCTATCTACATCTACATTACATCAAGATGCCTCAATACCTCAAAATACAAGATCTACACGTTCTAGACCATCTTTATTTCCAGAAGGTTTGAGACATGCACTATGGGTATCATCTTGTGAAAATCAGTCAGGGCGTTTATTTCAATCTCTTCTCACCTAAGTGATTTTGATGGGTTTCAGACTTGCAGCCCCTAGTTTTATCATCGCCCAGGTCCAGAAATGGCAGTGTGAGAACCCACGGGTGCAAAGCTTAAAAAGAGTCACCAATTGAAAGGGAAGTTTGTCACGGGATGTCTAAGCATTCGACACCTTCTGTTAAGAAGTCTCCTCCTGGACACTGGTCTTTGGGAGACTCACAGGGGGTTACCACTGATAGGAGTGGGTATGGTTTTGGGGTGAGGGGGGCATTCAATTGATGCTAGAGGAGCAGAAATAATATAAGTTAAAAAATGTTTGATAATCCATTAACACTTTGTAAGAGACTCAAAGAACACCGCGATTGAAAAAAAACACGTGGTTTATTTTCTATTTCTCATACAATTCATTAGAAGATCATGATTGGAGACTTCCAACATTGCTTATAAATTTCTAAGTAGGCTATATATGTAGTTTTGTGATGCTTCCTGGGCGGGTCTGAGTTTGTCAAAGGATACTTTGGTGATCAATATGTTTTGCCCTGTGCTTTGATCAATCGGTCATGTCCGATTTCATAGTCAGATGGATCCTGCCGAATGTAATTAAATTATTCCTCCCAGCAGCAGTGCTGTTTGTTCCATTTACTAGAAATCAATGCATGCAGCTTGTATATTGTACCAATGCAGTTGAATTTCAGCAAAGGGAGCTCTGGTCTAGAATGGGGCATCTAACTGGATTCCATTTTGTGCACTTAGTTGTTTTGCTATAGAGCACAGTTCACACTTACTGTAATGCCTCAAGACAATTTTTAAGCACAGAGTTCACCTTGGCCAACTTTAAAATACAGGTATCCCAGAGTGCAATGTGTTTGCAAACCTCCCACTACAGACAGAACACCTATTGTGTCAAATAGAGATAATTGTCATTATTTGGTTAATTAGGTTCCCACATGAAATTGGGGGGGACAGATGCAAAGTTACCATGGAATTGACATCTTGGTCAGTTTGTCATCAGAGAAATAACTTGATAAATTCACTTGACTGTAAATGAATATGGGTTCTGTTTTTGTATAGGATAGCCATGAGTACATTATATAAGGAAATAGAGGTGAATGTGCAATGATATGTAGTGGGGACCATTATAATGCGATATCAGCGTTTTAAGAACATTTCTACACCCCCTCTACAAGAAATAAGGTAAAAAAACAAGAATCCTGGCAGAATACAGGACAAGCAACCAGGAAACTTGGCAGCACAGAGGTGTGGTTGTTGGTCCTGCTGTCTCTCAGCTCTTGATCTGGACTTGGAGTCCATCTGTGTAGAGTTTGCAAGTTCTGCCTCTAATCAGTGTTTTCCTGGCTCTTCTGTGTCACCCCTGCCTTCCAAAATTGTGCAGGGTAGACTAATTTGTGTATGTTTGCCCTGTGATGGTCTGGTGTGCCTTTCTGGAACCTGAAACTTCTGGGATAGGTGCTGGGCTACCATGAGCTTTACCCTGAATAAGCAGCCTTCCGTTACCAGATGGACCCACTTTCTAACAGCTATCCGCCAGTTCAAGGTTGTGGGGGAGCCAGATCCTATTCTGGCAAGCAACAGGCACGAGTCAGGATACACCATGGGTGGGACACCAGTCCATCACAGAGCACACACAGACACGAACACATTCACACCAGGACACAAACCTACACAAACACAGGAAGAGCATACAAATTCCACACAGACAGTACTCCAGGTCCTGAATTGAACCCAGGGCCCCAGCACTGCGAGGCATCAATGGTGGATTGAAGAGAAATATTTCAGAAACAACAAACACTCACTTTATATACATTATTAAACAATCAATGTTTTCTTATGAAAATAATTGCATTAGTTCGCATCACCAAAGTACTAGGGAGCAGAATCATATAATGAAGACTTCTAATTCTACATTTTACATGTTATACAGTTCCTTGACGTGGTTCCAAGTATTGTGAGAGGATGAAAATTAATGCTTTAGTCCAATAATTCGTGGCAACTGCATGCTCTTAACACACTTGCTGCAAGTTGCTTCTTGTAACAATCCATTATTTAACATTTCAGAGAGCTTTACAGAGCCAGCCAGAAAGTAAACAAAAATCACAGACCTGTATAATTTTCATTATAAAATAAATACCAAATAAGAGAATCAAGAAGTGGAAAATGTCATTGCTGTGTTATGCCACCTCACTCCCATCTGGGTTGAATTACTGTTGCCTGATTCAACCTTTCCTTCTACAGCAGATCAGCTGTCTATTTTTAGATCGGGGACTAGGAAGTTTAAATACAGCTGATCAAGACTGTTTAATGGATCAAAGATCCTGTGGATGTCCTGGTGTCCTCCACACACACCATTCTTTTGTGTCTGCTTGGCAAAGGGCCAGCCAGTGCAAATAATAGCATACTAATAAAGTACTATAATACATAATCACAAACAATACCACTTATTTCAGGATGAAGAAGGTTTACAACACTCAGGCCCTTAAAAGCTTTCACGTCTCCTTGCCAAAGTGTGAATCTAAAAAAAAAATGTCCTGCCAATATGGTTCAGCTTAAAGCAGTGGAAAGCTTCACACTGAAAGCCACTGAAATTCCACAGTGCCAGAATCAATCGTGTCCAATAAAAGCTGTCAGCTAATTAAAAGCAAGGGCTGCCGGAGCAAAATGTCATCCAGGGATAAGCACAGCTGGCATTTCAGGTCTGGCACTGGGCATCTGTCAGAGGTATCTATTCCAAATTGCATTTAACAATCAAAACAGTTTGGATTCTGTAGTGGCCTGCTGTGCTACAACAGGTAAATGTAAGATGTACTGCAACCGATTGAGGCAAAATGCTAAGCACAAAAGATGGCAGGCACAAACCACCAGATATGGTAGCTTGGCATTAGGCATCACACAAAATCTGAGGCAGACAATGATGCATGAGGCATACTTTAATCACTCACAGGCAGAACTACAACAGGACAACCCAGTAAACTGGGGGATTTTCACTTTCTTTTGACAGGGTTTTACACCAATACTTGAATCTTCCAAATTTGTCCAGAACCAGAGCATTTAACCCAAATACAAATTGGGGTAGAATGGAAAAACATCACTTAGAAAATCAAAAGTCTCATATTCTTTTGCACAGGGGTACTGGATATAAATAAGCATCCTAACTCTACTAAAAAAACATAATTCATTGCTGAGGTGTTTCTAAAATTGTTTTAATTGATTCCTGGTACATGCACAATGCCCTTTTAAAGCTTGGAGGGAAACGTTTATAAAATGGAGATGAACAGAAGAGAGTTGCTCACAAATATTTCTGAAGCACTTCAGCTGTGCCCATAAAGAGCATTGCGTCCCTGTGGTCTTGTACGGAGTGTTACCTGTCAATGAAAATCATTCATTGTTTATAAACAAAAATAATTTTAAGCTGGGGACCACCTGCACCCATGTAACATGCTCTGTTACAGCAACTGCAGAAATGTTAAGAGACCAATTAGAGGTAAATTCCATGCTGAAAAATAGAACAAATTATCCAGTTTCAGCTGTGAAGCTTCTTCCTTCGGAGTGAGGGAGAATGAGAAAGGAAACAGGAATCTAAAGTAAAGGGTTGGATCAGCAAAAAAAGCATAAAGAATGAGAGAACTGGACATGACAGGCGAAACTGTGTCCAAAGAAATGGAAATCTGGGAGATGAAGTCCACAGGAAAAGGATGAAATTTGTAAATGGGAATATTTTAAAAAGAAATTCGTCGATCATAAAGAGTTGCCAAGTCCACATGTGATCCTAATTTAAAATAAATTTTCTTAACTTACTGGCAGCTTATGTTAAGAATACTTTTGAACATCTGAATTCAAAATAATCCTTCATGAAGGACCACTCCACCTGCTCTCACATCCCTGTCCCCCACACAGCCAAAAGGTTTTTGTTCCTTTGCTCTGCTGTTCGGTGTGGAAGTCACCTTCGAACTGCGGTTCTGGAGCCCACACGCTGGCACAGCTCCCCAGTCAAACCTCAAAACAAAGAGAACTCCAGCAGACACAACAGTAAGGCCCAAAACCACCAGTCAAGTTTGGAAAATTAAAAAACAGGATGGCGAACACAGTACCCAGCGTTTTTAGTACATGAATAAACTACTACAGGACTAATCCACCAAAACCCCGGAGAGCCCCAGTTTAGCCGGTAACAGGTAACCACTGAACCCCCAACAGCCAGAGACCTGAAAAAAAATGTGATTTGCTGAAGCAATTTACAGATGATGAAGAAGAAAAATCTGCTATTCACAATGCTGGTAGCTGCTGCCATCTACTGTCTGGATTCAAAATGAAACCTAAGCCTTTAAACAAAAAAAGTCGCGGGGCATCCGTTTGTCATTGCTGTGGTTGATCAAATCTACAGATTCGAATTGCAAAGCTGCAGGAGTTATTCCAGGTGTAACCCTAATTAACGTTCTCCTGATCACCTAGTTTGGTACACTATACACATTATGAAAAAAATATCTTTGCTTTCTTTATTATACAATTGTAGGATTGCCTTTAATTGATTAGTCAGGACTTAAATTGGTCATGACTGGATAACATCACATCACAAATGAAGCTCAAGTAAGTACCAAAAAAAATCATCACCATATAAAGTGCATGCCATCGGTATTGCAATTCAAAAAGCAGTGAAGTGTGGCAGAACAATTATATTTCCGCACCTTTAGTGGCTACATTTTCATGTGCTCCTGGACAGCTAAATAGTCCCTACATGGGATCATCCTGGCAGGACAGACACCCTGTAGTTCCTGCAGTTTTCCAATTATGTTTGAAACTTTGATCCATGGTTCAGTGATGATTTTACTCTCTGCAAATTGAACTTGAACTTTATTGCCATATGTAACCGGTACTGGTACAATGGAATTCTTACTTACAGAAAGTCTCTCGATTGTAAAACAAGTGTAAAAAACAAAACTAAGTGCAAACAGTGCATCAAGACAATGTACAAACAAACAATAGACAATGTGCAAGTAAACATGTAGACAGTTTGAATGTAAACAATACAGACGTGTAAACAATTACTGGAGATGTGCAATAGATAAGAAATCATAAAGAGGTAGATGGTGATGGTGTAGGTGTGGTCCGAGGGGGATGGCTAAATGTGTTCGCCAGTCTCACTGCTTGTGGATAGAAGCTATTGAATAATCTAGTGGTAAGTGTCCGTATGCTCTTATATCTCTTGCCTGAGGGCAGTGGGGTGAAGAGCTCATGCCCGGGGTGGTGACTGTCCTCTGTGATGGCCAGAATTCTACCACAGCAGCGATCCTCATAGAGCTGTTTAATCTCGGTGAGACCGCAGCCGATGATCTTCTGGGCCATATTGACCATTCTCTGCAGTGCCTTTCTTTCTCGCGAAGAGGTGTTGCCATACCACATGGTGATCCTGTTGGTGAGGACGTTCTCGATGGTGCAGCGGTAGAAGTTCACCAACACATGTATTGGCATCCCCCATCGCTTGAGGCACCTCAAGAAATAAAGGCGCTGCTGAGCCTTCTTCATGATAGAGTCAGTGTTCACAGTCCAGGTTAGATCTTTAGAGATGTGAATTCCCAAAAACCTAAAGCTGGTGACTGTTTCCACTTCCGTTCCATCAATACTGAGTGGGCTGTGAGTGTATGGCCCGTGTCTCCAAAAGTCCACTATTAGCCCTTTCGTTTTCTTTATGTTCAAATTGAACTTTCTGCAAGAACTGCAAGTTGGTTTGGAAGCAAACACTCGCTCAGTGTGAATAAATCAGCTCTGCACATCTGGGGCTGACATTTATTAGCACACCCAGCTGTTGTGTACAGAAAGGAGACATTACATTAGACTTCAAGGTCGCGCTCACCATGAGAATTAAATTACGACCCCATTTCATCACCACCTTGGATACTAGGAAGAGGCTGAGGGCTTAAGCTCCTTAGAGACCTTGAAAAAGAATCCAAATTTAATTAAGAAATTACTCCTTCGTATGGGCACAAGGAAAAACACGATTCTAAATGGTAATTCTAACAGTGTTAAGCGATGGAATCATGGAATCAGTGTGGAATACTGGAATAGTGTTCTGTAGCCTGTGGGTCAAGAAGTCTACAGAGGTTCTCGGGAAATGCAAGTTTCTATCTGGTTGCAAAGACAATCTATACTAATCCATAACGCAAAATGTCTGGAGAGGTTGAAAGATTACATTTTTGGAAAAAAAACATTAAAAACTAGAATCGCAAACAACACCTCATGGCCGAAACGGCCCATTATTCTTGCAAGAGAAAAAAAAAACTGAGCCAAACTGTGTACTGTAAAAAAAAATTAAATTTTTTATTCCCTTTTAGATCACAGGTCAAGTTGTGGTGCTTAAATTTCCGGTCAGAAAAACGCAGATCTCGATCCATCATCGAGCAGTCCGCTCGGCCGTATTCGAGTGGCCGTAGGGGGATTCAACGATCAGAATTTAAAAGATTGTCCCGAGTCCACTTTTGAACGAAACACCAGCTCGCCCCCTGCCTCCCGTCAGGCTGGGGATAAGAAAATGTTGAACATCACGGCAAAGAGGATGAAGGCGAAGTATCCCACAATGCACACCCAGAACTTGGGGTCCTTGAGGAGTTTCTGGTTGTAGTTGCTGAAGAACACGAATCCCACAGTCATGCCTGCCATTCCCCCAGCTATATGAGCCACAAAGGAGACCTGAAAGAGGACAGTGTGAAAATTAATGACTGACTTCCATTCATCCAGCCTAAAAAGTACTTTATAGGCTCTTGCACTCCATACAGCTTCCTAGTAAAAATAAAGGGGACTTTATCCTCTATTCAGGTACTCTTCAGGCATTTCCTTTAAACTTCAGTAACCGTGCGCACATGTGGTTTTCACTGTTTTGTCTTTTTTCAGTTACTTTTTATTGATGTCAGGTGCAATTAGTCACTAAAGTCATTTTCCAGCCAAGCTGGACTGAATTTAAGAACTGCAGAGGTTTAAAGATCCAAGTCGAGTGAAAAAACAAATGCAGAAGAGTTTCTGAAGTGCTGCACTGAAATTTAAAATAAACTACAAGCTTGAGCCCAGACCCTTAAGTTCAATGAGTCTGTTTTTATTCCTACACATTTCTCCATTCCCCTGAGCGACAGAAAAGGGAAGCTTCTCTTTGCATGGTTTGAGAGTTAGGCGGTTACTTAAATACACTTTTCCGCAATGCAGCGCGATAGCCTGAGAGATTGCGAGGGAGAAGGAATGGACAATTTACATTTTATCTCAAGAGAGGGGAGAAAAAAGTAGATCCCTCACAGGCAACCCCACTGCCAAAACGTGAATACAGCAAAGTTTCCAGAGACAGATAAGACACCAAAATCCCCAAAGGCCTACTTAGTTTCTGCCATGCAGTAGGAGGATCAGACATGCATTTCACACACTGAACAATTACGCAGGATCTAACTACCTAGCCAGCCAAGTTGCTGTGGTTAAAAGTAATTAGGAGGCATTTATGTGGAGTTTTGTTGCTTCACGTACAAACATGCTCCTCCAGAATTCATGCCGCCAGCAAACAAGCACAAGACCTGCAGTGAATTAACAATTCCTGCATGACTCTTTAACCACATCCTTTTGGCTCGACTGCACTGAGCTTCATAGCTTTCTCTGGGGAGTCTGGGACAGACTGAAGAAGGTTCTCTCAGTGAGCTCTTGTAACGGCTGTCATTCTAACCACCTGAGCTCACAAGGCACAGACACTGCACGCCATGAACCTTTTAGTGAAACTGCTCAAAGCCGAGAACAGTTTAGGAAACATCTACCCGTCTGCTGGAACTCCTATCTCCTTTGAAAGACATACATACCAGTATATATTACATAGATGTGTCATTTAACATTAATTTGTTTATCAGTTTTTTCATGCCTTTACTTCATGGTACATTATCTAGAATTTGATTATTCAAATGACACTAAATTTGCTGCTAGTTAAATGCAGCAAAAAAACAGTGAGAGAAGAGTGTACTTACTGCATGACCGACTTCGTGACTTATAAACCTTCTGTAAAGAGCAAATCCAACGTCTGTCCCAACTGGAAATGAAAATGTATCATCAAACACCAGAAAAAAAACGATTGTCCTCCATTTGACATTTGCATTGACAACTGTGGATTATCAGATAAAACGTACTTATGAGTATGGATTGCGACTACAAGAACATGAGCCAACAAGTAAAACCCTTTCTCCTAGAACCCAGTGTTCAGACAGGCTGGTTTCACTGCTTCAGGTTAGCACAATTATTTCTATGTACCACAGGATCAGTAATTCTAGCTGAACATTTACAACAACACATTCGCCTTTACTCCTTCTAGATCATAAGGCTGACTGGTCAATTTCTGCTTGTAGTGTCAGACAGAGAATTCACAATTTTAAGGAGATAATATGGTATTCATTATATTATAAAGCTGACAATTCAGCTGCACAGTACATGCCGTGGAAGCAAAATCATGCAAACGTGTAATGGTCTGAGACCAGGAGAAAAAAAAACTATTTGCTGCCAAAGGGTTTACGTTCTGCAGATGATGGTTATCAGGACGAGAATCTTCCCAAATCAACACAGACTTCATGAGAATCCCCTGGAAGGCAAACTAAAACCAGACTGCTGCATTATCAAGTGCATTCAAGCACCCCGTGTTGGGAGACCAGTATTTCTTTCATTTTTTGGGGGACTGAGCTACCCCCTCCCCCCCATGGGAGTCTCTCATCCAGCGATCCCCACAGCACCTTACAGGAGAGCTGGCAGGCAGCTGGGAAGTCGAAGGGGTCTCCATTTCTGCTCCGAGCTCCCTGACCGAACCCCTGACAGTGCTCCCCTAGTGACACCTCCCAGGCGTGCACCATGGAGCTCAGCCTGGACTCCGAGCAAGTTCCTTTATGGAGGGACTGAGAGTGAGCCCCCCAGTCTTATAGCACACCTGGAGAGGGAGCCTGGAAGCAAGGGACTACAGTGGTGCCATGCCGAGATCGAGCACCGCAAGGATTTCTGTGTTCTACAGAGGGTGAGAGTGCAACAGGGCTCACAAGGACCATATTATAGTAAAATCACTCAACCCCCTTCCTCAGAGCCTCGGCCATATGCCACACCAGATCTAGCGTTTGTATGGTCTGCATCTCGGGGAGGCATGCCTAAGACACTGGTTGAAACCGATGGCCCAAGAGTATACACTGGGCAGCATTAGAACTGTGCAATTCTGAGAAAACCTCATGACCTATTCTACTTGTGTGAAGGATACCTTTATAATAATGCATCAAAATAAAAAATAAATGGCTTCTCATTAGTTCAATATTTCCGTCTTAAGAATAGAAGAATTAATGTTTATGGATATTAACTGGCAACCAATTTGAATAATAAATGAATTAAGTGTAAACTAATTTTTCCCTGTGGGAATTATTCCTTTTTCACAAGAATTCTTCCAGCTCACGGATAATTACAAACACTGCAGGGATTTATTGGCAAATTCAAAACAGCAGTCCTAATAAAAGCTGAATGGAAAACAGAGATTGTTGCTCTATATAAAGAAAGAAATAATGTAAGCTTACCTATCAGTAAAATTGCTACTATTCGGAATGCACCCAGTAATGGAATCATCTCTTTGAAATTCTGAAGCAGAAAGAGAGAAAAGATTCACGTTTATTAGAAAGAACGTAAGAAAGGCCAGAATCAAAGCAAAGAATTCATTTTCATTGACACTTCTTACATTCTGGTCCTAAGTGAGGTAGTCCACACATATAATGCACATTGCTCTTAAGACAACTGCTGTGTTCATACTGTGCAGATTAAAAGATATGGGTGTTCGCTGTTTATTGCTTAAAAACAATCATAAAGCCATATGAACCAGCAGTGTCGCTGCACTCCAGTCTCATGAGATTTCAGCAGCTCAAGATCCTGCCTAACCTTAGGTCACGTTACACCCCAGCCAAACAACGTCAAACAAAAATCAATACACTGCAAACAGTAGTTAAACCTCTCATTATAGATGTACACTGATTCATGAATCTGTGCTAATATGATTTTAAAAATAAGTGCGCGGACAACAGGATGATGGAGAAGAAACTCATCCTGTGATCTTACATGACCGTTTGACAAATTGCGCATTATCATACAATCAAAGCAATGCTTCTGGGGGAATGCATGCATTAATGGGTTTGTTGAGGAATTGAAGCAGACAAAGTTTAAGCTCACAAAGCAGTCCTTGTGATATACAGTCACATTCTTTACACAAGAACATACAAGATAAACAGACATGTAAAACCTTCCTCATACAGTATATTAATTGGCTCATTTTCATTAGTGTATTGTTTTTTCTTCCTAAACCTCAACTGCATAGCTGTGCATTTCCCAGAAAATATTATTATAAAGATTAACCATTAAGATTATGCCATTGGGCACCCTCTGTGTGGAGTCCGCATGTTCTCCCCATTTTCACATGGGCCGGCTGCCTCACACCTCATTGATTAAAGACACGCTTGTTAGCTTAAGTGATGTCTCTAACTTGTTACTGTGTGTGTAGGGGGGACTGCAGTGTCTCCTTGTGCCCTGTGCCCCGTCTTTTGGTGGCAAGGCTCCACAGCCAAAACGTTGTGTCCGTTTGCTTCTCTTTTCAGCATGGAATAAACCTTTACTTGTTCCTTTGCAGCCTACGCAAGCTGACACCCACTTGAACTAACTTTTTCTATAGTCTAATGTGAACAGAAAAATTGCAGGCTGGGAAAAACAGTCATTCGGTAATC
The DNA here is from genome assembly GCF_040954835.1 of Lepisosteus oculatus. Lineage (NCBI taxonomy): Eukaryota > Metazoa > Chordata > Actinopteri > Semionotiformes > Lepisosteidae > Lepisosteus > Lepisosteus oculatus. The sequence goes on along the minus strand of NC_090706.1, from coordinate 11,893,139 downwards.
TTAAATTATTTTATGAGACACTTCAGGAGCATAAGGATCAGGCTGACCTATCAGAGCCTTTTGTCAATTTGCAGACTAACGCCACACGGGAGAAAAAAACTCACACAGGGGCTTTCATCAAGGCTCATGGATCGGTGCTATGTGTCAAATCCTGGATCCATTTTAAGCTCGCCCAACCCAAATGTGCACCATCAAGGGGGCAGGATTTGCTCCACAGCTGGACAGTGTGATAGCCTGGACTGGACATCACATCTGGACCTGTCAATACCAGGACCAGAGGGCACAAGACCGAGCGCGTCTTGGCGGGAGTAGTCTTTCTTCCAGTACTGCACCTGGACGTTCAGAAATACACTTACCACCAGGGCGTTCATGAAATACCCCCCGATGAGTGCGTACACACCTCCTGATGCACCGACCAGGGCGTGCAGGGGGTCGAAAATGGAGCTGGCCAGTGAGCCTGAGGAAAGGGGGGGAGAGGAAGAGAATTCAATATCCAAGTTTATTTGCCAAGGGACACAAATTTGCCCCGATGTTACCAATAACAATCCGATTCAATACGACACAAACAGTGCATGATATAATGATATAAAGGGCACCCATATTTACACTAATCCAAACTTCGGAAATCCTCACACGACAATATAATATATAATTTGGATATAGAAACAAACAGTAATCAGGGCGAGAATGGTCAGCAGTCTTAGGCACAGTCTTAGTCCCTCTGTGTACAGTGTAGAAAAAGAAGGTCAGGAGGTCACAGGCACCAGCCTGTGATCACTTTCTGAAGATGATTATCACTTTGTGACTCACTTTCAAAACACGCCATCATAGAAAAAGGGATTCTTTAACATACTAGAGAAAAAACACCCAAGGCAGGTTTAAAGACTTTCCTGGGCTGACTCTGCTGCTCTTGGGAGCTTTCTCCTAAGAAACAGATTAATCCATAAGATCAGCTCTGCTTCAACTGTGGATGTTTAATTAAAGAGCCACCACTGAAAATTAAATTTGGCTTCAGAGATCATACACTTGATAAATCACCAGAAAACCCATCTGCAGATGCTGCAGGTTTCCAGTACTTACATCCACTGAGGCACGCGCTACAAAACACTTCACACATACACACAAAAATGAGAAAAGTTTAAAAACGAGAAATTCAGGATCAACCTGAGAGCAGGAAGTTAACCCACCTCTCAAAGCCTCAGGGCAAATTACCAAACCACTGAGGCGAAATCTAATACTTTTCAGGGGTTCGGGGGTTTGCTCTAGAGATCCAGTTAGAGGAAGCAGTGCTGTAGTTACAGCTGGATCCCAGTTCGAACTGCGGCCAGCTGTTCGTGTCTCATTACTCTGACCAAGTCGCCACACCTCCTCCTTCTCCAGTGTGGTAAAAAAAACTGCTTCCAACCAACTAACCGAGGCCTTTCTTTCACGGTGAACCCACTCCAGTCCCCCACCCCCAGCTAAATTTTGGCATAATTTTAAAACATAGTATATGTTGAACTTTTCACAGTCTAATAATGATGGAGTCATAAAAATGCTACAAACCCGATACCTCTGCTGATTTTATTGCAAATTTGAGTCACTCTAGATACTGTAAACTCAGAAGAGGAGAGAAACCAAGACTCCACTGTCTTGAATGAAAATAAAATGAGCTTTACCACAGTTAGACATTTTTTATGCATTTGTTTTTGAGGTGCTATCTTTCTTCCCGGCTTCATCGTGTGTCAAGTGATTGGAGCGGTATTTCACTGCCTCGCAAGAGGCGGAATGTCTGGTGCGGTCATCCTCACTCGGGGGGAGTTGCTCTGCGCATGACTTTTGTTTGTTTTTTTTGTTTGTTTCCAAGCCCGGGGCAGGGGGTCCTGACCTGCAAGGACTCCGGACAGGTAGACGGTTCCCACTTCGATCCCCTTGTGCACCAGCTCCAGCGGGATCCCCAGCAGCAGCTGCAGGGTCAGGTTGCCCAAGATGTGCTCCACCCTGCAATGAGGAAACCACACTGTGGGGCCAGCGATCGGCACACTGCCATTTAACACCAGGAGTTTACAAAGGCGTGTCCCGGGTTCCGACAACTCAGCCACAGCAAATGTGCAACTCCCATAAGCTAGTTAAAAATACACGGGAACTACTTATGGCCATGAAGCGCCGTCTTAAATAACTTCTGCCATTTATTCCATGAAATGGTTGTCTACTTCTAAAGTCTCTTTAATCCATGAATGACACATATTCCTTTTATTGCAACATATAGTCTACTTATATGACAAAATGAGCTCATGTGAGCTAAGATATGAATAGTATAGGAGGCTGCAATTACCAAAATATAAATTAGTATACGTGCCTATTCGGTTTCCAAAACCAAACTTTTCAAAATGGAAGTTCAGAACTGCCTGTTCTTTATTGCCCAGTCTTGTGGCAGAAGGAGACTTCCATTTGAAGTCAAAGATCTTCAAACAGATGGAAATATTTGAAGAAAAAGGGTGTTTTCCATCTCTTAGACCTGTAGTGCACTTTAAAGGGCAAATTAGGTCAACACCTTCAATTGAAATTACCAATAACCACTACTTGTCCTTTATAGTACCACTATCCTGCGTGTATAGGTTTGTTGCTGCCGCGTGGGGCTCCATTCTGGAGGATTAAAATAAGAAAGCGCCCTTCCTCTCATACCAGGATGTGCTGTTGTTTCGAGCGAGCGAGCTCACTTTGGGGACACCGGGAGCAGCACTTTATCCATCTTTCTCCCACCCTGCCCCAGAAACCAGCCCTGTGGCACCACACGCGACAGGAAAGACGTACTGTCCCTGCATTCCGAGAGCAAAGTCGCTGCGGAAAGGAAAACAATGCTTCCTGCCTTCTCTGGACACCACGTTCGATTTCTTTGTCATGAAGTCTCCCAGGCGGCGTACTGGTTAGCCTGGGCTAGTCCTGGTGTGGCTCTTTGCAGGACAAACACAATCTGTATTATCAGCTAATGAACAAGCACCCCACCTAACTGGCACACAAAAGGCCATTAGCTCGCAGAAAACCAGGACAAGTCTGAAAGTCTCTTGCCAAAATTGTATACCCTTTTTTGCAAACATGAAGTAAATGCAGAATGCCTACTTGTATTATCCCTCACTAGTTAAGCTCATATGCACCGTTACTGGTTACACTGCTTATCTTCGTACAACATAACTCCCGCACGTCACCTTTGAACAAGGTGCAAGACAATGAAAATTATACTACGGCACAAGAAACTGTCCCCACTTTTCATATAAAAAAAGGCCATATGTGTTCCAATTAAAAGAATTCTCAATGTGATTCTCCTGCAGCCTCTACAAATTCACAAAAGTTGATCATGTATAATATCATAACTTATACTCGCCAGAGGTGGGCTTTTTCATTCAATAATATACTGTGTCTGGGAAATCGAGTAAGCTACATAACCAAATTAACCTGAGGCAGCTTCGATAATACCAATCCATCACATCTGTTATAAATAAGTTATTGCAGCATAATGATCTGGATATGTTATTTATGCTACATGCTGTTGCTAACAACACTTTCCTTTTAAATTAAAGATACTAACTTGTAAAATCTGACTGTGTAAAGTGCTGGTTTGACAACAGACGATACCAACAGAATGTAGTCTGGGCTCTGCGCTCCAGTACAAAGAGGCAAACAATATCCATAGATATTTTCATAGCTTTTCCCCCCCCCCAGTGCAAGGTCGCTAGAATCAGGGACCCACAGCCTATCTCAGCAATGAACAGGCACAAGGCAGAGTACACCCTGGACAGGACGCCAGTCCATTACAGTGCACACACAGACACAAACACACACACAGTCACACCAGGGTCAGTTTTGTCAGAAGCCAAATAAACCTAGTAGTATGGACTATGGGAGGAAACCCATGTAAATAGAGGAAACAAACTCCAAACATAAACATATCTCCTGTGCATGTACCTGCTGTTCAGTGCCGGATTTCCCATTAGGCACAGTGCCTAGGGCCTTTAAAGGAGGGAAACTAATGAAAATGAACTGAAATAACATGCTTGTGATCGGCTCTAGGTGCTCCAAACCAATAATCATACACTATCTAGCAGCTGTTTTAGAAACTAGAAGTATTGAAGCGATGGTCTCTCGACTCACTCCATCAATCACATGGTTTAGCACGAGAATAGTGTATCGTGTCAAATCGACGTTATTCAGTTGGCATTTACCCAATGTGCCTAGGGCCTACGAACACCAAAATCCGGCCCTGCTGCTCTGACACAGGAGAAGGCAAAGACACGACGGGCACTGCCGACCTTACCCAGCATGCACAAACATGTATGAGATGAAGCGCCAGGCCTCTTCTCTCTTATCAGGGCGGTACGTCAGGGGGCTGTTCAGGATGCCCTTGTCCAGAGTGATCCACTGCTTCTGGGGCTTCCACACAGCATAGTAGATGAAGACGGCCAACTGTGAAGACAGGCAGAGAGAGCATCTCAGGTCTGACTGAACCACGGGCCTGAGGTTTGCACAGAAGGAGCAGGCATGGAAGAGCAAACCAACGCAGCCGAGGAGTAAAGGGTCATGTGAAACGCAGAGGGGGGAGAGCAGTTTATAATAATCCTTAACATTATTTTTTAATTTAGCACCTTTAAAAGTGGCTTCTCAAAGAGCTTTACAGGAAAAAAAAAAAGATACAGAGTGGGACGAGGTAGCAGAATTTAACAGTTACCGTGAAGGTTTCGAATACAGCATGAAAGCAAAAGGGCAGACAGAGAATCAGTTAAATAAAAGCCATTCTAAAGAAGAAGGTTTTGAGTCTAGTTTCAAAGAGTTTAGAAAAGGTGACTAGCTGATATCCTTAGGGGCAGAGTTCCAGAGCTTTGGGGTATAACAGGAGAAGGCCCTGTCACACACAGATGGGCCTGGTGACAGATAGGAGAATTAGAAGAGCGAAGGTTGCGAGGTGGGGAGTAGAACGATAGTAGCTCAGACAGGGACTGAGGTGAGCATGAGGATTTTTAAATTGACACAAAACCTGACAGAAAGCCATTGCAAAGACTCAGGAGTGATCACTTGCGCTAGACCTGGTCAGGATTCTGGCTGACGAATTCTAGACATACTGAACTTTGCTCAGTATTGATTTAGATACCCCAGCAATTTGGGCATTACAGAAATCAATCTGAGAGAAAAAGTGTTGACCAGCTTTTCAGCAACAGTTAACAACATAGGATATAGTCTGGCAATATTTCTGTGGAAGAATGATGTTTTTACGATATCTTGCACATGTGAGCTAAACATCAAGCCTGGGTCAAATACTACCCCCCAAGTTCTTCAATTTAGATTGAAACTCAAGTAAAGTACCACCCACGGATAAAGTTACTGGATTGGCTTTACATAGCTGGGGGGGGGGTGCTGAGAAGCAGGGCTTCAGTCACAAATTAAATGAAGGAAATTGTGAGTCATCCATGTTTTTATGTTAAAGATACAATTAGAGAGAGCAGACACAGCCACTACACTGTCAGGTTTAGTATGGGCGTAGATTTGAGTATCACCAGCATAGAAATGATCATTTAGACCTTGTTTTCTTAAAATCTGACCAAGTGGAAGCATGTAAATGCTGAATAACAGGGGGCCCTGTATGGAGCCCTGAGGAACACCAGACTTAACGAGCCCACTTTCAGAGCTAAAACTGCCAAGACAGATAAAGTAACTGCAATCAGTGAGGTAAGATCTGAACCGTTTAAGAGCTGCATCAGAAACTCCAAACACAGTCGGAAGACAAGAAAGTAAGATAGTGGCTGTCAGTGTCAAAAGCAACACTGAGGTCAAGAAGAATAAGAAGAGAAATAGAACCAGAATCAGAAGCCATAAGAAGATTGTTAGTGACTTTAACCAGGTCAGTTTCCGTGCTGTATATTTGTCTGAAACCAGAGTGGAGGGGGTTCAAAGAGGTTATTATGTTGAGGAAAACAGGGCAGAGAGGAGAAAAACAGGACTGAAATGCAACGGTGGGAATGGGATCTAATAGGCAGGAGGTGGATTTCATACACACTACTAATTAATTTACACCTGCAGTGTCAAGTAGAGAGAAGTTAAAGAGAGGGGAACCAGCAAAACTAGACCTGCAGAGAGGAAGTGGATTACTATGGAGTACCGTGCATTGTAGAGAGAATGTGATGGAGGATATTGTCAATCATGGAGCTAAAGAACTCCAAGAATGTGTTCCAGAGTTTCAAAAGCAAGGAATTCAAGACTTGGATGCTGTTCAGAAAGTAAAAGCCTTTGAATTGGTCATGACAACAAGGATTAGGAGATCTATGTAGACGCAATGCAGTTTTCCACACAATAATGTAGAGAAATTATTAAAAAGGGAAACAAAATGCCAGGATGTATAGAAACTCATTCATAAAAGAGAATTCATAACACCAGAGGCCAGAACCAAATCCGAGCTCCATCTGGAAAACCTGAAGGATCAGCTCTTCAATACTGGAGATATTGAACACTGTGCTGTTAATGAATATTTAGAATCCAGGACAAACAAGGTACCTAAAAATAATGTAGTATAGTTAAGGTACTTTTCCATTTGCTCTGGGTACACGGATATAAAGACCACTTAAGGCCTGTGAAGTTTGACAGAAAAGATTTCAGATATGACCAACGATAATTCTTAGGTCTGTAAACATCGCAACAAAGAAGTATTTTTAATGGGTTTCCACAAGTCCCTTAAAGCCCAACAGGCAAGGAGCTGGAACGTAGTCAACAGGACCCACCTCGCCGATACTGATCAGTATGATGAAGATGGGAGGGGGGCAGCAGTTGGCTCTTTCCAGGTAGATGTCCCTGGCGTGCTCCGGAAGCATCCATTTGGCCACAGAGCGCTGAAACCTCTCGCACCAGCCACACCCCTCGGAGGTCTCCTCCACCGTCTCCTCCGCCTCGCCCTCCCCGTTAAACGGGTTATCTTCTTCGGCGGCCATGGTTCCGCGGGCGACTGCGTATCGAAATTCAACAAACAAGGTAGTTTGTTGGTACAGCGCGGTGATTTGTGTACAACTCCGACCGGTTTCACCAGTTGGCTCGAAGCCACAGAACGGGAGGAGCAGGCTCACTGCTCAGCTACTTAAAAAAGGCAGGGACTGGTTTTCATCGGTCAAAGCTCAGCGGATGCATAGCTATTGCTCAGAGATATCAACCAATCCTGAAGGCCTGTGGCTCTCTAGGACGAAGAGAAGGAGACCAGTGCTTTAGGTTGACTGTTCAAAAATGTGCGAAGGAGTATATTTGACAAGGTCAACATTCATTTGATGTTTAAGAACACCCCATAATGTAACCATAATGGTTTTTTTGAAGGCCGCGCATTGTTCTTAAACCATTTTAAGCCATTAAACCATTTTTTTTTTTTACTTTGAGCATATGCTCGAACATATCACTTTTCTAACAGAAATGGATTAACATCGCTCAGCCTTCTATTTTACCTTTAGAAAACTCTGATGGTAAAAACAGAAACGTATATTATCATTCGAAATGTCTTCTGAGAAATACAACAACGTGGTTATCGGACAGAAATATAGATTCACTTGCTGTTTTCCCTGTATTACACGTTCTCGTTTAAAATTACTTTTTATACACGAAGATAAGATATATATTAAATTCTAGGTTCTTATCATTGGAGATATGAACTTTGAAATACATAGTTTATGGCTTCAACGAAAATGTTATATTTTATCAACATAAGATAATTGTTTTAGCCCAGGGATGGGAAGTTTTGCTTTCACTTGAGACTCTGTTATATAAATCTATCTTATCTTTGTTATATATACACACACACACACATCTTTTCGTCTTCTTCGACAATGTTAGTAAAACGTTACAGTACTAAAAATGATCTCGATCCCTGAGAAGTACTCGTGGGTAAAATAGAATACACTGTTGAAAGGATTAAAAATAAAACATTCCCACGTTTAAAACAGGAAGACGCCTTAAAATCACAACAACAAAAGTTACAGGAAAACACCGCACAAAAATGGGGACGTTTTTAAGTGCCACTACACTACCGGTCTCAAACTGATCTTGCGGATCAGATCCCAAACACATCAAGAAGCTAAACAACCCGGCCGGCATGCTTGAACATTTTTGCGTTGTAGCCACTGAGTGTAAATTCAGATGCGATAAACTGAAAAGAAGAGACCCGGACACTTACCGTTAGAGGGGGAAAAAACTACTTAAAACAAACAACACTGAAACCCTAAATTGTTCAAACGCAAGTCTGACGTCTCTTCGAACAAGTTAAAGCGCGTCGATCTGATAGATGAGTGGGCTGGATTATTCCAATTTTAAACTTCATCCACGTCCATTTTTCTACTCATCCTTGTTGCTGGAGACCGGATTCCAGTAATGGAACAAAAGACTTGGAGCGCCTTTTCTTCCCCTCTGCTGTTTACGTTAATGACAGGGTTAGCCTGCTTTTTCCTGTACTGTGCTTCCTCCCTGCTGAGAAACAAACAGCTTTCATGAGCTCGCAAGTTGCATTAAACGCACAGGAGTTCCGATAACTCTGGTCTTGTCCCAGTATCTTACACAAGAAATGCCAGTATTTAATACAGGCAGGACGTACCCAACTTAAAAACGATCATCAATTAAAAGTACATAAGAAAATGTAAGGGCACTTTAGAAACTACCAGGCGGGTTAATGCATCTTCATCGAAAAGTCCAAAATCATACTGAAAACATTCTTGTTATTCCTGAGGCAAGGCGAACTGCGTTCAATCCGAAAACTAAATGGAAAAGCCTTCGCGTTTCAACAGATTCGTCTAGGGCGGCAGTCCGACCTCAACAGAGGTCTACACGCTGCTCTTTTAGCGGTTTTGACCGAAGGGACGCCCTCACCTGGCCCGCCTGCACATCAAGGAAGAGACGCACCTGGAGTGTTTACGTCACTGGTGGGATGTTTTAGTTCCAAAGTACTTGTGAAGCGGAAGCTAACTACCCGTGTAACCGTCCATTTCCAATACTCGCTTAGTCCGATACCGGAGTGGGCGCAGGGCAGGATACACTGGGGACAGGACACCAGTCCATCGCAGGGTACATACACGCATGCGAGAGGATACAAGGTGGAGACGAGAATAAGTCAACAGAAAACGTATTCGGATTGTGTTATGTTGACGAAAGCACAAGTTGGTGAAAAACCGCGTCACCACAGAGAACATAGACTCCTCACAGACGGCACCCAGACTGGAATTGAACCCAAGACCTAGGAGCCGTATTCTTCAGTTAATCGTATTTTTTTATTTTGTTTTGCTGTAAGCCGTGTTGTGCGGAAGGCGTCTTCCACATACAATAGCTGTCATATTAACCTTAGTGATGTTCCGGGCGTTCCAGACTGCGTCCACAAAAATCTCTAACATACAATTCTCTGGCGAAGGCAGATAAGAAACTAAAACCAGAGGATGTACCACAATTTAAAGAGAATAAAGTACTGAGACGTATTATTCTCGTCTCAAGCCGAGGGACGCTCCAGTCAAAATAAAATGTGCAATTTTGCGCACAATTTTCTCGTCGTTTTAACCACCAGGGGGAGTAACTGTATAAACATCTACTGTACTCCCAATTAAGCTTGCAAAGACGAGAACACACCATCCATTTTCTCCCAATTTAGAGTCACGGGGAGACAGAGCCTATCCCAGCACCATAGTACAGTGTTTAGTATTGCTGCTTCACAATGCTGGAGCCCTAGGTTCAGTTCCTGGGCTGCTGTCTGCATGGAGCTTGTATGTTCTCCCCATGTTTGCATGGGTTTCCTCCCACAATCCTAAAACATAAGTTAATTGGCTTCTGGGAAAATTGGTCCTGGTGTCAATGCATATGTGCGTCTCTGCATCTGTGTTGGTCTGCCCAGCGATGGACTGGTGTTCCATTCCCATCTCATGCCCAGTTTGCTGGGATAGACCAAATGCTTATCTCATTTACGTCCAAGCTACCCAAACACCCCTGCCTACCTTCCCAAGTAACACACCTTTAGGTACTGCCCTTGCACTGCAGACCCTTTCTTACAAAGCACTAGTCTCTGGCAATTTTTCACATACCTGACGTCAACTGACAAAAGACCCCACAATGCAATACTGCTGGGCAAGATTAAAAAAAAATCAGAATCTGACTTCAGGAGCACATTTACTGTACCCTTTACAATCTGAGATCCAAAACTGGAAAACATTGCTCCCAATAAGCATTCTTAGCTGGTAATTTTAATGCTTAAATTCCATTTCTTCAAGCAAGAAAATGACTTTGTGGCATGTTTTCCTACTTGATGCTCACAATTGCAGCTCAATCCTAGGATGAAGTCTCTCGATGCCTGCTGTACACCACCAGTGATCAATATCAGGATTTTGACGGTCTGAGTAATTCTGCTCCCTGTCAGACTGTAGGCCTTTTGCCCAACAGTCATCAGTTTCAGCAGTACCTGCCAAGTGTACACCCAACCTTAGGAAAAGAGACGACAAGCTTTTGTTTTCAATCAATTTATTTCTTTTCAACTAATCCTGTTAACACTACACAATAAAAGAAAGATCTGTACAAAGAGAAAATGTTGCTGTTTTTTTTTTGGTAAGGTGTCCTCTAAAACAATTCATTGGTAAGCATGTATCACTTTTGTCAATCAAAGAAACTGCTTTACAAAAAATGCAATGGCAGTCCTACAAAATGACAACTTTCCTCCACTTACATATGCTTTAAAGTATATATACATACAGAGACAATTCAAACAAGTCAGTTAAGTAAAAAAAAAAGAAAAATACTGCATCATTCAGACAGAAGGCATTGCTATGACAATGTGGTCCTCTAACAGTTCCTTGCTCTGTGGCAAATATCTCATAACCTGTCTCTTTTAGTTATCCTTAACTAGGGCTTTTTTTATCTTAACTTGAAACGTTCCTCCAATGCTGGCTCAGATATAAAACAGCTCATAATGTTTTAATTGAAGTGTACAAGTTAGTTTCTTGCATACATTCAACATTATGATGAAGTCCAACCACTTTCTCTAAACCAGTGAGGCTATGACCCACTGCTTAAGGAAAACTCATGCTGCTGGCATGTACTCTTCCAAAAAAAAGCAGGTTGTGCTTTTTTTTTTAATTGATCTGTGCTGATACATTCTAACCTATATCTAAGTAGAAATGACATTCAATTAATATGTAAAATGTAAAGAAAATCAAAGTAACAAAAAAACTATACAAACATCCAGATGACTGGGTTCACAGCTGTTTTATATTTAGGTCTGTCAAGTTTCGTTGTCATAATTACACGATTCCCTGCGAGAAGCTTAAAAAAAAACCTGTACAAATGTGTTTTTCTAGAGCCAGTCATTTCCACCTTGCCAAGTCATGCAGTTTCATCACACACTCCTAGTGGGTACATTCAAATTGTCCCTTTAATAACAGCCCATTCAACCTGCAGTACCCCTGTACAATGGACAATGCTTTAAAATCATGCCGGTTTTACTCATTTTTGGTTTTCTTGTACAGTATATAGCATGGTATTAAAGGGTTTATATGCAAGTTCAAGACAATCAACAGTCTTACTTTGCCACTGATATTCTGCAGTTAATGGTAACACGTAAAACACTCCATAGGCATAACGTGCTGACTGTTCCTGGAGTGGCTTCAGAAAAACAGGTGGGCCTAATGGTCATGGATCAGTTTTTACCTATAGCAAGCACTAAACCCTGGTATGCTTATTCCATAGAGTTCAGTTAGGTATTCTACAGCATTAAAACAATCATTCAGTTGAAGAACTTCAATTGTCTTGATATATAGTATTCTGCATCCTGGGACAATGAAAAGAAAACTGTACAAACAACTGTAGTGCACTAAAATACAGAATCCAAAAATGAATTATCTACATAAAAAGTGACTATCGCAGAAGTTTATTTGAAAAAAAAATCCACGTTTCAAGGACCACGTACAAAAAAAGGCAGGGTTTTCTTAGCTGCTGCAGCAAAAACCATGGAGAAGTTTGACGGGTAATACAGAACGGTCACAGGAGCAGAGCTTCAGCGTTGGGGAATTGTACAAAAAAAAAATCAAAGAGTAAATCAAGAACGATTTCCTTTTTCTTAATGTGGGCCAGCAGAAAAAAAAAGTTGTGAAGTAATTCTTCCAGGGATTAAAACGTGGATAAACCATGGCACCAAACAGTTTGGAAAAATGTAAAAAGAAATTTAAAAAAAAGTACAGCAGCCATCTTGAGGTGAAAGCTGGTACCTACTGATTGACAGAGTTCTTCAAGAGACATCTGCAAAAGAAAATAAATGAAATGACAATCCAACAAGTTAAGGAATATCCAATGTTTTATATTAAATCTTGAAATGAACTGTTAGGAAAAGCATGAAACAGAAAATTAAAGATCTGCACTGGTTTCTAGAACAGATCACACAGATCTGGAAGAAAAGATAAAAGCAGATCACACTGCTTTTTAAAAACTGAAATGTTTGTATTTTCTGTTTTATATCATTTTATTTTGAAACCAACACTTAAGCCTGGTATACCCTTACAACCTCTTTACAGCACAGAAAAAGAGGACCTAAAGAAACATTCCCTTAACACACTGCCCTGTAATTTGACACTGTGAGCCCCTAAGATCCAATGGGAGAGGCAACTAGTCACCCACCCTCCCCAGCAAGGGCCAGAGGTCACTGTCTGAAGGCAATGCTACCCCACCCAACCCCAGCTCAGTCACCTGTGGATCCTGGTTCACAACCAGCTGAAGACACAGCAACTGCCTGCACTACACTGATCAGCCACACCTAACACTACCACCCAGGAAACACCAACATAATACCAACAGGATGCTCAGATAAAGGAGAAATAGAAGATACCATATATAGATAATATAGAAAATCACATCACGTCACTGATGAGTAGGAGGGCTGGTTTATTACTGCCCTTTTCTATACATCATGCCTAAGGTACCATCAACCACAGTGTTTTGTGTTCAGAGCCCAGCCACAGCAGATACAGACTGTCAAGACAGATGTGAGAAAGCAGAAACAAGGCAAAATTTAAAAAATAGAAAAGGTCTAAAACTAATACAGTTGGCAGTAATTTTTCTTAAAGGAGCTAAAACACATCTGACATTCAAAGATATAAACAATATGAAGCACATCATTTCTAACACTGTATATACTTACAACTTGCTGGCCTTGCCCCATATCGCCGCATTATCTGATCTTGTGTAAATTTCACAAAAGATTCATATTGTTCTAAAAATAAAGAAACATTATGCATTACTGCAGTGTAAGTACATGCATCAATTTTGTGCAATCCACTTCCTGAAGTGTCAAAAAAAGGACATCATACATTTAAAATACACAGCTAGAAGCAGTAAAACACTAAATTCCTGCCACCATACAAATCTGATTTTCAAGAGCAGGCATCACTAATTGCAGAGAAATTATCTTAACTGCCTGCTGAGAAGTATTATATAAATTGTACAGTTCAAATGTGCCAGACAGAACAGCTGTGTTAACTTTATAGCAAGTATTCACCTTTTATGCTAGATAAAAAACATCTAAATACAGCAACTGCTCTAAGTTTGATCCCATGCCTTACCTGCAAGTTTGGAGTTTAAGATCTGTTCGTACTCTTCACGAATCTTCTCCTCATGGTCTTTGAGAAGGCGTTCGCAGAGGAAGCTGACCTGTCGCAGTGTGAATGAGGGCTGGTCCTTCTTTACTGAGGAGGCACCTGTGCAGACAGGACATCGTTCCATCAGATCCCTAGCCAAAAGCTGCAACAAGCAGCTCTGGACCACTTGCCAGCTGGGATTTACCAAGGGACATTTTCCAGATACTCTGCATCATTCAAGGACAATAGATATAAAAAGATAAGCCAAGCGAATACCTGACACCAGGCAAATTATCTAAATTCAACCAAATTAATACGATTATAATTCACAAAAACTAAGGATTAAGAGAACCTCTTACTATACATTATCCAGTAATTTGAAGTCTGCCACTGGTTTTGAGAACTAGTGCAATCTCAAGTGATGATAAAGTCCAGCACGGTAAATGCAGTACCAATTTACACTGGATGATAAACTCAGGAAATGCTTTCACATGACCATTATCATTCATTTTGAGATAACATTCATAAAGGAATATTCCTTTACATATCCACGTTTAGTCCTTTTTTAAATTTCCTCCAATTCTCTTGAAAGAAGACCTCTCATTGGCTTCAAAACCATGCAAAGGCACCTTGTTCTATACTCCTACAACCCTTTGTGCAAAGAGCTTCCTCCTCAGTTTTAAATGAAGTGAGTTGAGCGTTGTCATGGAGATTATGCAATACTTGAATCAGGGCTCTGCTTAACCCTTGCTGTTCAAGACTAAGAGGTTTAGTTTTTAATGTATCATTCCTTTGAGACCAAAATGTATCTGGTTGCTCTTCTCTGGATTGATTACAGAGCAACAATATAGTTTCTATAACGTGGTAAACAAAACTGCACAGGATTCTACATCAGGTTTTACTAACGCATTGTAGAATATTAACAGAGCATGCCTTGATTACTAGCACTTAACTAAACTAGCAGCATTTATATCAATTGTGCAATTCAGAGAAGAAAACAGGAGTAGAGCATTCCTTTTAGTCTGAAAATGTATGATCAAATCTTTTTAGTCTTGAACAACTGACAATTTAAACAAAGTCAATCTACCAGGCTTCTTCAGAATCCACAGTGAAATACAAACCAGTGAACAGACTGGAAGCTATGGGCAAGTGCATTTAAACAGGAGAACAGAATATTTTTTACACACTGGTTATATAGATATTTGCGGGAGTCTGGAATAAGCTACTCAGCCATGTTGTTGATGGGTTCCTTCAAGACACTGCTGGATGAAGTCATCTGATCAATAAGCTACCAGTAAACGGAGAGGATAGAGAATAATGCAGTCTCCTCTTGTTTTCAAATGTTCTGTAATGCTCCTACAAGCGCAAGCAAAATCAGCTGTAAACCCACTGTCTGGAACAAAAGAAGAAAGGCAACAAGGCTTTTCAACAGGTTTTCTTCCAAACAAAACCTGCTGACCTACACAGTGTTCCCATACAGAACCCAGAGAGGCAGGCCCACCAAGTGGTGTTCCAGCCCTAATCTCTGTGCTCCAAGACCCTAAATGCTGAGATTGCTCTCACCTGTCTAACATGCAGGTTCTTGTCCGGTAGGCTCACAGTGATAAAAACAGTGAACACACTACCAGGTGTTTGTGTACAGCTTTGCATACTGGAGACTGAAATTTGTTGGTCACTCCACTTCACATAGTTTTTGGGATACAGTACTAATTGGCATCATAAATGGGTTCCTAATATTTTGGCCAAAAAAATGTATAACATTGCACTCAGGTGAAAAACGCAGTTTAATGCAGCCATTTCCAGTAACAATCACTGGGATCTCCAAATGTAATTCTATTACTTTCTCATGGCACTGCGAGAACTATACAAGCAGGGGAGCACAGTGCTTTTTCCTAGCACCCATTACATTCTGTTAAAAATAGCCTCTAGTTCAAAATATGCACTATCCATGCTGCCTTTGAAATAAAACTCAGCATGAAAATGTTTTTCTGTGCAAAGGGTAATTTAAAAAGTGCCACTTTTACTCACCGAGACCAATCACTTGACCAAGCAAAAAGACATTTCAGATATTAAAAATCACCAGTGTCAGACTGCAGTAGCATACTGAGTGCATGGAAACTCTAAACTGGATTCGACACCCAGCACATGTCCAAGCCCAGGGCTTAGCCAAATTCTAAAGCTTAATAACAGCTTCACTGGCCTTGTTTCAGACTGAAATAAGGCACCTGACACCTGGAAACAAATGAATACGCTTATCAAGAACTGGCTAATAAAATCTCTCCTGAAACTGCGCACCTTCAGTTTTGACAGCTGTGCAAGGTGCTGGGATGAAAAGGCGTAGCAGCTGATTAAAATCTGCACAAACAGGCCTTGAGGACTTCAGAAAAAACATCTGACTCTTGGCAAACCTTCGAGTCGCCACCAGGGTGGCCCGGATGACACGGGTCCCAAGTGTTAAGCCAGTGAATGTCTAACCTGGGGGCGAGCTGGGCGCGGGGAGGACCGTGGCGTGGGACGGCCCGTCACTGGAGCTGCAGCCCTCGCTCTGGTTGAAAGCGACTTCCAGCTGACGTCTCCTCTGGTAGCGGTTGTACTCCTGCTTGATGTTCTGAAAGATCTGTTCTGTAAAAAGCCGAGAGGAGAGACAGTATTTAGACAACCATGCATGTGGCGTTCTTGAAATGAGAGTAAGTGGTAATTCTCCCCATATAAGACACATATTTCGTACATATTTCATTAAGGGAATGTTTCTTTAGGTCCTCTTTTTCTTAATTTCGTCATTTATGTATAGTGGACGGCAATTTTTGTTGCGATCTTTAGAGGAAGGTTGTGGCTCACAATTCAATACAAGCAGTCATTTCTTCAACTTCAACATATCACACTAGATCAGCTCGCCTGAAACAACGGCATTTCACAAATAACCGCTCGCTGCATGTATGGTCATGTCAGATCCATACCACACAGGAGACAAACTCTGAGGGGTGGGGGCTGCTCACAAGGCCAAAACGGTGAAGTTGAACAATGGCTCTGGAGACGTGGTCTGAAAACAGACTTCTGCTCTCTGATCCAGACCCAACTCTCCACAATCCAGGCAGAGGCTGAAACGTTTACCAAACCTACTGCTTCTTGACCCCACAGAAAAACAAATTGGTCAGGTTTTAGTTGAGTATAAAAATGCCCTGAGGCAAATCTGATTTTAAAGTCTCATTTAACCAAATCATAAAGTCAGCTTAAGAAACCCAGAGTGGTCAAAACAACTTCAAAGTTAACATACTTCACATTGGACTTGGAATTTTATGCGAGGATTCATGCATGTGCAAATAAAGATTTCCAGAATATCATTAACTGCAAACACTGAAGATTCAGCAAATGACACTCTACAGCTTAAGAATAAGGACCTGAACTGCTTTTTGACCATTCCTAGAATAGCCTGACAGCTGAAATCAGGTCACAAAACAGTGCACCGTAAGAGCACCACTAAAATGTGTTTTAGAACATCAAA
Organism: Lepisosteus oculatus; assembly: GCF_040954835.1. Classification (NCBI taxonomy): domain Eukaryota; kingdom Metazoa; phylum Chordata; class Actinopteri; order Semionotiformes; family Lepisosteidae; genus Lepisosteus; species Lepisosteus oculatus. The sequence continues at coordinate 11,876,048 of NC_090706.1, read as the reverse complement.
AAATAAGCTGAAAGTTCATTAATAATGCCACTGAACACACAGGATAAAAAGAGAAATAGAGGTCAGCCTACAACTCAAATTGTATAATAATTGTGGAAAGAAAAAAACAGCACAACTTTAAACAATTTACTACAATAACATTTTGGCACATTAAATACCGACAGCACTTTGGGACACATTAGGAAAGTAATCTGCTATAATGTAGGCTGCCAAAGCAAAACCAACAAAGCATAGAAATCACAGGGGTGGGGGCAGTGGAGCCTCTATCCTATTTACAAAGCACTGCCCTTCAGGGCAGCCCTGCTGCCTGTCAACAGATAGGCAAGTACGAGGACAGTGCAAAGAGATCCAACATCAATTAGAGCACATGGGACCTGCCACATTCAGGAACATGCAGCTCCAATCCACTGGACAGACACAGGACTGGGCAGCCTTACAACAGCCTGGACCTGCTGCCGGTCTCTGCATGAGAAGGTAAACTGCACCAACCACCCTAAAGCCCAGCACAACCGGAACTCATCTGTGAACAGCTGTCCTGCAGTAAGACTTTAAACCAGAGCACGTGCAGGCCTCATAACCAGGTGAGCGTATTGTCAAGATGGGTTGAGAGAACCACTGCCACAAAAAGCTGACTTTCTTCTACCTCCCTCCCTATTGAGCTTCTTTGAATACACTCAAGGATCTGAGCCGATTTTCAAATGCACTGCCGTTTACTACACAGAGTACGCGTAAAATATAACCAGCTGGCTGTACAGCAGGGATATTCATGTAGTTCGAAGGTAAAAGGCTCCTAAAGAAAAATGTGTCCGAAAGAAAACTTTCCCCAAGATTTGTTAATAAAGGTCAATGTCAATCTCCCAGGAAGTACAGCCAGGCCAGCTGATGGAAGCCCCCCCCCCCCCCCACTGTGACTACAGGCTGGACAAACTGGGTCACAACCACTTCCGTCACTGGAGAAAGCAGAAGCACAGAAGCAGAAGGAAAAGCGGACTGGTGGCGAACAGAGATTAGCTAGATAAATCAGACTGTATGTACGTACGCAGAGTGTCCAACTCATTACCCTTTCAGTGCTGAAGCATAATGGTGGGAGTTTAGAATTCAAAAGAGTTGAGGGACGCATTCTGTGTAGAAAGCCAGGCAATGATCACACAGCCACACAAAGGGTTAATCTTACTGGAAAATGGGCATTAGTAACTGCTCTATACACATTCACATAGATCAACCTGCACTCTTACGTCTACGCAGGACTCTAAAAGACACCTAAGAAAAAATAAAAGCCGACTATAAAAACAACATCCTTGCAACTTAAGAAAATCTTTGCAGTAATAGACATGTTATGATACCTATTTGAGGACATTTGTTTACAGCATAACTGTACTTGTACAAACATTTAGAACGACATCAAGTGTTTTATATTTCAACATTAGAATAGTGTACAATTTTGTTAATCATTTTATAGAAAATATATTGCTGCTTTGGAGATTAAGGGAATATCCTTTACTGCTGAACAGAAGAGTGCAAGGGGATCTGATACAAGTGTTTGAAACCCTCTGAGGTATCATCAGTCAACCCAGTAGACGTTTATGTGGAGGTGCCTTTAAAACCAAGAACAGGAGACACGTCTTAAGGCAAAGGGGATTGAGAGCATAGAACAAGCTACCCTGCCATGTTGGTGAAGCCAAAACTCTGCATCTCTCAAACACCTGAATAAGATCCTTGGATCATCAATCATCTACTATCAAAAACCCATGTCTTTAACTTGTGTTCAAATAGATCTGCACATACTAACAAAGGTAGTCAAAGATGTCTACCTAAATACAAGTCTTGATACTTATTACAAACTCCTATGCTTGGTACAAACACTACTCCACAGAAGCTGGTATTAAAATCATACCCAGAAAATTACATTCTGGCATCCCACTGGAAAAGACTGCTGTAGCATAATTGGTAGGTGTTGAGGATATGATTTCTTTCAATTTAGACATGTTGTAACCATATTTTTAAAAAGCCCTTTGGCTAGGTCGTAAGCTGTTCATTATTTTGATTTGATGTAGATTGCCAATATGCTTTTCCTTAAGAGTGACACAGGGCTAGAACATCTTTATTACAACTACTTTCAATTGCTGTAATTGAAATACGCTGGAAAATCATAGCAAGATGAAAGGATAGCACAACCTTCCATTAAACATTGTGATGATGAAACAGAGGAAACAGCTGGCACAGCTTGAGTCACTCCATCGGTAGAGAAGTAATACAAGGAACAGTGTGAAAAACTGGAGACCGGTGTTTCAGTTCACAGCCTTGTGAAGTGCAACTTTCAAACTAGATGCGTAGAGTGGCAAATTGTTCCGTGCTCAAATTTTAATTATGGTCTTCATAATCGTCCAGCCTTTCCCAAATCCAGGATAAAATGTTTATCACGAGCCGCGTATTGTATATTTGTGATGCTGTCAGGCAATGTTGCAGTGCTGTAAAACACTCTTATTTCATTGTGGCTTCTTGAACGCTCAGTTTTGCAGAGTAGATGTTAAGATGAATCAAAGCACCATGTCTGAGAAGGGGATACGGTTTCAACGGTCTTAAGGGCTGGAACGGAAGAAAGAAAAACCTGACAGCCTTCTGCCAGAGGCAACAAACTCATCTGTCATTATGATTTTTATTCTAGCATGCTCTGACTAGCACAAAGGGAATTAAAACTTGAATGCACTGCAGAATTGGCTTCGAGCAGGAACCTACTTTTTACATGCTTATCTCCATGAAATACTGCAGTCCATGTAAAACCTCCCGTTTTTCTTTTTGGGACATATTCTCCCAACAGCTTACTTGATTTGATCAGATTGTCCATTTAACATTCAACTACAAAAATCAAGTCTAGGAAAAGCGCAGTCTCTACAAAGGCCCGGATGAACCCAGTAGCATCAAGTCATTTGAAGGACTGCTCAGCTCCAGGTGCCATCCCCTTCCAACAAGAGAGACAGAGCTGCTGCAGGTGGTTCCTCCAGGGACTGCACTCTCAATGCCACCGAGCAGCATTGTGGCCTAGATAACACCAGACTGCAAACTGGCCATTAGCAGCTGCCACAAAATTTATGGGAGGAGGAAAAGCACACTGCTGTTTTCCCAACAGCAGGCACCAAGAGTTACGCGATTTAGGCACACCTTTTAATTAGTAGCTGATTAAAACGTTTCAATTAAAAATTTAAAACCAGAGGTGCAAAAAACATAGACCACTTAGCTACTGGGGAGTGAAGGCACCCCTGCCACATCAAGTACTTTTTTCATGGTCTTCACACAAGATCTGCACTTTTATACAAAAGACCGCTCAGAGTGGATGACGCATAACGAGGCTCGGTCGAGCTCATTCGAAGCGTGAATAGGCCCAATCTCATTTCTGTAAAAGGTTAGTGCTGCACAGAGCTCTCTCACCACAGCAAAGGTATCAGTTCTTGTCAGCAACTCGTCTCCATGGAAACTGTAGCAATATACACAGCAGCCATTAACACACCTCTGCTAATCATAGCATTAGCTGTAGCTTGCAACTTGTCATTTTTATTAAACAAGCCATATTTCACATCACAGTCAACAAGCTAGGTGGCTATTTGTTCAGCAAATGGAACTTGGCTAATACAATGAAACCCATTCAGATCAAGGGCAGCCCGAGGCAGGACCGAGCACATGGCTGCTCTCCTCCTGGACAGGACACCAGTCTAACGCTGGGCAACAATCACATCTGGCTGTCCGAGTACATAAATGTATAGCCTATACTAAAAAGGCTACGAATCATTTGGTTTTGTCATTTAAACCAAGGTTTTCACATTTGCGATTACAAAAACAGCAAATCAGGTCATTCCTGGTTTATGTGTCATACAGCTCATCCATTGTCTTGGACAGGTAGGAACTGCCTTTCACTGAACCTTGCTAAACTGCATCAACCTCCAGAAACCTAAAGCAAGTTCAAAGTCACTGGCAGTGTGCAATAGTGGCTCGGATTCTGGATCATGAACTGAAAGGTAGTGAGTTCAAACTGCATATGTGTGATACAGCTGTTGTCCCCCTGGGTTAAAGAAAATGAAGTAAAATACAGGCTTGCATAAAGGAGTATGAATGTAAAGCACTGCCATGAAACCATCAGCCAAAAAAGTAATTAAAATAAGGAAGTTAAATACCACTTGGTTAACAAGTGAAAAAAAAAAAACATTGCCTCACACCCCATTTCTGTTTTGAAAGCAAATCTACAAGCATCACACTTGCACAATACTATTACTGTAGAACAGCTAGTTGCCAAATATTTCCTAAAATAAGTTAAAAAGGATACAACATGCTGGCACATGCAAAATATTTTCCAGCAAGTAACCGTTCCAACTTTCAAATCCACCTGCAGGAAAAGGCATTCTGTAAGGCTGGCCTCCCAACACAAGAGCAGAGAATGACTGACTTGCATCAGATGGTGCAAACTAAACTGCCTTATTCCTTGTACTCAACGATAGCTGTAAGAGAAAGAGCAGTAAAGCAAACCACAATACCATAAGTGTGTACACGGGAACCTAGATACTGTAGAAACGATTAAAAGGAAATGCAACCATGTCACCTCTTCCACTCTACATGTTAAAAACCCCAAATACCCAATACCTAGATGCACTAAGCATTAAAGACAGTTTCCATGCTTTTCATGCTCCATGTTCAAGATGTGAACACAAAGTCAACTGCAGTGAAGTCGACTGGCTCCTGCCCCTATCCTGATCACAGTGTAGGAGTGCAACACATTAGCAGAACAGATCTTATCAGCCGTGGGTTTGGAAAATGCCACGTTTTTTCATGAAAATTTTACTATAGCCTTCATCTGCAACAAAGGTTAAATTACCTTAACATGAAAGGGAGGTGTTCAGCATTGCAATTCTAGTACTAAAGCAGGAAAGTTGTTTTTTGCAGTTTAATTTGGTAATAGTTATGCTTTAATGTGCAGATTTTCACTGAAACACCCTGCAAACTAATCCTTTACACAGGCCACTTCTCACCATGGAAGGTGGAAATGGTCAAATATTGAAAAGTTCTGACCTGAAGCACGCAGGCAAGAATTAAAGGTTCTTTTGATTAATACACCTGAGTCCAAAGGAGAGGAGGGGGACTTTAAAGCACACTGGTTATACACATTAATCACTCAGGACATTAAAGCACTAGACAATGAAAAAAAAAACAAATACAAAGAAATTAATCCTAAACCACTATTATGTCAGAACTCAGAAGGATGAGCTTTTTCTTTGCCTGAAGTCCTGTCTTCTCTATCACATTATTAAACCACACATTTTTTCCCAGCAGCCAAGGGTGTGCAGATACTGAAGAGCATATTTAATATAAAAAACAACTTTTCTAACAGGAGCTGTGGACTGCGTAAACAGACATGGGATTATCTCCTGACTGTTACCTTACTGCATAGAAGTGTTGTGGAAATATCCGTTTCCTGTTCTACTTCATTTTCACAACTTGTATCAGCCTCATGTTCACACATCCCAAAGCCAATCAAACCACTGGCACTCAGAGCATCTTTCCAACTTAAAGGATGTGTGATGGGTTTATTGTGAAAAATGACCCTCGCAACAAGAAAAAAAAATACATCACCACTAAGGCAGATTTCTCACCTTAGGACTTTCATTCAGTCATCTGTTCTAAAACACAATGTGGAAAATAAAGTAGAACATCAAGGGACACTTTCAATAACTACTAGCAAGTCTGTCTTCTACCGTTTAGAGGCCTAACTGGCTTTTTTGGTTTATAGTATGCTACTAATCCAAAGAGCCTTATGGATTGCCAGGGAATCTGCTTCAGCAGAATAACAGGATACTTTGTTACAGACACCTACAACCCTAAATGTAAAGACATCTCTGCCATTCATCATCCTACATGTAGATCCTCTCCATTTCCATGCTCACTTTCAATGACACCAATGCATGTTATACTAAGTCATGTTTTTCCAAATAAAACTAGCAAACTAAACATTGTCAATACTGTCTCAAGACACAAGGCCAAGCATAGCATGGACCAGCAAACACTTTCAAACTTTACTTCTACTATGTAAAACTATCAACAGTAAACAAAGCCCTCATTTTCAGCATGGTTTACCAACCACAAAACTACAGCTAACTGTCAAAAAAGAGCTTGTAACAGCTAGACTGTTTACACAACATAGGCCAAAACAAGGCTTCAAATTTCTTTACAAACCATGTTAAAAGGTACAGTGCAGCAAAACAATATTGCTGCATGTGTCAAAGAATATATCAGGCTATACTCTTCATCGCTATCCCTTCCACTGACAGTGCAGTGTGTGACAGCTTGAATTATCTTCACTGGCAGCTCCTTCCCTGCAGTTTATTTCACACAAGACTCAGTAGTGGCCTTTATTACAAAACAGTTAAACACGTCAAGGAGCGGCTATCAAGCAGCAAAGTAACTGTGCTCTCAAAATGGTCAGTCAATATTGTGCCATGCATGACTCTCCTTTGCCATGAAGAAACTGCAGATGCACTGTGATCCAACCCAAAACTTGACTACAGCTGGATTTAAACAAATGTTCTGACCAAAAATAAACTACAAGAGACACTTACAGATGCATTTCAGCACTAGAAATTCAGTTGGGAAGACTGAAAAAACAAGGCGCCTTCTATTAAGGTAACACCTGAACAAGATGGTTAGTCCACAGAGACTATTATGTAAAACAAACACACAAAAGAGGGTCACAATAAGTGACAGTTTGCACACACAGCAATGCTTTTGCTGTGCTGACACGGCCAGCTGTTCTAATATTTGGTTTACATCATATATTTGGATTTTTAACTACTTCATAGCATACCAATTAAAAATTCCTGCTCCAAGTTAAACCTTTCTCTGACTCCGACGACTAAGAGGTGACATTTTTCTCATTACAAAAGTAATTGTCTCAGCATGAGGATCTGTATCATACCAAGAAGGCCGTGCTTCCCGTTTTATTTGTAAAAAATCATCCTAGTCTCTCACTGAAGTTCTAACTGGTGATCTTGTCTAATAGATGTGTCTTTCACAAAATACACATGGAAAAAAAAAGACATGCAGAACTGAAAACGCAGACTTGGCCTCAGATTTATACGAATCCTCTGCAGTACGATGACCGCAAACTAAAGGCTTTGCTTAGTCCAAATCTACAGGATGTCCGACAGAGCTCTGTTATACTAACAGATGAGAGTTCAACCCTGCTCCTGGAGAGAAAAGGTTTTCTTTTTCCAGATGAGCTCTGAATGTCTCTACTGGATCAGCAAGTGTGCTTTCCAGATCTCTGCACATTGACCTGTATATTCATTAAGCCTGGATACCCCCAAACTAGGCGCTATGAACTGTGCTATGAGCTCAGTCCAAAAGAGACACCTCAGCTGCATTTTAATTTGCTCTCAAGATGCCTTTAATTCTGCTTTACAGGGTATTAAAAGTTTTAAAGCTCCTTAAATAAGCAACTTTACAGAACACATAGAAACCAATAACCCTAATTAACACTGAAGGAGAAAATCGGACACTTCCATAAACAGTTACAGTCCTGAAATACTTAAAAGAAGTCATTCATTTGAGATCTTTTAGGTTGAAATAAGCATTTACCAAACTTGCCAAACCTCTTAGCAGTGGGAGTCAAGTGCAATTTATTTTCCAGGATTTCAACATTAAAACCCAAGTAATTATCTCTTACAGCAGAGCTATAGCTCAAGAGGCCTCCAGTCTATTGAATTCTCACAGGAGGTTGCTTTTTATAGCGTGTGGGCAATGAGGTAGAAAAAACACCAACGAACAATGCAGTGGCAGTAGAAATCCAAAGTAAGGCGATACTGACAAACAGCTACGCCGCTATCAGAACACCAGACAATTTGGTAACAGGAAAAGCAAGAGTCTTGTGATTAGCTAGTCACAAACCTCCCGTGTGTTGGATTAAGACATGTACAGCCTTGGGAGCCGGGTGCCGATAATTCACAGAAACATTTCACCACAGCTTTAACCGCTAACAGGATCCAGGGCAGCTCGTTTTAAAAGCCGAGGGACTCTCGGTTCGCCGAGCAATGGCGTTCAAGATAAAACCTTCGGTTTTAGCAAGGGGAGGGTGGTGTACAGAACAAAAGTGCCAGCTCTTTTATTTTTTTTTCTGTCTCCCGTGGCCGTCGCGATTCCTTCACGACACAGCCGGCTCTTGAAATGGTCCGAATTTCAAGTGCGACACTCGGCGAGCGAGCGAGCGAGCGCACCAGGAAGCGGGAGAGACCCACTCCTGCCCCCCCCCTCCCCACCAGGCCCCGCCGACACCCAGGCAGGAGCGCTCGGCCGCGGCAGGGGCTCCGTCTGCGAGCCGTTAAGACACGGGCGGACAAACCGGGGGCAGCGGCGCTTTCACATGCCGTTCGGGCATGTGGACTTCCTAGTGCAAGCTTTCACTTGCGAGTCCTATGTAGGTTAAAAAAAAAACACATGACGATCCGTTTTAACCAGATTGTCTCGGGCTGAGAGACGGGAATTTTTTTTTTGTGTTTTCCTGCACGGAGGGGGGGGGGGGAGCCCGACAGTGCAGATTTCCCAAATCCGGACGCCTTGGGTCGCTTTCACTTTTGAAATACGCCGGAACTGGAGGTTTGAACCAAAACAACCGAGGGAAAGGCATCGCGGTTTTAAGTTTCAAGCCCGGTGCTCCCACCCCCTCGACTGGAAAAGTGCACACAGCAGCCCGACTGAGGGGGCTCAGGGCGCGGGGGTGGGCAGAGCTGCTCCGGGGCCCGCGATCAGCTCACTCGGGTTTTTTCCCTCCCTTCACCCGCCAACACCTGCCAGGAAAACTGCCAACTCCCCGCCGTGCCCCATTAAATGCAAAGCGCGATCTTTTCCCGGTTCGGGTTCTTCTCTCTGGGCTGCGCCTTCTTTCCCATCTCTCCCAGATGACTTCCCAGCTGGAGGGGAGAGGAGGGAGGGAGAGAGAGGAGGAGGAGGAGGACGAGGAGGGGGGGGGGGTGAGGGAGCGAAATCTCGCCAGACTGATCAATCACAGCTTGTGCACCGAGCCAAGGCAGACGAGGCGATCGCCGGGCAGGGCTCGGCTCGGGAGTGTGCGGGCATGGCTCGCCGCTTCAGCCGAGAGCGTTGACAGAGACCCGCGTACACCGTACACGACCCCCGCCTCGCCCCCCACCCCCATCGCCATTTCACTTTACCCTCCCCCTCCCGCGATTTCTTTCCACCCAAATACACCCCTCCCGCATCCTACCTGGGGTAAGCCTGTGCTCTCCTCCCATCGGCTGAGGCGGTATCGAGTGCTGCGGGCTGTCCGTAGCCGCCCGGAGGTTGCACCTCTGCGGGGACGGAGTGGCCGGGCTGCCCGGCAGCGGGTTGCACCTCCGTCGCTTCGGGGACTGGGGGCTGAGCAAGGCCTCGAACTCCATCGACCGCTTTAATGTAGCTCCACACGCCATGGTTGCCGAAGAAATGAGGAGCAGGTCACACCAACTCAAAACACAAAAAGTGTTTTATTTCTTTAGTTTTTTTTTTGTTTAAAAAAAAAGAACCCCCGGCAATAAAAACAAATATTCCCACTAACCCCCTCCGTCTGTCTTCCCCTTACAGCCGACAATGGCGTCTCCGGCCGGGCTGCTGTGCCAACTGCCGAGCCTCAGACAAAATTCAGCTACGTCACAATGGAGGACGGAGCCACTCCTGGGAGAAGGGGTTATCAAAACCTTTAACGAAGCGAAAGTTTGACCTCTGTGCAAGCATTTAAACTGCTAGTCTAAAATATCGTTTTATTTTCCTCTAATGACTAAACACGAATACGCATTTTCAAAATAAAGGGTACAAAATGCTAACATTAAAAAGTTTAGGTTATCGATCACACCCCTGAGGGAAGTGTCTGTTGTTTAGTGGACAAACTCCACACTGTAGCTGTGGAGACAGAGTATTTTGGGGGAGATCAGCCGGTGAGGTGATTCATTAATGTAGTGCAGTAGTTTTTCATTGACATAGTTTGAAGTTCATTTTATTTATTTTGTGAATTGTATTAATGTTAAGACTTAAATCTCCTCTTATGGATTTTATACGGTTTTCTTTTTCAGAGGGCAGTTTGTTTTTTGACTGTTAGCCAAAGTAGCATATTTCCTCTGTTTGCAACCGACATGAGCCAACATCTTGAGCCAGTGCACAAATGAGAACATGTATAGTTTTTACTTGGCTAGTAAATGTTACCTAAGTATTATTATTTAATTATTGTGTACCAATAAAGTTTGCATTAACTTTCAATTAAGGAACAGCTTCTTTCCAGTTGTACTATCCGGTTGTACTATCTCCATGTCCTTCTTGCCTCGACGACGCAAGAGTTCATTTTTGTCTGTACTTCATGAGAGGTTAAATGTTACGTCATTGTACCGACTTTTCACGAATATTTCCGAGCGCGCACGAATGTCGATGTGTCAGCTCGGGTTTGAGCTCGTGTGCTCCAGTCGCAAGAACGACAACACTGTCCCACTCAAAGAAAGAAAAAGTCTTAATGAATAGACATTTAACATAGATCCACGGTAGCTCATAAAAGCAATCCACACACTCTGCTAAATATTTTCTCCACATCCCGGAAGCATAATTGATTGGGGGCCAGGAATGTATTGATGTTTCTTGCTGGGGTTTGTTTATATGCCAGCAGCCATATCACCCTGCAACTCACAACTGGCAGCCAACTGAAGTTAAGCAAGTGTGAGCTTGGCCAGTACCTGGATGGAGACCTCCTGGGAAAAACTAAGGGTGCTGCTGAAAAGAGGTGTTAGTGGGGCCAGCAGGAGACGCTCATCCTGCGGTCTATGTGGGTCCTAATACCCCAGTATAGTGACAGGGACACTATACTGTAAAAAGGTGCCGTCCTTTGACTGAGATACAAAATCATGGTCCTGAGTCTCTGTGGTCATTAAAAATCCCAGGGTGTTTCTTGAAAATAGTAGGGGTGTTGGTAAGGGTCAAATTTCACATTGGCCCTTACCAGTCATGGCCTCCTAATCATCCCCTATCTATGGATTGGCTTCATTACTCTGTTCTCCTCTCCACTAATAGCTGATGTGTGGTGAGTGATCTGGAGCACTATGGCTGTCGTCGCATCATCCAGGTGGTGCTATACATTGGTGGTGGTGGAGGGGAGTCCCCATTACCTGTAAAGCACTTTGAGTGGAGTGTCCAGAAAAGTGCTATGTAAGTGTAAGCAATTATAATTATTAATTATATAGGGAGGAGGAATGTCTGTGGGTCATCCTGGGATTAATGGGCTCATACATGTTAACCAGATAATTAAATAGGACCCCTCTGCTTATGGCACCTTCGTCCATGTGGACAGAAGACAGAGCTTGGCAGGAAGGTACCATTTTTGAGAGTGTTGCTGAGCAACGCCACAGTATAAGATATCAGGCATTGTTAGCAGTTAGCAAAGTGTTTTTCAGAATACTGTGAACGCGTTCAAGTTATGACTCAATCTGTTTCCCAGTAGCACTATACTGTAATCAGCACTGAACAGATGAAAAATCGCTGTTCTCAGAAGGATCCTGTATTTAACCTGTGGAACCTATTTGGATCACTGGAGGAGATGTTATCTTTTGTGTCCAGACATCATCTGATTAAAAAAAATCAAAAGGCTATGAAATTCAAAGGTTGCTTTCAACAAAACAAAAATCAGATATATACCAACAGTTGTGAAACGTGTAGTGTTTACAGCACAAAAGAATGAGAGCACATTCAGCTCCATGCTTGACTGATAAATCAGATATGGGAATGTAAGAAAGGTTACAAATGGGAAGAAAGCATCTGTCGCATCTAGGCCATTTGTTTGCTAGTTTCAAATTGATCTGAGGATCTCATCCAGCTTGAAAGAAACCAGGGTATTGGGTTTAACAACATGGCTAGGTCGTTTATCACAAACACCCACAACCCTTTGTGTGCCTCCTGTTCTCAGTTTAAATGCACAATCATCCCTATAGTCTCAAATTCTCTCCCTGTGCTCAACAAGTACGGAATGCACAACCCATTTCACTGTTGAAACTGAAGAACTTCACGGGGTTCTCTCTTCCAAAGCTTTTGAGGATTTTGAGAGTCTGAATCAGGTCTCAGTCTTCTCAGGAATGGAGCTGGTCTCTCTTCTCTGAACTCATTCCAAAGTAGCAATGTTTTATAATGTGTGGCTGAAAGTGTACACAAATTGCACACCTCATTCTACATTTTATTCTAAATGAGGTCTGACTAGTATATTGTACAATTTGAACAAAATATCCCTTGATTCAAACTCGGGGCTTTACACTACATAGCCTGTGGTTCTATCTGCCTTTTTATTTCTTCCTCACATTTTCTAGACGGTGAAAATGATATGGCAACACCCGCAAGGCACAGCAGGCGTAGAATGTGGAAGTTCCCGGCTTTGTGAGCTTTTATTCTGACGTTCGCTGTCGAAATTGCACAACAGCAAATTCCTTCCTGGTTGGCTGGTTGCTACAGGTGGTTTGCAGCCCTCACACATAAACAAACAATTGTTTCATCTCCTTTTGTTTCTCTTGTTGTATTATATACACAGTGGGGTGCTGAACCAGCTAATGCTTGCTTTTTTTAGAGCAGCCTTAAAGCAAAAGAAAAGGACTTCCACTGATATTCCCAGCATAAATAAAGTGATCCTTTAGTTGGAGCAAAAGACTGGTGCAGTGGTTAGTAGCATTGCTGAAATGCTGACCAGTGGCCCTGGGTTCAGGTCTTGAGTTTGTGTGTTCTCCCCATTTTCGTGTGGGTTTCCTCTGGGTGCTCCAGTTTTCTCCCGCAATCCAAAGACAAAATGGTGGGTTAATTGGCTTCTCAGAAAATTTGTCATGGTCTGTGTGTTTGCGCCTGTTGGTTGCTGTGATGGGCTCCAGCTCCCCTGTGACTCGGTATCGAATAATGTGGTTAGAAGGATCCTTTCGCTGATTTCCTAAACACACAGGATCTTTGTTCAGTCTCCGAGACGTTAACCTAAGCCTACACTCCTGGTCTCATATTGCTAGCAAGAATTTAGAAGTTATCTGTGACTGAGACACCAACAGTCAAGAGATGTATGCTTTCAAGTATTCACGCTAAAAGGCCACCTCGGGCCTTTCTCCTCTTGAGATATTTGTATTATGAAATAATATAAATCTTTAATACATTTGTGAATCACACCGCTGATTCGGATTGTTTCACAGCAGATCAGGTGAGGAAGAGACTAATACCGCCAGCTATTTGCTGCACAGATGTAAAACAAGTAAATGTGTCTGTTCCAGCTGAAAGGCTGAGTCTAATATGGAGAACCTATATGGAAAACCAGGTTGCTACTGTAAATGGTGTTGATGGACCAGTAGGTGGCACTCTTTCCCTCGGGGCAGAATTTCTAAACCAATGTCACTGTTAGGTGACACTGTGCTGTAAAGGGCCCTGCCCTTCTACCAGGTCCTGACTACCTTGTCATTAGAGATCCCGTTGCAGTGTTTAGAATAAGTATGCTAACCCAGCATCCTGGCTTAATTACACTCTGGGTTTGTACAATGTGGGCACCATTGAGTTCACCATTCATTCAGTGGGTGAAATAATTCCTCGCTTCTCTTCCTCACCTGATCTACTGTGCAGTGGGGCTGCAGGCGCAGAAAGGCAGCCATTTGTCACACAGATGGGTTTACACTCTTCTGTGTATGAAACACTTGAGATCCTTCAGGATGAAAAGTGCCACAGCAGTGCAAGCAGTTATTATCAATCGGATTGAGAGTTGATTAATTTCACTCAAGACCCTGAACGTCCCAACGTTGTAGTTCTGTTCTTCTTCACGGCGTCAAAGAGTGTTTGTTCCAAGGATACAAGCATGAGCCATGGACGATTTACGTCCGTGTCCGAATGAAACATTGATTGGAAAAGATCTTTGCAACAACCGCAGATTCAGCTGTTCCTTGCCGCCTCTGGGACTCCAGATTAAATCACAGTAATGCAGGTGGTGACAGATTGACTGCGCTGAGCTGAAGCAACTGTGGAGTTTGAAGACAATGCAGCAATGCAGGAGGACATGCCCACCCCACATATCCACCCATCCATCCATCCATTTTCCAACCACTTCTTCCGATCCAGGGTCGTGGGGAGCTGGAACCTATCCCAGCAAGCAACAGGTACAAGGTGGGGTGGACCAGTCCATCACGCCAGTCCATCACACACAGACAGGCAGACACACCAGGGTCGGTTTTCACAGAAGCCAATTATGTCCTTGGACTCCGGGAGGAAACCCATGCAAACACAGGGGGAACATACAAACTCCACGCAGACAGCTTCCCAGGTCAGGGCACTGTGAGGCAGCAGTATTAACCACTTTGCCAACGTGCCTCACCTACATCACACATTTCGTCTTTAAGGTTAATTTCTTAGACTCCACCACAGCCTCATATGCATGAATCATTAGGGTGATTTGCAATGCACTTACAGTAGATATCACACAGCTTTTGATGTTCCTAGGTTGTGGAAAGCCCTTCACCCAACAAATTACGCTATCCTGACTACATGGGTGCTGTTCATTCTCACCTTAAAACACACCTTTTAATAGATAGCTTTTTTTTTTCAAATGGTTACAGTTTCATCTTTAATCTTATTCATTATATCACTCTCCTCTGCTTTATGCAATTATTTTATTATCAGCTCTTGAGTTCTATATGTGAGCTTTCTGTGTGCTACACATGTCTTGAATGGCTTATTTTAAAGACCCTGACATATTGATTAATGTTATTTATTATTGCTCAGGTATAGCCTGACAGACTTCTTGATTTAAAAGGGAAAGTTGGATAAGCAAAACTAAGGGCTTTGGTAGTACAGTCAGGCATGTGGCCTCTCTTTCTTCAAGAAACTATGTATCTTTGGCATAAACCTCACCTGAAACTGGCTTATTGCAATAGAATGATTGTGCCCACACTGTGTTTCCTTGGCAACCTCATTACACACTATCACCATTGTTAACATGATAAAGCTGTCGCACCACACTCTTCAAGAACAGACACTGGGAAACAAAGTTCTACCAAAAGAAGTAAAATTGATTTTACTTTGCAGCAATTCTCAGCAGTCTTCAGCACTGGTATCATTTTAATTTCAGAAAAATGCCCACATTTTAAAAAAGAGAAAATTGTCATTACTGTTTTTTTTTTAAATATATTATGTATCCTATCCAGGGACTTAAATAGGTTCAAAGGCATTTGTAAAGTAAGGTTTGGAGCAAGAAAATATGCTCAAGTGAAAGAGGCAAAAAAAAGAGTTAATCAATTTCCATTTAAAAATGCAAAGTGAAGCGTTTGCCATGCCTAAGAACCCTGAGAGCTCTCTCCTCTTAAAGACTGACTATAAAACCCAAGGATTCAGGAGTTTAAGACTGTTGTTGGATGTTTTCCATGCCTTCAAAGACTCTGTAGTTGATAATTGCCTTCCAAACGCCCTACGTAACGCCCTACGTCTTCACACGTAGTTAATAAGAGGATAACAAAGCTGCCCCACTTGTCTCGTGGGTTATTGTCACCCTGGTCACAGCTCATTTGTCTCATGTTTTGGATGCTAGTTTACAAAATTTAAAAGTGTCTAATTCCCCTGTAATCATTCACTAATTACCACGATGTCTTTTTGTGTCGGTATTTGTTATAGGCAGACGTGTTCAAGAGAACTTGTGAAACTTTCTGTGTATGGTTGGCACAAGTATCCAGTCAGGCTGAGCTAAAGCAACTTTTGTTGCCGCAGCTTCTGCGACTACTAATGATATCGAACACAGCAGTTGTGTAGTGTGACAGGTGATTGATTTCAGTCTAATGTGCACATATGACAGAATACCAGCTGGAGGAGAGAAGAAAATACTCAGAATAAAGCAAAAGCACGGCGGCTGTGTTCCGGAATCCTGAGGGTTTCGCCCGCATGAGCAGCGTGAAAATTCCACACAAGACCACGCGATGGGCGGTGAATTCCGTCTGCGGAATGATCAAGGTGATAACTGTCACTGCAGACACACGGAGATCATTTTTCAAGGGGACGGTCATTGGCAGCTGGGTGAGGTGTTAAGAGCCGAGCGAGGAAAGGAGGCGATAACGGACCCGAGTTTCAAGAGGTTGCTTATCACTTTAAAAATCTCAAGAGAAACCATATGCTGCTGAACCTGAATCAGATTAATGTGCTGTGTTGCCTCTCTTTCCCAACCAGATACCGTATGTTTTAGATTCCAGGGGGTTAGGAGTTTGCTTTGCGTTGTCTTATTTCTGCCCACCTGTTAATAACAGTTTCATTTCTTCGAATAATCAATTTGTTTATTTGCTACCATTCTCTTCACAACAGATAGCCACCGAGCTCCTTACAGACTACGGTGCTGACATGATTCCCTTGCACATGTGCCATAGGTTTAGAACTGAATGTAACCAACGTATGAAAACGTTTTATAAGAAATGCTGCAGCCTATGTATCTGATCGAATTTTAAGCTAATTCTGTTGACTATTGAATTGTACTGCACTAAAATCCTTAAAAATTAATTTTAATTATTGCTTACACTTATATAGCACTTTTCTGGACACTCCACTCAAAGCACTTTACAGGTAATGGGGACTCCCCTCCACCACCACCAATGTGCAGCATCCACCTGGATGATGCAACGGCAGCCATAGTGCGCCAGAACGCTCACCACACACCAGCTATCAGTGGGGAGGAGAGCAGAGTTATGAAGCCAATTCATAGAGGGGGATTATTGGGAGGCCATGATTGGTAAGGGCCAATGGGAAATTTGGCCAGTACGCCGGGGTTACACCTGGCATCGAGAAACGCCCTGGGATTTTTAATGACCACAGAGAACCAGGACCTCAGTTTTACGTCTCATTCGAAGGATGGCACCTTTTTAGAGTATAGTGTCCCTGTCGCTATACTGGGGCATTAGGATGCACATAGGGTGAGCGTCCCCTGCTGGCCCCACTAACACCTCTTCCAGGAGCAACCTTAATTGTTCTCAGGAGGTCTACCTTCCAGGTCCTGACCAGCCTCACACCAGCGTTGCTTAATAATCGCTCCTTCCTTAATCGGCTTCTTTGGTTTGCAATTCTGTTGAATTAAATTATTTTACTTCCTTTCACCACTGTGATGTATGGCATGTAAGATAAGATAAGATCACTTTATTAGCCATATACAATTCCTTGCATTAGTAATTTGTCTTTTCGCATCATGCACTGCACAGTGCATCATTTTACAGTTCCGCAGTTGTGCTGTGTCATAAGGCACCATCTGAACATGTCATATATGTTATCAACTTGTCAGTAGCTTTTGAAATACATTGGGGAAAAACATTCTCTCGCCTTTGTTGCTAAAAAAATATTACTAGAGGGACTTACCATCTCTTGTTTAAGCTGCGTTTAGCTGAAGAACTGAAGACAAGACAAGGGAAATAAGACTGCATTTTTTACTTCAGCATAAAGGGCCAAGGCATTTGCAAAATGCAAAAGAGGAAGTTGGTGTTTCTCCTTGTTTTTCATCTCTTCCCATGGAGTCCTGGGGACATCCCCATTAAAGATTTTTTAGGGTGATTAATCTTGGAGAACTGGTTATCTTGGATGATGGATGAACCATGTATTGACAGAGGCTCTGTCGCTTGGTAACTTTTAAAAGACTCATTTTATCATTCAGAACCATGTGAGTGAGCAAAACAAGTCGAAAAGGCTCATTTCTCAAGCCCTACAGAAATGGCAGAGGTTTTTTCTCAGTGACACAGTAATGTTCTTGTCTGCTCTGCCGTTTTTTCCGGTGGTATTCTGGGCGTGTGCGCTCAGGGGCCACGTCCAGCAGCCCCTGGGGTGTGTGAAACCGCAGCTGAGAATTCCCGAGGCGGGCACAGTTTGTTTTTAGAGCTCAGCTCGCCCGAGGTTGGCAACACGGTTTCCTAGCGATCCGAGCTCGGGGAAACCAGGCAAATGTGCAGAACGAGGCACGTGGAGAATGTCTTCCGGCTCTCAGCAGTTCAATCCATCAGCGCTGTGGAATTGCAGAGATCTTGGAATGGCTTAATTGCCCAGTCTCAGTGAGTCAGTGAGTGCACAGCAATGCTGGCTACACTATTCCATTGAGATGAAGAATCTTAGGACTCTCATGAAGTTAGTGGCGGGCTAGAAAACATCTGTAACATAGGCTCTGAAATCCATGTGATCTGTTGTAATCTGTAGACTTACTCACGAACAGCTGGAGATGTGAGTTGCTTGACACAGGCAAGTGGTTAATACTATCTGTGT
The DNA here is from genome assembly GCF_040954835.1 of Lepisosteus oculatus. Classification (NCBI taxonomy): domain Eukaryota; kingdom Metazoa; phylum Chordata; class Actinopteri; order Semionotiformes; family Lepisosteidae; genus Lepisosteus; species Lepisosteus oculatus. Next base: position 11,857,766 of record NC_090706.1, on the reverse strand, counting down.
CAAAGGCTGAAAAGCTGGCTCTTTGGAAATGAATCTGTTGTCCAGGAAAATTTCCCTGCAAAATCATTACTGGAAATGCTCCTGTGGTCTGGCTGCTAAGTCTCCGTCTCTTCTAAATGTTTATTGCAGATATGATAGCAGCTCATAGTGAAGTGAGCTCCCAGTGAAAGAGTGGAAAGGCATCTTGGAGTGCATATGATTCATCAGAAACCATGACAAATCAGGTGAAATGCCTGCCATTAGCAACACAAAACCCTGGTCAGCACATGATTAGAGCATGTTTAATGTTTAGTCGTAATAATGTTGCATAACGCACTGGCACTGCTTGTATTCACTTCAGAGGCCATGACCATTTTTCCACCCATCCATTTTTTTAATGCGCTTTATCCAATACAGGGTCACTGGGGAGCTAGGGCCTATCGCCCGTCCATCACAGGGCACACATGGACACAAAAATGTAGATACTCTTATTCCAGAAGCCAATTAACCTACCAGTATGTGGGAGGAAACCGGCGCACCCGTAGTAAACTCAAGCTGACTCCAGACATACTGAAATTAAATATTACAATTAAGGGGGATGCTTTCCGTATTAACATGACATCTTATAAAAGGGCAAAATCTGACTTTCCTAAAGCCAGAAATTGTAACCAGGATTTGTAGCCAATGGCACTGGGTGCCAGTGACAGGGCACACAGTGTCTCATCGACTATCCACATCAGCCACCCCACAGACTCCTCCCTCCCCCAGTGATGGGGTGACTGATTTACAGCACCTGAGTATCACTGCACCTTTGATATTATCTCCCCACAGAGTTCCCTAACAGCCTGCAAGAAAGGTTATAGGAAATAAAGACTGAGGAAGCACCTGGCCCAGTAACTTCCTGTCTGAAGTGTGGTGGGGATCAACCTGCTGCAGTTATTATAGATATTTTTAATAGTTAAGGTTCACAGACAGTGTTCTGTTGTTAAAATGTGCTGCATACTTGATTTCCTTTTGGATCACACCAATTCTGTAAAAAAATCATAAAAACCTATTACACTAAACACTGGTGCCTCTCAAGGCTGGGTAGTTCCTCCACTGTTATTCTCTCTGTTCACAAATACCTCCGTGTCTATTCATGGCTCTGGACAGACATTAACATTAGCTCCTGATACTGTTGGAGGGAGATTGGTTATGAGTGCTAATGAACTTGAATACTGTGCTGAGGTTGAACACCCGGGCACATTGGTGTTCAGAAAACACTGTGGAACTTAATGTTGAGCAGATGAAAGAAATCATCATTGACAGCAGAAGGAAAAAGAGCTTCTGCAGCACAGCTGGTCACAAAGGGTCTGTAGGGATGTCTGATGAGTACAGGTTTCTTGGTACAATCATGTCCCACATTGTGAAGTGGAAGTTAAAACTAAGGTTATTGTATAAAAAGGACAATAGTGTATGTTCTTCCTCAGCTGTTGTTGTGATCCAGGATATTATAACTCAGTTTTATCAGCTGTTATTGAGAGTGTGCTGTTCTCTGTCTGTAATACATCTTAACATCATGAAAATCACCTAGAGAACATTGTCTAGTCAGTACATGAAGCTGGGATTTGCCATCTCCTGCCAGGCTGTATAGTGATTGGTCTCTTAGCAAGGCTGGTTCAGTGTTATTGATCCTTCTAGTCCTGCTGATCACCTGTGTCAGCTTTTACCATCTGAAAGTGGTCCTGACTGACTGTGTGGCACACAAGGGTGTCTCTGAATGCCCTCTGCTGACTCCTCCATCAAAATAAGTTGTGTTGAGTGGCGACTTCCATGGAACAGAATGCCAGCTATTTTGTAGGAGCCAGTGCCTTGGAAACCATCAAAAAATGGCTTAAATAAATAACAACCAGCCATCAGATGAGCACAACAGTTGAATGGCCATCTCTAATCTTCAGCCTGTCGGTGTTCATAAGCAACAGCAGAGTACTGTTATGTCCAGTGTTTCCCTGATAAAAACGTCAAGCATCTTCAGTAGGCTGTGCATGATGCAGTACTGCAGTATTTGTGACTGTTCCCTATTAGGTTGGGTGTTGTGTATCTGTCACATAGGCTGCCTCAAACTTGCAAAGATTTCTGCTGTAAGAAATGGAAGCTGTTGGTATCAAGGCTGAAGACTGGAAGTCTCTTGGAGGTGTCACCAGGAATGCATACAAACACACAGCGAGAGTTGGCTCCTCTGACTTCTCAGGAACATCTCAATGCAGATTTCACTACTGTGAGAAGCAGATCACATCTCTCCAGGATGAGCTCCTTCTGCCACTCAAGAAGGGCCTGAAGAACAGCATTCCCATTGTCTCCCTTGACAGATACCATGTGCCACTCTGGCAACATAAAGGACAGACTACTCTATGAATGTTTCAGAGAGATGTGGAGTCAGTCTTAATGACCTACAGACTAGTTCTATTCTCTACTGGCTTCACCTCTTTAATAAAGTGTACTGAGCAGCATTTAAGTGATACCAGAAATCTTGATTATAGTCAGAACAAATTGTCAGCTGTAATTGGAATGGACAACATTCAAGAGATGACCAGGATGCTTTATTTCTATGTTTCAGTGAAATAGCTCAAAAACATAGCTTAACGTATTTCATTATACAATTACAGAAAAGAAAACATTTAAATATTAACAATATTTTACTTATGGGAGTACTACTGCAAACATAATAAGATTTTTAAAATTACTTTTCAGTGCATTGGCATTATATTACAACTAGTGGTAATTACAATAACAGTAACATCAAGAGCCCTACCTACACACAATCCCAGTTGAATTATCTAGTTTCTTTACAATTATATACTACCAGAACAACTTCACTCTTCTTCATTAGCATCTACATCAGACCCTGCCTGACACACACGCAGATTCACGCTACCAGATCCTGCTGCGTTTGTGTTTTCTTTCTCAAGAGGCTTACTGTTTTAGAAAGTCTGGGCTCTGTGATGCGCCTACAGTATTTTGTAATGAATTCCTCATGAAATGCTCTAAAGCAAATGGCAGAAAGCTCAGTGTGTTCAGACAGAGATGAGCAAACAAAGCACCTTGTGTTCCTTTAGTGAGAAAGGGGGCAGTCTGGACGATGTCCCTTTGTGTGTGTCACACTTTCTCTTAGACTTAGAAACAAAGAGAGAAGCTCGAACTTTAACAGGCATAAAGAAGAAGAACATGCAGTAGAAACACATACACAGTCTCAATTATAAATACTATGATAATAGGTAATGATACAGATAATTTGAAGAAAAGGCTGTACTGGCTAGGTTTACCAAGGACAGTGGCTACATCCAGCTACAGTGTTTTTATTATTGCTCTGAGAAAGAATATTTACAGCTCAAGGAAGTGGGTAATCCATTGGAAGTTTTTTTAATAAACAAAAAGTCACCATAAATGGTGTCAATAACCGTTATGTCTATAATCTACTAGAACTCATTTAACAATCAGTGAAGTGTTGTTTTCATTAAGTGTTTTTTCTTATTGGAAATTAAACAATCGCATGCATCCAGTCTGTGACTGTGGTCATCCTATTGTTACATAAGGAATCAATTAGAGAAATCAGTGCTGTGATCTGTTTATCAGCAGCAGTGTTGCAAGCCTTATCTTGTTAGAAGTTAAGCTAGGCTGGGCCTGGGCAGTACTAGCCTGAGAGACCTCTAAGGGAAAGCAGGTTGCTGCTGAAAGTGGTGTTGGTTAACCAGTAGGTGGTGCTCTTCACTCTAGCTCATGCTCCAGGATGTTTTATCATTTTAGGTGATACATTAAACCAAGTATTCCACAGAACTGTTTTGAAGAATTTGTGATATTAACCATTATACAATGTCTTTGGCAATGTGGCCTCCTTAAAGGTCCCTCTTCATACAACTGGTGGAGAAAGTTCACAAGATCTGCTGTTACCATGGAAACTAAATGATACAGAAAGTTCATTTTGTCAAGACCTTCAGTTACATCACATCTGGAGAGTTGAGCATCAGGAGATTCAGTCAGAGCGACACACAATAACTCAGTGGTATGGCTAGGGTTTAAACTAAGAATCCTTGGGCTCATGCCACTTGCCTTAACCACTAGGCCACGCAGGAACTCCTTCATGAAAGGATCTTATTCAATACAGCCCTCCTTAATGCATAATAATATGCTTTAGGAATCAGGCCCTTAGTCTAGAAGCACTAGGAGACGAGGTCAGATGGAGAGTGAAGCAAGACTATCATCTTGTGTGTGAAGGATTTTGCCTTAAACTGAAAACATATGACACAGTTTCACAGAACATCTGTAAAATAAAATCTGGAATATACAGTAATACTACAGCAAACAGGGCATTTTTGTGTGTGCAAGATGAAAACTGAAGCAACAGAAAAGAAAAATAATTCACCTCCAGTGAATGAAAAATAAACTGTATGTTTGCATAGCAAGTATTGGCAGGTGAATACAGACACTAAATAATTAAGTGTAATCAGTATTGCTCGTTAAATTACAATAATTCAACAACTCTCTTTTCGAACTTTTCTGAACACTGTTTCATCCTAGGAAGCTGGAAGTTGTTAATTTAACAAGCTTGAAACACAGTGTGCTAACACTTCTAACTCTATGAAAATTGGTGGAGTATTAACTTAGTGAATATGTTACTGTTGGTGGTCGAGTGCCACTGGTTTGGTCTGTGATGGCATGTGATTGAATGGTTTACTGTCTTTTTTGGAGCCCACTGTTACCTGTGCTGTAGCTATGGGATCACAATCAGGTAAGCAGAACACAAACTGGAACTCTGGGTCATAGGTTGGACTTTCATCTTCTGCCCTTGTTTTGAAAATCCTAATTTGAGAACGAGCAGACAGGGCCAGATCTCTTTGTATTGTCTCAATGGCTCCCTTTCAGATGCATATGACACAAAAACAAGGGACGTGTCTTTGACTGTTTCTCCATTATCACCTTAATTAATACCAGATTATCACAACCCCAGTCTTGGAAGCCATGTAGAATCTTTAATGTGGTCTATATCTGTTTCTCCACCCGCTCTGAAATGGTCTCTTGGTTGGAGGGTTTCTGCTGCATATCTGACTCCTGGCTGCCCTCCATGTAGCTTCTCTGCCCCCGGCACCAACTCAGGACCTTCAGCATCACGCGGCGCATGTCCCTGCTCCGCAGGGCATAGATGAGCGGGTTGACGCTGGAGTTGACGAGACACAGGGTGCTCCAGAAGGCAAAGGCCCTCTTCTGCTCCCTGCTCAGGCAGTGGAAAAAATCGACGATCATGAAGGCCAGAACTGGGAACCAGCAGGTGACCAGGATGGCCAAGATCAGGCTGAACATCCTGGCCAGGCGGATGTCCATCCTCATTCGAACGTGTCCCGGGCGGATGCTGTGCTTGGCCATGTAGACCACGTGCTTGTGGGCCTTCCAGAGGATGTGGATGTAGGCATAGATGATGAGCACCAGGAGGAACATCACAAGAATTATCCAACAGGCCAAGTAGCTGTGGTCCACATAGGGGAAGAGCTGAGAGCAGGGACGGTCCATTGTCTTACAATTCCAGCCCAGGGGGGGGAGGAAGGCGATGAATATGGTGGTCATCCAAAGGGCGGTGAGGCAGGCCAAGGCCCTCCTTCTGGTCAGGATGGTCTTGTACTCGGAGGGTCTGTGCATGCAGATATAGCGGTCAAGGGCCGTCAGGAGCAGGCTGCCCACGGAGGAGGTGAAAGACAGGGTGACTCCGCCGAGCTTGAACAGGTAGACTTCTGCATTGTCGGTGCGCTCGAAGAGGTGGAAATCCAAGAAGCTGATGGTGAAGAACAAGCTGGCGAAGACGTCGGCCAGTGCCAAGCTGCTGATGAAGAGGTAGGAGGGCTTCCGCCGCAGCGCTGGGGTGAAGAAGATGAGGCAGAGAACCAGCACGTTCTCCAGGAAGGTCAGAGGCCCAGCGAAGAAGCAGATGGTACTAATCACGGTCTTCTCCCTCTTCTCCAGGACCATGTAACACTGGAGCCCTGGGCATGGCCCATCCTCTGGACTGTTGACGTAAAACGGACAGCAGACACTGATGTTGCTTTTCCACACTGTAGAGCAGTTGTCTACCTCCTCCATCGTGGCCACACGCCCAGTCAAACCCGTACAGCTTTCAGAAGATCTGGGTGACTGGCACCACCCATCACGAAACAATTGTGAGAAGACAGACTTCTTGGAGCTCTTGAGCCTGCATAGGGAGAGAAAAGAAACCCATCTAATGATCTGCTTGGATTTACTCATCCATCCATTTTCTAACTGCTTCGTCCAATTCAGAGTTGCAGGGGAGCCAGAGTCTATCTGAGCAAGAAACAGGCACAAGGCAGGGTACATCCTGGAGGGGACGCCAGTGCATCACAGAGCTGGGTTTATTCATTGTATTATGAATTTAATTCAGTCTGCTTTTTGTATTAGAAGACAAACATTAGTACAGGTGTTAATGAAAACTGCATTACATTTTGTCCCTGCATGAGTGTATAGTATATATAAAACAGAGTGGAGAACATGATCTTTTTTTAATCTTTTTGTTAAATAAATAATCGTGGAACTTGACAAAAACACCAATGTTCCTCTACTCAGGCTAAAATCGGGTCATTCATTTACCAATTGTTACACGACAGGAAAATCCACGGGCTGTGCAGTGGTTAGTATTGCTGCCTGGCAGTACACTGGCTTCAGATCTGGGGTGCTAGCTGTGTGGCGTTCGTGTGTTCTTGCTGGTCTCTTCCGGGTGCTCCGGTTTCCTCCCAAGGTCCAAAGACATGCTGGGGGGTGCTTCTGGCAAAACTGGCCCTGGTGGGAGTGTGTCTGTGGTGAATTGGTGTCCTTTCCACAGTGGGCCCTGCCTTGTGCCCATTGCCAATTGGGGATAGGCTCTGGTTCCCCTGCGAGCCTGAGGTGGATAAAGCAGTTAGAAAACAGATGGCTGGAGAGGGCACATTGGCGCTCTTGTCAAGCAGAGTAAAACCATGGCTTGGGAATCCAACCCCCCCCCCCCCCCGCATCCTCCCCAAAAATAAATGAAAACTGTCAGGTGTGATTTCTGTTTGAGCACCAGTGAGGGTCATGTTAAACTACCTTAGCTGCGTTGTAGAAAAGTTTACAATTTCCAGCAGGTGTGTCACACATTACGACCACAAGATGGCGCTATTCAACATTGACTTGGATGTTCATGGTTTTCTTTGTGCAATATAAAGAATGCAATGTGCCTAGGCGTGATATTTAGCCTCTTTTAGAATTTTAGATTCCTAGGATATTTTTTTTTTAATTCGCACTGCAAATTAATACATGCTTTTTTGTAATCTTGCATTTTTCTTACATGGGGCTCAACAGAACAGTTGCTTCAATGTGATGAAACCGTTCTGCACTTCTGCACAGCATGATTTTACTTAGAAATCTACATAGATGTAAAATATCAATAAGGAGGTGTAAGACAAGAGAAGTGTGAAGATGTGGAAACACTTACCTATGAGCCTCTTCTCTCGAGAGAGATTAAAATCAAATGAGGACAAAGACAAAAACTGTAACACATCCTTGAGTCAGGACAAGTTAACTCCAGCATTACAGCGAAACAGTCAGTCCTGCCTTGTGATCACTTTTGGGAGATGCAGTAGTCCTATCACTGTTGCTGCATTTGGAGGAACCCAAGAACGCTCAGGATATTATTGGCTACTACGTCTACAGCTGTGAGGCCGGGCCAGATAAGGGGCTGACAGTTAACAAGCCAGTTAATGGCAACAGGCACAGCAGCCACCTGCAAGGGAGGATGTATTGGTTGTGGTCAGCAGCACAAAACTATTTTTTTGAATAGGGAGTAAAACATGCTGTCCACAATACCAGTGTAACACCCACTGTTAAATGCTAATTCTAGCCCCACTAATCTCTGTAAGCAGGATCCTACGTGGTTGTTTTTTTCTGGGCAGTGTGTCGGCTACGAGTGGGGTATTTGTGAGGCAGCCCCTGACAGTTGTGGCCCCATCCACAGTTCCACTATGTTTTAGTTAAACACACCGGGCTGTGCTTAATGTGCTCGCCATGACATGGTGAAACTCCTGAGCCTTAGGAGCAGAAGAACTGCGGTGTAACACCCTGTCTGAATAAACCACTCTTCCCCGGAGACAGCTCTCTGTGAACAGGGGCTTCCGCAATCTCTTTTGCAGGGCTTTGACCAGCTTCCATTTTGTCTGAAGTAACGGTTGCATCAGCCAGCCTGTCACTGTGCTACTAACTAAAAAAACCAAACAGCTGAAAGGCAATGCCAGCCGGTTACATTCTCCTTCATCTTCCAGATTGCTGAAACAAAATCTTAATTGAGTTTCTGATTTCAAAGCATATGTTCGTGATTGTCGGATCTAAACCCCCCATGAGTTTGTAGCGACTTTTTAAAGAACATTGCTCAGGGGCTGTGCAGCTCAGACTGAGGACAGGGGGAACATCTGTACACAAAGAGTTGTGGGAAAGTGGAAGAAGCCACCTAGCCAGGCTGTTGATTCTGATTCTTTTGCTTTTTTTCAAAAAAGGCTGGTTGAGATCCTTAGGTCAATTAGCTATTGGGAGCTCAATGGCTCCAATGGTCTTTTCCTGCTTCAAATCGTCTTATAATCACTCAGCAGATTCTTATACTTGGATCTGTTTAATTGCTTTCAGCATCCCTCTTCCCTATTCTCCTTAATTAGGGAGTTCAAAACCTATATTTACTAATAACATTTGTTTAAATACTGTTGGAGGTAATCCTGACCATTTTATTTAGATGAATTGGACACACAACATTTTGAATGCTGTGTTTCTTTCTGGGTATAGAAAGTTTTTTTTAGCAATTTCTGCAACTGAGTATTATATTCTGGCTCTTGTACAGTGTGTCTAACTTCCTCCTGCTTGGTAGGATGCGGTGAGAGAAATCTTAAATCTGCTGTCATTTCTGTCACATGTTGGTATACTGTGGATGAGAGTGGATGAGACTGAAAAAATGAAGAAAGTTGCATTTGTGCAGAATAAATTGCAGACAAATGCATTTTATGGCAGATATATGTTAGATGTCTGGCTGAAACGTCAAGTGTTTGCAATGTCCCGAATAGTATTTCTTGATTAGAACTGAGTATTGCAACATTTTTCCTGCCACAAACTTTCTATGAAAAAGAAAATATTGCAGAAAATAGGCTATACTCTTATTGTCAGTATGCATGATGAACATTGTATTGTTGTCAATTTATTGACAATGTGTTCGGTGTTTTTATTGTGTTGTGCTGTACAACTTATTGCATTGTGTTCACTTCTCAACTTTTTCACATAGTGCACTGAATTATATCCATAACTTTAAGTTCAGATACGGTTGTGGATGTTTCCTTTATCCTTATTAAGCTCTCTAAACTATTTCTTAACATCAGACAAGTACCACCTTTTCTCGCAAAGGGACTCAGTTTCTCATTCTCATAGATGGTGATATTAAGCTTCACAGTGTGATTCAAGACGGAGCTGGACTGCATATATTCTTCATCTGCTTCAGCTCCAGCCGAGAGAGGAGAAGCGTATCTCAGGCTGAGGTCTAACAGACCTTAACTCATTTCCATTTAATGTCCTCTCTGAGCACAGCCTGACCCCAACTCTTTCATTTCTGTCTGACTCAGAATCACACTGTGATTTTTAAACACCTTTCCATTAAAGTATTTGAGCTCATTAAAAAGGTTCAAGCTTTCATTTAAAAAAATGCTTTCATCTTATGTCCAGTTGCAGACAGAGTTCAGGCTTATGTAAGCTGTCACAGTCATTCATTTAACAACTCAGAATGTTCCTGATTTTGAAAGTGAACTTGAGAAATCAAAATGTAGTTTGGTTTGACAGTGAACATATAGTGATTCCACCTCCTTACATTTATACACATGTAAGAGATGATACATTCAAGGCAGGACACCAGCCTATCTAAGGAACACACAGACATAGATACACACACTGACACCAGGGCTAGTTTTCCCACAAAACCAATTAGCCCACTAGCATGTCTTTGGACTGTGGAAGGAAACCAGAGCACCTGGAGGAAATCCATGTGAACAGACAACCTCTACAGCTACACCACCCCAGGAATTGAACCCAGGACCCCAGAGATGTGCTGCAAAGCAGCCATGTTCACCACTACTGCACCATGCTGTCCAAATCAGTGCATCAGTATGGTGACAGGAGATCTGCAGCCTTCCACATGGGTCTTCAGTCCAAGGTCCTGACCGCTTGTTTATTAAAGGTCACTGTTAGGGCACTATAACACTAGAGGTGTTATTCTCAGAGTCCTGGATACATTTCACTCTGTTCTGGTTCAGTCTGATCTAACTACTGGTCCCTCTTTTTTCAGCTGGGGAAGTAATTTTAGTGGCTGTGCAGTGCAAATGACTGATATCACTCAGATCCCTCCAGTGGGTGTGGAACTTCAGTGGGTGTGACACTTTAGAGGGTAAGTTGTGGTTCCCCTCCTGTACTACATGTCCATAGAATTGAAATGCAATATAGAAATATAAATGATTAATCAGTTCCATTAGGCAGGCTGAACCTTACTGAATTATTTTAAGCCCAATTTGATTTTTTCTTATTTGAATGGTCCTTTTAATCACTGTTGATTTATTTGTATATACTGTAGCTGCAACACATTGTGTTGTAGGCTTGTAACTTGTGCAATGCTGTACCCTGGGCTGAGGAGTGCTATGTAAAAACCACCATGACTCAACATTTAACATACTCTACAATACAATGTGTCTGAGGTATCTTAAAGAACTAGAGCTCATTGTAAGATCCTGTGAAGAGAATATGAGATAAAAGTGATTTGATGTTTTGAAAAAACAATGTCAGTAAATCATTCCCAGTTATCTTGACTTGAACAGTTAGCTTGACATAATTGTTGTCTTAAGTGTGTGAAATTATTTTAAAACCAGTTCTAAAACAAGATTCTTCTCATGTTTTGAAGTTCTCAATTCAAGATTTGAACTTTATCTTTTTGAAATGATCTTTGTTAACTTTCATTTACATCATAATTTTTCATGTATCATTTCCCTTTACTTCACACTTTATCTATCATCTTGTTTTTAGACAGATTTATACTCAAGGAAGGAAGAACATACTGGTTACTAACAGAAACATGGACGACAGCCCTTTGCTGGAGGAAGTGGGAAGGTCTTGACAGTTTTTAACATTATTATTATAACCAGTTATAATTTTCTGAAATTCTGCAACTGTTTTTGCACATTTTCCTTTCTGAAAGACATTAAAGAAAAAAATATTAGATTCCTTTCTCAGTCTGTGAAAGTCTGTGACACAATGAAAACCAAAAGAACCGTGTGGTTTCATAGAGATCATCCTTCATCACAGATCTGTGGTCTGTTCATGCATGTTTTCTAGATTTAAGTAGAGACACTGAAACCAGGAGGCCCTGCTATGTCTGTCATGTCTTTTGCTAAATTAGATGCAATCCTAAAAATAAAAGTAAATATTCTACTGTTAATCTAGGTTCACTGCTTTTGTTTCTGTAGCATGAATGAAATATACTTGGACATGTAGATACCAGCGGGAGCTCAGAGCTCAGAGCTCAGTTCTAAACACTGCTTTTATTTAATAAAAACTGGTTCATTTAAGTCTCTCTCCTGACAGACTGAACTCTGAAGCATTAAAGACGTTTTGAGTCTTGAACAACAACATCCCTTCTTCTGAAATATAGAAGAGGACCTGCCATTACAGACCAGTGGGGAGACATGCGTCAGTGAACAAGTTATTTTGAGTTGAAAGCAAAGTGCTGGTGAAAAAGGAAAAAGGGGGGTAGTCTGGTGGCCCCAGAAAGAGTAGTAGGAGGAGAGATTGTTTTGAAATGGCAAAGTATAAGAAAGGAAACCAAGAAGAGTGTCTGCAGCTCAGACCCTGGTGTCTCCCTGCAGCTCAGACCTCAGTGTCTCCCTGCAGCTCAGATGCCAGTGTCTCCCTGCAGCTCAGACCTCTGTGTCTCCCTGTAGCTCAGACCCCTTGGTGTCTCCCTGCAGCTCAGACCCCGGTGTCTCCCTGTAGCTCAGACCCCGGTGTCTCCTTGCAGCTCAGGCCCCAGTGTCTCCCTGCAGCTCAGGCCCCAGTGTCTCCCTGTAGCACAGACCTCTGTGTCTCCCTGTAGCTCAGACCCCGGTGTCTTCCTGAAGCTCAGACCTCAGTGTCTCCCTGCAGCTCAGACCCCAGTGTCTCCCTGCAGCTCAGACCTGTGTCTCCCTTCAGCTCAGACTTTGGTCAAACCAGCTCAGACCATCGGAGAGCCTCCTTCATGAGGTCTGCCATGTGCTAACAAGACCATCTGAGATCTGGACTGTAAGATGTGTCCCAGCTGGAACTGCACTGTGTAATTGTGCTGCCAGGTTCCAGAATGATGCCCTTTGTCTCCAGGAGCTGCCTGCCTCCTCAGAACGGTGGCCAAGACATGCAGGAGACCTGAAGGTCAGACCTTCATCTGGTGCAGACGTAGCTCAGGCAACAACCAATTTGTCTGCTACAATGGCATCCAAACTTGTGAAGCAGCACAAGAATGTACTTGTTAAAAATCTGTCCTGACAATTGAGCTGACATGACATATAATCCATAAATTCACTTTACATGTTGCCTGATCATTTTCTTTCAGCAGTAAAGAAGCAGTGCCTTCGATGATAATTGAAATTTGTTTAAATTAGAGGCTACTTATTCCTGATTAGAAATTGTAAACATATGAAAAAAATGGTCTAGAACATCATCTGTTCTCATGTTTTACCTTCTTTACTTTACTTTGCACATTTCCCAAAGTCTGATTATGCAAAGACAACTATCACATTCAGTGGAAGACTTCAGCTTTGACTGTGTGGTATACTCAGGGCTCTTTTCTATACTTTTGTATTGTTTATGTACTATAAAAACATGAACATTCTCTCAGAGCAGAGTGTTCTCATCAATGCCTTCTATAAGATGTTAGTAGAAACTGTGTTGGTCCTTTATGCTTATAGGAAATCTACATTCAATTCTTAATAATTCTGGGGCTACGTGACAATCCGGGAGTCTTTTATATTCAGCAATTCTTTATACATACATTTAAAAATGCTAAAAAAAATTACAATTCAAAGCAATTCCTAAAATGAATGTTGCAGACAAAAAACTACTTACACAAAAATGAAGAGACAGCACTTTCACAAGACATGCAGTATGTAACTGAGAAATAAAAATAAATGGCCCATTTTCTACCAAATCCTGAATACTAATAGCAAATGACCTGCTAAGGAATTTAATAAAATACAGTCTGAAAGACACAGATTCTTACCGTATATGATTGAGTTTTCGACAAGCCCAGAACTCCTTAGCAAGAATCCTTTTTCCACATATAAACCCTTGCCGCTGAATTTAGCTTGATTACTCCACACCTTTAACAGAACAAGTGTGCTAATGTTTCCTGTGAGCCCAGTGTCTCAGTCTCTCTCTCACTCTCTTCCCCCTCTCTCTCTCCCTGTTGGACGGTGTGTGGGAGCCACACTTCACAAGACCCCTCTGGTTGATACCACAGAGCTCTGCTCTCTCTCTCTCTGCCTCACAAACATTATAATAGCATCACATGGTATTATTGCAGAACCTTTAGTTTAGGGGCCTTATACTATGATTTTAGTAAGGCAGTATGAAGTATAATATATTGCAAACTGTCGGGCAGATTTTAAAACTGGTTCTCCTAGTTATAGAATAATATCCTCCACATCTAAGGGTCTGTAAAGTGTTTATAGTTTTAATTCCACTCTATTGTTTGTGACTGTTTTGCTGTGGTTATAAAATGAGGATGAAAATTCACAATTTGTCATTTTTATCTACTTCCTTCTGCGTGCATAAGAAAAATGGTATTGGAGTATCCTACACATGCTACACTTCTGTATCCTCCAATATTGTGTTTAGAAGGAGAGCTAATTAATATCCATACCCAGAATTAATAGGTATAATAAATACCCTTCAGGGTTCTAGTGTTTTAAGAGCTAGCAGAAGTCACTATGAATTATGGGATTCAATATTATATATGCAAATATTAATGAGCACTGACTACATCACAATGACAGTTGTTCGTGGTTACTCATCTGCACTAAATTGCAATGCAGAATTAGACGTCTCTTTAGGCAGTTCTGCTTTCTAACATTTTGATGATATTTGTTCAAGTTAATTAACAGTCATATACGACCACAGATAGAATCAGATGAATTGTGATTAGAAGGCGCAGAGCTCAGTATTATTGACTAGGACAGAGGAACAAGTAAAGGTCTATTCCATGCTGAAAAGAGAAGAAAAGAGACACAACGTTTCACCCGACGAAGGCTCCACAGACGAAATGTTGTGTTTCTTTTCTTCTCTTTTCAGCATGGAATAAACCTTTACTTGTTCCTTTGCAGCCTCCACAGGCTGACGCAGAATAGGACAGGTCTGAATGGACAATGTATTGATGCCAGCATTCCAAATGCTCTTTTCTATGCGTTGGAAGTTATTTTATATTAAAATTGTCCTTTGATTTCTTGTAAACTCCAACATCAAATCTTAAAAATGTGAGGATTATCAAATATCATTCAAATACCCCCAAACATGGGGCTTTCCCTCACTCAGCTGTCTTGCCTTTATCCCTGTGAACCCTGCAGGCTCAGACTCCTGCAATACATAAATACCTTTTTATGGAGCCTTTTTAATTTTTGGAAATTAATGTTGACTTGATTTAACTCTCCTGCAGTGCTTCTCCTATGCTCCCTTTTGTAATTTTGATCTCTGCAAAATGCTTTAAAATAAAAGGTGAAAAGGCAGATGGAATAACAATATCCTGTCCATGCTGAATTCTCATTATATCAGAGTTTTTCAGCATCACTGTTAATGTTAGGTCGGAAGAGGACATGGAATAAGATGAACATTGGGGTTTCCTATCAAGATTTGTGTGTTAAACTTCATTTTGGTGGTAGTTGTAAAAAAATCCAGAATTTTCTGGTCCTGGAAATGACCCAAAACATGTTATTTCTACTGAATTATTCTAATTTTTTCTTAGGAGGAAGTGTTCTGGAGACCAGGACTTAGCTTTATGGTTGATGCACAGGCACATACTCATTAAGGAAATGTGTACTAACAAGGTTTAATTTGCAGACTTCTAAGGCCTTTGTCCAGTTAATTCTGAACTGTGTGTCATAATGCCACAAGTGTCGCAACACTGCTGTGGTTTTGATGTGGAATAACACAGGTTCAGTGACATGAGCAGGCCCAGGGATTGTCACTGCTGTGCTCTGCAGAGTGTCTGCAAAGTCCTTGTCTTACTTTTTTACTTCAGACTCTGTCATGAATTAACCATTTTTCTTTGCTCTTTATACCATTCCAGTCTGGAATTGCTAACCTTTAATTAGACTGTTAATCAGTCAGTTAATTAGGGGTTGCTACTTCCCCTATCCAGCACGGGCAGGGAGAAGAAAGCTTATAATAACAGCAGTAATTCCTTAGACTCATACAGCACTTTTCTGGACACGCTACTCAAAGCACCTTACAGGTCATTGGTACTCCCCTCCACCACCACCAATGAGTCACCCATCTAGAGTCAGGACCTCTGTTTTACATCTCATCTGAGGGACAATGCTATTTTTACAACGAAATGTCCCCATCACTATATTGGGGCATAAGGACACACACAGACCGCAGGATGAGCACCCCCCTGCTGGTCCCAATAACACCTCTTCCAGCAGCAACCTTAGTTTTTCCCATGAGGTCTCCCAACAAGGTACTGACCAGACTCACATCTGCGTATCTTCAGTGGGTTGTCAGTTGTGAGTTGCAGGGTGATGTCGCTGCTGGCTTTAAGAAGGCTTTAAGAAAGTTAATGCACTTTTCAGAGTTTACTGGCACTTTTCATGCTGCAAATTTGTGCTTGTCTGGCAGTGAGCCCACTTTGGGATGGGAGGTCAGCCTCTTGGAACCTGGGTTAAAGGAAATTGTCCCATGGCAGCCTGGGAGCCTGGAGGGTAAGTATAGCAGAATTGTCTGCTCTCTTGAAAGTGGCTCTCTAGTAATTCAGTGAAAAACACAGCATAAGCACTCTAAGTAACCTTTTTAAAGATGCCAGAAAAAGCTTGTGTTCACATTTGTTTTCTGAAAGATGGGATGTTTTTAGAGTTATAAATAACTGCTTTTATGTAGTCTAAGCCATCCCAAGGCAAGCCAAGGCACTTTCCTCTTACTGTAGAGCAGAGACCCACTCCATCCTCCAGTGAAGTGCAGCCCCAGCTGAGTAACGTGTGGCAGTCGTTATACTGCAGCAGCCCAGGACAGTTAGGGAGGCCAGACTGAAGGAGTGGAATGTCCTTCCACTCCTTCCAGGATTGACACCCACTACTGCTATTATGAACAGTGACACAGCTCTTTAACATCTCACCCAAAGAACAGGGTATAGAACAGTGGAGCAGAATCCAATGGAACAGTGTTCCTAGTAACTCTACTGGAACATTGGACCAAAAATCCTGATTCAGAAGGAAGGGCACCACTTACTGGTCTACCAAAATCACTAAGAGCAGCAGCCAGGATTTCCTTGAAGATCTCTCATCCCTGTACTGATCCCTGTCCTCCAGCCTGGCGCAGATTCAGAAATTTAACAAGATTATGCCAAACTTGATAAAGCAGCTATCTGTATATAATTACATATACGATTTGTATATTTCACTTGAAGCTTGAAATTCTAATATACAATACAGCCAAAGTAATGACTAGCATGATTAAAACAATAATTCGAATTAATAATAATTATTATAAATTAATCTACACAGAAAGTGCACAGACTTCAATATTCGCCTGAAACATGCAATGAGTTCATTTATACTACTTTATTTAAGATTAAAACTACTGCCCTGGTCTGTGTGGTCAGTGAAGTAAAGCCAGTGGACAGTATGCATGACTGTAAGCCAATGCATTTGTATATTCATTGATCCTTCAAAACTGTTACCAAGAGCAGGTTATATCAATGCTTGGCCAGAATTTCCCAAGGGTTAGCGTCCAGTGCATCTGGGAACACGGTGGAGATGAGTAGTCATCACTCTCTCCCCAGGACTCCCTCAGTTCTTGGAGGAACAGTGACCCCTGTGACTTTCTAGACACCTGCTGGCTTGCAGTGACGCCTAGCAAGGGGAGTGCTGCTTCTGCGACTGGCACATGGCCACCCTGGGCCTGCTGAATGACTCTGAATGACAGGTGGGCAGGCCAGAAGAGCATGTCTGTGTGTCCTTGCTCTCTGTGTGCAGCTGCCAGCCAAGATTCCAAAACAGGTGGGTATACTATAATTTAAAAAATACAAAGCAATTATAACCAACAATACAGCATTTGGGCTGTAATAACTAAAGGAATCTTACATAAATGTTTGTACTTTGCTAGTTGACTAACCATTGTACACTGATGGGAAATTCATTGAGTCAGTTTGTAATAACAATTTGGCTGCAAGGAAGCCAAACATTCATGTCCTACTTAGGATTTTCTTCTATCCCCTACACATGGGCATCAATCTGAATAAGCCTGTTTTGGGGCATGAATACATTATTCCAAGAAAGCAGTCTGCCCAGGAGAAAAAAAAAAGTGCAAAATCTGGATCAAAATGTGGGTCATTATTTTTTCTTTTCCATTCTTCTACCTTGTTCTGCATTGAGGTCGCAAAGTATTTGCAATGCATATTTATTTCCAGAGACAAAATGCAAAGCCCTTCCTTTTGTCTTTTCCACTGTTGTGGAATGGCGACAGAATACAAATACAAAAATTTCTAAAAGGCAGCTTTCTATTCCCATTTTTCTTACTTCTTCTGAATATCAGTTCTTCTCTCACAACTAAAGGGTCTACAGAAAGGACACTTTTAATTAAACCAATGAAAATGTCCAATGTATATTGCAGAGGAGCAGAAAATGAGTTACCTCAAACCTGGGGTTCCACAGTCTAGCCAGTTTCAGCCAAAGCGCTACACGTCAGACCATCTGAGTTTAACTAATAGAATGACTCCCAGATTTATACAGACTTTTCCCTTCTTAGAGAGACAGGTGGAAAAGTTTTTTTAAGTAGTTTGTGCTCTAGGTTTGTGGAGGGAGCAGGACAGGAAGCAGTAGTGGCTCACTTGTTTGTAGTTGTTTACTTTGGTCCCAGCATGCAAAGCGGCACAGGGAACTACAGTAACACGCTCTTGACCTTTCAGTGCAGCCTTTGAGTGTCAAAATAACTTGGAGGACACTAAAGGAAAACCACAAAAAACAACAGAAGTAAGACAGTTAAAGCAATGGGGCACAAAACTCTCAGAGCTGAGGGCAACACAGGTGATGGCGGACTTGGGTTTCAATGAATCATTAATTGGGATGTAAATTAATCATTAAAAGCTCTCTCTTGAAAGAAAACGAATCAGATACTGGGGATTGAGTTATTTTTCCCTTTCTGAAATCTAGCCATGGCAAATCTGAGTGGCACTTTGAGCATGATTTCCCTGTGCTTGCCTGCATATTCAGTGTTTCTCCAAATGTTTCCAGCAGAGACTATGATAACTGGAGTAGTATGATGCAGTCCTTAAAACACCCTTCTAAGTAGTTCTTTCGTAGTAAAACACAGCATTATCACTATAGTGGTAAAGCAGAGTTAAATCATGGCAAGACCTCAGGACAGCACAGTGAAATCCTGGCAAACAGATGTAAACTGTCCTTCATGTGAGTAACTACATGTGAGCAAAGGCGCCTTATTGAAAGGCCCAGGTGTTGCCAGTGTGAGCTGAGCGCGGCTGGGACAGGGTGCTCTCGGGGTTACACTGACTCCCGCGAATCGCCGGGCGAGCCGGCCTGCAGGGTCGCTGTGACATCGGTGGCTCCTCTCTCCGGTCAGGCGCCGTGGAGCCTGGTCACCGGGGACACGGCCGTGCAGCTGGGAGTGCTGGATGAACATATCGCCACAATTCCTTACCTACAGCGGGAGAGCAAAGTCTGAGGAAATAACTCGAAATGGTAATAGAGTGCTATACACTAAAAACAATCCGACACAGGAACTGTATTAAATGCTGTCAGTCTTCCATGTAAAGAGGCAGAATGTGCTCTTTAAAACTGAGCGCGTGCTACGTGGATTATTTCCTTCGGTACTGCGATAACTTGTCAATAAACTATTGAGTTAAACAATTCCTGCGTTCTGCAATGGACTGGCATCCTGTCCCCCACGAGCCTGAATTGGATAAAAAGATAGAACATGGAAGGAATTCCTGTGTTACCTTAGTTTGTCTTTTTTGCCCTTTTCATCTACTGATCGTTGAGGAGAAGGCTCAGGTCACAGGTGACAAGACACATGACCTCAGAGTGAACGTATGATATTATAGATTTTACCCCGTCTTCTGTGCCTTTACTGACTGAGTCACATGCCAGCCTGATTATCTCAGTTCTTGATTCCTTAAAATACACATAACATGTATTGTATGTCACCTGCTCTCCTGAATCCAGGCTCCCAAAGTGAGTTCACATTAATCTTCCTAAGATGTGCTGCAGGAGACCTTCAAAGGAGCAATTTTTATCTTACTTAATTGTACAGCAGACTTAACTGAAGAATTTAAGAAAAACAAAAATTGAACCAGAGACCCAAGCCTGAACAGAGCCCTCAATGAGACTCTTATTTTGAAGAATATATTGTAGCATATTGGAAGGGATCAGATTTTGTCTGGAGTCATAAAAAAGCCAAGAAACGATATTATTCCATTAAATGTCATACCATGACTTTGGATCCACTGACTGAGTGCAAGGTCAAAACTAAGTTTGGTGCGTTGCTCTCAGGGGGAATTCTGATAATTAAAGCTCAGGCATGCTGAGTAAATGGGGTGTTGGAACGTGTGTGAATTATGAAAAGGGCTGTTATTTCCCAATATTCCGGAGAAGCCTCTCGTGCCCAGACTTGGGAGAGCTCCTGAAAGTGCGAAGAGTGCTGTGGCCTCTCTGTCCCATCGGGAAAGACTCATGGGAATTATTCTCACGTTTGGCCTCTCCTGCCAAAAGAAATTTCATTTCAGCAGGAGCTGAAGGCTGAGGCTGGGATACCCTTGGGTTACAGCTTTTCACTTGGACAACCGGGACTTGTTGTGTTCGAGGACTAATGGTTTTGCGAATCACACGCTTCAAGGAGCTACAGTGTTGACCGCTGAGAAGATAGAATTGAACAACCCTGAAATATGACTGTAAAAATGGGGACTTGCGTTAGAATCCTGAAAAGAGAAATGATGGAGAGGCTGTATACAGGGGGGGTCCACACATTTTCATTTTATTTTCCAGTGATTTGAACAGCACGGAAATAAAACACCTTAAAATGTCCAATGCAAATGAAAGAAAAGGCTTCAGCTTTTGAACCAGGGCATGACACGGCAAGTTACATGCTCTGCTTCTTCTTTGCTTCTCTCTTCATGCTGATTAGAATGTACAGCACATCAGTATTTCCTGATCAGTTCCTGACTTAAATTTATCAAGAGATTCATTGAACCAAAAAGAACCATCTAGCAGTTGCATACTTGATTACAATATCAATTTTTGCATGCCTCCTACAGTAGATGACGTTGTGCATAATTTACAGAACACACATTTTTCCGTTCCATAACCACAGACTTTCATAATGGTGACTGTCTTTATCATGCTGTTTGCACTTCAGTTTTTTGGTGTTGTGCATAGTATTGTAACGCAACAGGGGCTCAGGCAGGCGCCCTTGCCACATTAGGTCAGCCCCCCACCATCAGGGGCTCAAACCCGGGACTCCTGCGTCACTCTGCAGGGACCCAGCCCAGTGAGCCAAAGAGAGATCGCTCTACAGCCCAGTAGCTGTAGTCCCGCTATCACAGGGAAGGGCGGTGATGTCACCTGCTCTGGTACGCCGGCTCTTACACAGTGCCTGTCGGCCGTAAGCGTTACAGTATTATGCACCACGTATATTCCAGTTTTTCAGCAGTTATAAAACCAAACAATCATTGTGCGTGTTTTCAAAAGGCCCATTTCAGACAACCTTCTGGTACAAGCCCTGTGCCAGCCCTAGGTTCTGCTTATGACCTACAGGTCAATGTTACCTGGGAGAAACAATGGGAGGCTGAGAAGAGTCAGTACAGCTTAGAAAACCACAGTCACAGTACTATAGGGATGTAGCCCAGGTTCAAGACTACAAGGCCTCAACAGGCAGTGGTGCAAAACCCTGGTTGAAGAACTGGGGGAGAAGAAACGTTTGACTACAAGTGGAACGACAAGGACAAGGTGGAAGTATGCGACACTCAAATCACGTGACTTTTAAACCGTGCTAAAACGAGGGTTGTTGTGGACTTAAGAGAGATGGAACCACTTTGAAAAAAATTATGTTTGGCAAGCAAGTCGCAGTGTGTGAAATGGCCGATACATTTCTACTACAGCTGTTTTCTACAGCCGACAGTTCTAGCTGCCTGCAACAGTTCTTTTCTGTCTCTCACATCCAGTCAGAATGTTTTTTTTAACCTTTTTAAAGTCTACGGTCCGCTCCCTTGGGGTTGGCTGGTGTTTTAGAGAAGGGGGGCGCGGTCGTCTGCAGCTGCTGCACAAACGGCCATCGTCAAAGCAACAGCGCCGGACGCCTGCACTGCCTGGGATGCGAACGACAAGAAGAGCGATCACAGCCTGGTTGCTAAAAAGTGCCGCAGCGACACGTACAAAACGGCACCATTTGTTTCGAAATCCAGACGCGTGTTCTTTAAAGTCGAGGCTAGACTGATTGCTGTATGCCTGTGCTTGAGGATTGATAAAAAAGGAGATAAATTGCCACCTTTGTCCAAGACGTCAGAGAAAAAATGTTCACAGCTTTCTGCTTGAGATGTAAATTCGACTTCTGTGCCAAGTACAGTAATTAGAAAAGTTTACAGGCGTGATTGCAGCAAGAGACCATGTTGGAGGAGGAAGACAAAGTAACGACTCCAATTTTGTTTGGGACAATTATGAAACTTAGGGTAGGATTTCTTCTGGGGCAGGAAAGGTGGAGCAGAGCCTGGAAAGTGTGTTGCAGTCGTTTGTAATATTGGAAGAAAAGCAATATTACAATATTACAATATTACCGTCGCGAAGAAAATAAAACCTGGAGCGTCGGTGGTCCGTGTCCATATTTCATGAGACGAAAACAGGAAGAGAGATACGATCCAGCCACACCGAGGCTGCACCACAGGAACATACCCCAGCTGAAGCTGCCCACAGTCTGTCACTGAAGATAAACTATGCCATTACCTATGGCGTTATGAATAATTACAATGTCCTGATGATTCAGAACAGTATAATTAGAAAGGAAGATAAATTACTGGTTAAAAAGCAAACTACAAATCTGAAGTCCAAAGAAAAATCATTGCCACACTCAGGCATATATTGTATAATACAAGACACGTTTCAACTTCCTTGCAATTATTATTATTATTGTTATTATTATTACAGCTTTAGGTCACTAGGAAGTGTCTCTAAGAGCTTAGATACACCTGCTAGAGTAAACACTTTTAGCTTCAAAGCAGAGGGGATGTTTGCTGAGATGTGAAGGGGTCTCCTAATCAAAAACTGAAAGTCCCCTG
Organism: Lepisosteus oculatus; assembly: GCF_040954835.1. Lineage (NCBI taxonomy): Eukaryota > Metazoa > Chordata > Actinopteri > Semionotiformes > Lepisosteidae > Lepisosteus > Lepisosteus oculatus. The sequence goes on along the minus strand of NC_090706.1, from coordinate 11,835,199 downwards.
ATCAAATTGAAAAGTTCATACTTAAGTAGTTAAGTCTGTGGGTTAATGATTGGCAATGAGCAGTAAAGAAACGCAACATATAAGATCACATTAAGACCACAGAATGAACAATAAGAAAGGTGGATGAGGAGGAGAAAAATAGTGAGAAGAGAGGAGTTGGGACTTGAAGCTTGCGCCAGGCGAGAGGCCCTACTTCATGATCATCCAAACAAAACCTGACTGGAGCGAAGTATTCGAGCCTTGCTAGAGAGAGTTTGCTATTCCTGTGTTTTTAGGGAACTTGGGTTTCCTGGGTAACAGATTCCTCAGAGACATTTTTAGAATAGGGATATAGGCTCCCATTTATTTTGTGGCATCCGGGGTGCAGAGAGTGCAGAGAGAGAGATTTAACTGCAGTATTGCATTTATTTAGAAAGGCAGCTTATCTCTTATTTGGACATTCAATACTGTCCAAGAGTTCAATAAGAGTTCAATACTTTTTTTCTGGGTTTTTGGAGTGATTAGGATGTTAGGCCTCTGATATGCCTTGTTTGTACATTCTGTAAGTTGAGTAAACTTGTGTGTTGTATGTTACGTTGTGTGTAGTGTAGTGTCATCATTAATAAAGACTTATTTACCTAAGTGTGCCTGGAATATTACTCTTTTCTCCAAACATGTGCCAGAGAATAAAGAATTCACATGCCTCTTATTCTACCAATAGCTTGGGTATATTCTGTTAAAATAACATACGAGTTGGGGGTTATGATTGATTATTTTATTTGTTGACTTAACCGCTCGGTCAATTCCTGATTTTCACCATTTTCGTAACACCCCATTTGTAACATCATCATCATCATTATTAGTAGCAGTAGTAGCAGCAGAAGAAGAAGGAAGAGAAAATATTGTTTTTTTAGCCATGCACTGATGCACAGTACTTCAAATACTCAGACTTAAAGATACGCAAACACTGTGTTATGCAATTTGTGACTTGCAGACAATAAAATTCATCTTTTAAATATTTGCCCCATATAATACAGGAAAATATAAAAAATGTTTATTTTAATATTTGCCAAATACATTTCCGTATGTTATCAAGACATTTTATTACATCCTCCAAGTCTTTGAGAAGACAATGTGCTTCTTTAGAATCAGAAATCAAATACAATCATGAGGACTAGGAAACTATGGGAAAGTTCCTTTAAAACTGAGAATAGGAGGCATTGCTTTACACAAAGGGTTGAGGGAGTCTGGAACGAGCTTCTCAACTATGTTGTACCTGGATTCTTTCAAACAATGGCTGAATCACATTGTCAGATGATTTTGCAACTAGAAACTAAACAGGCTAGATGGATCAAAAGACCTTCTTTCATTAGTCATGTTTTTTCTCGTGTAGATAAATCTTATTTTTCAGAATACTGCTTCATGTTTCTCTACAATGTGATCTGATCTGACAGTCCCCTGGTACTGCTAAGTATTTCCTTTAAGGCACCAGATTAGCAGAGGAGATAGCTGTTGAAGTGATAAGGCCATACGTCTACGGTCTATTGCAGTTAAAATTGTCACTATTTTTCTGTAATCTTAGGACAGCAGGGGTGGTGATGGGCAATTTAAAAATGAGCATGGCTTCCTGTTGATACAGCTCCTGTCTGTTATGCTCTTCAGATGGATAATCAACTTATTGTGGCCAAATCAAACACAACATCTCTGAGATGATCAAATGTACTGTAGGCTTTTAAAACATTTACAAGTTGCACAGAACATGTGAAATAAATAATGTTGTACGTGTCAAAATAAAAGCCACAGTTGTAACTTCCTCAACACCTGTGTGTGAAAGCTGGAAGATTTAAGTCTAAACACATTTCATGTCTGGATTGCTTTAAAATAGTTTGCTTTCTAGATTTACTTGGAACTTACATTTGTTTTTCTTTTTCCATACCCTTCCAATTGGGAATTAGCAGCTGCTCAGCACATTTGAGCACAGTGGGCGGGACACCTCCACTTGTCAGGGCAATCTGCCATTTGTCACCCAGATAATCCCATGATGCCTCACAGAAGGCTCAGTCTTGTTCAGAGGAGCGATGTGGCTCACACTTACCACGCAGCAATCCCACCGATGAACGGGAAATCCCTGCTGTTGTTCAGCAAGATGAGGGTTTCCTGGCCAAGCCCAGCCCACACAGTCCCCAGCCAGTTGTGGTCATGGTCAGAGTTTCACTGGGTGACTGTCTGTAGTGTCTCAGGAGCACCTAGATCATGAAACATTGATCGTGAGCTACTGAGATCTTCAGTAGAAATAATATGCCAGGAATTGCCATTCTAGCTACGTCACAGACTGTCAGCATAGTAACAGACACCCATCGTCATACTGGAAAAGGGTTGATAAAAAACCTCATTAACAGAGCAGTGAAATAGGGCAGCATCAAACGAATGTAGTCAAATGTACCTCGGAACAGAAGTGACAACAATCCCTTGAACAATGGGAAAGCACTCATCTCACTTCTCTTTAACTGAGATAACAGTCACTCTTCTGCTGTATCCAGTCCATCTGTATCCAGTCAATGTGTTCAAAGGTAGCGTCTCGTTAGTAAAGTAATAAGTGCCCCCACCTGTCATATAAGAGACTGGAGTTTGAAACTCTGATGTGTAGATGTTTTGCTGTTCATTTAGACTTTTGAGCACAATTTTGGACTCCAAAAGGAGAAGGCTCTGGGACCAGTTCAGAGAAGAGCTTCTTTAGATCCAGCAGTGAAACCTGAATCAGGAGAACAGGACTCAACCAGAGTCATTGTGGGCCTTAGCTACTTGTTTCCTAGGCCCTGTGATGGAGCCATTTTTATGGGTATATTGATTTTTATGGGTAGAAGGGTAATCCATATGAACTATTTTTTAATAGTATATCCTTGCTATACTGTATATACTGTATATTCAAGAAGAGATCTTTGTTACAGTTTATATCATGCAAAGAAAAAAATATGGTCAAAAGTTTTTTTTAATAGGCCCTATAGTTTCTGTAAGCCTGTTGTGCTTATTGCATAATATGGCCCTGCACAGGAACACGAGCACAGGGGGCACTTTACACAAAGGTTTGAGGGAGTATGGAACAAGCTACCATAATGTTGTTGTCGTGATACTCTGTCTATAATTGATCCTTTGGCTCAATTAGTTACTACCAGATAAACAGGACAGGTGGTTTGAATGGCCTTGCATTTGTAACCTTTCAAATCTTAGTTTCAAAGAAGCAATGTGGCACCAGATTTTGAGAGGAAATCAATTTCTGGAAAAAAAGAGGATCTCAACTTCTACATCTGCACTAGGGTCCTTCCTGTTAATACATTATCTGAAGGACAAAAACCTTTCTCATCTTCTCCCTGAACCCTTTACCTGAACAGACAGACACTGCAGAACAATTGTTTTAAGTGTGTATGAGGGTGGAGAGAAGTTTTAAGAATGTCTTCCTCTTCGCTTTATCTTGAACAGTAAGAAGGGTCTGGGTTAGAACAAGAGTTTTTGCTGCCCCAGATTCTAAATTAAGTGCATCTTCTGGGAGCCTGGAAGTGCTTTAGATGTGGAGAAAGTAGGTTATGTCATGATGCTCACTTGTGTACTTTACAAATATTAAATAGAGCTGCATTCTGAAAGTTTACAGCAACAGATGTGCCCTATGGTTTCAGCATATTTCTGTATATTCATTTCCTTTTTTTGCACTTGACTTAGAACTTGCTGCAGCTGTGCACATTTCAAAATGCTTTCACTGGACATGCACAGTTCTTGACTAGACTTCCCTCTTTTTAGCTAACGTATACCACAGTACCATGAGACCAGTAAAACCAATACATGGCAGATTAGGGTTGTTGTGTAGGGCAAGTCTGGGTAGTGTCCATCAGTGAAGCTCAATCAAAGTAAATTCTTGGTGAGTGTTAGCTAACAGACTGGTTGTTGGTTCTGAGTTACCAGCTACCACACATCTTCCTCTACCATTTATAGTATTGCTACAATACCTTGTTTTGGTAGTTAAATGTTAAAAAAACTTGTGGTGGCATGCTAAATGCTGAGTAAGTGTTAAGGCACCAATTTCATCTCAACAGGGGTTGTGAGATTAAGTTGTATTCGGGAACAAGTGTTTCAAGATAATATTTCTAAAAATTTAGGAAAAGGTACCATAGCAAGCCAGCTAAAGAGAGGGATGTAATTGCAGCAGATATTCTACTAGAGGCTGCCACACAAGCTTCTATTTTTTGTAAATAGCCATATTGGAGATGAATCATCCATCCCTTTTCTAACCACTTCTGCCAATTCTGGGTGACTGGGGAGCGTGAGCCTATTCCAGCAAGCAACGAGTGCAAAGCACAGCACACTCTGTACTGGATGCCAGTCCATCACAGGACACACACTCACACCAGGGCCAACTGTCCCAGAAGCCAGTAAACCTACCAACATGTCTTTGGACTCTGGGAGGAAACCAGACCACCCAAGTGAAAACCCACACAAACACAGGGAGAGCATACAAGCTTCACACAGATAGCATCCCAGAAATTAAACCCAGGGGCATTATATGAATCTATCAACTATGAACTATCAACTGGTAAAATTTAGGAAATCACATTCACATATAGGTAGGCCAACTTCACGGAGCTATATAAGAGTGATTGCGTTTTTTGGTATTTAAAAGGTGTGCATGGTGGCAGTGTTAATTATTTTTTTAGTGTCTGAAAAGGCAGGCCACACATGTCTGTGTAGTTACTTCCAGACGCCAGCTGCCCAACTAAACATTCCTCTCCTCCCCCCCTCTGTATTTTTTGTTTTCTCCCTTCATCTCTTTGTAGTTTGTATGTCAGAAGGATATTATCTGTTCTATAAAAAACCCAGGGTTCATCCACTGCTACAAAATGTAAAAAGAATCAGTCCGTTTGGAAGACAGCTGAAGGAAATGAAGTGAAGACAACAAAAGACAAAAGGTGTGTTTTGCACTGTAATCTCTGAGGTTTTTTCATCCACCTCACCCCTCTGGAAAATGATGAGGAACAACAAACACTATGAATTATGGAAAAAGAAATCGCTTCCTTTGAGCATATTTGATTTCCAGTGTGATTCTGCCAAGATGATAGTAAAATGTCAGAGCCTATTATGTTAAAACAATCTGTGTTCATGTTAAAATGTCAACCACACACATTTCTGTTTCTCAAATTAAATTTAACATCAATATTTAGTGGAAGAGGCTGCATGTTGGGTAAGAGAATGTTTTGCATATAAACTGTTGAATAGCTAAATAGTTGTAGTCAGCCTCGTTCATTACCATTTAACTTCAGAATAAAACAGAATAAAGGTAACATTGGTTGCATTTTAGTGCTCTAGGGCTTTTATGCACTAAATCAATCAGCTTGTCATTAGGGACTATATTGTAGGCTACAGGATGTATCACAGGCTGATAAATTGTCGTTGTAGGTAGAGAGGCTGACTGCATTTAAGCAGATGTGGAGGAAAGGCTGCACTGTTTTGGTCTCCAAAGTGAAGGGTTGATTTCTTTTGAATCACATATCCTTCATTTTAGTTTGAAAAATGCTACAAAACATCTGCCTTAGAATCGGTCCCTGATCCTGTGGTCTTAGCAGCCTGTTCCTGCAATTACTTCACTGCCAGAAGCTGACCTCACTTCACTTGTGGCTGTTTTCCCATCAGAAGCCTGCGCTGGACCTGACCTTCAGTAGGTGAATTCCTCGGCCCGGTCCAGGGCACACCTGTTGAAATGCGACTGACACCACATGCCTGCCTGGTCTGGTCTCTGGAGAAGACCCCCCTTAACAGCACGGGTCTTGAATCAGCCCAGCTCCACCCAGAAGACTGCCCTGATGATGAACTCCTCCCAGAAGACCGCCCTGATGACGAACGCCCTGTCTCCAGCCTCTGCACAGGGCGGCTGTGGTTTAACCTCATTGCCAGGCTGTTATTTGACCAACCTTTGCTGTGACAAAAGCAGATACTCTGGACTGCCACGATCCGGCCACGGGGCACCGCAGGGCTGGGCCTGTGATAAATCCACAGGCTCTGGCTCCAGGAGCAGGCCTGGAAGACTACACCTTCAAGGACTGCTCTGATGGCACATGCTCGGCCTGGTCTCCGGGCTTGGGCTGAATTAAGAGCCTTAATGTGCCTTGAATGAGCCGTGTGCTGCTCGTGGTGTCCATCCAGGTGCATGAAGCTGGCCTGTCTCCAGGTGCAAACCTCTCAACCTGCTCGGCTGTACATCCACTGTACCGACTAGGCTGGTTACTGCTAGCTGACAGTCTGCCTGTATTGTGCCTCCTATTGGATCCTTATCAGGCTGCGCTGTGGCACTCACTTCCTTATCAACTCTCTCTCAGCTGTCTCCGAGGTACATCGGAAACTCACCCACCCCTGGCACTTGGATTCCAACCACAACGCCCCAGCATCTGTGTCATGGGCCTCGTACACTAATAATGTGTGTCGCCATCACTCTTGATGAGTCAGCTTTCCAGTTAGATCACAGACAGATTGTGTTTCTTGTATGTTTGCCCTTCCAGGTGGTGCAGAAGCACTGTGGCTAAGGATCTGTGCCTGTGGCTGGAAGGTTGCTGGTTCAAATCCCCTGGCCGGCAGAAGAATCCTACTCCATTAGGCCCCTGAGGAAGGTCCTTAAGCCCAGCTACTCCAAAGGTGCTGCATAAATGGCTGACCCTGCACTCTGACCCCAAGCTTCTCTCTCCCTGTCTGTGTGCCTCATGGAGAGCAAGCTGGGGTATGTGAAAAGACAAATTCCTAATGCTAGAAATCATAGATGGCTAATAAAGTGAACTTATCTAATTCTGGTGTGTAACTACCTGGTGATTCTTTGATTCTATTCCTTGTGTTTATTTTTAATATTCCTATACACTATTAGGTGGCATTCTGTATTGTACTGCAAGAGGCCCCTCTGCATCCATTTCTCAGGGCTGCCGCTGTGATGATTTGGGGAGCACGCCCCAGTGAATATGGGATTTGCCAGTTTGTCGCTCTCTCCGCACGTGTAGCTGATTCTCCAGTGCGATTCCAAGCAAAAGTGGATTCTGTGGCAGATTTCTCAGCTGCGGGAGTCTCCCAGGACAATCCCATGCCCCTGAAGCTGCAGATCAAACGTGGTGGAGGTTGAAACGGCCAGGCAGTGCGGCAACCGGGAGGTGAGTTACAGCGCCCCCGAGAGGCTGCCGTCGTTGCAGCCGGCTGAAGCAGCTGATTGGCTACCTAAAAGCCTCCAGTTCTCCGGGACGGCAGAGGGTGTGGCAAGCGAGGGATGTGGCCGACTTTTAGCATCCCAGCGAGACAGGTGAAGTAGCAGCAAACCCCAGCTGCCCGCTGTTTTTTTTATTAAGGAACTAAACTTTATTTCCACAACGTATGCAATTCTTACAAAGACTACCACTTTAACATAAAATCTCTACAATTAAAAGGACTTTAAAAAGTGATTGTCCCGTGTCAATCAAGCCATTTGACAAGTGGTCGTTAAGGCTCCATCCTCGTACGGTCTCTCTAAGTCCTCCAGGTGCGACCGCACTGCAAAGGACGGGTTTTACTGTTGGCTCTTCACCGGCTACGAGGCGCTACATTCTGCCCCTGAGTTTCGCAAGGATCTTGTCCTCCTGCTCCCTCGAACTACCGGCGGGAAAGGTAAAGTGTCGGTGATGGAAGAGCCCCTTTGGGGGCGCTCCCAGATTAGAAGGGAAATTATTTAATAGATTAATTAAGCGCCTCGTTACTGAAGGGCCGAGAGGCGATCCGGCTGTGTCGTCAGCCACAGAAAACTGCGAACACTCGTGGGAATGCTCTCGGTCTCTCGGGTACATTATCAACTTTGGTACCAGTTATTCTGCAATCTTATATAATGAAATAGGGATAGCCGTGAAGGAAGAAGTGGTTATCATTGGGGATTTTACTTAGACACAAACTGAAATTGAAACTGAGACGGTAGGTGTGACTAGTGACTGCTTTCTTACTCCGTGTCAGACCACCTACTAGAGAGGGAAACAGGTCTTCACATTGGGATATTTTGTATTATTCAGGAACACAGTGTCTATGCCATGTACATATGAAAAGCACATCGTTCACTTTATAAAAAAAAACGTGCGCCCTCTGCTGGAACACATTAGAACTACGACCTTCTAAGAAATGTTCGTCATTACAAACTGTGATCATAATGTTCTGGTTTACAGTGTATTACAAAACATATTTTTCTGTACAGGCAGGTGCAGGGTTTTAAAATGACCCGAGTTTATACCTTCTCGGTTTTGTGCTTTTGTGTTCTGTGTCAATGTCAGAACTTTAGACTTTCAAAACAAAGGTCTGTATTTTCCAGAAAGCAGGCTTTGAAGAAATGAATCGAAGCTGAAGAGACAAAGAACAGGGTAAGATGTATAATCAGCAAAAGTTTTAAAAAGAATCTGCTTGATGAGCAGAATTATCCCAAGAGTCAATATATCATAGACTAGAAAACAGTGGCCCAAATTAATTAGTAAAGACATGAATATAGAATGATAAAGAACAGGGTCCAATTAAAGAAATGAAGAAATGCTGCATATTGAGTTACAAAAAGTGGTAGGAGAAGAATATTAGAAATACCAAGTGAGTCATAGAAAGGGGAATTAAAAGACTAAAAAATTTTTTTTCCCCAATATTGAAGCCACAAAAGAACAGTTAATGCTGACGTTAAGTGTCTCAGAGATAAAAATGGGAAACCATTACGCAAAGGAAGGGAAATGGATACGAACTGGATTCTATATGTCAGATGTTCACCAAGTAAGAGAGAGTCTCGGCAGACTGAAGTGTTACTGGTATTAGAAACAAGTCAGTAATAAGCCCCCAGAGCCTGTTTATATCCTATCTGAGGTATTTAACAAAACAGGAGTTTAATTCATAGGCCACTAACAAACCTCTTCCAGCAGCCTTAAGACTTGGATGGAGTGGAGCATGGCTAATGTAGTGCTCATGGTTTACAGTGATGAACCTGAATCAGGTAATTATAGATCATTAACTCTGAATTATATGACATGTAAGGTTATAGATACAATAAATGAGAAGATTGTCTGTGTGGCCATGGGATTCTGTAGGATAAATGAAGAAAAGGTATTGCGTTAAATGCATTAAAAAATGAATGTGTTCTTTGCTCAAGCAAGATAGGCATTAGACAGCTGCTGAGATGGCAACATAAAAGAAAACAGAATGTTATACATAGCTCAAAGTGTAGAATTATAATCAAGGGATATCATTTTGAAATTGTATATTGCACTAACAAGAATACTTTTCAAATATTGAATATAGAACAGAAGAAAAGTTACAAATGAGAGGTGACCATTTGGCCCATTTAGCTTGATTGATTTCCAGTAGTTAGATCTTATCCAGCCTTTTTTTGAAAACAAGAAAAGGTGTGAGAGACACAAGGAACTGGCTGTCCAGCCATATATTCAAAGCCAGTGCCCTGGCATCTTTCAAGAAAAAGCTGGAACAGATCCTCAGATTGATTTGCTATTAGTTGGCAAACAAGCTCAATGGTCTCAATGGCAGTCAGTACAGCACCTAATAATATTTCTAACTTGTTATCTGATATTCAAATGAATATGAAAAGTGAAGTGTCATTGTTGTACAGGGCCATCTGCTGGAGTGTCAGGGTAGAGCAATTAGTATGGTACAGTAGCTAAACAGCAGCAGTCCATTACTATGTCATCTCCTGTCTCTCAATACTACTACTAATATACAGTATGTGATCTCCTGTCACAGCCTGAGGAACAAACAGTGGGCCTGCCTCACAGTGATGTTTTATGAGATTTATATAAATGTTCAATAATATGGGTTTTTTTTACTGTAAATGTTATGTTAAAATTGATTATTTTTTAACACTATTTCATCGGTCATGTCTGTTAAGCTCTTTAAATTGAATCGTTAAAGGCTGATTATTCAGAGCCTTGAAAATGGCACAACACCAAGCACAAAACTGGGCACCCCGACCTGCCTGTTACCCACAGATGACAGATCTTCTGTTTGTTTATCAGAAGTCCATTGTTTCTGATGAGTAATCATCACATATCCATGAATTTCAGAGACTGGGCCTGTGAGAAAAGATGCTGACATGGATGTACGGAACTAGGAATTTGTCTTGTGTTGGCAGCTAAACTAATTTCAGGTATAATCATCTTCATAATAACTGCTGCAATTCAAAGGTTGATGTAAGAGAGTGTTTGAATCACTCCTCTTGAGTTTCCTGACTTAATCAAAGTTAGGAATGCATGCTATAGAAGTACAGTAAGAACAGCAGCCCATTCAACTCCTCTTGAGTTTCCTGACTTAATCTGATTAAAGGGCCTGAAAACATATTGCAGTCTAATGGAAACAATGATTAAATCTAAACTAATCGAATAACTGCTATGGAACCTGAAATTAAAAAAATAATTAGCTCTTTAGCTGATTAAAAAAACCAAAATACAATCTAGATGACACTTGCCTTACATATAAAATTGCAGCTGTGGACTTAGCTTCAAAAGTGTAACTTTGAGCTGTAATGAGATTAAAAGCAATGAGTCGCACGCTGAGAATCAATCTTTTTAATTTATAAGCTGCAGGCCTTAATTGTTTACTTTTAGATAATGAGATAGTGTGTTCTTGTATATGGAAGGCTTTTTTTTAATGAAAGCGCTAATGAATTCAAATGAATGGGAACTGTTTTGGTTATTTTAATGTTGCTGAAGGTAAATTATAATCGATGATTATATTACAGATGATAGAGGCCTTAAAATCATTTATTTTAATTGACTGAGAGAACACATTGTGGTAACAGAATCACTGAGACATGAGAATCCAGAGTCACAAGCAAAATACATTAGAAAGCAATAACTTTGGTTGATAAGCAATGACATTACTTCAGCACTCACAAAAAGGCAATCTAATATTGCCAGGGGCTGAGGGAGGACATTTCAGAAATGCCACACACTGGTGGCACAGAATCAGGTTTTGCAAGATGATGATTCAATTCCTAATTGCAAATGATCAGCTGGATGACTTTCAGCAACGCCGTTTTGCAGCAATTGCGAAGCTCAATGCTAATTCACTTTGTTCAAGGTAACCTGGAGTTCTCGGTCCCTCTTGCTCAAATGCTCCACTGCAGAGTTTAAGAGAAGAAGGTCACTTTATTGGCCATATACAACTTCTTGTATTAGGAATTGGTCTTTTTACAAACCCCGACTTGCTCTCATTGAGACACACAGACAGGGAGAGAAGCTTGGGGTCAGAGCGCAGGTCAGCCATTTATACAGCGCCCCTGGAGCAGTTGGGGTTAAGGGCCTTGCTCAGTGGCCCAACAGAGTAGGATTCCTCTGAAGGCCGCAGGATACGAACCGGCAACCTTCCAGCCACAGGACCACCGCACTGCCCCTAATACTGCCCCCTTTTTTTCTTTTAGGAATAAGTAAAGGTTTATTCCAAGTTCAAGTTCACGTTTATTTGTCATTCCAGCCATATACAAGTATACAGTAGAACCCCCTGGTCCACAGTGCAAATACATGCTGAAAAGAGAAGAAAACTTCGGATTTCTCCCGATGTGATCTGGCTTCCCCACCTCTGAGTCCAGAGGATTCCTGCTTCTCTCTGCCTGCTTAGCTACCCGCTCTGTGACCGGCGAGACCTGCTGTAATGAAAGGGGAAATAAAACTGCCAGTCAGCCTGTCTTTCCTAATGCCTCCGCCACCGAATTGCTGTTTCATCCTGAGGGCCGGCTGGAACAATATAAGAGAACTCGGCTGTCGCCTAGATAGCCAATTTAAACGGGGCGCCAAAATTGTGAAAAAAAAAGTTAAAATCGTTTAAAGAAATTTAAAAGATTAAAAAAAAATACAAAGAAAAAAACGAAGATGTACAGTAATTGATTCAATTCACGTGTATTTAAGGAGCGAGTATGAATTATAATTGATTTCTGAGAAGTTAGCAATAAACCAAATATCAACTTCCGAGACTGTGAAATATAAATTTAATTTCCATTGCTTTGTCACCAAGCTTCTTAAAGGTGCTTCGCTTCCTATTTCACTGGCGCCTGTGTTACTGCCATTGAGTGGTGATATCGTTAGTGACTTCAGATTTATAAATCCGGAATGTGACTATTTTCAAGTTTTATTTAAACCATAGGTATTGTTGGGCTGTATAATTCGGACCCTTTCTTTCTTATCTGGATTACGTGTAAGAAATAATAAGGACTTTTCTCAATGAATTGTCGGGACACATTTGATAATATTGTTACGACTTTAGAGGTTGTAAAATTAAAAAAAAAACATGGGAAGAAACGGCATTGTTTAGCTGTGGGAGACAGATGATAAAAAGAAATCAACTCTAGGTCATCAGAACTGAAGAATAAACGATTTAACACAGAGAAGGACCATAAAAAGACACAGAAGTGGGGTCAGAGAAAAAAGAAGAGATAATTTACTGAAGGAAGCAGAAGCAGTAGGTGAGTGAAGCTTGTTCTGGTCTTGGATTTCGTGATACAGTTTTAAAATAGGTAGATGAGTCACTTTGACTTTTGCCCATCCGTGATTATTGGAACGGAGATTTAACACTGGGTTGGATTATGTTAATTTCGGACGCGGAGTTTCTTTTTGTTGGCCTGTATAGTCATTATATAGGATTTCAGGTTACAGGGTTAGTATTCTGGGTTTCTGGGTCGGTGGAATGTAGGCCTCTCAGACATCTTGTTTTGTAAATAGCGTAACTTTCATGTTGTATAATGTATTCTTTGGCTGTTATTGTACCTAACTATTCATTAGAAGCATATTCGCTGTGAACTAGGACACGTTTATGATGCCTTGATTGAAATTTTTGATGATACTGGACCTGGACCAAATGAATTCCAACTTCGCAGTCCTTGAAACTGCTGTTTACTCGGTTGCTTAAAGATTTCAAGTACTTGGCTTTCTATATGAAATCCTAGTGCTGGGCGATAATTCGATAACGATAATTATCGCGATATAATTTCCCGCGATATATTTTTAACAAAAGTTCGATAAATATTCGGTATATATGTTTATGCTTTGCGCCAAATACTGCGCGAGTGCGCTTTGCAAACCGGGCAGCCAACGTGCTGTTGTTTATCCACACGGTGGTGGCTGACAGGATTGTAGTTAGAGTGGAGAAATGAGCGACACTGAAGCAAATGTAGTGCTGCCAACGACCAGCTCGATCGACAGAAAAGATCACTCAACTTCGGTAATTTGGAGATATTTTGGCTTTTTACGATCAGACATAAAACAGAGCACTTTAAACATTGCAATCTCTTAGCCATCTTCTATGTGTGTTTTATCACACAATAAAGAGTTGTTTAATTTACCAATGAACTGTCTGGTTTCTTCAACTTTCACTCAGGAGAAAAAAATCTGCCTTTAAACTTGAAAGAAATAATGATTTGACATTTATCGTGATAATTATCGATATCGACTGATATGAAACTTTTTATCGTGATAATGTTTTTGGCCATATCGCCCAGCGTGAGATCCACAGCGTGAAAAAGAAAACGAAAAACAACAAAAAAACAAAACCAACCGAGTGACAGTCTGCAACATAAGGCAGAAAAACCATGTTTTAAGATCACAGAATATTATTTTTTTATTATGTTTGTTTTGTAAATACACGTTAAAGTTCATTGAAGAGTTTTCTTATTTCTTTCTGCATTTATATTTCGTAATAATGGCAGCTGGAAGCAACAAGCAAGTTTGTGATGGTTTTGGATTTATAATAAAAGTAGAATTAACATTCTTCGAATTAATTTTTATTTGAAATTGGACTAAAATATTACCTTACTGTTGTGTACAAATCACTTCTCAAAACTTTCAATATATAACTATTTAAACATAGACTGTATTAGAACGTGCTGATATTCATTTACATTAAACATACATTGTCGTATTTATGACATTTTACATTGTACACAAAGGAGAGATGAGAATGACTTTTTTTCCTGAGCAGTTGACCGTCATTCATAGCCCCCTCTGCCGTGAATTGGTTGTTATTACACAGTTGTGCAAAATCAAGCGTTCGATAAGGTACTATTGCTGCCCAATGTCTATGATTTAGTTTGTGTGTCTGCAAGGAGGAGTTCGTAAATTGGGCCATATAAATAGCATATGTTAAAAGCCGAGCCAATGCCAATGACATGCTGGTAGGTTATTATTATTATTATTATTATTATTATTATTATTATTATTATTATTATTATTATTATTATTAAGATGTTCCTGGAGGTAGCCACTTTAGCATGTGAGATAGTTGAATCTTTTATTGCGATTAAGGATCAGCTTCTTTCAGCCTTTCAGCCATAGATTTCACTTGCTCTTAAGCTCTTAATAATAATAATTGCTTACACTTATATAGCACATTTCTGGACACTTCACTCCACTCTTTTCTTATAACAACATTAATAACAACAATAATTTTATTTTTAAAGTGCCTTTGGAAATCTAAAGGCATCAACATCCAGAGGGATCCAAATCAATGTGATGCTGTACAAATTGATAAGAAGAAGAGGAATGTACCATAAAACGTACATCAAATGAAACACAAACGTACAGGACAAACCGTAAGGCAATCAGATATAGGCCCTGGTGAAAAGCTAAGTTATGAGTTTGGATTTGAAAAGAGTCAAAATAATTTCTCTTGAAGAGTCGGAGGAATCGGAATTAAAAATGTTTTAATTTCTAAAATACACTGTGGAATCATTACAGTTTCCGGAAGTATGAGCTCATGAGCTCATCGCTTTCACTTTCAGTTTAGGGAGAAATTTAAAAATTAAAACACTGTTCCTGTGGCAAACTGTTCTGGGTCATTGGGCCTAGCTGTGTTGAAAAAAAATACGAACACAAAGCACAGTGACCAGTTAAATGACAGTTTTGTTTTGCTTTCAATGACAATCATGATATCTAGCAAATGGTAAGTTGTTTGCATTAATGGTTTGATTGAAGACCCATTATTCTGTATTTGAATTTTCTGACAACATCTCAAGCAAAAACCTCCTGAGAGTAAAATGCAAGGAATGTCCCCCTTTTGTAGTAAAACATACAATTGTGGCATGACAGAAATTGAGTCTCAGTATTTGCAGTCATTTCCTGTGAATGACATAGCCTGTAAAATGACTAACACGTTCCACTATTTAAAAGAGGCAAAGCATATTAACCTTTTGTTATGGAATTAACATTTATATTATTTCTGGGATTTATACCACACTATTCTGACAGAATATCTGATTTCCTACGTGTCCTTTAATAAGAGCAATGCTTTTAAGACGTACTGGTTATAACCCATCCACTGCTGGTTATCTGGTTATCTAAAGTCTTTAGAAAGGATCTCGGAAATCAAGAATCGCCGCTGGGGTTCAGAGAACAGCTAGTGATTGAGGTTTATCTCATTCCCTGGAGGGTTTTTCTGCTTGATTCAGTAAACAAAAACCTTGCCTTGGCGCATGATTTTCAAACAAATATGCAATCCCACCTTAGCCAAGTGACAGGAGGAGTCTTAACAACCACATTAAATAGGTACTTGTGTGTTGATTAAGGTCGGAAATGTCGCGCAGTGTACTGTTTTTCTAAAGGTCTGCATTAGAAACTCGAGGCTTCCGGACACCAACAGATCTCTTGTCTAGGCAGCCCCCACCCCCTAATCCAACCCATCGCACCCACTCGATCCCTGTTGGAGCTTGTGATTGTGGGCACCCCGGCGATTACTCATACGATACTGTTCCGAATGATACACGTTGAAACATGTATAAACGGACTGACGGTGTTCAGGAAATGAAAAATGATGGTCTGTGCAATAAAAAAATGCTTAAAACGGGTCGTGAAGGTGCGGTGACTTTTCTCCGTTAATGGTAGATACTTTACTGGATAGCGCCCGTCTTTTCAGTTCGCGTTTTAATGTATGTAGAGCCAAGTCAATTTGAAGCTGTTCCCTTTTTTTAATTCATGTAGCCCAACAACCAAATAAAATGCTTATAAAAGCATGTTTCACACTTGGACTTGTCGCCAAAATTGGTTTTTGATAGTGACGGTTCGATGTGCTGATCTACAGCCGGGCTCAGATGCGCTCTATAATTACCAGTGGTTGATAGTTTAGGTTTTAATTTTACTTTTAATTCAACAGGTAACAGAACTCTTCTCATCATTCTTTGCGCTCCGGACTGTTGTATTCGTGTCTTTTTCAGTGGTTTGTGATCCACTGATCAAAGCAGACATGCAATAACCTCTTACTTTGTCGCCATACTGAATTATTTTTTAGAAATTCCTCGTTAAAAACAACAAAAGAGAATAACAACAAGCCCAATAAACGATACCAAGCACACTACAGGCGCTCAACCTAGAAAAACGTCAATTTTAAAATCACTACCTTCCTACGTACGATAAGCACAGAAAACATACCAAGTATTTTAAATAAATGACTTTTTTCCGTGCGAATTTTCAGTGTAGTCATTTATTTAGTAATTTTGGAAACTACCTCGCTTTTGAGTATTTTTTTCACGAATGACAGACTTTTTAGATTTATTGTAAGGGTAGCTTAATGTTTAAAATATCACTGGCAGATTCAATTAAACTTTCCCGAGTCTTTGTAATGAACGGTTTTTAAAAACATTCCCCTTGAATTCAAGCCAAGCTTCAAACCTTCATGGCAACTCTGTAGCAACAGGCGTCCTGCGCCTCTCAAGGCCGTCTCTGATTGGCCCGCTGCTTCGGTGCTGCTCGACCATTGGTCGACAGAAAGGCACAGCGAACTACTTGACGCTAGTCGGGGTCCATTTTGTGTCAAACACACAGAAGAGGGAGAAGGAGAAACTGATGGTTGTGTGACGTTATTCTGCGCTCAAAATAGTCGTGTTCACGATTTAACATCTGCGCCCCATCTAAGACATTGCTTATCTGCACAAACCACCGTCTGTGGGGGGCAGTTATAAACACCAAGAGACAAGAAGTCGGTAAGAGATTTCAGTGTCTTTGTGGGGCTTTTCGTCCGACAGATTGTTGTTGTCGTCAATGAGTACGGGCGCCATGTTGAGGAAAGAGCCGAGCTCTTTGTTTTGGTTCGATGCCACATAACCGTGACCTATTTTCTTACTTCTGAGCTTTTGTTTGTCTTTTAAAGGAAAACATAGCGTTCGTTGACTGAAGGAGTGGGGGGCATTGTAGACAGATCGAGGTTTAGATATTTTTTTAAAAGTAGACGTCATTATTTTTGACGAGTGTTTTTTTTTTATTACGCTTGCCATCAGCTAGCTTAGTCTGTAGTCGATGGGGTTTTTGTTTTGAAAAACTTTTTTAAATAAACGGATTTAAAAAAAAATCCCCAGAGCTCTTCTTCGGTGTATAGAAACAAAAGGAGACTGGGGAGTTTTGTGTCCTGTCGGTTGTGATCCGGAGTGAAACCTGTTTCTGCAGATACCTGGCTTCTGGGACAGCCGTGGGCCGGGAGGATTGATGTTCGGCTCGGCTTCTCGGTACAGCCCCGATTTCCGGCACATGAAAACGCCAAACCTCGCAGGACTGACGCCATCAGAGAGAAGTGGATTACGACCAACTTCGAGGACCTGGAGCCCCGTCGGAGAGGAGAAGTTAAGGGGAAAGGAATCCAACAGGTTGTGCTTCTCGACGGCTAAGAGGTGAGAAGCCCCAGCCGAGATGCGGGCGGGCGGTGGGGGCTGTTGACGAACGAACACTTTCGATGATCACCTGGCTAACATATCTGCAACAGAGTTGGGAATTGTAGGACAACCTCGGGGTTGCAGTAATGTTTTAGTAAAAGTTTGGGGGAAAAAAACCGACCAAAATGACAAGAACCTCTGCATGCAGTCGGGAGATGCAGTTTGAAGGATGATTAGAAAAATGGATGGACCATTTTGTCCAGTACTCTGGCAGGGTAGCTACAGCCTGTCCTGGCAAGCAATGTCGGATGACAAGTTGCAACCCGGATGGGATGTTAATCCACCGCAGGGCAGTCAGACACAAATGAACACTCACGCCAGTTTTCCCAGAAACCAGTTAACCTACCAGTATGTCTTTGGAATGGGGTATGAAACCCATGTGAACATGATGAGAGCAAACAGCTAGTACCTCAGAAGCTAACCATGCTGAGTGGGCTGGCATTGTTCAAAAGCAGTGTTTCAGACATTTGTAGGTAGAATCTGAACAGCACTGAGGCTCATGGGACAGGAGGGCTGCATTGTGCGCATGATCAGAGCCTCTTCCCCTGGTGCTCCAAGCTGCTGACGGGGCCCTCTTTGTTTTTCCCCCACAGGTGACATCTGGAATCAGAGAACGATGGGTGGCGGTGAGAGATACAACATTCCAGTTCCCCACCTTGAACGGGGCATGCTGATGAAGAACCAGCAGCTGATCGTCAGCAAACAGCGAAACAAGGATCAGAACGCAGCGGCCGCAAGGGCGGGTCACGCCAAGAGGGGGGAGAGGGGCCAGAGCGGCTCCCCCCGGGCTCCAGACGCGCGGCAGGCCGCGCAGATGGACAGGAACACTGTGGGCTTTGCCTCTTGCAACCAGAACTGGGATGCTGCCATGTCCCAGTTCAACACCCTGCTGAAGTCCCAGTGTAGCCAGAATTATGCCGGCGCAAAGTTCAGCGAGCCACCGTCACCAAGTGTTCTTCCAAAACCGCCCAGCCACTGGGTGTCTGTTCCCTTGGCGCCTTTTGATCACAGAGAAATTATGACCTTCCAGCTTAAAAGTCTTCTCAAGGTTCAGGCCTGAGGAGCAGATGTTTAATTGAAATGAGGATGTTTCCACTGTGTTTTCCTGCCTGTAAGTTTAAAGTGCTTTTTTTACCATGTTTTGCTGGGTGTGAAGGGTTGTAGAGCACATTATAACTGCAGGCATGTGTACAATAACAGCAGCACCACTTTACTGGCAGGTTAACAATGTGGAAAGGTCAGTTTGGATGCTCAACTGGACTTGTTACGTTTTTGCTGTAGTTTTTTATTTTTATTTTCTCCAATTGGCTACACTTGACAGGGAGCAGGGTCAGCTTCCGAACCAATACCTTTGAAGTTTGACCGCCATTTGTTTACGCTGGTGTTTTCCAACACCTTTTTGAAGCAAATGTCTAGAGCAAAAACCTAGCAGGTCTGTCCTTTTGATTTGTACAGGGCTCAAAATTAATCAGTTTTTCTTTGCTAACAGGAGCCACTTGATGATCTTCTGTATGGTGCAGAGAACCTACAGATTGTAGAAGAATTTGCTGTAATATGCACAAATTACACTTTAAAGCTCTTAAACTGACGTCTTTAACTAGCCTTGCTCTAGTTTGAGGACTGTGTAACGCAATTCTTGTACTTTTAATGCGCTGTGCGCACTGCACTATAGGAGTTGTGTATAAATACAGGTCTGTAAGCTTCTTGCAATAGAATATTTAGGTCTTTACATTGTTTATGCATTAGTCAGCTTGTTTACCAAAGCAAAGGTTTTGTCCCTGTAAGATTGTTTAAAGTGCCATATTAACTGGATCAGATCTGACTTTATGGTTATAGTCATTTACTGCATTGAAGCGTACTATGCTTTTTACTTTGTCTTAAATAGACAGCAGTATGAGGACACTGTATTACTGAAATTAAGCAAATGAGTGTCAACCCATTTGATTACAGGATCTTGCTTGCTTTCACTTTTTTGACCCCCTTTGTTTGCAGGATCTTGTTTGCTCTCCTTTTTTGTGAAGAAGGAATGCCTGACGTGGTACAGAGGACTTAAGGCGTTGGGTGTGTTAATACAGCACTTCTCGTTTACATGAAAAGGTCTCAAGGTGGCTTGCCAGTGTACTGATTTTTTTCACTGCCTTGGACTTACTGTACTACTTGCACTTGTATGACATTGTGTACATAGGCTGATAGGGCATATGGCCCCTCGACAGTTGCATAGTTTCTCATACTGTACACTTCTGATAACTTTTTTTAATTTTGAGCCTTGTAATCCCATTCGTTCGAAGATGGCTTTTCTGTGCAAGATGGTAGCTATTATGGCTGTAAAAATGTAAGCCTGATTTGAAAGAGCCATGTAAATAATGACATGTAAAACTTGTAGCATATATTTTGCAGGAGTTTTTACCTGCTGGATAAAGTATTTTTAGTAAGAACACTGAATGTAAAAGTCATGCAATGGACATGACTTGTTAAATGCAGAAGCTATTTTGTTAAGAAAAAAAGAAAAAAATGTAATGAGCACACGTGTCTGCCCCGTTTGGTGTCACCAATGATCTTGCACATAATGTTTTTAGTTTTTGAAATGTTTTGTGTTGCGTTCAGTACTAAAAAATGCTTTTATTTAAGTACATTTTTAATGAAAATGAGTTTAGAACATTTTTGCATGTATGAAGTAATTAAGGAAACCCTATTTCCAGTCCTTGAAATTCTATTGCATTGTGTTTTCATATAGCCAACATCTTAAACTGATTAGGGAATCGGTTCTGCTGTGGGGTGGGTGGGAAGGGTTGTGAAATGTGAAATGGGTGATGATTTAATGCAGGGCTTTTCATTCCTGGTTTCTGGGTGACTTATGGTATTGTAACTGACCTCTTTCTAGCTTACTCTGTCACTGGATCCAGGTTCTTTCAAAAGAATGTTAGTAACTGGAAATCAACAACAATTTAAAGTGCTTCAAACAAACAACTGTGCTCCCAGAACCCAGATTGACTTCCCTGACAAACAGTTACAGTACCTCTGTTCCGTTGCTGAATTATGTCACGGTACTTATTCAAGTCAGGTGTGTTTAAGACCTGTGTAGGAATGTGCTACTTGACTACCTCTTCACCAGTGTCTCTTTGAATAGGCAACTGCCAAAGTTAACTGTTTGGTTACCAGCATTACTCCTTGCTTGTGGTGAAAACTAGTTGCATGGAGGCCTGTTGCACTTATCTCTGCTTTTGTTCTCAGGGCCTCCATGGTACAGTGTTTTCATCTTAAATTCACTTTGTGGTTGCTAAGGGCAGATTAACATTGTAGAATAGTGTTGTTGAAGTTGTTCTTAATATTCATGTTTTAATTTGATCGGTCTGTACATGCAAAAATCTTCTAAAGCTCATCTGAAGCGCACATGTTAAAAGTTCCAGGATGAATTAATTGGCTGCTAATTAATTTCCCTTCTGTTCATTCCCGCATCGGTAAAAAGTTGGACCCAAGAAACAAATCAGTCTTTAAAATTGTAAACCTTAAGATATTGCACTATTAATGAATTTGGCCGCTAAAATAAAATTTCCTTTCCTTGTCCCCCCAACATTTGTCTGGTTTTTATTTATTTGGGTAAATGACAGTTTAATACTGTAATTCAGGCTCTGGTGTGTTTTTTCACAATTGTACATGAAGGCTGTAGGATTTAAATCAACTGTCAGAACGAGTTTTCAAGTATGTAGGAGTGAACCAGTCTCCAGAGATCACACGAACGATAAGAAACTTAACTTGTCACACTGCACTACACCTTTTCAAGAACCACACTGTATTTGCTCCTAAACTATATAGTCCTATGTTATCTACTCTTGCCCAAGTATCAAACGGCATTAATAAAAGAATTTGGTTGGAAGTTCTTTTGGGGTTGGCATTGCTGCCTCACAGCACTAGGGCCCTGGTCTTGAATCAAATTGTCTACTATTCTCCTTTTTTGGCACTACTACGGTCTTCATCTTCAACCCTGGTTGACCTGCATTTGGCAATATAATTATTTTTCCCTGCAAGCATAATAAAAATCCTGATTTGTTTACTGTACAGCAAGAGCAAAGGGTGGCATGGTGGTGCAGTGGTTAGCATTGTGGCCTTGGTGGGCTGAGGCCCTGGGGTTAATTCTGGACCTGGGGTACTCTGCATAGAGTATATGTGTCTGTGTGTGTGTTCTACCACCCTCAATTTGATGACGTTGGAAAATGGATAAATTGTGTGGGTAAAAAAAAAATATATAGTGCAGACAACTGAAACCTTCACTAGAGGTCCTGCTATCTTTGTTTTGAGTAGTAGAAAAACATGACTGTCACAGTATGATATCTGATTTTGTCTCTCACAACACTATAATTTAATTGACCCTGTACAATTTTGCAACATTGATTACTTTGATACAAATTTGCTTAACATTGCAGATTTTCAATAGCAGAGCTCTAATTAACACTGTTGAGGAAAACTTCTCATCACCTATAAAGGTTTCCAATAATTTCAAACTTACAGTACAGAAAAAGGGTGGTCAAACTTAAGAATTTCCAGCAGCATAGAGAAACATGGATCTTTCAAAACCAGCTCAGTATTTTAACCGTTTTCCCCTTACTGCTCTGAGATGTAAATTGCTTTTGTCCCATAGTACTACACTTTCCCTAATATTACTAGTGGCATGTTGACTAATTTGCCATTCCTTACTTTTAACATTTGTTTTCATGTGATTTGTTGGTAATATTAAAGCTGCAAAAACAACAAAAAACAACATTTAATAGAATTGCCTACAACTGTAACTAGTTATGAATTAAAAAAAACCTTTTGAGACTGAAGGCACATATCCCTAAATGTTTCTGCAATTACTAATTGTGAAGAAAAAACAACAGTATGGCACATCTGCAAATGCTGAAATTGATGCTGATGAAATTTTGTGTAAGGTGACACCCTTATAAGCATTCAAAATATTAATCCAAAAGAAATTTTAAGATGGAGGTTTCTGCCAGCAATTCTTCCAGAAGGTTAGGCATTTATATCAATGTTTTAGATTATATCATTTTATATCACGTGATACGAGTTAAAAACTAAAGTCCATAAGATAGAAACAAAAAACCCTGGATTACACTGTTGTAATGCTTGATTAAATATTTGAGAGAAATTTGAGCTTCAAAGTCTTAAACAGATTTAACACTGATCCATTATAATTTGATAAATCCTGTACAAATTTCCTATACAACTAATGTTACCTTACTGCCAAAGAAAAATGTCCACATTCCTTTTCAGTACTGAAATTTCATGCCACTTCCTTTCTGCATTCGTGAAGAATAGTGAATACAAGGCATACATGCAGCAAATTGTCAAGCAAAACTTTTATTGTATGTTGATAATATAAAATGTTAAGAGTTACAGAAGTCAGCTCTAGACCGTTATAGGGCAGTACTGTATATACAAACCATCAAGGAAGCAGCTAGTTTTTTCAATGTAACTCTAACATTGACTTCGCCCGCACCCCTCAAAAGAAACATACAGGCTGTGACTCCTTGTATATAAGGAAAACACCATGTACACAGTCTGTAGAATACAAAAGAAGTGTCTACATCTATTTGAGATATAATTTAAAGCCTGTAGGAAGAAATTGTAAAGACAAATCTTGACTGGCTGTAAAAGAAGTTATTGCATAAATCATTTCCCATTATATCTATGCACTCTAAAAAGGTTTCAAAACCAAAAGCTGGCTGTCTACATAAAAACACAAAATTACATATTTAACTGTGATGCACTTGTTCTTAAAAGACAAAACGTAGGCTCTGCTTCCCTTCATTGGCGAAAACAATCAGCCATCACTTTTACTGCTGTAGCCATAAATTAGAAGCTCATATTTTTAAAACCCCGTTTCCGTTTTCATTGGTTACTGATAAACCAATGTGTCACAAACCTGGGAAGATGTCCAAATGTCAGCACATGAAAACACGACTAGAACACTGCAAATCTGTGACCCAGCAAAACTAAAAACACAGGTATAAAGAAAAAATCTAAATTATTGAAACTGCAACTCCATCTCCCTTTTGCCTATGGGGTAGCCAAAATTAAGCACAGCCAACAAGATTTTCTCTACAGGTTTCCAATAATTCCTTTACAGAGTTTGGGTCACTGTAACAGGTACAATGAAGAGAATACTTGTCACAACAGCAGTTCTGCAGTAGCATTATAATGAAATAAAATCCCATTTTTCACTGGAAGACCATGGTTTTGTTTAAATTGAGCAAACTGACCAGAAGGCAAGCAGTTCCTTAGAGAGCTACTCAGTTCACAGGTGAAATATGGGGGGCTGAGATCACTACTCTTCCTGTGCATGCCGTACCCAGAATATGCCTTCTCTAGGCCCCATTGTTAATCATAAACTGCACTCCAGAAAACACTATAGCAAACAGAACAGAATATTAGGGCTAACAGGGAATGGGAGATATATAGTTTGACAATATAGCACTGAGCAGCCCTTTAAGTGTTGACAACAGATCACACAGCTGTAAAACACTTTTCATTAAACAAGGAAAATCCTACAGGCCTCTAAGAATAGTCAAAGATGTGGTGATAAATACAAACACATGAATATAATTTACATTTGCACACAAGAAACCAAACATCATAGAGGTTAGAGTAAAAGTGGGCTACCATCAATAGTATCATGAATAGAAAAGGGATAATAGTACAAATACGCTCTCTAGTCCCAACTTTGACTCTATCCTTTACACACCAGTTTGTTCCAGAAACAATGCTCACTTTAATACTTCAATTTATACGCTTGCGTTACAGCAACAGGTTCTCATCTTTACCATTTCTGTGGTCTTTATAAAACTGAAAGCTGAAACACAAAAGCAATACAACAGACCACAATTCAACTATATATATATAAAAAGAATACTGTAGCTTGTCTTCTACAGAGGCTGAACCAATGTTTATTTGAAAGATGTTTTTTTTTTGTCGATACTCAGTGTCACATGAAGTAAAAAACAAAATGTAAGCAAACGAGCAGGACATCCGTCTAATGGCCGCCAGATTTCCGACCCGCCCATGACCGTGATCTGGACCGTGATCTCGACAGAGATCTGGAGCGTGACCTCGATGGAGATCTCAGTCCGGAATCCTTCTGAGACTCGGACCTGGACCGCGAGTTTGAGGCGGGATGGAAATCTTCCCCTGCTGGGGTCAGGGACTTGGATCTGGACCTTGACTTGACCTTGGTCTCCTTCTTAGTTTTTGATCTTGACCTGGAATGAGATTGAGATCTAGATTTTGACCTGCTGCATGAGTGATTGTGCCGTCTGTACCTGGGGGAAATAAACACTTTGCAATTTAATGACAACCGTTTCTCTCGAGTTTAAATGCCCTCTGTGTCCATCTTTGACACAAATCCATAGAGATGAGACATCCCCAGCTTATGTTAAAACCGCAGAACAAAAAGGTTACTTTTTTCTAACTTAAAACCTCTCTCTGGTAACACAGTAAACATCAAGAACTAAAAACAAAAAAAGA
This sequence comes from Lepisosteus oculatus, assembly GCF_040954835.1. Taxonomy (NCBI): domain Eukaryota; kingdom Metazoa; phylum Chordata; class Actinopteri; order Semionotiformes; family Lepisosteidae; genus Lepisosteus; species Lepisosteus oculatus. The sequence continues at coordinate 11,810,001 of NC_090706.1, read as the reverse complement.
GAGAACTTGTGTGGATTCAAAAGCCAGACCCACCTGTCATTTTCTTGACTTTTGCTTCGTCTGTGTTTCCCATGAGATCGTCCACGGGAGCTGGAGGGAAAAGTGCCGTCTTTTAAATAACTATTGTAACAGTAAAGCAACATCTTTAAACTATAATTTGTCTTGTAAAAAGCAAGACAGGAACATCTTCCCGTGTTCACTTACATAGAGTGCAGATGAAGTACAACTGCCCCACTGTTTTCAGTAAGTGTAATTTGTTAGGATGATCCACTGTAATTTTTATTTTTGACAATTTATTAGAGCTGGATCAATACGATATTAAATATAAATATTAAAGAGGAACTGCAGTCCCAATTTCTCAGACTGGTTATTAAATCTAATTAATTTAACTGCCAGTATTTAACAAATTGTTCAAATTCCAAATTAAGCACAAAATTGTGAACTTTGTGAAGGTTGTCTTAAACCCATGGTCTCCATGGGCGAATTGCAATGAGGCAGTTCTTCTTACTTGCTAGTCACTGTAATGACCAACGTAATGTGATGTACAAGCAAATAAGTACAGGTTGTGCACCAGACATTTCACCACAGGAATGTTCCGATGTAATCTGCATGTAGAGTTAACAAGTAAGTTGTATTTGCCAGAGTCTAGAGCAATACGTCTATTGGATTAAAAGAGATGTATTCACAAGCTTGCTTGTTTACACTGTAAGAGGACCGCTTCATGTCAAAGGAAGTTTGAAGAATCGCAGAATACTACACATACCTAGAAATTGTCTATTTTCCACTTTGTCTAAATTGGAGGTTTTACAAGTTACCAAATACATTTAACTTTCATTGTGGTTTGAAATGCCGATACTTTCCAACCCCTAAATATAAAAATAAGAGTTGCAGTTCCCCTTTCCATACATCAATTCATTAAATCACTTGAAAAACAATATTTAATAATGAAGAGTGTTGGAGGGAACAAATTTCAACCTTGATCCCGGAAATGAGTTTAACCACCTGTGTTTAACAGCAATTACAGTACTGCCTTAAAATACAAGATTACAAGACTGACTTCTGGCACTAGTGATGTATGTTTTCTTACCTATTTGTTCCTGCACCAGCAGTATCCAAAAAGACAAAAAATAATTCTAAAACTGTAACTAAAATAATAGAAAATGCCACTGGGTATTTGGAAACTTTTCACAAAGAATCCAAACTCGTAGGCGTCATGTACGAAACATTGTCGAATTCTGGTGAATTAAGGGCGATCCAGCCCATCGATGAAAACCTACTGCAGTAAGAACACTGACCCAAGAAAGAAGGAAATGACCAAATTATCGCAACATGTTATTCTTTCCATTTTTGATTCCCCCCCCCCAATGTCTTCCAAATATCTTGTAACATACGACATTTAGATATAATATTTAGTGGGGAATATAATTTAACACTACCATCACAGAGAAATATTAAGCTTATGAGTTTGTCAAAGTGTCCATATGCTTTTGTAATAAACATTTACCATATCCATTAATTACACCTGATAGGCAGAGATGCATCAATGGTTTAAAAACAACCTTTAGTCCAGACCTACTATTTCTAACCCCAAATTAAGTAAAATCACTTGGATGGGAACTTAAAGTGTAGTCAGAGCTATAAAAGGCAAATAATTATGAATCAGACAACTCTGGTTTAATTGTGCATTGTTTAATGTGTACTGTTAAATTCCTCTTATGTTTTTGGTTTGATTTATAATCACTTAAATTCTCCTTCCTCCTAATATTTATAATTTATTCATACAATGAAATAATTGCACATCGTCATCTTGTGCACAATCTCTTTCATTCTGTAGAAAATTAGTGCTGATTTTAATCGTATTTTTCTACTAAAGCAACAAACCAAATAGTTACCAAGTTGAGAAAAGTAATGCAACACTTGAACATCTACAGCAGTGATTAACCTTGTTCCTGGAGAGCCCCAATCTGGTTACTCTTTCAGGTCACCCTGTGTCACCTTTTTCTTTCCTAAGACTCGGAAAATATAGGTGTTTTAGTCAATTACAACAGTAATCTGTTCAGTTAAGGGCAGTCTGGAGCTCGAAGGGCTGCCAGAGCTTTACAGTTGTGTCCTACATGATCTTCAAATATATACTATTTAATTGCTTGTGTAACTGATCAGTTAAAGGTCTTTACGAAACTGTTGATTTAATATCTACAGTTTTTAATACAAAAACAGCTGGATTTGGGCTCTTCAGGACCAGAACTGGAGTCTCCTGATTGAGGCAGGACTGAAGACGGAAGAGAGAAACCAGCTATATACATGATCATCTTCCATCTGCATGGAGGAAAACATTCTTACTCTCTGGGGCTTTCGGACCTCCTCGGCCTCCTCTCATACGAGTGGCTTCTGGACCGTCTCCTTTCATAACTCCTGCTCCGAGACCTTCGGCGCCTGGCGTCTCGATCGTAATCATCATAGCGGGAGAAACTCCGCGGGGACCTTCTCTCTTTCATCTTCATCTGATTGGGAGCTGTTGAAGAAGGGGTCATGAGAGTGCCATTTAAACATTCACTTCTTTCTGGATTCACTTCTTTGGAAAATTACAGCCCCTGTAACTTGTATACTGCACTGCTTATTCCCTGGGAATCCTCCTACAGTATACAAGGAATACTTGCAAAAATAATCCACAATAAACAAAACACTAGCGGACGCTCTGGAGTGGCTCAAGCAGTAAGACTACATGCTCAGACAGCAAGAAGAGCCCTCTTGTCCTGAAGTTGGCAGAGGTGGTGATGCTACCAGGGTTGTGCTGACATTAGTCAGGCAGGGATCTCTCAGCTTTCCAGCCGAGTCGGACAACACCTGGGACTTCTGTGATGCCTGCAACACCTACAGGGATATCAGTGAGGGATGCACTGCTCCTCTGATCAGTGCTTTCTCTCCTATCGGGAGATGTGGAACTTTCCCCAGAGATAAATGTCCCTGCTGGCATTATTTATAGGTATAAGTATTATTTGAGCATGCCTCTAATTGAAATTTCTACCGGGCAGTCAGGGAGTTGCAGCCAAATCAAAGTCATATTCAATTGGTGATTCAAAATTTGTTAACAAAAACTGGAAATTTCCATATATAAAAGCATGGTCACATAAAATGGTTGTCTTACTTTTTCGGTCTCCCTGGGCAAACTGGATCTCAATTTGACGGCCACACACCCACTTCCTGTCCAGGTTGTGAAGGGCATCCTCTGCATCACGGACATCTTCAAACATGCTGAGCTGTTAAGGCTTTTCTGTTTATATTTTTGGCACTCTTGAGGGGAGAAAACACTACTGTTGCGCACGCACACACGACTGCACACTTAGCATTGAGAATCTTATTGCAGTTACTTATTACAGCAGTTCTCACAATTAATTGACTTCTACAATTAAAAACAAGACAAACATGCTGTTCTTCTGGAGATTAAAGAAAAGGCAAACAAGATTCATAAACATTTTTGTAAATTTAAGGTAACTCCATTACTGTTCAATTCAGGCAAAATACAGTAGATTAAAAGTAAACAACAAACTATAAACTTTTGTGAGTTTACGATTTTAAAAGAATATGTTCCATGGTTTTACAATTAAGTCATAAATGTCAATAATTAAATGAAACAGGTATTTTTGGTAGGATACAAAAGTTAAGTTTGTTACCTTAAACATGCTTGACTTTCACCTTCATCTTGACCTTTAACTCTTTAAACGCTTTCCAGAAGAACTTGGTTTCCTGCTTGGCTTTGCCCAATAATCTTTTTTTCTCTTTTGCAGACAAATCGAAGCCTTGATGCCCATTTTGGTCCCTTTTCCTCTTTGTCTCTTCAAGCTTTAAATTCTCTTTATTTTCAACCTTTCCCTTTCTCTTTTTCTTGAGGCCTGATCCTTAAGCGGTCTTTGGCTTGTCTTAATTCTTGGAATCTACTCTAAATGGTTCTCTCCTACTTTCTCTGTGGGGTCTCCAGTACTGTATGGCTTTATATAGTCTGGGGCAACAACAGAAGAAATTTAAGTTAGGAGAGAAAACTTATTTTCTTCTTGTGAATCCCTAAATACAAGAACAGCTACAATCATTCAAATGAATTTTCAGACGCCCCCACCCCCCAGACAAACCAATTACTGCCAACTTAAGCAGTGCAAGACTTTAAAAATAAATTACCCAGTCCCATCCCTGTAGTGGAACAGTTTAGTATTTATAAGTCGGGGACCTGCTCACATTTCACTGGAGCACAGAACCCAACGACCAACAAGGCCCCACAGTCTCCAAGCCAGTCACAAAAGTTTGTGGAAAAAAAACTGGCAGCAAACTCTGGCAGCTTCCAGTGCGGGCCGCCATCGACAGATGTTTTTACAAGCTCTGGTGACAGATGGATGGATGGATGTGGGTCTCCGTTTTTGCCTTTACATGGCGCAGGCAGCAGCTTCAGTGCAGCCCCTTTCAGGGATGGTTCAGGCTCCCATTACAGACCAGTCAGATCCATTTCAGGATTCCCGCGTAGCAGCTCGCGGAACAAATTGCACTCGCACGCGATGTGAACGCGACATTTGTATATGCAAAGCGGCTCAAAATAACTTTACAAACTTTGCACATCCAACACTTAATTTTGTGTTTCCGGACAAGACTTTGGAGCTTGTAAAAACAATCTGATGGCTCAAACTGCCCAGCAAAAGAAGACCTACTTCCATCCCTATGTAAACATCAGTATCTCAAAATTCAGACTGATGCAGAGATTAAAAGATAAAACAGGAGATCCCTCACCACATCCAAAATTAGCCGAGCGTATTTAAGATTTCCATCCGCCTTTATAACATTGCAAACCACTAGAGTTCAGGCAGTGTCATCACTTTTGTGTTAACATTTGTGAAGAAAGGATATTGAATGTATGCAAATCCTCTGGATCGTCGAGTATAGAAGTCAACTGGAATGTAGACATCTACTATTGGCCCATAACGACCAAACTCACGACGTAAATCCTCAGGCCTAAAGTACCGTAAAATGACAGCAGCTTTACTTCACTGGATTGCACACTGCCTTATGACTGATACAGACTGACACCATTAGTGGAACAGGGGGTAATCATACCACAGATGAACGACAGGCGTGCAGAGGCAAGCCCAAGGATGATGATAGACCCGTGCAAAACGCCAATATCTTCATATGAGCGCCAGTTTATAAGGCCCACATTATTGGCCTTTTATGTCCTTTTTAATTGGGCAACGGAGCTGAGGAGCTGTAATTGAGTCACTGCATGATTCCAATTAGCGTATTAAAGCATTAATGCGGTTTTACAAGCCAACAAGTCTTAAAGGCACACGGCCTGAAAAGGCTTTGAAATGCTTTAATTGTTTATCATTTTTGGGAAGGGGAGGGCAGGGTTTGTTTAGTGTACTCCTCGAGCAAACAGTGCAGTAACTGCAATTCAGAAGAGGACGTGTGGTAGAGAACAGCTCGGCGCTCGGGGGGGCGATTTCATTTAAAAATCACACCGAGTCAAGTCGGGGTCAAACTCCGCCGGGTGCTCATCGATTTGAAAGACTGGCACCCCTCTGACAGACAGGGGGCTGCGTTACTGGAGCTCCACTGAGCACAAGTCACTCCGTCCCCTGTCGTGAGCCATCGCGCATTACAGCGTCTCCCCAACAGAGCCCTCGGCGAAACACGCTCGCATCTGCACCCTGCGCCCCTGAGAGCAAAGCACGCTGGCTGTTCCGGCCATTTTACAAGTGTTTCGAATCGCGATTAGTCACAATCCTGGAGTATTTTATACGCCTTAGCTGGAAATATAACTGCTGTGACGCTTGCTAACTACTTCAGCCCTACTTGACGATTTCGAGCTAACAACTGGGACTTTGCTAGTGCAAAAGAAGCAGATGTCGAATAAGAAGTCCGTATTTTCACATACGTGGGCATACAGTATCCGGAGCAAACCCACATCTTTCTGACGACCCTTTTAGGTACTCAAAGCATAAAGCCCAGCTCGGGTGCAGAGCAAAGCGTGAAACGCCGTGAAGCCGTAGGTCTGAAATGCGAGGCGATGGCAGTCATGTTTACCCCCTGCTCTCACGGCTGCCACGCAGGCAACTCGGCCGCGCACACAGAGCGCCGCCGAGCACGCCTCCGGGGCAGAAACACGGAGAACAATCCGCAGCGCTCGCTCCGTGTGCAATCCCAGCCCCACTAGAGCCCGTCTCGCCTTCCGCTTCGCCCCCAGCCCTCCCTCGAGGCCAGGCGCGAGGCCCGGTGCGAAAGGCCGGAGCTCGAGCTGCAAACAAACCCCCCAACCCCCCGTAACGGCCGCAGAGCTGCTTACCTGGATTCGTCGGAGATATTCCTGATAAAAAGAGACGTATTAGGAGGCCGCAAATATCTGGCCATGGCGAAAAGAATATATATGTATGTCTCTCACAACCGAACGTAGCTGTCGTGAAATGAAAACGCTGGCGCCGAAACAATCGCAGTTACGACTCCAGCGAGCGGAGGAAGGAGCTGCGCAGACGCAGTAAGCGGTGACCCGGACTGGAAATGGACGGCCGGCCACGTGAGCCCCCCCGCACTGCGCGCCGCTGCGCGTGCTTTCCCCGTGGACGAGCGCGCAGCCCGCGTCCCCGCTCCCGAGGGATCCCTTCTTCGTTATGAGCGTCGAAATTGAAATTGAAATATCTAAACACTGAAATAAGTCAAATACGCAGACTCCAGTCCAAGGAAGTGAACTCGCATGCTTCTCAAGAATTAACACAGAAACACAGCCCAGAGGGCTCGCTTGGAAACTAAGGGGAATGGATTGACTCAAAACAGGAGACCCAGGCATGTAAATCTAATCCCTTTGGTCCATCTCGCTCCTTTTTTGTTTGTAGCTAAAGGTCACAAATCCCCTCATTTCATCCAGCTGTTTCTAGCATGTTTCCACTTCCACTTGAAGCTTGTACGTCCTTGGGTCCAGACAAAAGCCGCTCATGTTGTAAAGAGGCACCTCGTGTTTTAAAGTCCTAATGTTTCTCATTTCTTCTTTCTGATCTCATTCCCATTTGTGAACATGGATCTGATACTGCCTTGGATTCTCTGTTTGGCACTACACAGGTCCTGGCCTTTAACCCCTTTGTTTCACCTTCATTTACAATTCTGGAATTATTTTGCCATCTTAAAAATACGAGGGGGCAGCACGGTGGCGCAGAGGTTAGCGCCTCCTGAAAACATTACCAGGGTACGCGTTCGTATTCTTGCGCTTTTGAATTGCCCTGTGTGTTCCTTGACTTTGCCGTAGTATCAGGTAATAATAATAATAATAATAATTTCTTACACTTATATAGCGCTTTTTCTGGACACTCCCCTCAAAGCGCTTTACAGGTAATGGGGTCTCCCCTCCACCACCACCGGTGTGCAGCATCCACCTGGATGATGCAACGACAGCTATAGTGCACCAGTACACTCACCACACATCAGCTATCAGTGGGGAGAAGCAGAGTAATGGAGCCAATTCATAGAGGGGGATAATTGGGAGGCCGTGATTGGTAAGGGCCAATGGGAAATTTGGCCAGGACGCCGGGGTTACACCCCTACTCTTTTCAAGAAACGCCCTGGGATTTTTAATAACCACAGAGAGTAGGACACCTACAGGACCTTGCAGGTGATTAGTATTGTGGTCTGCACCGTCTATACTTTGTTTTTATACCGTCATTTTACTGTGCTTTACTATACACCCTTTACCTGTAGCGTGGCTCTACGAACCTTGACAGGGTACATCCCGAGACTGGGATTAAACATGAGGGGGCGGTGACGTTCACTCTCTGCTGGCAGTCTTTCCCGCGTTCATTGTGGGCGCGTCCTCGCTTTCCCTCTGCCTTTTCATGTTTAACTAGGTGTCCCAGTGAAGAGAAACAGTCATGAGACAAGCGTCCAAACATAAGCAATCACTACTTTGATCGTCAATCGGCCGGGCTTTTTCTTTTGTTCCAACAACGCGCGGGTCTTCTTGCTTGTGAAGTAAAATCTTCAACCCGTGCGCAAATGGCGGTGGGGTGTGAGAGAGTGTGTTGCGCACTTCAGTTTTTATTTAATTATTCCCTGGCCTGATGTGATACAGACTGGGAGATCATGGAAATACTAATGTCTGTATCCTTGCAAAAAAATAAATAAAAATAACCCCACCCCTAGAACTCATAACACGTTGTGTTTTTTCCATTATAACTGACGCCCCCAGAGCCGCTGGTCTGCAGCTGTCATAAACCACAACCACCCACTTCACTCCCCACGCTTTGCGCAAGTTTGCTTTTATTGCAGTTCAAGGTCATTTTCTGCAGTAAAAGCTGCTGTTGACAAAACTGAGAGTATGGCTGCTTAAATTGCATTACAGTACTGTGTTACTTTATTAAATTCAACATCACTTTGACTGTTTTTAGTTGTGTGCAGACTGGCCTGAGTGGAAATAAATATCCAATTTTGGGGTCCTAGAGAGCTTTTCGATTTAGTTAAACCATAAGAAATACTCGGAAGTAAAGCTTCCCACGGGGTTTGCAGTGTAATGTTAATTGTGTGGTAATTGGTGTACTGTGGCTCTAGAGATGCGCTGTACCTTTTACTATAACACGATCATAAATTCAAATAAAGCATACACATTTCTGGGATTTACCAAAAGACAGCGTAATAAAGTTTAATTAAGATTTATGTGGTATCATAATCGTAAACAAACACTGGCTCATGGCCAACAATTTGCTCCTTGTCGGGCTACAGTTTAAAAATGGCTGAGACAGCACAGCACGAATACCGTGCAGTATTGATTTAATTGTCGAAGCTTCTGAAAGATGTGTTTCTTAGCAGAACTGAAACAAATAACATTTGTCCGAATCTTCGTTTGGGTCATTCAATAAGTTTATTTCGTTAAGCTATTACATCATCCCAGCAGGGAGGGTACTTCTGCGCCGGCGATGTTATATTTTTCGGCTTCGTCTGACGAGAGTGGCGCCACCAACAGTTATTGTCTGCGAGAGAAGAGGAAAGAGAAACCTCAGTATCTTGTATTACTGGGCGCCACGTACACAGGTGAAGACAGAAGTTGAAATGTTCCAAATGTTATCCAAGATGTATATCCCTCAGATGTTTATGCTTTAAGGAGCTGAAGAAATTTAAATGTGAATGGCTTCTAACTCTTAAAACTCTGACTTTTTAACTTTTTTGTTCCAAGTATGGACAGCAAGAGCCCGACAATTTCATTTGCTTAACACCAGTATCAAGTAGCCAGTGGCATGATGAGTGCCACGAGCACTGGGGCCCTGAACTCTGGACCTGGGGTGCTGTCTGTGTGGAGTTTGTATGTTCTCCCCATGTTCAGGTGGGCTTCCTCCAGGTGGTCTGGTTTTATCCCATTATCCAAAGACATACTGGCAGGTTCATTGGCTTCTGGGGCGATCGGCCCTGGTGTGAGTGTGTGTGTGTTTATGTCTGTGTGTGCCCTGCGATGGACTGGCACCCCGTGCAGGGTGTATCCTGCTTTGCGCCCGTTTCAAGTTGTACCTGGCTCAGTCCATGAGGCACTGTTACACTTCCTTGAGTGGCCAAACGAGCTGTCTGACTGGCATAAGGATGCAGGCATGTGTCTGGATCTCACCAGCTGTGTCTTAAAACATGGGTCATCATCTAAAAAATAGCTATTTATTACACTCTAGTATGTAGTGTATTACTTTGAAAAATGATAGGACTGACTTAACTGGTTTATTTAGTGTATATGAACCACACCATCTCTATTTGAGTAATTATTTAAGCAATGTTTTCCAATTCAGATCCTGACTGACCCTTCCTTAACTAGACTGTTTTTTAAATTCTATCTGATCTCTCAGTTAGTTGGAAACACTGATTGTCTCATTAAGATCCTTTCAATTGCTTTCAGCTCTTAGACAGGAGGAAATACTGTAGTTCAGGTAAGTGCAGGCAAACAAGCACGACTCAGTTAGATCCAAAATCAGAAGAGACAGAGACTTGTTAGGACTGGGGTTGTGAAACACACTAACCTCCACCATTTCATCCCCCTGGATCTCCTGAATGTGGGAGAACTTTTCTGTCTGGCAGATGAGTTTACCATCCTCCATCCTGACAGTGCACTGAGAATGAGAGAGAGAAGATGGGTTTAAGTCTGGGGATTCTGAAAGAAGAGCATCACACGCTGTTGTGCAGCACTATTATTACAAGCCCAAGTCTAAGTGCAACCCCCCCCAGAGAAAAAGTGGAATTGCTTTCATATCTATAATATACATCATAATTGTCCTCGATATCACCATCACAATGTATAGAACTAAGTAGATATGGAAAATGAACGGAGAGGTAATCTTAATTTATACAGCACGATTATGCATTACCTTAAGGGAGTTCACAATGAATAAAATCGACGAGAGAGGGGTACACTATTGACAGCAGTGAATTAAAGAGAATTCAAATTGCAAAGCCGTGACTGTCTTCCCAGATCTGATATGAGGTAGGAGATCTAATGGCAGCTCTGTGTTGGTATGTGCACGTGCTTGTGCTGTCAGTGGAGGGATGGATATCAGCACTGCGACATGGCTGTCTGCGTCAGGCCCTGCATGATGCATAATGGCAAGTTGTCAGATATGGGTGTGGTGTGCTGCCTGTTTTACACTTGGTATTTCATTAGAGTTTGCTATCAAACATTCTGCTTTTTTCTGTTTGGGTTGGTCATGTAATTGACATATACCGATCAATCCCTTTTCCAACTAGAGCATATTTTCACCATTTTTCAAATTTTTTAGTTCCATATTTTTTATGTCAAAATCGGAGCCAGAACCTGTCCCAGCAAGCAACAGGGTACACCTTGGATGCAACACCAGTCCTTCCCAGGCAGACAAAGATACAATCATGTAAACACTCATACCAGGGCCAATTTTCCTAGAAACGAATTAACCTACCAGCATGTGTTTGGTCTGTGGAAAGAAACCAAAGCACCTGAAGGAAACCCTTGAGAACACAAGGAGAACATGCCAACTCCATGCAGACAGCATCCCAAGGGTGGAATGCAAACCACTGCCTGCACCATCTTGCCACACTGTGCTCTTTAACAAGCCAATTTTTTATACTAAACAAATCAGAATTTTGATTGTGCTTGTGGGGAAAACATTTCTCAAGTTGTGATAGTTTATTCTTTCAGTTTCAGGGTTTTTACTGAGATTATGTGCTTAGAAACATGGGCTTAGAAATCTCACTTGCATCCCTAATGCTTCAGTGTGATGTAGTGTAAAATGCTTGAAGATGATTGTGGACCTGTTCAGCAATACATTCTGGAGGAGCATTACAAGGTACTGTAACTGCCCTAAAATTGTTTACGGTGGTTAGTCCTTTAACTAGAATTAGAACCTCATGATGCAATCCATTTGATTCTTAAGAAAGAGCAATGGCGCATGAACCAGAGGCACTTCTTGATCCAAAGGCTTGCAGGGCTCTCATACAGCTGCTCTGCTGATACTGATACCCATGGTTCTTTCAAGAAGAGACTGGATGAGATGATCCTTTCCTGACAGGAAGCATTTCTTTACACAAAGAGTTGTGGAAGTATGGAACAAGCTACCCATCCACGTTGTTGAAGCTGCTCTCTTGGAAATGAAATAGTTGGACAAGGTCCTTGAAAGATTTAGCTGGCAGCGTCTATCTTTAGCTGCTAGCAACCAAACAGTCTAAACAGGGCAATCCTTGATAAACAGTGTGATGTTATGATAAGATAGTGGTCTTTCTTCCAGGATGAACACGACCTACCTTGAGCTTCTTGCCATCCATAGTGTTGATGTCAGCCTCCTTACCGATGGTGAAGGAATTGGTTACGGATTGTCGGGGTGTTTTGGAAGTGATGACAAAGTTGTTTCCGTCTTGCTTGATTTCTGTAATAGGCTTCACATCCTTCGCCATCTTTATAACGTCTTCTGGCAGAGCTAAAGAAGAGAACTGATTAAGCCCCAGCATTGTTATATGGGCGCAAAAAGCAACACAAGTCAAAACAAGAAATAAATCAAAACTACAACAAGATTTTTACATAATATACATGTACAGTGCTGAGAAAAAAGTCTGTGAGCACTCAAAATAATTATCGGAATTGTACTTCCTTACCATGATCCCTTGTTTAACTTGAACTGTTTTTCTTAAATAAGCAGAAACATTGATATTTACCAATTTGGGTTTTGAGACACACTGGTTTATGAAGTAAAATACTTAAGCCCTTTTTTATATTTACCTTTGTTAAATATTTTGTTCTGCTCAATGAGGCAAAGTTTTTTAGAAAATTTGTTGCCACCCTGAAAAGTTTTGTACTGGATGTTGGACAGCTTCTTTGAATAAATCCCAGGAACATTTTACCCATCGTGTTTAAGTTCAGGGCTAGATCTGAACATGTCTATTAAGGGGAAAATAAAAATATTGTTGATCCAAATTCATTTGTGACTCTTTTACTTTAGTAGTGTATTTGATAAGGAGTATTGTAGCTGTGTGGATGGACAAATGTCATATATTCCTTGTAACTCTTCCAGTCGTTGTGATTCTTTAAATTGCTTAGCTCTATTTAATTGTTTTATGAAGCAATCCTACAATCTTTTGCTCTTGGAATAAATACAATGATCGCCTAACAACAGCTTTACGTAACCAGCCTGGTGAATATTATATTAAACTGATTGTAACATTCTACATGTCAGATTTCTAATTAGGACAACCTAAACATCAATCCACTTATCGTCGAAGAGTGAAAAGCAATGTATTTCCCCTGTGACATTTACTGGCAAGACTGAAAAATTATTTCCACCTTTCAAATATCCTGTCTGACATTTAAGGGCACCACATGTACAGAGCTTGACAGCGCCTTTAACAAGCCTCCTGCTACCAAGTGCCTCTTGTGGTTGTTGAAAAGGACGAGTGTTTGAACCTTTATCGAAACAAAGCTTTATCAGAATCAGACAGCTTGCTGTAGTCCAGTACTAAGATATGGTGGTACACACAATAATTAATGGAATGACTCTAAGACTGGAAAATGAAGCACTAATGCAACTGAAACTTTTCTTTTTACAAAATGCTTTTATTGCTCTTCAGGCAGTGCTCTTTCTACCTGTAGGGTGCCACTGTGTTCCTCAAAACTGTAGCACAGCCAAAGTGTAGAAAATAAGGACAAATGCTGTTGGGTCTAGGAATTCTAGAGCACACAGCAGGATGGCTTGACCATTATCAGTGCTGTCTCACGGCTTTTGGGTCCTGGGTTTAAGTCTGTTCTGAGGCTCCTTCTGTGTGGAGCTTGCGTGTTCTCTCCAGGACCATGGAAAAGTGGGCCTTTTCCATGGTCTACCTCAGCTTACCTAATACTGCCTGGCAGTTCGTGTGCTACACTATATTTTATTACTTTTACAGGAATTCACTTTGGTAAATATCAGTAATATTCTCTGCACCTTTCTTTCATTTAACATAACATATAAAATATACGACATACGACATACGACATATGGCATATGACATATGACATATGACATATAGCATATAGCATATAGCATATAGCATATAGCATATAGCATATAACATATAACATAACATTCATGTCCCATATGGCGTTAATACATCTTCAGTTATTGTGGTGTGTTGGAGTAAAAACATTTATCCTGCTTATGTAGTAGAAAAAAGTCGCATTTGCAACAGTTTATTAACTCTGATATTATGTCTGATCGATGTGTAATATGGAGTGGAGCATGTGGTAGTGCATGTTTTCGTATTTTTTACATCTAGAAGTGTTTCAGTTTTCTACATTAGGTGTGAAATTGCAGACCCTACTGTGGTCTTTATAAAGCTTTTTTGCCCAGATTATAATTACCATTGGTAACAGAACAGTCATGCAAGCATTATAGAGTAAAATTAATTAAATTCGTCAAATGAAATGATAATAAGGTGGAATAGAGCTGGACGTGCAACACAAATACCATGCAAAGCAAAAGTATTCAATCAGTATTCAAACAGTGTGGGCACAAAACCATAAGGTAAACACCCTGTAGGCATGTACTCCTTGTGTACAGTGAATAAGTGTCACTGGCAAATTACAATACATGTGACAATTACAATAATTAATGCAACCATAGCTTCATGGGTTGTTTTAGTCCTTTAGAAAAAAAAAGAATTTGACTTAGTTCATCCATCATGTTTTCATGACAGACACCCCCTCAAGGGACAGAGAAACATGGACTTCCTCTATCAGTGTTGTCTTGTTTTAGTTGCAGGAGATATGTGCTGTATGTCTGAAAATGTGCGTTACTAGAGCAGGATCCTCTGAGTATCTGTGTTTTGCATTTTGGAAATGTTGTTTTTATCTGTGGGCGGCACAGTGGTGCAGTTGTTACCATTGCTGCCTCTCAGTGCTGCTGCCCTGGTGTCTACTCCCAGTCCCAAGACGTGCTGGTAGGGAAATTCGCTTCTGGAAAAACTGGCCTGGTGTGGGTGTGTGCATAGCAGTGTTTGCGTCTGTTTGGCTTGTGATGGACTGGCGTCCCATCCAGGCTGTATCCTGCCTTGTGCCAGTTGCTTGCCAGGGTAAGCTCCAGCTCCCCTGCATAAAGTGCTTAGGAAATGGATAGATGGATGTTTTTATATACCAATTCCGGCTTGGTAGATTGTTAATTGTCAATTGTTATTGAGCTTGACTCAAGTAATAAGCATATTATTAGCATGAGAGGAAGAAGGGCAGCGCTTGCTTTCCCTCTGAAACACTCAGGGGAAACATTAAATAAGGAACGCTGATTCCCCTGAAACACTGATGTAGGAAATTTAATGAGAGTCAGCAGACACCAGGATTACGGAGCTACGAAATAAATAACTAATAAAAACAAAATTGTGCATTATTATTATAAACCAATGTTTTTTTAGTGATTAAAAGGTACTGTAAAACAAAGAAACTTTTATATTATTTATGTATGCTAAAACCCATCACATTAATGTGCTTTACCCAAAAGCAACAGCACAATTGTTTTTGGAACAGAAATGAAGGTCATTACTGAAATGAAGTTGACTTAAAAAAAATCCCTATTTTACAGCCTTATGAAATTTCTGACCTGGTGTGTCTTCAGAGGCTAAAACCTGGCAGAAGTAGAAGAACCAGAAGATGCTCAGAGTGTACTTCTTGGGGGTTTCTTCCTCTGATAAACTGAGTTAGGTTTGCCTTGGCTGTATAAACTAGGGATTTTGTTGTCCATTGGGCTCCGGCCTCTATTCTTCCTCCTTTGATGATGACACCTTTCTGTGTTTGCAAGGAGTGTCTACATGGCGAAAGAAAACTTGTTCTATAGGAATATTTCTTCCTAGATCTCAGCTCATTTCACCTTGCATGCAAGGTATGGTGCCTTATAAAATCAGGAGAACATAAGAACAGTTACAAAGGAGAGGAGGTCATTTGGCTCATCATCATCGGTTAGTAGTTAATTAATTCAAGGATACAATACAATCTTTTTTTGCAGGGAGCCAGTGTATCAATTTCAACAACATGGAATATATAGAGTGCAGCTCATTGCCCTAATTAACTCTGTCTTTAAACTTCAATTGAGCACGTTACCATACTTTGTTTTTATAGGGTGTCCTTACATGTCACAGACATGAAGTTTAGGTAACTTGCGAACACAACATTTCATAGCACACCCCTGATCTTTGGCTAAGATATATCTAATCACCTCACCGCCTTTTATGAATGAAGTTAGTTGCCCACACAGGAATAAAATTCCTGCTTGTATAGCTTTGTGTGAATGGAGGGTGGAGGTTGAAGATGTATTCTGTCAGGGATGATCTTAGTGACACTTGGTGAGACACAGCTGCCTAAGTTTAAGGTTTGTAATGCTGAGGAATTAGTGCATTGTGAAATAACTGGCACACTGTAGATCAAAAGCCTTCAATTATTTTACAAAGCAAAAGGAATAACATATTGTATCTGACAGCTTCTATCCAATCATGAGAGGATATTATAATTCAAAGGTTTAGCTCAATTCAAAAAGATGAGCAACATAATTCTGCAAGAATCCTCACATTTAGAAATATCCCTTCCAGTCAAGATTGCATGCTTCAGAGCATGAATAATAGAAATGCAAACTTACGTATTGATCGCAGAAACTCTTCATAGTTCTCCTGTGAGTAGACTTGCCATGTTCCATTGAAAGCCATGCTTACTGTTAGTTTTTCCCTCTGCCTCAGGAAGCTGGTAGGAGTAGCTGTGAAGCTCAAAGCAATGTACGAAGGCCCAAGACTTCTCTGATATTTATGCCCCTGTAGCCTATGAATCCCCCTTTGTCTTAATCATTAACAGCCAATGCAAGAGCTATTTTTTTGGCCGATTCTGAAGCAATTTCTAGACACCCCTATTTAAATAACCTGTCGTTCACTCACTCCACTTCTGTGTAAATGAACTCTCTGTGTAATTTCACAGCACAGTAGTAGAATCTTGCTCACCGGGAACTAATTTTCATGTAAAATGTTAGAACTGTTTAGGCTGGAATAAGTTGCGTGTTAGATCTGAGACAATTATTTTTGGAATGTTCTGTTGTTTGGTGAGGCTTTTAATTTAGAGTGGTTGCCTGGAGACAGGTGGTTCCCATGAGGTCTGTATTGGAGATTTCTCCACAACATCTTTATTGCTGCCTCGCTGTCAGATGGTTTCGGTTCTTGAATCAAGGACCTATGCAACCTGGCTACGGATATGAGCCACGAATCTCCAGGTATGGACAAAGATAGAACAAATTGTGAATTGGCTTTCCTCTGGTTTACACTTTCAAAAAAATGACAATGAGTTTTTTTCTACTTTATTGAATGCACAATGAGCTTGACTGGGCCACTTTTAATCGTTTCACATATCTTTTAGGAGTACTTAGAGGACTTAATGGGAACAGTACAAACCAATGCCAGTGCCTGGAAATGTGATTTTTAACACGCTCCAGTGTGAGGGAAAAGGGATCTTTTTTTTTTACTGGGTTTGTAAGGTAATTTCAGGCCTCACAAAGGATTTTAATTTTAATTTTTATTTTCCAAGGTTATTTAAAAATAGAAAACAGATGCATCCAAAAGTTGAGATGCACAATTCATTTGTGCAAACACGTTCATTCTAATGTAACTTTTTAAGTCACGAGATAACATTTATAGTTAGGCAATGGAGTAGCCTTTCTTCTTCTTGAGGCTTGGCTTGAATCTCCAGCGCTATATCCTGCTGTAGGTAGCTGTAGCTTGAAGCCCTGTGGTAGCTGCGATTTATATCAACAGCTCAACTCAAGCTTTGCGTTTTCAGATCTTCCATATTGGATGTGATCTGTAAACTTGACAATACTAGAACCAAAAAAACCTAGACTGTTGACATAAATTGGGAATAGCAGTGACCCCAGTACAGATGAGTTCACTAATTACATCACCCCTATTTGACCATCTACCCCTTATTTGTACCCAGTGTTTCCCGTCTATTTTCAAATACTCAATCCAAGTTCTCACGCTACCTCGAATACCTACTGCCAGCAATTTGAGAATGAATAATTTATGAGGAACGTAATCAATACTGCATCATGTGCTCTGTGTTGACTCCTGCTGTGACTTGATCAGCAAACTCTAATGAGTTAGGTAAGTAATAACTACATTTTTGAAGTGCACGTTAGATTCTTATTATCATACGCCCAATACTAGTTTTATTTTATGTTTCTGTTACCTTGCATGTAGTGGAAGTAAGACTTATTTCCAATTGTTATTCCGTTCGGTGGCTCAGTGTCATCAGCCTTTTTATGAACGAATGCTACATTGGCAATCTTCCGTCCTCACAAGGCCACTGTCATTAACAAAAGCGAGAAAGAAAGAGAGCACTGCACACCTGTTTGCACTCAATACATTTATTTATTTTTTTCCCCATTGCTTTTAAAGTTCGACATTCTTGGCTCCCAGCTGGCTCCACCGGAAAAGGAGCCCACCCTGAGCACAAGTTCACTTCTATCGCTCAGGCTATGCAAATTCAAGCCTGGATCATGTCACTATGACCCCAGATTGGGCTCAGTATCATCAGGGACGGGGTTAGTCATTCACGATGGTCTTGGCTCTCACCGCATTCCCAGACACCCGACGGCCCATGATGAAGCCAGTGAGGAATTCTCTTCTCTACCCAACAGCACTGAATTGCTCCAGTCCTGGCCAGGGTGGAGAAACCAGCCTTCACTTCCTCCTCTCTTTAAATAGGTACACGAGTCATCACTGTGGGCTGTGATCTAAATCGCCCCTTCCAAACTATGTGGGTATTTACTAAAAAACAATCGTCGATTCTGACCTTTTTTTAAAAAAAGCAAAAGCAAAACAGCTCAATGTTTTATCCACTTGCAAAATAGCCCAACACTTTTGACACAAAATCGTGTAATCGTGACGGAATGGCTGAATTCATTTTCAAAAGTGGTTGAAACATGAAACTGTCGATACTTTCCAGTTGAGAGCAAAGTTTGCTTCTTTTTTCTTTTGCAAGTTGTTACACCAAGAATGGAATCTTGGTGTGCTAATGAAATGATGTGCTAATTACATATAATGCGATAATTTAAAATACAACCAGAGTGATTGGTGGGTGTGCATTTTTAATTCTCCATCTTCCACTGGAGGCTAACTGTGGTATTGCAGGTGATAAATTGGAAAGAGAGGAAAGGTGGCAAAAATGACTCTGAGGTGACCAGAGGAGAGGTGAATGGCATCTAGGACACAGAGGCAACTGTGTACTTTTCCTATATTAAAAAAGAGATATCTTGCACAGTGACATTTCTTCACTGACTATCTTAAAAAGGGTAAACATTTTAATTTTTTAAAGTAGAATTTGTAGGTCTGATAATGCAAGCTTCATTAACATAAATGCAACTAGTGATCAGGGCTTTATGGTGACAAATGACAGTAGCAGCATAAGGTTAATCGCTCCTGTGCTGCTGTGTGATTTACGATGGAATTAACCGGCTATAATGCTGGAAACTATGCATAAATTACGCTAATAAAAGAACAAACTAGGCTCGTCTTCGTACTTAATCTAATCTGTTCTGAGTACACGGCAGCTTGCTTTATACCCTATCAATGTCATCTGCTTTTAATGACAGATAACATAGGTACAAATTGAATTTTGAACCTGGGTGCTTATCTGACCAGAAAGCTGCAAATGCTGTTAAAACAGCATGTAATTTCCAACTGAGCCTAGCACGGCAATTCTGTGCCCAGTGTCCCGATCTCACATTTGCATGTTTGTTTGAAGACTGTAAGCACGTGGCAAGACTGACTATTCTGACATATCCTTAAAAATGTTCTTAAAGGCGTTGAACTATATCTGATAATTTTTTTTCAGAAAATCAATGATTTCCCTGTAAATGTAAATGCTCACATTTCTGTAAATTCTCCAATATAATGTAAGCAAATATAATTAATTTATCTTCTTTTGTAGTGTGATACAGTATAAATTAAAGTCTAATGACCCCTGTGTTTTGTTTCAGTGGGATGGAACATTGTGCATGAAAGCAATGGTTTCTTTTCAATGTGCAACTTCAGGATGATTGGTTAACTCGGTAGTGACAATATAATTATTTAAGTTCTAATAAAATGCTTAATTTAAAAATCAAGCAGTACAGAATGTTGCATTAGCTTTATTAGTTTCTTTTATCTCTTCCTTTGAGCTTTGAGGGATTTAATTTCAAAATGCTTTGCACATTCTGACTGAGGAAGTTGCAGACACCAAAAACAGCTGTACCCTGTGGTTGCAGATAAAACAAACCACCAGAGCAATTCATTTCCTGCAGCCTTCTTGATAACAGGGCATGGAGGGCCACGTAATTCCATGAAGATACCCGGTTTACAACAGCTAATTAATGTTCTTTTACACGGTTGCCTCAATACAATTCTAATACGTTCCTATCCAGCCTCATGCATTACCCCTGTAGATAACTCATTGTCAACTGTCATTAAAATACATTTGCACAACTACCCAGGCACATTAAACAATATTGATCCAATTAAGTCATTCAGAGCTCAGCTGAAATATCCACCAGAAGACACTGTTCAAAAGTTGCAGAAATAACTAGGCCATAAAAACGCCTCTCTTTGTATAATGTTCAGAGAGGTTGTATAAAATGTGTCACTATTTACTTCTTTAACCATGAGTAATGTAAATAAAGTTATTCTGTTACATGACTCAGGTTTTTAAAACAATCTTGTGACCTAATTCTTGTTTTTGCCTCTTTTGAAAGGTTGTTCTGTAGTGCTTTGCAGGCCTGGGCTCAGACATTTCTGTGCTAAACTACCACGTGCAAGAAACTGAAAAGCAGTAAATAGAATGAAATGATACGACTGGTTTTATGATCTTTCCGGTAGGGCGGTGCTCTACATTTCCAGAGCTCCTGCACTGGGCTTCTCTCCATACTTGTAGACGCTGACGGTGACATCCTCCGTCTGTGTCCCGTGCTTGTTTCTCACGAAGATGCTGTATTTGCCTGAATCCTCCGCCGTCACTTGGTTTATAGTGATGGAGCTGCACCCGGCCGATGTCGTGATTTTGTACTGCTCTCCCGTGACGATTTCTCTTTCGTTCTTCATCCAGAAGACCTCAGGGGTCGGATCTCCGGCCGTGAAGCAGGTGAGACACAGAGACTGTTGTGTGTGGAGGAGAAACTCACTTCAGTCACAAGCACAATTCAGCACTGAATTGTTTATTAATTAATTGTTTATTAATCCATTTACTTGGATTAATGGCTTGGAGGGGAGACTAGAAACATGAATGTCTTCAAAATGTGCTATATGTAATCTCCTCTGATATGTGTGGCAAAGTACTGACAACGTTTCCTAGTTAAGCTGTTTATTTAATTTACTAGAACTTACATATTTTCTTGTGGTTCCTCACAACACATCCAAATTTACACAGTTTTTTTAGCATGCCATTTGTTTTGCACTAGCTGTTAATCCTTGGCAGACCACACAACCCACTGTTTTATTTTTAAGTTTTTCAAATCCATATTGCCTACAGATATATTTGTATTCAATTCAATAGGCATAACCATATCAGCACAAGACAAAGTGGGCTCCTTGTGTAAAGTAACTCAGGCTACACCTCATCCAGCATTCTTTCACAGATTCAGGAGAAACAGATCTCAGGTGCACCTGATTTGAAGACTTTTTGGAATGTCATCTTTTACCATAATATAGACCAAACAAAATCAGAATGGTAGGAAATACTGCTACTGCACATATTAACTTTTTGCTGGCAAAAGGGAGTTTCAAAAGGTTAAGTTTTTTCCAGTCTAGAACCATGTTTCCAGATTTCTAGAAAATGGAACTTCAGTTTATCCAGTGGTTCATATGAATCCAGAAAGAAGTTCAGAAAAACACCCAGTGCTCTTTTGCGAAACCACAAGGAAAAATACAAATTGGAGAGCTCAAAGCCATTTTTTTCCTGAACAAACACAGGCCTTGTTTTTTGTGTAATCAGTTTTCCAAGATAATGCCAAGGCCTTTGAGGAACATCAGTAAATTAGCATTGTAACAAAATCAATTGAATCTTAAACCCCAAGGGTATCAGGAATTTCTCGATTAGGAACCCGAGCCATTTGTGTGAATAGGCTTTATTAAAACTATTACTTGAATTAGGTTTCTTCTTAGAAGAGGCTGATTAAAATGCCAGTCCTTGACAGCTCATTTATTTAAAATGCAGTATGAAAACAAGAGCCATATTATTAAAACACTCTTGTGTTGAGAGCCATTTTGCGACTCTGCTATTAGAAATTTGCAGAGCTGTTCCGCACTGTTACAATCTATTAAAAGCTGTTCACACCTCTTCTCTCGATTTGGCTTTCAAAGGCAATGTGTGTAAAACAGTCTTCTATTTTGTATTCAGATGATTTTTTTAAAAAAAGTGTTTTTTTTGAGAAGTGGTTAGAATGAGCCTGATCTAACAAGTTAACAATGTCCAATTTATCAATCAGCAGGGAGAAACAGGACAGGAAGTCTTCAGACTAGCATGTTTAGATTTAATTTGAAAATATTTTATTTTAAAAAGTAATTTCTGCTAGGTTCTGCTCGGAACAAAACCCAGTTCCAATGATTGAGTAATTGCATTTCATTACTCTAATTTAATTTAGAATTAGAAAACATCACAAGCCACCCACCTTATTTTCCATGATGGCCACCACGTCAGGTAACCCCTTGGTTACTCTTGCTCGGTCTGAAAGAGAAGAATTGTTTAAAAAAAACTAAAGTGGGGGTTCCTTACTCCATCTCCATACTTCATATATATATATATCAAATATTTACAAACAAGAGAAATTAATTTGGAAAATGTCTTACTCTTTTCAGCAATTGCTGCTTGTCTGTGGGGAGAGAAGCGACATTGTTCACTATAAAGTAGGTCAGGATCATCATTGTAATGAAGACTTCCATGCATCCAACCACTTTCCAACACGGGATCTCAGTAAGCAAGGGGCACATAGCAGGATACACAATGGTGGATGGAACACCAGTCCATCACAGTTCTCACAAAGACACCAACATGCACGCACTCCAAGCACAAGCAGGGTCAGCTTTCCCAGAAGCCATTGGACCCACCAGTATGTTTTTGGACTGTAGGAGGAAATCAGAGCACAGAGGAAACCCACACGAATACAGGAAGAACATGCAAACGCCATGCAGATAGCATCCCAGGAATTGAACCCGGGGCCCCAGCTCGGCAAGGCAACACAGCACCACTGTGCCACATAAAGATTTACATATAATGATACATACTGTACTTAGATGTCAATTCACATATAACATTTAGTAATCACCTTGGATATGGTGAAACTGAGACTATTATTAATACAGAGCAAAGAGTTCATAAGATCTGTAAAATAAATCTTGTTTTATTGGAAATACTCTTTTCCCTTCTTACATAATATTACTTTTCTCATTGAATCTGGATACACTTCTTCTTGTTGTTAATTTTTTTTCATTATTTAATTGGTGCCTTTATCTATACTTGTGGAATAATTACTGAGAAACAGAAGACTGGTGTAGCAGTTTCACGGTGGACAGTGGGAGAAAAGAAAGAGCTCAACAGTTTGTGTGCAGCTGTAGGAAATACACAAGTGAACTGTTGGATCTGGTGGTACTTTCTGAGCTGGTGGTGGAAGCTGGTTAGAAAATTGCCCCGGTGTGTCTAGGTGCTTGGCTACACTGTTGGACACTGGGGACAAGAGAGTGAGGAAGAGGCACTGTGTGTAGAGTGGAATCAGTTGAGACAGAGGAACTGGGGTGTTGAAGAGGGTAGAGAGTTCTCTTGAGCCAAACAAAGCAATTATAGTGTGAAATATGTGCAGGACTTTGAACAGCTCATTACTCACTTTAGCCTCTGGTGTTCCATCAAGGCGTCTGCAAATACTTAAAGAAAAGAACATACAAATCTTTACTTTGCAAAAAAACAGCATTGTAATCCTGTTTTTCCTGCTGCTTAAGCTGTCCTTTGTCAGACTTAAAACTTTTAAAAACATTCCCTGCCTTCTTTCTGGAATAAGATCACTATGGTTAGCACAATTGCTCTGTCTCAGTTTCCCCCTGCTTTCGAAGGGAAAAGTCTTTGTTTGTGAACTCAGTTATGCAGTTCTCTACAGCTTCTGATTCTGAAGCTGACAGCTGAATCCAGCACTCAACAGATAGGCTTGGGGAAAATTACTTTTAAAACACAATCCATTTTGCTTAAATGTTACCTATTATTATAATTAGCAAGGAGAGAAAAAAGTCATTGGTTACAGTGATCCAAGTAGTGTGCATAGTTACTTTGTGAATTCATCCAGTACTTTACCTCTTGACAGACGTTTCCCCCATGTCTTATCAAGTAAAAATGTAGCCCCTTATAGAAGTAACTTGTAAATGTAATGGATTAGTAAGACAGTAAGACATTGTTAACAGAGCTTCTGTGGCATTGTTTTGATAAAAGATTGGCATTTTGTCGAAAACAAACTCTTGCCATGTTAGTGGGGATAAAGAAAAGCTTTGATACTCCTCTTTTACCTTGGCCAGACAAATCGAGGGTTCGTCTGTGTGGGTCTCGACCGTCAAACATTTCCAGTGTGTATTTCCCTCTGTCGGATTCCGTGGGGTTAAAGATCTCTAACCACACCTTGTTCATGCTGCTCCCAGCCTGAGTTCTTGCTTCGCTGCCCAGTTTCTTCTCTCTTAATGTAAAACACGAGGGGTATACATTAGTGTAAAGTGTCATTCAGGTAAATGTGAGCTTGGTAGGTGAGAATAACAAACACACACCTGCTAGGGCCCCCTTTATTCTGCTGCCAAGAGCAGACGGCTCGTATTTCTGTTTGGGTTGTACAATTAAATTGCTTTCATGCATCTTTTCCAGTGAGTAGCGAATGCACAGAAATCAATTTAGGAAATTAAAGGAAAGGAAGACAAACAAAATTGAAATTAAACTATGAAATTCACCATGCAACTGTGCAATGCTGCCCCAAAGTTTAAAAAAAAAAATACACAGAACCCTGTTGTGAAAACAATGTATCCCCCTGGAACAGTGGATCTGAAACAGAGTTGACCATTTTTTTCTACTTCCATGCTTGTGGTCTCTGCTGGTCTTTTCCATGACTATCTGTGACAGACTCCATTGAGAGGGCTCCTTCCAGCTTTACTGCTGGCCAATATCTCTATATTTTCATCCACAGACAGATTACATGTGTGTGTTTTACTTGAAATGTTAAGGAGGTGATGAAGCAGGACAGAACAGAGAGGTGATTCAGATGGTGATTTTGAAACAAACCCTTGTTGTACCGTAAATAATAAGATAAAAGCAGTAACGAGCGGGCATGCAATTCACCAAATAGATTGCAATAACGCCAAGGAAACTTACTTGAAGTACCAGCTGGTTTTCATGTAGTCCAAATAGTACTTCAAAGAGCAATACAGCTTAAACCCTTCAGCAGTGGGCTGGACCTCCAGTGGGCCCGCAGACAGGGCTAAGTGAAGAGGAAAGCACAGATGAACCCGAGAGAACATTTTAATCAGCCTCCAAATCCGCTAAAAGTGGTTTCAGATTGAAACAAAGAATTTGCCTGCTGGGTATGCAGATGGAATAACCCTGTTGCAGGAGACTGAAAATGTAGTTTCCTGAAAGGAGATTTTTCTTTTGGGTTCAGGGGTGATAGTTTACAGAGTCAAATCTGCATGCTTTTTCATAGATGTTACACAACTAATGAGATCCACAGAGCTTTCTGGACTTTCTCAAAGACCACATACTGCAGGGTATGAAGCAACATTAGTCTGTTTAGAAATGCATTGTAAATGTGAACACGTCTCATAGTGTAACGTCAGAATGATACGGTAAGGTACAGTGTTTAACACATTTTCCGCTTTTGTGTGGGGTGTGACCTAGTGCTGAGAGGCACCCAACAGACAGCAGAAATAATCTTTGTCCAAGTGTACGTTCGATAAAGAGATCGTAGACTTTCAGTAGAAATGTGGTGCAACCTGATTTGAGAGCAAAATGGTTACGTCAAGGCCTCAAAAACCTTGATTAAAAGTGATCTTTATGGATCATTAAACCATCATTCTAGCTTGAAGCTTAAGTTATCAGTGAATGTTTTACTGCTATTCTTATACAGCTTATACTCATAGTGTTATTATCTGTCAATTTAATTTAATTCCACATAGCCAAATGAAAGTGTCAGTGTGTTGAAAGTATAATTCAAGCGAATAATGAATTGTATTTAAACAGTACTTTTCATCCCAAAGAATTACAAAGCTCTGTAGGTGTAGGAGGCAGTCCATTTCTTCCACCACTGAAGTTCTGCCTCACCACCCAATAGCAGCTGTTCTGCACAGGCAGAACAGGGGGAGGAGTGACAAACTTCTTTGAATTAAGGAGAAAATGTATCTAGATTTTGCAAGTCCACAGTGGAACGTGGTCAGGACACCATAGTAAACACACACAGCTCTTCCAAACAGTGCCACAGGTCTTTAATCAAGAGCTCAGGTTAACTGCTCCTCTGCAGCACAAAACCTTGTACAGCCCTGTGTCCCTGGTCAACACATTGGTTTTTAGAAGGAAGAGCACCACCTACTGGTCTACCAGCACCACACAGCATCAACCTGGTTTTAATTAAGGCTCCCATCCCATCAGGGCGATCAGAACCAGCCTTGTCTATTGTAATACAGCACAGAGTGAGAATCCATCACCCAACAGTGAAAAAGAATGTCTGCAACAGGTAAGTGCTTCAAAATAATAAGGAATTCTTAATGAAACTGCAAGAATAACACCTATGATATACTATGTAATAGTTCCGATGTTGATTGCACCACTGCAAATAAATATACTGACACCCTGGAATTTGAAACACTGCCATTCTTTGGTTTATTTAATAGATATCACATATTAAACTGATTTTTTTTTTCAGCATTTTTGAGCAGCAGACAAAAGTATTAGCATCTTCTGCCTGATCTCAGTTTATACACTTGGATTTGTTTTTTCCTCTGGCTCGTAAGGATGAATCGATGCTCCATAGACTGCAATAAAATGTTGTTTGTAACATGTTAAGCTAAGATGTGTTTCAAAGGCTTGTTTCAAATGCTGTTTACGAGCATAAACCCCTAACCTTAGGCCTATACCAAGCCTGAGGCTGAAACCAGCTGTAATGTACAGTGAGCCTTGTCTCTTATAACAGGGCTCATTTGAGCCCATTGAAGTGACAGTGGAATTTACTGATGTTTGGAGGAGGCACTCTGTGACTCAGGGGCTGGAATGTTAAAATGGACACGCTGCCCTGGTCCACTTTGGCCAACATCAGAACTAGGAAGAACTGCATCACCCATGCTTATCCCTCCATCAGCACAGGGATTTTCGGCTGTGTTTAAACTGTGAGCGCTAACAGAAACTGTCAAGCTTCTCTGCAGCACTTACCGCATTGCCTGCACAGCTCCTGCTGCAGCTTTTCAAATTCTAGAATGAGAAATAAATGTTGATTCTCACATCTCATTGTGGATCAGTGACGGCGATCCTATGCGCAAGAGCCATTGCAACACTCTCTGCAGCTGGAAAGATGCTTCTCTCAGAGAATTGAGAACAACAACATGTAGGAGAGATTACAAATGAGCAAAGGCCATTTGGTCTTTTTTGGTTGCTAGTAGCTAACAGCTTCAAAAATATGTCTGTGTGGCATGGCCCATACCCCCACAACCCTTTGTGCAAAGTGTTTTCCATACTTTCCATGAAACATGATGGCACTTGTGCAGGGCCCATACAGATCAAGAGCAATCCTAACTTGCACACAATGCAAAAGGAACAAAACACCAAGCACAAAATGTGTAGTCATAAACACAACTGCACCTCTCAGCTTCTTGGAGATCTCGATGCACAATGATCAGGCAGAGGGCCGACATTTATATATTGCATACAAAGGCGCTCATTTTAACAAGGCATTTCCCCTAAAGGTACAATACTGTACATTTAACTTTTCAAATGGCTGAAGTACCTTTAGATTGAGTCATTTCAGTTCAGATTTTAAATCTTTGATTTCATTTTAATTACAAGGAA
The DNA here is from genome assembly GCF_040954835.1 of Lepisosteus oculatus. Taxonomy (NCBI): domain Eukaryota; kingdom Metazoa; phylum Chordata; class Actinopteri; order Semionotiformes; family Lepisosteidae; genus Lepisosteus; species Lepisosteus oculatus. Next base: position 11,782,454 of record NC_090706.1, on the reverse strand, counting down.
GGCCTTTAACCTATGGAGGTTCATGGGACGTCAGTCCTGGAAGAACAGGGCACAAGGTAGAACTGAAATCACATGACTGCTGGCCCCCTTGGACAGGATACTTATCCATAGCAGCACAGCAGAGAATGCAGGGACACGTTAGAGTATCCTATCAAATCTAACCCATGTGTGTTTAGGTGGTGGGAGGAAAACATACCTGGAGAAAACACAGACAGACACAAGTTTGAGGCTGGAATCGAACCCTGGAATCTGCAGTTGCTGGGGGGGGGTGGGAGGCAGGCATACTAAAGCCCATGCCACCAAGTGCAGGATTTTTCTGGATTTACAAAATATCTGCTCGATAGAAGGATGTCATCAGCCACTGCACACCTTTCCTTACTGGGCCCCACTGCAGACTCTGTCTTACTGACATCCAGCTTCATAGAGAGCTGCTTTTCCATCTCAAAGTCATCGAACCTCTCTATATGCAATTCACTGCTCCTCATTCTCTTCCCTTGACAGCTGACGCAGACCCAGTAGTTCATCTCTATTACACAAGGCCACTTGTGACAATTGTGTCGATATGGAAGGAAGAGTTCTGTTTCTACAGGGTACAGGGTTGTTGTGTGTGTTTTTGCGCTCAATTCACCTACGTAAATCCAGTGATCCTGGAAGAAAATTTTCTAAAAAAGAATCAAACCTGCACTATCTGCATTCTGCGGGTGACAGTGAGTGTAAGACTGCCGTTGCACAGTAGGCTGAGCCATTTAAAATACCACATTAGATACACCCTAACAGTTAGAAATTTCTTTAAGGAATCCTGAACACTAACCTTACACCAAAGATCATACAGTGTACTGCACTTTTACCTTTTGTAACTTTCAAAGTATTTCTTGCCAAAAGAAAAGGAATAATGGATAATTTCTTGTTGGCGTCATATGAATGATAATTTTTCTTTTGATAGCTTGAGGAACAAGGAGACCTCATTCAAGTATTAAAAACCTTAAAGGCTTTGATAAAACTCAGCCCAGGTAACTTCTTAAGAATAAATCATGAAATTTAAAACTAAAGGCAGAATTGTTTTTCTGAAAGGGTTGTAGGAGTGTGGAACAAGCTATCCAAGTAAATTACTGAAGTTGATCTCTGGACTTCTTTCAAAAATTAGCCAGATAAAATCCTCAGATCACTTAATGACCAACTACCAAAGCAGCTGTATGGACTGAATGAGTGAGTACAGGTGTTATTTGTAGAAGGTGTCTTCAAATAACTCTTGGCGACTGTCTTACCTTGATCTACTAAATCAACAGTACTGATGTCCTCCCCTCGGTCATCAGACAGCACTGCTTTGTACACACCTATGTCCTTAATAGTCACCTGTCAGGACAGAAATGATGGAGCAGAGAAGTGAGCGTGTGCTTATGAAAGAGACACAGGAAGACATAAAGAAGCATTATTGTTTTAGTACATTTAATATGCTCATCGTGGCATTTCACAAACATATAGACCTATATACATATAAACACTAAATACACACCCATTAACAGTAGGTAAACTCAGGGGCTCATAGGAAATGTGTGGTTGGGTTTCAGGAGCAGAGAAGAAACAGTTTTGACCAACTTCCCTGGCTGTTCCAGCTCCATGGATAACTGGTGGAAGATCTGTTGAGTCTTTCCTGACAACCTCAACTACAGTATAAGAACCCCCACTGAGACAGTGAAATACAAGACCTGTTTCTAAACTTTATGGATTATATACCTGTTCAACAGGTGCAGCTCTTCCATAGTGTGATTATGGCCACTCGTGGGTTCTGAGTCATGCAATGACACTCCCCAGCCAGTGGCAAAATCTGCTACCCCACAAGGCCAGGTCTTCTGCTGTGGAATACTTTTACACAGCCCAGGTTTCAAGGGTCATGATGCCACTTCTGTAGCAGGTTTAGAGCCACAGGTCCTGCTACTCAAATGGATTCACTGGGGGTTCTTCATGCGTATGTCAGTAAATATCAGTTGTGTCTGAATCTATTCAGTTGAAATGTATTATTTTCAATGTGACCACCCATTTTTATATTGGAATAATGGGATGGAAGTAAGAACCTATTGCATAAATATAGGGATGTTCCAGATTATACAAAAATAATCACTAGAAATACCAAATGATACTAAGCAGACCAAGAGGAATTTGAATGTGAAAACCTCTCCCTATATTTTTCTCCACATCTGGGAAAAGAGTCCTTTGATCCTCAGCTTCGCATTTGCATTATTGAGTAAATGCTGCCACTTAATGTACATTGATATCCTTTTGCATTTCAGAAAAATTAGGAACAAATGATCCTTTCTGTGTGATCACCTAGGCAGGTGGACTAGTTTTGCTGTGGGGCCTGATTAATTCTGTACAGATGGGGTGGTGGTGGGGATATTTATGTCTGAGTTTTTAAAAAGACCTCTTTAAAACAGCAGCTGGTATTGTGTGCAGTCCATCAGTCTGGATGAGTGACTGCGAATTTGAGTCTTAATGTCAAGGCTATTTATACACTCACTGAGAAATGAGACATTCCTGTGCATTCTGTCTATATTGACAGTCTATAGTGAGGAAACACACCCCTGTGTTTAATTAAAGACCAACACATAAATATGCATATTATGATATTATGCAAAGTCACTTGGAAATATTTTATCATTCCATGTTTTGGTTATTTACCTCTTAAGGGTATGCCTTTTTAAACTTACAATGCTTAAATTATCAGCACTGGCGTAAACATGAGAATTTACCAAAGGGGATAAACTCTCTGCATAACTATCTTTTTTTATATGCAAGACTCATACAGTTTTCTTTACCTCTAAAGTTGAAAGCAACTTCAGACAGAATTAACCATGACTTATTAGTACAAAAAAAAAGATTTGTCTTAGGAAAATTCTGTCTTTTGAGCTGGTATCCCTTGAATAACTGCTTTGAGCTAACTATAGGTTTTGAAAAACAACACACTATTCTTTCAGTGTTCTCTCAGGCAGCTGGTTGTAGTGCACCTGTGTGGTTAGTGGACAGTGTGTTTACAGTAGTTGGTCATTGGTGGCACTATTCCTGCGTTCTGTAACTTTACCTGTGGGATCGTTAAGGTGCAGATCCCCGTTTGTGGATTATATTCAATTTGAGGAATCTCGGTTCCATCCTTGTACCACTTCAGACTTGTGTCCTTCTTTGTGTTGGTGACCTGTGTGGAAAGAGACTCCGATAGCTAATCATAGAATAGCACAGAATCAACAACTAATCACAAAACAGAACAGAATCAACAGCTCACAGAATAGCACACTGAAAAGAAAAGACCCTTCGAGCAAATGAATATAAAGTACCAAAATACTTTTTTTGAGGTAGGAGTTTGTTTCTGTTGGAACAATGGAGTATCAGTGGCTATTCTACGGGGATATTTAAGTTGCAAGTCAAGTACAGTAAAACAGAACTTTTGGCAATCTTAAACGAAGAATTAAAGGAACTAAAACTCAGTACAGCTGTCCAAATATTTTCTACCAATTTACTATTTTTGTTCCTTGGAAGAGTGCACTGACAAGGTTGAGAAATTTGAGTACCTTGCACGAGAAGTGAAGATCACAGTTTTCTGTCACTTTCCAAGACAAGAACTCCAGAAAATATGGCCCTTAAAAATAAAGAGAGAGGGGCAGGTGAACGACACTCCATTGAGATCTAATAATTCACCAAGGTTACAGAAAATATACATTTGATTTTTCAATAAACCACACATTTAAAATGGAATGTTCCTTTACGTACTGTACGTCCCCCAGTGCCACAGTACACTCTTTAGCCATTCCAATCAGAATCAGTGTTGCTGACCTCTGAGGAGCTGTGTAACAACCACTGTGTCTGAAAGAGCTCCAGGGAGCCCACAGGTCAGGGCTGTGTATCAGAGCATCAGGACTGTATTGTTAAGACTAGGCAGGTTCAGTAAGACAACTCTCCAACTTGCCCTGCAGGTGTGAGTCATCGAGGGGTTTTCCAGTGAACTACACAATGGCACCAGAAAAACCAAAGATTAAATTAGGTGAGACTTTGGCCATTGTCAGTTTAATGTTAACTATTATTTATTTCAATTTATTTGTCTAATGAACAATAAAGACTCCCAGGAAACTTCAGCCAGATTAGCAGGTTTCCTCCAGTGTCCAGGGATGGGTTTGAATATGGGCTGTGCTTCGTCAATTCACAAGAGCCCATAACCATGGAAGAGTATTAAAATGTTATGCAATGTGTTCCTTGCTTGTGTGGCCTGCTTCTTTCTGAATTTTTCTAAACAGCTTTTTCTAACACATCGTTTAAACTTGCAAGAAAGTGTTTTCCCTTAAGTGCTCCTATACTGTATACTGTAACATTTTCATCATATGGCTTAAATGCAGTGTATTGGATCTCACTCATTGCAGCTGTGCTGATATCTATCACATCTGGCCAGACTTCTGACAAACAGGTCCTTGGCAGTGTTTTCAGTTTTTCCTCTAGTGTTGGCTCTTATTAAACACGCTCTCTGACTGTTGATGGTAAATGTTCTGCCAGGGTAAATGTTCATGGTATTTTTGTAGTTTTACCACGTTTTATGTTTGATCTGCCATGGTTTCATTGTGCTTTCACAATGGTCTGCCACACTCACAAGTAAGGGCAGGGTGACATTCTGCAACCTCTTCATCGCACTGTGCTCACTTCTTCAGCACTTGACTTCGCTTTCTAAATCCCTCTGCCTCACTTACAGTCCATCCACTGGCAAAAGCCAGCTGGATTAACAGTTCAGTTGCTATGGAGCTGCTATCTTAACTAGATTCACATCATTAACTTAAAACTGTTTCAAAGATATTTTACCATCAATTAAGCACGGTGAAGTACTAATTAAAATACATACAGTACAAATTTTAAGACCCCTCTGGGGAAATGCTTAAAATGTATTAATCACATATTTAGAGGCTTTCTTCCTTAAAAAGCATTTCAGGGTGTGATTAATCCATGGTGTGAATTAATGCTTAGATATTTAATGCTCAATTTACAGACTTTATTCTGATCCCTTGTTTGGTGTTACTCCAGACACTCCAATGGTAACTAGCAGCAAATACCATGGGAGGCATTTCAAGGGCAGCAACAAGATACAGCATGGAAAAGTCTCGAGGACTTTGCCCTGCTTGAGGTCTGTCAATACACCACAGGCCTCTGCCAGTACTGCAGGTTTGAACAACCTTGGGGTCACTCACCACACTTTCTCTTCCAGTCTCTCCTTTTGCTCTGTGCCTGAGCCAAAGTCTGCCTGAACTCTGTGGAAGAAACTTTCCGTTAATCTCTCACTACAAGGACACCATTCAGGGGTGCATCTCAGAAGACTGTCCACTCCACTGCACATAGAGCTGAATGTGTTGGTTTAATTATCTGAGTTTGTAGAGACAAATTGCAGTTCATTTCTAGACTCCAAAATAGCTTCTTCTCCAGAGGTGTCAAGTTGGTGACGCCCCCACTCCCTCCCACCATATTATGATCTCTCCTAACGTCCTCCTGTACCCACAATGACTGTACTCCTACACCACTACACACACATGTAAGCCGAAATTGTACTGTCCCCTCGATAGCCAGTAAAACTGTACCAGTCATAATAATATTTAATATTTATTAATTAATCATATTATTTTTAACCATACTATTTTTAACCATTTTTAAAATGCACTGTTTTTGCACTGTTCCAAGAATTACCTTGCACTGTTTTTGTCCTGTAATATTTTCTCTGTTTGCGGAATTTTGCACAGTTTTGATTACTTGATTACATGTTATTTATGTTATGTTATTACATGGTACTGTTATTGCTATTGTGTTACTGTCTATTGTCTTATCTTTTGTCCTTTTTATATACTGCACCTGAGTGACTAATGAGAAACACTTTTCATTATACTATGCACCTGTGTGCATAGTATAAAGTTTAATGACAAAGTTGAATTAATTAATTAATGCTGTAGTCAGTACATGGCCTTAAAAAAAGCATGAATGTTTTCTGGTTGCACATTTCATGTGATTTCATGTGACCTTTGAGACTACTAAGGAAAGCAGTGACACAGAGGTGCAGTGGTTAGCATTGGTTTCTTGTGGTGCCCAGGCCCTAGATTTCATTCCTGGGGTGCTATCTGTGTGGAGTTTGTATGTTCTCCCTGCATTTGTGTGGGTTTCCTCAAGGTGCTCCAGTTTCCTCCCACTGTGAGTGTGTGTCTGTGTTTGTGTGTGAATATACTGCCTTACACCTGTTGCCTTCTGGGATAAGCTCTGGCTCCCCTGCGAACATGTATTGGATAGTTTGGCTAGAAAATGGAGGGAAGTTAAGAAATATAAACCAAAAATCTTTTCTACTGCAACTGCTAGTTTTAGGTGAATGCCGAAGCCTTACTCGCTGTGGGTCCCAGAATGTAAAACAAGTTATGCTTACTATCATCCACGAGCACCAAGGTGAACTGATTCTTTGCGCGTCCATCTTTCAGCTGGGCGGTGTAAGACCCCTCATTAGCATCAGAAAATGGGTCAATCAATATCTCCACCAGTCCCTTGGCTCTATCGAAATTGATCTTGCGAGTCTGTAAAAAGATTTGGTGCAAGCACAGTCACAGATACCAGAGCTCAGCAGTGCTTGGTCTTGAGCTACAGCCATTATTCGAACAGATCTGGGAACCAGGCCAACACTGGAGTAACTGCTTTGTCTGAATATAAGGGTATATGGCCAGCAGCAACTCACAACTGGCAACCCACTGAAGCTAAGCAGGTGTGAGCCTGGTCAGTACCTGGATGGGAGACCTCCTGGGCAAAACTAAAGTTGCTGCTGGAAGAGGTGTTAGTGGGGCCAGGGGTGCTTGCCCTGTTCTCGAAAAGAGTAGGGGTGTAACCCTGGCGTCCTGGCCAAATTTCCCATTGGCCCTCATCAATCATGGCCTCCTAATAATCCCCATCTATGAATTGGCTTTATTACTCTGCTCTGCTCCCCACTGATAGCTGGTGTGTGGTGAGCGTTCTGGCGCACTATGGCTGCCGTCGCATCATCCAGGAGGATGCTGCACATTGGTGGTGGTGGAGGGGAGTCCCCATTACCTGTAAAGCGCTTTGAGTGGAGTGTCCAGAAAAGCGCTATATAAGTGTAAGCAATTATTATATATATATAAAAAAGCACAACTATGACACAATACCCTGCCCAAAGTGGAGCACACACAAACACTGGTAAAAATCTGGCAACAATTGTGCTTTTAAGATAACTAATAAGTTCTTATGCTAAAGCACTGCACATAATTGAAATGTTAACTTAGCTTTTAAGAGAAACATAAATATTTATATTATGTTATATTCTGTATGCCACTAGCACTACAAATTTAAGAACCTATCATTATAGCAATTAAAAACCAAATGGATGGTCTACTGTAAAAGGACACTAAGTTACAAAGAGTGGAGTTTGTTCAGTGCTGAATGGCATAAGTACAGACAGACGTATTGAAGAAATTCCAATGTAATGAGCCATTTTCTTTTCATTACCTACTGCTTTCCAGAATCAATATCATATGCCATCTGCTGAACAGAAAAGTAATTCTTTGTGTCTTGAATCAGCAGGGGTGAGACTAACAGCAAGGATGTTGGGTTAGAGCCACACACAGGGCCACTGTGACTTCGAGACATGTGGCTCACCCCTCTCCCTGCCAGAAGGCAGGACTTCCACTGCCTGGGTGCCATCTGGTACTGACACGGCTGTCACCTGGGGGCACTTGCAGCTACAATCTCACATAACACACGAGCCACAGCCAGCCTTGTACTTTGAACTGAGACAGAGCCTGCAGATCTCATGAATAAAACAGCTCTGCAGCAGGTAATTAGACAACCAGGAGATCCATCTCTTTCTCAAATGTTTCAGGGAATGTTTGTATGCTGCTCACTTTGCAAAGCTCCTTTGCAGATTTTTTTTCTTGTATGGCAAAATTTACCTCTTGTAACGAAATGTACAGTACCTCTGTCTCAGTTACGAGGATGGTCTCCCACAATGAGCTGTAGAGGAATCATTGTCTGTATTTCCAGGCTGGGTCATTCAGTTCCTTTGTTTTTGCCCTGCTGGTTACCTTTGTAACACTTCCTCCTGTCCTGTGTTATCTTGGTTGACTATGCCCCTGCGGTTAGACAGACTGTAACAGTCGTGTCTTCTGATGAAGCACAGACTCACCGGACTGCTGGTAATCTCCTGATCGTTGAAGATCAGTCTGAGCTCTGCGGCAGGGCTTAGCTTTTCGACTTGCAACCAGAGGCGGACATCTCCCTTTTCGAAGACCTCGACTTCCCAGCCCGATACCAGACCAATCACTGCAGAATACAGGAAACAGCTTGCGTCGGACGCCCAGTTTTCTCCACTGCAGTCCATATGCTGACTACATTTACAAAGCTGGGAAAAATCAGTCTTGTGTGTCTTTCCAGGAGGCTACTTTAAGATTAAATTATTTTGCATTGATTAAGATTAATACTAACATCAGGAGTTGGTCTATAACTTCTTCCAAAAAAAAGCCTGGAAGACTATGGCCTGCTCAGGGAAGAATGCCTTAGGCACATGGCCCTGTGTCTCTTGCAGTTTACTGAAACTGAAATTAATGAGCTCAAGCAGATAAACCATGCTGGAGTGCTCTATGATAAATTCCATAAATATGCAAGACAGACAAAAGCAAAATTCCCAAGTGTCGCCTCCTCGGATCCTGTTATGGATTAACTATGACAGTTCATAAGCCTAATGTGCGTCTACAGGCTAGAAGTAGTATGTGATGCTTAGAAATGCCAAGCTAGACCTGTCGGTTTTAATCAATGTCTGTTGAAGTCTGCATAGGGGATTCTTGGTTGTTTGTTAAAACGACAAGGCCAAGACAAACCTCATTTCACTCTGCGTGAACTATATTTTCATTTGTTAGAGCCCAGCTTAGGATTCAGCTCCGAAAGCAACAGACAGAAGGGGGAATGTAGTGCTGGCTTACAATTGCTCAGACATCGCGCTCGGCCGTCTCCAAAGATTAATGGAACCTGGGACTTTGCAAAGCTCTTGGGAGGCCCAGGAGATTCTTAAATCCATTGGTTGAAAGTCTTGTTGGATGTGCCAGAATTAAAAGTGACATTTTTAGCATGCTTCCAACTGAGAAACCTGATTTAGTGGTGCAAACCATCACCTGCTTCATATTTAGAATATACAATATGCTAAGTTCTTAGACTTTCACATGAAGTATAGATACCTTTGGAACGTTTCTGATACATATTTGAAACAAACATCAGAAATGCTTTCTTTGTGCTTTGGTAAACATTTACTTATATGGTTTAAACTCCATATAAGGTGCAGCACTTTTCCAGAATAGTTTAAGTTAAAAAAAAATATTTCTAATCCTACATCTATTCACTCCAGTGCTGGAATCTTAATACACTGATTAGCAGACAGTAGCAATGCTTTGAGAAGGATCAGGCAGTCAAATCCTAGCATGAGACCAAACACCTGTGGGTTCTGTCCTTTAAGTAGAAAAGCTCAAAACTCACTTACACGGGTTCCTTACTTGCCAGCTAAGTTTCAAAAGTCTCTCCAAGTCTGGGGGGAGAAGGAAAAGACAGATCATACCATGTACACTGCTGGTACCCTTTACCAGTAGTGTCCTGATAACTGTGCTGTACCCGACTAAGGGATAACAGCTGTTACCTTTTTCTGTAAAAGCGTAGCTGGAAGAGATGTCATTGATATCACTTATTTCCACTGTGTACAAACCCAGGTCCTTCTCGGATGGATTGGTGAAAATGAGTCTGGATCTGAGGCAAACAAATAAACTGATTAACTGATATGTCATGCTCACAAACCTTAGGAACCACAGAATTACAATTCTGACTCTCAGTCCGGCTTCTAGATGCCAATTAACTAAATCTGTAATCTGACACCTCCTCTTCGGAGAGTTTACACAACTGAACCCTTAATTGACTTAATAATAGGATTAATTTGAACCTTTTGACTATTTTCAACTTTCAAACATTTTGGAAGGTGCCTTTTAACTATAGTATTTCATAAGCTAAATAAAATCCCAAAGTTTTGAATAGGAAAAAACCTCAAACAAACATTCAAATCAAGCAAGCTCAGGTAATTAGGCTCTGCTGGAATGAAAACCAGCAGGTGTGTGGGCCTTCTGCACCAGGAATGGGAACCCCTGCTTTCATACACTTCACAATGCTTTTACCATGGTATTGTATACTGCAGCTAGGTTTTCTAAAGGTCCTGCGGTTTCAAGAGCTCCAAACTGAATAAACTTTGATTAAGGACACTGATAGTTGAGTTAGCTTCAACCTTCGTCATTTCAAGGACCGAGAACTCAGCTACTGTTAACAATGCTGCTGTTTTTAAATAAAAAATTAAAATACTTTGGTCCTCCAGGAGAAGAAACGGACTGAACTGCTCTGAAGTCATCACTGTAACAAGCCCCATGTTAGGTGCGTTCAGGCTGGGTACTCTGGAGCACAAGGCTTCTCATATGCTTATAGAATATGAGTTCCAGATTCTGCAAATGAGCATGAGACCCCATCCCAAAAAATGCTCAACCCTGATTGCAGTGTGAATAATTTGTTGTTTTAGCACCACCCTGGTGCACTTCTACTTGTTACCAGCAGAGGCCGCTCTAGCTGTCCTTTTGTACACGTCTTCCACAATGACTTGTGGAAGAAGGGATGCCTTCTTTCACTTCAAGATCAGATATATCCCTGGCTCTGGGTTTTGAGTGGCACTCAGCCCTTTGTTGGTTTCCAGCTATACTTCATGACTTTTCACCAACAATATATTATATAAAGTAATGAGCTTGGGCTTGAGTCTAAGGACATCTGTCCATTCCTTTTGTAACCCCTCCTTTATCCAATTCAGGGTCACAGGGGAGCCAGAGTCTATTCCGGCAAGCAATGGGCACAAAGCAGGATACTGTAAATCTTAGATGGGATGTCAGTCAAATGCAAAGACACACACTCACACCAGGGCCAATTTTCCCAGAAGCCAATAAACCTGCCAGTATGATTTTGGACTATAGTACTAAACTGGGGCACTCAGAGGAAAATCATGCGAACACAGGGAGAACATGCAAACTCCACATATATAGCACCCCAGGAATTGAACCCAGGGCACCAGTGCTGCAAGTCAGCAATGCTAACCACTGGGACACAGTGCTGCCCAAGGAGAACACGTGAAGCAAAAAAATAAGCCCAGTATCAAATTATCAGAAACCAGGTATCATTTCCTCTGAAGCAGAAAACCAGTCTCTTTGTTTCTTTGTGCTGTCTCAGGGTTTTTTTTAACTTAAAGTAAGAAGCAAACATTTTGGTATCAAAGCTGCCTCTAAATCTAAAAAAAAGTTACCTGTGGTGTGTACCTAACAATTGATCTGTCATTAAACAAAAGTTCTTTAGTAGATTAAGTCGTTCTCACCTGTTATGTTTGGATTCGATTTTGACTCTTCCAGCATCTATTGCATCACGGTAATTCTTTGCCCAGATGAACTGGCTTGAGTCATTCATCTCTGGCGACTCAAATGCCAAGAATATGAATCCATCCTCATCAACACCAATTTCAATATCTTTCACTCCTGATGAGAAACAAAAACACTCGTGAAGCTGCCAGAAGTAAAGAAGAAGATCCTGTTTTGTGGAGTTTTTCCTGTCAGTATTCAGCTGACTTTGCGCAATTTTATTAATGGTTTAGACAACAGTAATTTATTCATCCATCCACTTTCTAACCACTTCTTCCAAATCAGGGTCTCAGTGGAGCTGGAGCCTATTCCGGCAAACAATTGGCGCAAGGCAGGATACACCCTGGATGGGATGCCAGTCCATTGCTCGGCACACATAGACACAGACACAAACACACTCACACCAGAGTCAATTTTCTGAGAGGCCAATCATGCTACCAGCATGTCCTTGAACTGTGGGAAGAAACCGGAGCACCCAGAGGGAACCCATGTGAACATGAGGAGAACATGCAAACTTCATGCAGACAGCCCCTCAGGTCTAGAATTGAACTCGGGGTCCCTGCGTTGCGAGACAACAAAGCTAACTATGCTACCATATTGCCTGTAATATTTTCATTTTTCATTTTAAAATTAGTACCTTTAATACTGTAAGAATACTGCACAATTTCCTTTTATGACAAAATCGGAAAAGTAATTACCAAGTTCCGGAAAAAATGCATACGGAGTTTTGCTTCCATATCCAATGACTCTACTCATCAACACCAGAGGTGCGGATGGATATTTCTAGTCAGGATAGTTATAGGTTTGTCCATGGTTCTTAAATTGTATCCATATGTAGTGCACAAGCAATCAGGATCTTTCATTTATGTCATTGTGGGGTGACTTCTGTTTTTTTCCCCCATCGGATCATATTATGTTTTGACCTACTATATATACTGTAAGTCAAACTATTAGGAAGGCGGTTGTTTTCAGAAACTGACAAAAAGTGAATATCACTTCTGTCAGGTGATGGAAAAATGTATAAGTTTATGCACCCAATCCACATTTTCTGCACTTTAAAAGACACAGACTCTCACAGTGATTGTTGTATGCACTGCTTATAGATTTTAGTCTGTTTTTTTGACCCGGCAGTGGAAATCTCTCCACAAAAATGTACTTGTGCCAGATGTTTCCAGGTCCTGGCACAAGATTTTTAATTACATTCGTCAGCACAGCAACACTGGTTAGAATAATTTGACATTTTTTTCTTCTAGACACAGAAAGTACGGTATTGGCTAGATCTCTTTATCTTGCTGAAGCACATTGTCTTCACAGATACACTTACGGTTCTCATTTCTGATCATACCCTGGCTCTGTACTTTGATTCGGTTCCAGGAATAACTAAACATAGCTATTATAATGATCTTCTTCGTCCCTCTTCATGCATCGCTTTGAGGATTTATCAAGATTAGTTACATATTATAATACTGAAATCAATCCAGGCATTCTTTATGGGAGAAGACTAAATTCTTTATTAGAAACATTGCTTTAGAGTCTACCATGAACAAAAAGTGAGATTGGATTTATCAGCTGAAAACTACAATTCTGCAGAGTGTGGCTGGACATCTGCCACTATAGAAACATTTTTTTAATTAACAGAGAATCCCTGACACATGACAAAGCAGCTCCACTTCAAAGATGCTGAGCATCCTGTTAGTTTATTTAAACTCAGTCTAAAACAAAATAAGTGACTGGATTCTATTGAGGAGATCAAGGACAATAATGATGCTGTATTCATTAACTCAGAACAGATTGGTAAAATTATCGAAACCTTTTCTCACTTTACTACATTTCTCAAATCAGCACAGACCTGGCCAGAAACAAGACATTCTTAAATCCACTAATAATTTCCCTGGATATCGCTAAACAGGTTGATCCTTTTTGGAAGCTCCTATTGCTTTGTAGAGTTTTACCTAGCTTGGTGAATCACATCGGCTCTTTAAAAAGCAACAAAATGACAATTCTCTATTGTAAATTGGGACTTTTGGAAAAAATGCTTCTTCTTAAATCTAAACTTAAAGTTGAAGACCCATACTTACAGGCTGTTATCAATGTTCAACACAGACATTAAACTATTTGCTAAGACTCTACTTACTATGTTACATTGTAGCAAAATGCAAAATTATGCAACAGAACTGACACCTTGAAGAGTTGAATTACGTCTGACAAGATTCAGCATTTTGGGTCACCCTTTATTCTTAAAATAAAATTAATTTTTAGAGGTATTTTCATGGGCATGAAATGGGGCTCAATGGAAACAAGAAGAAAACACGGTCTTGAAGACCCTAAATCTTCTTGAGACTATCACTACAGAAGTCTCTAGATATGTGATGACCACATCAGGCACTGACATTCCTGATACAGTTACACTTTCAAAAGTATTTGCAGTGGCTGCTGTAAATAAATACAATACTCTTTGGAATGAATGGCACAGCCATCCTAGAATATTTAAGAACTGCTGCTCGGGGTTGTTAGTACAATATGAGAACAATGGCAGGCCCTTTCAGAGGGAGCTGCTGTTCTCCTCCACCTGTCCCTCGAGACTGCGCAGCTCCTGATCCTCAGCCACAGCTCGCCCTACCAGATGAGCACTGTACTTGCCTGGCTTGATTTCCGCTCTGATCTCCTCAGACGGCAGAGAGGGCTGGCCGACCCCTGCCGAGTTCACCGCTGACACGCGGAACTTGTAGATCCGACCAGCGTCAAGTCCAGACACCTGCAAGAGAGGTCAAAGCTAGCGGATCCAGTTCATGTGAAAGATCCTATGACTGTTACAACTTAACAATGAGGTCCTCGAAAACTGTTTTACTGTTTTGTACACTCACGGATGGCCAAGGTTTCTTCAAGGCCTCTTAAGTGGAGGTGTAACTCATGTATCCTATGTGTGGTTTAGGAACAAGAAAGGGAATAGCTTTTTAGCTGATTAGGGTGACCTAACCGCCAACTTTCTGTTTTTGTTTACATCGTATATGGTAAGAAACTGCTACTGACGAATCATAAATGTATGTTTTTGTATGAAAATTTTGCTCATCTTCAAGAATAAAAGCCCGTTGCTATTGTTGGGAAAGTGAGTGAAAGACGAGTGTGGCCTATTAACTTTGTCTGTCCTCCTTTCTTTATTACAATAAAGAAATCTCCAGCTTGAATTACCAGACTCGTGTGGTTTACTGAGAAAAGAGTTTAACATCTGGGATAAATTTCAAAAACATTTTGCTCCAGCGTAAGATCAATTCCATCCTTTTCAAACTCCAAATGAGCCCACAGCTAACATTCCAAAATTCTTGCGTAATATGGAGAAAAAAAAATCTATCCAGTTATCTAATGTACCTACCTGCCTTTGCTCCTTGATAGATTGTGGGCCATTTTAAACATTTACAGTTGTGGACAAATGGAAGCCAATTTTGCTATGCAGGTAAAACTGTTTGAAGGAAAAATGCTCCTTCAAAACAGCAAACAGTGGTATCCAGCTTTAAATGAGTGAAAAGATGAGGAATGCTGTATTATTTTTAGGAAATTATAGGTAGACTACCATCGCTTCAAGTGTCTACTACAACTGTGGGATATATAGCAGTCACATGTCCAGAAAATAATAACAAGACTAAACAGGATCTGCTGCAATGAACTAAATGAATCCCTAAATGCTTTTCACACAGAAAATGATCCATGGATGGAACAGTTCATTAAGACAGAAGCAAAAATGCAAGTCTCTTTCTAAAGCTTTGCTTGGCGCCAGAAAAGAACAGTGAGTTTGAAGAAATCAGTGAGCATTATTGGGCCAAACGGCCCGTTCTGGTCATTTGTGTTTCCAATGATTTTATGTTTGTAAGGTGAGGTGTGATTGCTTTGAAAATCCTTTCCCTTTGATCTTTTACTGACCTTTAAATAGGTCCCTACAGTGGGCTTTTCCACTACCGCTTTCCAGTCCTCCGCCTCCGGCTCTCTCCCCTCGCACATCTCCACGATGTACCCTGTGATGGGACTGTGACCTCCGTACAATGGCTTCTCCCACAGGAGCACCAGGGAATCCCTCCGGACCTCCCTGCATGTCACGTCATAGGGACAGCCTGCAGGCACACACAGATCAGCAGAGCGGCCAGCAGGGGGCAGTGGCAGCACTGCTCTCTCCATACACTGCTTACCATTTAATACCTGAGTACTACTGGAGTAAGGGATTACCTTCTAAAATTAGCAGGAAGCTGGGGGAAAATAATTTGAACAAGTCAGTGGTTAAAGCGAGCTATGTTGGGTGAATGTAGATATTATCCAAAGAAGCACCTCATAAAAAATCGACCACTTCTTATTAAGCAAAAAGTGATCTCTTGCATGATTAACTATAATGGATTACTTCCCCAACACTCTGTATAACAATTCTGACTTCATGATGCTAGACTTTATGGAGTTCTGTTTCTCACAGTCTTTATGATCGGAATCAGTACAATCAACCTATGTCATTGTAAGTATTGAACAATGCAATGTTTATGTATGAGATGTATTTAAAAGAATAGGGCAAATTTAGGTTTGTGTATATATCATAATGAAAAACTTGTGTATAAGCACAATATTGAATGGCTGTGTGCAACTGGCAAACTCCTTGTGCATTTTGTTGACATAAAAGTATCTGTAACTGCAACTTACATGACAAGCAGAGTAGTACCCTACTGATACAATTGCTCTGTGTGAGATAAATTATCTGGGGAGTGACCCTTCTGTAGTGTCACAGAAACACCACCAGTCTTGTAACAACATACTTAATTCACCCGCAGATGCTCTACCTCATAAAAGCGAAATCCGTTTGTAGTTAGCAAGGAGCTGGCAAATATGGAAAGTTTCCTATTGGTTCCATTCCTGTACTTAATTCCCCCAACTAGATCAGTTAATTTGTTTACTGATCTTCAGTCAATTTTTACAGGTCAAATTAATTAGGTTCACAGAATGAAGTGGATTTGTAGCAGCCAAATATCAAATGCCCACTGCTTTTGCTGTTATAGCACCAATATACCATTACTGTCTCCTTACCAGAATCCTTCTGAACTGTGTTTCTAACACATACTGTATTTCACTCTCCATACCAGGACTCTTCTGGACTACATTTTTAACACACACATCACTGTTTAATTCTGTATCCTTACCAGGACTCTTCTGGAGTGTATTTCTAAGCTGCACATATCTATTTAAGACTGTCTCCTTACCAGGTTCAGGCATATTCCATTCCTGGCATAAGAACGGACTGCTGGGTTCTGAAGGTTTTCCAATGCCCACAATATTCATTGCGAAAGCCCTGAACTGGTAGGAGTGACCTTCTTGCAGGCTGCAAACCTTGAACAGAATAAAACACATACAAAAGACTTTATGTGGACAGAAAAGCTTCCTGATTAAATCTGAGAGAAACACACTAGATGGCAGCTCCTTTGTGAAAAAGGGCTGCTGTGAATGTCATTTTTCGGCAGTGCTCTTACAGTCTCCATTTATTATATCCCCTGTGCTCTTCGCTCTGCTACTACGCTGCTAAAGGCGCAGAGGTGAGCCGCGCATTATTAAAAACTTCATTTGACTGAATAATTAAACATGCTTGCTAATATCCCAGCACAAATATAATAGGGTAGTTCAAACTAACACAACAGAGCAATACAAAATCATGGTGCTTTATGATTCTTGAAATATTCTGGTGGAGAAGTGTTTGATTATTTTAAAGCATTTAAAGTTGAATCTTTAGGCCAATGCATTGCCACACTGTCAACACTGTCCTACCCCAGTGTTAGAGAATATACAGTACTGTATTTTCCTTAGGAAGGACCTACAGTTTTGTCCAACGTAGTGGCAATTGCCTTGCATGTGGATTGTCCTGTAGCTTCCAAGAAATGTGATGTATTAGCAAACCAGGGTCTATGTCTCATTAGGCTACACTATTGGAAATAAGGCAAATGTAAATGACCTTACACAATAGGCACGACTGTCAGTGCACATCTATTGTTCATTGCTGAAGGCAACAGCAGTCAATGTGTCAATTCAGACAGTCGCAAGTATTTACAGGTATCAGTTAGTGGACGACAAAACCGCCGTCAGGCAGCACAATACATACAGTAACTCAAGCGGCATATTTAAACCTCACACCTCAGATGCTGCGATCTGAGTGGACCCGTTTTTAACACCGACATCTGTTGTCATCTACCTGTAGTAATACCGTCATTGGCTGCAGCAAAGGTACAGTACATATTTGCAGTTGGAGAAGCTGAGCTCCACATGTATTAAATGAACACTTACACGCAACATTGGCGAGTTCGGTTTAATGATGTCTTGTCATTTGTGCATCACAAAACCTGTTCATGTGGATATTATGGTTATACAGTTTCATTTTCTGTGCAGCTCGCCAAATGAGACGCTGACTGCAGTATGTTTCACAGTTAGCGCAATTGTACAAAATATGTCTCACAAAAAAATGCGCCTCTAAATTATTTGTTCCCTCAGGTGATTATTCGCAATGCTCGCTCCACAAATCACTCGCCGCTTCAAAATTTGCCTAATACATCCAATTGGGTCATACAGTGAATGTCTCGCTTGTGATGCGGGCAATAAGCATTAAACCCCTGCTGTTGCCGCAACCTTGTCAGTGATGAGATGGAAGCGTGTTTTTCTCAGGGCACGAATTTTAAACCCAAGGCTACACCTCTGTAATAGCCTTTATACAGCAGGACTTTAAAAGGGGGTGTTTGATATCACCCTAGACCAATTTTCAGACCAATTCAAAAATCCAACCATGTTTTCAGTTCGGTTTGACCGAACTAGCCCTAATGATACTCGTGCAATTTCACTGACATGCCATATTATGCTAATGAGTAATTGAATTCGGGAATATATCTTGTATATGGTATGAACAATTGAAAGCTTCTTATTTTAAGAGTTATTAACTGCTGTTGTGTAAAGATAAAGCTGATAAAATGTTACACTTCAAATAATCCCTCTGCAATTTCCCTTTCCAATGTGATACCATAGTTTTTACAGTTTGATAGTTATTCCTCATACTGGACAGTAGAGAGCACTAGATCCAAGGAGAATGAGTGTTAATAAATTCAGATTTTGCTTTAGAAATAATCAAATTCTATCGGTTCACATTACAGCTTTCCTTCTAATGAGTCTTGATAGGTTTGTATGCCTTCTGACTGTTAAATGGAAAGAAAATATCGAGAAAATTAATTTAAGTCTACTCTATAGTGAAAAGAGCAAAGGCGTCCAAGTCCCGCGTTTGAAAATCGATAAGTTTAATTAATTTAATTTAATTGGAATAATCCTTAGAAAAAGGAGTCAGCTAATTTCAGCATTAAGCAGGAATTGATTACAATGCAAATGAAAGATCTATCTCTGGGTCTCCCATAAGGGGGCACTGTGGTTTAAAAGGTTTGTAAGAAATGCGAAGCAGAAAAAACGAAATAATGCAATATATTTGACTGGCGTACGATGTTATTAGTTATACGTGGAATTGTAGAAAAAAGGGATGTGTGCACCTTCTGCAATACAAAACAAAGCATGAGATTCGGAATAAAAAATATGAAGAAAACCGCGTGCTGTCTTGTCACGTGTAGTATTCTTTAAAAGCTGCGGCACCAGAATACAGAATAATTCTAGCTACTATTATGAGCGAACTAAAAGGGAGAAAAATAATTTTCTCCTTCCTTTTGGACTAAATGAAACAAGTTTCAATTCTATCGGGAGGTATGTGTGCTTCTTCCATCGTGGTCTGGCCTTTCAAGTTGCCGTTGTATCAGTCAGAAACGAGCAGGAATACTGTGAGTTGAGAAAGTGAGTTTTTGCTGCCCGTTCTAATATAATCAGCACCCCTTTAATTTCGATTTTTTCCCCATTTTCCATTCTCTGCACGCTACAACAGAAATGGCACTCGCATTAATTATAAAAGTGCTTGTTTTCAACAAAAAGACATTTTCATTAATGTATTTTTTTTACTGTTTAGTTATAAGGGGTAGAAGCGAAACTGCTATATACTGTTCCGCTCAATTTGAGTCCTGATTAAGGGACGGCTTCCAATATCCCGTTCGCTAATGGACTGCTGTTGCACACTGTTGTAGAGGAGCTTTATAAATGGTACTGCTCTTAAAAATTAAGTAAACAGGGTTAACGTCTTTTGCAACTCGTATAAACAAGAACGGTGTCATACCCCATCTTTCCTATATATACCTCTATACCCTCGCATTCTATACCCTCTTCTTTACTAACCGTAACCCTTAACAACTATTCGCTTAATGATAATATACTATGTGTCGGTAACAACGTACCAGCAAAGGCTATAGAAAGGTCATCATTATTAAGAACTAAATACGGATGGATGAATGTATTGGGCGGAAAAAAGGATAGCACTTTATGTTGGGGTACAGTAATGTACAAACCCCTAATCACATCAATATCGATGTCAATAGGTTCACTATTTCTCGCGTTCAGAACCTGCTGCTAGCGGTGCTACGTCAATATCACAATTGTCTCGGAGAATCGTAATCCACTAAGCGCGAAGTGCACAACAAGGCGACGATATCGAGGATCTATCTGACTGTTTCGCGACTCCAGACATCATATCGTTGAGCGGTGCACACGAAGTATCAGGCGACACTAACATTCCTGCCTTCAGGGGCAGCAATGTCTTCTTCCATTCTGCCTTGTGGCAGTCGTGACATTTAGGTTTAGACAAGAGTAGTGCACGATGTGTTCCCTTGAAAGAAGTGAATTAATGATATCTTCGGTGATCATTTGTGAATGTGTACTTCAGAAGAAATATCAGAACTTCATTTGTTGTGTATTTTAGACCTTGCTAGTAAATATATGTACTGTATAATACCCCCGTTGTGCAGTTTCTGGCTGAAGTGTTCTTGTCAGCATTATACTATGAATTTGTTTATTACGAAATAGTTTCGCTGCTGTGGAAAAAAATCATAGTTGTTTTTAGAGGAAAATGGAGATCACTTGCACCTGCAATATTTTGAGAAAGGATTTTTAAAAATGTTTTTAGCACTGAAAAAAGTGTAGTGTTAAAAGCGAATCGACAGTCTTGGGCAGATCAGCATATAATGTCTGACAAAAAAGCCTCTCGGCACATTTCCCAGCTTTTCATTTGCTCCCAAGCACAGCGGGGAATTAAAAGGATCACTGCCCTAGGGGAATGATCAGGCTGTGGACTTAACTGTTGCACCTGAGACCGGAAAGGCTCTCCGACTTCCATATAGTTTGACAGATCGGAAGCCTTTAATATGTTTTATTTCTTCCCTCACTTGAGACTCATCTTGTACAGTAGCGCAACAAATTAATGTACAATATCATTTGTCACATAAAAGCAGGATCTGGAGACTGGTAGGCCTATCAAACAGATTCAGACAAAAGATTATTATTTTTTTGCTCCCCAGACATGGTGAAACTGGCCAGTTCTTTGTGACAGACTGATCACTCCAGGTGGTTATCTGCACAAGTCGCAGGTGCTGAGCCAGGATTTCGGGGCGATCATACTGCACCTTGTACACCCTTTCAGAGGTCGGCTTGACATTGACTTCATGCCAGACCAGCTCTGAAGTGTCCATTTGGTCCAGGAAGTAGCCCTGTATGGCACTCCCACCATTTCTGGCCGGAGCTCTCCAACCAATCACCATCTCCGTACTCCCACAGTTCAGCAGGGCTATAGCCAAGGGCGGGGAAGGAGGGGCTGATGGGAATAGAAGAGGACACAAATTATTCTGCACAGTATGCCTTTAGCTGTAGCATGGAACAAGAAACACATCTAAATCCTCCTGAACCTTCTTGGCACACGGTGTCGGCTTTATTCCAAAAGCAATCTCCAGCACTGTGTACATGCCTTATCTCACTGAGCTGCACCTCACCGTGAGCTGTATTCATAAAACAAGTGCCACTGCTCAGATTAGCCCCCTGTTTTCCAATCGTAAAACTGATAGGAAAACTCAACAAAGTTAAAAGTTGGAGTAAAGGACCTTGGAGAAGAGTTGAGGAGAGGAGCCAGGTGAGGTGGTTCAGGAATCTGGTGAGGACCTTCTGCTGGTGGTGTATTATATCGGGCACAGCCCACTGAAAAGAGACTGGGGGGCAGAGCCTAGACACACTGTTGGGATTCTGTCTCTCAGCTGGCCTGGGAGTACCTGGGGATCAACGAGGAGGAGCTGGAGATTGTTGCTGAATAAAGTTAATAAATGTCTCATGAGACTAATAGTTTGCAGATATAATCTTGGTCTCTAAGAGCCCTAATGTGTCTGTAGAAAGTGAGGATTTTAGCTGTTTCTCCAGGTCTAGGTTTGGTAACATCAGAACTTCCCTAAAGTGTCCATTTTTTTTTGTTTTCCTTTTTTCCCTCCCAACAGCAGTTACCATAGTGGGATGAAAAACACCTTATGTACGCAACTGAGAAAGAGAAATAAGGGGCCGTTTGGGGAAAAAAGTTTCCACGTCTCATGACATCCCAGTATTGCCTTTAAATAGCCCCAGTTTCTTTATAGGTGTTGTGTGAAACAGGAGCCGGGCAGTATGGTGGGGCAGTGGTTAGTATTTCTGCCTTGCAGCGTTGGGTCCCTGGGTTCAATTCTGGACCTGGAGTGCTGTCTGTGTGGAGTTTGTACCTTCTCCCATGCTCACATGGGTTTTTCTCTGGTGCTTTGGTTTCCTCCCACAGTCCAAAGACATACATACTGGCCTGGACCATTAGCCCTGGTGTGAGTGTGTTACTGTATGTCCGTGTCTGTGAGGGCCCTGCAAAGGACTGGCATCCCATCCAGGATGTATCCTGACTTGTGCCCGTTGCTTGCTGGGACAGACTCCTTTCCTTTGGCTCTTTCTGTGACCCTGAATTAGAAGAAGCCGTTAGAAAATGGAGAGCTAGAAATAACAGCCTCCAGGGCCACAGAGGTCAGACCATTTTACATCAACCTAACCTCCAGCTCTTTGCTGTGAGGAAAGGTTGGTGTGCTGTTTTGCTTCTTTTTAAATATTACTTTTGGACAAGAAGAAAGATGCGCCCTTTTTTTCCCCACCATTTTCAAAATGAGAGAAGGCTGACCTGTCCTTTCTGCAATAAAGTCCTATCTCACATAAAACAATTCTTTAACCTTTCTGATTCTGGCAGCTGCAGTAAAGAATTGGGCCTTCCTGAAAATGTAGTAAAATGGAAGAACAGCTGAGTCTAATGATTAAAAAGAGAGGCAGAAAGTCTGGATTCTCAGGGAGCCAGCACTGTGCTCTTTAAAGATTTATTAAAGGGATTGCTGAACCTCCTGCCAGCCTTACCTGACTCTGCACCTTCTGTTAATAATGACCACAGGGAGATTCCAGAGTTGTTTTTTTAAAGAGATGTTGTCACGCCCTCTGCAGCCAGAGGGCGCTCCTTCTCTGTCCTGTCCCTAGTTTCCGGTCTGCTGTCCTTCCTGTCCCTCTCTTTCCCTTGGGCTATATATTTCCGGGTCTTGCACTCTGTCCTCGCTCAGCATTGAGGTTCGGATGTCCTGAGACCCGCCTAGCACCAGGGCGCCCCACGTCCGCTCCCTGAGGGCATAGGTTTCTATACGGCATTCCTGAACTCTTTGCACTAATGAGCCCGGGCCTTTTTTCCCGTCTCGCCGCTACGCATATGGGTCTTTTTCCGCTCTCCTGCTCCCCACGGTTTGTCCCTTTGGACGTCCGTGACAGATGTTAGCAGAGGGGTGCATTTATATTCAGCAAGTTAGCAGCTATCTCGATAACCATTGCTTTATACTGGTTTACTAAACCTAGATGAAAAGAAAGCTCTTCTTATTCATATAATCTGCCAAATCTTTCTCCTCTGTTGGACAAATTGGAATCCAATAATGTTACACAGTTTAAGACAACCCCATAGTTTTTAACAGTATTTTGTCAACAGTTGATGTGTTGATGATGTTGATGTGTTATTAATGACTGAACAGTCTAGTCAGTTTCATTTTAGAACATATAGAACAGGTCAATTTATAGAAATTTCAGTGAACTTTGTGGTAGTAATGTTGTTTGTGGTAGTAATCAGACTGAAGAGCTACTTGTCTTGCCTTTGTTCTGCCTTCAATTAATGTCTAAGTTCAGCGGAGACTTATTCCTTCGAAATTCGAAGATCATTTCTTTGGTCTTGGTGGTGTTAAGCTGGAGATGAATAAGATGACACCACTCCACAAAGTTGGTAATCAAAGTTGGTATAGCTGGAATATCTAAAGCTGGTATAGACATAGCTGTCATTTCTGCACAAGTTCCTTCTACAAACTATTGACAAAGGGGAGTGAATACTTTAGTAGACAAGGTAATACATTTGTCCCTTTAAATTATTATGTAGGGTGTGTGAATTAAATTAAAACATTAATTTCAATGCAATAAAAATTCTGGTTGTAACAACAATATATGCGATTGTTCAGGGTGGTGCAGTATGATGGTAGCAGCATTATGTTAACTTGGACTGGAAAACGTAGGCAGTACAAGCAAATCTTAGAGGAAAACCTGATTCAGTCTGATAAAGACCTCAAGTTGGAAAAAATAGTTACCTACCAGCAGGACAGTGACTCTACAATGGACTGGCTTAACAAGAAGAAAGTGAATATTGTTGAGTTGCCAACTTGAGCAAATAAGAACAGAGGGAAATTGCACTTTCCCTCAGTGCAAAATTAGCAAAGACTTTCACAAAAAGACTTGCAGCTCTAATTGCTGCCAAAGGTGCTTCTACCCAGCACTGACTCTGGTGGATGAATACTTGTACAACTAACCTATTTTAATTTTTAATTTTTCTTTGCAGATTTTGCTGACTTTTAACTTTTTTTAGCCATAGAAGTGTTCCGTTTGAACATTCAAGCTTTGATTAAATATATTCACTTCAGGAAAGCTGTTTACATCATTTGGAAATCAACAAAACAGAGCACTGTTGGCAGGGGGTGAATGCTTTTGCAAGGCACTGCATATATTCATTGTGCATCTCTGCATAGAATTGACCATTGTAATTGCATGTTTATCCAAGCCACGGTTCAGTGCAGCTTCTTTTTTTCACTCGTGATCATGCTTTGACAGGCACAGAATACACCTCTGTAAAACTCACAGATTGCTGCTTTGACTACAATAGGTGCTGACTGCTCGGAGTATTCGCTGCTCCCTGCTGCGCTCACTGACTTCACTTTGAACACATAGCTCTTCCAAGGCGTCAGGCCATGAACTGCAAACCTAGAAAGGGACACAGAGAAAGAGATGTGAAAGAAAGTGTCGTTGTTAAATGCTCAGCTGTGTATGATGGACCTCTGTCCTGTCTTTGCTTTTAATAATCATGAAAAAAAAAACTAATTCCCCATGCAAATTTGTTGTACCTGAAAGCAAAGAAGAACCCTCAGACCTCGCTTAATGGTGCAGCAAATATGGTTTTCAGTTCCCATGCAGGAGATTTTAGAGCTGAAATTTTCTAAAGCTTCACAAAGAGACAAAGCTGTGCCATACATAATATCAATCACAATTACAAAGCCATAAGATGTTCCAAATTTATAAAGGTGGTTGGTCCTCATATCATTAATAGGTTTACTCAAACTGTATCATGGAAAAGAAACAGTCCACACTATGGGATGTTATTTCAGGGCCTGTAGGGTATTACTCAAGAGAGACATTGGGCACAATTGGGTGAGCACTGCAGACATTAGTGCTCCTTTGTGTATATTGTTCTTTCTACCATAGGAATGCTTTCTATGGACTCATTTGTGAGAGCACCAAAACTCATTATGGCATAGCTTTCACAGTGCAGCTTTACAAATTGGGTAACCAACATTATCAGCACCTCATATACAGGCAAGTTTTAATCATTTACTGGCATCTCTTCCCTTGCAGGTGGCTGGTGTACCTGTTGCCATTAACTGGCTTGTTATTAACTGTCAGCCACTTGTCTGTCCCGGCCTCACAGCTGTAGACGTAGTAGCCAATAATATCCTGAGCGTTCTTGGGTTCCTCCCACTGCAGCAACACTGACGTGTCTGTGTCCCTGTAGGCCACAATGCCATGTGCAGGAGGAGGCAGTGCTGACAGAGAAGCAGAAAAAAATATTTTATGCACCTTAAACATAGTTCATATTATTTACCTGTATTTGTGAGTCTCTCTCTCCCTTGTGTTTGCTCTTACAGTCATATAAACCACACATTTGCGGCCGTATAGGAGGTCAACTCTGCTGTATTTCTTAATGTGAGTCAGAGGTCTTATACCACATGAAAATAGAAAATAAATTGTATGGTGTTGTTTCTAGTTGAAACCATAGTTCAGGAACATGTTTCTCAGCCATTGCCACCTATAAGTAATGGGTGCATTGATTGAAATGAAATCTTTCATTCACTTCTTTTCGAAAAAAAAAACTAACACCACAAATGTAATATACAGTATATTTGAATCAACCCTGAAAACTAAGGCCAGACAAGCTGAATGCACCAATAGAAAAAGAACAATAAATTAGCTTTTAGTACATTTTAATTAAACAATACTGAGCACTTGGGAATTCTAAAGGGTGTAAATGCACATGTTTAATTCCTCTTTAAATATTGATGCAGGGGTGAGACATTCTGGAGCTAATGTCATTATGCACTTCAGCTAAAAAAATATACAGAGTGACTGGGCTGTCTTCTTGTATACCTCACCAACCACAACCCTATCTGGCAGGTCAATACGGTCAGTGAACATCAGCGTGCAACTGTAGCTCTGGCACTGGATGACCAGTTCCAAGAAGAATGATGGCAGGCTGGTCCACAGCTCAGGATTACTCTGCAGCAACCCATGTTGGAAGAGGAGGAGTACATTCTATGGAGAGTTTGCAGCGCAAGTCTAGGCAAAATCCTAACTTTTCCTAAGCCTAATCCAAAATCCTCATTTTCAACATCTTTTCCTTCTAGGTGCCTGCTCTGTACCAGCGTTTACTCTTCATGCACTTACTGTACTTTTCAATGCTGTTGGCATAGTTCAACAATGTCAGAGAGCTTATTTGGAAGTGGGATGCATGGTCTCACTCCCATGGTCTCCATCTTAGCCACCACATGGCAGTGATTCACTTTGCACCTATCCTGCCATCACTCCCTCAATGTGGCAACACACTGCAAGGAGCTGTTCAGCGTGGTTGTCACAACAGCATGACAAAGACTATGTCCAGAAAGAGCATCACACCTTCTGCCTCGTACCCTCAACAGCACAGACTGATCGAGACTGCCCACTGTCTTTAGCCACTCACCGCTCAGCAAGCCTTGCTGCATGACTCTGATGTTCAATTGAAATTGAAATTGAAAAGACTTTATTGATCCTGAAGGGAAATTGATGAGGCTCGAGGCTCTCTAAACGACGGTACCGCAAGAATAACTTTAAGGAGTTACAACAGAGACCCTGCCCAGAACAGGCACATCCTGCTTGTCAGCGGAGAAGGGGTTTCAGAGCCCTTACCAGTTTTTTCCTTCAGCGAGATGGGTTCGCTGCAGTCAGACGGGTCACTGACTCCGTACTTATTGACCGATCGGACTCGAAAGAGATAGGAGCGTCCTTTTTGGAGGTCAAACACAGGGAACCTCGGAGAGTTCACAGGAATATCCAAGTTTGACATCATCCAGCTGTTGCTGCCCGCTACGGACTGAAGAAAACAGGGTACGAGTCATGCATTCTTGTCTTAGTGAGTTTGGTTTTAGAGTCTGTAAAAGTAACATGTTTTAATGCAGCAATTAAAACTATATTTTTACTGGTTCATAGAGGAATATTGCAGAGCATTTTGACAAATTTCTTAATTAATTATTTAATTTATTTCTCTACACAAAAAGGTACTTTAGACAACTTTAGGTTCAGTCAGCTATATCTCACCTTCTGTATGCTGGTTTATAGCTTTTTCAGCGTTCTGGTTGTTCTGGAGGGGATCCAATTGTGTTTATGGATACGTATACATAACAAAAATCAAGTATTACTATTTATTTTTCTGTGTAAATGTGAAATTTGCTCATAACCTTACAGAATTTACACCAAATTGTGGACTCAAACAACTCAAGCCTTTAATGGTCGACCCCCACTGTTGCAGGGGATTGTGGGAGTCAGCACATGACAGAGTGAAAAGATGGAATTCAAGGAAAAGTGCTCGGGGAAAAGTGAGTGGAGTTCAAGCCATCATAGCACCGATTACCTGCTCTATGTAGTAGGAGAGATGCTCCCTGCCCCGCGGGTCTGGTTCGGCCCAGCTCAGTATGACGTAGCTCTCACTGCTCTCGCTGGCATGCACACCAGTGGGTGGTAAGGGAACAAGAATGTCCGCTGTGAAGGACAGAGGAGACTCTGAAGTTTCAGTCTGTCGAGGAAAACAGCCTCTCACAGGATGTTATGTAATATCAATAAGGTTAAGCAGCATTTTAAAGAGATCACTTATTTCCAGTAGAGGTTTGATAATGGCCTGTAATGTTTGGCAGAATTCAAAGAATTATAGCTGATACTTTAATGTCCAAATTTCTTGCTGTCTCTCCGATTGAACCTTAACAGTAATAATTCTTCTTCTTCATTCTAGCGTTAATCCCGCATTGGCAGGGTCCGCTTGTCTGCACGCCCGTCTCCATTTGGCGCGGTCATAGGTGTCTTCCGGGGCGACGTTCACTTTCCGCATGTCTTCAGTGATCCGATCCATCCACTGCTTCTTGGGCCGCCCTCTCAGCCATTGACCCTGCGGGCTCAGTCGGATCGCTGTCTGTGCCACTGTGTGGTCGCTACTTCTCATCACATGTCCATACCATCGCAGTCTTCCTTCTCGCATCTTCTCCGTTATTGGTGCCACTCCCATGCATCGACGGACATCGTCATTGAGGACGTGGTCAAATCTTGTTAGGCCGAGACACCACCAGATCATCCTCAATTCCACGACATGGAGGGCCTGCTCATGCCTGGAATTTGCTGGCCAGCATTCCGATCCATACAGGGCAACAGGACAGACAACGGTCTTGTAAACTTTGGCCTTGAGTCGGATTGGCATCCGGCGATCGCAGAGAACGCCGGTGACCCGGCGCCACTTCATGCACGCTGCGTTCGCTCGGGCCCTGGCGTCTCGGAGTGTGTCGCCGTCGCTGCTGCTGATGGAGCCGAGGTATTTAAGCTGCGTCACTTTCTTGAGCTCTTCACCACTGATGCCGATAGTTCCATCCGTTTTAGGGCCGCGCTCCATGTACTCGGTCTTCTTGGTGTTCAGCCGCATTCCATGCCCGTCCAGTCGGATCTTCCAGCTCTGCATTTGGTGTTGAAGACATCGTCGGCGTAGAGCAGCAACCACGGGTGAGGTGCCTGGAGGTCGGCATGCAGAGCAGAAAAAGCAGGGGTGAAAGGGCCGATCCTTGGTGAACGCCGGCGTTGATGGCGAAAGGCGGTGAAGTGCCCACAAGGGCCTCAGATAACGCTGGTGACGTTGCGTAATTGCAAGGCGAGCCAGTAATAGTTTCAATTAGAAAATGAACATAAACAATTAAGGAAATGTTTGTATTGAAGGCAACCTGCAGAGGCTTGGGGAGACCACGATCTACTGCAGTCTTCTTATAATGGGACCTGAGTGTTAATTCTCAGCAAAAGAGTGTAAAAATATTCAATAAACACAGGCACAACCAGAACCTAAACCAGGACCCCTCAGCCTCCCTTAAAATGATCAAACAGCTTTTAGTGCAACTTACATCAGCCAAACTACAAAAGCCCCCAAAATTAAAATGGCACATCTTTTTTTTTGACTAGGAAAAAGCAGCACAAGAAACTATCAGGCGTTCCATCTTCTCCTATTATCTGTAGCCGAGGCTTTGTTCCCAGGTTCTGCATACTGCATATAATTGAATAATAATAGAACATTTTTAAAATTGAGTTTGTGAATTTAATTAAGAAAATCGTTACCTTCAAGTTCGTCCTTAGTAATAATTATCTCCTTTCCTTTATCCAGCTTCACCACTGTAAGATAAAATTGCACACAGTGAGGAGCAGTCTGGGTTATTGGTGAATTACAAAGGTCTGTGCTGCAAAAAAAGGATTCTCTGGTATTAGAGACAGATATTATTCACAGGGCAGGATAATAATGGTGCATTCTTGAGCTTGGTGGTGCTTTCTCTTTGTGAATAATCTTTTTTCCTTTTAAAAATATCAGATTTTTTTGTAATGTCCTTTACACGCATTGTTTAAATCATGCTACAACTGAACAAAATACCTTATAAAGGGAAAGGAGCTACATCCATGTATTTACGATATGGTGGAAGATCTGAACACTTGCATTTCCCCACACGTCTTACCTCAGCTGGAATGTGAATTACATTTGCTTGCCTTTATATTCCCTCAGGACCACAATACCCTTACCTCTGGTCAAGCCGAGGTGTCTTCCAGTAAGAAAACAGGTAAGAGAAAGAAATCCCTAGGAGAATCAATGAGGTAGTGTTTCTCTGGAAGAGTTGAATGAGGAAGGACCGACAGATGGCCAATGGGACCAAATCAGTTTCCCGAGGTGGTATACTGGCTTGTGTAGAATTTCTTTTCACACCTGCTTGAATTGCTGGCAGGTATAGGGGATGCGTGGGCTTACCCATGATCCTGCTAGCCTCGGCGGGGTCTGTCATAGTCACAGGATTGCTGCTCTTGGAGGGTCGACCAATTCCGGCGTTGTTCACCGCTCTTACCCTGAACAGGTAGCTCTTGCCGTCCAAGAGGCCAAAGACTGGGTACCGGCAGAACTTGTGAGGGGTCTCATTGCACTGCACCCACTCTCCAGTCTCTACGTCACACCTGGAGACAAACAAAGAGCCGACATCCTCAGGACACAACCGTGACGTCTGTGAGAATGGGGTCCTTTCTGGGGTACGTCTATGCTTTTATATCATGCAATATCATGAGCTCTATTGTCTTCGCCTTCTATACTGCAGTGGACACGGTGATGACAGTGATGACACAGAAGACAGCTTCCAGATTCTTCAGATCAAGGGTGGATAAAGGGAGTATTTTCCATAAGCTTTGTTAGATGAATGTGATTTCAGATATCCTTTCCAGCAGCATTCATAAACGATACTCCAATTGCTGAGTTGAAGTGGAGTCCCATGAACAGGCCATCCAGAATATAATCCTGTAGTTCTAAACAGTGTTCAATGCACTACTGTATGGAAAGTTCTTGTTCATCTGGAGCACATGTGAGTTAGAGGAGGAAAGAAAGTGTAAGAAAGAAGTTAAAAAATACTTTCCTTCAGCTCCAAATCCTAAAACCCACCAGACCTCAACACTTACTGTTCTGATTGATGGAAATATTCCATTTCCTTGTTGGGGGGGTTAAGGGCAGTAAGATAATATTAAAAACGATCGTTACAGAAGGGACAGACATGATCACAG
Organism: Lepisosteus oculatus; assembly: GCF_040954835.1. Lineage (NCBI taxonomy): Eukaryota > Metazoa > Chordata > Actinopteri > Semionotiformes > Lepisosteidae > Lepisosteus > Lepisosteus oculatus. The sequence continues at coordinate 11,751,579 of NC_090706.1, read as the reverse complement.
AGATGGGTGGGGGTGAGCGAAAGCAACAAAACAAAATCTACACCAACAAATCGAGATGTAAGAGCTGAAGAGGACACGGACATTTTTTACAAGGGAATCTTTCTCAGCTGGTTTTCCATTAAAAAGTCAACTTGTATTTCTAAGCTTTTTACAGATATCTTTATATCCTAACTATCCAGTGGAAGATCCTGGGTCCTTACTATCCAAAGCAAACATACTCTATATAATGAGGCACTTTAGAGTTCTGTAGCATTCCCAACTGTATTCAAAATAAAATGACAACACATTTTCTCAAAAATATCCAGCACCAACCTAGAGTCACTCAAACAAGAGGCTTTTCTCCTTTTCCTTCGTTTGTTCTCCCAGTTTGTTCTGAAGCACCTTTATATACACTTCAAGCCTACATGTCATATTATAACCCTTTTCATGGGATAGTTGTATTCACGTTCATCACTTACGATGCAACGAAAAGGAAAACATTTGGCATAGTTGATAGCTTGTCAACTTTACTGTACTTTTTACGTTTGAGCCACTACTTCCAGCCAGTCCCAGAGAAATGAATATAAAGGTTATTGCATGAAATAATGCTTCTAAATTTCAATTACTTGTAAACAATTGTAATATTTAATTATTTAGGTCTGTACTATAGACAAATAATATTTAAAAAAGTAAGGCCTTAGTTCTACTTGATGGCCTACAGTTAAGTGTTATTTTCAGTAATTATCTCCACCTTTGGTAAAAAAAGCCTTAGAGCATTTTTTCTACTCCAAAAGAGCTCCGGTGGGGTTCATTAACATTTTTCTTTTTAATTATCTCAGCATCAGACTACAGTTTGAAGAAAATTTGGCAAGAATATCAAAATTTGGTCAGGAAAGGCTCTTTTGACCTATAGCTAGGTTTTGGTACATGTGGGAGTATGAAATAAGATACCCATTTTGGTTTTTGAGGTAATGGCTGTGTGAGATACTGGGACCAGTTGCCTAGTCTTATTTATAATATTTCTTATGTTCTTACTTTTACCTTTTTATTCTTATATAACTGTTTTTAAAAACTGACCAAGTTACATATTAGAATTAGCTCTCAAGAGTGGTGAGTCAGTGTGTGGGCTGCAAAAAGAACAAGCACAGAGTAGCTGTTGACATTTTCTGCACTTGCGTGCTTGTGTTTGGGTCCTAACAGCCTAAGCAGATGCATCTGCAAACTGTCAACGTAGTATGTTGGAAATATTATGTGTCAGTCAGTTAACGCAAAGTGGTAGTAGTTTTTTTTCTCATTGTTTCTCAGTGTTGTGGCAGGACTTGATCCTTGGCTGGCAGAGGCATCTTCCAGCTTTTAGAGAAGAAGATTTATGTAGAAGGAAATTTGTTATGGCACAGAACAGTAGGTGGTTCCCGGTGTTCTCATTCAGACAGCAAATTGAATTAAATAAATGGTGCCTGTTGGTGGCATGGTGGTGCAGGTGTAAGTATTAAGGCCTCACAGCAATGGGACCCTGGGTTCAATTCTGGACCTGTGTTTCATGTGCGTTTCCTCCAGGTGCTCCAGTTTTCTTCCACATTTACTGGTAGATGAGGCTTCTGTGAAAATCAGCCCTGGAGAGAGTGTGTGTGTTTGCCCTGTGATGGATTGGTGTCCTGTTCAGGATGTTTCCTGTCTTGCACTGATTTCTGCCTGCTGGGACAGGATCTAGCTCACCTGCAACCCTGAATTGGAAGAAGTGGTTAGAAAATGGATGGATGGGATATTTGCCTGATTGGTGCATTCAAGTTCACAATTTCATCGTTATGCTATACAGGAGATTGAGGGCTAAATAATCAAATTGGTTCAATATTTTTAATAAAACCTTCAGTTGCTTATTCCTGGTAATGGCAGCCCAGAGCCAATCTCAGAAGCAGAGAGAAAAATGTGGGAGTAGGATATTGGGACCTTGGAGGGACACCAGCAAATCACAGGGCACTTGAGCACAAAGAGGACAATTCAGAAACAGTAGGCTACCTAGACAGCAAGTCTTTGAACAATGGGAGGCCCACCTGGGGTTAACATACAAGCTCCACCTAGTGGAGACAAATTGACCCATGTTGGAACTGAATTCGGGAACCGAGAGGAGTAAGAAAGCAGCTCTGATTGTTGTGCTTTGGTGCCACTCTTGCATCAAACAGCAAGAGAAAATTCTAATGAAATCACTAAACGTTGATTGAACCTAGATCCTGAAAGTCATTTGAGCTATTCGTCTACTCCTAGACTCCTAGCTGCTGGAAGAGTCACAGCTTTTGATGCTGATGCTGCTGTCCTCCAGCTACCCTCTGGGTACCTAGATGGCACACTTCACATTTATGTACCATGTTGAACATAATAAGAAAGAAAAATGTGAAAAACAGTACGGATGGAATACATGTGTATAAAGTAGGGAGATAACAAGTAAGAGGAAGTGATTATAACGGTTCCATGGGTGCGATGTGCAGGGGACTGATAGCGATCCTGACAGAAAAGCATTAGCGCGCTAGTAGTTCAGCCTGGTATGATGTCATGACCTGGGGCTAGGCAGGGAGCCAGAGAGCTGGAGAGTTTTTGATAGTTCGTCAACTTTACAGTACTTTTTACGTTTACTGCTAACACACACTTTCACAGATACTCATTTTGACATCCCAACTGTATTTTGCATGTATAGTCTTACAAAGTCGATTTTCGAACTGCACATCACCTTTAAGACTGGGTGACACTACACACGGTGGAACCCAGTGCAAATTAAAACGACGTACAGCTCAGTCACTAAGTAAATTACTAAAGTCACAAGTACTTTAAAGATTATTATCATGTGTTATATTCTTATACCCATCCATTGATTTTCTAATCACTTTTCATCTAATCACTTCGGTACTGTGGGAGAGCTGGAGCCTATCCCAGCAAGCAATGGGTGTAAGGAGGGGTACACCCAGGATGGGACACCAGTCCATTGCAAAAGCATTATATTATTATTATATTAAAACAGAGGAAACATTCAACACCCAGAAAATGACAGGATAAGAAGATAGTCAGAGAGATACAGAGGAAGATGCAGAAGCAAGGCAGAAAACAGAGAGAGATGTGTACCAGGTGAGAGAACCTTGTTCTGATTCATCTTGAAAACCAGATTCTTACTCAGCATTTGAACCTTGTTTAAAAGAGCTTTATGTTCTGTTATTTAAGGAAAATGATTTTGTGGAGGAATCCCCAGGCTAAAGACGTTCTCCCCTAGTTGGCTATACATTTGTAGAATAGGGAGATAGACTCCCATTCACTTAGGGACATCGTGGTTTATAGAGAGGGAGAATCGTATTCTGTTAATTGAGGGAGCAAGTTTTATCTCTCTTGTTGGCCTGTGTAAGTATTATATACAGTAGCATCTCTGTGACACCTTGCTTATGTAAATAGTATATGATTTATGTTGTATGTGTGCAACATTGTGCATTGTCTAGTTGTGTTACTGTTAAAAAAATGTTTATGCTAGTTTGCCTCTCATTTATCACTCTTTTGCCAAAGCTGTGCAAGAGAATAATAACTAAGGTGCATTAAACTGTTCCAACAACATAGGTATATTTTTTACATTTCGATATTTGACATTTGATGGTTAATTTATTTTAATTATTGTTTATCTTGACTCTATTTTACATTTTCTTAACCCCTACTTATATCAATATTTTCAATTTTCGTGGGTAATTGTTTACTTAAGAGAAAAACATGCCACTAAATAAACTACTGAAACTTTATCTGAGTGAGTGCTTTCAGCACATTTTAAGAGAAGAAATCTATCCTGTTTCTGCTAGAATGTTTATGTGAGACATAAACAGATAAATATTTGCACCCTGGAAGGCTGTTATTGGGAGTAAATAAATTCAGGCTAGGTTTAAGATGGCTTGATATTGGCAGTGATAAATATAAGTTCTTCAGGATAAAAAAAGCTTTCCGAGTGTGCTACTGTGTTGCCAAGCAACGGGTCAGGACACACTACTAGCAGTATATACTCTTTTTCCTGCTTATCAGATTATTTTTTATGAAGGTTTTATCTGGAAGTTTCTGCTTCTTGCCATCCCATTTTTACTTCTGGCAACACTCCAAGCAGATATTAGACAATTTATATAGAGAGTCATTCAGAACCACCTGACTTTGAACTTCCTTCCACTGCTTGGATCAGATGAAGGTGATCTGAAAGGAGTTGTGTTGTGTAAATGGCTACAAAGTAACATAACTGACAATAAAGCAGTTCGAGGAGGTGTCTCATGATTACATATTGTAGCGCTACGGGGTTCAAGTGGGCGCCCTCGGCTGCTACCTACACAGGTCGACCCCGAACCGTCGGGGACGTGAACCCAGGCCTCCGGCATCACTCAACAGGGACCCAGCTTGTTGAGCTAAAGAGAGATCTCTCCCCAGCCCAGCGGCTGTGGTCCTGCTATTACAGGGAAGGACGGCGACATCACCGCTCTGGTCAGCCGGCTCTTACACAGTGCCTGTTGGCCGTATGCGTTACAATATCAATTGTTTTAAAATTATTTTAAGTTATAAAGTCAGTTTTCTTTCTTTTGCAGCAGATGGGATTTTTTAAAAACAGGAGAGTGAATTAATGGGGAATGAAAAGGGTGTCTATTGCCTGTATTCAGAGAAGGGGCAGGCTCTCTGTTCGGGTGTCCTCATGCAAAGGGATCCTCAGAACTCCTCTCCACCAGTAATTGTGGAAGTTCCTACATCAAAATGCAATCTCTAAACATGTTTTCTTTTCCTGTGAATACAAGATTTGATTATATAAATTAATATAAAAGACACTTGAAGGGTTTATTCTCAGATCAGACATGCTTGAAATCCAGAAATTAAGTGAAATAATCCCATTATCCTATTATCCAGTTTTTAATTAACCTCTGTATGAAAAAAACTAACATTACCACCAATTATGCATATATGCTGTTGGATAGAGCGTTCTCAAATGGTGTCCTGCTGCACAGTCAATTTCTTTTTTGATTAACCTAATCTGAAAAAAATTCTGGGTTGAAAACATTCTTCAACTGATACTGACAAATTCATTAAAACATTAAAAAACAGAAAAAATTAGCAATCACCTAAAATCCCTTAGCATCTCCTATATCATATTCTTTAGCATGTGTGTTTGGAATTTCATGAGAACTGGCTACCATATTGGGAAGTGTAGAAAGGTACATTATAACTCAGCTGTGAAGGTCACATCCATCTCCCTGGACTCTCAGACCATGCAGATGGCAAACCAGGCAGGAGAGCTTCACTTTCCTCTGTGCAGGCCTGGCAGAGCCAGACAATAGAAATGAGACTCACAGTCAGAGAAACATCTGTCAAGCACTGGAGCCAGTCTGGTATGAATTAAGGCCAATTCTATGATCATCTGTTTCTGTCTTTAAGGAAAGCTTATTTGTGTCTTAACTGTGTCTCAGGTTATAAAAAAGTGATCCCAAGGAATCTGCCTTCATTTGTAGTGTAGTGAAAATATCTTATTTCATAAACTCCTTTTTAAATGTGGAATCTCCAATTTGGAACCCAATTGTTTCAGTGGCTTTCTTTCCAGCAATGACTCCTGTACCCTCTTTACAGGAATAATGAGGACCAATAAACATTCCTCATCCACAATACCACCCTTGAGAAAACATAATTTGGGCTCTCTGCAAACTCTACAGTGCCTCCCCCTCTGACTGGGGGAGAGATGCATTTCAAACTGACAATCCTAGCCTCTCATGTGGCCAATTTGTTTCAGGAGTCACCGATTTGCTGGACAATGACCAAACCTTACCTGGCATGGTTCTGGGTGTGACTGTTTACGGAATCTCACTTACAGACCACTAGTGACATGACCCAGGTTAAACTGGTGAGGTCTGGGCCATAGGTCTCAGCCTGTTCTGTTCACAATCACCTTTACTAGATTTAACCCTTAGGAATCCTCTACAGACAATAGATCTTGCCTTTTTTAAAAGACAAAATGGTTTTGAAACTCATGGGACTTCCTTATCCTGCAATAGTTTAATACAATGGTCCCAATATGTTGAACACACAATACTGTGCTGTTGACAGAAGACTATACTGGATAATCTGATAATGAATTAGTGATATCAAGTGTTTCACTTTTGCTTGTACTGCTTGTGTGTTTAAAAGCCGTTGTAGCCAGACCTGAGTTCTTGTGAGTGAATGGTGTAGGTTCCCAGATTAGTTTGCAGCTCTGCGACAGCAGAATGTATGGGAATAGAAAGAACTGCTCTTACAGGGACCTGACTAAAAGTGGAATACCATGTTAAGAATATCTGCTCAATTCTTACATATTAAACTGGAATTTGTTTTAGTTACAGATATCTAACTAATGTACATTTATGGTTATTACTGATTTATTTGGCTGAGGCTACAGTTTTCTTCTTTGCAAACACCTGGGTTTGTTGGAACATCCTTTGCAAAGCATCTTAATGAAGGGTACAAAAACAGTGTCTGCCTGGGATTTGAACCCACAGCACTCAGATCAGGCCTCTAGACACTCAACACGCCTATGCACTGCTGCTCATGTGACCTGTTAAAAGAACAGCCTCTTCTCATTTATAAATGTGATTTTATCATTACTGGAGTAGCAGGCTGGAGTGTGACACCTGAAGAAGGCTCCACAGTCAAAACATTGTATCTCTTATTTCATTTCCACATGGAATAAACCTTTACCTGTTCCTTGGTTTGTTCAACAGAAAATACAAGCTACTTTCAAATCAGCACTGGCCACGCTGGAAGTTATCACAGTTCAAAGCAGACTGATCCACACCAGGCGGCTGTGTAGTCAAAAGAAGGAGATTCTCCTACCTATCAATATAATAACCAAACACAGGGCCTCCACCATCTGCACTTGGCGGTGTCCAGGTCACAAACACATAATCCTTGTGCACGTCGCGGCACTCCACACTGAGAGGGGACCCTGGCGCCCCGACTACAGCTGCTGCTGCGTCTGTTAAGGAAATAAATAAGGGATAAGGAGCTGAGTGGCTTCCTGCCTGCCGTTAATAACCGGAGAATCTGCTGATGCCAAACTCGGCAGCACGAGAAGGCATCTTTTCAGGAGTTCCTTATTAGAGAGATGGATCTTATCGGGGTCACCACATGGCTCTGTGTCCATGTGGCTATCCAGCAATTCCTCAGCACTCTCTCTCATTCTCACACATTATTCAGCAGGTGCAGATCACTTTGCCTGCTTCTTCAAAGATTTGGATTGCCAACAGCAAACCTACTTATATAGCAAGCAACAACAGAGCAAAGCTGAGCTCTGTAATTACAACTTCTGGCAAAAATGGAAGCTGAGATTTGAAAAGATAGAGAATCTTTTAAAAGCATTTACTACTAACATTAAGATCCAAATCTTGTTTAAAATTGGCGTGAGAGAGCAGATTTCACGCACGATTCACCAGGACTGACTACTGGAAAATGGAACCTCACAGTGGTTGGCAGTGATAATAAGTGCTTTCAGGCATAGCCTGAGAAATAAGTCAAGAAGTGATGAGTGTGTTCCAAAAAATCATGTAAAACATAAACCTCTTTCCTCAAAAGTGCAAAATCAGGGTAGGATATTTTCAATTGACATCCATGACAATATCCTTAATATAAACTCAAATTGTGCAGAAACCTTAGTCTTATCACCTTAAAACATGGAATACAGGGTATATCTATATTCTTCTTCTTTGTGTTAAACAAAGAAGGCATGAGGATGACTTGTAGATTATATCAGTGTTCTTTTTCATGTTTTGAAATAGAATAAACCATGGAAATAACAGGAACAAACCAGTTTTAATCTCAGGTTAGACCACTGGGGAAGAAGTATAAACACTCAATAGACTGAAATAAATTACTGCACATTCCATACAAGGTTACTAGAGCAATCACCAATACCGTAGATGAGCTGAATTCTCTCATAAAACAACAAATGACGAGGTGGTGTATTGCTTCAGGAGTAGATTAATAATGTCTTGGTTAAGATATGCATTGAGGTGTATACGTCCTGACCTCATATAGATATGGTAAGAACTAGGGGAAATAATTACAGATAATTGTTGTGTAAGGGATACATAAAGACACAGGTTTGATATTTGGTCCCTGCCCAGACAGGATCTGCCTCAGTTGACCAAGGATGGACCAAGCTCCGGTGGATAGGTTTGAAACACCAAAGCTGCTCCATCCTCAGCCGATTAGGTACTATTCCATTTACTCCTTGAAAATATGGTTACATGTACTGTAGATCCTTTAGACCACTCTTGATGGGAGGACCTACTCCATAACAAGTAGGCAAAGACTTCATCATCAGCAGAGGAGTATTTTTCATGCTTTGAACACCCTTTAGGAAGTGGACTGGTTTTCTCTGGAATCTGCCCTGGGAATAGTGATCTGTGCAGCTTTATCGACCAATCGTGACCAACCATAAGCAGCCGATTCTCCCACCTTTAACATAGATGTATGCGCTGTGCTCCTTGACTCCACTCGCAGCAGGCAGGCAGATAGTGTAGATGCCTTCATGCTCTTTGTGCATCTCCTTCACTGTCAGAGTTGTTGCACTAGGTCCGGTGTTGATCTCAATTCCCTCGGATTCTTTGAGTGGGACTCCTAGAGAGCAAAAGAAAACACGGAACATTTGGGTAACTTGGGAAATCTCCTATTCAAGCCAAAAGCCATGTTTTGAGCCCACAAGCTCATGTTAGAAAAGCTGTCAAGATCACTAAAGCACTAGAGATTCTCTGCTAATAGCAGGTAATGGCCATCGTTATCCAAGTGCCACGGATAAAACTTAAGGAGTGTTTAACTCGCAGTTAAGTGAAGAATTTTCTAATTTCTGAAATGACTACCTGAACAAGGCCATGGCAGCCAAAATCACTCTCTCACAATCTTTTCCAATTGATTATATGTCACAATCCTAAGATAAACGAAGGACATCTCACTGTAGCATTCTACACATTATTGGAAAATAAAATAAATAGGAATTTCAACACTGGAAAATACGATTTTTCCCAGCCTCTAACTCATAATGAGAATAGCAATGTATAGTATTCATTAGAGAAAAGAATGGCTGGCGAAAGTAGGCAATGTCAACTAATATATTTTTATTGCCTTCTAGCTTCCACAATAACTGCACTGCTGTCACAGTCCATGTAAAAGAATAAACTGCCTTGTTTTCTTGAAAGCCTTTAGTTTTCTGGGCCTGCCATATTTAATGTTAACTGATTTCGTCAGTGCATTCGATCAAGATTTCAGTCCAATCTATCCAGGCTACCATCACTGACTTTATGATGATAGATGTTTAAACTAAAATCTATGATTGAAATTGCCAATTAGTTTTTGATTTGGAATAGCCCTTTGTATGTTCTCTATGTCTCATGTCTCAGCTCGCAGTTTTGTTCACAAAGGAGGTTGAGGAGTTGTAGGCAGACTCCTCTGACTCTCCCACCTTTGAAACACTTGTTTTCTAACACTTCACAGGCAGCACAGAGGGGTGTCTCTCATCCACCACACTACATACCTACTAGAGTTTAGGAGTTCACAGGGGGAGCTATGTTACTGACAGAGCCCTGGCAGAAGTATAATGTGACTGTAGCTTGGTGAATGCTAGTCCCACTTTGGCAGTTAATATATCCTGCCTCATAGACCCTGCAAGCTGATACAGGCAGGTGAACATGTAATTTCTCATGGTGCAATGTCTTTGTAGACATAGCAGTAGAACATCATGCCTCCAAAACAGCAAACTGACCATCTCTAAACCAGGTGATTCCACGCTGGTGTGCTAGCAAGGCAGAAGAAAATCCGCAAGACAGGGTGAAGGCTTCTCCCTCTTTGGCGAAAGACGGCTTGAAGGCTGCCTCAAAATCTGCCTCCTTCTCAGACGCTGCAACTGTGGAGGAAAAGGAAAATAACTTTCTAGAAGAAACGGGTACCTTCTAGAGAGGAGTACAATAATAGCTTTAGGAACAGTGATTTTGTTTTACAGTAGAATCCAATAGAAAATGTAAAACAAACATTGCCAACAGAAAAGACAATAGTGCTACACGAGATATGAGCGTTATTTTACATTGTTTGAAATAGATATTGCAGTGGGGACAAAAACAAATTTCCTGAATCTGTTTCTCCTACACCCAGGGACATGGAGCCATCTACCAGATTAGATTATTAATATTTAAATTGATTTGCCCTAATTATTCTTTACTTATTTTCTTTACTTTTCCCCACCTATTACAATTCACAGTACTGATGTTGCCACACCAACACATGAGATAGTGTGTTAAAGTATGTTAAGACACTTTCAATTAATGACTTATAGAAAAAGTGTTGAAATAGTACTATCTACCTTTAAATACAGTATCTGGGTTCCTTAAAAAAAGTGTCACTGTTGGCCATTTATGTGATGTAAATGATGTCACAACATTTTTCACATGTTAGTTTTTTTTGTCTATGACCACAATTTGTATTCACATGGTTTCATTGACAATTCCTACATATGGAATGTTTTTCTTTCAGTCTTTAAAGATGAAAGAAAACACCCTTTCTACAGTAATATAGAATAAAAACACTACAATTTAAGAACAACCAAGCCAATTTGGTGGCAGACAAATTTAGCTAAGCCTAGTCAATCTCCATCACCAGGCAAGGTATGGTATGTAAAGCATTTTGGAAACATGGGGATATATAAATATATTGAACATCAAAAGAAACTGCTCTACACATGATTGTTTTTGGTCTTATTTTGGAAGTGATTATGATCAAACTCTCTGATGCTATCACAGCTTCTTTCAGGAAATGGAGGAGATCCTAATATCAATTAGCTATGGGTCACTCCTACTGACCATGCGATTCTCTAGTGTTTTGGCAGAGCAGCATATGTTGTATATAAGCATATGGTATTTACGGTACATCTTGTACTACATTTGTAGTCAATCAGTATCTTACATTTAAATTTTTACATCTGCTTTACTGCTTCTTTTTCAGAAGTATACAGTAGCTCAAAAGATCTAACAGAGAGCTGGAATTCCCAGGAGACCAAATGAAAAACAAACATAAAAGGACAGGACACTCTTTTTGTCACAGTGTTGCAACTTCCTTGTGCTGATTGATCACTTTTGTGGAAATCACTTATGTGCTTCAGCTGAGGATTTTCAGAGTGTCTTGGCTACTGGGGTTGTGGAAACAATGTTATGAGTGGCATCAAGGACAAGACAACATAGAGAGAAGGAGCCAGCCTAACAGTCAGAAAGGGTATATGAGTCTTTGATTCTGGACAAGGTATTTGTAGAGGAATTGGTAAACTCCTCCTGGCTGGGTTTCTACAAGATCAGTCAAACTTGCCATTACCTGCCAAGAAAAAAGATGACCTACATTCACAGCTGAGTGCTGATAAGGAAGATAATTCTAATGCTGGACACTTTGGTAAGAGTGACCTGCCTTCCACTAATTTTGAGGCATTCAAATAAAGAACTGATTGGCCAAAAGTTTGTTTTCTGTTTTTTTTTCCTGTACGCCCAAGTTTGAAAGCATAAAATGCAGATTTAAAGAAATGTTCTAGAGGTGGTTCTCACCCACTTTCCTCTCACCTGAACACAAATGTCACATCTCTAGAGCACCCACGTACTGTACAGTATACATCATTCTTACCCCTGCCCAGCTTCACCTTTTTGTACATGGCAAAAATCATCTCATCTCCATGTCTTTTGGGACACACTGCTGGTATATTTTTGTTCCATACGAAAGCCTGCTTAAAGATATAGCTATATCTTTCGATTTATACATCAAAATATATTCTGTTTAATGAATTGAGAGATACCCTCTAACTAGGGCTTGGATGAACTGCCATCGTTTCACTCAATTAAGTAAATAGACCAATTAAAGGGACTATGACTATCGACTATGGCCTTTTGTCTCAGTTTGATACTACCTATCAAAATTTAATACTCTGAACTTCTATATGCAATCGTCTTTTTTTACATGTTTTTGGAACATTTAAAATGGTTAAAAAATGAACTGTGATTTGAAGGAGCCTTTGAAAGCCAACATTGAAACATGTCTTCCATATTTATAAGGCTATTTTGCCACCTGTAAGGCCTAGTGATAGACAGCACGTAGCAGGGCTATGACATTTTTTAATCAGTGTGAGAAAATCCTGGAAGTTGAGATGTGGCATAAATTGAGTGTCTTACATTGCAGACCATCTTCATTACTTTAATGTGGCACAGATGTAAAGCTGAAAACAATTTTAATCACTGCCTAATTCTACATCTTAGAATTCATACCTCAGTTTTTAAGAGCTGCTTGGGAGCCATACATTTGAAGCCTTCTGCTTGCACTATAATTAGATTGGGTTTTATTAAAGTTTGTTACACCTGAAGAAAAAAAAGATGAAGAATCCTGTGTGTAATCCAATGAAAATCCATTTCACAAGTTTACCTCAGTGAATTAATTGCAATGAGAATAAAGTGCTATTAAAAGAAAGAGTACTGTATCACATGATAAATATGGGTGTTTCTGTTGTAGATGGAGATACATTTAAGTGAGACGATGAAGGTCCACAGAAGGTTTAGCCAGAAATGGATGTAAGGAAATGAAAAATGAAATAGAAGAAACACATGTCATTCTTAACAAGCTGTTTAGGGAAAAAAAATCTGTATTTGACTCTAAGCAGCATTCCACAGAAAGGAGCAGTGCGGAGCTGTGGCTAAGGATCTGCACCTGTGGCTGGGCTGAAAGGTTGCTGGTTTGTATCCCACAGCTGACAGAGGAATCCTACTCTGTTGGGCCCCTGAGCAAGGCCCTTAACTCCAACTGCTCCAGGGGGGCCGTATAAATGGCTGACCCTGTGCTCTGATCCCAAGCTTCTCTCCCTGTCTGTATGTCTCATAGAGACTAGGTCGGGTGTATGCTAAAAGAAATTGTATATGGCCAATAAAGTGATCTTTCTTATCTTACAGAAAACAATGAACGTTTTGTTCAACGTTTAGACACCTAATTGGGTCCATTTTTTTAAGGAACTCCTTTATTTCTGAAAAGATAGCCTCATCTTTTCTAAAACACATAAGGCCAGGTTCAAGGTTCATCTAGGGTGATCAACAGGGACGGGTCGTCTCATTATAACATGACATTAACAGTTGCATGGGCCATCTGGTTTATTGGGTCTTGAAGCACACCGTGTGGCAAACAAGTGCAGCATTATCTTCAAAGAGAAGCTCTCTGATCACCATGCACCTAACTTTTGATGTTGCAATCAGATCTCTGATCGATTATGTGTGGAATGCGAGTGGTAGTATAAAAGTATATACACATACTTTTATGTGCCTTTATATTAGGTTTAAGCTACATATGGAGCTTTGGCAACCTTCCAGATAAACACTTAATGTGGTTGAACCAACCCCACAACAGGTAGTAATACTGTACTTATCATTCAAGTAATACATTTGAATTAATAAAATATTTTATATCTCACACTTGGAAATACAGACTGTGGATCTGATATTCAGCTCTGGTACCATGTGTGAGAAAAGAGGAGGGTGGGCACTATGTTCCTCTTCCTCCAGAAATGTGCACAGTCATAGCCATCTGCCATTTTATTCACTGTGAACCCTATTGCACCCACAGCAGAGTTAGTATTGAAAGAAAAAAATGATAAAGCTCTCATAGACAACATTACAGTCTTAGAGGGGTCACTTTTGCCCAGCAAGCCAAATCTAATGCTCAGTCCTGGGGCTCAGTTAATCCTTTGCTTTTTGGACAGGAATTGCGACTAGCTAATAACATAGTCTGATCCATTCCTGGACTACAGGGCTCATCCTGTGTTCAAGGAGACTTCCTTTTCTGGCTCAGCCATTCAGAAGGCCCTAGTTTTAAAGTACTTCTACAGAAAGGTCAAAATACCACCTGTTCTTTAAATCATATCAGAAGATACCATTATGATGAGTAATTACTATATGACATTGCACAAATGTGATCATGTTCCTATGGTCATATTGACTTTTCCAGGATGGAGGTGCCTTTTAAGCATCAAAGTACAACTAGATAACAAGCAGCTAAGTTATTTAAATCAAAACCTTTTTCTATCTACTTTCTTTTCTATTTCTATTAATGGTGTCACTCATGCAGCAAGCATCTTTTTTTTGTCCAGGAAGGGACAATCCAATTTTGTATTCTGGCAGCACTTGTGCTGTTTATTGCATGACTTCATTTCCATTTGCAATAGCTAATAACTAGAATGTTTTTCAGCAGAAATTAAAATGAGGAGGATTAGCATCTGAAGATATTTTAGTCATTAGATCAAAACTGGCATTTGCCAAAGTTGGGATTTTCTAATGCGCTTTATCCTTGCATTTTGTCTCCGTTAATGTGCTTGTTTTCCAAGTTCACTGTGCCACGTGACATTCACTCCGAGTGGAAGGATTGTTTTGACATTGGCATTATTGCAAATGAGAATGGGCTGTTAATCCGTTGAGGTGAAATCAAGGGGCATCCCTAATTCACAGTAAGGTCTGATTAAATACTAACAAAATTACACCTGAATATTTTCCAGTAAATTCACTTACCCTAAATATCATAAACCCTGGACAATTAAATTTAGAAATGCAAGTCTAGGACTACTGCTGATCTAGTTCTGTGAAATTGTGCTTTCCTGTTCTACTGATATCTGATATCGATCACATGTGTGAAAGCAAAATCCCAATTTTAATACAGCCTGGTATTTTTCCTAACCTGGTACCCCAGAACCTAGACATTTCATTTCCAACGATTGCTCAGTGGCTCATCTGTATCTTTAAGCAAACTAATATTTGCTTAAAAAACAGAGCCAGATTTCTGGCTCTGTAAGGGTCAAGAAATTTCAGAAGGCCTTTAAGGTTTAGCAAACTGGAAGTTGATGCTTTTTTTAACAGCTTTTTTGTTTCATTGGAAAATTGCTTTTTCCAATTGAGGGTAAGAGTAGTTGGAAAGATATCAGGATCTAAGAGCCCAGCCTCAACCCTAACTATAAACCTCAACATTAAAATCAAAATGCCTAGGACATCTGACACCTGCATATATAGTATGCCCTTTGTGATATTCAATAAAAATGCATTGTAAGCTTTTGTTAGCTTGAACACGCTCATCAAAAAAACAAGTTTGTCATTGGATTTGATTGGAGAATGGTGTCCAAATTAATGACCATCATGGACAACGTCTCCCACCCCCTCTATTACATGCTTGTGGGAGTGAAGAGCACGTTCAGCAATAGGCTGATCCAACCAGGGTCTTGCCTACTGCCAGAAAACTTTACAACTCATCCATTGTGTGTCTGGGCAGGGGCAATATTAACCTGTTTTGGGACTAAACCTGAATCCTCTGTTTACAACTGGCCACAGAACAATTTCCACAGAAATATGTGGAAGTGGGTTGGGCAATTTATCAATAATTGTGTAATATATATTTACACTTGTACAATATGCTTGTGGACTGTTTAATACATTTTCTTTATGCACTTTACATTCTGGTTTATTTTGTATATTTTGTATTGTGTGCAATTCTTTATACTCCATTTTTAATTGCACTTCTCACTGACTGTATTTATTGTATTGTAATATTTTATTGTTGTATTATTACCTTGTAATTTTCTGTGTTGATTGCGCTTGGCTGCTGTTGCACTGCACTTATGGGATTAACAAAGTATCTATCTTTTGATAATTATTTGCAAGTGCCTCCAATACAAATTGGCACTGGCAGGCTGACTGTAATTTATTAGTCATAGACACAAAGGGTGTATCATTATCAAAACATGTGTACTACAATTAGTAATAATAACTGTGATTTACTTCTTTACTTTTGAAATTTTACTTGAAGTAAGTGAAGACTTTAGAGTGCTTTAAGGAAAGCCAGAGACAAAGTCGTTCTTCAGTTTCAGTTTCCATACAGAAATTCCATACATTGTCCATACAGAAATTTCTCATTTGAAAGGATGTTCTTACTTGGGGCTTGTGTGTGGTCATATCCTGACTGCGGACCATGGCATGCTGAAATGAATCAAACCAGAAGAGCCACATTAATCCAAAGCACATCAAATATTCCCTTTCACAGTAAGAAAATAGTTTTTTGAAGTATACATGCTAAAGAAGAGTATGAACATTGTCTCAGAAATACACTGTTATCGTGGATTTACCCTTTTCAGTAGATGTCACTGTTATTGTCCATTTACAATGTTTCAAAGAAGGCCAATTCGTTCTTTTGTTCTTTAATTGGAAACTGTCTTTTTCTTAATAAAAGGGCATAAGAGGCATATTGCTTGCAGCCAATATGGCTGATAGATCTTGTCAGTTAGAGAAACTCACGCTTTTCTATTTCCTTTGAGAAATCATATCTCAACCTCACATTAAAACATAGTCAGAAAACAGTAGGGCAGCACAGAAATGCGTTAAAGTCTCTGAATAATTAAAGCTTAAATGACACTCAAATGAGGGACTAGTTGAGCTGCCTTGAGGAATTTGATATGAAAGAATGAAATATGAAAGAGAGGGAAAAAAAAAGCAAAAACTTGGAAATAATATCAATGATCATCCAGGAGTGCTTGTCAATGTTTTGACATCCCTCCTCCAGACACCTAAGACTGAGAATCCAAAACAAGAAATCTAGCAGGGAAATGTTTTTTTCTCTTGCTGAGATACTGGTTAGTGATGCTGAATATGAGCGTGACCCCTAGATAAAACTGTTAAAATGTGAATGCTGAAACCCATTTGTTGGGGAGAGAACACCAATTCTGCCTATAATGATGCCGTCTGCCTCACGAGCTGTGAAATATATATATATGTAAAAAAATAAATTTCCTTACAGTTTACAAAGACCATAGCGTAGGAGGAAGCTGTGCCCAAGCAACTTGTGATCACTATTCTGTATTCCCCTGAATCATCAGGAGTACATCTGAAATAAAAAAAGAAATGAAAATGTCTGTTTATTTCTTCACTATTAGTCGTTTTCAACGATGGAGAAATTCTGTGAGCCTTGGTAAGCCTACATACCTTATCCTACTGTTCCTTTGTGCCTGATGCCTAGTCACTTACTATATGAAAAACTTCTCTTTGTTCTTGATCTTATTATGACATAAAAAGTCACAATTCTTGTCTGCTTAGTCACAAAACCAAGGCTGCTTGGTTTTTCGGCGGAACGGATCTATGTAATGCCTCTTGTTTCTTTAATGCATTAAAAGCTATGCGTTAAAGGTCAGATCAGCAGGTAGAAAATTTTGACGATGCTTTGTTTGCAAACGGCACCACAGCCCAAGTAACACCCTCATTAAAGACACAGTGTCATATAACAATAGTCATAATCTGTCATAACCACCTTTTAACATAACATAGCACTATCATTTTTATGACATTTATCATAATACAAAGTGTATGAACCTTGTCTTACCTTTTGATCTCCAGTGTGTGGAGACCATACATTTTCTGTATCTTGTGCTTCCAGGGCTGAAGTGAGGACCTTTGTAATGGAATTCCATCCTTATACCTGATCAAACACAGTCAATGATTAACACTCAGGGGACTGTCAGTTAAAGCACAAAACAGGCAGAAATAAGGAAGAAAGAGAAAAAGGAAGGATCAAGAGAAGGAAATTCTTAATGAATCTGAGATGGGTGTCACTATTCTCTTTAGAGACCAGAGGTTTCTTCCTGGCTATCCTCTCATGAAGAGCATTCCCTGGCAGTCTTTTCTGATGCTTGTGGCATGCACACTGACAGTATCAGCAGCAAGAGAGAGACCTGCAGATCCTTAAATTGTTCTTTGGGGGTTTTTGTGACATGCTTTGTGAATTTCCAGGTTGCTCTTGAAGAGATCTTGGCAGGGTGATTTTTCATTTGTAGATTGTGTAACAGTCAATGTTCGGAACCCCAGATGGTTAAAAAATTGTTTTTTTTTGCCTCTCCAGACCGATGATCATCAAGTACTCTTAGTTGGAGGACCTCTGAAATCCCTATTTCAGCAGTAGCATGAGATATTCCCACCAACCTGGATCTTTCTGATCATTATTTAACCACCTGTGTCTAATTACACTCTTAATTGTGCTAAGCTAACATGGAGTTAAAATATCATTTCACATACACAGACTTTTAATTATTCTTTTTTTCTGCTTCATAAACAATTGAGTCTCAAAACACCAAAGTGGTAAATACAAACACTTTTGGTCAGGTGAAAAAGCAGTTTTGACAACAAGAGCATGGTAAGAAATTTTAAATGCAATGATTATACTGGGTGTTCACCAACCATTTCTCAATTTGTACTTGTACAATAGGTAGCTCAGGAGGCTTCAGCACAGGGCTGATAATGCCAAGACCTAGGTTCAATTCTTTCCTGTTTCAAAGAGAAAGTGGACAGTACACAGTACACCTCAGCGCCTGTTTATGAGAAGCATGACTCTAATGCGTTTCTTTCCTTACGGCCTGACCTGGTTATGAACTGCACATACAATGCTGTTTTGTTCAGGACCAAAGTAGCATACTGTATAACCAAGGCATTTTTTTCAATGACTTTGTCAGAAATTTCCGGAGACATTGATAGTCGAACACAATGATGGCTGTTTTGGTAGAACATCAGCACAGTTCCTCGTGCATTTCTTCTTTCTAATAATTCCTTGGTTTTGTATAGAAGTTCAGTTTTCATTCTAAAGTACCTTGAAGCACTTTCCAAGCTGATAGGGACCCACTTTATGCACTTTATGCATCACTGAAGTGTTTATTGGAGTGACAAACAGCACCCATTCGGCAGCAGCAACCCCTCTGCACAGCAGGTAGAGATGTGAAACTACTGTACACTGTACTGCCTCAGACAGGAACTATACTGCATTGCAACAGCCAGAAATGATATTGTACTAGCTCAGGTGAAGCATTATAATGTTCTTACATCTCCAGAAAGTGTACTGTACTGCTACTGCCAGAAACAATACTGTATCTCAGAAAGGAACTATAATTGACTGCCAGTCCTAGGAAGTATACTAAAGTACCAAAGCTAGAAACCATACTCTACTGCTGGTACTACAAAGTATACTACATTGCTACTACGAAAGCCAGAAACTATACTATACTACCTCAGACAGGAACTATACTGTACTGCTAGTGCCAGGAAGTATACTATACAGCCCCAGACAGTGCTGTACTGCCAGAAATTATACTGTAGTGTCACATCCAAAAGCAAATACCCTCATTTTTCACCATTTTAACATCTTTGGCATCCTTGGTAATGTTCCTGTACTGTTTAACATTGTTCTGTTTGACACTTGGATTTTTCATCATGCAGCCTGAGATAGCTGTGGGTTTTTTCCATTTGTTAAAGCGCAGAGGCATCAAGTAACACACAGCGCAATTCATTTTGATTTCCGATATCATACGTGCATGTCAAAACGAGATAGCGGCTAAAATGGGCTTTGGAGACAAATGTGACTTGGAATCCATTCTCATTCATGTGAGCACTTTGAAGAAGAGGAATGTTCTTGAGAGGCTTATTCAACCGAAAAATCACAGAGTGGAGTGAAAGGTTATGTGGCCGTAACTGCTCAAGCATGGAGCAATGTTCTTTCATCATAAAACAAAAGACTGCAAATGACAGTACTTTAACATGCATACTTCAGCCTGACGAACAAGGTTTCTATTGAATAAAATTGGTGATATATAACCTACTGTATGTTCTCAAGATTGAGGATATAGTGAGTAATAAGCCAAGACTGGCTTCAGGAGGAGCAGCTCAGTGGCGCAGTGGTTAGCACTGATACCTTGCGGTGCTTGAGGACTTGGGTTCAATTCCTGGGGTGTTGTTTGCGTGGAATTTGTAATTTCTCCCCATGTTAGTGTGCGTTTCCTCTGGGTGTTCTGGTTTCCTCCCACGGTCCACAAACATACAGGTAAGTTAATTGGCTTCTGGGAAAAATGGCCCTGGTGTGAGTTGCATCTGTGTGAGGCCTGTGACGGACCGGTGCCCCATCCAGGGTGTATCCTGCCTTGTACATATTACTTACCAGTATAGGCTTCCAGTCCACTGCAACTTGTGGTAACAATATGGGAGTGGGAGGAGCCACAGCAAACACCAGTAAAGAGGCACCGGTGTGAGGTCTGCAAGAACCCCCCAAAAAAGGAAAAAGAAAAACGCACCATTTGGAAAAGCTGCGTCCAGGCTGGACTGTCCCTATTTATCAGGGTCCCTTCTGGAGGAAAAGTTAGACTGCTTGGAACAGCAGGACTATCCCTGTTTAGCGGGGTCTAGACTTGAAGAAAAGGAGAACGTGAGGCCAAAACAAAAGAAAACTCAATCTGCCCTGGTGAGTGTGAATCCTCATAACTGGACAGGAGGAAAAAAAAAGTAAAAACGAGGCCTAAACGCTCTCATAACAGTCCCTTCTGGAATGTTCTCCCCTTGCGGGGTTTTCCTCATCCCGCTGGGGAGGTGCTCAGCTTGTTCTTAAAAGACCTCTACAGCTGTGGTTGCCAGGGCAGATGTGGTTGCTAAGGCAACGCATCACCCTCAATCCAGGGCTCCGCCTCCACACTGAACACGCCCCCACGTTATGCCACACTGTACTGGGCAAAGTGGTTAGAAAATGGATGAATGGATGACTTCAACATCACTTCACTTGACTGTATGAGACTGCTTTAAGGAACTGCTTTCCTTCATAAGCACTGTATTTCTAGGTGCAAGATGTAGCACGCTGAGCTTTATTTAAGAAATAACGGTAATTTTGTTGATGTGGTATGGAAAAAATGGGTCTTTAGTAAGCAACAACATGCTAAATGCTCTGCTCATTCTTGTTATTGATGTCTTCTAGCGTCACCTGTGAAACTGTGGGAGGTCCAGCGTACCTTTAGTGCATTGCAGTACAACTGCTGAGTAGCATAACGTAGGAGACAGGGCTGTCTCAAAGGAGAAGGAAGATGCCATTAATCGTATTACATAAAATGACCAATTCTGACCAAATATTACTGCAAGGAAAAAAATCTGTTGTGCCTTAGTGTTGTTAATGAAATCCAGAGAACAGAGTGACAGATTAATAGCTGCTTAGCTAAGAAACTGTACAGTAAGAGACCTCTAAAAGTATAATAGGCAAAAAAAAAAGTTAATGAGAAAATGAAGTTTGTTATAAATAATAAATGACCTAAGTGTCCAGCTAAGCCTGAGCTTTGGTGAATTGGTTAACTGCATATAATTATAGAAACATAAAACTCATAGCTAACTCTTGCTTTTTTAGTCAGTTAGAATTTTCTCTGAGCAGGACAACTGACCTCCCATTTTTCAATTCTGACAACTAAGACCTTAATAAAATGCCCGCGTAGGTTGGGATTTATCTACATTTCTGTTTTTATCCACACTGGATGCTTTCAGAACACAGTAATGTTTTTTTCTTTGCTTTCATGACAAGAAATCGAATAAACTACAGCTGGGCACTGAGCATACTGAAGCTGACCTGTGGTTCATATTTTTCTAGATATTAGTAATAAGAGCCCATATTGGAGTTATCTTTGACATGGTTTCTAAACTGCAGTAATGCATTACTCTACGAGAGGTCTACACACTCAACAAGAGACAACTTTTTTGACTCTCTTCAAATCCAAACTTAAAACATGCCTTTTTATCAAGGTCTACATCAGAATGACCTACATCTGTAAAAATTTTTCTTCTTTTACATTTTATTGTTTTTTTGTGTGCCTTTTTTCATTATGTAGTGCATCCTTGGGTTTGGAAAGGCACTTTACAATTATTTCATATAATTTTAATATAAATATTATTTTAGGTATAATAATAATAGAGAAATATGAGAAGAAAAATGAATGGATTTACCATAATCATCATAGAACATGTTTCATATACCGTTAATATTAATTGTCTTAACATTTTATGCCCATTTGTCTTATTTTGTTGCTAATTGATCAAGGGGCTACACGAGTAGTAGTAGTTAGTAGTTAGCACTGCTGCCTTGCAGCACAGGGGCCATGGTTTCAGTTCCTTGGGTGCTTTCTGTATGGAGTTCATATGTTCTTTTCGTGTGGTTTTCGCCTGGTGCTCCACTTTCCTCCCACAGTCCAAAGACGTTCTTGTAGGTTAAGTGGCTTCTGGCCCTGGTGTGAGTGTGAGTGTTTGTGTCTGTCTGTCCGGAGATGGTCTGGCATCCATAGACTACATTGGGGGTGTTTCCAGGATAGGCTCGGGCTCCCCAATGACCCTAATTTGGATGAAGAGAATGGAGAGAAGATCCAAGGATCACATCTAGCCATTCCCTCAATGGTCACAGTGAATGGACTTCTACCACGTAGACATACAGCTTGTTCCCGACTCCTACACTCTCGGTCAGAATGAAGCGCCTCTCTCTGACACAAGCCAACTCTCTTCTCTATCTATTCCTGTGCCAGAGGCTGCCTCCTGTCAGCCATATAATGTATTCCTAGAGAACAGTCTCCATGGACACACTCTGGGAGAACTCTCTGCTCTCAGGGATCTGGATATTCATCTAAGGCAGACTGGAACTCAAAGGGTGGCTGGGAATCTGAACAAACTCCACAGCCATGCTTTACAAGGCTGATTACCTTGGATCCTCTGAGAGACAGCTGGGCATGATCTCCAGGTAGCTAAATAAGCAAACACAGGCTGAATGGTCTTGACTGAGTCCAGCTGTTTCTAGATAGAAACCTGGGCATCAGCTTCAACAACAAGACTGGGTAGCTTATTTCACAGGCCCATCACCTTTAGAGTAATGAAATGCCTCTTGTTTTCAGTTTTAAACACACTTCTGTATAGTTTCCACTTGTGCCCCACGGTTTATGTTGCACTGTTTATTTTGCAGAAATTCAAATGTTTTTTAAATTAATCCTTATTTTTAGGAAGATAATGTTCTTATACAAAAAAAAAGCCACGTTGAATGTTTTTCATTATATTTCGTTCGCCTATTATGAACTATCTCTGACCTCATTTATTTCGGAATATATCTCAATAATGTGAATTGAGTCTTTTATCAGCTGTTTACTCGAATTATTTATTCTAGCTCAGCTTACATTATACTTCATTTTTAAAGGCACAATGTATCGATGTGCAAGATAAGCAATGGCCAGCTGGTCACTTTAGGAAAACAAAAAAAAAAGAATTGTAAAATATTTTAGAAGCAGTGGGCATTCCAGGATAACTTGTTAATATATATATATTTTTTTATTTTCAACATTTAACAAGAGTATGATGTGAGACCAAGAAAAGCAAAGAAATCAGTGAAGTGACTGACAGCAGTGAAATCACTAATAATAATTACAGCACAAATTATAGTTGTTGGCACTTTATATTTGTTTACTCATCCATTTCACTGAATGAATATTGTTTCTTAAATTTGACAAACTGAACACCGATTCAACACATTGTGTAGTGGTAAAAAACGGTCAAAGATAAAGGTGTAGCTGCACACACAAGTGCTGGGGCCCGTCATCACGTCTAGATTTTAGGATGCATCTGTGTTCATGTATGATCGGGGAAAATACCACTGACAAAGACATGAAGCTGTATAAATGGTTATGTAAAGTTATCAATATCCATTCAAATGGTTTAGCAGAAAGGGGTGTCTAAATGGGTTCCCTAGAGTTTTCTAGTGTGGACTTTCCCTCATGTCAGGTAACACTGCATTATTAACTTTATTCACTATGCCTGCCTAGACTGGCAGCTTCCTCTGAGAATAATCACTTCCTGCCACTGTTGCAAAGGCTGTAGCATTTGTCTGCCCTTCATACAGGGGACATCCAGGAGAGCTTTAGAGTAAAAGAATCCCGATGCGGGTGCTACTGGGTACATATACGTTGTTTGCTAGTTGGCAATGCTGGTCAGTGCATGACATTTAATAGATACTACACACTAAGCTATAATAAGCTAAATACTACACACACTTCTGTCCTGGGTTCAAATCCTACAAGAGAAGCTGCTGCTGAAGCCCTTAAGCAAGAGACTTCACCCAAACTTTCTCTCCTAAATGTATCAATGAATACTTTTTAGATCATCATTGTATAAAATACAATAAGTATTTGCTCTAAATACATATAATCTTAAATAAAAAATGCTGTTTAGCAATTGATATTTACTCTGCTTTTATTGAAGACTCATGTGATTGTTAAGATGTCCTAATAAATTAGTGTAAGACAGACGTCTTATAGAGGAAGATGTAAGCAGATATGAAAAAATAGAAAAAGTCTTGATTACATACGTTTTGAAACTCTCTGAATTAAATTAAGTACACAAAATTAACTTAACAAGCCAATTAGTTGATTGGTTTCTGTCTGTGTGCAATAATAGTGGCTCACATGATTTCACAATAAATACATCTGTCTCTGTAAGAGATGTACTGTATTTACTGTGAAATGTAAGGCAGTCAGTCAGGTAGGTATTTTCAAGCAAGGATTCAATCTTTAAGAAAAAGGCGCTCTTTAAACAACTTCAGGGAAAAAGTTGTAAAATAACAGATTGGGAGTAAATTCAAAAACACCAAATGTAATCTTGGAGCATGTGATGTTGATCATTGAGAAGTGGAATGGTTTTTATAGCACCCCAAAAAACTGCATAGATCAGGCTGTCCCTCCTGTGAGCAACTGGATAAGGAGGACATTGGTAGGGGACGAAACTGTGAATTTGAAAGAGCTCCAGAGTTTGGTGGTTGAGATGGGAGAATATGTCAACTGTCAATGAGAAATAAAAAAACATCTCAAAACTTTCATGTGGTCTGCAAAAAATCACAAGTGATACTGCAAACAAGTAACAAGAAGTGTCCGACAACAAAGCTGGAGCCTTCTGACAAAGTGTAACAAGTGCACCACTCAATGAACACCGTCGCTAGAGCCAAGTGTTGTGGTGGCCGCATTATGTTCTAGTTCAGCTTCTCATCCACAGGGACTGGGAATCTTGTCAAGACTAGATGAACAGACCAGAAGCAAAGTACTGGCAAATCTGCGCGTGATCATTGTGCACATTGTGCTGCTCGGCCCCTTCTCCACTCACACCTGGCCTCTGGTTTATCCAACTTTCCCTGCCTACTGTGATGTGCGCCTCACACATGGGTCTCTCCCTGACCTGTGTTCACCTCTCCTGTCCACCAGAGGGACAGAAATAAGATTCACAAGATAGGACACCAGAGTAAAGGTCTGAATTCATTCGTACAAACAAAACACTAACTTCCCTTGGAGGGGTAACTCGCCATGCTCCTAAGAACACAGGAAAGAGGAAGGGTGTTTTCTGATCAGATTCTCACCATGTGACCTCTGGCTCTGGGCAGCCCTGGACAGTGCAGGACAGCTTCACATCCATCTGCTCCCACACTGAATGGCTGCGCAGGGGGATGAGGAAGTCAGGGGGTCGCATCTTCCTCAGCTCCAGAATGTTCTTCTGGACCATGGCCTTCTCCTGTGCCTGGGATGGTATAGTGTGCATTCAAATGTTATTAGCGAATAAATGAACCATAATCTTGTTCTAAGAAATTCTATAGTACACCCGACTGAACAAACCATAAAGAAACATAGAACCATCTCTGGACTTTCAAACAGCTGAGGTACATTTATTTTTATTAATACTGCGTCTGTAACCTTTCAGGCTTAATAAAACACCACTGTTTTTTTGTTCTCCAAACAATAAAGCACTTGCCATTCAAAGAACAACTTTCAACCCTGTCCTCCACTTCAAATCTTCTTTTTATCTTAAATGAAGGCAAATGGATTTCTAAATGGCTACAAGCTTACAGCCAAGGGTGTATCATACTTCATTAACCACATTAGTAGCCCTTTATAATATTTTTACAAAAAACGGGGTGGAGAGGTGAGCTAAGAGTAGCTTTAATTAGCAGCAAATACACCATCATCAACAAGTGCAGCAGCAGGAGACATTACTAATATGCCAACTCCAAAATGCCTCCTTGAGGAAATCGGGCCAGTAATATCTGTTATTTTAAATGTTGGGTATGAAAACGAAAAAACGGATGGATAAAGGAATCTCTTAGACCAGGGGACCCTCACATGGCCTTCAGGAAAATGGAGCAGCTGCCCATGTTTACTCAGAGCAGGAACTGCTACAGACCTTGCGGCGCAGGGCTTTCCGGTCGACTCGACGCCTCATGATTCGCTGGTCTAGGATCACCGCCACCTCCAATTTCTCCACCTCGTTCCCGAACAGTGTCCTCTTCTCCCTCTCCTGCCGCTCCTCCGCAGTGGCCATGTACTCCCTGGTCACAGCACATTTTATGAAAAGATTGTTGGTCGTCTTGTAGTTTGGCAACATCCGTACTCTTAACTGTAATAGCTTGGGAACATTAGTGAGGATAATCAGCAGAATCATCAGAGCAAATCAAATCTAACTGTCCTCTACAAGCTGAGGGGTCTAAAGATGGACAAGAATGGAGTGTGTGGCACACCCCCTCTATTGTGAATTTGCACTACGCCAGTCTGGGAAATGTCTTTGTATCCCCAGGTGTAATTGGAAATAGATTCAAGAAATCTTTCATCTCCTCAGCAATTATCTCTCTCCAACAATGGCAAATAACTCTCTTATTTCCTGTAACCCTGTCGTACTGTATTCTTAGTTGGTGGTGTTTTTCTGTTTTTATTGTATTGGATCCTGCCATAAAACACATTTTCCCTGGGGGATAATAAGGGATAGATTGAATTGGATCAAATCAAATTATCTTTTGCATGAACATGAAAAGAAAGCAAACCTGCCTGCTTTCTGTTAAGGGTGTCCTGAAAACCTTGACTTTCCGATTACAATGCCTGTTTCTTCCACTCACTCATTATTAAACTGCCTGTTACTGTGACGCTGATTATGGGCCATTAGGTTTACTTTTTCATGTGTTTTTTTACAGCACTGTATTTTAGGGACCTGGAAAATAAGGTGACTCAATGGGACATCCATGTGCACTTAGAAGGACTGAATAACCTGTTAACACAAAAGCATGAATCAAATTAAAGATGAAGTCTTGTTCCAGTCTTATTTAATCTCACCTTTTTTTCCCATTACTGAAATATATTTTTGTCTCCCTCATGATGAACGTAACACTTTGGCATTAACATTTTATGTAAGGGTTCTGTGTGCTGATGACTCACTCAAGATTACAGTCATTCTGGCCTGTGTGGAGCTCTTTGTACACTCAATGATGTCTAGATTGTCCTAATAGCCTCCCGTCTTTTGTAAGCTTTCTTACACCTTGGCCAACATACTGTAAATCGATGATGCATAGTCACAATATGCTCAAAAGAATGAAAATTGCAACAGATCTTATTAGATTCTTATTAGACTAGATCAGAGATCTAAATATAAAAATATTAGCATAGAAGAGGGACATTTTCAAGAAGCACAGAGGATAAAAAAAAGATTATCCTATAAAGACTGATGATAGTCTACCAATTGAACTTAATGTTCACTGGCATTGATATAGTTTGTAAACTAGTTAAGATTTCTGGAGTATTAGCTAACAAAAGGAACAAAGAAAATTCAGGAAGAGGTAATTTGGAGACACTTGGCTGATTTCATTTAATGTAGACAAGTATTATGTTAAGTTCTACATACAGATAGCAGAGATATAAATACTTAACTGACTATATTGACAATTATATTCTTCTAGGATGTGGGGAACAATAGAAAAGCAGGCAAAATCATTGGATGAAAAATAAAAAAATAAAATAAAAAACGTTATAATACAATTATAATAAAACTGTAACAACAATAGTAATAAATAAAATAGTAAGACCTCACTTACTGTAGAATACTGTTGACAGTTTTGGTATACATTCAACAAAAATACATTGTTGCTCTGAAATCAGTCCAGAGAAGAGCAACCCATTAGATTCTTCAACCCACAAATTCTTAATGAATGAAATCTGTAGACTGACAAGCTTAAAGAGTCGAATCTTTTGAACTTGAACAGAGGAGACTACAAAAGCACATGTTGCAAATAATCAAAAACTTCAAAGGCATTCACACTGTCACCCCATTGGAATTCTTCAGAAGTCCAGTGCTTTACAGTGGAAGATGAACCCGTGGAAACTACAGAGAAGTGCCATCAATACACAGAACGGGAGGCACTCTTTACACAAAGGGTTGTGGGAGTCTGGAACGCATTCCCCAACCACGTTGAGATATCCCAGGTTCTTTCTGTACATGGCTAAAGAGATGCTCAGATCAATTAGGTACAAGCAGTCAATGAGCTATAAGAGCTAAATGGCTCTCTTTCTCTTGTAACCTTTCATAGATTTTTAGTCCTTATGCGAATAAACTACGGTTAATTGTTTTTTACACTGGCACTGGACTTATTACATATCATCAATATATTAGTATGTTATATATTAGTATATAACTATAGATTACATTAATATTATATATTTATAATTATTTCAAATTTCAATTTGATGAAAAAAGAAATTCTGTAACACCCTACTGAAGTTCTTTCATAGATATCTCCACCTCTTGTGACACTGGGAATAATATATATACACATACATATTGCAAATGCAGTCGTCAAACTACATTTCGCCAGACATGCTTAAGTGTGGAGTCTGTGTTGGGAATCAATTTGCCAGATTGAAAATATTCATGTGACATTTTTCTGTAATTTGGAGAGTTGACCTCCTGCGCCTTGACATCCTCTAGCATTTGTATTCATTACAGCTGCAGGCTGACTTGCAGGGACAGTGGGCAGCAGAAGGCCAGGAAAGAAGCCCATCAATCAGCCTCCACATCCAGACCCTCCATCTGGATAATCTGAATGCAAACACGAGGCGGAGATGAGACGACCAGGGGCCTGAGTCGCGAGCTGCTGCTGGCCAGATCACAGCCCCAGATTACAGACAGGATAATACGTCTGGCATTAGTATGGATAAACGTGATAGCACACAGAGACTTTTATCATTGAATCTCAAGGGCTGTAAGACAGGGACATTGGGTTTTGTTCTGGTTTCATTCTTGTTTTCTTGAATCCACTGACTATGGTGATATTCCATCGTTTTCAAGGTCTTTTTTAAATGGCAGATTTTGAAGACTCCCTCGATTCCAGGTTACATGCCTTGGGCAGAAGTGTTTTTAAAAATCATCAGATAGGTCGATCAGCTACTTATAGACTTTATAACCCTTGAAAACGTTAGCTTGATGCCTCCTGTACAAGAGGAAGATATGTTTTACAGGCACGGCTGAGCTCATTCAATATAGGCTCCTTATAAAAGTCAACCCTGCTAGCATCACATTTAAATATCCAGGCTACAACATAAAGGGAGTCAATGAATTCAAAGTCCTGATGATATCACTTCAATTACTGTCAAATTCTTGATATTATCAATGACAAATATCAGCCACTGAACTACTACACCAGTCTGCTTGTAAATACTATGTTTAATACAGTAGACAATGCTAGCCTGGAACAACATCAAATAAACGAAAGCCAAATTTTCTTAATGTCAAAAGGCTTGCTTAGTACCTTTGAAGTGATATTGGGAAGCTTTTGCTGTGATGAATAATTCAAAGGAGAGAGCTTTCTGAAATGAATTTGATTTTCCCTAAAAAAAACTATTTCATTTCAATTTTCACAAAACCCACCTGTTCTGACTGCAGCTGTGGAGGCTGTGATCCATCCATAATGTGTCACCTTCGCTGCACAACCTACAAGTCTAAAAATCTAAACTCTGTTCATAGCACTCAACACGATGCAACTTGATATCTTTTTACAGCTTTGTAACTGTTTTGATTGCATGCTGATTTGCTCTAATAGGATTTAGGTAAATAGATTTGGGGGATCAATTAAAATATTCAGTTATGAAAGGGGAAATACTCAACAATCAAAAGGAAACTATACTTCCAAATGCATTTAAAGAAACATTTCAGCTTCAAGTAGTGATCCTGGTTTGAATCCCAGAAGATCTGAATTAATTCTGTACTTCGGTCCTTTTACTAAAATGATATGGTTCTGGTATTTCACACAGAAACTCCAGCTTTTGGGGAGTCTCAGGGTGCTCTGATTCTTCGGACTGAGCTCAAAGCAGAACTGCAGGGTGTGAGCAAAGGCAACTCCTCTGAGGTCCTTTTTGACTTTTTGGAATCAGCTGGGACCCCGACAAATTGAGATGATGCAGATAAAAAGGAATTCCTTTCCTAGAGACTTTAATAGTGTTATTTCAATACTGCTGAAATAAAAAAACAAACCCCTTTTTGGGCCAGTCCTTGCCCCCTGTTCCTAACCAAATAGACTGTCAAACTCTATGCCATATACTTGACAATTCAGTGAATAAATGAACTCGTCCTGACTCGTTTTAACCTAGGCATCCTTCTCTGTGGAGTCTGCATGCACACTTCACATCTACAGTACATAGGTTTTTTTCCCTGGGACACTGGTTTCCAGGTTGTCCCATGTAGGCTGTAGTGCTCTCTGGCTCTCTAATATTCTGGACTGGCTCCAGGTTGCTGTGATTCTTACCTGAAATACTGGTGTAAGTGCCCATCAGATAATGGGTGGTTATATGGGTTTGTTAAAACTCGGGTGTCTTGTCCTCTAAATTGTTAGATGTTAATGTTGCTAGGGATGATAAATGCTCATCAGCAATGTCTAGATGCTGGAGTGGAGTGGGATTGTCTCAGCTGGTAAAAGATGAGATTGGGTTAAGGACAGAATTCAAGAGGATGTTAAACATGTTATTTTCAAATGCTTGAAGGGTGCTCTCTGGCCCTCTTACTGTTTGCCATCTCACTGGCATAAGCACTGCTCTGCCAATCTGCCTCTTTTGTCCTCAATGGTATCAAAGAACAGACAGCTCCACATCTCCCACTGTGCTGTGGATACCCTGTTATGATCTCCCAATTACTCCCTTTCTTGCTATTTGCAGAAATTGCTGCATACAGAAAATGAACTGGTCCAAGTCCGACCTGCTTTCTCTGAATACAAAAAGATGCGGTTTTACCTATAGATATATCAACGATCCAACCTTTTAACTATCTCAGAAAGGAAATGTGGCCATCTGACAACATGATTGAATTAGCAAACTTCAATAAAGGACTTGGAAAACCGAGAGAGACATGAACAGATGAATGCAGGTTCTCAGCTGTCTCTTGGACCACTTTTCCATAATATAACCGGATCAGCTTCCCCGTGTCTGTTTCGACAGTCCGACTCTTCTACTCCCTGCTCCCAGGGGAAATTGGACCAAATTGGATTCTGTAATTTCTGCGTTCATGTGGAAGGGGAAGCATCCTTCTATCTGATCCAGTACTTTCCCTTTCGACAAATCTGCTGGAGGATTACATCTACCTAGACTTGTACTTTATTTTTAGTCATTCAACATTGTCTGGCCACACTGTGGTTGCTGAAATGGGGTTCAAGTGTTGTGGAGGCAAAAGTATTTTCCCAATGGACTACAAGATCTGGTTTCTCTGGTATAGTTATCAGATGATGTAAATCAAAGCGTGGGAACTTGTGGAAAACGGCACTGAAACTGGAAATTGGATGTGGTATTTACACTTTGCCATCTCACATAATGCTGTCTCCCTGTCCAGTCCTTTTCCACAGTGGTTGGAATTCATATTCTTGTCAATCAGCAACATTCCAGCACCCCCAATCACATGAGAATTTACCAGAGACATTTTCTTTTATAATGTGTATCGGGGTGATTCCTGCAGCACAGAGCTTTCACCTCACCCTTTGCACAATATGCTGGAAGAGGCAGAGCAGTGAGACTGGTGGCTTCATCCTAGAATTTCAAATTCAATTGTAAATAAGAAAATCATATGACCCAACAATGATTTGTGATTTGACAATGACAAATTCTTCTGGGAAATGAACAGATCTCTCGGAATATTAAACCATCATCTATTTCCCGTTTAACCAGAATATGCACCACCACTTTGAAAGGATTTTATTGGGTCTTGGTGATGCAGCTTTGTGTGGACTGTGCTTATCCAGGCAGAAGGTGGCATTTGAATGTCCTGATGTGAATGTGTTTTTGGGAGTAAGTTTGTTCAACTTTGGCTACAGTACTGAGAAAACTTATTTAACTGGTCAGGTGACCAGCATTCTGGGAAATGTGGTACAGACAAGAATCTCCATATTGTCTGCGGTCACTGCCCTCTCACACCTGTCCTGATCCGTACACTCTAGCTTGGCAGGGTTCATTCAGTTTTCCCTGATGCTTAACTTATCTGTATTTCTCCCGTTTCATGCCCAGATGTCTAAAAATATCAGTCCTCCTGATTCTAGTAGGCTAATGATTTGTTCTGCCTCCAATTTCAGTGTCAGCAGGAAACCCTTCAAAGATCCAGAGCTCTCCTCTAAAGCAGTGCAAATCTGAAGAGAAATACCTCAGAAAAGAAAAGCTGGCTTAACCCTTGGAAAACTTGAGCATGTTACACATTCGTCTTTTTGATAGAGGTAGGCAAAGTTTTTACAAAGGTCCATAAAACAGCCAGATGTATATCTTTTATTCTGTTCATTTGTTAAACACTTAAATCAGCTTTAAATTATCGATGGGATTCTTTTGTTTTAATTTCACATTTGATCAGTAACACTAAAGTCAGTCTACAATGTTTTGACACTTGTCAGTGAGGAGGATGTAACTAAGACTTTTCTGCTGGCTCCCTTTCTGAACTGAAACAAACGGCAGTGAGGCTCCTCTGCTTTAAAAAAAAATGCCAGTGAGCACCAGTCCAGTGAAATTCATGAATGGTGTTAAATTAGATCATCCACTTCTGAATCTGTAGAGGTGATTTAATATTGTGACCTGCTGTGCTGCACTCTCCCTGAGTGCATTTCTGTACCAAGTCTCTCCTCCAACCCTACAGAATCAGCTGCATTTTAAGATGAATGCAGGAATAAAAAGCAAGATTTAAAGGAGTGTGACCTTGTTAAGCTCAGTGCTAGAAGAATAACCGGATGAAAAGGTTATCCTTTAGATTTGATTTGTGGCTAAACATGCTACGAAGGGAGATGCCCAAACTTCAGCAAATATAAAAGGACCTGAGACAGCAAGATAATGGTTAGGTCACATACAGAGAAACAGGTTAGTTTTCCTCAGCATGGAGCTTGCTGATAAACCTTTCTCTTGGAGAAGATGAATGATTTACCCTTTAAAATTACAGTCACATCTTCCTTTTTTATCCAAATTATTTTCTCCTGCAGAAAAATAATTAGTTTTCCCTTTATGCCTCGTCACTTCGGAGCTGTGCAAGCTTGGCCTACCTGCAGGGGAGCTGAATAAGACATATGCACATCCTTCCGAAACACAGGGATGTAGCTCATCCCATGACCGACTCACAGTGCCACAAAGAGGTACACCTGCCACCCTTGCTGACAGCCCTCCTGACTCCCAGGACAAACCTCAGGAGTGACAGCTGTACAGCAAGGCCAGAACAACACGGCCAGTCCTGTGTGCTGCCTTTTGTGGACAATTGCTGGACTACATCAAGCCCTCACTCAGATAGTAGGCTTTATTTTGATGCATACTGTACTGTATATGTAGTAAAGCTTTTCAAGGGATTTATCACTGTAATTTAGCCTCAGACTAGCCTGTTCCCACTGGTTACCCATATGTAAGGCTGGCCAATCACCTCTCCAAGAAATTCAGATCAGAAATGCCTTGTTGTGTGTTTAAACAGCAGCAGAAGTGAATTTGTTACCAATCTCACAACATTTGAAGGACGTCGATTCTCCTGAGCGCATATATCAGTAGATCACAAAGAGAGCCTCATCTGTCTTGTTTCTTTAAGAAAACGAAGAAAGCGATTCCTAAATTAATTAAAACTAAATCCCCAAGGGTCTAGACTACATAAAAATATAGGCTTAAGAATGTCTTAATTGCTTTCTGTAAGAAAAGCTCAACTGAAGTGCCTATCTATTATTGTGGAAAAATCTAAATCCTTGAGAAGAGAGCCAGTTATTTTTGGTTTAAGTACTTCCACTTGTGGTGGGAAAAAAATGACCCATTTCTCCAGCAAAATGTCTGGTTTTCAATGCCTTTCACATCTCTCTGGAGCGAAAATGCAAAGAGATGCAAGTAAAAAAAAATGAGCTCAGAAACAGCTTAATGGTGTGATGGATGAGCTTCAAAGCGGCACTAATGTTTTGAGGTGTTTCTAATACTTTTATGACATTAATGTTATATTATTATTAAGCATAAAGTAAAATCATGCTGCACCAAAATTTTCTGCCTGCATTGTGGAACACATCCTGCAATAACTTGGGAAAAAAGTTGACAGCAGCTATTAAGGTTTTATGATCTTAGCTTTTTTCCCAAAAGTATACAAGGTGTACACCTCACATAATATATAATCTGTGGTGAAGTAATAGGATTTGAGCCATGGCGAAGTGAGATTCTTGCACTTTACAATATGCCCAGTCGCCTTCTCTGTGTGCCCTGTCAAAGCGCTGAGACATGGTTTTGCTAAGGAGGCAGGTGAATAGTGAGTCAGCTTTTTACTCTTTTTACTGCAGGCGTTGAGATTTAAAATATGCCTTTTGGTATATGGGAAAGAAAAAAAAATCAGACACATTGTACAGAAGCCATTGCTCACTCTGTTCTGTTGGCGGACAGAACTCAAATCACTCACAGCAATGAGACGGAGATACAGGAACCTTTTTCTGCAGTCGAGCACTTTCAAAGACTCACATGCGAGTAATGAAAAGCCCTGCAATATGAAAATAGGCACTGCCAAACTGAAAATCTAGTTTTCTGTACATCATTGCCTGCATCCATGGCATCAGGACATGCAGGAAACACAAAGCCAGGCTTGCAGGTACTGGTGTTTTGCTTCCGTCGGCTCCATTTTGTGCCCAGTGTTTTATCCCTTACATATTACCTCTGTGCCCAGACTTACCGTCTTATATCTCTTTAGAAAAATTGTAATATATGGTATCATGTGAACAGCATGAGCAGCATTACCAGAGTGAACTCAAAGTGTAGGTACTGTACAACACAGTAACACAATGAGAAAACATACAGTGTTACAACAGTATTTGGTCCATGTAGACTTCAAGTTCCTTTTGGGAAACTAATGGCTCATGGCTACTGCAGTAACAGATGACCACAAAGCAAGTACCACTTAGCAATAAGCTTTCTGTTGTCTCGTTCTCACCTACCAGGGCTTTGAGCGAGAGGATGCACCAAAGTTCAGAAGTTCCTTCATAGACATGACCTCAGGGGACACAAAGGGGTGGAATTCTTGGTATGTGACCTCCTCATCACTGTTGGGAAAAACACAAGAGAAGGCACTCAGTGCAGGAGAAACCAGAACACAAGTTCTGTTGATTGTGTACACACTCAGAAGAACCCGGTCATAACACAATACCCTCCACTGTATTTTTGACACTTATCAAAATAAGTGGGCGGAGTGGTGGCACTGTGGCTAAGGATCTGTGCCTGTGGCTGGAAGGTTGCCGGTTCAAATTCTGTGGCTGGCAGAGGAATCGTACTCCGTTGAGCTCCTGAGCAAG
This sequence comes from Lepisosteus oculatus, assembly GCF_040954835.1. Lineage (NCBI taxonomy): Eukaryota > Metazoa > Chordata > Actinopteri > Semionotiformes > Lepisosteidae > Lepisosteus > Lepisosteus oculatus. The sequence continues at coordinate 11,716,137 of NC_090706.1, read as the reverse complement.
GCCCTTAACCCCAACTGCTCCAGGGGTGCTGTACAATGGCTGTACAATGGCTGTGCTATGACCCCAAGCTTCTCTCCCCATCTGTGTGTCTCATGAAGAGCAGGCTGGGGTATGCAAAAGATGAATTCCTAATGCAAGAAATTGTATATGGCTAATAAAGTGATCTTATCTTATCTCTTATCCATTCATCTTCTCTCCATTCAGTGTCACGGGGGAGCCAGAGTCATTCCTCTGACCGGTGTAACATTTAATTATAAATAATAGTTGCGGACATTTAAAATGCCTTGAAAAAGCATTCACCCCCTTCCGATAATGTCCCATTTATTAAATTCCAAATTAAATATGCAAATGTTTTAAAGCGAATGTTTTTAATCAAAACCTGAAAGCTGAGATTCAACACTTTGACACTTAGTGAAAAAAGTTGAGGAAAAATCAGAAAAAAACAAAATATATTGACTGCTTAAGTATTCACCCCCTTTGCTAAAGTAAATCTAAATTAGTTCAGGTGCACAAAACAGCTATAAAAAGTCAAAGCATTAGTTGAAAGGCCCCTGTCTGTGTGCGGTTATTTACTTGATTTCAGAATGAATAAACCTGTCTCGGTGAGCTTTTTCAGTCAGGTAGCAGACAGTGGTAGAATCTCAATCGAGGATTCAAGTAGGAAGACGAAGAAGCTTTCAAAACAACTCAGGGATAACATTTTAGAAAAGGCCCAAATCAGGAGAAGGATATAAAAACAATTTCAAAGATACCGAGATTTGTGGTGGCAACATTATGTTTTTGGGGCTGCTTCTCATTAGCTGGGAAAATCAGATTTGGTCTGCTAGAGACCTAAAACCAGGATAAAAACTCACCTTTTAGTAGGACAATAACATAAAGCACAGATCCAAAGCTACACTGGAGCGACTTAGAAATAAGAAAGTGAATGTCCTTGAGTAACCCAGAAAAGTTTTGACTCGAGCCTGAAAATCTGTGGCCAGACCTGAAATTGCTGTCCATCAACAATCTCTAATCAACTTGACAGAACTTGAAAGTACGTTTTAAAGGAAGAATGGAAAAGAAATTGCACCATCCTGGTGTGAGAAAATTGGTGGAGACTTATCCAGCGAGACTCACAACTGCAATTGCTCCCGAAAGTGCCATCACCAAGTATTGACTCAGGAGGGTGAACACTTCTGCAATCACCATACTTGAGTTGATTTTTCTTTGTGGTTTTTTTACTGATGGTTAACTTCTCTGACCAATTAAAGGTGTGCAGTTTGAGCATTCATGATTTATTTTTTCCCCCCACTTTAGACAAACATGTACATGTTATTTGCAATCCAAAAAAATGAGACAGCATTATACAGTCTGGAATAGTTTTGCAAGACACTTCCCCTCCCCCCCCCCCAAAGGATCTCAAAGTGCTCCACATATAGGGAAAAATTCAATTCAACCACCAATGAAGAACAGCCTCACCTGGGTGATCACATCAGCTATTCTGAACAACTGCACAGCAGATCAGATGGAGAGCTGAGAATTCGCTAAAGCAATTGATTTAATGGGAGGTGGGCTTTCAGAAGTAGAATCTACTCAGTTGTGTGCCTCACTTAGAAAATAGTGTATATACTGTACAGAGCACAAAAAACATCCAGTGGACTTTACACATGTATACAATCAATGTAATATACTGTAAATGACAATACCACACAATACAGTATAAAAACATACAGTAGCATTCAAGTGAGCTACATACTATACATACGTGTATATACAGTATGTTGTCAATGCAATGCTTTGAAGGGCCTCGTACATCAGAATTTAAAAGAGTAATGGCACTTGGTATTAATGACTTCTTAATGTTTTATTTCACAACCTTTTGTACTCTGAAACATTGTCTGGATGGTAATTTCTCAAATTGGGAGTGAAATGGATGTGAGGGATCGTTTACTATTAACAACACTTCCCTGTAAGCACTCTTAGCACAGATGTGGTTCAGCTGGTTCTGTTTCTGACCAGTTCCCACCTGATTCTCCTGCAGACTTGTGTGGACCAGCTTTAAGATGTCTTTGCTTTGCACCAGACAACAGAGTCTGGTTCAGTCAGGATACTGGAGTTAAAACCACTACTCTTTCAGAAGTCAAAGCCCAAGGACAGTGCCTCCTACAAGCACAGATCCTCCTGTACTGTGATCCAGAGGAAGGAATGATACCAAGTCCTGTACAGATAAAAACCAAACCAAATTGCAATCAAATTTAATCTCTGTATAATGATTTACTGTAAGCTTACTCTGAATTCTGATTTCAAAACCATGAAATATCCTTTAATATGGTTTTTAATTAAATCTCATTTAATAAAATGTGTGCCAGTACAGGTAAGGTTTAACTGCAGCAACACAAAAATAGCCTTTGTGAGAGGTGTGGGTTTTCTTGTTCTCATACAGTACCATGCTCATTCAAGCTGCATTTATTTATAAATAATCAAGAAGCTTTTTGCCAGCATACTCTGGGTTTTCTGTATTCACTTCAAGACAGGCATTTTTAGTCTATTTTTCATTTCACAGTATTATCAAATTTAGCTCCTTAGAGTTTATGTTCAGTTGCATTCGAATGACGAGGATTCTATTTTGAACTCATTTCTTAGTGTTTTAACTTTTAAATGCCACACTCCCCACCTCCGTCACAGTAACTTTCTTTTTGTTATTCATTAATTCATTTGTTGCTATAGTTACAGAGTAAGGACCTTAGAATGCTTCACAACGCAAGTCTGTTAATTCCTTTATTCTTAGCTTTGACCCTTTAAAGGGGTCTGATATAAAAAGGAAGAGAACAGACAAATTAAATATGACTGTTAGTACGAAAGAGATTTATTTATTGAAACAGATCATTATTAGTCTGTTAAATTAAACTGAAAAAGTGTAGTGTAGGCAGATAGCTTGGGCTCTTCATTGAGCTATTTTGAAGGTCTCCAATAACTTGCTTTTCATATATATATATGACAACGAGCCTAGTAAATCAATTTAATAAATCTACTGTATGCAAAAAAAAAAGATATGCTGTGTTCTTGTAGGTATTGTAGCCTCAGGAATATGAGGCTGTTATTTTATTGGTTACCAGTAGGTGGAACTGAATGCTCATAAGGTCATTTCTTCCCATCAGCCAGTTAATAGAGGTAATACAATACAGTTTCTGCTGGGTTGCTGCAGCTTTTTTTCATAAATATGCATTGTTAGGTTTCTAACAAAGTTGCTTATCACACCATAAACTCAAATTCAATATTATCAGCAAAATAGCAAAATGCACTTTGTATCTCTGAAAATTGCTGTAGCATGTTTAAATGTAGGAATGCTTAAACTAACGGGTGCAAATCAGTGGTTGTACCTAGATGATGTCTTTATAATGGTCATCTTCAAGGCTTCTGTCTTCAGATTTGGCACAAAACACAGCAAACGTTTCAGGGAGAAATAACCATGATGGATCAAACTACAAGAAACCTTCAGCACTATGCTTATAACGACTGTTAGTAACAATAACCAGTTAAATTCTGAGGTGTAATCTGTACTTATTTGCTCAAAGTATGTTTTTTTTTTAAAGGTCTACTGCTGCCTTTTTAGAAGCATTGTTAAAAAGGCTTGGAAAGTTTGCAAACGAAATCTAAGGAGATGCGAGCATCAGGGAAAGACATCAATAATGTATATATTCACAAGTGCCAGGGAGACCCATGGAGCAATCTGGGATGCGCTTCCAGTTTTATCTGAAGTGACACGGACAGCACAAGCACTTCCATGAAATATGCATCAGCTAAAGTTGTGTCCGCTGATAGAAAGGCATTCTCTGGGACTGATTTATAATGCTTTCTGGAGTGGTAATGCAATGTCATTGTGAGCAGTGATTAGCAAATGGCTTACACTGGCATACCCAAGACAAACTCTTTAGGAGCTGACCGCACCCTGGAATACATTACTGCTATGTTATTAGACCCTGTGGATCTTGTTAGATTTTATATTAAAACTGTGCACCGTTCTACCTACAGTAGATCACTTGATGTTTTAATAGTTAATGCCTGTGTTTTGAGGGTGGATATCTCTACCCCCACATTATATGGCCACAGGTGATCACTCACATCAAATACAGGTCGGTTCTTGCACTGATACGGCAGTTTACTGATTAATAGGCAGAGAGCAGACACACAAAGAGGGAGTCCCTGGACTGGGACAGCAAAAGAAGACAATGATATAATACATACCAACACAAAAAACTTTATAACCACAGAACATGGATCTGTTTTTACAACCGGATGCTTTGCAGAGGGTGGCACAGTGGCAGAGTGGCTGAAGCTCTGGGTTAAATTCCGGAGCTTTCGAAAGGGTGATATCTACTGTACCTGGAGTTGGTAGGTTTTCTCCTTACAGCGCTGAGGCCCTGGGTTTGATTTCTGGGATGCTCTCGGCATGTTCTCCCTGTGTTCGCATGTTCCTTTATCATTTTAAAATGTATAGGCCCTACTATACAGTACATGTAAGGCTATAAAGTGGTACAATGGTAATGTGGAGTAATAGAGGCTTCAGCCTCTACCAGTTTCCGAATTTCAAAATTACCTTTTTTTAGGTATGTTCACCGAATGTGGACCTAATCAACTGGACCTCTGGAGAAGAAAAGAATAAATTCCCGCTGTGGACACATCATTCCTACCTACGTCTGCTCATCATAAATGGTTCAATTACTAAGTTCTACTTAGTTAGAAATACAGGCAGAAATAAAGGAGAGAGTAACCTGACCTGCTGGAAAACACCCTTGAAACTGTGTCCTTTTGAAACTCAGGACAGAGGCCATAAACAAGTTAACTGAACATATAAGCACACAGATCAATAAGTCATTAATTAGCACTGGTTATTTAGAGCTCCTTTGGAAGAAAAAACAGCAGACATGTCCCTTAAGAGCTGGATATGGAACTGACTGGAGGGAGGCATGTCTCTCACAGACAGTATTGCCTACTTGCAATCTCTGAAGTCACCATAGGGGGCACTGTGTTTACCAGAAGGCAAGAGAGCCCTGGACAGCTATTCCTATCCCACTCTCTGCAGCACTCAGCCACCTGAGAGACAGCCCCAAGATCCAACCCATGACAGATGGATCACAAAACCCAACCTATGCTCATATGAGTGCCTTAAACCAGCTAAGCCACTTGGGAAGGACCATGGGCTTGATTCATTTTAAACAAGATTATAGATTATGAACTAGCTGCAGAGCAACAGTACCCAATAGATCTGAGCAAGCTGGCATTTCTATTTTATCAGTTTTGAATTGGTCGGGACTCTTTTACTGAAGAGAAAGCTCCATCATCTTGTGCCTCATATCGCTGACAGATATATCGAGCTTTTATTGCAGGGAGCAGTGCTAGATTCACATGGGATGAATGGCTCATATGTTTTGCTTTTGTTTGCCGACACCAATAACAGCATTATTTCTTTCAGAGAGCAGATAACCTCTCTTTTGCCAAGGCACAAAATCTGTTTAAATGCTCCCCTGTGTGGTTTTACAGTAACTGCAGGTTACAACGTTTGTGTGTGTGAGAGAGTGTTGGGGTTGGAGCAGCCTTTTTCTTCCTGAATTCAAAATCTGCTGTTTAGCTAATGATCGCCCTGTTTTTAATCACGAAAATGAAAAATATCGAATTAGGCAGTGCCGTGTGTTGAAACAAAAAACAGGCGAAAAGTTAACAATCACCAGGAGGCTGCAATAACAGGCCAGGTCATTTATTACTTGAGCAGTTATGAACCTCTGGCAACACGGCAGCCCCAGATTAAACCTGCCATTACTCATGGAGATTTTAATTTGTGGCAGATGTCAATGTAAGATAACAAGTGTTATTATCTCACAATATTTTAGATTAAAATGAGTATGTGGTAGTATTGACAGCAGAGCAGTGGGTTGCAATTTTAGATATAAAAATAGAAAATAAAATTAATCTAATCAGACTAAATTAATCCAAAAGAGAAATGACTGGTTGTGCAATTTTAGACTTACCTTCTGAAATGGCTCTTTTGTTCTTCAAAGACCTGCATGAGCAGCTTTGAAAAAGCTCTTATTAAATAATTAGAATCTTATTATACTGGGCATCAAACGATGCACTCTATGCATAAATATTTTTTAGAAAAATGAAATGCACAGATTTGGGAATTGGCTTTTCACGTCACTATGATTAACTGATTATTCATGACGAATCATGATACAATCAAGTGACTATTGCATATAGGATTGATTGGGTACACATGAAGAAGTGATTTAATCTGTTGGATGTCAAGCTGGAGGAAAATCAAGAAAGGAATCACGGAAAAGAGCAAATATCAAGGGATCATCACCTTTGTGCCGTCGCACCTGAGGTGGACTTGATGGGAAGGTCTGATTGCAATGGTCTAGACAGGAATGTATAGTCACTTCACTATAGGAGTACTTTGCGAGTCACTAGAGTTAAGCCCCATTGAACATGGGGTGTTTGTGGGGTGGCACGGTGGAGCAATAGTTAGCATTGCTGCCTTGCAGCTGTAGGACCCTGGATTAGATTTTTGGGGTGCTGTGTGCATTCCCCTCCCCCATGTTTGCTTTGACTTCCACCTATACTGATGGGCGAATTGGCTTTTTGGAAAACCGGCCCTAGTCTGAGTGTGTGAATGATTGTATCTGTAAATGCTCTGCGATGGACTAGTGACCTGTCTAGGCTGTTGCCTGCCTTGCGCTCATTGCATTCCGGGACAGGCAACCCCACTACCTTAAATTGGATAAAGCAGTCAGAAAGTGGATGAATGGAACATTTGTGGGATGCACCGATACTATTTGGTATCTACAGTTTAGACCTGTGAACAGGAACATGCTTGTCTGGGCTCTGTGATGTTTCTTCAACATCTGCATCATGGGGCAAAGCAAGTTACAGATGCACAGTACAGCTTGCAGTGGTCACACATTAGCACAGAAGCATGTGACGTTCACAGCAGACCCCCTGTTGATCTGCCCTGCCGATGATAAATGTCAATCAGCATAATGAATTTATATAAGAACATAATAAAATTTACGAAAGGGAGAAGGCCATTTGGCCCATGAAGTAGTTAGTAGTTAATTGATCTAAGAATTTCGCCCTGCCTCTCTCATATTGTTAGGCTATTTTCTAGGTTATGTACATATAATGTAGGTGAATTTCAAGTTTAGTTCTTATCATTTCCATTGCCTTGCATATAATAGAAGTCAGAATTAATAGTCTAGAATGACTTTGTTTTCTGAACATTTCTACAGATGGGTACTACATTAGCCATTCAGGGTATGCTACAGTATTTTCTTAAACAACTATTGGTTTACAGATAATCTCTCTCATTTCCTTGAATACAATTGGTAAGATACCATTGGGATGTAGGGAGGTTATTAATCTTGATGTCTTCTAGTACCCAAAACACTTCTCTATCATCTATGCTCATACTTTCCAATACATAATTTTGTCGTCCTTCTGTTTGAGGCACATTGCTGCCTGCTTCCTTAGTGAACACCTGAGTGAAAAACTAATTTAGTACATCATCCCCCTTTTTTGTCCAATATATATTTTACCTTGATGATGCTTTTCCTTTTATCTCCTCCCTGTTCACTGAAATGTTTTTGGCCACACCTGTGGCAGCTCAGCACAGAAAAATAAGTTTTACATTAAGGCTCTGTTACATTATTGAAAACAGATTTGTGAATATGGAGCAGTTGGAACTGAGAAGTGTTTCTGATGATTTATTTAGTAAAGTCAGTAACATTATGACCTTGTAGCCTGATCTTGTCAGAACCAGAAGCTCATTAAGCCCTGGCCAGCACTGAAGCAGAAGACCTCTGTTGAAAACCAGGCTGCTGCTGCTTCATGTGGCATTTGTGGACCAGTAAGTGGTGCTCCTCCCTCTGAACTTTCCAAGCCAATGTCTCAGTACGGTGACCAGGGAAGAGACATGTTATAGGTAGTGCTGGTCTTCAGATGAGGCATTAAACCAAGGTGCAGACTACTGGGTTATTCAAGTTCTTAAGGCACTGCTTGTAAGAGTAGGGTTGCTAACCCTGGTGTCCAGGGACTGCAAAATCTGACTTTTTTAAACATGCCCTAGAATTCATTTGGAGAAGAAATGGTACTTTTCAATATACTGTATGTAAAAGTGCTTTGGGATTCTTTCAGATGAGAGCTCTATATAGAGCTATAAATACAACTAAAGCAGTACAGATGTAAGAAATTAATTTTTTACAAAACTGCTGAACTCCATGGGAGCAGCCTCTCTTCTGCTTTTTTTCTGTTCTACTGAGCTCTGAGGAAAAGCAATCTGCACACATGATCATGACCACAAAAGGGGTTTATGTTTGGACTTACAGAACCTATTATAGAACAAGTATGAAAAACTAATCTTTGACAACATTTCATTGCATGACTGTTTTAGGTGTATTGTGAATAGCTCCATAAATGACATGTTACAAATAATAATACTATTAATAAATACTAATAGTTCTAAAAAAATGTCAGACATGTTTTTCTATCATGCAAGCAATATGCAAAGGCAATAGGAAGTTGGGAGCACAAGGATTATGCAGGGCAATATGGAAAAGGAAAAGGCAGCTCACAGAATGATTGGTGGGTTCCAGTAAGATCTATGGTATTTGTCACACAGTTTTACAGTGTTGCAGAGACAGGCTTATGTTACTGAGATAGCAGCAGAACATGTCAATTTCAAGAAGAGGTTTTAAATCATCATCCTGAAGTCTCACTGGGTCTCATATACAGTATTACAAGAATTGCTGTGCAGAAAGAGTATCCATATGAACAACACCTGACCACATGTATAGGATAATCAACTGAAAACTGTCAGCAAGCAGTGGCACACTAAGCAGTGCACTTTGCAACGGAAAGAACTGCAATGGCGGGGTCTAGACACAGAGGGAAGAAAACAGGGCGAGACGCTACAGTACCCATCAATAAATTGGCCTCAAAATGGCAGCACACCTGCGCAGCGATTGGAACCACATTAAAATGGAGAAAGATTCCTGACCGAAAAACCTAGTGTAAGGAATTCAGCATAAACCAAGATTATCATGAATTACTATCCGTTTGGTCTCTGCGACAGGAATAAAGTTGAAGCTATACTGTCTTATGACACGTGCGTTGTGTTCACAGCTGGTGATCCATTCTATTTTTCCGAAGCCTCTTCTGTCCCACTGCCTAGTGATCAAATAACACAAACTCTGAACTTCGGCACCATTTCTTTGTCGTCAACAACATCGCAGAGACTGAAGTAACCAAAGACATATCTGGCAATTCTACAACATGCTTTCTTGTTTAATTAATGAAATGCTATCTTAATTCCAATTTAATGCTGTCACATACTGTAGTTTATTAACTACAAAATGCAGGCTGTGCACTGACGGCAGATGAAATGTCTTTCAAGACCAGATCTTTGATGCAAGGCCTGCTGTGGGTATAGAGCTCTTTGTACTACTCCGTGTCAACAATGTTTTCTGTCGTTCGTCTTTGAGATGATTCTGGAGCTCAACTTTTCACTGAAAAACTGGGCCTAAGATGTGGTTCAACAGCTCAGTTTACTTGGCCCATGACCCCATTAACTGGTCACTAGCTTCAGTCACAGGGTTTTGAACAACAGCACAAGGAATCTGGAGGCTAATGGGCCATTGGGAAATCATGAAATGACAAAATATCTACATTGCATTTTACACTTGATTTATGGATTTTCTATGGTCCACTTAATGAATGGTTGTGCATATAAATAGGCTTGAAGTGTAGTGGTGGCTGTAACGATACTGTAGAAGCAGTAACTACAATGGGTACAGAACAAGAGTGGTGAATTGACATCAGATCTGTGTAGAATGCAAAACACTTCAAAAACATTTCTTGGTGTTCTTATTTTTCCTGGAGAAATTGGGCCTTCTCCAAGCACTCATGTTTTTAACACATTTTATTTTATGACCAGGGGCATGTTCAGAGTGTCATGGTCACATCTCATTTAGTATTTCCACATCCCAGCTCTTGGGTCCTGGGTTTAGGTCTGGACTGGGTCACATTCCATGTGGGGTTTTACAGGGGTTAAGCTGGATGGCCACAGACATTACCAGGAACATGCACCTTTCTGATGGATTGGACTTTTATTTGTGTAATCTCCACCCAGTTTTTGTGTTTTTTTCCCCTACCCTGGACCATGTCCTTTTTTGAAATAGGAAATTAAGGTGCTGCTCAAACATGTATATACTGTATCAAAGATAGCTCTGTTCTTAGCAAATAACACTGTTACATTGCAATTTGTTGAAGGCACTATAGCTATATAGTATATAAATCTTCAGTCAGTTGTAAGAACTTGTAACATGGGGCTCACTGTATCTTCTGTTTTTGATTCCTACTGAGTTATTTAATTGAGCTGTTTAGTGAACTATCTCCAGCTGTTTAAGAGCAGAAGGCAATTAATATGTGGAAGATAATCTCTACAGGCAGGACTGCAGGACATTAACACATTTGACACCACAGCTATACAAACGCCCAGGCTGAAGCCTGAGTTCATTATTGTGTTCAGCTCCTAAGAACAAATAAGGTTTTTACAGGAGAAAATAAAGAAAACCTAACCCTTATTGAACTCTAACTTTGCACAGTTCAGGATGGGACAATTATTTACAAAAAAGTACTAATGCCAAACATACAGAATGCTATCTCACATATTAGTTTTTGACTACATCCTATGATGATGACAGAAACAGAAACACTTAGCTGATGAGGAATATTGCTACCAATTCCAATCTTCCAAACCACTCCCATTGAGCCTCACTTTTCATCACACACTGACCTGGCTGCTCCCAGTAATATCCTCTTTGTGTTCACAAGGCCTTTCTAGGATTTATTTGGTGCCTCTTATAGCACGATCTTAGGCTTGGTTGCAGCCTCCTGCTGGGGACTAAATTGGAGACACCTGCCTCAATTGACAGATCTACCTCCTGTGGAATGGAATTTCACAGACAGGAAAAAGTTAATCTGATTGGTCCTGTGCATAACAGATCATTCGACAGGGGCAGCAGGAGTCAGAAGTCAGCAGTCATGTGCATACAGTAGGCCAGGGGCTGTTCAAGGAGAGAGTCAGAAAATATCAGCTGTAGAGAGTTGAGATAGCACAGGAGTGTTTGTACAGCTCTTGTGTTTGTTGCTTGCCATGTTAGGCTCTGGCTTCTCAGCAACACTATACTGGATAAAACGGTTAGAAAATGAATTGATGTTTATACTACAATAAAAGCAAAATTTAGTAAAAAATATTATGGGGGAGGTTTAAACTATAGTATTAATACTCTGTAGTAAATATCTAGATTCCTAATGTCTTAATCCTATATAACCGTGTTAATCAACTAATTTTTAATACTCTGCCTTTGTTATTGTCCTTGCAACTTATGCAAAAGCAAGTGTTATCAGCTATCATATAGTATCAACTTATACAGAAGCCATTATGAAAATCCTTTTCACATCAGCAGTAAACTCCAAAAAAGCTGACCTTTATCTTAACCTTTAGTGTAACAGAATAAAAACCTGTTGGGAACACTCTGTCAGTTTACAAACTCTTATCATAAGAATTTGATATTCATGCTCTTGATTTAGGGTTAGGATTGCAGGTGTTTATGAAGATGTAAAGTACGCACCTCGTAGTAAAAACCCCATTGGTAAAACTATAGATTTTCCTGAAAACACAAATGAAGCTATATTTTCCCATTTTTGCCATTGCTAATGTAAAGAACAGGATTTCTTACGCTGTATGGGACGACACAAAAAATTCACAGCCTTCTGCAGCCTTTGCTAGTTTTGTCTTTGCTCTCTGCAAGGATTCATTTTGGTCAGGGATTGTAGTAATTATCATGCAGCAGTACTGGCAGGCATTTTTCTCCTGAATACCAATTGCCCTCTCCTTTCACATGCTTATCTGTTTGACCTTACATAATGGCGCGTCACATTCGCCCGGCATCCTGGTGCTAACAAGCTTAGCCTGGTCCCCCTAAATTCCTTTAAAAGACTGACTAACACTGTAACTCAGGGGTTACAACTTACACAGAGAAAATCTATAAAAACATGCAAAGTCTTAAGTGTTATTAAGGAACAAGTAAAGGTTTGTTCCATGCTGAAAAGAGAAGAAACAACGTTTAGGCCGTGGAGCCTTTTTTCAGGTGCATGGAACCAACCTTTACTTGTTCCTTTGCAGCCTCCGCGTGCTGACACAGCTCCCTACTTGAACTACCTAAGTGTTCTTACCCTAGTAGCAATTGGCCTCTTCCAGCAATTAGCTAAAGATAAATTGTTTTGACACAGAAATGTTTTCCCTTTTCTTATATACATGTAGGATTGGCAACCAATTTGTATTACATACCTAGGCAATTTTGGAATGGCCGGGAATTCAGAAACAGTGTCTTTATGTCTCAGCCCACAGTGATGAGCCAGGTAATTGGACAGGGAGAATGAATGAGGAAGTGTGAAAAGGCTGCATCCAGCATGTTCGTCTTTGAACACCTGACGGCCAGCTGCAGTTCAGCTGCCTATTAGACCAGAGGTCCTCCCCTCACTGACCATAATGCATGACTACAGCAGCCTGGAAGCTGTAGGCTGGGGGTCACAGCTTAACTTAGACAGGACCCTGACCAATCGGTCCCAGTCTTATGGCAGGCAGCACTAGTTAACCTTTGCATGTGGAATCGCAATCACAGCTGACTGGTGACCCAACCCAGCTGCAGACTCGCAACATCTGGGTCATACAGCTCACTCTACCATGAGAACCAGTGCCAGCTGAGCCCCTCAGGACCCCCCACTAAACTGGACTTTCAGATGTATGAAACAGCGTACGTAGCCTGTATGGATTTAGAAAATGCCACACTCATCCATCCATTTTCTAACCTCTTCTCCCACTTCAGGGCCATGGCAGACTATCTATTCACCCCAAATCTGCACTCTCTGTTCACGAGTTCTTACTCCAATAAACATTGACATAAATGGTGGTCACAGTACGTTGATGTGATGCCCCCAGGTGTGCACTGTCAGTGTTCAAAGACATATGATGAACCACCACCGATTTTCCCTTCCTTAACTTTTTTCCACTGATCTTGAGACATCACAAAAATCACACCCTGTCAGAGAAGGCATGCTCATAAGCCTTCTGAAAAAATGGGGTATCAATGCCAAACAATTGATTTTAACAGGACCCTCCAGTGCTTTCATGGGTAACCACAAAAAGGACTGTCATTATAATTCATTGTCCCCCTCACCCCATAGTCTGTATTGTTTAAATCCTGATTTGTAGTTTAAACATTCTTTTAAGTTAACATAATCTGAAACTTCAAATAAATGTATTTTGCTAAATGATAAAACTAAAATAAAAAATAAATAAACGTATACTCTTGAAGAAATGGTAGGTTAACATAAGACAATACCAGCAATTAAATGTTTCACCCTTTTCTTCATTCCAAGGGCTAACACACTGTAGACATTTATTTCCATGCTGTTTAATTATTTATGCCATCAGCAAGGTATCTGAATAAAACTGCCAGTTTTCATTAAGTTTTTTATGGGCTGAAGCACCAAGCAGTGTGAATTATGATGAACGCTTCATTTTTTTCCCTATTTTATCTTTCTGATGCACTGACGAGAGCTGGCCTATGATGGTCTGGAAAACACGGGCAGTTTTTACAGGTTACGCTCTGAAATGAATGGGTCCTCAGAGGCTGGGATTCCTGCTGTTTTTCACAGTAGGCATTTGATTCAGACTAAAACTGATAAGATTTTTATTCAAACAATTAATCAACACAGTAATTAATACAGTAAGTAACATTCACAAGAACAAGAATCGGAGGATTCTGTGGACCTTGAAGACTGGAGTAACCCATACCTGAATCGTACCTTTTTGTTTTCAAACACAGGAAGAATTGATAATCTAAGCAGGAGACGGGTCCGAATAAGACTTTCCAGGTTTTTGGCCAATTAATGGCTGGATTTGATTTCTTGTTTAAATTGAGACGTGTGAAACTTCCTAGACTGCAGTCCTCCTGGGCCGTGACTGGCCATCCATGTTACTGACCATCTGTCAAGTCCAGTTCCTGGAGGGACCTCACTCTGTCTTCACAGCATCATAAACTGTCTCGTACTGAGCTGAAATCATGATGTCATTATCTGTAATGAATGTAACACTTCAATCCAGGCCTTGAGAAGCTTTTGGGCTACTGTGTTGCAAGGCCAGAGGGATTCCTCAGCCTGTCCATCTCTAAATACTTTCAAATAAAGCACAAATAAGGTGAAACTCTTTTCAGTTCTGTTCAATGAGACCGAGCAAAACTGGGGATATTAGCATGGTTCATTTTAACAAGAGACAACTAACACACAAACAACCATGCACACATTCTCACCAGGGACAGTTTTCTCAGAAGCCAATTAACCTACCAGTATGCCTTTAGACTGGGGTTGCAAACCTGGGGAGAACATGCAAACTCCACACAGATAGCATTCCATGTCCGGAGTTGGAATCAAGGCACCAGCACTGTGAGGTATCAATGCTAGCCACTGCACCACCATGCCCCCCTATCTTGTGCATACTGTATGTAAACCCTTATGGTGTTACTCACTAGCAGTTATGGTATTACCATCTATCTAAAATATTCAGATGTTGTTCCTCTGATATTCAGTCAGAATACAGATGAAACTGCAGCTGTTGTTTCAAAATGTTCCTTTTGCTCTTGTCCAGCATGCTGTCTTCATTTACGACTCATTGTTTGTTAGATGAGCATGTTGGAGTATTGTGACAGGAACTCAAAAACTTCATTTTCTGTATCATCATACTGTATATATCCTAACATATCTAAACCTCATTTTCATCTATGTGACAAGGCACCATACCTGATAGTCATCAAAATACAGAAAATATGCAGAATCAGTGAGCAGAAGTAGTACGTTGGAAACCAGTCATACTGTATGTGCTGATGAACGTGATTGATAATAACAGTGTAGCAGTAACTTAAGCTGCTATTGATTATTTAATTTGTTTTCAATTTAATGCTTGCTGCAGTGACACTAAAGTGGTTTGATTGTATGAATAATATTAGTTAATTGAATTTTCTTGGCACCTGAGTTTTGAGGAAATAACAGCTCTCTGCAAACGACCATTGACTTTAAATATGGAACAAACATTTCTTAGTCCTATTATACACATCTAAAAAATAGACCCTTTTCTTCCTGCACTCAATCCCTCTTGCCAGATATAATCTTTCTCCAGGTGAGAGCTTCCGTCAAGAGACCTAAAGGCAGTATTTCATTGCTGTTATATTTGCATAATTATTTCAGCATGAGCTCAGGCTAAAATTCAGTAGGAACAAAAGTCACTATGAACTTAAAATTCTGTAAAATGACAGCTATAAAAATCTGACAAAGAACAAAGTAATGTTGCCACAGAGCCATCAAAGCATTATTCTGCGGAATGTCAGTATTTAGGTGTGGATTAAACAAATTGTCACCCAATAAGTTTCCTACAGTACACATTTTGAACCAAGGACTTCACAGTAGGTTTGTTTTGGATGCAAGCTACAGAGTTCTCCCACAAAATGAGAAATATTGAGTACCTTGTTTGGAATGATCTGTTATCAGGTTGGACATACCTTTTTTCTCTGCTTCAACAGTTTGTTTTCACCACTGACATCTGTTCCTGTCATAGATATGATAGGGCCACTACCTCCTCCACAGACTAAACTGAAATGTTTTCCTTAATTAGCCTAGGCCAAAGTCAAATCATGTTCTTGCCTTCTTTGCATGCTGAAATATTCACAATGAGGGCATGGAAACATCTAGAACCTTGTATTTTTAATGAATGTGGGAGCTATTAACTGTGCGTTTGCTTTGTCCACTCAGCTCAGCAACACCTCACTTTAGTTCACTTTTTTCTAATACACACCCCACCTCTAGGCTCCTCCTGATGGGAAACCTATTCAGCTGGGTACCCCACACTATCGCGCAGATTGTATCAACATATTAGCCTGGCCTTGCCCTGTCATGATTTCTGTACTAATTAATAATCTTAAAACTGGACTTGATAGCTTTTTCATTGCTGCCTCACGGACTTGTAAACCATTCAGACATAACAGGTCAAATCCAGACACCTGGCTGTCTCAGTAGGGGCCTAACAGTATTTAGTGCCGACTTATTTCTTGATTGGAAGTGGCTAGGATTCAGAAATGTTTTTGGTGAAGAGAGCACAACAGCAGGAATGTTAACATCTTAACATTATGTGTGCTCTCCCTCATAAAGGACCGTGGAATGTTCAAATAAAAAAAAAAAAAGACTCCACTTAGATGGACAGGCTTAATTACCTCGACTTGAATTTCTTCTTGGTGGTTGTGGAGGATGTTTGGAGGCTGTGAAACATCTGATCACTCTGCTTCTCCTGTGTGTGATGTATCAGCGTCTTTGATGCCATTCTGAGGCAACTCTTGAAATGGAAATAAAGAAAGACATTTATATGCCTTATTTACGCCGAACATAGCATAAAATATTAATGCAAATCGAAAAATAAAGAGGAGCATTAAATATATTTAACAATTTAAAGACCCATTAAATTAAATATGGCTATAATTCTTTGCGGGCCATTGACCTAGCAGCTAATCAGTTCAGGTCTATTATTCAAAAGCTCTCGCTCTTAGATTATTGCAATGACTTGTTGTGAAGTTTAATTGGACTAAAATGAACAACGTCAGACTACAGTATGTTGTTAATGATATCCCTTTAATTTCGTAATAGATTCTCAAGAGGGCAGTACAGCAGAATGAAACCTTTTCTGAATTTATTTTAAACCTTCTTTAACAAGCTTTTGGGAAATATCATCTTAAATCAGATAATGAGACATTTCGACCTGTAGTCTTATGTAGCTTTACAGAAAGCTTCACTCCTTGAAGGATAACATTGATGGATGAGTCCATCTAATCCAGTTACATTTAATGTCTCATATCTGTGCTCCCTGCAGATAACTGAGAACCCAAAGGGAATAAATTAAATTAATGCAATTCCATTAAGACAGTGTAAGTTCAGTATCTATTTCTGTCAACTCCAAACTAATTTAAACCAAAAAAATAGTTTAATCCTAAAAATGTATATTCAGTATTTTCACCTTTAGTCACAATCACAACAAGTTTATGGTACAAAGTAAAAAAAAAACTACCACTAGCTAAAACAATAATAGAGGTATCACTGAGAAATAAGCCACTATGTACATTTGAAACTACATATTACATTTAGGCAAGAAAAATAGATTGCTCTACATTCAAGAACACAAAGATACATCACTAAAAATAGATAACACCCAAATAAATTACATGAAGCTCTTGAACAATTCAAGGTGGATCCCAGTTTAATAAACATACTAGCAAACAAATAACACAAAGACGTACAGTAACAGTAACAAAAAACTGATATTTGGGGACAGGTAGCTTCTCAATTCTATATTTCATCTAGATTTTTTTCATTTCACTATCTGCCCCCACTGGTGACACTGTTCTGGTTTCTGACAAACCCCATTTTTTGAAACAAAACCTTACCTAATAATTAGGCAAATCACTCAAGGATGTTGCTGCAACAAGTCAGTCGCAGAGAAACGACTCTTCCAACACACAAGGGATTTGAGCACCTTGAGGAGCAAAAGAGAGGACAGAGCTGGTTAGTTCTCCCAGCTGATGACACACTGTGCCCTTCAGCCTGAGAATGTAGCTCACACAATGGTGTCCTTCCCAAGGCAGTAAATATAGACTCCCCTCTGTTACAGCCCAGTTAGACTCACAGCACCACACTTCATTGGCAGCTGAACAGACAATAGAGGAAAAGAGATCTTGGCAGAAAGGCTTCAAACTGAACAGCAGGTCTTCTTTACAGAGAGGCAAATGTTTTTGAAGTTTCTCTAGCTTATTCTAAGAAAATGACTACTCCATAAGCCATCTTTAATAAGAAACGTGCCATCAAATTATAAAGGAGATCACGTTCCTCATCTAGAAGTGCAATAAAACATTTAAATGTATTCATTGGTCTTGCCAATTCAGAAATGCCACTAGCTAAAGTTTTATTTGAATGTTTCCAGCCTTCCTGCTATAGTTTATGTGCAGGAATTAGACAGTGTTCATTGTGGGAAGACTGGATCTATGCAGATGTAGGCTTTCATGCAGTATTTCTACAGCTATTAAAGTTGCCAAATAATGTTTGAAACATGTTTCACGTGAGGCACATGTCTTAGTTTAAAAAACATCTACATTTTAAATATTTACTTTGGTTTATTGAACTAAGCTCCAGTGCTAACTTGAGGGTTTCTCTGCTTTTAACGCTTATGAATTTGGGGTTTATTCAATTTGAGACAAAGTAAATGGAAAAAGGCTGTACCAGCAACAAGCTGTTGAGCTTCACTTACTACAATGCATCTTTGGGCCTGTTGCAAGTGTGACTGATGAGCTGCACCAAACAGTGAGAGGGCTTTCGAAAGCACTTTCCACCAGACACACCAGACTGCCACCTCTGACGTGATTTCAGTTTTTGTCAAGAAGAAAACAGTGCTGAGGGATAAGGCACTGCCTTCCTTAATTTCCTGCACTCCTGTCATCATGACCTTTGCAGACAGGAGATTTCTGACACCGAAGGACAATTCAGAATTCAGAAGGTACATTGAGGCAGCTGCCTAGTTCACTAGTCTTTCAAAAAATTCTGGCAGTCATGGGCTTCAAATTTCACAGAAATCAATATTCATAACACTGTGTGAAGCAATATTAGAGAATAAGGCTATACCATTGAACAAAAGCACAACTGTGTACTACATTAACTCTAAAGCAGTGAAGATTAATGTAACATAACTACAGGCCAACTCATATGCATGTGCACAGGCCTCATGCTATTTGCATTACTCATTGCAATGACAGCTGTATCTCCAGCCTGTTCCTGCACTGGAATATATGAGCAGAAATGAACAAGATGGACTGAGCAGCCTCTTGCATTGATCCCCTTTCTTATTTTCTTATGAATGAGGTCAGCAGTCTGTCATGTGACACTGAAGAGTCAAGATACTCACTTGTGATTCTAATAAGTAATAAAACCTCAGTCCTGGCAATGAGACAGCATGAAAGAGGTAGGATGCATAAATCATATGCAGAAAAACAAGCAAGACCAATAGCATATTTGGGATAAAGTGAAGGAAACAAATTGTCCTCTATTTCAGAAACCAGTGCTTGACAGTTATGGAAAGCATTAAATACAGATTTGAGAATACATAACCAAAAATATACTACAGCCATCCCCTAAAATATTTAACACCACAAATTGCGAATGAAATGATGGATAAATATTAAGAGCACAAAAAAGTTTGAAAAATAAAATGGACAAGATGTCAGAAAATATTAACAGCACTATTTCTGGTGAAATGGTACTGCTCAAAGGGCTGAATGTCACGGACGTCCAAAGGGACTAACCGTGGGGAGCAGGAGAGCAGAAAAAGACCCATATGCGTAGCGGCGAGACGGGAAAAAGGCCCGGGCTCATTAGTGCAAAGAGTTCAGGAATGCCGTATAGAAACCTATGCCCTCAGGGAGCGGACGTGGGGCACCCTGGTGCTAGGCGGGTCTCAGGACATCCGAACATCAATGCTGAGCGAGGACAGAGTGCAAGACCCGGAAATATATAGCCCAAGGAAGAGAGGGACAGGAAGGACAGCAGACCGGAAACTAGGGACAGGACAGAGAAGGAGCGCCCTCTGGCTGCAGAGGGCGTGACACTGAAGAGAATAAAACCAGGAGCATCTCAAGGAAGCCTGGATAGTACTTTCAGTTGCTGGCTGCTCCAAGGAGTAGACTTCTAGCAGGATGCAAGATAAAACTGCCTCTATCTGGTTGTAGCTGGAGATGCTACTGTACCACTTGCGTGGCATCACATGACTCTATCATAAGAGCTGGCACTGACACCCGTCATCGTATAAACCAATAACAGTGTATTCTGGGGAATCAATCACTCTACAACTTGAGACAAAGACTTTTAGGGACATGGAAAGAAAACTGCATAGTCAGGAAAGGTGTCACAGTAGCATCGTAAATGTCATCCTGTCTTCCGTTTCATTCAAGAGCTTTAACTCCTGAAAACACAGATTTCATACCTTTTAACTTTTTTTGCATCATGAGTTAAGCATGAAAAAATTGCATGCAAAATCCACAAATACTGAAAACACATACAGCTCCAAATCTATTAATGCCAGTCCTTCCCTAAAAATAAAATAAGGCATCCATTATTTTGACAATCCCAACTGCCGATCAGCCCACATACACGTCAAGACGTTAGGAGGATGTGTGTGTGTGGGGGGGGGCTGAGCTTTTCATCATTCGTCTTGCTGGAGATCCACAGAGGCAGGACAGCACCAACTGCAGGAGCAACACCTCCCTGAGGACAGTTCCCAGAGTCTTAGAAGCTCCAGGGATTGCTCTTACTTGGCAAGCAGAGGAAAGCACAATGAAAGTCACATGACATTCAATAACATCTGGCCAAGGGGACCCTTATGCTTGCGGAATCCTGGCTAGAATTGGCAAATGACACTGCCCAGGTTAAGACTGGCTATGCTCAATATGCACTCCATATCCCCCCCCCGATTTACAGAGGATAAATTATGGTGAGGGAAAAAAAAACTATACTTCTACTTACTAAATGCTGAAGTAATAGAATGGCTTCCAGTTACTACCCTGAATACTTCAGCTGAAGCTTGTTAGTATTGCAGGTAGAGTATACATCCACCACCCACCTTCCAATGTCTGTTACAGTATACAATAGCGAAGCAGTTTGCTTCCAGTACTATTGATCCCAAAATTGCTCACATAGAGTGCAATGAATAATCGAACTGGACGTGCTGCTCTCAATGAGAATTAGAATGATGACTAAGCTCAAGTTCTTTGGTAGTGGTAGCATGAGCCCTCCAACTGCCCGGCCTTTGACAGGTTGTCTTAACTGCAATTAAGATTTCCTTTACAATTTTTTCATCTCTACCAAAACTGGGTTTTTAAGCCTAGATCTCCTACAGCAATCCACAAAGGAGCACTTCTATGCCTTAGTCAGATCAAAACTTATTCCCCCAGTCCAATGCTGCCTTCTAGTTTAAATCACCTCCGAAAGTAACCGACCAAAAAAAAAATCCAGATTGTCATGCTCGTGCACTTTCTCTGCTAATCAACCATAGCAAAGAAATTACTTCAGAACTGTTTCTATATTCTGGAAAAACAAAAAACAACAGGACAAAAGCAGTAGCTATGCAAGGTTTATTTATAAAATGTTTACAGGCCACACCTGCCACCAATGTCAAATGCTCAGCAACAATGCTGGCCTGACTTGTGGGACTTGAGCTCCTCATGTTTCATCTATGACATTTGGCTAAGTAAAGCACAAGGGGGAGGCTATGCAGCACTGCTAATGGTCTGTTGAACCCAGCTGCTGCAGGAAGGCAGCACAGGATCCAAAGTATAAGCCTTCCTGCCAAATAGTTTCATGCACTGAAAGCAGCGGCAGGTCTTGTGCCGTGCAGTGATGCCAAGCCACATTCCTGGTCTAGAGGGCTTGTGATTCTGCTCCCCGATACCTCCTTTTATGCTGCTTTGTCTTCCAGCTCAGTGCTTCCCTATTACATTTTAATGAGACACTCAGGTTCAGACTTGAAAAGGGGATTTACCTGTACAGTAAATAGGTATTTACAGTATATTGAGCAAGTTAACTTAAAATTTAAAAGCTTCAAAGAAGCAAATTAGTTCAATCATAATGAGTAGGTAGACTAAGTAAACGAGCCAATGGTATCACTAGGACCAGGCCAAGATCCCTTGCTCTTTTTCCTCAAATTTGAGCTCCTTTACTCCAATTTTCATTCGGCCTGACTCTTAGAAAAAAGGTTCCCATTCTAATAGGATTGGCTATTAGTTTGCAGCTCCTGAAGCTGAATAGGGAAGGCAGCTGATCCGAGATTAACTAGGCTGTGAGAAAAGCACTAGCTGTTCATACTGCCTCTGAAATACAAGTAAGTTGACAGCTAATCCTTTTGACAAAGCTACACCGCATGCTAGGAAGCAATACAATAAGGCTTTAAACCAAAATAAGTATCCTTGTGGGATGTAGTGCAATCATTGCTCAATTTTGTGCAGGTTTTCCCCCCTCCAGAAGTGAAAACTACAGGGCAGTGCATGTAAAAACAAAAAGGGGGCACTTTACCAAAAGGGATGAGAGTCTCAAACATGTTGAGGCCATCAGAACAGCCACCCTCATTTGAAAGGGTTCTTATGAAGTGCTTACTCACTTATTCCACATCATGTCTTGTGCGGTTATTTGTGAGTAGGTTTTAGTTCTTGTACTTCCAGACTTAAATTTGTCCTTGAAATCACTCTTGCAAGCTCCTTCCTAAACCAGCTTTTGCTATTGAGCAGCTGTTAACTTCCCACACAGGGATGGGGCAAGAGGAGAAGTTAAAGGTTGTCGCAAAAACAGGCTCCATCAACACCAGACTTCTTATGTCCTTGTCTTGCAGATGCTCTCCAGAATCTTAAATCAAACATGGTCATCTTCTCAGTAGCTTCTCACATGGTTTGACTCCCAGTTAAGATTTTCCCCATTGTCACACCACCCATATTTTATGTCAATCAATAAAGGTGTAACACCCAACTTCACCTGTATCAACAGGTACTGGATAATTCAGATGAGGAACTTGAATTCATCTCACAGTGCATGTTACCCATTTATTGATCTTGAAAGACCATTACATTGAATGTAATGTCCAGATTCTAATTTATTCACAAACCTTTATTACACTAAATCAACCAGGATCTCTTTGGTCAGCAATGTTGCTCTATAAATCAGAGCCTGTATTAGTGACAGCAACTGGTTTCTCTCACTGCACACTCCAAGACCATCCACGTGGTGATAAGAGTGAAGTGGTCACTGACATTCCTTCTGCTGACTGCAGAAGGCAAACACACTGCAATACCAGGAAGCAAACACCTTCCCCATCAACCATGGCTCTGCTAGCCGAGCTTCACAAAACAGTAGGACACCCCATCAAGACTGGCAAACAATCAACCCAAAAGCCATCTGTCCAGCACCAGCAACACCCCTCAGTACATACATAAGTGACATTTCCTAGATGATCCCTAACCCACCTCCATCTGTTACTGATCAGCACTTCTGCACAACAGCACTGACTCCTCTTATCTTCCAACATGGAGGCTAAACACAGACTAAAACCCTTCCTCCTAGCTGGTCTTATAAGCCTCTTAATTAGTCCAGAGGAGAGGCCAATTCCACACAGAGCCCGTCCCACTAGCCCCTTTTCCTCATATGGAATTTCACTTCCTCTGAGTGCTAATTACGCATTCAGACCAGCTGTGTCTCATTTTGCAGGGCTTCTCACTTAACAATCCTGACAGGTTTGCTCTTCCTTTTGAGTGCCGATCCAGTCTTGTATGATTTCTGTGATGACCCTTGGCTTACAGCAAGAACCTTCTATGACTTTCTGTTAATTAATGAACACCTTTATTTATACACTTTTCCCCACATGCCAGTATAATTGAGCATGCATTCACATGAAGCTTTTGTCAGATAAAAATGGGCAAACCAAATTATTTAATTAGTGAGAAAACCAAATTATCAAATCAAGCTCATGTAATATGTTATTTATTTTAATTTCAAGGATCACCTACTGCAGAGTTCAAATACTATATTGAGGATTCAAGAAGGAATATTGTATGCTGACAGGTTAAAACTCCTCATAATCGAACAAAGAAAATTAATGAAGAACTTAACACAAATACAGTATATGCACTACCAAAAATTCTTGCAAAGTGAACACAGCTGAGTGCTTCACGCTCAGCAATGAACCCAAAATCAGTTTCACTCAATACAAATTGCATTGCATTATACTAAGGATTCTGAATGACTTGAACGAGCTGTTCAGTCATGATGTTGATGACCCAAGTGATCAAGACAGGTAGAATGGATTTCTCTCATTTGCATTTTTCTAATGTTCCAACATTCAGAGATCAGTCTGCTATAGGCACAGCAGAACTCACAGTATGAAAGATGGTGTATGATAACAAGGGTAAGGATGTAATGCTGGTCATTCTTCAATGAGACAACAAGCCATCACAGTGCAGTGCATCCAATGGCTGATTTTCTAAATTTCCAGCTTGGGTCTTTGGATCCCACACAGCTGGGTTTCATCTGCTTGGCCTAGTGTAGGAAGCTGTATGAGGCTGGGACTTAAGGATTGACAATGACGTCTAAGTGGCAAAGTAGGATTAGAACACAATTAAAGCAACATCCCATTCTTACAAGAGCCAGCCTAGAGGATAGAGTCAGAAGTACTGTAATTGGAAATGCAAGGGGATTGGGAGAATTCCCATATTCATTTTAGCTGATGAATCATTCTGCTGTTACAGGTACCTTAATGTCAAAGCCACCCATTTCAGTACACCTTAGCTGTGCATTATGCTGTCTTTGTAACTTATGACTTAGAGAGCAGATTTATTCACGTCTGAAGACCAACTGATTTGGACTGAATGACTTACTCCACATATAAAGTGTGTAGGTCAGTAAAACTAGTTTTACTAAAATGTTTCAACATCCACCCACATATCTGTCCTGAGACTCAGAATTTGTTTTCATGAGGAGTATTGTCCCACAGAAATTGTATTGCACAAGAGGTATTCCATATCAAATCACCTATTCACAGTGTAATTGGTATTCAGCATGAGAAGATCACTCAATTAATAGAAACTGCAAATAAATTATAATGCAGATGTGCAGAATTTCACTTATCTGAAAAGCGACTGCAATCATGTCTCCCACTGTGATAGGAAAATGTGTTTGGAGATTACAAATGCAGATTAAAAGATGGAAAATAGAACAATTTTCTAGTTGTGTTCCTTCAAAGTCTGAATTTAAAAAGATACAAATTTAAAAAATATCAAAGGAAAGAACATTTTCTAACCTTATTTTTCTTTTTGTAATGGATGGTTTATAAATTGAGCCTGGCACATAAGTGTCCCAGTGTTCTAATGCATAATGTAAATGCAGAACAGTTGTTTTGAGGATCAAAGCAGTAAGAAAATGGCACTTGAAAGAGAAGAAGATACAGGATTCAGGAATTGAATTTCTTACATCTTGTATCATAATCTATAAATGGGGAAGGCGTATTGTCCTTCATCAAGACATTTGTAGACTGAACACTTTCCTTGGTGAAATGCCGTTTTAAATAAAAAAGGTTGAGTGGGAGTTGTCTCTTTCTTTTACATTTAAAATGCCCAGTCCTTCAGCTTTTCTTTATTAAAATTCAACAGGCAGGTGTCTCCTCTCCTTTCTGTGAATTACTGTCCTCCTTAGTAAATACCTCTCTTTGTAATCCTCCAAAGATACATTATAAACCTCATTTCACCAATGACAGACAAGCCTTTCTCGCCACGTTTATGCTGTGAATTACTGAACTGTGTCAGATGGGATTCCTGGGAAAGGTAAACTTTTATACACTTCTGTCACGATTTAAGATCTAGTTTTATCACTCTTACAAGCACATCAGTCTGCTGTAGGCTTTCCAGGTGTTTAATGTTTCCTGAACTTAACCAATAGAGACTAAGCAAAGCTTTAGGCTTTAGGCCTACAAGCATTTTTTAAGCTTGTAAGTCAGACATTATTCAAAATAAAGTATTTTGTAATATAAAGTATAATAATCCCAGAGCACGTGAGAATATGTCTTTCTCAAGGTTATATAAACTTGGTCAAGCACATTTCTGTGGTGTAAAAGGGATACTGTGTTCTATAAAGCCAAAGAAATCAAGGAAGAACAAAAAATGAGTCATGACATATGATTTTCTGTAGCTTGGTGACAGTTTTAGCTGGAAAATGTTTCAAATTTCACTTTTGTTGTTACCCAGAACCTGAGGCCTTCTGCTGAACATCTAGGCACCAAAAATGACTTTTTATTGTATTGATTGATTACATTTCAGGTTTCATTTTAGCTAATGAAAAAATAATAATCTTAAGGTCTTTAATCACATTTGATTTGGTATTACCATGTCTCATACCTGTAGATGATTTATCACTGATGCCACAATACACTGATGCCTTGGGGTGGAGTCCTGTGGCATAGTATGGTACAGAAGCTGGCATGTAATGAAGCACATTAGCAGAGACATTAGTGTTTCTTTATTTTGGCTTATTAATCAACACAACAATTTGACAGTGATATTGTTTCCTAGACCTTCAAGAGGCAGCCTATGTGAAGAATTGTAAAGAACATGCAGAATACTGCAATCTCACAGAAATGTAACAGTGTAAGTAACTGATTAAGGCTTGTTTCTCTTACCAGATCAGTTCCAATAAAGTTTTATTCTGTGTCCAGATTAGTGGTTAAGCAGTACTGAATGTTACTGTAAGTGAGTTTCAAGATCTTCTTCATCAAACTACAGGGAAGGACCTACACAGAAATTCAAAAATGTTTAAACTACAAGGGGGAAGAAATCAAAGAAAATCCGAAAGGGAGATACACAAGTATTGGAATAAAAAAAGCCAAGGAAAAAACAAAATGTCACAGGACCTGTTGAGTTAACATTTATACGTAAATGTCAGGAGCATTAGGAACAAATTGCAGAAAATGAAAGCTTCTGCATTAGCAGGCAGTTGTGATGTAATTTTAGTAGCTGAAACATGGCTAACAGAGTGATGGTGACAAATGCAACACTTGGAGATACAACAGTGTTCCAGACAGGAAAAATAGAAGAGGGGGAGGAGAAACTATATGAAACTATCTGACTTTAAATCAGAAAGAGTATTGAGACACAAGAATGGAACCTAGAGGAATCAAGGGTCTCAGAATCTATATGGGTCAAATGTAAAAATAAATTCAAAAGGTATTGCGTTAGGAGTAAAGAGACTACAGACCACCAATATCCATTAGAATGCACCCATCCATCTATTTTCTAACTGCTTCATCCAATTCAGGGCTGTGGCGGAGCCAGAGCCTGTCTCAGCAATCAATGGACGCAAGTCCAGGTATACCCTGGACAGTACTGTAGTCCCCCACTGTCAATTATAATGCCATTTTTATTTCTGGAACTGAAGAGGGGGCTATCGGGATTTAAATTGTCTTCATACAGATTGAGAAAAAAACATCAGAGATTTTAGCATTTGAAAGAGAAATTGTAGACATGGCTAGCGAGTGCTTTCTCCCTTCGTTTTTTGGGGCGCCTCAAGGGGATGTCTGTGCAGACCTCTTTTCATTCAACAGACCCTGTGGCCCCAATATGGTGTGGCTATGAAGTATGCTTTGAAATTGTATAGGTAGGGTCCAAAACAAAGGTCTGTAATTTAGGGAAAATTACAGCAGTAGTACAGCCAGCAGTACATTGAGGTAACATAGATATGGAATCAGTAGAGAATGGAAGGCAATATTCACAGATATTCTGCTTGACACAACAAACAAATTCATCCCTTCAGTAACAGTGGAATGTACTGAAATGTGGATGTTTTGTCAAGGATGAGGTTGACAAAATATCAGAAACCGAGGTAAAATAAACTAAATATTATCTAAATATATCTACTAAAGGTCATCAACTGTTCAAGTTCTTTTGCTTCAGTGACATTAAATAGCTGATTAAGATATCTTTCCTTAGTCCTTTTTCAGCCCGAGACAGTAGTGCATGCTTCTGTATTAATGTAGTGCACATTTCTCTGAAATCTTTTATTTCACAATTTTATCATGTACAAAATACTGTTTCCAGAATTTTCACAGAACATCGGTATCGTGAGCAAATTATACCTGCATGGCTACACCTCCAGTGACTTCCTGTTTCTGGTGCAGGTCCTACTCAAAGGAATAGATTCTTGAGGAATAAACACTCTTGCATGCTGTTCCATATACAGACAAGCATCCCATTACAAATCTTTGAAAGCAAATTTATAAATAGAAAGCAAAACAATACTGTATGTATAGTGTGAGAACAGTAAAAACCCTTGTTGGTTTAAGTGAAAAAAACGTCTGAAATGTCTCTTCTAAGACTAGGTGTGATAAAGCTTGATAGCTTTTTATTTGATAGCTTTTTATTTTTAACAGTTTTAAAAAGCTTTTTAAAAATCTGCATCCACTGTGGAGTTTATAAGAACTTCACCAAAGGCAGCAAAGCAAAAACATTTAGCATCTGCTGTGCATAGTATAATTAATACATCTGTACATCCAGCAGCCTGTAACACTAACTTTATCGCCATTGCTCTGAAAATGCTTGAGCTAAGATTTGAAGTAGTTTGGGAAAACAGTCACTGATGATTTTAGTGCTGTTTGAAAATGTTTGAAATGGTTTTCCTACTATTTTACGATCTTTTCTTTTATCTTGAGATAAAAGAATGCAGATACTTCTACATTATTGGATGCGAAAAATGACACTTACGCTATGCAAGGTTGTTTATATTATTCTTGTCTGATCACCCCAATCTGAAAAGCGTTTGGCATATCGATGATGGGTTTAAGTGTCAATACCTGCTGTGAAAATAACATGGCGCTTCTGCTATTGGCGTCACTAAAGCCTCCTCAGGCACTTTTGTAAATAAGTTGCTTTTATGTATCTCTGCAAGTTCTTTTTGACAAGTTGTGGAAGTAAGATATAGCAGTGAAATAACTTACATCCCTCCTGGCCTGCCAGCAATATCCCTGTGCTTATAAACAAAGAGCTAGCCTTTTCTGAGAGTGACACAAAGGAGTCTGAGAAAGAAAGAAAAGAGGAAAAAATTGCACAGGATACCATCTGAAAAAAAAAATCAGTCCTCAAGGTGGCCTACTCAAAACAGACTAGACATGGTTATATTATCTAGATCAATAGCATTTAATATGCTAACACAGTTCTAACACAATATACTTTAAAAAATTATCTTTTGATATGTTTCAGTGTTTAATGTATCTTGGAGTAAAATGCTCCTGTTAGCACTACATATCTGACAGAATAAACACACCCATTGATTCTCAAAAATATCTAAATTATTATGCAGGGTTATGATTATGTTGTGTTCATGCTGTATTGAAATGATGAATTTCATAATTAGTTGATTTGTAGTGACTTTTGTCCTAAAGGAGATAGCTGGATAACTACGTATTAGCAAAACTGTCATAGTAGCCATGTTATAATGACAGAGGAGTTTATTTTACAGGAAAGGGTGATTCAGCGAGCTGCTCTGTTACAAAATAGGACTTGAACACAAGGAACCACCTGCTATCAAGCCTTTTATTTTAAACTCTTAGATCGCCTAGCCATAGAAGGGAAATATCAGCTTAGTTTCCTCCATTTTAGTTTTTTTTTCACTGAAACTTAATATAATATAGCTTTTTAGCAATGAAAATGAGAAGATAAGAGTGGTTACAAATGAAGCCGTACAAATGAAGGGAGCCGTACATCCTGTCTAGCTTGTTTTGTACTTAATTGATCTACGTCTCTTATCCAACCACTGAAAGATTCTAATTCCATACTCCCACAACTCTTTGCCTCTGAGCAAACTTTGCAGTTATGCTGTTGTAGTTGCTTTCCTGCGTTCCTTCAAGAATTTTCTGGTTGACATTGCCAAACTGCAAAAAAAACACACATGTTTAAAAACCATTCGTCCAATCTCTTGTCATTTCTAACGTTTCTTCTCTTACAGTACGGTGTTTTATTTTTAAGCAAATGTGCACTTAAATCATAGATCCCTGAATTATTCCCAATTTACTTGTACTGTATGTACCATAATATTTTAGACATGACACAATCCATCCATCTTCTCACTGCTGTGTCCAAATCAGGTTTGTGGGAGAGCATGAGCCTATCCCAGCAAACAACAGGTGAAAGACAGGGCAGACACAGACTCAAATACAGACACACATTAACACTATGGCCAATTTTACCGAAGCCAATTACTCTGCGAGTGTGTCTGTGGACTGTGGGAGGAAACTGAAGCACCTGGAAAAAAACCCACATAAACACAGGGAGAACTTGCAAGCTCCATGCAGACAGTACCTCAAGAATTCAACCCAGGCCTAGGCACTGCACAGCAACAATGCTGTCACTGCACCACCATGACATCCTCAATATAGTATTTACAATTATATGCATTAGATTTAATATTTGAGCTTTGGCCTTGACTTGAAGTATTGTCTACACTGCATATATAAAAAACATAACAGAGGATCTCTCTTACCATGGCCATTAAAAAACTGATCCAGCTTTTGTTTTTAAATCATGACCTAATTTAATAAAATATCCGAATATTTAATTTTATCATGTTCAATTTATTCAATTGAATTTGTTTTTTGTTTCCCCACATTTTAAGGTGTGGTTTTGAATGTCATATTAAATAAGTGGCATTATTAACAATCTGAGTACCTCATTCCTTATTTTTCTTTGCCACATTAAATATGTGCTTTTCTAGGAATAATACAGCATTTTGAAATGGGAGCTTGATCCACTGGAATGTTTAAACAATTTTTTAAATTCAGAATGGAGACAACATATATAAATTAAGACAAAATAAAATTCTTCACACATACACAAAGAGAGAAGCATTTCATTTCATATGAAACTGTAAATGAGTAACCTTCTCTGCTGTGGGAGTTGGAAGAGTATAGTTATATCTGCTCACTTACTTCATTTGATGACTTTTTATTACAAGAAAGCACATGTTAAATTACAGGGTATTTAAAATTCAATTATTCTGTAACAGGAAGACCATTATTCAACTCATGCAAATTAATTAAAAATACGATTTAATAATCAATTTCAGAGTTTCCATAGAGGTTTGCATTATTCCGTAAAAGCATTAAGAATCATTATTGGAATATGCAGAGTGAAGATGGAATAATTATAAACTGAAGTTAAAATAGAGAGGAATAACCAGGAACGTGTAAACAAATCTAACAAATGAAGCTAAAATTTAAACAATAAAAATTAGGTCCTGAAACTAGCTTACCTTGCAAATAAATGGTAAAAGTAATTACATCTCCCCACATGGTCAGGGGATAAGAATTGATAACACATGTGGCACCAGGTTTCTTTGTTCTTCCTGGCAGTTGTAAAGTAATGAATAAGGCAGAGAATATAAAAAGACAGCAAATATTTATTTACAGTTATAAACAGAAAAACACAAACAGTAACTGTCTACAGCAATTATTGACAATTATTTACAAAACCTGTGAGGACCTGGGTCCAGTTTTCCACAGAACCAGTACAGATCTTAAAAAGGCAAATGACACAGAGAACCCATGGAGTAAAAAGGCACATCTGTTATAAAATAAAAACCCTACTCAGGGCAAAACAGATACTAGATAAGTATGAGGTTTTCTCACTATACCAGCTAGTGCATCAAAATGCGAGAGAGAGATTTATTTTGCCTGGGCAACACCACAAGAACAAAATAAATATTACCTGTATTTGACAACAGGGCATTTTCCTTTAAAATGCCCTAACAAGGGATTAGTCCTTTTGACTAAGATTAGGTTTCTGCAGCCAGGCCTGTAAAGGCCTGTAAAGGTAGGAGCTTAATCACTTTGCTGGGTTTTCATCTGAGACAGAGAGTGAATGTGTGGAGTGTTATTTATACTGTACTGGTGACGGGCCGTGTTGCTGTACTGTGCCAAAAAGATCTACTGACTGACCTCCCAAAAATGAATGGTCTGGTTTCTTCCATACTGTATATCCCTAAACCTGTCTGGCTACCTGGCCAGCAATTGATAAGATAAGGAATGTTGGCCCCAATTAGACTGATGACATTGACACTCCAGATTCCTGAGAGTGCACATGGTCTTGCCTTAAAAATGAGACATATTGATTCATTTATTTTTTTGATATCCCAAACAATATACATGTATGTCAATTAACAGGAAGTATAAAAATAGTAATATTTAATATAATAAATATATAAAATAAAATTTCAGAAGGTTTAAGTCTTTTCCTGCTACTCTTTGCTTTCTCTTTAAAAATCACTTTTGCTACCTGCGATTTGTCACGTATGTACTTTACCCTTCTCCAATATCACAAACCCCACCCTTTTTGTCCTCTGCTGTAATCTCTCTTAGCACACAAGGTTTATCAATTTCTATGACCTCACAAGTGTGTGCCGGGCTTGTTGACTTTCCCAGTACGGGACGGCCTCTCTCTGCCCGGATGAAAAGCAGGATGATTGCGGAGAAGCTCGATTCATTCTGGGGTTTGCAAGCCCTAGTTAAAACTGTACTAACAACACTCAAAAATCTAGACATTTCTATGGATATTTAATGAAATCCCTGGGGTGATGAGAGCCACCAAAAGTTAATTCTCTTCTCTGGAATTAACTACTAATTCTCCATAGTATCACTTCCTGGAAAGATGGAAATACCACAGTAAAAACCTCCCTTCCTCCCATTGGTCTTTCTGCACCCCTCCTCTAGTGCTTCTCCACCTTGGCTGCTGCCTCATGGGTAACTCCTCACTCTGCAGGAGGGTCTCAGCTTTCTCATCCTACAGTACTGCCAGGTGGTCAACCCCAAAGCTTCTTGACAACTTCATAAACATTTCTGAACAACCCTTCCTGAAAACTGTTCTAACTTCATTTAATCTAATCTCCACACATTTACCCACAAAAAAACAGAATAGGCTTGATGGGATGAAATGTGGCCAACTGGCAACTTTTTAGGTGGGCAGTGTCCTGCCTTTAAAGCAATTTCTGTTCATTGGGGTTCAAGAACAAGGAAAGAAGGAAAGAAATTTGCATTGGTATGAGAATTTTGCATCGTTCAGCTTTCCCTCTTTTATCTTTACTATTACACTACTAAATGCCAAAACCTTTTAGGGGAGATTCTGACTTAGAGGCATTAAACTGTCAACCCTACTGATGGTAGAATCATGCCATTGGCTCCTCAGCCAAGCACAGACACCACGTCTATCCCTGTGGTTCCTCTCGTACAGATCAGGTTTACTGCTAGAATAACATGCAGTTGAAGGCTACAATCTCCAGCCTGCTGTCCTCCTCTGGCCCAGACAGGATTTGGTCTTTCACACTGAACCATCCTATATGTACAATTTCACCTAAGTGTCAAATGGATGAAACTGCTAAGCAAAAGGAATCTTTCCAGGGGAGGTCTGCCAGGGGTGTACCATAGAATGCTTTAGTGGTCCAGCTCTTCCAAACTATGCATTAGTCGCATGAACTATCCTAGCTCTCCATCTTTTATTCCTTGTCTCCTTCAATTACACACATTTCTAAAAAATACTAAGCACACAAAATAACTTATTATAATGTTTTACCAGTACAAAAAAATAAACTGAATGTGCAAAATAGCTGCTGTAAAGTTTGAAAAGAGAACACACATTAGACACAAGCATAATGCCCACATTTCCTTACTGGCATAGGCAGAGCCTTCTCTGTCAAAATGAACACCGGGACAGATACTGGGGTGGTCTGGTTTTCCTGCTAATGGTAAGTGGATGTGGTTTTGATACACACCAAGCTGGCAGATTTGGGTGCATTTGTGTCTACTTTGTGCTGTGCTTGGCATTTTGCTTGTATTGTACAGGATCTTTGAGTTAAGGCAGCTCATGCTAATCAGGGCATGCCTGGGTGCTATTTCATTTTGACTCTCCGTGAAGGACTGTGATGCCTGGGTTATGCTTGGAAACGTAACCAGAATGTTAATGCATGCTGCATAGTCATGTGTACTGCATTGTAAACCTTCATCTTTTGCTCAATAGTGTTTGGACTATGTCATTGTGGGGGTCCCTGTTTTTATGAAAACTAAAAGCAGCAACCTAATTTCAGAGCAAAGCTTTACTTGTTGATTCTCAGATATCATCTTCTTTCTTAGCTGCGTGATGATGCTTGGTTACGGGCAAAAATGGAAACCGTGTGAGACCACAGAACATTTTCTTTAGATTACGCCCTCTAGAGTGAAATGTGTGAATTGATGGGATCAAAGAAAGATCAAAGTAAAAAAATAAAAGCTGCCAAACAGGTTAGTCTTTTCCTTCATGAATTTGTATGCACCAGTTTTTGAGAAAGTCCCCTCCTTCCCTTGTTTCAGTTTTTATGAAAGAAGGTATTGTGAAATCATCTTTTTCAGGCCTTTCCAGCTGCGATGAGGGTAAGGATTGTGTTTGCTGGGGGGTCCAGTTCTGCTTGTAACCTGAGCTGCAGTCAGACACCGCTGGCGTTTGCCCTGCTGTTTGACTATGGATGGGTGGAAGGTAGCAACACAGAGTCTGTTCTTGCGTGCAAGGTGCAGGGAACTGCACAGGGAGGTATTTCTTCTCCCCCTCCTCTTCTGATGCCACTGGCTCTATCCAAGAGTCCTCACTGTCGATTCTAAGGTCTAACAGCAGTGGCCTGTCTTCCCTGCAGCTCTGGCCACCAAAACTGGTGTCCACCTCCTGGTCATCCTGGGTCAGACTGAGAAATAATGAAGGCAGCGTCAGGATGCCTCCCACTCTCATTGCAGGGAGAATGAGTGGCCCGGCTTGGTAGCTGATGGATGGCTCTGACGCCTGCATTCTGTGCGCCGGAAGACACTCTCTTTCATTGTTCTTGAAGTAAACAGGTCTCTTCTCTTCACCTTGGTTGCCATCTGGGACAGCACAGTGATTCAGTTCAGATTCTTCAGCAGGATTAGCACAGATCCTCAAGTCCCTGATGCTCATGTTCTCCTTTGTGGCGAGATCTGGCTTCAGGTCAACAACTAGCCCGTAACTGGTGGTTGAGGATCGTGTGCTGTCAAGGTTTCTTGGAGGCTCACGGTTCTGGGACATGTACAATGGGGAGCATCCAGGCGGCTTTGTTTCCCAGGACTCTTGAGGAGGGTAGGGGTTAGGGTTCCCCTGTGCCACTGGCAGAGACGCCCAGCTGTTTGGAGGTTTAGTGTCAGCCTGTTTAACCATGAACAGCTGGCACGGATTGATTTCAAATTCTTGGACGAATCCATGGGATTCTGACAACCAAAGAGCTGGAGTGGGGAGTTTGCCTGGCAGTTTCTGTTGAAATAAAAGAAGAAGACAAGAGAGAATACTTAGAGAAAAGGAATCGAGCTTGCGGGATAACAAAGTCCTGTTACCTTATAGCAAGGGAACAAAGAAACGTCTCAAGCAAGAAATGTCTTTTATTAAAACATATTAAAATGTATGTTCTTTTAGATTTATTTCTGAAGTCCATTTCCTTCATATGTTTTAGTTTGCTTTGTGCACCCCTCTATGTTTGTAAGGCACAATAATGTGATTCTTCTTATTATTAATATAAAATAGGCTATATTTGATTTTCTAAATAGAAATGATATTGATATGTATTGCTTTAATTGCTCTTCCTGGTTATAAGCTAAGAACAATCAGAAAAACGTGAGTTATGGAGCTTACTTTCCATCTACAGTTACAAACAGCTCTTAGCAGTGATGGCTCGAAAGCAGAAGTGACAGATTTTGGCATTTAAAAGGAAGAGATTAAATAGGTGGAAAAGGAGTCTTAAAACATGCTATAATACAGGCCCAGTAATTATCCTCTTAAACCACTGTAATTTATTTTAAAAGCACTCAAAACCCCAGAATTTTTCTGCAGTGTTTTTTTTTTCAGATGAAATTATGACAAAGGGGAGGGAGCATTTTCTGTCCACAAATTGCATTGGGAGACTTCTTTTTTGAAACACAAAGACAAATCTAAAAACAGTCATTGCGAGTAAAACCCTGTATTAACAGAGAATGGTAAAACACTTTGTTGTAAAACAGGTAGACATTATTATTCAGCAGTGTAACTGAATATGTTTTAATGCAAGAGAGAACAACAAGCTGAACAACAAAATTAAACACAGGAAGGAGAGAAGAACAGAGCACATTTGGACAAGTTCTAAAACAGACAAACAAACAAAACTGCTTTTTATTTTTAGCTGCAGTTGTATGTGCATAGAAAAACCTTTCTCTGAACACTTTCCTGAAAAGTCTCATGCCAACCCCAGAAATAAGCATTTAGTAATGCATTTTAACAAGACACACCTGTACTGACTAAACCTGAACCTTCTATAGTAGCTAAAGTATAGTAGCAGAATACTTCCTGCTCTTTAGCAGGTATAATTTTAGATTTTCTCAAGTACTACAAAATGTTGTTCTGAAGTTGTTGTACACACTCATGATTCATAGAATTCTGTTTTAATCCAGCAATGGCTGTATTAAGTATTGTGTAATTATTTAAGCATTATTATACTCCTTTTGTTAAAGAACCCTAGAATAATGGAAACTACCTTTCATTCAGGCTTTCTTTCTGAAAGGAAAATGAAGAAATAGAGAATTGTATTTGCATAATAACATGACACATGGTGTTTGGTTACCCAGTAACAACTCTTACCTGCTGATTTGCATCTACAGTCGTATCACTTTGGTGTGTTCCTTTTTATTCCTTCCAGAGACTGGAAGGAACAAAGCTTGCCTGTTTTTTTTTAAGATGTTGAGTGTATACCTGCGGTCTGTAACCAAACTAAATCACTAAATTGACCCCGGTTTCTGAATATACAGTACATATCACAAAGGAAAATCGAAATAAGTCCCCTCAACCGGACCATATGAAATCTCTGGTCTTAATAATGAGGCCCTTTAATACCTAGTAATGCTCTCCAGGCCAATATTGAGGTATGTGGTAGGAACCATTGAACTACTAGTTTCTAGCAGTTCAATGTTCTTGATCAGCTTAATAGAGATGGGGCCAAATTCACTTCCTTGAGCCTTCTTTCCAACGTTCCTGAATCTTACCAAAGAATTTGGCAGGCTTCCTTTCCTCCTCACGTACTGCCAAGAAAGAACAGCAACTATGGCGATGATCACACCCATACTCAGGACGATGGGCAAGAGAAAGATGGGGGACCATGTGCTGGTACTTTCTGGAAGGAAAAAAAAGGGGGAAAGAGAGCTGTCAGCTGCATTCATACACAATCGCTGTCATTTCCATCCATCCAGGTCAAAACCAATCACCACTGGGAAAGAATGGCACTCTTCTCAGCAGCATCAAGTTCTCACTAAGATTCATTCTCACACCATGAAGACAAACCACATTCCCTTTATCACAGCACCTTGGCACAGTATGTTCAGTTTTTACCTTTTACCTTGATAACACCGTAGAAATACTGCACTGCCCTGAGTATATCCAGAGTGAAAGGAACGTTGTCCTCTCCTGTGCTTTACGACTGCTTTAGTCATAGTTAAACATTCTGTAACTTTATTAGTATCTAGGGATGGGTCCATTGTGACAGCCAGAAGCTGTTGTGTATATTTCAGGAATGCAATATGGCGCAAGAGATTGAGCAATCACTCTCAGCCTCAAGGAAGCATTCTCTTACACGCACACTCTCAGGAAATCCCTGGAAGAACAATAAAATAATCTTCTTTGTCACGCTGGTGATGAGAATCCTTTCAGTGTTGAAGTGCATTCTGAATCGGTGACTCTGCAAACTGAAGATTATTCCTGTATTGTTAGAGGCTGGGTGGGGGAGCAGGGGGGTGGACAAATGCCTAACAGCAATATATACTTAAAGAATGTTTAATTTTAAGATATTGTAAATATCCATTTTGGCATTAAAGTAGACACATTTGTTTTGTGTTTTAGAATCAAGGAAAGATTGAGAAAATTTGAAATCTTAGAAAATTAGCAGGGACTGCAAATTAATGGGTAATCTAGTGCTTCAGTATACTTACATTCTTTTCTAAACGTAAAGTACCTCTCTCACTATGAGGTCCACTCATACTATTGATTAAAATGTTAAACCTGTGACAGTAAATTGCAGCAACAGCTATCTATCGTTCGGGGAGTACAGGGCTCAAACAAAGACACATCACCTACTCGGATGCCTTCAGAAGAGTGAATGTCACAGTAAGGAATTAACCTAAGAAGCACCACACCACTGATCCATCTGCATCTAATCACAATTAACTCATTTATCCCAAAAACATTACATACAATGTGTAATAATACATCATTTTCAATTTTACATTTTAATTCTATTACTGCCCAGCTATAATTGCAAGGAATTGTTGAAAACAACTTTGCATTTCAATTGTTTTTGTCTAAATATTTTATGTAATTCAATATACCGGTATTTTGATTTTACATTTCCATTTAGCTTTTTATCTGAGGCAAACGAAGAAAAAGAGAAGCATAATGCACGTCTTTACTTGAAAGTGCTCCCAGCACACCAAGCGCTATTTGGAGGGTCTGTCAGATGATTAATGGGCACTTATTTTGACAACGATCAATAACGAATGTTGCAGAGCAAGTTATAATATTCTGCCAGCAATTTTTCAAAAGGAGTATGATGTCTTTCATAACAATAAAGTGACATGAAA
Organism: Lepisosteus oculatus; assembly: GCF_040954835.1. Lineage (NCBI taxonomy): Eukaryota > Metazoa > Chordata > Actinopteri > Semionotiformes > Lepisosteidae > Lepisosteus > Lepisosteus oculatus. Next base: position 11,677,763 of record NC_090706.1, on the reverse strand, counting down.
GCATCTGTTTTCTTCCTTTAAGCTTTGTGCAAAGTACATACTGTAACGCAACGGGAGCTCAGGCGGGCGCCCTTGCCGCATCTGGTCGGCCCCATCCCGACTGGAGGCTCGAACCCGGGACTTCCGCGTCTCTCTGCAGCGACCTAGCCCCGTGAGCTAAAGAGAGATCTCTCCACAGCCCAGTAGCTGTGGTCCTGCTATCACAGGGAAGGGCGGTGACGTCACCCGCTCTGGTACGCCGGCTCTTACACACAGTGCTTGTCGGCCGTAAGTGTTACAATACTGTAGCATTTGGGCCTTTGTGCTGCTTTAAAATGTCTTATTTTTTTAGCACAAGACCTATGCACACAGAGTTCAAACCTTCCATCTTTAGGACTTAAAAAGAGGCAGATGGGTCTCCTGTCATTTGTAAACTTTTCTATGTTCTTATGCTCTTGTCATCTTGAAATAAAATGTCAAATACGGCTAATTGTGTATCAGAGTCATTTTAAAATCCTTGGCAATTTTTCAAACAACACCTTCTACAGTTTGATGTGGAGTTACTCATTGAAACCCAAACACAACTCTCAGTGCAGCAGTGCTGACGTGTTTCTTTCCAGCACAGAATCACAAACAGACCGGAATGGTCTGATGCAAAACCATTAACAGCAGCAATGGCAGGGATTCATGTCTGGACCAACATCTTAGGGACAGCTCTGAGAGAGAGTTAGATCCTCTAAAACAAGCTAATGTCATACAGTATGTGAACTGTTGGTCACCCTAGTATTCTCAATTTAAACTCAGACCTGTTATTCTAGCAGTAACAAGAGTAATGATGAAGGTTAATATTTAGGTTTATGGATAGGTTCCCTGGGCTTTTTATCTGAAGCAAATTAAGGAAAGAGATGTTTAGAAAAAGTTTTTGCCACACAACACGTCTTTAATTCTCAGTAAATGACTCTATAAATTTCAGGTCAATCTATTTATTTTAAATGCTGATTTGCTTGCTGGGCTTTGTATCAGAAATACAGGAATCACTTAGAATTTCAATGCCAGACATACAGTACAGTAAATGACTGTAGGTGTCACAGGGGTAGCTGCAAGAATTTGAGAATAATTTCTAAATGGTCACACTCTGGAGACATTTTAGAACTGTCAGGTATCACTTAAAAATGCTAAAAAAAAGTTAAAAAAAAGCAAACTCTTGTGTTCAGTATCAGATGGTGACAATGGGATAAAAACATTCCAATCTGAAGTGAAAACACTTCTGTGCATTTGAGGTAGTTTATATGAATCGAACTCTATGATTTATATGCTAATAAAATATGTTTCTGCAATAACATAGTGAGCTTCACAGGTGCTTACTATTACCAGTCAGGTAATTTCATATTAACAGAAATCATGCTAACAGCATGATATTCTTCGATCCATAAGTAACTAATTAACCACAGCTCTGACCATCAGTAAGAGTACTTAAAATTGCTTTAAATAATGTCATAAAGCAATGTTCCCCAATATTTAGTTCAGGTTTTGGAGAAGCACTTTTATCACACATAACAAGGTTTCACTTTGCTGTTTTATCTAATATCTAACAACATAAAATGATTCAGATGTAAGAACATTCTGAAATGACATACAACTTAATCATGTAACGTACAGTATATAGATTTGAAAATTCATCATAATTCCGTTAAAAGACTTTTCTGTTATTTAATATTAACTTTCTGAAGTGATTTTAAAATCTTTCATTACCTCTTAAAGTTTTTGTACAGAATGGAGAGGATTCACTGTGCATTTTGTTGAAGCGGCTGTATGTCACAGATCCACAGTATTCAGTGTCATTTTTGAGAAACTCAATCTTAAATTGCTCAGAGCTTTGCTCCAGTACCTAGAAAACATTTTAACAAAGATAAATGTTAATTACTCAAAGCACATAAATTGCATTTAACATCTGTTATTGTGTATTCTTCCTGTGTGCACGTGTATAAAAACAAGTTCAGAAAGTTAAATGTTGGGCTTCTGCAGTTTAACAGCTTTCATTGTGGACATGTTCTCCACCTTCTTCATAAAAGCCTGCGAAATCATTCAGGGTTGTTTAAATAATGGCGGTTATTATGCACAGTTTGATTTGTGCAAGACATGCTCTTCTCACTCAGAGCGTCGATGTTCTTAACCCCATCCATCAAAGCACGCACAGATGTAGAATTGGCACACAGGAGAGATGGGGCACCTGCCTTCCTTACTTAGAATCATGCATGGGGAAGTCACAGCAGAGCCAGCTTTGAACAGAGCAACAGATGCAGCGCTCAGTGACAAACTGCAAACTCAGACCACTCAGGTTCTGGTTGCACAGCGGGCAGGTGACAAAACCCAGGCTTGAGTCAGGCTTGGGTTTTGGACTACAGAGACTACAGAGCTATTCCTGCTCTCTGAAGAACGGTCACTTCAGATCACTTCAGAGCCGCTCTACAGCCAACATCTACGTTGGCCAGATCTTTCCTATTATCATGCAGATCCCACTAATATTTCTCTTCTGCGACTGTAAGTGTGATATTACAGGCTTTTATTTCCCTGCAGTTAGAATTCATAATTATAGTGCTGCATCGTATAAATTCAAATTGAGTTATAACTTGATTTCTGTAACGTACAGTATACACTGACTGGGAAGAGACAAGCACAAAAACTCAAACTATTGTTCGAATGAAAATCTCCGATTCCAATTTGGCTTCTGCGAGAAGACAGCAAAATCTCTGTGACTTACTCGTTTTGCAGATGGCGGGTGTGTGATATTGACTAGATATGTAAAACTGTCATGTTTCTCGTTCAATGTGTTATTGACTGGGATTGATGGAGGTATCACTTTCAGAATGATTGATGAACTGGTGGAAGACACGTGCACTTCAGGGGGTCCCAGGAGAGCTGCATTGTTAAAAAAAAAGAACACAAAGCTTTCAGACAGCGTAAAAGACCAAACAGTCAATATACTAATGCTTAAACACATTTAAGTTCATACAGCAAACTCTTTCACATATGAACACGTGACAAAATAATTATTTAAATAACACACTATTTCACATACATTAACTTTTTGTGTTTCCTAAAGCATAAGTGAGTCAAGCTTAAAAAAAATGGAGGCTGGCAAAACAGTTACTAAGGGTGTGCCTAGAGTCACACTTTCTGACTAATCCTTAAAGTTAATGTTTCTCAGGAGGTGTGGTGTACTTTCGGCACTAATAGTTGCGTCATGGGGTTTTGGTAAAGTTTATTTGTGAGAAAAATAAACAACAACAAAAAAAATAAACCCATCCATCTATTTTCTGACCGCTCCATCCAAATCAGGTTTGTGACAGAGCCGGAGTTTCGGCAAGCAGAGAGGGCAAGGCAGGATATACCCTGGATGGGACGGCAGTCCATCACAGGGCACACACAAACACACACACACACACTCACACCAGGTTCAATTTTCGAGAAGACAATTAATGTAGGAACCCAGGAACCCAGAGCTGAGAGACAGCAATGCTAACCACTGTGTGACAGTGCCGGTCAAAGTGTCGCGGTGCATGTTTGGTGTATACACACAATACAGACGACTGCACACGTGAGGACTGTGTGTGGTGAGAGTTTGATGGATGCAAGAAAGAAAAACTGAAGACTTCTAAGCGTGACGTAAGCTGTGTTTTATAGTCAACAACTCTTGGCAGGAAAATTCATCCGAGTAGTTTGAAAACAAAATCAGATCAGTCACTGAGATTTTAAAATAATATTATTAAAAATGTGCTCAGGCCAGTGAGGTGTATGCATATAAAGGGAACGAGGCAATGTGCTACAAAACATTTAAATTTATGTCATTATGCTATGGAATAGAAAAGGTTGAGAACTTCTGCTCTAAATCAATCCTTTCAGACAGCAGCAAAGCTAAGCCAATAAAATCATTGTTTTCAGAAATCTTCATTGTCTTCGAAGCTTTCTTCGTAACCAGCCCATGAAAATGAAAAGGCTTTTGCTCCCAGTCTCACAGAGACCAGAATTAAAATATTTCCACTGAGTTCCCACTGAGTACAAAGTGTCAGCCACCTTCTTGAAACAGGTCGGCAAGTTCCGATGAGAGGGTGAGTTGAGGTTTCTGTGTAACAGTAATCGAGTGAGAGAAGACGTCCATGGTCACAGGGTGGCCATGAGAGACTGCTAATGGCATAGTGAACAACTAAAGCAGGTTTTGAATTAGACACACCTGGGCTTTCAAGAGCCAGAAATTTAGCAGAATGACTGGAATTCCAGAGGAGGGAAAAGACTCAATTGCACAACCTCTAAGGGAATTAGCCACACTCACGAGTAAGACAGAGGGTCATATGAGTCACTACGTGCAGACTCAAGCAGGGAAGGAACAAGAGATCAAAACTGGCTGCTGTTGAGGTACAGGTGCCCGTGGTTGTTATGAAGATGTGTCCCTAAACAAAATGGGATCCCCTGGGAGGTACCATGTGTTCAAGCTTCATCAATAAGGGTTATTTGTACCCTAATAGGCCTGTGGGCATCACAGCCCTAAAGTACAGCTTGAGAAGATGATATAATGAATGTCTTAATGAGGTGGGGCACAGGTTCCGGACAAGCAGGTTGTCTGGGCAGCCTGTTTGCCAGACCCAAAGGTGAAGTAACCTGCTTCCAAAGAACAGGAATGACGTGGTGGCAGGTGGCAGCCCACAAAGGAGAGAGGCACTTCTTGGCAAGGTATTGACAGCTGCCAGAGATGTGAGGGCTGAGAGGTGTTGAAGACCCTGATTGAAAAAAAGGTTTTCAAGCGAGCAGAAAAAGAACAGGATCGCAATAGAAACTCTTATGCTTTGGTGACAAAGATCAAGACAGTGTTAGTAGAAAAGGGGGAGATCTGCAGAAGGAAGGAGTCTGCTCATTTTTCCCTGGAAGGAAGTGAACAATGTTTGATTTGGGAAGGGGTCAACCTGGAGTAACAATTCCACTGTAAATGACAAAATATAATGCGTAAATGTTTCACTAGACGGCATGTCAATAATGGATTGAGAGTGTTTTTACGGTAATCCGGGCTTTAGCTAATTTAGTTAATATGTGTGGAGAAACTACATTGTAGACTGAGGCCCAAGCTAGGAGAAAGAACATCCCAGCCATTTCTATGTAAGGCTAATGACTCAGTCGATGCACTGTACATTAAAGTCTACTGGAATTTGGAAAATGTGCCTGTCAGTTCTGGTTTTTGTCTAGGTCTCCTGTAACAAATGTTAACTACATGTGTTGTATTGTTATTATTGACATACTGTTATTCTGTCATTTAATATTTTATATTAAACACCCTTTTGCAAGGCTACTGAGCTTTCTCGGGACTTTTTCCAGGAAATTTCCCAGAATATCTTCACATGTGCGCCAGATAAAGGAAGTTTTGAGCCAGGAAAAAAACAAGCACTTCAGCAACAGTAATTTTCCCATTGAGGTGCTTAATACAAAATAATACAGTGTTCAGAAAGAAAATCCTGATTAATATCCAGGTGCATAAAGTGCTGCAGGTGCACTTTCAAATCTACAGTCAACAACATTTTAGTTTAACTCTGTCTATGCTGATATCTGTGTAACTGTGTAGTCTGTTCCAAATACTGGGCAGAGGAGCACTGGAGAGACTCTGGTCAGGCAGTGTACTAGGGAGGAGCTGACTAGCCGCCTTCCATGTGGGAATAAGGGATTGAGTCTTTGGGGTCCCATTTATAGGAACCAAACCTGTCCAGACAAAACCCACGTGAACTTTTGAAGAACATGCAAACACCACACACAGCCTCTTTCTGTCCAGATTTCCAAGACATCCCATGTTCACAAATACAATATACTTTACAGAAAGCATACAAACAGGCTGTGCTGCAGGGCTTTCTCCACTATTCTTCTTGATTATTTCTTTCCAGAAATTAGACACTTGTTTAAAAAGATCGCATTGGACAAAGAATCACAAAAAACAATAACAAATGCTCGGAAGACTGCAGCACTGTAGTATCGTATTTGTGTTTAGTACACCATCGTCTTCAGGTTCAGTTTTACCTCAGGGCAGATAAACCAACTCCTTTCTGTACTCTGGAATACTGAATAAAAGAAAAGTGATTACTTACTGTCTCCCTTGGGATGAAACCGAAGGGTCTTAGAAATCTCTTTGCCTCCCACATTCACTCTGGCGTGGTAATATTCATCGTATATATTTGTTTCATAAGTGAGGTCACAGAACAACACAGTGATATTCTGGCATTCAATTTTATCACGCCAAGGTGTTCCATATCTGGAAAATAATAACAACAGTTCATGTGAAAGATATTAAAAATCTGAACTATACTTCTCCAAAGTCCTTATACATGTAATTCCATGAAATGTTCATTTCATCAGTACTCGAGTATTAAAAAAAATATGTACAGAAAAAAATAGGGATGTGCTTAGTTTACCTCAAAGAAGAATTTCTAATTGTACTTGAGACAAGGATTAAACCATCTCTCTGGAGCAGAGGGAGCAAAGTCCCTTGTCAATTCTGTTCCCCCTGTCTGGAGTTTTACCTTGGCCCAAAAAAAGTTATGTAACAGGAGAAAAAGAATATTGTAGGAACAAACGGGCGGAGTATTTCCTTGTGTAGGATTACACTTGAATCTGAACTTAACCAAGGTAAAGCGAGCCGCCGAAAAAATAAAGTCTTGCGGCAAACGACATGGTCCTGTAAGAAAGACAATATCCTTTAATTCTTCTAACCACTTCTTCCATTTCGGGGTTGCACAGGAGCCTGACCCTATCCTGGTAAGTAGTGGGCACAAGACACGGTACACCTTGAACGGGATACCAGGGCCAATTTACCAGTATGTCTTTAGACAGTGGGAGGAAACCGGAGCACCCGGAGGAAAGCTACACAAACACAGGAAGAATGTACAAAGTCTTTGCAGTTTGCACCCCAGATACAGAATCAAACCCAGGACCTCAGCACTGCGAGACATCAATGCTAACCACTATGCCACCATGCCACCCTGAAGCGTAATATATCTTGCACAAATCTGGCTTTAGAGGTCAAAGCTGAATCCACCGGTTCCCTTTAAATTTGGAATGCAGTCATCACAATTGGGAAGAAAGTACCTTTTTTTCACCAAGATAATTGAGGCCATATACCACAATGACCGAACACTTGCAGGGTGACTTTGAAAGCTTTTCGCCCCAGTGCAAAATTCACAAGACTTCTTCTGCAGGCACTTACAGTATGTTTAAGAAATGTAATCAAATAAAAGCTAGGCCAGAATTTCACTTTTTCAAGCGCTTCCAGAAAACAAATGTTGCTAAAAGGTAAAAACGTTTTAAAATGTGACAGCGCTCTAAAATGAGAGCGTGGAGCCAGAGCTGGAGGTTTTGAATGGCCACAGTAAAGTCAAAACTGTTATTTTTGCATAACATTTGCATTTGGATTCATGAGATTAGTACAAATGGCAAGACCAGTATGGTAATCCATGCACACATTTGATCATAGAACCAAAATATATTGTACTTTCTTCATTCCTGTGATTTCTAGTGACTATATGATCTGGGACACATTCATGTTTAGTATATTTAAATTGAGGTAATAACTGCATTAAGTATGTGACCCATTGTGCTCACCAAACACTCAGTGTAATCATTAGAGTTGTTTTGCCGCAGCCAGTCTTGTCTATTCTAAAGCCTATTATTTATTAATAAAATAACTTTGCTGTCTCAATAGTTTTGGTACAATATATCTTCTGTCAGGATACTGGTCCCACTATGTAAAGTCTCAAGTGACAGTTGTACACCACAGATGAATCAGTAAAGCACCATTTTTTAAAATTAGTTTGAAGGCAGTAACAAACAACAAGAATGGAGGGTCATTTTCAAACAAATTGGATCATAAAGCATGATTCATGTTGCAGTATGATAGGATAACTATAGGCTTTTTACTTAGGTTGGGCATCAGAGTTTAAGGGAGGTGAATTATCCATCTTAAACTTAAATATTTTCATGTTTGTTCCTCTTCCTTTTAAACTGAAATAAAAAGCAGGTAATAATATCAAACGTACTTCAAATTTGCCAAGTGACAGATCTTTACATCACCCTGACATTTTCCAAGGACAGCAACAGTGGGCAATTCAAGCACTGACATTTCAGTTCAATTAAATGCCATGGTCAGTAAACAAGACTAGAATGAGATTGTTTTTTATTTGCATAGCTACCTCTATTTAGAAAACCTAATGCCCTCATTATTGTGAGCCATTTAAGGGTGTAGCGTGAGGAAAATAAAAAGAACTTACTATTAGGTATTGTGGGCATTTGGGAAGGCTGAGCACAGTGTTCATTTCATGGGAAGCCAATTAAAATAAGTGCATTCTTGCATTCTGCCTGTGTGATGGTTTAGCTCATAAAAGCAGAAATGTTAAAGAACTGTCTTCTTTATCGGCCTCTTGTGTTTACAGAAAACTACTTCGAAGGAACTTGTTCATCCTTAGTTTTAAAGCCACATTCATACAGTATGTACAGTAATTCTAAAAACAAAAGTCTTAATGGTGTCTTCTAACAGTGAACATTGAGCCCAATATATTATAATTATTTCTTATAATTGTCATTCCTTGTATTGAGTTGAGGTTTATTTTGTTCCTATTACTCCACACTATGTGTTTTTGGGGACTATATATTTTATATAATTCAGCAATTGTTTAGAATGCCAGTCTCCTGGTACTGTAGATTATATTTCTTTATTACAACCGCAGATGCCTCACATGAGAGAGAGATAGTTGTTAGTGCCAATTCACCAGAATTAAAAACCTAATTAAGCATTCAAAGATTAACCTCAAATAATCACTTACATCATGAGAATCTAAGAATATAAGGAGTGTTACAAGTGATAGGAGGCTATTCAGCTTATCTGGCCTGATTGGACCAAGGATCTCATCCAGCTGTTTCCTGATAGAAACAAGGATATCAGCTTCAACAACATGGCTGGGTAGCTTGTTCCATTCTCCCACCATCCTTTGTGTAAGGATGTACCTCCTATTCTCAATTTTAAAGGCACTTCCGTGTAGTGTTATAGATAGATTGAAGTTCAATTGTTGTTTAGGAATGGTAACAAGAAAAACGCACAATGATATTGATAAAGCTTCTAGTACAGTTCAATTATTTGTAAGACTGGATCAGAGAAAATTACATGGGGACTTGATCCACATAATGAAACTCCTAAAAAGCCCCACAAAATAAATTAATGTGCTTTCATTAAGATCAACAAGCTTGAGAGACACTAGTCACACTGCTAAATCTCATTTCTTTAGGAAACTGCTAGATGGTAGATGCATTGTGGTTCCTTGTGGTGCTATCATCTGAATGCACAGCCTGAGTCTCTTAATTGTAAGCTTTGTTATGTTCTTACATATCACTGCATTTTGTGACTGACAGCAGGAAAAGCTTATAAATAACTGATCCAGTCATTTTTCCCTGATTTGGCTTCGTATGATGCTGCTTGATACAGGATTTCCACTGAAGTTCCAGTTACTATTGTAGCCTTGGTTAGAAATTTAGTGGATCACAACACATCTCTCAAACGCCTCATGGCCATTGACAAATAATTTAATTATATACATGTAATTACATATCACTTTTATTCCTTGTGAAAGGCTGCGTGTTTAAAAAAAGCATAGAGATCACACCCACAGGACTGAGCCTCACACATTCATTTTATAAATCAATCTTAAAATACACAATTCGCATGCCACGTACTGTAAATGCATTAAAGCGAAACATACCAGGTTGATGCGGATTCTTATTATTTACACTTAACATTCACTCCTCATCATGCACGAAGATTCACTTTCCACATGCATCACTCAGGAATACAACTGGGGAGACAGGGCTGCAGCTGTTCTGCATTAGCACAAAACTATAAAGTGACCCCATTTGCAAAACCTTCACTGGAATACACAAGGAATCCTGGCAGGAGTCCAGGAGCTGTGATGTTTGTAAGGTGTTATCATGAGATTTATTTTTAAACATTAAGTGTTGCATCGTTCTAAAGAGCACATTCTTCTTTTTTGCCTATGGAAAAAATACTATAACTAAAGTGAAGCTTTAAAGTAAAACAGTTAAGACTAAATGTTTCAGTCAACTTGCAATCCAGCATTAATGCGCAGATTGTGTTGCTTCTCCAGTATGTGTCTCTTTGGGTTTTTTTTTTTAAAAGGGGAAAGATTTTCTGTTCCTGGTTCCACAATATCTGAACACTTACACCTGTTTCCATTGTCTGCATGTTTAACCACAGCTTTGAAGAAGTTCTTGATGAAGTGTCTTAGCTACAGTGGTGAGCCAGCCAGTGATAAAAAACAAAATCCCTGATTAACATCAGAATGCAGGAATTGTTACAGCATTAGGTCTTAGTCATGCTACATTATTTCTACAATTCCTCTCATTCTTGGTTTCCTCACGGTCTTATGCCATGTCCCAAAACTCACACTAAGCCCTTCCTCCAGGACCAGAGATAACATGCATATGAAGGGTGCAACAGCCAAATGTGAATACTGGGACACAGTCTTAGCCCAATGCCACATATCTCTAATTGGCTTGGAATTGGGAATTGGAAGTGGCTTTGAAAATGACATTTACGCTGAGGTTTGATAATGTTTTTGATAATGTTCTTGTCTACAGCTGTGAAATCAGAGAGTGTTTAGACCTGTCCCCAATGCAGAAATCATTCTCTTCCCCAGTTAATTACATTTACTTTCAGTTGAGCCATACCTTTGGCATGTCCAACAAATAAACTGAAGCATTCAATTCTGCAATGAGTATGTAAAGTGTACGCAGCTTTAAAAGTATAACAAGCTGAGCCCATATTCAAAGGTAAAAATACTGGATACCACTCTGTGAGATCCTTTAAATCTAGGTGCTTTCCTAGACTAATCATGCCAGACTTTTAACAGACAGAACTCCACTTGCAAAAAATAAAACAGAAGGAAGTAACTGCATTTTTGCTGCTAGGATTTTCCCTCTGCCTTCAAGTTATCATTAACAACAAGCATTTGAATAGTCTTCGTATGTAGTCAGAATTCCACAAGAAAGATTAACAATTAAGAGCAGAGCATGTGAGTAATATCAAACTCTGCTTCTCTCACAGCCAATAAAGTAGTCTCTCACAGCCACTAGCAGCCAATAAAGGAATAAAGGGTTTTAGTGAATGAGCATAATTAGAATCTCACTCTTGCAAAGCTTTTGGTCTCCTGGTGTTCTGATACACAGTTTAGGGTAAAGATCGTTCCTCCTTGTGGTTTTGTCTTGTTCTCTGTTTTTCATGTGAGCCTCTGTCTTTTAATATTTTGTAAGACAGGACTGACATCAGTTAAATACATATGTGAAAAAGAAAAGTACTTGTTGTTAAAAAAATAACCTCACACTCACCTTAGCTGATTATTTCCCCTTTAACTCTGTATTTAGCTCTTTGTTTGGTCACCCTTACTGTTTTAAAGTATGTTGCAGGATGGAGCAATATTTTTGCATTTTGGATAGCCTGTTTATTCCAAAGAAATGCTTATCTGATTAAAAACACCTCCCACCTGACAAAGCCAAGGTCTGTCGTTTAGGAACTACTATTTCTCCTTAATACAACAAAGGTTTATTGTTGTTCATGTAAATCAGCTGTCCCTGAAACATTTATTAGTAACAGTATGGGAATAGCTGAAAATAACACTGTATTGTGAAAACTGTGCACGATGAAACAATGTAAGTTTATATGGGTTCAATATAAAGTATGGGTACAATGAGAAAACGCTTTCTTGGATGACAGACACCTCTGATGTTCAACAGGTATAAAGTACAGTATAAAATAGCAGATACTTGGAGCAGAAAAAGTATAAAAAAGAACATACTTGGAAAAACTAGCCCCTTCTGGTTTGTATTGCCATTTTGCAGTAGATATCTGCTAGGGTCTCAGTTATATGTGCCTGCATTAGTCCCTCCACAGTGCGCAATTTTCATAATAGATTTGTTTGAAAAAGCTATCTAGCTTCTAAAGAACCCTGCGGATTTATACTTGTCAATAGTGGATTATTAATATACTGTATAGGATGGGAGATGGGAACAGGTATCATCATTAGCATGATTGGGTATCGCTTCCTTGGTTTCAAGAAAGTTACAGAAAAAACACAGACCAGTAACCCAGCACACATTCAGCTCAGGCACAGAATCCCAGCAAAAACAAACTACTTGCCTGTGGCCACGTCACAAGAATCCTGATTCCAAATGAATCAGATTTGAAAACAGGGCTGCACAGGTCTTGCAGCAGGAAACAAGTGGCCCTGGCGTGACAAATTCACAGAGGCTCACTCTCTAGCAGCCCTGATAGATGGCAAAACTAATTTGACTGAGCGGTTGACACCAGCCTAAATCATGATCAAGCTTTAATTAATCAATAGAAAAGCAAGATAAAACTGGTAACATCAACCGGGCTACAACAACACGTGCTACGATATCAGTATATCTCATGAAATATAAAACTCCAAGTTCAATATTATGAGGTGAAAAAAAAGTTTCCCTTGGATACTGGGAGTGAAGCTTTAAAGCGGACAATTGCTTGAAAGGAGGTCATTCAGAACATTTGAGACAGTAAGACCTCAGGAAGACAAAGCAGAGGAGCCCTGTATTATCAGTGAGCTTATCACTATTATTTCGGGGAATTTATATTTCAGATTCTCCTCTAAACTTTAGAAAAAGACCCCCTAGACAAGACAAGGACAATTTTGCTAGTTATACAATACATAGAACACAGTTTTGTTCAAATTGGAAAATAGGTCTTTAAAATGTCTCCTACACAATCAGCAAATTTGCAGTTATTTTATCACTTCAAAATATGCCTTCCTAGTAATAATTTCATAAAGTGAAACAAAGATTCTGCAGCTTTTAACTCCTAACACCAGACTGTTCAAGGTCTATTGTCCACCTGTGTTTTAAAGTGCAGCTTTACAGATTCCAGAAACAACATCTGTGTTTCAGACTCTACATAAATGGCTTTAAAAGTCCTGGACTGTTGCAAGGACAGATTTATGTAGCTTTGAAGAGCCTGACTCTAGACATTTAAACACCACTATTTTAACAGGGAGACTTCAAGGCAACTGGATGTTCAACTTACATATTATACTGCACACTGTAGAAGACGATTTCATCTGGGCCACCGAATCTTTCCCAGCGCAGGATATTGCGGAAATTTCGGGAATCAAAATATGCTGTCTGCTGTGATGAATTTTCTGATGCTAAAAAACCTAAGAAATACACAGAAAAATATAAAACTTCTCAGAGTTGTTGTATGTTTCTTTTAGTTCCATGAAACTTAGTCTGCATAAGCAAAAATGGGTAATTCCAATTTTTGTCAAAAAGCTAAAATTCATACATTTTAATTCAGACCGGCTTCTGTTTAGTACACATTTGCGCTATGCCCTGTATTTAACAAGTGATACATTGACAAGCTGCTGTATCAAGCTTTAATTGGAAGAGTCCACTATTCGTAAAACATTCTTTTTTTTAACCAGAAGCGACAGCTGCTTTTCCTTGAAACAAGCTTGGCCCAGCATTCCTGTGTTGAAACCTGGCCAAGCTTGTTTAAACTGTCAAGCAGACACACCAAGGCTGTGTAATTGTGATTCCATTTTCTGATGTTGCTAAGACACAAACAGTCCTCTTGAACAAGACAGATCATGGACATCTGGACAGGTCTTGACCTGAGGGCAGGCCAAGAGCTTGGCTTTGAGCTATGTTCACATGCCAGAACAGCACAGTCTTTAATGACCTCACTTTGCTGAATGTGCAACTCAAGAGCAGTTTCAAAAAGATAGTACAAAGTGTATCATATTGTCACAATCTCAAATCCAAAGCAATTAATAAAAAACTACACTTAAACAGTGGTTCATTCAATAACAAGGACACCTTTATTCAGGATAATCTCCTCACATTGCCAAAGAGGGTATTGTTTGAGAGCTGTTTTAATAAAGTTAAATTCTTATCATACTATTATTGCTTAAATCCATTTTTTACATCATGAACGTGTTCAATTGTTATATACAAGGTTTGCCATCTTCAGGACAAAAACAAAATCTGAATAAAATAACGTTGCTATTAATAACATTTATTCAAAAGTATACATTTTTATTTGAAATTAAAACCAACAGATTGCTTTTTAACATGACATAAAGCTAAGAAATATTACACAATAAAGCAAGTTAGATGTTTGATATATACGGTAGATGTGATTAAACACCAGGTGAGTTTCACGTGAAACCTAACCTTTAGCTATACTGAATGTTAAAGACCTCAGTGAAGATACTAGTCCGCGAAGAATCATTTGGTAACACAGCCTTTCCCCTTAATGTCTTAAATGAAGAAAAAATTGTACAAAAATAACTTACCAGGGCAGAACAAGAGTGGAATGAAGGCCAGAATAAGCCCCATAGTTTCAAAGCAGAGAAAAAAAGACCCCATCATTACTGAAACAGCAGAATTGGTGGTTTGAGGAAGCCAAATGAAAAAATTAAAATGGAAACCAGATTTTAAAATTAAAATGATATATTCCCATTAGACAACTGAGAATTCCAAAATACCAAAATGTAGTTTACTTTTTTCCTCATTCAGATTTAGTTTGTACACCGCAAACAGAAGGACTTGTGGCATCTCTGATCTGTGCTGAGAGGCACACAAGGTGTGGAAGTGAACTTTGGAGCTCTTTTACTGTTTATGGTCAGGTTCCTGTTTTTTTTTTTCCCCTTCCACACCTCTATCTGCCCAGAATGTCTTGCTTTCAGTTCAGTTTGCCTGTTCTACAGGTTTCTTCGGATTGTTCTGTTGAGTGTCATTGAGGAAGTTATGTTTGAAAATCTCCCGAGGAAAACAACAGAAAGAAAAGCAAACATTTTGTAAAGAGTGAATGCTATCTGATTGCAAGGACAAATTGTCCCACTGACAACCTGCTTTTAAAATACTGCAAAAAAAAGAAAGGACAAGAGAGAAATTACAAACTATTTTCTTTATTTGGCTGCTTTGATTGGCACTTAGCAATCTAATGAAGAGATTGAATGGTTTATCTGAGGATCCAGAGTAATTATTTTTGCACATTAACCCTCTGGGCGCCCTGCTGCACCTGCAGCTATCACATTAACCCTCTGGGCTCCCCACTGCGCCCACAGCTCTGGCATTAACCCTCTGGGCTCCCTTTTGCACCCGCAGCTCTGGCATTAACCCTCTGGGCTCCCTGCTGCACCCGCAGCTCTGGCATTAATAATAATAATAATTGCTTACACTTATATAGCGCTTTTCTGGACACTCCACTCAAAGCGCTTTACAGGTAATGGGGACTCCCCTCCACCACCACCAATGTGCAGCCCCACCTGGATGATGCGACGGCAGCCATAGTGCGCCAGAACGCTCACCACACATCAGCGATCAGTGGGGAGGAGAGCAGAGTAATGAAGCCAATTTATAGAGGAGGATTGTTAGGAGGCCATGATGATAAAGGCCGATGGGGAAATTTGGCCAGGATGCCGGGGTACACCCCAACTCTTTTCAAGAAACACCCTGGGATTTTTAATGACCACAGAGAGTCAGGACCTCGGTTTTACGTCTCATCCCAAGGACGGTGCCTGTTTACAGTATAGTGTCCCCGTCACTACACTGGGGCATTAGGACCCACATGAGCCGCAGGGTGAGCGCCCCCTGCTGGCCCCACTAACACCTCTTCCAGCAGCAACCTTAGTTTTTCCCAGGAGGTCTCCCATCCAGGTACTGACCAGGCTCACACCTGCTTAGCTTCAGTGGGTTGCCAGTTGTGAGTTGCAGGGTGATATGGCTGCTATTAACCCTCTGGGCTCCTTGCAGCTCTCAAATTAACCCTCTGGCTGCCTGCTGTTTAGAGTCAGTCTGAGTTGCCTTTGCCTGCCTCTTACAAGATATCGAGTCTCCCTCAAAACTGCCATTGTTCTACGTTAAAATACTGCAGCTGAGGTACTAGTCTGACTCAACTGAAATTAAAAATATTATATACTCTATTTCTACAAAATTACTGTTTTGTTTTGATTTGATAGCTTTTGCATACTGTACCGATGAAAGGTCAAGGCCCCAAATAAACTGCCCCACCCCACATGCCTCTGTCCCCCGCTGCACAAGTCACCTGAGACAGACTGATAAAAAAACAGCTTAGTCTCCACGGCATGGAAACACTGAAACTATCACCACACACAGCAAGCGCTATCATTACATCCTCCAATGAGCTAAATCTGAGAGCATACTGTAAATAAACAGGGATTCAGCACACATTCTTCGAAGAGAAAAGGCAGGCAGCAACTATAATTATTTGAAACATTTGCCTCTCCACTTTTTTTGTAATCAAGATAAGGTGATCAGATTATTATGGTTATTCTAATTTTAGAAGCATGCTAAAGATACAATAACCAGCCCAGTTTTAACATTGTCCGGATCTGCAAATTGTTCTTTTTTTCTTTGTGTCACAGTTAGAATGTAAGAAAATAATCATAAACGGGGTCTTTGCAGATGAAACACGTGCAAATCAAGGTAAAGGGTGAGAGAAAGGGACTGGTGCCTCAGTGACACCAGGGGTCCAAAGATAGATCCCAGCCTGGGATCTGACTCACTGCTACTGTATGTGCTGCTGCATTACACTGACCACTCCACCCCCTTAGGAGCTGGGCCATTTGTGCTTAAAGCAAACAAGCTCTGCCTTTCTTTGTTTCATAGCATGGCAATATTTGCAAATCTGCATACTAAAACTGTATAAGAGGTTTTATGTTGTGTGGAACTGTTTGGATTCAGCCTGAAAAGATGTGTTTATGCCTAGAAACAGTTCTTGTCTGATATAAGATAATTATCTCTGAAAAAATGTCTATAGACAATCACTTGATCTCTCCCAGTCAGTAGATTTTTCTGTGTTCAATTTGTTTTAAAGAGTTTCCGCTTTTACATTTTTTTTAGGTATGCGTGTTAGTAGAGGAAAGCGATTTGCCAATTTTGAAAAATAATCTCCTCTCTAATCAAAGTTGGACAGATTGGCTTTAGCAAGGCCAGCGGTCCTTGAATCTTGCTGAGAGTACTCTTGGCCTGAATAACAATTCTTTCAATCTGCTGCAAGGCTGAGCTGAAAGAGGTGTGTTAAGGTGCATTGATAATTTAACAATTGACTCTGAAATGAGGTTAACTCCTCGGAATCTCCAATAAGACTCAACATTAAGGGATAGGAGGCTTTCTGATTAGGGGCAAACGACAGCACAGTGTGAAAGGAAGAGTTTAGTCCTTGGCAGGCAGCCTGCAGTACCAAATGTCAACTATATCCAGCAATGGCTTCATACATTGCATGGAGCTTAAGGCTAGGATTTCTGGGCTCCTGTTTGACAAGACCCAGATCATGTTCAGCTTTGAGGAAAATGTCAGTTAATACCGGGCGAGAAACAGTTAGGCAAAAATAGCCTGACTACTGTACAACTCATATGCCTTCCTTTTCATATGAGTTCTGTTGGAGATTTGACACTCTCAGTTCAAGTCAGAAGGTGAAATTAATAAATAATAATGAATGCTTATAATCTTATATGGTACAAAAAAGAGGAAAGGTTTCAGTCTTGCGTGCAATATTTTTTTTCATTGTTGTCATCCTGAGTATTGTGTTTGAAGGGAATATTGATTTTTTCCTAGGTGTGTGAGGGTGATGTGTCTCCCTCAAAAGAATTTTGCTTTCTGGCAGAACAACCTCTAACCACATTTTTAATATATGGGTGGCACAGTGGGAGCCCGGGACATCCCAGTTCAGTTCCAGAACAGGTATGCTGACTGCCTGGATTTTACATGTTCTTCTTGTGTCTGTGTGGGTTTCCTCTGCATGCTCCAAAGACATACTGGTAGGTTAATTGGCTTCTGGGAAAATTGGTATGAGTGTGTGCTTGTGTCAGTCTGCCCTGTGATGGACTGGCATCTTTTCTGGAATGTACCCTGCCTTGCAACAGTGGCTTGATGGGATAGGGATAAAGCTGATAGAAAATGGATGTACGTCCATTCAAAGCAGTAGAGACATTTTCTTAAAACTGATGAACATTAACCCCACCCACAGCCTGATGTAGGAAACGTACCTTTCTCTAGGTCTTGGTCATTGGTCAGCTATAGCTTTTGTTTCTCTAACCACAAATGCACACACCTGCTTCTAGGAATGGAAAAAAACACATTTTGCTAAGAACCAGTATTATTACTGAACTTCAAGGAGTTTAACAATTGCAGGAACATGACCAAACAGCATTAAGAAAGCACACTGTATTTCCTAAAAACAATAACTTGCACTTTTTCCATTTGCGCTCTGTGAACATCCTCCTCATGTTTGAATCTGCAAATTCTAAATCAAATAACTTATGTTAGATATCTCACATCGCATACAAACAAGTGGGGACAAAATGTGCAGATGTAACTAAGTCATTGGAAGGTCCTGTAGGCGATTGACCAACAAGGGAGATGGTAAGGTTCTTGGTAATCTTGGTTGATCTTGGGTAAGGTTTCGAACAGCCATTACTAAACCTAGTAGTGCCACCTTAGACAAGAAAACATTTTTTCTAATCTGATTTTGATAAAGTGCTGAAGCATGAGCTTACCATGTTAGAATCTGCTTTACCAGGAAATCCCCAAGAGTCTGCATACACAAAAACACATGAGGCTAATAAAATGTCAAGTCCAAGAGGCTTCGTTTTATGCTTTTTGAGCCCATAAAGTCGGCTCAACCATGTACTCACTTTCCAAACAAATTTAATTTTAATTGAATTGAGAATACAGAAATCCTAAAGTTCAGCTACTTGGTCCCCACAGAATCCAGGAGTCCCTGCTCAAGGTTTGCTTAACACATCCTTTGACTTTCTTGTCTCTCCAAACTGGACAGTCACAATAAGCCAAGCTCAGGATCCTAAGGCACTGTGGGATTGGGTTGTGCCTCTCCCCAACCTCCTCCATCTCTTCTGGTAATGAATGTTCTGATGCGGCCATCCAATCCTTCTACCATGTCCCTGAACACTAAGACTTCAGTACCACCAAAACCACTCCTGAGAATGACAATGGCACCAACTCCAAGTGTCAGGGCTGAAGCTCAGGCAGAAAGGGGAGAAACTGGCAGTTCCCTCTTCATCAATTTTAACAACCACACAAGCTTTCAAAAACACAATGCAAATCTCTTTAATTATCATAACTACTATCAAATTCCCTTCTGGTGTGGCTACCTACAAGAAATCTACAGATCACATAGCAGCCTCTAGTGTAAGGTCAGCTGTAATTACATACTGTACATCATTTTAGCTGGCCTGCAACACTTACCTTCAGAAGCATCTTTTTTATAACTATATGAATGTACAGCTACTGTACTTTGTACAGCTTTGGAATGAAACTTAATAAACATTGCTCTCGATCAACTCTGTGTGCAAAGTGATCCACACTAGTAGAAGGAACATTTAGGAGGATACATACTGTGATGTTGCGTGGGGTGGTCCACAAAAGGGGAACAAGTACTAGACAGGGCCGGAGCTTAGACATACCGCACACAAAAGTTTTAAGATGAAATTGTCATACTCTGCCCCAGTGAAGTACTGTGAAGTAAACTTACATTGTCGCGGCAACCAGCCCTGCCTTTTTCCCCTGTCTATTTTGCTGGTTGCCATAGATTCATAATCAGACAGTGACATGTATCACTTTAGGCAATTTAAAACCATCATGACCTGAATCGGGTGGTTCAGGTTATGTAAGGTCCACCTAGACTAAGCTTGGGGCTCTGGTATCGTGTTTCTAGGTGCTTCTCTGTGTTTCTTCTCTAGCTCTAGCTCTAGTATTTCTGACCTTGTTTTGTTTTTGACTCTGTTTTACCTGCTTGTATACTTTGCTTGCCAGATCCCTTGCTTCAACTCTTTGTTATCTCTTTGTGTCTGTTTATCTTTTTTCTATTACTTTGTTTCAGTACTGGCCTGATACTGGCCCTGTGGTCAAAAAGAGGTTTCTTCCAGCAGGACTCTGGGGAAAATAAACAGCCCATGCAGGGGAACAATAGGCCCTTCCTGTAGGACTCTGGGGGTAAAATAAACAGGCCATGCTGGAGAAAAAATACCAGTTTGCAAACATTCAGACGAGAGACAGATTAAGCCTCTTCTGGGCTAAAGGCTGGTCAATCCTATAAAGCACATCCTTGAATTCTCCTGGTCACCACCATCTCTTTCCCAGCCCAGCGTTCCATTTATCCTGTCTGCAGCAAGATGTGTGGCTGATCCTTCACCGCTATTGCTAATGTCCTGTCAAGATGCCTGCGATCTTAGGCAAGGGGAAGCTTAAAAAACTACATAAGACCATGGGAAAGGGACTGCCCCATGCGGTGTCACAACACAAAAGAGTGCTGGGTGTTGTCTGTAGATTCGTTTGTCCTCATCAATAAAATAAAGGGAAGCAATAAAAAAAGCAAACACAATGCTTGGGTATGTAGCAAACACGGGGGATTTAAATCTGGTGAAGTTATGCTTATACCTTGAAGTGTGCTAATAAGAGCTTGTATATAATACTCAGTTCAGTTTTTGTCATAACACCATAAAAAGTTATTATAGCCTTAGATCAGTGAAGAGCAGGAAGACTGTTTCTTGCTCTAGAGGACAGTCATTACCTGACAAGTTAAGAGAGCTACGTCTCTTCTGTCTAGGACAAAGGAGATTGAGAAGAGATTTGATTAATGTAAAGGAAATAAAGATCCAAAGGGGTGAAATCCAGGGGACTGTTTCTTAGTCAGTAGTGAAACAAAGTCACTAGGTCACCATTTGAAAGAGACTTAATTCAGGACAGAAAATAGGAAGCAGTGTCTTTAGTGTTTGGAACAGCTTTCCCTCCCAGGTAGTACAGACCTGAACTTAAGAAGCTGTTGGAAGAAGCTTGCCCATTTGGTAGTTAACCTAGCTAGTTAACTACCAAATGGGTCAGATGGGCTGAATGGCTGCCTCTTATTTGCACCCTTTTTCATGTTCTTATTATGTACATGACTCCCATTCCCACTGAAAGGGACTCTGGACCACTGCTGGGTCACTGTGATGTAACCTAGAAATTCAATGGCTCATCTGCATTGTTTCCTTTTTGACCCAGGAGGAAAGGCTAAAGAATAAACATGCAAAGTGTGCCTCTTATTGAAATGCCTACAAATCAGTCACATTGAAGATCACTTGTAAACCTTGGCACAACATTCTTTCATTGTTAAGGGCTGCAAAGGCATGAAGACGTACTGTATGTGCTGCCCTGCCAAAACTCACACACACAAAAGGGTACATTGCCCCAGAGAGGTAAGCAGAGACCCTTCAGAAGAGAGGCCCTGATTCTTTGCTATATCTCAAGATCTTGGAATCAAGTGCCATCAGAAATGTAACAGTTGCAGTGAAAATAAAATCAATTGAAACTACTCAAGACTTCCTTGGCAAGCTGTCAAAGATGCAGTTTAAGCAAAGGAGAAGAATTCGATTAAATAACATTAATTCATTCATGAATTATTTAAGTTCAATGTTTTTTTTGTGGGTTGCAGCATGCCCTTAAAGGGCACATTTTTCTGTCCGCTAATCTGTTTGCAGATATCTTTGTTTTTTCCTCACGCAGAAAAACTGCATTTTAAATAAGGACTAACCAACAGATAAGAGTGACAGGTTGACAACAGAAGACTTGTCTGGAAAGGTCTGCTTTGTTTTTTGTGAGATTTGCTGGATTCAATTCAAGAAGTACCTGTATCAGTGTAGAAATTGATACAAACTATACATCTCAGTGTAATCCAAAGAAGATATACAGTAAGTAAAGAAGCAGTTCTTTTTAACTTGGAGGACGTGAACTGGAGTAGATTAAGTTGAGTTTTATACTCATATAAGCTTCATTGTATAAAAGGCAGTAATGCATTTTGAAACTCTTTTTGGAAGTTTACAAAATAGGTTACAAAATAGAAGGCTATTCAATCCAACTGGCTTGTTTTGTTGTTAACATTTTCGTCAGCCAAGGATCTCATAAAGCTGATTCTTAAAGTAGCTCACTCAACTAACTTCAACAATATGACTAGAAAATTTGTTGAAACTACCATGAATTTGTAGAAGAGTTTCCAATTTCGAATCCCAAATGTAAGGTCTGCCCTGATTGTTTTGGGTAGTGCCTTCATTAAATTTTAATTTGTTATTACCAAAATAATCCTTTTTTGTTTCAGACTTGTGACCCCACAATGAAATTCCTTTCGTTTCAGAAATCAACTTGGGAATTTCTCTGTTGTGTTGCTTCTACAGGAAAAACATAATTTTTCTTAAAGAATGATCCACAGAACTGAGTACCATATTCTAAAAGAGGCCTGGCCAGTTTATTTTATCATTTGAATATTACCATCCTACTGCAATATATTACTGCTTAAAGTGGCAGCTGTCTATTGTTTGTGAGGTGAACCCAGGTGTAGAGCCAGACAGGCGAAAAACAGACAATGTGGTGTTTGTGGAAGGCAGGCAAACAGTCCAGATGTGTGATTATAGCAAGCAGCGTTCAACGATGGGTGAAACAAAGCAAAAAGACAAAAGGGAAATCTACAAGCTGAGGTTAGGACAAAGAAAAGGTCTTTGCATAAGTAAATCAGAGTTCAAGGCACCAAAGGAAAGCCCAAGAGACAAGGTCAAAACAAAGCAGAAAGTTGAATGAAGTGCAAGATAGGGAAGTAGGGACTCCAAAGAACAGGGGACTCAAGAGGCCCAGAGCTCTGTTAGATCAGAAATTAAATATCCTGAACCACCTGAAGTGAGCACAGTCGTGACAGGTGACAGGTGAGTGGAGGTGTAGCTGGCTGTGTATGAATGCTAGCTTGCCCAGCAGCACACCAGTGGGGGCGAGCATGAGAGCTACTGTTCTACGCTCCTGATTTTCCAAACAGACTGGTGATCATTTTCATTACATCTGTGAGTTATCTGATGGGAAAAGTGATTGGTCAATATTAGCTGCTACGGTTTTTTTCATAGCGCACTGCTTTTTCAGTAAAGCTCAGAAAGGTGTCACACAAAATCCTCACTCAGTCAATATAGTTGGGAGGCTGGCTTTACACAGCTTTACCTGGTTTCACGAAAAGCACAGTAAACCTACGCATTTACAGAGGAACAACAGGTAATCACATTTTTTCCTTCCTTTAGTTGCTGGCATCTCACTCTACAATACAACAAAGCAAATAAGTCTCTTGTCAATTAAACAGTTCGTCTTCCATCTCCCTTTTTTTAAATGCACTTGGACAAGTCAAATGTAAATCAGGATTAATAAGAGAAATTAAACATTAAATAACATAAATGGAGCAGTGAGCTAGGATGATGCTTTTCTCTCTCTGTCTTGCACAGCATCCTGACAGCAATAAATTAAAGAGAAGAGGTTTTGAGCAAAACGAATAGCCATAATAATACAAAAACAGCAGTATACTGAACTTCCCTTGTACCACATGTAGAGTTGAGGAATATACTTCATTTTCGTAAACAGACTGACATTCTCACTAATGTGTAGAATGCATCACAACAAAAAAAATAAATGTTATTTTTATTATAGAAGAACAACATTTTTTATATGCTGTGGTACTCCAAGGTTAAGGCACTATAAATTCAGTATTACTTTCACTGCTCTTAAATCCACACCCCCTTCTCTGGCTCTGAGGCATATTCAAATAATTTGACAGTGTCACTAGATGATCTTTTAAATTCAACATTTTTCACTTACTGTTATATACTATATTGTTATATAGATAATGTGATTACTTTGGAAGCTCGGAGAGCAGACATTAATTACTAATGCCTGCTTAACAGCTGCTTTTGGAATTAGTTTCATAAGACAATTTAATCCACATAGAACAATAAATTCAACAAAAATATAAAGCTTTTTCCATCTTCTTTGCATATGACGTCTTGTTTCTGATTTACATCCCCAGAACTGTGAAGGACTGAGAAAAGCAGAATAACCATATTAACACAAAAACAGCAGCATGCATGCCATACTTCACTTGTACTGCCACCCTGTATATAGAGCTGAGGAATATCCTTCACTCTAAGGAGGGGGGGGGGGAATCCTTCATTTTATTAAAATGACATTCTCAGTAATCTGTAGAATCTGTCACACTAAAACATTCACATTCACATTCAACTGGATAGGGCACTGAGAATTTCAGTACAACTTTCACTACACTTTAATCTACACCTCCTTCTCTGGCTCTGGGGCATATTTAAATCATTTTATAGTGTCACCAGATGATCTTTTAAAAAAGAAATTGAAATTATGCTCTACATCCATCACATATAATCAGATAGAATTCTGTGCCTATAAAACCTGAATTGTGTTGTATTTTGTTATATAGATAGTGTGATTACTTTGGAAGCTGCAGTGCAGACATTAATTACTAACGCCTGCTGAACAGCTGCTTCTGGACTTACTTTCACAAGACATTTCAATTCACCGAGGACAATAAACTTGTTAAAAATACAACACTTTTTCCAGCTTCCTTGCATTTCGTGTTTTGTTTTTGATTTACATCCCCAGAATTTTGAAGAACTAACAAGGCAGATTGGAGGGGCAGGCTACGAGGTGGGATTGCAAGACACCAGATATGCTGTTTTCTTTCTAAATGATCTTTTTCTAAACTGACCAAATTTAACCCTGTTCTTGGAGTTTAATTTTTTTTTAAAAAGACACCTTCTGCTGGGCCTGAAATCCTTGAGAACCTGAGGTAGATACATGTGCTCTGCCACCGTTGTGAGCACAACGAGGTCTACACTCTGCAGTTCTGATTTTATGCCACTTCTCCTAAATACTGAACATTGGCCAGAGATGAAAGAAGATTGAGAAGAGGCTGAGACCGATGGATTAGCCACCCAAGTGCAGCTCTGGACTCCTTCATCCTCTGCACAAATTGTGCCTTGAGGTCAGGTGTATGATACCTGCCAGTGGACCTGCATGTAATTTTTAGAATGTGTCTTTTAAACGGTGCAAAGAAAAAGACAGTGAACCCCATAGGTTTGTTAGGAATCTTGTATGTTTTAGACCTAATATGGAATATGTACTGGGGTCCACAGGAGTTGTATCGTGGTGTTTGGCAAATCCTGGTCACAAGGCCCTAATGTGTTCGGACTATCAATAGTCCATCAGACTTTGAAAATGCACTGCTGTGAGTTACTCTGTATGCATTCTTCTTTTCATAATGCTGTTATGAACAGCCTGCCATACACATGTCTGCCATGAACAGCAAAATGTAAACTGTTACAAAAAGGCAAATACTGATCTTTAACCAGTTGTCAGCAGACCAGACATCCTGCCTTATATAGGTAAAGCAAAACCTTGTTCATGTCTGTTAATAGGGTGCAATTAATAAACTTAAATGCGTACTATCACTGCAGGTAGTAAAAAACAGGCAGGTTTCTCAGAAAGAGTAAATATTTCTGCAAAGTAGAAATCAACAATACAAATGCAGGACTAATTGTTTTGTCATTGTTCGGTGTGCTTCAGATTGCTCTCTATTGTGCCTCAGATAGGAGCATAAGAAACCACATATTGTATGTTGAAGGATTGTTTCCATCTACAGCCTCTGAATGTATCGAGAAGGTCTGTAAAAAGTTAACAAAATTTCAATGTTTTCCTGTTAGAAAGTGTTTTAGAATAAATACAGCAGAGCTTGTAGTCTTTCAGCTGCTTAAAGAAAGTAGGACCCTCCTTTGCTGTCTGTGGGCTGGGGTAAAATCTCACCCATTGCTTGATTGCATGGACAGGTGGCGA
Source organism: Lepisosteus oculatus (assembly GCF_040954835.1). Taxonomy (NCBI): domain Eukaryota; kingdom Metazoa; phylum Chordata; class Actinopteri; order Semionotiformes; family Lepisosteidae; genus Lepisosteus; species Lepisosteus oculatus. The sequence goes on along the minus strand of NC_090706.1, from coordinate 11,651,978 downwards.
AAGCAGTCAGAATTCATCTGACATTTTCACATCCACTTTTGTATTGGAGGGATTAGCTGTGTACTGCGAATTCTGCACAAGCACGGTTACAAACTACAGGAGGCCGACCAGTCCATTTGTTTTTTCAGCAGAGGGTCTTAGACAGCCATTGCCTTGAAACAAGCCAGTGTATCAGCTCCAACATAGCCAACCAGTTTGCTCCATTCTCCCACAAGCCCTTGTGTAAAGCAGTGTCTCCATTTCTTGTTTTTTAATAGACTCCCCTATAGTCTTGAGAGTGCTGTCAGGGTCTATGAATAATGTAACTTGTTGTTTAAAGCATAATTGGAAAAACATCAGTAGATCCTGGAGCTTTGTTTATCTGAAGTGTTTCTTCTACCTGTAAGTGAAACAGCTCCTCTGTATAATATGCTAATATTATACAGAACTTTGTATTTGCTCAGCCTGAGGCGTGTTGTCTTATCCCAACTTTATAAACTGTGTTAAATATACATAATGTCATACATCACTCATTGTCCCATCATCATCATCTGAAAATGTTCCATTTTTAAAATCTCCTAGAACCTTTAGTTAACCCTTTACTCTTCTTTTCTGTTGAGATACTTAGAAATACTAAAAACTATTACTTGGATAGTTACTTTTATTATTTCAATGACCTTGTAATATCCTTTTCGACTGTGCTTAAACTTTATTACTGTCCTTTTCCTTAACTGTCTCCTTCTTCTCATATGTTTCATGAAGCGCTATTTTTTCTTATATTCATCATACTTTCCTGACTGATTTACTTAGTGGTGGCATGAATCTGTTATACTGTATGTTTCGAATCTAATATCTTTAAACTGCTGCCATTCATTCTCCACTAAATAAATTAAATGAATGAATGGGTCTGTCTTACCCACCTCTCTTTTTCGTAAGGTCTGTCTCATGCCTACATAGTTTGCTTCCCTAAAAATGCAAGTCCTCTACTTATGCAGTTTTAAAGTACAATTAAAACTGTAATCAAGTCCCTAAAATTTCTCCCACTGACAAGTATATCATTTAGTTTCAGCTGTTGATTATCCTTGTTACCAGATCTATGTGACAAACATTAAAGCTTTCCACAATAACAACTGTTTTCTTTAGACATACAGTATACCCTGATTTAATTATATAAGATTGCATTAGAATTCATAGCCCATGAATTAGCCCATAGCCCATAACAGGTTCCTTTGAATACTTTTGAATAAGTTCAATTAATTGAATACATTTGAATCATGTAGATTCTAATACCTTTGATTTATCTAGACACCTACTGTATGCCAGAATGATCTTTTTGATTGTGTGTGTTTTCCACTTAGCAACTACAACTAAAAATTGTAATAAACAACTTCATTAAATTGCATTACCTGCAAGAGAATTCTTCAGCTCTGTTTGTCTCCAGACAGCTTCCATTGTTAAAAAGGAGAAAAATCTAGGTTAGTGTCTTTGGATATTTTTCTTCACCCCTGTGGTCCCACAATACAACCTCAATTTGTAACCTATGCAACCCTCAAACAGGGTGGACCCAAGAATCTGCTCGCATAAAAACTTACAGTGGCCAAAGAACTTATATTAATCATGCTGTCTCAAGTGTGCAACCTAAAGATCTTCAAAACTCCATTACCACTTCAAAAGGACCACTAGCACCCTGCACGCCCCTTTTATCCGAAAAAAGTCCTAATTAATTTGATGTCAGACAGTGCAGAAACACCCTTCACCACTAATCTAACCAAATTACATAATAAGCACCTGCTGTGTCTATTTACAGTAATATTTTTTGTTGCCTTAAGTGGCATGTTGGCTGCAACTGCAGTCTTTTTGTCTGTCCCATTATCACAAATCATCGATCCTTAGATTTAGGGAATGTGATGCTGGCTTCACATTTGGTAGGTGAGATGACTTCTATCATCTCCACTGCCCTAGCAATCCCCAGGTCTCTATCCTACTGACAGTTAATAAAGCATGCAGATCTCTCCCACACACTGTGACTTTCATCACATCCTCAGTTGAAGATGATCTTGCTTGAAGAATAACATAGAACTGGGCTGAAAATAGTACAGCATCTTATGGAAAAAAATCTGTATTCTGTTTGCAGAGGCCCAACACAAAACTTTGGTGTTTCTTTTCGCTTAACTAGTTTTTATCTGTATACTTATAAGTAGGCCTTTAGCTGCTCATGGAAACAGGGACCTTACTTTCTTGTCTGTGAGCTGGGGAAAAAAAACTTGGCCATAGGTTTGCTCATCTTGATAACAGGTATCGGCAGCAAAAGATATCAGAATTCATCTGACAGGTTCACATTGACATATTCATTGAACGGATTAGCTGTGTACTGTAAATTCTACACTAGCATCACTGCAAACAATAGGAGGCCATTCCATTCAGTCTATCTAGTTCATATGTTTTTACAATACTCAATTGATCTGAGGATCTCAGGCAGCTGTTTCTTCAAAAGAGAAGATTACATCAGGTTCAATAATGAATATAGTTGCAAAGCTTGTTCCATACTCCCAAAAACCTTTTGTGAACGAAATGCCTCCCTGTAGTCCCGTTGTTTTAATAGTCTGTGAATAACATCAGTTATTGCCTCAAGTACAAGCGGAAGAATATCATTAGATTCTGGACATGTCCTTACCTTAAGTGTTTCTTGTAACAGAAACACTTCTCCTACTTCAATGCGAAAATAATTTAATACAGAACTTTATATTTTCTCAGCCGGAGGGATATTGTTTCTTCCGAGTGTTATAAAACCTATAAACACATTTAAACACCTCTGCTAAATGTACATTTAATAAATCATTCATATTCCCATCATTATCTGAAAGTTTCCTGTTTTTATCATATCTGAAACTGCCAACTTAACCTTTTATTTGTTCACTGTTAAGATGCAGAAAACATCTGTAGTTAGTCCATACCCAAATAAATTCTTCTTCTTCTTTGTTTTTGATATCTGTTAAAGAAGTGTCCGAGCTAGGGTTAGGGTTTAACTAAACATGAGTGTTATTTGTAATCCTGAGATGCAGACGAACCCACTCTTGTTGATTTTAATATGCCATTCCAGCAGCAGGTAACAAGAGAAAGAAAGACTGGAAAATGAAAGAACGTTCACAGCAGTTACTTTTAGAAGGGCATGAAACAGACAATTTAAGAATTTGGACTGGAGTGGAGTCATTTATGTATCTTTTTGAAAACAGCTTTTCAAGGGAAGGTTTTTGATATCTGTTGAGGAAGTTCCCGAGCTAGGGTTAGGGTTAGGCTTTAACAAAAGCTAGACATTTTGTGATGCAGTTGCTGTGCTCTAGGATGCATGTGAAATGCAGGAAAAGTTTTGTTTTGTTATTTCTTTGAAAACTTAATTTGACCCAGTTTTGCACTTTTTCCAAACCTGTATGCCTGTCAATCAAAACTGGTTAAAAATCAAATGTTTGAAAACACGCTTTCTACTATGTGCTAAATTCTCTTCTATTTTGCAATTAAACCTGAGAAAACCCATTAGTTTAGCTAAACTTGAGTGTTATTTGTAATCCTGACATGAAGATGAACCCACACTTTTTGATTTTAATATGCCATTCCAGCAGCAGGTAACGAGAAAAAGAAAGACTGGAAAATGAAAGCAGAATCACAGCAGTTATTTTTAGAAGGTCAAGAAACTGACACTTTAAGCATTTTGGAATAGAATGGAGTCATTTGGGTAACTTTTTGAACACACAATGTCAAAGCAAGGTTTTTGATATCTGTTGAGGAAGTTCCCAAGCTAGGGTTAGGGTTAGGCTTTAACAAAAGCTAGACATTTTGTGATGCATTTGCTGTGCTCTAGGACGCATGTGAAATTGATTGAGAATGGAAAGTGGTGTGCAACGGAAGACACTGTAGCAACCCAGAAGTAGTAGCCTTCGGTGATCAGTAATGAGGAATGAAATCTAATGCTGGATTGCTTGTTTAATGTCGCTAGAATGGAATGCATGAAGCAGGATTCCACCTGGGATTCCCTAAAGAAATAGAAATGGTAATTAGATTTGTGGATGGAAGCTTAGGAAGGGGGAAGAGTCAAGGGTTAACACTGCACCAGTAGGACACCAAAGAAGGGGTGTAAAGGTGGAGGAAACCCGTCATCTTATGAGCCTCATTCATAAATAGGAGGCAGTCACCAGGGACTGAGAGGGCTGCAAACAAGCAGCCATGTTCCAGTGGAGGCTGACACCATGAGCTCCCTCCATCAGGGAATGGGTAAAAATGAAACTTTAAAGCAATAGGTGCATTGGGTTGGATGCTTGATCAGAAACAGAGAAGTTCAGGATGGGTTGACAAGATCAGTAGAACTGGAAGAAAAGAGCAGACTGCAAGTCAGGTGCAGAGCAAATTGTTTTCTATAGAGAATGTGATGTTAAAGACCTGCTTCTTCAAGAAGTGAGAATGTGACTCCTGTATGGGCTAGTCTGTAACAGTGACAGAAAAGATGTGTGCAAAACTGAACTGAAAACTAAATAAACATTATTAACAGAATTGTTGGGAAAAGCATGAATCTGTACACATATTCTACCTCCTATATGAATTGAATCTCTATATTTTTCTTCTGTTTTTATGCCTTCTTATACTTTGTGGACAACTGTGTGTGTCTCTGCTCTGTGTGCTAATGCATCCTCCACACAAAGAGGTCATACTGTATTTGTAAGCAAAATTATTTTTTTTCAGTGCTATAGGGTGTATTAATAAAGTTAAAGAGTGTACTGTAACTACAGGCACAATATTTGATATGTAACTTGACTGGTGGTGAAGAACAGGGAAGTTTCTGAGGAGAAGAACATTTTTGTACAAAGCAGAAATTAACAGTCCTAGCACAGGACTAATTTTTTTGTCATTGCTTAGTGTGAAGTGCTAGGATCCAGCTCTATTTCAGATAGGAGTATAAGAAATCAGATATTGTAGTTTTAAGGTTTATTTCCAGCAATTGACCTATTGCATTTTAACACTCCTGAGTGTTGCACAATTCCTTAGCAAACTAATACTTAAGCTGCATTTACAGCATCTATTCTCAGTGACAAGGTCTGCAAAAGACAGTGAACAAAACAGAAGAGCTCAGAATGTATTTGACATTTTCACATTGACTTTTTATTGGAGAGATTAGCTCTGTGCTGTGAATTCTACATTAAGAATGGTGACAAACAATAGTAGGACATTCAGTCCATCCAGCTCAGTTGATTTTTCCATACGCAATTGGTCTTAAAAACTCATGTCACATAGTGTGACATAGGTGTCACATAGGTGTCGAGGGATGTATGGTTGGTAGCTGAATTGATGGGCCAGTGACACCTCAGTGTTGATCCAGTTTCATGTCCTATCCTTTGCGTTTCCCACCCTGATCAAAGGCCTTCTTTACACCATTCAGGGATATGGGGTTTCCAAACAGGTGTGACTGGACCTTGACAGGGGGCCTAGGGACAGGATGCAGTGGAACAATGCATTATTCACCAGGTTATCTGGATACAGCTAGGCAGCTGGCCCACACAAAGCCAGCTGTTTCTTTTCAAGAAGAGATTAAATCAGTTTCAACAACATGACTGGTTCCGTACTCTCTCTACCCCTTTTGTAAGTAAGTGTCTTCTCTTCTCTATTTGTAACAGACATCCCCATACTGTAGATTTCCTGTAGTCCTGAAAGTGCAGGCAGAGTTGTTTTTGTGGTGTATGAACAACATAACATTTTGCCTTAAGAGAAATTGGAAGAACATCTTAAGATCCTGGAGATGTGTTTATCTACTGTTTCTTGTGCAACAGTTCTGTGCTAATATTATTTAATAAAGAGGTTCGGCCTGAGGCATGTTGTCTGTTCTTAACTTGATAAACACCTGAGTAATATATTTAATTAACTAACTTTCCAGCCATCATCGTTTATGTGTCCAATTTTTTATAATCTCCGAGAACCTTTACTTAACCCTTTACTGTTATTTTACAGCATTGTTTCTTTAGAAGTGTAGCTCTCAGCCCTCCACTAATGAACTAATTTAAAAAAATGATGCACCTTATGTAAACCTACATTTATATTACCATACTCACTACAGCTGGACTACCACATAGTAATTTAACTTAAATAGATCATTTTTAAATTAAAATCTATTTTATTTTTTATTTTAAATTCAAATTTAAATTTAAATCGTAATTGATATATTTAACCATTTGGGCTAGTCCTTCCCAGACTTTGATTTAGTTATGGAACAAACTGTTCAGTGTTTTAAGCAGAATACAGTATATGTCCTCTCCCCATAGATTCCATGTCTATTCTATCCAGATCTATGTTTCCCCAATCTATGTGATCAAAATTAGTCTCCCATGACAACCATTGCTTTCATTACATATTTCATTACATATTTTACTTCTTATTGTGTTATATAAGGCAGCATTATGATTCATACCTGATGTTGAGGGTCTGTAACCTTTTCCTGACATTATTACCTGTAAAGCGCTTTGAGTGGAGTGTCCAGAAAAGCGCTATATAAGTGTAAGCAATTATTATTATTACTACTACTACTACTACTACACTTTTTGAATAAGTTTAATAAGTTTGACTTTTATTTATTATTCTAATACCCTTATTTCCTGTACCTTAACTTCTGTTTGATTTTGTGTTTTCAACTTAAGCACTACTGTATATCTAAAACCATCTGAAAGATGTATTACCTGCAAATCTCTATATCTCTATGTGACCTGTAAGTACCAATAATTAATTCTACATTTGTACTGAATTATGACATGCCACTTAAAACATTTAAAGAAACACTTTATGTATTAAATATCAAATGCTTAGAAGGTAATATGGTTGTTGTGAAAACATACTGGCAGACTACATTACTATTTGTCTAGGACTTTATGCTAATGCACTTCTTTTACTAATTACTAATACACTTATTTTTACTTACACTACACTAATACACTAATACAGTTCTGTTCCAGCCTCTAGTAATAAAACACCAGACAATTTTAATAATAGGCCAGTAGCACAACTAAAAACATGCTGCTGTGTAAGGGTGTGTCTTCACACCGTGTACTGTACTTACAGTAGCATAGAGAAGAACAATTCTAATTTCCTACCAGCCAGTCAAAACAGATATTGACTTAGCAAAATTGTGTCTCCTAGAAGCCTGGCTAGAGAACTCCTTGAATGCCAAACTAACAGCTATGTTTCAAGGTTTCTGTGGCATTTAAAAGACCTTTTTCCAATAATTCCTTTCTGCCTAATGAAACCGCCTGGTCGAAGCCCACTCACAGGGCCAGTGCAGACACACATAACTAATTAGGTAATTATCTCCGATAATCTAACCTCCAGCAAGGACATAAGCTGCCTGAACAATTAGAACAAATACCCTTCTGGCCATGTTTGATTAAAAAACAAATAAAAGAAAAAGCTCTTTTACTTTTGTCTTGTGGAAGGAATATGAACTTTGTGTCTGTGAACGAATTTTGCTTTACCAAACAAGCTCTTTGAGTCAGTCTTGAACAAGCATGATGTCTGGCCCGTGAGATGAAAAGCAATAATAAGGAATTGCGTGGACAGGTGGTCAATCAATACAGAGTAAACATGAAACTGGATTACTCATGAGGGTGCTGATCATGTTTGCTATTGTATGTACACACTTTTTATTTCACAAGGTAAGGTGTTTGAAAGCAAATTCTCATTTACAGCAGTGACCTGGAAAGCAATGTCTACAGCTTTACAGTTAATACAGTTAATTTGAGTGAACAACATCAGTGTCCCACCCACAACTTAAACCCCATACCCTCCAGTACGGCATCCAGTAACCCTTAAATACTACACCACACTACCGCCAGTATGTATGACTAGACACCCAGAAATCTACTTATTCTGCAGAAGGGCAACACAAAACCTACTTCTGGAAGCACTGGGTGCAGTGTGGGACTCAGAACATGTGGCTGCTTGTGCCACTAGACAATACACCAATCCATTGCAGAGTCATGGAGTAAATGATGATATTAACAGCCAATCAGTCGCAGCAAGATGGGAGGAACCCAGAACGTCTGCAAAAACTTCAACAGAATACAGGCTGTAACTGCACTGCACATGGAACTACACTAGTTCAGAACAGACTTGGGAAAACAGCTGTAATGCAGTAACTACCACGTGCATTTATTTTAAGGACCTTTATATAAAAGGTTGTGAAGAATGGGATGTAGTGTAACATTGCAGTCTGCAAAAGCAAGGATGATTTGAAAAGCTCTGAGACTGATACAGAAATCAGTGCTAGAAGTTATTGCTGTTGAAACTACTTTAGTTCATGTTGCAGGCATTCACATTGCTACTGTATGTCCTAACATTTGTAATGGCTTTGTTTTGTTTGTAGTGTTCTACCTTCCACAGTTAGCACCCAATAGTGAGCATCTCTGTGCCAGCAAAAGTATGGTGCTTGAGTTTGTTTTCCATAGATTTATAGGATTCCCTGGTTTTGATTTTCCCAAATTTATTTTAATGGGAATCAGCAATTACAGTATTTTTATACCATTCCAAATTGGAATTGAAATTGGAATTGCCATTTGTTCATCAGCTCAGTTCACCACCTTGGCCCTTGTATTAGTGAGGAGGGAAACAAGACATGGCATGAACACATTCACTGTTGAGCCATGGGCTATTTGTGTGCTGTGAGTCTGACTGTGCCTTACGGAAGATCTGGAACTGGGTGTGGAGAACCAACGCATTTCTCACTTACAACACAACACTTGTCCAAGTGGTACTGTATCTGTTTGGGTGGCAAGCTAAGGATTACCTATACTCCAGCCAACCCATCCCTGATGACACTGGGGCAACTGTGCTGTGACAACTAGCTGCTAACACAGTCCAGGCTTGAGCTACCAATGTACACTATCTGTACTATCTAACTATAGGGGTAAAGGGTACTTGTTGAGCCACTATTTTTATCATTACTTTTCCCCATGTCCTTTACCTCCAAAAGACATAGCATAACAGATGACGAGCACATTTAAAAAAATATATATTATGAATCAGTAATTCAGCTAGTTCTATAAATTGTGCCATATACTGAAGTGAGTAAATTTACATATTTGGCCTTGACTTTGACTTATACTCCTAATATTCCTCCATAACACTGGGCCAATGTCACAGTGATGAGTTCTGATATTCCTCCACAATACTGGATTATGGAAATACACTGATTTACCACAAGCACATTTCTAAGTTATATTGCCTGTAGAGTATGTGCTCATGGGCCAGTGTACTAAAACAGTGAAAGTAGTTTTATGAAGGTAAACACCCACATCACCATTGTACTGTATGTGGTGGTTTCTTCCCTATTCATATCAGAAAGTACCAAACCACTCTCTTATGCAAACACACCTGTAGATGCTGTGATACCCTCCTTTCGCAATTTCCATTTTAAGTGCAGCTCTGCCTTACTCTAGCTTTAACTCTCAAGCAGTTGTGTACACATGCATATGATATTTGCTGTGCTACAGAGGTACTGTATCCAGCTTAGCTGCCCTGCCTATTTTTGATTACATTTTCTTGATTAATACTTTACCTTATTATCCCTCAAAACATGACACATTTTGCACAGCCGCTAATACAGGGACACCGGCTGCTGCCTGTTCATCAGCCAAAGAGCCACAGCCATCAGACAGCAGGAGCTGCCTGCCACAATGGCCCGATGAGTGCAGCAATTTCAGCTCCTGCAATGCACTGGCACCATGGGCATCGGGAACAGCAGGGAGCCAATTTCGAGGACCGTGCTCGTTTCGAACTGAAAAAAAAATCAAGTGCACAAAAAAAACTGTTACGAAATAAACAGACGGTATGCTTTCAATATTAATGTCTGGCGCTGAAGTGTACAATGTCAAATCCAGGGAAGAGAAAAATCACACTGTTAAAATGCAAATACCACGCGTTTCAGCATACAGAATTGCACTTTGTTTTAGGTTTCCTGTATAATGTAGAATATAAATTGTCTAAATTGTTTAGATTTCTGCTGCTCTGCAGTAACTGTAAGGTGATTACTTGAAAGAGTTTTACTGGGGCACAGAATCATTTCTCATACATTTGTTTGACACTCTGAATCTCTTCACCAGCTGGTTGGTTAGTAATAACACCCATATATCATGGGCACATGTAAGAATGAACGCGCTCAATTGAACAAAAAAAACTAAGTGATCACAGCTCATCTTCGCCAAAGTGTAGTTGTATTTCTTTGCAAATATCTAATAAAGCCTACCTATCCAACGTTACAGACATGTGGAGGTCATTAGAGTACATCATTAGATTCTCACTTAACTGCTAAGACTTGTGAATTCAAGACCTGTGAAGGATATCAGGAAACCTTAAGCCTCAAAACCATAGCAGATTATTGCTTATGAACAGCGCAAATGCAATAAATGTATGTTGAAACCAATAGCATTTGTTGCGTTTGTAATGCCTCTTCATACGTTTGTGCAACATATAGCAAGACATAAGATATGATCAGCTGTGTCCTATCTATTTTCTACTAGCTGCAGAATACTGAATAATAAAGTGACAACATTTTCAATTTTTGCCATGTGAGATGTGTAAATATCCTTTAATCTGAAGTGGGAAGTCAAATTGTTCAATCTTATTTTATTTAGCTGATACATTTCCCAAAGGCACCGTTCAAGGCTAACAATAAAAACTGAAATGCTTTGTATACACACTGGCCAAAATATTAGAAAGCCCTCATTCAAATGAACACACTGCCTCAGCAGCTCTCATGGGTGACATGGCTCAATCTGGTTCCAAACCTGAGCTACTTACCCACACTCCCCAGAAAGCTCAGCATCTTAACGCCTCCACTCAGGGATCACACACCGCATCTTGTCAGCAGAAGAAAAGATCTGGAGATTTTCAAAATGCTTGAGTGCCTTCATAAGAAATAAAATGCTCATGGCTCAAGAGGTTCCTTAATAAACTGAGTTTAGAGGTAGTAATGGAAGAAGACAAATAACAGCTAATAGAAGTGATCCCCATGGAAGCCAGATAAATTGCCAGTGTGTGCTTAATTAGAGAACCACTTAAAGTGATACTGTCCAACACACTGGAATCTCCCGCTATAAAGTACAGCAGCTTGTCACTTTTTCTACTGAAATTATATACATGTTCCTGGATAATGAATAATGTATAGGTGAGGGTATGTAGAAGTCTGGCAATTGCATCCCACTGCGGCACTCCATTAAGACAGGAAGAATTAGCAGTTGCTGTGCGACTGCCTGCTGACCAGAAAAGAAGGAGAATGAATGGGGCTCGATATCTTCAGCAAGCAGCAGGGAAATGGATTGCCCAACATTAAAAACATGCCTGGAGTGCCAAGTGCTGGATTTAAGTGTTCTCAACTTCGTGAGGTTGTTGTAGTTGTTTATGAGCACATTGTGTGTATGAAGTCTCGGGGAAAGTGACTTTTAAAAAGTAATCTATTACAGTTACGGTTCAGGTGGGTAGCTGCGTCAGCATGTGTAGGCCACAAAGGAGCAAGTAATTGGTTTCTTCCATGCTGAAAAAAAGAAGACAGAAAACACGTTTCGGCCGTGGAGCCTTCTTCAGGTGTGATAACCTGAAGAAGGGTCCACGGCCGAAACGTTGCTTTCTTTCTTCTTTTTTTTCAGCATGGAATAAGCCTATTACTTGTCCCTATTACAGCTCCATATTACTGGTGCAAGGGATTACTTTTGATAATTTACAAAAGGTGCTGGGGGGGATAACTTCACAAAGTTATCAGTCACGGTGATTTACAGTGTGTAATGTGTCAATAGCTACATTACTTCTCACACATGCACATTTGTTTAAAAACCCAATCCTTTCCGCAAGTAACTTGTAGCTGTAATGGGTATCCTTTTAAAAGCACCTTTCCTCAACTCCGAGTGTACACACATAATGAAGAGCACATCAAAAACATTTTTCTCCAGGTAAGTGAAAAATAATTAGGTAAGTTAATAGTGCATTTTCATTGTCTTCAAAACAGTAAACAAGGGAACAGAAACCAGGAAGGCATGTATTGTATATGGACTCTACCTTCACAGTTGTAAGAAAAGAAATTGAGCTGCTCTCCAATTATGTTTCCTTCAAGAGCCACAGACGGGTGTCACCACCCAGGCAGGGGGCCAAACTCTATAAGCACACCTGGGAGGTGAGGTGGGGGGAGGGCAGAGACGGACAGGTTTCAGTGGGAGGCACAGTGACACACACAGTCACTCAGGTTATTTACACAACTACCGGGGGACACGCTGAGACACGGGGAGAGTCAGCCAGCCATTTCCAGTGAAGCTGTCCCTCACAGTTCATCTTCCATCAGGAAAGCAGGAGAGATCCCACGACAGGCAGTGGGAGAGACGTCTCACTGCCTGAGGGTCAGCTCCCACTGCCTCTGCTGTCACTTTTCTGTAGTGTACAAGACATGACTAGGGCTGAGCAGGACTATGGGAAATAGCTCTGTGAGATACAGCTCAAAACAAAACTGTGAGGTTAATGTGAGCAAACATCTTTTGGTGTTTGTCTAGCTTGAAACCTTCAATGGTGCATGGGCAATATTCTGAAAACTAATACAGTTAATCAATGGCTTGAGTGGTTGTTTGTAGGTTAATCATTAAGCAAGATTAAACACTCATTTGACAGGGCTAGCTCAAAATAAGCAAGCTTACTGTATATACTCTTTAAACATGTTGCTAATTAATAATTAACTGCCATATTCATGTCCCTTGCTTGGAATTAAAACTGCTGTACATCATTACACATTCAGCTTCAAGAACATACATTATGGCAGCACCCCCATACACATATAACACACACACATACACAAAGGACCTCAGGAAACTGAACAAACTCAATGCGATGTGCACCAGTGCTTTGTGCCACTGGGGTGGACAAGTGAATATCTCTGTGTCAGAAAACAAGGACTTCCCATTTATTTTAATCACTGCTAGGGGAATATGGTGCCTTCCATGGATCACATTCATAAATCCTGGTTGCTGTGGTGACATATTCCCATCTGCAGACAGTGGTATCAAAAGGCCAGACCAATTTCGCAGGCCATGTGGGATTCATGTGAGCAGTCTCATTACATAGCAGAGACGATTCAATGAAGTGGCTATCTGTTGTCAAGGGTGGGAATTAAATGCCCCATGCCACCATCTTCCAGCCTGCTCTAACTCGGAGAAATGTTTTTTTTTTTTTTATTGCTACGGGAACTAGTTCATAAACGGCCGCGGCACAGAATGTGTTATACAGTCTGGGGGAGCATTGTTAACACAAACCAAAATGTCTCAAAGAGAAACAGTCAACTTTCTTTCTTCCTAAAACACCCAGGTAGTGTAAAGCATGACAAAATCCATGAGAAGGCACAGTGAAGCAAAGTAACGACCTATTATAAGAAACTGAAAACTGAAAGAACCATTTTAAACCATTGTGGGGAAAAAGGACACTACTCCCCTGTCAACATCCACAACAGCTAACACTCATAATTCAAATTCACAGACTGTTATTGGCTATAGGGACTTGATCATAATAGACACCAGTCCTGTCTGCTTGGCAGGATAGTTAGTATATTGGGGCACATCAACCTTAGTAATAAAAAGAATTATAACTGTGTACAGTACATACAAGCATCTGAGCAGATATTAGTGATTCAAGGTTTCAAGGACCAAATTCTTAGAATTACGTAATGCATCTGCATGGATTATGTAAAGTGGAGCAGTAACTCTCCCATGTCCTGAAATTTGAAGGGAAGGTAATCCCCAGAAGGAAGACAGACCCTGTGGAACGTTTTTAAAAATTCATATTTGCACCTGGACATCTCCCACTGTCATTTACTTGGTCTAATAACACAGAATTTCCTAATGAAATAGCTGCCTGTGCACATTACTGCCAAGGCAATGACACAAGTGTCTTCGTCTGCACAGGATATACTGTACGTGGCCAGGAACCGCTTACTCTTATGAGCTGCCAAAACCATTTACAGCACTTACTTCTTCAAGGATAGGATCCCAGTGCTGCTGTTTCTGGCTTTGACTTTTCCCAGCTTGGAAATGCTATTTGAAAATAGTTCCATGTGAGGTAGCCCTTTTCAGAAATGCTCTGATGGACAACACTTAGCTCTGCATGTCCTCCTGTCCAAAGTGAGCTCAGGAAACATTTTCAATATGCAAACATCTCCATACGGTGTGTTTAACAATGAGCTCAACACATGAAGCCAGTGCTGAGTAATTTCGTTCCATTCTTTAAACTGGTTTGACATGTCGACACCACTGAAGAACACATTGTTCTGAGATGTTTTGCATATTATGCTCATGTTGTGAATGCATTGCTTGTGATATAGTGTTTCATTATTCTTTCAGTTTCTCCCGTTTAGTATTCAGAAGCAGTGGTGCAGGAGGCCAAGAATGAGACATGCTTGCTGCTGCACTTAAAAACCTGAAGAGGATTTGAGATGCTTCAGTGCAAATTGGTTGGGTTACAAACTTGTGCTATACATATCGTTTTGGAACAGAAAGCAGCATGATGTTTCACATTTTAGAAAATGTCAAATGTCTGTGTAGATATTTGTTACAAAATGTGCATTATATGCCTCGTGAGGCTAATTTTCATTTTATAAGCACTGGAATAAATGTCTGGTCTGGACTGGGCCTTTGTTTCATTTTCTTGTTATAATGAATTGGCACTTTGAGGGTTTTCTTTCCATAACATTTGTACAGGGATTTAGAACTAGTGAAGAAAATCCTTGTATCTTAGAGATTGGTTAGCTATCATATTTCTATTATTTATGTCATATTATATTGTATTTTTTTTCCAAAGAAAAACATTGCTGTTGCTTAACACAATACAAGATGTGTAATGATCACTGCATTCTCATCTTTGAGTATGCGGATTCTTTGGCAGCTTTTGGAAAGACTTTGTCATCTGTATTTTTCCGCTCTTCCTGGTGAGGTAATATTGCAGGTGTGATCAGACCTGCTCCTGTAGTGTTACGTCAGGCAGGTTTTAAACAATAGATCAGTCTTAAATTACTATCTTGTTAACATTTAGACAAATTTCACGTTGACCACTGAAGCAGGTGATTTAATTATTGTTGAGAGATTAATTTGAAATTAAAAACACCTGCACGTTGCAGCTCTCAAGAAGCAGAACTGGCCATTCCTAATTTAATAGATCAAAACTCACATACGCCTTTCCGAGGCTTTACAAATCACTGAGGTGAGGGTGTGCTGTAAGACTTGTAGGACTGTGGTTCTTCCGAACCTGGGCTATAGACCTCTGGAATACTGATTATTACAGTTTAATGGAATTACTAAATGTTACTTCCTATGTCAAAAACACTTTCACACCTGAAGAAAGCTCCACAGCTGTAATAGTGCTTTTTTTTGGTCTTTTTTCCATCCCAGAGTGGAATCGACTTCAGCTTGTTCTTTTCATTACCATATCCATCACATGTCTTCTGATTTAGTGCAGTGATTGGGAATGCACTAAACTGTATGGCAAATCAAAGCTCATACAGGAATAAGGTTTTTGTATTAGTGTTTTATGACACTTTCAGGTTTTGCCCTAAACCTATTTTTAATTTTTATTGAGAGCATTCATTTTATTTGGGAGGCAACACCACTATTAGTTTTATGCATCTGAAAATGTATGTATCTGCAGTACACAGAAAAGTATAGGCACCAGTGTAGCGCTTGACTTGACTATATGAAAATAAATGCTTAGAAATGGCAGATGCATTACACTTCAGCATGCAACATTTCACAGGTACTGCAAGTGCAAAGCAAACATGAATCACTTGGGTTGCACTATATCTGGAAATCTGGCTCTCCATCTCCTGAGGAAATGGGACGATGAGTAACTACCATTGAAAAGGATGTTTAGAGAAACAAGTACCACTCTCTTTGTTTTTTATAGTTTACGCTGGAACCATCCTTCATCTTCTTTGATCCGCTGCCATGCAGGTGCCACGCAGGTGAAGTTGTTGTTTAACCTTTCGTCTTTGAGGGCTCCCGTGTCCGACACAGCTAGTTTCCAGCCCAGCAATACCAGTGAACGTGGCCTGTCTTCAAATATCAGACCCTGCAGATGACGTAAAGGGTGACACCACCAGTGAGGCTTCCTATCTGACAGTGACCATAAATCACAGGGCTCTCAAGGCTTGGCTCCAACATTCAAATCATTGAATAAGAGTGTTTGAAAAATGTGTGACACTTATTTAGATTTTAAATCAATTCTAGAGTTTAGTTTAGTTTAGAAATCTTCACCACTCAAGTCTTTACTTTCTGGTTTTTTAAAGATAAAACAAGGAGTTTTAACATGCTGGAAAATGCCAGATGCCTACAGCATGAAGATGTTCTGCCAACAACATCTGGCATTGGAAGTGAAAATAGAGAGGTTAAGAAAAATATAAAGTTCCACTTCCTGGCATAGTGCTATAAATAAACACAGATATTGGTGGTAGGTACCTATATCACTTGTTTCTAAGGAACCATCTTTTCAGCAGGAATTGTGTAATACAGTATCTCTCCTTCCATTCTGGTGATGCCTTTAAGTCATGAGGTGCTTTGACCAGGAAGGAAAGTGTGGAGTGTCCCATCTGCTTTTTAATCCTATCAAGTGAAATGCTTTTAGCTGTTTCTTCTCCAGTGATATCACATGGTGGTAATGCTGCCTCACCAGGGATCGAGGCCATGATAATCAGCCAGTTTGTGAGTAGTTTTTTAGCTCTTCCTGAAAGCTCTCATGCCAACAGAGAATAGATGAGAAGTACTTGGAAACATTCTCCAAAACATGTACTGTCAGACCAGTCACTTCTCTCTCTATGAGCTCCCAGCAGCTCAGTGGAATTAGCACTGGAGGACTGATGGGGCTCTGACTGATATCACTGTAAACGTAGACCCAGATCAGCTCTGGTCAACTATGGTGGACCAGTTGTGCCCCGCTGCTTGGAGATTCACAATAATAATAATAATAATAATAATAATAATAATAATAATAATAATAATAATAATAATAATAATAATAATAATAATAATAATAATAATAAACTTTATTTTATATAGCTCCTTTAAAGGTGGCTTCTCAAAGCGCTTTACAGAATGAGAACAACAATAAATAAAAAGAATACACAAGATAAAACACAATTACAATACACAGAGGAGACTGTGGATGGTGGCACTAGGAAAAACAGAAGGGTAAAGAATGGAACCAGTTAAGTAAAGGCTCTTCTAAAGAAGAAGGTTTTGAGTCTGGATTTGAAGGAGTTTAGAGAACGTGACCCACTGATATCCTTGGGCAGAGAGTTCCAGAGCTTTGGGGCATAACAGGAGAAGGATCTGTCACCCATACAATGTAGACGGGCTTGGGGGACAGTTAGGAGACCCGAATTAGAAGAGCGAGGGGTTGCGAGGTGGGGAGTAAGGCGATAATAGTTCAGACAGGGACTGAGGTGCCAAGCCATGCAGAGCCTTATAGGTGAGCATGAGGATTTTAAAGTCCACATGGAATTTGACAGGAAGCAAGTGCAAGGATAGTCCAGGATAGGAGTAATGTGATCACTTTCACTAGACCTGGTCAGGATCCTGCCTGCTAAATTTTGGACATACTGAAGTTTGTTCAAAGTAGATTTAGATACCCCAGCGAGTAGAGCATTACAGTGGTCAATTCGAGAGAACACAAATGTGTTGATCAGCTTTTCAGCCACAGTTAATGATAGTATAGGGTGTAGTCTAGCGGTGAAAAAACTATATTTTGACAATATACTGCACATGTGGGTCGAATGTTAAGCCAGAATCGAATCAAGGTTTTTCAATTTAGACTGAAGCTCAATTACAGAAACAGCTACAGGTAGGGTTACAGCTGACTAACGACTTTGCCAAGTTTAGGATATGGTGAGCTGTGGACCGCAGGCACCACACCTGCACTCAGACACCGAATAGCCTTCTTATGGCTCCAGATCCATTTGGGATCATCCACCCTTAAAAATACAAACAAGTTAAAATTTGTGACAGCATATGGGACAATTGGGGTAGTAAAAAGCTACAGTATGTATCGTGGAAATCCAACTCCTGTTCCTTAGCTCTCCTCAGCACTGACAATACTCATTCTACTCACTTCTTAGACAAGCCATAGGCAATATATATGATAAAACAAGTGAATCCTTTTCACTGTACCTTTCTTATCAGCTGTTTTCATTTTCTCCCCAGTATTGTTTTATGGTGTTTCTATATGGAGACAAATGGTGTTCTCTGGAAGCAATCCAGGAAATTATCTTCATTGGAAAAGCAAGCTTGATACCATGGAAAAGATAGCGTTCTGTTTCAACACATTTTCTTAAAAGTGAATACGATTCTAATAGGCATGATGACTTGTTTATAAGGTCCTACATTTACCACATTCTTCAGGTTGATTGTGTGAACAGTTTGTGACATGTAACTCTTAGTTTGTATGGCTAGCTTTATTTCTTACTTCAACATGACTTTAAGTATCTCTATGGTGAACAAGGTGATTGGGGCACAAGGTCACTAGTGTTCACACAAGAAGACATTTCTTTGAATTGCTGCTTATTGTGCTCCTGTCTGTGCTGTTTTTTAAATTACCAATCCATTTCTAACAATTCCCACAAACCTTATCTTCTGGAGATTTTATCTGCCAGTTCCTTTCACAATAAATTACAGCTCATTTTCCTATCTCAGTTTCTGGCTCAATGAGAGACAAAAAAAGAAATGTTTTCATAGAACTGTATGGTAGCATTAGTAAGTAGGTATTTTAAGTCAATGCCATGCAACATTAACCCTGTACCTGCCTGCCAAACCAGGCAAGGAATTATTTAGCTTATTTTGCTATTTGTCCTGGAGTGGGGATTTAGAAAAACAAAGGGAGGTGTGAGCTTTATTGTGAAAACATGTTAAGGATCAATAAGACCAAACTTCTTTGAAATTATCCTTGTGCTCCTGCAAGCTGAGAACAACTGGAAAAGTGTGATAAAAACTGGTCCCAACTTTGCCCTGCCCAGTTTGCAATTCATTTTATTGGTAGATGCACACAAGCATGGCATGCTAGTTGTATTCCATTCTTATTGCACATCCTATTTTGTGTGTTGTGTATGACTCTCTGTGGTTGTTCCTGCTATTGAAAGTGAATGTTTTATCATGAGCGATGTGGTGTATAAATCTTGTGTCCACTGGGGAACAATTGATACTGTTGCTGCTGTTGTCTTGGCCCAGAACCAGATAAAGGATAGGAAGGGAGGAGAGCTGAAACACATGTAATGGAATCAGAGTGGCACCTTAATTCCAATGATGTCTGAATGGGCTGAGATTGAGTGACAGAGGGGAATTTTGTATGTGCTCTCCTCACTCTGCAACAGGAAATGCTGCCTGGGGATGCTTTGTCTGACTTTGCGAGTGAATAACATGAATATTCTTTATATAGTTAACAAAAGTCCTTTGAGGCAAAACAGTTTTTTTTGTTTAGTCTGGGTACCTGTATGTGTGCAGCAAAGCTCCATAGTAACCAGATGCTTTGAGACAGAACAGGTTTCAAAACCGATTTTTGTTAAATTGAGCTAGTTGCTTCATCACTATGAGTGTAACTTTCACATCCAAACATTTTGAATGTTGCTCTGTATTTTTATTAAATTTACTGTTCCTTACTTTTTTTAGTTTTGCAGGTAACATTATAATGAATTTCCTACTGCCTTCTCTTAATTAATGTACTGTACCTCCCTAGTTTTTCAAAAACTGTTTCCAAAAATAGGCAATGCTGCCAAGCAGCTCATGAGATGTAATTGGGGGAACAGTTTTTTATGCGCGAAATGTGAACAAACCAATTATTTACAGTAGTCATGCTGGGCTCATTTTTTGTTTTACTTCAGCTCAAAGGCACCTGTTAAAACCCGTAGTGTCTCACGAGTTGGGTTATTATGGAAGTCAACTGGCAATTTCACTGCTGGAGACTTGAGAGCACATGTTGAAGTTCATTCTAGGTCTCAAACCAGCAACTGCAGTATACTGTAGTATACTGTAGAAGAACACTGAAAGACACTCACACGCTTCAAAATACAGCTGGTGTAGGGCTCTGGTTTCTTCAAAATAACATAACGTGACCTAGAGTACCTCCAGCAGAGAGACCACACTTGCTCTGTAGCTTCTGGGTATACCCTCTGAGCACAGATCAAAGGCTCTATTTATATCATATCTTAATCTGTTTGATAGTAGTGAACAACAAGGGGAAAATCACTAAAAGTTTTTAAAATTCTGGAGAAAATAAATAATGTAGACTCCTGTTATTACTTCAGATTAAATACATCACATAGACACATAGTATGCAGGTGGAAATCTTGGCCGATTCTGGAGAGCACTGAAACTTTTATCAAATAATTATGAACATATGCCATTAGCTGACAGATCACCTGAGGAGGGGCTGTAGGAACAATAGTATTGGCATGTCTCTGGTCAATAGGCCCCCATAAAGATCATACTGTACAGTATGTACTTAACTTCCCTTACATTTCATGTAAATAGTGCCCACATGGTAGATAATGGAATAAAAGTTTATCATTTTGTCAGAAAAGAAGCCCTAAATATCATTGATCTTACTACCGCAGAAAGGTTAGCCACATCCAGTGGGATCACTTCTCTGTGGCTGGGAAACACAAAAGAAGGTGTTCCAATTTGTGGAAAAGTCGAGAAAAGGAAATTCAAGAGTCTTCTGAACCATCCAGACAACGAATGATGCTATACCTGACAAGCTGGAGAATTAAGTGTCTATGCTTTCATCTAAAATGGAAATCAGAGGAAGAATATCAGGTTCATGGAGATGGAACTGCCATCACAAATAAAATTATCAACCTCCTTCATGAGTTCCCTGTTGGAATCAATGATTAACTCATGACCCCATACCTCAGATTTGCAGGGAACTACTGTAATATGCTTATGTGATATACTGTATAGCCATATATAGCACTATTCTGTATTCATACTGTACAATAAAATCAGGAAACTTTCTCTGCTGTGCTTAACCAGATTATTTGCGAAATCCTAAAGGATGACAGATGTAATCCACTTAGAGATTTCAAAGCCAGACTTGGAAAAGATGCCGATATTGTGAACGGAATCAGTGGCTAAGGATTTTCTACCTTGTTTGATGATACATAAACATACAGATCACAAGTGCAAGGAGAAAGGCAGCACAATACAAACTGCAAGCTTCAGCAGCAAAAGGCCTACCAATAAAAAAGATGGAGGTTCAAAGGAGGAATCTTCTATTCTTCACTGCCACAAGGACTGTTTATGGCCCAAGTACCCACGTACTGTACTAGACACTTTGAGAATTAAGTAGGGGGGAAATCTGATCAAGGAGAGGGGGCAGTAAATGCGCTTTAGAAAGAACATTTCTAAGATCTTTCTAAGATTATTTTTTAAATAATCCGTTTCTGGTATACTGTACATTCAATCCTATCCCACCACACCTTATGGAAGATGAGCTTGGAACTCTCCCAACTCTTAATGAGGTCATTCTTAAACATGATGGACTGACATTTGACATCTCATCACAGAGATCTGGAGTGAAGAGGTAATTCCACTCAGTTTTAAAGATACCATGTTTTTTTACAACCTGTGAGAAAGGTTGACAGATCCTCTCTGCTGTCTATTGCGTGCAAGATCCATTCATGAATTCTCCTGAATAAATCTTCTCTCACTGAAGAACCTCTCTCAGGTGGGTTCACACCTTTCAAAAAGCATGGCCAACATTATGTTTCTACCCAATCAATTACAGGAAAAGTCAGGAGCAACACCAACCTCTCTAATAAACATACTTTGACTTGACAGGGGCATTAGTCTCTGTGAATTACGAGGCACACTGGAATGTCCTCTGAAAAGTATGAGTATTTATTGTTTGCTTACTGATGATATACATACTATATCACAGAGCACTTTGAAGTCCATACATGAGTCAAACAAGGTCCACTTTCTTCAATATTTCTTGGAGCCATTGTACATTTGATAATAGACAAGCTCTAAGGAATATGTTCCTGGACATATGGAATAGACAATCGTGCCCAACTGCAAGGGATAGCCAATGAAAATTTGTGTAAGGTCTGTAAAGTATTCTTTTCATATGTATAAGGGAATGTCAGTAGGCTGCAGCAATGCTAACCGGTGTAGTGGTTATCATCGCTGCCTCTCAGTGCTGGGGCTGTGGGTTCACTTTCTGGGATACTATCTGCGTGGAGCTCATATGTTCAACTCATCCTCATTTTGGGTTTCCTACAGGTGGTCCTGTTTCCTCCCACAGACCAAAAACATACTTGTTGGTTAATTGGTTTCTAGGAAATCTGGCCCTGGTGTGACTTTGTGCATGTTTGTTTCTGTGTGTGCACTGTGATGGACTGGTGTCCTGTCCAGGGTGAACCCTGCCTTGAGCTTGTTGCTTGCCAGGATAGGCTCTGTCTCCCCTTGCTGCCCTGTACTACATAAAACAGTTAGAAAATGGATGGGTAAATGGATGTTTCCAAATCCTGGATCAGCTAGGAAAGCCTCTACACTCTAATAACTACAATGTAGGTACATGTATCTTTTAGTTTGTTTGGAAGTGGTGCAATAACAGTGAAGCCAGGAGCTGACCTTGGAGCTTCTATATGAGCTGTGTTTCTTGTCTGTAGGTCTGCCATTGCTTATCATGGACCAGGGACCTGTCACAGGTGCCAATCCAATCTGTAGAAATCCTGTGCTAGGATTCCTTTAACAATTCAGCTTGATACAGTAACAGAACCAGATTGTTGAAAAATAACAAGCTCTGAGTGGTTGAATGGCCATTTCTCATCATAAAATAGTTTTGCAGCTATGTGCATATTTTTTGTTCTTTCCAAGCATTTAAAATTGGCAAGCTGGTCAACACCACCTTTCTGCTTTTTTCTACCAGTCACTGACATATTTGAATAAAAAGAAGCATTATTAAATTCCTGTTCCTCATGTACACACAAAAGCTTTCAGAAATCTCACCAAACAATGCCTTCTCTTCCATTAAAATTCAAAGTATCAGTTTAATAAATGATATTACATTGCCCGCAGTACAAATAGATATGCCATTAGCAGATAGGCTTTATCCTTGATCTTAATGTGATACACTAAACCATTCTGAGAATCCAGCAGAAATTTAAAAGATTGGGGGTGTTGAGTGAACCTTAATGGATTTAATAACAAAGCCCATTTATTACAGGTAGAGCTTGTCCTAATACTAGGCTTTTCTTTCTAGGTCCCAGGCCCGAGATTGTCTCTTTCACAGCATCCACATTTAGAATATACTGCCCCTATCCTGGATATCACTTTCAAATGAAAATAGCCTTTCCAAAATGAAAGGGTGAAAAAGAAAAGGATGGGAAAGGGGTACATTCCCCATGCATCAAGGTTAGAAGACCTTGGTAGAAATGAGCTTCCCCCAAAGTCATGTTCTAAGTTTGTCCCCTCACAATGTCCCTAAGGACGTTTTAGAGGACGTAAAAGATCCAGCATTCACAATCCATTGAATTGATTATTTCTGCACACTTCACTGTGTTCCAAAGACATGAAGTCTGCTGCATAATAATAAATCTTACCAAAGGAGGCTATTTAGCCCATCTGGTGGGTGGTACTTAATTGATCCCAAGATCCCATCCAGCTGTTTTGTGAAAGAAGTCAGGATATGAGCTTTAGCATCATTGTTGGGAAGTTTATCTCAGACTCCGACAAGCCCAAGCTGGGCATTTTATTAGATCAATCCGTGTAAAGCTCCTTGTCCAGGGGATATAACCCACAAATGCTCCAACCAGCATTTGAACCCACAACCTCCCAGTTATGAGACTAGAACACCAACCATTACCGCACACTGCTGCCATAATGTCAGGACTGAGATTTGAACCCACCTAAGACCTGGAGCAAATGACTTAAACTTTTCAGCCATTGTGTTGAAAAGGGCCAAACTGTTTTTGACAAAATGTACATTACTGTACATTGTTATGCACCAAGAAAATCTTTCCTCTTCCAAAGAGAAGAAAATAACTTATTCAGAATCATGTGGAAGGACAGAGAGTTTAACTTTAAATATTTCTTCACTCACACATAAGGAATAAGTATATATAGTATTTTGTGTACTAATTCTCACTATTTTGACTATTGCGAACTGTAGAAACTCAACATGACTACAATAACCAAAAATAAATCCTTCCACCAGTTTTTTAGCATGGTATTCAATATTGTCTTAATAAAGGTTATAAGGAGTTTAGGCCAGAAAGCTGTAGGCCCTGAAACAAAGTGTTGCGTGCTACAGTATATTCTGCAACACTGTTACTTGTGTGGCACAACATCTATCCTAAGGCATTTCACCCCAGCCTAGAGACAGGCATCCTGGGAGGAGGACGCTGTTGCACTGGCACAGATTCTGCAGGGTGCAGCAGCTTGGGCCTCTCTCAGAGCAGCGCTCAAACCCAACGGGATACTGCGACACTCCTTCCATCTACCGCACTGGCAGTCAGTCCTTCAATCCACAGGAGCTCCCTGATCACTTCTCATTCACAGCTCTTACAGCTGTGCCCACAGCAAACACCAAGCACTAATTAAAGGAGAGCCATTCTGCTCTCCTGAAGGCCCCCCTAGCAATTCATTAACAGACGTGGGAATTGTCCTGTCTCCCTCTGTGCAGGTTGAAAAGGAATTTTGAGGCGTGCACCGCTCCAAAAATGAACACCCCACGACACAGAAATGGCCTGATTGCCTCACAGCATGTATGTGGAACAAAGTAAGTACAAGTGGACTAAAGGCTGCCACAGACAAGGTCAGGCTAAGACAGAAGGATGTTGTTGCGTGTTCTGTGCCTTGCTGCGCTTGTATTGCTACAGCTTTCTAATCGGGTTAGATCTCATGTAATGTTGTAGACCTTGTAGAGAGTTGTGCACACAAGCAGGAGGACTTTCTCTTATGCTGTTGCAGAACATTTGCTTATACCCGCGCTGTCAGTCACAAGCCATGTTCCAGTCAGCTCTGTTAAAGAAAAAACACGTTGCGTGCCACCTTTCAAATAATGTAGTTCCCCATCGCCTAGTGTATTCAAAACATAATTACTGAAGTCCCAATTCTCGAGACCAGAAAAACAATGCCTGTGCCATTGTTTTCCTTCATGCCTGGGTTATTTCAAGCGCACACGCCTCCTTTCTAAAGAAATGTCCTAAACAGTGAAACAGAAATGACTTAGCAGTTTAACAACTGCTTCACAGTTCCCACTGCAGGACTGATTTTTGTACCTTCCTTATGCTTGCAAAGTGTGGGAAAGATGTCTGGAACAAGGCAATATTTCTTGATTAATATGTCAGGCATTGCAATCCAAACTAAAGGAAATACTGTGAGTCACAGGCTGTCACCATCCACAACAATGGCTACCCCTCATCACACTGGAATAGCCGTAAGACTTCATTAACAGTGCAGTGAAAGACAGCAGCATCTAATGAATCCAGTCAGACATACTGTATCTCAAGGAAAAACTGACAAGAGATGAACAATGAGAAAGTACTAATTTCGCTTCTCTTTAATTGAGATAACAATATCAATCTGCTCCATCCAGTGCACCATAGCCTAGCTTGTTCACAGGTATCTGTGGCTCCTCCAGAAGTTTCCTGTTAGTATAGTGCACTGCAAGTTTCCCCACCTCTCATATAGGAGACAGGGGGTTTGAATCTCTGACGGGGAGATATTTGATTTTTCATTTAAAAAATGAAATATCTTCCCATCAGGGATCCAAACCCTATTTTGGGTCACCACCAAACATAAAAGGATTATGGGGCTCCCAGGAATGCATTTTCAGTCCCAAGAAAATGCATTCCTGGGAACTGTCTCACACATTATTGTAAAGCTAAAAGAACTGAACCTTTTCAGTTTTGAGGAGTGAGCACTACAAAGGGACCCGATTCAAATATTTGAAATCTTTATGGGCCTTTTAAAGTCAACCCAGTGGACTACTTTAGATTCACCAGTGAAACATTAACCAGGGAACACAAGTGGAAATGTGGCACAGAAATGGTTAGCATGGCTGTCTCACAGCCCTGGGGCCATGGGTTCGGTTTCTGGGTGCTATCTGCATGGCGTTTACATGTTCACCTAGCTTTCACATGGGTTTCCTCTGGGTGCTCTGGTTTCCTCCCACAGTCCAAAAACATACTGATACTGCAGGCTAAATAGTTCCTGAGGTGAGTGTGCACAAGTCTGTGTTCATGTCTGTGTATGCCCCTGTGAAGGCATTGTGAGTACATTGTTTTGCACCCAATGCTTAATAGGATAGGTCAACTCCCCCATGACCCTAAACGGATAAACGTATATTTAAAACTGAGAAAAGGAGATACTGTGCCTTACACAAAGGTGTGAGAGTATGGACCCAGCCATGTTGTTGAAGTCTTATAAGTGGCATCTTTAAAAAAAATTCAGAACAATCCTTGGATCAATTAGCTCCTAAAAACCAAATAGGCCAGATTGGCTTCCTCTCTTTAGCAGCCTTTATTTCTAAATCTACTTTTTGAAATACAGAAGCCTTACCTCTGAAGCAAGTTTGACAACCACGTGTGTGTTTATCCACACTTCATTCTTCACCTCCAGTTTCCAACCGCTGGAGTCCCATGTGATCAAATCTGAGGGGTGGGGTGTAATATTACTGGAAGCCTATGGACACACAAATCAAAAAGACAGATGACAATTCTGATATAAACAGAAGCCCACATGCACACACACGAAAACAGAAAATTGTCTGCTCTCAGACTGTGACTATTAAATATTTAAAGCCCAGCCTGGAAAACCTCAGGGCTTCTGAACGTCAGTGCACTCAACATAATGATAATAAGAAGCACTAAAAATTGTAAGTTCTATATGCGTGCTTGTCTGACCTCCAGGATTTCTGTGAAATTACAATGACAGTAACATGAACGTAAAAGTTCCCTCAAAGTGGCCTGGAAATTTAAAAGACATTGCCTTGAAGGACTTTTAACTACAAAGTATAAACCACTTCTATCTAATGTATTAAGAAAGCTGTACTGTTGCTTAAGCACAAGTTTTTGTTAACATATTTTTTTATTTTATACTTACCTAATGCGGAATTCCCAAATGTTTCTTTCTATCTTTATTGAACTTGAACTTTATTGCCATATGTAACCGGTACTGGTACAATGGAATTCTTACTTACAGAAAGTCTCTCGATTGTAAAACAAGTGTAAAAAAACAAAACAAAGTGCAAACAGTGCATCAAGACAATATACAAACAAACAGTAGACAATGTGCAAGGAAACATGTAGACAGTTTGAATGTAAACAATACAGAAGTGTAAACAATTACTGGAGATGTGCAATAGATAAGAAATCATAAAGAGGTAGATGGTGATGGTGTAGGTGTGGTCCGAGGGGGATGGCTAAATGTGTTCGCCAATCTCACTGCTTGTGGATAGAAGCTATCGAAGAATCTAGTGGTAAGTGTCCGTATGCTCTTATATCTCTTGCCTGAGGGCAGTGGGGTGAAGAGCTCATGCCCAGGGTGGTGACTGTCCTCTGTGATGGCCAGAATTCTACCACGCAGCGGTCCTCATAGAGCTGTTTAATCTCGGTGAGACCGCAGCCGATGATCTTCTGGGCCATATTGACCATTCTCTGCAGTGCCTTTCTTTCTCACGAAGACGTGTTGCCATACCACACGGTGATCCTGTTGGTGAGGACGCTCTCGATAGTGCAGCGGTAGAAGTTCACCAACACATGTATTGGCATTCCCCATCGCTTGAGGCACCTCAAGAAATAAAGGTGCTGCTGAGCCTTCTTCATGATAGAGTCAGTGTTCACAGTCCAGGTTAGATCTTTAGAGATGTGAATTCCCAGAAACCTAAAGCTGGTGACTGTTTCCACTTCCGTTCCATCAATACTGAGTGGGCTGTGAGTGTGTGGCCTGTGTCTCCGAAAGTCCACTATTAGCTCTTTCGTTTTCTTTACGTTCAAGTCCAGGTTATTGCTATGACACCACCTAAGCAGCTGTACGACTTCATCCCTGTAAGTGGACTCATCATCATCACATGATCAGTCCTATTATAGTGGTGTCATCTGCAAACTTAATGATGCGGTTGTTGCTGTGTCTGAGTGAACAGGGAGTACGACCTTGGACTCAGACAGCAGCCTTGTGGGGTTCCAGTGCTCAGGGTGAGTGGTGTTGATGTTTTATTGCCTATCCGCACCACCTGTTGTCTTTCGATAAGAAAGTGCACGTTTGTGTCTTTTTTTGTCATAGCAACTCCTTCAACAGTTCGGGAAGTTGAGAATGGGCTGATGATCTCCTCTGAGCCACCTACTCCTTAAGCAGTTTGTCTTTCAACATCCTGTAAGCTCTACAGCTTCTTCCAGTCTACTTAAAACTCAGAGAATGTCTGCACACTGAACAAGACAGCCGTCCATCACAGGATACAAAGGTTTTTGGTTCTATTGTATTGTTTTACTTGAGGTTATTGTGTGATTGCAATGCAATGAAATGATTTTCCTAAAAATACATTAAATTTTTGTGATCATTTGTTTAATCATAAAACAAATTAGACAAACTGAATTCAACAAATGAGGATGATTAATCTCTGATAACAAGATTTTTTTTAATAATTGGAAATTATAAGCCATTTTGTTTAGTCAAAAGAATTGTTTAGTCAAAAAAATAGTCAAGGTCATAGACAATTATTGTCCTCATATCTGATTTCTGTTAGCTTGAAAAAAAGAAAAGCTTACATTTACTTACATTGAAAAAATTGGGTTTTGATTTCACCCATAAATTCCACAGAGTGAAATATTGTGCCTTTGCATATT
Organism: Lepisosteus oculatus; assembly: GCF_040954835.1. Lineage (NCBI taxonomy): Eukaryota > Metazoa > Chordata > Actinopteri > Semionotiformes > Lepisosteidae > Lepisosteus > Lepisosteus oculatus. The sequence continues at coordinate 11,623,123 of NC_090706.1, read as the reverse complement.
TGAGGAAAATCTAAAGCACAAAAATGGAACTAAGTGGTTTTCATTCTGCCTCAATCATTGAACTGCAGACAAATTGTAAGCTCAAATAACCATAAAGCTGTCAGTGATATCTGTAGTTCCAAGGGGACAGTGATATTGTTTATGCTCTGTCTAAACAATCAGCCATCTGTATGCAATCTGTCACAGGAGCAGACATGCAGTATGTTAAAATCATGCTCTTTATGGGCAGCGTCAATCAGGCATGGGTAAGGTACTAAACTGGCATAAAAATGACCACTTAAACTTTGTTGTACCAAGGTCAACACCCATATCTGATTTATCACTGACCAAAAGCCAGAGTTAGCATACAGTATCTGACAAAACGAAATCCTATTTAATAATACATGTGATAGGAATCTGATATATAAGAATGTCATTTACAAAACATTGAAGCAAGCCAAAAGTCAGCTGATTGAATACCAGTATTTTGGCATTTGAAGTGTAAACACAGAAATGCATTAACAAGCTCCAGTGTCAGTTTACAGAACAGATATACAAGCTGTTTGTTTTTCCTGCCTCTTTGATGGTGCAACAGCACATAGTTGCCAAACATAACAAAATGGACTTTTATAAGCCCAGCAATGAATTGTTCCTTGTCCTTAAAGGTATTTCACAACACAGGTTGGCGAAAGGTACTCAGGCTACTCTGTCCTGACAGAGCGGAGGAGCATGTTGTTCAAGTCATTAGGTTGAGGTATTGTACATTTGGCAAGGCACCAGTACGGTCCACCAATTGGACAACTTCACATGCCAGTCCAGGGTGGAGTGGAAATCATAATAATGGGGAAAAAAGAAGCAGACAAATATTTAAGACCATTTAATAAGGTATATTGAATAGACTGCCCAGTCACGCTTTTGAGTTATTGGGTAAACACTCCATTTACAGCCAAATTAAACATTAGTATACCTGTCAAATATGATTTCTATCTGTGCTGGGAAGCTGTCCTGAAGTCCCAGAGTTGTGCAGTGATTAGGGTTAAAGCTTTGGTTTCATCCCATCTTAAGTTGAAGGACACCAGGAATGTAAGAACTCCCAGTTACTGTACAATGTTAAAAGTTTACGATTTCTTGCTTAATGGCCTTTTCTTGCATATAACCTTTGTGCTTTTCTGTCACTAGTAACGTCTCAACTATTATAAGAGCAATTTTACTCCAGAAGCTGGGGAAAACAAGTTCACGGAATTGCCTTCAGTATTTTTTTTGTTCCACATCTGTCTTCATTTAATGCAAAGTTACTGATCTCCAATATCTGAGAGGATTCCTCCGAGACCAACCGCATAAAGTATCCTAATATCATCTTTAAATGCCTCAACAAATAACATAAATAAGTTCCCCTGCACCCACAAATCACTACACCCTCTCTCCACCAAATCGTTTTGTCAAAATAGTCTCTTAATATGTCATATTTATGGATCATAGACATTCATGGTTTTCGGGTAGCAGCAACAAATTATTAATTTCTCTTTTTTACGGCAGGGCCCCAGGGATTTCAGTATGAATTTTGATTATGTGCTTACTAATGAAAAACTCTATCTTCTGGCAGGTGAATGAATCAAAGAGCAAATTTGATCAGAAACACAGAAAGCAAGATTAAAAAGTGAAAGATTAAAGTCTGATTATAGATTTATGTGTTGCTTATTTTTGTTACTGCAAGGAGGTTGATGGCTCCAGTCTTGAATATGAAGTAATCTTTTAGATTAACACAAGAGATCGTAAACCTTTAGCACTGTAACTGGGACTCCATATAGTACTAATGTCCTTCAACTAAAGATGGGGTTAAATCAAAGCTTTAACCCTAATCACTACAAAACTTCCCAGCATAGATAGAAATCCTATTTGACAGGTATGTGAATGTTTTCAACTAATCCTGGACTAATTTGCAGAATTAAGAAAACTTTACATTGAAACAAGGAACATTTTGAATGGTGAAGTATGTTAATTCTGTTTTCTTAAACAAATGCATTCATCATTTTAGCCTTGAATTGAATTTGCCTTTTTTGGGTCTCAGTGTTCATCAGGCCTATCTGGGACTCCTATCTGCACTGGGCTTTACATCACTCACCTACTGAACAGCTCAATCAAGTACAAGTCATTCAAAATCATTATTGTACTGTTAATGCATTTCTAACCGCTTCTTCCAACCCAGTGTCTTGGGGGAGCCAGAGCCTATCCTGGCAAGCAACCGGCGCAACATGGGACACGCCCTGGAAGGGATGTCACTCCATCGCAAGGCAGACAAAAACACAGACACAACAGGGCCAGCTTTACCAAAAACCAATGAACCTACATGTTTTTGGACTGTAGGAGGAAACTTACACAAACAGAGGAAGAATACAGGAACTCCACACAGAGATCAGCGCAGGTTCAGAATTTAACCCAGGGCCCCAATTACTTAGCCACCACGCTGCCCTGTTATTATACAGCTTTAGAAAACATCTGTTACAACAGAATATGCATATTTCGAAGTATACATTTCCTTCTCAGTATGCCGCATTTTATCACAGTATTACGATGAGTAATAATGCCCAAAGCTGTTGAATTTAAAGGTTATGATTCCATCTTGCCCATACAGAAGGTGAAATCAATTCGGTTAACTTTTCATATCTAAGATGTTCTAAAAATTATTTTAATGTGCTTATCTATAATTTTAGAAGGTGTTTGAATATGGTATCTGCACAATAGATAATTTTTTATAGTCTATAGACTTTAAGTATGTGTGGAAAATGCAGATTTGACCAAGAGTAACACTACAGTGTGGCTGCAGGTTGAATAACACTTGTGCCAACAGCAAACTTGTAATAGTTTGCACTGGACTGTTGTTTAGCTCAGTGAAGTGTTTCACATTCCAGTGGTGAATATCCCAACTTCCTAATATTTTGATGGTTGGACAAAAAAAATACCCGAGACCACTTGAAACAGGGAAATTTGTGCAATTATTTCCCTTAAACATGAGAGAATAAGAAAGATTCCAACATGAGGTGGCCATTTAGGCCATCTAGCCTGGTTGTAACTTAGTGAGTTGATCCAACGTTTTCTTAAAAAAAGCAAGAGCATCACCTTGGTGAAGATCTTCAACAACATGGCTGGATAGCTTGTTCCAGGCTCCCTCACCCCTTAAACATTAATGTCACTGGCAACACAGGGGCTGATTTTTCCCTTATGTGTAGAAAAATGTCCTGTGTTGAAAATATCCTGTCCAATCACAAAGCAGATCTGGTGTCACAGAGATGTTCACAATGCAGGTCTTCTGCAGACTGGGATAAAGCATCTTCTCAAATCAGACAGCTGCACTGTTTGGGCAGGGAGGTGCTCATTTATTCATTTAGTCTACAACACTCAAACTGTTAGCAGCACCACACCCTTGACTTCTTGACTTGAAGTTATAATGTAAGCAGGTTTAGCCCTTGGCATAACACAAAAGCCTTTTGGAAATATCAAGAAGCAAATTTAAGTGAAGCGATGAAGAAACTTTTCCCACATTGTGGGTAATATATCTGTGAATTCAGGCAAAAATTAATCCCAGCAAATTGGAAAAAAATGCATTGTTTGTCTCTGCGTTTCTGCGTTTTGTCCTTTACTGTGCTGTGAATCCTTAAACAAGATTACCAGTGCCATGTTGTCACGCTTTTGAGTTAACTTTAATTAAGGATTGCGCCACCTCATGCTTTGGCAGACCAGGAGGGCTTTCAAGGCTGTGATACATTTATGCATTCTTGACATTATAATAATATTATTCTCCTTGCCATACAGATTTAATGAAAAGTGGAATTAGCAAACAATGCATCCAGCCAAAAGACAGCTGCTGAGGGGAAAAAAGATTAATTACAGTTCCCGAGCCTCCTGTGACACTGGCACTGAAGCTCCTGGGTGCACAATATTTAAACAGTGACGCCAGAATGAACTATACATATACAGTCTGTTTGGCATCCAGGCATCCTTCAGTGGGCACAAAAACCGTCACAGCCTGACAGCTTACACAGCCTCCTGTCCTGCAGCAAGATGCCACTCAGGTACAGTACCATGCCGAATATTTATACACCAGTTCATATCCGTAATCCTTTGATTACGAAATGTCAGATCTTTGAGGTGAGAGTGGATCCCAAACCAGTAACCAAACCTAAGCTCCATCTACATAGGAAAACCTGGGCTGAAAGCTCTTTCTCCTCTCCTTCTTTTGCTGCACTGCATTTTTTCATCGCCGCCCTTGTGGTGACCTCTTCACTGACCACTGTTGTCATGCAGGCCGAGCCGATATTCTGTCTACATGGTCAGAGTGTCCTTCAGGTAAGCGGATTCATGCTGAGACGTATCGCTGGGTGAATCTATGCACAACTATACTAATTCAAAGTGTTTGAACTGAGTTTCAATTATTTCAATAAAATATTTTAGACCACTGATGACTGTGCTCCATACCCAGTCATCGAGTCTTATGTGTTGTCCTGTATTGGCTGTGTTGCCCCAACCCAACCCTATGTCAATCTGATCCAGTGGTTTGCCTGCATGACGACAGTGGTCAGTGAAGAGTTACAGTGACAGCTCCAGTCTTCCACTGCACTTCTGGTTCTGCCCATTGAACGGATTGGAACTTTGTAAACGTAATTAGTTGCCTTTCTTCATCCATTCTGGATTAACTCAAGGGTTAAGAAAAAGACATGGCACAACACGGACTAAGAAGTGACTGTAGTGCTTTGCTAGAAACTTTAGCACTGCAGCACGGATTGTATAACACACTGTGAACCGTGTTTTTGGCAGTAACGTGCAGCAGTGAGATTCTAGGAGGCTGGATTTGGGGTTGATAATATGATTTAAGAGACAGCCTATCATGCATTTTATCAAAGTTTTTCATTACGAGAATAAAAACAATGAATAAATGGCTGTTCCTGGGGAAATGCCTGAAAGCACCTCAGAAGAGACTCTTCCGTTGGTTGTCTCTAAGGTCATGTTTAATTCATAGCAGATGAAACAGACTAAAAGCACATGAGAAGGGAAGTCATGGAAAGTTCAAAATAATACTTTCAGGCTGGAAAAGGCTGTCCATGCCAAAGAATTTTGGTTTGGTTATGAGATATTTAAAGCTACAACAAGACACACTGATTTCTAGGAAAATCCTTTTCATTTCCACTTCAAATTTATAAGTAAATACATAACACAAAGAATTTACCAGTTTGGTTACATTTTTTAAACTGGGCATCACTGGGGAGTGCTGAAAAAAGAGTAACCAGTTTGCTCTAGGTGCCAAATCTCTGCTGAACACAGAGATATTATCAAGAAGTTATAAATGGAGTTTGAAATAGAGATTGCATGGGCAGCTGATACGAGCATTTGAAATCCTGGAAGGTGCTGATGAAGTAAAGTCAGTGTATCGCTTCAGGTTTGACTGTGAACCAACAGAGAAAGAGACACAGACAAAAATAAAAGGAAGTTATTGTCAGAAAACTTACGACAGTAATTTACTGCCAGCCAAGCCAACAAAATGAATGGAAGTCCCTTTTGCTCAGGAGTAAATTTTCATTTGTTTTAATGTAAAATGTATCACCTTAGTTCTAAACATAATGTACATTTCTACAAAGACTTCAAAGAAATTAAGAGTTACTAGAATAGTACCTTTTTTCTATAATGGCATGCCTCTCCTCTGTAAGAAATCAAGTGCGAAGCTTTTCTGGCTGCATCTGAAGTGGAGAAAGTCTCATCATACTTTAGTATACTGTATATATAAATTATAAATATATCCCATTTTCCCCCACTGGGATAAGTGGATTGAAAATGGATGGATGGATTGATTTTTCTTATGTTTCTAACATGATTTTAGGGAAGGAGGATTTAAATTAGTTTTCCAATATGGGTTCATCATTCTGAAGTGATCCAGGGCTTGAAGTCTTTCTCAAGGAACCCTGTAAAAAGACTGAATATTCACAAATAGGATCTCATTTACCTCTTTGTATGGGTTTGTGAAGGGCTGCTGTGCTTATGTGAATTTCTCTGTAGCTCTCAACAACTAAGGGGAAGCGCTTTTAAAATCAAGCCCAGAAGACACTCTTATACACAAAGGGTCATGAGAGTTTTGAACAAGCCAACCAGCCATGTTGTTGAAGGCAATGCCCTGGCCTCCTTTAAGAAATGGCCTTCCACTTCTTTAGGCTCTTTGTTTTTCCATCTGTTTAAAAAATAATTCAGAAATTTTGACCCATCTGAATTTAATCAAGTATATGAAAGGCACCTTTGAATTGGCTTGAGGACTGGAAGGAATGGATTCTGTCAGCCTGTGGTCATGCCGGTGACCCTTTCAAATCTATAGTTACTAGTGGCAGTAAGGGTAAGACTATAAGGTCCAGGAGAGAAGGGAAGTCTGGCGGAGAGAAAAGGTCATAAAAATAATTCCTTACACATATATAACGCTTTTCTGGACATTCCATTCAAAGCGCTTTACAGGTAATGGGGACTCCCCTCCACCACCACCAATATGCAGCTCCACTTGGGTGATGCGACGGCAGCCATAGTGTGCCAAAAAGCTCACCACACACCAGCTATCAGTGGGGAGGAGAGCAGAGTAATGAAGCCAATTCAGAAATGTAGGATTAGTAGGAGCCCATGATTGGTAAGGGCCAATGGGAAATTTGGCCAGGAAACCAGGGTAACACCTCTATTGTTTTCGAGAAACACCCTGAGGTTTTTAATGACCACAGGGAATCAGGACCTCGGTTTTATTTTTCATCTGAAGGATGGCACCTTTTTACAGTTTATTGTCCCCCTCACTATTCTGGGGCATTAGGACTCACACTGACTGCAGGGTGAGCGTCCCCTGCTGGCCCCACTAACACCTCTTCCAGCGGCAACTATAGTTCTACCAGGAGTCTCACTTTCAGGTACTGTCCAGGCTCATACCTTCTGAGCTTCAGTGGGCTGCCAGTTGTGAGTTGCAGGGTGACATGGCAGTTGGCAAAAAGAAATCTCTTCAGTGGCAGCAGTGGGATTCAAACCTAGGCCATGGAAACGACTGGAGATAGGTTTCCTATTGTAATACTGAGCTTGCCAGGTACAATAAGAGAGTTAATTATATGACCACTACTCTAGTCCAAGTCAGCAGTGGTCTTGTTATTATTGCTAGTTCCTGTTAACTGAAGGTCATTCCAGAGATTTCTCAGGTATGACTGTGTTGGGAAATAGGTGGAATGGTCTAGGGCTGAGGATGTCAAGCAAAATCAAGACAAGTAGCTTTGTGCTACCAGTTAAAGAAAGTAACTCTCTTTAAAGAAATACAAGCAGTGCTAGCTACATGAAAGGATGAAAGAAGTAAGAATAGAGTTTAAATAAGGATCCCGCACTGTGTGTGAAGACAGTTAAAAGCCAAGAGAACTAGAAACTGTCAACACAAATGCAGCGCTAATGTGATTTCTTGCTAAATTATTTATAATCTAACTGTGCAATATCCCATTTGCTTTTCAAAGGAAACAGGCTGTATTTCACAGGAAAAAAAATACTTCTTAAAATAAAAAGATTAGAAAAAACATAGAAACTGCTTTTTTGTTCCCGAGAATAGCTAGGTTTAGATGGGAAATTTGTTTTTTAAGGAATCATTCTGTGAACTTCAGGCAAAAATGGGTAAAACTGGCTTTTCTGAGTACATCTTTTCTAAATGGTGCTGCAGTAAGCAACACATGCATAATCCTGCACAAAGGTTAACCTTTTGGTTAACTCAATGTGTGAACATATCCCAGCCTTTTATGTCCTCACTTGGTTGGTGAATATACTGTATACAGTACAGACATATAACCATCTAGTGAATTTGGCTCCCAATAGTTAATTGACTCACATCAAGTCATTGCTTGAAACGAGTCCAGTTATCAGTTTCAACAACATGGCCGTGTATAGTAGCATCTTCCATATTCCTAGAAGCCTTTGTATAAAGACGTACCACATTTTTAAATGCAATTTTCTTAGTTTCTACTTAGTTTTGTTTCTCTGGCTGGTGTCCATTGAGAGGTGTTTATCAGTATTTTGGGAGAATTTGAATGTTATACACAAATTTGGTGGTCTCCTTTGTGAAACAGACACTCAGGCTTTTGTTTTAACAATTCATCGTCTCTTAATGGCCATTTCTTTCTCCACTATATACTGTAGATATACATATCTTTATTTTTTAAAACCTATATTTTCACCTTCAGGCATTCGTGACAGACTTGAATAAGGCCATATCATTCCTCAAGAGGCTTTATTAAGACTGACAAGAATAATTTTTTATGTATCCTCTAATGTAATTATAGTTATTTTTTCCTTTCCCGTAGATAAAAACCTGAGGCATTGAATTTCAAACTTTCAATTGACAGCAAGAACCTATTAATCTTCAAATGCCTCTCTTCCATTTCTGCCGTTGCCACTATAAAAGCTTTAAATAATGTCAGAATGCAGTATGTACATGTGGAGTGACTAGCTGTACACCACCAACTGATTTACCAGTGCTTATTAACTCCAATCTGCGGAGGATGGTGTTAGAGGAGAAACTCTCAAATTTCTTTAAGTCTTGCTGACAGTAACTGCCAGGTCAGCCTACCAAGCTTCAAAGCTGAAATAGTCCTTAAGTGGAGCCCACAACGAAAGATTGAGAGAAAGTACGACTCAAGTTCCCATCAATCAGTGGCTCACTGAGGTTTGAATGTGGGACTTCAATTTATCTTTCCCAGTGCCCCTTGCTCTAGCACATCTCCACCAGTGCCATTGAGCACCACCAATACAGCAACCCTTTGGACTGTTTTATAGTAAGTGTCTGATTTCCCTGTCCGCAAGGCCAGGCTGTGGTCCCTCAAGGCATGCTGCTGAAAGTCAAATCACATTTAACTGTTACATCTGTATCTCCCATAAGCTATGTACTGAGAACCCACCCTTTCTGCTATTGATACCTGTCACCGGCCAAGTGACCAGGCTTGGCTCAAAAGAAAAGAAACTCCCACAAGCAGTCTTCAAATGCAAACAAAGCTGGATTTATTGCCAAAAAAATAGGGATAACAAAAAAAAAACCCTCACAGGAGTACTCTCCACACCTTTCCTCCAAGGCACCCTGCTCCATACTGAGCTCTCCCAGTCCCTTTTATAGCCCCTCCTATCCCAGGGCCCTTCTCTCTTAAAGGGACTTGCTCATATCTGGTGGACAATTTTTAAACAAAGTACTTAATACAAATCCTGAGTAAGCTGTCACATTTAACAAAGTAATGCAACAGCTTTTATACCTTTAAACCAAACAAATAATCATACATTAGTTATTTACAGGTGGCCTGCTAGTAACCTTCCCCTTTAAGATCAGCACTGCTAGTACTGCTGATGTGGCAGTGTGGGGAACTACAAACAGAAAGGTGACTGGTGGGCATGTTGTCCAACACAACACAATACTCCAACGGGGAACACTGCAGTGATTTTAGGGGAACAACAAAAAGGTTAAGTATCATTGGGAAGTATTGGAGTATTTCACATTCAGAAAGAAAAAATAACAAGCACTCTGTCACACTGTCACAGTACCATTCCCTACTCTCTGTCTCTGACAAGACATTCCCTAGGCAGGACAGTCATTCCCTGGAAGTAAAGGAGGAGGAAAATAGGTGTCACTTTCTTCCTTTTCTTTTTTATTCTTCATTGTGCTTATTTCAGGTGTCGTTTAATTAACTACCACTCCCTAAAACACCCTCAAATATTTGATAAATATGATTCTTTAGACAACTTTGGAAAGGGTCTTGTGCTTTGTCTATTTTTTGTTGGAAAGAAAAATTCATATGTCTAAAATACCTCTCTGCTATTGACTGTAGAAACATAGGGGGAGGTGGAGAGCAACAACAGTAAAGTTGTTCACTCTTTGGTAAAACTACAGGCAAGGTGCTGATTCAATTTGCTTATCACTGTGGGCAATTCACCCACAGTGAAAGTAAAGAGCAACATATTTTACATACCAAAACAAATGATCTGTCTAATATTATAAAATATGCTTAAGATTTACAATTGCTCTTAATACATATTTAATTACACATTATAGAATCTGTGTATATAACTCACTCTGAATTTTCCCTGTGAATCAGAAGTGTGCCCTGCTACAGTAGATGATCCCTGCTTTTGCTTACGAGATTCGGTCAGAGCAGCTGGGCAATAGCACATCAGGGGAGGTAAGGTACACACCTGGATTACGTGCAGATCGTTGAAAAGAAAGATGCACATGTTTGTATAGAGACTGGCAACTAATAAATTAACTACAGAGAGAAACTGCAGAAAAGTTGAACATGACCAAAGTAGCATCAATTAACCTTCCATGCCTGACTCTTCTAACTTTACTGACAAAGGCTTTGGCTTTATCATGAGAAATAAGTGTTCTCAGAAAAGGCACATTAGAATTTAGTATCTTCCATCCTACTCAGTGCACAGGTTCAGACATAGTCTAAGCCTTCCAGATGTACTAATTTAGTACTTCCACATTCTTTCACCTCCGGGCTCCATGAAGACCATTCCTATCCTGCCCAAGGCACTTCAGGCTCAGGCCAAACTCCTGAAGCAAATCTGAAATTCTGGATTCAATCCAAAGCACAGTATCCAGGCCTGATGCACTGTCTCTCAAAATATTCAGTTTTAAAGATTAGAAGATTGTGAAGGGACCTGACTCAAGTTTTAAAATCCTTACAGTTCATGTGAAGGCGTTCAAGCTCTTCAACAATGAAACAGTGAAACACAAGCCGGAGGACACAAGGAGAGAAAGATGCAGAAGTGCATTTGAAACTGAGGACACGAGGCACTTTGTTTACACAAAGGGTTGTGGGTGCCTGAAACAAGCTACTCAGCTATGTTGTTGAAACTGATGTCCTGACTCCTGACAACTACAGGCAATTTACTTATATTGAAAGATAAACTTGGAGATACCACAACACATTTGTACAGGTTCTCATTTATATATATTTTTGTAAAATTTGCTGTAACACAAACCAAACTATACAAAGTATAATTTTTCCCCTTTTCTCCCAGCATGCTTGAGTATCAGTTTCACTCTTTCGCTTTCTCTGCAACAAAGGCATTACCTGGCAGAAAGAAGCTGCTCTTAAATATAATAGGTTTCACTCCAAGGATTACATAACTTACTGTAGCTGCCTGCTTAGCTTTCACTCAAACAAGAAGATACAGACACTTGGATGATCCTTTGCAAATGACAGAAACCTCACAAGTTAAAATGAGCACCCACCTACTAAACAAGTGGAATTGTTTTGGTTTTCCTCAGTTAACACCCACAACCATGGAATAAATATCAATATGATGCACAAAGCCAAGCTGTGAGATGCAGATGCATTTAAACTCTCTGAAGGAGCAAACAATCTGCCCTTACATCTCCCTGCAGGGGTATTGAAAAAGCAATCTAGAGTTCTCTTCAGATGAGAGACACGCAAATGGAAAGAGTTGTTTACCTATCTCATTTATATATTACTTTTGTAATACATAGCATGTTTTATTGATGAACACTCATGTCATACTGATATTCAAACAGCAATCCCATTTCCCACAGTCTGGTTATCAGTAGGAAAGAAATTCTCTATGGATCGTGAGATACAGAGACTCACAGTGGAGTTTACAAAGCCATTAGATCTTAGATCTGTACATTTAGACAGGTCATTTCATATGCAAAGTGTTCTGAAAAGATGCGAAGGAGTGATACCTGTTTTAAGTTTAATTTTGAAACTAAGACTGCATCCAAACAGAGAGAGGAAAAGTTATGATAACTACAGTATATAAATGTACATGATCACTCATTTGACCATTTTAGTTTATTAGTATATAGCTTTTTTAGCACTCTGCACTGATCCAGTTTGTAATGGACCAGTTTAATGGCAGTTGTCATTCAGAACTGATGTACAGTACAATGCATCTGCTTCCCTTGTTTTTTCTTTCAATATGAAAATTGGAATGTTACATGTCAGCATATCACCCTTCAACAACCTCAGGAAAAAATCATAATAAACAACATCAAAAGAAGAAAAGAAACAGAGTACAAACATTTTATTACAGCTCCATATCTTTACATTTCTGTTTCCTGCTGCTTTTTGTAATTCTTGGAACAATAATCACTAAGCAGTTGCTTGCTTTTTCATTTGCAATCAGTTAACAGCCTTACTTTTATTGCCATCTGTTATTCACTCTGACTTCAACCACTTGCCAAGAAGAAAAAGGACAAGGACATTACATACACATCCTCTGAGACTCATCTGTAATCATCCAGAAGCTTTTTTCCTACTGTGCTTTTAGAACGCAAAGCAAAGAGTTCTAGTGCTGACCTCTGGAGTTCTGCTAATCATGACGGATCTCACAATCAGGGCAGTAATTGTCAGGGACTGCTTTGTCCATTTGGAAGAGGACTGTCCAACACACAGTGCCTGCTATCACAATCTGTGTTTAGTACTCCATTGGTGCTGATAGTCTCCATCCAACTGTAGAAGTGGTCAGAAATTTCAGCTCTCAATATTGCAAGGGTTGCATTGAGGGCGAGAGCTCTGAGCCATGATTGGTCTGCTGAGATTCCTGTGGTTTTTGGTCAAGAGCTTGTCTCTGTACTCAAGAGTACCAAGGATGAGTCTTACATGAGATCAATGTTTGCTGTTTTTAAGCTATTAACATTTTTACTGTATGTATTGTATCTACTGTATGTACATAATACAGTATGTTATGTCTTGACAGTGTGTCTCTATGTCTTAAAGGAGTTAATAAGGTTTTGACGTTGCAGCTAGTAGGCTTAAGACAAATCCAGGGTAGTGTCACCCTATTGGGATGAGGAGCCTGACAGTTCTTGTCCAATTTTTTGATTCAACTCCTAACAGAAAAAAAAGCTTTCAGCAAATACCATTTTCAACAGCACCCCATGTAACACATTTCCTTTCAACACTGAAACTCAACAATTATGCTGCTGTTGTATTATGTAGCTCATGGTATAATTTGTCTTTGCCAAGTTAATTAACTTTCTGAATTAGTCACAGCACTCTTTACTAATTGCATCTGTTTCGAAGTTCACAAACACAACTCTTAAAAATTAATATCTTTTAAAGCAATCCAAACTCTTGTACTGTACTAGATGAATTGATCCTGCTCCAGTGCAGCACTAGGATCTTGTTTGTAGCAGTGAAGTCCCATTACTGTCAAAAGCAACCCAGATACACGTAAAGCAGTCAATGGGTGGATTTTGCATTGCCAATGGGACCTCTTGGGAATACGTGCAGAAAGATATCAGTATTGTTCTATCAGAAATTATGCCATTGGAGTTGAATTTCAACGATTAAATATACACACCTCCTTCATTTGTCAATCTATTCATCTGGTTAATCAATCAATGTAATCAAGAGTTATAGAATATTGCAACACACTACTCAGCCATGTCTTTCAAGAAACAGTGGATAAGAGCCCCTGATCAATCAGCTACGAACTACTGTACTAGATAGGCTAGATGGGCTGTCTTAGTACAGTGGCCTATCTTATGTTCCTATTATGTTAACTTCATGTGCTTGTATAGCAGAGACGTTCCAGCCAGGCCAAGAACCTTCCCAAGGAAATGAGCCAAGCACCTACTGCAGGTGGTGGTACTGTAGGATGCAAAGTTACCAACCTGTGGAAGGACAGATGACCAACAATTCTCCACTCTCCACACATCCTGCCTCAGCCTGAGACTGAAGCACAAAAGGGAGAGACCTGAAACAGGGAGAAGAATCTTTCCATCGTCCTGGAAAAGGCCAAACAAAAGAAAACTATAATAAACAAAAGAAAACAAATAAATGTGAAGCTCAGCCTTGGTCATATATAAACAGGCACATGACCGGGGAATACAATTGCCAGAGAGTGCACATGCTTTTGTGAGATTTCCTTTCAGGAAAACAGACAGCAGTGATAGCATGGTCCCTCAACAGCCAACCTGCTGCATGTACAGTATTTTGCAATATTACATCAATCAGCAGGCAAACTGCGTTTCTGATGTGTGTTGAGCCCCGTGAGATACAGTACTGCAGAGGACATGCTGCCGACATTGTGACGTCTGAAATGGCAATGCCAGTGCCTTTGTGGTATTTGTTTAAAAAATCCAACAGTATTGAGCTTGTTTTATTATAATATGAATTAATTGGGCTGCCAAGGCTGTGCAGTAGTTAGCATTGCTACCTCACAGAGTGCTATCTGCCTGGAGTTTGGATGTTCTCCATGTGTTCTTGTGGGTTTCAACTGAGGGCATTGTATTCAATTAAACAGAAAATGGGTGGGTGGGTGGCTAGATAATAATAATAATTAATAATAATTGCTTACACTTATATAGCGCTTTTCTGGACACTCCACTCAAAGCGCTTTACAGGTAATGGGGACTCCCCTCCACCACCACCAATGTGCAACATCCACCTGGATGATACGACGGCAGCCATAGTGCGCCAGAACGCTCCCCACACATCAGCGATCAGTGGGGAGGAGAGCAGAGGAATGCTCTCCTCTGATGAGATGAGATGAGATGAGATGAGATGAGATGAGATGAGATGAGATGAGATGTTTTATTGCACCTCTTACTTTAAATTGATTGATTATGCTTGTAATTGTTATCATTTTATCACGTTTCATTTACACTGTCCCTGCATATTAAACTTTCTAAGGTGCCCTGGTCGAGGGTGAGACCATGAAAAGACCGGGGGGTGGAGCCATTAGAGGAAGAAAGCCGCCGCATTCAGGAGAGTTCGGCCAACTCCCTGTTTTTCATTTGTGAGCGAACTGCAGGAGGGAGATTACAAACATAGGAGTGAAGCAAGCAGAAACCATGAGACTAGAAGTGGCAGTTACCTAAATAAACCCGAACTACCGCACTACAAAATTCAACTGCAAGCAATGTACCTGCTCAGTCTATTTTGATATCAGTAGTACAGCAAATGTGAAGGGCATTCTTCTCAGGACTTTACAGTACTTTTTCTCATCGCTTTCAATGGTGTTTATCATATTTAATGGTATACTTCTCTATCCAGTAGTGTGCTTTTGCCACTAAATCATTGTGCGTTGCTGTTCTTCTTTCTGCATCTATCATCTTATTCGTGGAAGACAGAGCTCTAAAAGTAATGTCTTAACAGAGTAAACCTGGCTTTTCCCCTAGCCTGTCGTCTAACACAATTAATCCAATCTTCCCGTAAAATGCACTGCAGGACTCTGGTATCACATGGCAAATATAGTGCAAAACCTGTCTCGGAAATGGCATGAAGGGAAAAGACTGACCCTTGGGTAACTGAATGCTTGGCAGCACCAGCTGAATTTATTTCTGTCATTATTGGTTTTCCTGAGAATTTTCCTCATATCAGAAGCTAAGGAATAGCTTATATGGCACCAAATAGTCCTCCATGGGCCCAGGATTTTCCTGTTCTGCCTGTGAAATATTTTACAAGTTCTCTGTTGCGTGGATTTAAACAAATTATGGATAATATTTCATCTAAAAGTAAGATACATAGCTCTTAGGGGGGCTCCATTTTATTTAAAACAAACAGATGAAGCGCCACATAAAGAATTTTAATGAGGGCTAATGAACTGGGCTGTGAAACTCACAGCACAGGGACCGCATCTTGTGTCGTAGCTCACAAGCTGTGACACATTGTCATTGTGGGCTGATATCTAATGAACTGAAAATGCCACTAGAAGGGTAAGTCAAAGCTAACCCAGGTGTCAGGCTTCTAGCTGAAAATTACATTGAGCACTGGCAATGCGAAAATGAGGATTAAGTTATAAAAGTGGACTCACAGATTGGGTTGTCTCACACTGCGGCTGCCAGATGCTTTCATAAACTGGGAAAAGCTTCAAGCTTATTGCATCTGCGTACATTCAATAGTATTGGCTGTGCTTTTTGAAGGCTTGCACGCTGGTAATTTCACTCTGAAATCTCGCACTTCAAGAGCAACAAAGGAGTATGGACATTACAGTCCTGCAGAGTGAGTGCTCCCCATCTTCTCAAGTCCATTTATTTTGCTGTCAAGTAATCATGATGCTGCATGTAAATCGCTACCCATGCTAAACCAAATTAACTCTGATGAACAGAACACTGGGAACTTGCCTTTCTATAGAATTTTCAGGACATAAAATCATAAGAGATTAGAAATTAAAGCAGACCGTTAGGACTAGCTTGTTCAGTTGCTAGTTTAGTGACCTGAGAATCTCATCAAACTGTTTCTTAAAGATCTCCTGGAGTCAGATTCAATAACATGGCATGGCTAGGGTGAGTGATTCAGATCCTTCTGTTTATGTAAAGAAGTGTCTAGCGTTTCTGTCTTAAATGCTCCTAAAATCATTTATATGCTTAAAAGAACTCCCCATAATCACAGCAGAGTTATCCATGATTTCCTGAAGACTTGCTCAACAGCAGTATGAAATATTATTGGAAGAATGACGATATCAAGCTGATGCATAAGGCTGAGCTACAAGGTACTGCCTATCTTTGGGTCTGCTCCTTTTTATCCTTTTTGATGCAGTTCGTACTGCAGATGACAAGGCTTATGATTTTAATATGGCTAACCTATTTTAATATACTGATGCAGGACAGTATTAAGTACAAGTTACTGTTAATATTGATGTATACTCTACACTAGCTTCTAAGCCAGACTTAGACCTGAAGAGAGCTTAGACACGAGCAGGCTTGCAACGTATTTTATGAGCAGAATTGACCAGGTATGCAAAATGTCAGCAAGCAAATACAGAAGACGTCAGGCGAAGGTGTCTACCAAAACGACAAATCTTCCTTTTGCAAGAAATAGCTTCCACGCAGATGTGCGACATCCAAACAATTCTCATTTCAGTCAATCAGGGAATGGGGCTAATGTGAAGCAATCCTCAGCCCAGGCCAGCTGTTTCCTGCCATTCTTTCTTCCTTGCTGACTGCTTTCTCAGGTCATAAAAGGCACAGCAATATAAAAGGCAGGGTAACATACGGACTCCCTCTCATGTTCTTTAAACTTCAAACTCAAGACGTGGATTGGGATATCACTTTCCATAAGTGCTGTACACAATCTCCCCTGTGAGAGCTTCCAAACCAAACTGCTCTCGGCCTCTTCACATTTCTTCCAATTCTAGCAGTCACAAAAAGGAAATTGCACGCTTTCCCTTCTAATATAAAACACTATCTATACAGTCACACTTCAGCACTCTCTCATCAATCCATCAAAATTGTCTTTTTTTCAGGGCATGACCCCTGGCAAAGAGGGGACAAACAAAGAACAGGTACTGTATCTAAGAAAGAGCCAACCATGGGCAGAGGCAGGCTGGGGTTTGCTGGGTACATGGAGCACAATTCCCCATGCTTGTGCACCCATTTAGAAAGAGACTAATAAGAAAATCCATATTGAAAGCTTGCTCACAGCACTAATAATAAACAAAAAAGAGCTCTAAAAAAGAGCATTAGGAAAATGTGCCTGAGCACTGGTGTTTCATGTAAATGTATCAGAAATTGCCTGTTTTTATGCTGGGTGAGTATCAGTGGAGAATTGCTATCCAACATTGGTGATGCTAACCGTAAGCTTTGTTCATGGTGACCTGTGATGTGATGGGTTCTCTGTGGACTGATGTGCATATGCCTGTGGGTGTGTCTTTATAAAAGGTGCTGGTGTTTGCTTTAATGACGTTCACTGGATTATGTGTGTGACTGTCTTCATGCATGCTTTGCTGACACCTACTGGCAAATTTATAACTGAAGCAATTAAAATAACAGAACATCAACAACAATTAGCCCAGACTGACACATCGGGTTCTCATGCTGGTAACTCATTAATTGACCAGGACCCACTACAACCCTGTGCACTTTCAGCTGTGACAGACCAACCCAAGGGCCAAATCTGTTCACTTTCATCAAAGACTGAAGGGACAGGATCCTCAACGGTGGAGAATGTGCACAGTGTTCCACTGCAGTAAAGAAGGAACTATGACATTTCTTTTATGATTTGATTAAAGTCTGCATGAGACTCGGATTCATCCATAATCTTAGACAGCCAATTAAAATATTCACAATCTCTTGGAAGGAGCTAAGCAGGAGTGATGAAGAGATAGAAGAAAAGGCCAATCTATTCCCAAAAAAATATGCAGATTCAAATATGCAGAAATTTGCTCATTATTTAATCTTGGGATCAGAAATCTTTACAGAAGTCCTTGCATTTACTATACCAAAGAGGGGAACAAAATAACTTTTGGATGGATCTGTTATCATGATGACCTCTTGTAGGTGCAGAGCAGCCATTAAGAACCAGCTTTCATGCATTCTGATGTGATTAAATTAAAATACTAATTAGCTCCTTCAGCCTAGATTGAACTGTGGTTTAAAAAGACCTTTGATTTTCCCCCTCTTTTCCCTCATTCACTTTCTCTCCATCACAAGTATTCCCAGTGAAAGAAGACCTTTAATTTCAGAAAGAAAAAAAAGGCTTTTAAATAACTGATGCTCTGAGTCTTTCCAGTAAGCAGTGTTCTTAAACCAGAATAGACAGGTGGGGTTTGGGGCATTCACTGCTGGGATTTCAAAATTAATTGCTCGTTAATTTTAATGCTATTTGCTGCTTTAAATGTTAATTGCTTTTCTGAAAGCACTTGCTTCAATTATATGGAAGCTGCTCCACCCGACCAAAACCGATATTATTTTCAAGAGGTCTTTTTTTTTAAAGGCCTTAACTTGTGTACCTGTTTCTGCAGCTCAACAGATGAATCTAACGATGGCTGGTGATGCAAAAATAGAGATTGAACTCATGAAAAGATTGTGTGGTTTGAAACATTAACAGACAGGTTCTGAGAGTGTTGTGCCATGTCCTCAATGCTTGACATGTGGCTGCTTTCCAGGAAGGTCACTTTTCAAGGTGGAATAAGCAAGGAAAAGGGATTTGTACATGATGACCATGTGAAAGAGGACAAAAAAGATAAAATACCAAAAGATTTAAGTCCATTAGTTTCTGGTCCCACATCAAACAGGATTAACTAAGGAAATAAAGTATCGCACTCAGTAACAGGAACCTTTCAGCAATTGAACTGTTCAAGAAATATTCAAGTTCAGTGATATATAAATAAGAACAGTATTTATACTCTGAGAATCTATAAAAGAGTGTTCTTTGTTTGGTCTTGTTTACCACCCTGCCTGTATTTGTGTTATGTATTTGTGTGCGAGTCTGGCTGTCTCTCATTTGTTTGGAGGATATCATGTGGGAGGTAACGGGCAAAAACAGACATCCTTTGCTATCAAGGAAAGAAAATGTTGATAGGTCTCTAGAAATCATTTCCTCTGGAAGAAGACAGTTGCTGTATATATAGCATCCAGCTGAAACTCTGTGCACAACTCAAAACAGTTAAAAGTATGAACTGCAAGGTTAATTATCCTATACACAGCAGGGACATGTGCCTACAGGTTTCATTCCAACTCAGCTGTTAATGGCCTAAATTAGCTCATTATTGGAACCAATTTAGCAACATTCCCCCAGCTCTTCAGGTGTTGGTGCTTTAAAGAGCCCTAGAAACCTACAGTACCAACACATCAGCCCCCAGCCACCAGAACTGCCCATTGTGTCAGGATTTAAAAAAAAAATCAATAAAAATGTATATAGCTCATTCTGAATACAGTGCATTGCAATTTTTTTTCATTTTTTAGATTTGTATGCTAAATACAGTTCTGGTGTTCACTAGACCCATGATAGATTAGTAAATTGGAAAGATAATCTTAAAATGAACACCTCTCAGGGCTATGGTGTCACTCAAGTGCAAACAATCATTATGAACTATGGTAATGTACATATTAGCTGCAGCCATTTAAGGATGCTAGAAACCAGAATTGTCGAAACAGATTGGTTGTGTGAATATTAATTAGGCAGATTAAGAGAAATGTAGTCCCTGATGCCTGATATTGTTATTCTATAGGATTTATAAATTACTTAATTTAACAAACAACCTGAAATTGATTACAATTAAACTGTTCCTGTCTTTTGAAATTTCTGAATTAATGGTAAGCTATAAAACCTGCTGAACTTGGGCTCTCAGGACTAGAGTTGCCCGGTCAAAACTGTTCAAAGGGCTATAATTTATTGAACAAACTGCTATTTCATGCTGTGGAAGGTGAGTCATTGGTGCCATTCAGGTAGACCCTTAATGTTGTTCTTGAAAAAAATATACACCATATTTTAAGAACAAGATCTGATCTTTAACCCATCTTATACTCTGTTGTACCGTAGGTTAGAAGAAGATACAGGGCTCCCATCAGCATCTAAGAGGTACTGTATGCACACTATACTTTCAGTAATTGCATTTTCAATATGAAGCTATTAGGTCTGAGGTTAATACATGACTCGGGATTCAACTAAACAGCACATGTCTTTGAATAAAAAAAATGTACAAGAGCAAAACAGAAGTGCTATTAAGTCTGGAAAGTGCTGAGAACACAAGAGTAGGTTTTTATTTGGACTCTAGGCTTGGCGCTGCTGAGATACAGTATGATGAGTGAATTAAAAATGCCAATTGTCACTGAAGGTAGTTACAGAATCATTTTTTAAAAAGGGTAGAATGTTTTTGGGAAAACAGGAACCTTAAGTCCAAGGCTTGGAAAAATTTGGTTCCCTCCAGTGCTTATACAGCCAGGTGTTTACTCAGTTAAATTAACTTTTATGTTAATCAAACATCTGAAAAGCTGGTTGGTACACAGTCCTATAATGAGGTGGATTACAAGGACTGGTGTTTATCTACCCAAGCTTTAAAAATTGCAGGCCTCACTGTTTTCCTTCTTCTTTAGTACAGTATACACGTAAATTATTCAGGCAAACAATGTTGCAATAGTGAGAGATTACATTTGAACTGCATAAACTTGTTGAAAAAAATGCAGGCTTCTTTTGAATAGGCGAAACTGAAAATAGTTTCATTGTCTGAAGAAGGATTGAAGTTTGACACTTTCAGTTTTTAGACAGCTTTAAAGACGCTATGTTTATCTCTTTTCCTTAAAGCTTTCTGTATTAGTCACACAGCATGTGCTAATATGCAATACTAGTTACAGATATCCGTGACTCTTCTTGGACTGTTGACACAATGAAACCAACAAGAGACTAACACTGAAAATAATACTGTGGCCTGTGGTTTATGTAAAACACAAACTGTATTGGAGAGTATTTTAATCTTTTTTAAAGTCTGTGAAGCATGACTTTGAGCCTGCAGTGCTTTAAAATTGGATTGATGCAAACTAATTTAAGAAATTGTATATGCAGGACAGAATTGATGTGCTCACAGTCTAAAGCTATGAAAAATGTTATACATACTGAATTTACAGCTCCTGTACACATTCCCTTTTTGTAAATAACAGGAAAATAAGAATGGCATCTCTTGTCTTTTTTGTTTGTGAATTGAGTTGCTTTGTCTCAAAGATTAAAATACAGAACTAGTCAGACCTTTGTATGAAGATAAAAAGAGTATAGACAAAGTGCAAGCAAATTCAATAAGTGAGCTGCACTGCACTGGAAGTCATAAAGAAACCATGGCAGCACTGTGCAGAAATGTCTCTCGCTCAACTCATAAAGATTGTTACAGTCAATGAAGACCACAGGCTACCCGTTTTGTAAAATAGAAAACAAACTCCTGATGTAACAACATTAAAAGTAAAAATGTCTTTCAGTAACTCTTAAACTGAAACCTTAGTCACTTTGTCCAATACTTACTGCCTTGTTTTCTCTTAAGGAGAAGTGGTCTGTGCAGGACTGGCAGGATGTATCCAATTGTCCTCCTTGCTTGCTGGGATAGGCTCCAGCTCTCCAGTGACTCTGAATTGGATAAAGCCATTAGAAAATGGATGGATGGAAAAACCTGGTTAATTTGATGACTATGACCCCATGAGTATGAATATCTGCCAAGGTGTTGAAAAACATTAGATACAGGATTAGTAATGTAGAAGCTGCAAAAAAAACACGAGAAAGTAGAGTTTGGTAGAACTGGACAAACAACAGGCTGCTGACTTTCAATGTAGACAAGAGAAGAATATACCATGCAGGTAGCAAAAACAAACTATGGAGGCAAAATGAGAAGAAGGAGGTGTGAAGTACATAGTTCTAAAGAAGTCTTGTTTATGTGATGGTATTGATACACCATATCCACCTTCTAGACAAGGTGGGGAAGCAATAAGAAAGGCAAACAGAAAGTTGTACAGTATAATTGAATGCATTGGATTTAAATCAAGGGATGACACAGTATTTTAATATTCTACAGTCCCCTAGTAACACCTGTTTTAGAATACTGTGTGCAGTTATTCTGGTATTTCTGCTCAGGAATAAGCTCTGAGAAGAGCAGCCACATACAACCACATGAATTCCTAGACCCATAGGAATGAGCTACTCTGATTGGCTAAAAGAAACCTCATTTGTTCTTGGACAAAGAAGAATTATAAGTCCTAATGAGATCATGTTTTGGCCATCTGAATTGGACCATCATTTTTCAATTTTTCGTAAACACTCATGTGGGTGTCTTCTTTTTATTATGTATCTAAAACATAAAAAGAACTAAATAAAATGGAAGATTAATAACATTTGAAATACACAAGTCAATATTTTTTGCATAAACATTTTAGCTAGCACACGTGAACCAAAGGCTCGATAGAAGCAACACACATTATTTCTGATGCACCAAAATCACTTAAGAGAAAGAATAGTCATATACTTTATATATATAGTCATATAGTCACACCCAGGCAGTTCTGCACCAGGTCCAATTCATTCTTCTTCCCCAGTCATTGGAGGTCAACCTGACAGAGCAGAGCAGAGCATAAATGAAAGTGGAAGTCCAGTGGACAGAGAGGGGACGGTCTTACAGTATGTATATAATACACAATTTCCCATCCTCTTAACTTTCGGAGAAAAAAGGCAATTTATGAAAAAGTTTAGCTACTGTTGGGCCCACAATCCACCACAAATCTCATATCCTGGCTCAGAATATCGAAGGCCTCCTGCCAGGCAGGATCAGACCCACTTTCCAAGAAGCCGACAATCCAGTGACAGTGCTGAATGCCTTTTCATCACAATACCAGCATGTGGAACTCGGCAGGTGTCTGACAGTTCCTTGACATTGAGAATGCATTTGCGCAGAAGTGGTGGCGAGGAGAGAAAAAAAAGCTACTGTTTGATCTGCAGAAACTGTGATGCGGACTAACAAGATCAAACTACAGCGCACAGCAAAACCTGCACAACGGTGTAAACCGGTGATTTCATTACTTACTCCTGCTGCACAGTGCATTCCTGAACGCGCGCACACACGTCTGGTCTGACCCCTTGTTTCTTCATCGTCACCCTGAGTGTTTCAAAAAGCTGGTGAATCAAAGATGTTAGTGTAGCAACTGTATATCCAGCCCTTTTCATAATTCTTTACTCGACAACATGAGTAGAACTGGTGCACTACTTTCATCAAGTCAAAAACTCTCTGCTGAATTATAACACCAACAACCCAGGCACAGGCATCCTATTGCCAGATGTGTCCATAAAGCACAGGAAACAGAATTAGAAAAGTTAAGTGGAAATGAGTTTCTTGAAAAGCTTGAAAAGGCTTTTAAGAAGTTTTATAGAACTTAGAAAAAAAATAGAAATATAAGTACTGTATATAATTACCCAGAAAATGCTAGAGGGATTCGATCTCTCTGCTGGCATCTAAAAATGCCAGAGATTGCCCAGGAGAAGATGGAGACTGTCTCTGGGGAAAGTGAAGCCTGGTCTGCTCTGTTCAGCTCAACAGGAGTTAGCGGTTAAAAAAAATGGATGGATGGAAGTTCAAAATGGCATCTTATGAACAAAAGCTACCCAACCAACAATGTGATCATGAAAACAAAAACATAGATACAGTTATAAAAGAAACAAAAACATTTGGCCCATTATTTATTTTACTTTTATTTTGTTTAACAATCATTTTCTCCAAGGATCACAACTAGTTCACAAGAGACCACAAGAAGCCAGGGTATAAACTCAGAAAATATAGCAGGGTAGCTAGTCCCATACTTCGAGAGCCCTCTATGCAAAGACGTGTCTCCTATTTTGGTAACCTAGGTCCAGAATCCAGCTCCTTTTACCAGTCATAAAATAAACAGCTGATCCTCCACAACGCTCTTACCAGAGAAATCTCAACTGAAGGAAACCAACTGAACATTCGGAACACCGTTGGACATTTCCATACACGATTGTGCTTTTCCAACCATGTAATAGAATACAGACGACTCTCATATGTGTTCATTGTAATTTAACCTGGTGCCAGTCAGAGGAGGATGGGCTCCCCCTTTTCAGCCTTAGTTCCTCTCAAGGTTTCTTCCTACTTTAGTCTAAGGGAGTTTTGCCTTGCCACTGTCATTCACTGGGGGTTCAGGCCCAGGAATCTGTAAAGCTGCTTTGTGACAATTTCCATTGTAAAAAGCACTATACAAATAAACACTGAACTAAACTATTTTTAGTTCTAAATGCACTTCTATGTAGTTTATACTTGTAATCTGTGGTTTATGTTTCAGTGTTCATAGAATCAACTTTATCAAGTCCCTTGAAGAATACGAATACTTGAAATAGATTCCCCCACAATCTTCTTGAGGATCTAATCGAGAATCTTGTTCGAGATTAAAAATATACAGTTCTTTTGGTCTGCCAGTGCAGGAAATGCCTTGTAAATTATCCCTGTAGTAACATCCGTTTTGTATCTGACACAAATAATACACAATATTCTAAGTAAGGTCTTGCAAGTATATTGTACAATATTAACATACAATTCCCCATTTTAAATACTACAATTTTAACTAAATATTCTAATTTTCCATTTGCCTTTTATTGCTTCTCTAGATGAAGAGGTATCATAAACACCTCAATTTTCCTCAGACTCAGTTTCTTGTTTTATAATTGTGGTTTATGTTCTGCTACCTACATACTGTACAACACCCAGCACCTGTCTACATTAAAAGTCATCTGATCAGTACAATATTTAAATTTATAGGGAAGTATTTTTGAAGTACTGAATTTTAATTTAGAACACAATTTTTCATTGCTTTAAAACCATAATTTTAAACTATCAAAATGCTCATCTTGGTTTCTTCAGAAAAAACAATTAAGAAATATTCCATTGACTTGGAATGCTGCCGTTTTTATTATACACCAGACTGATGTTGTAGCTCATTTCAATTAAGAGCTGTACAGTATGGGTGCTCTAAGATAGCATTCTGAAATTCCAAAATTGAGTAAAGCATATTCCTGTATTTACTGAGTTATGAAACATCGCCCAGCACTGCTTCCAGATAATTGTGGGGAATTGCAATGACAGTCATGTTTCAGGAAAAGAATTGTTCCAAAGAGGTTCTTCATTTTACACTCATTAAATACATAAGTAAGTTATTTGATTTAGGAAATTTCAGATCTGTTTTATTGTGATATTTTAAGAACTACCAACTGGAGAGATGGTGTAAGTCTGTGAACTAGTGACTAATGAATATGCATTAAAATACAAAATACTATAAAAAGACTTTTAGCTCCTGGTGCTGTTTTTCCAAGGCATTCCGTAATTTTCCCCAAGGAAGGAAGGGTTTGAAAGGGGGGCACTAGGAATGGCAATTTGCATAGAAACCAATCTCACAGGACTTGTAGATACAGAAGCAGGACCAAGATCCAGAGACTACTGGACAGCTGGGACCAAGCCCCTCTCCACAGCTTTGGCTGATGTGGCTGGCGATGTCTTCAGAACAATCTGTAAGTGATTTTCTGTAACAAAGATTTACAAGAACCATCCATCTGCTCTTTTTAAGACGGAATCTAAGCTATACAGCTTTTGAAACTGTCAAATCGCTGCAAGTCATTAGCAATCTGTTGCCTTCTGTGATGCACTGGCAGGGTAACATTCTTGGATGTGGTGGCAAAATAAATCAAACGAAACCGTACAATACAAAGGAATACTTTTGGCGGACATACTGTATTTCTTCTGGTAGTTACAGAGTTTCTTCTTTTAGTCTTGACACAGTTCACATCTTCACCTGCAGGCAAAGGTAAATAAGATGCAGAAAACAGATGCACAAGTGTGTAAATATACTGTACATGTAAATGGGAGACTGCATTAACTGGCTGTACAAAGTAAACTAAGGTTACAAATGAAAGAAGGGCATTTGGATCACCAACACCATTTGGTAGTTACTGTACTAGATAAGTCATCTGATGATCTAATCCAGCTGTAAATATGGGTATTTCTTGGGTATGTTTTTTTTTAACCATATTTAAACACCATTTTATGTCATTTTTTACTGCACCTCCCCACACTATTTCTCCTCTAACTTCCTATATGACTTTCTTTGCATCAGACCCATTTGAAAGTTTTTTAAAAAAGGAATACATTCATTCATTTTATCCACCATCTTGTATCAGGACTGCCCCCATCCTGAAACAGCCGAAAAGAATAATGTACGAGCTTGCATTTATTTTTTAAATTGATGATCCTTGTTCGAATTATTTCTACAATTTCATACCAATACTCAAACATAATGCAATGCAATTTCAGCATCAGTTTCTCAGCACAGCTTTCTGCTATTATGATGTTCTTTGCTCATGGTGAATTGGATCTTTCGCCAGTCATCATGTGTGGAGCCTTTCTTTTCTTCAGGAAAGGACTATTCCTCTGACTGCCAATATAATTATTATTAACACTAGCAAATGCTCCTGAGACTATACTGCTCTAAATACAATGAGCCAGAGGGAATGAAAACATTACCCCACACCATGGTTAGATTAAAAACACTGTCTAACTCATCTTTTTTTATTATTAAAAATGCATAATGCAGCAAACCAAGCCAGCTCTAGTTGCTTGGTTTGCTAGTAGAGGTTTTTGAAACTATTAATACATTTTAGACATATAAAGTATCTATCACTGAATTATCATTATTAAAGAAGCGTGATTACATTTGCTGAAACTCAGATACCTACTGTACCTGTTCTCCACTCAACAAATCGCTGTCTTGCTAAGCTGCTAATTATTCTTAAATTAAAAATTGGAATCCTTTGTTTGTTAAGAGCAAATTTCTACAGCATCCCCGTGTATAATTCAATATTAACTTCATACCTCACGTTCTATTAACACTTATCCAATTCAGGGACACAATGGCCTGGAGCCTATCCTGGGAGGCTATGGCACAAGGTGGGATACACCTGGACAGGATGCCAGCCCATTGTATGGATTACACATACAGATACACATACTCAGAGCAGGGCCAACTTGACAGAATCCAATTAACCTATCAGCATGTCTTTGGATGGTGCAAGGAAACTGAAGCACTTGCAAACTCCAAGCTGATAGAACCCAGGAACTGAACGCAAGGCATCATGTGACATACTCTGATAAGCCTCTTTTTTCAAGCTGCTATACTAATCATAGAAGCATTAAAATGTTCTACTTAAGCACAAATGCTAATTAAAGCTTGGAAAAGGCACAGGCATGTTAATTAGAAAGATGGCAAATCATGAGAAAAACATAAAAGGAAAAAAAAAATACTATTGCGTGGTAATGCTAGAGTACCGTGCTGTTCTATATTTGAAAGTTACTTGATTTTTTTTATAAATGCATTTTTATTTTGCAGTAGCAATTTTCTTAGTATAGTATTTTTCATTTTTTCTATACCCATATCTGTTGCCAGACTTTCTGGTTGTGGTCCTGCTGTGAATGTTTCTAGGTATTGCAGAGAGAAGATTAGCTTCTGGGAGTTTCGCTCCAAGTCAGTTTTGAAGCCTGAAGACAATGTGGATTACTCAAGTGAAGCCTGGCATTTCCTCTTGTTATACGAGTGCCATTCTCCCAATCCTTGGCACATGAAGGACTATTCTACCCTCTTCTGGAACCAGGGGTTCCAGTTACAGTTATTGTTTCCAGTTTCCAGATTCCTCACACCTGTTTTGTGTTGCAGCTAAGCTGATAGTCATGTAATTTACAATAGCTCTTCAGTGAAGGTTTAATATAATCCATCAATTCTAGCTCTTTACAGTATGTTGTTGAATATTTTCTTTAAACTGTTAAAGTTTCTGAGTAGCCTACATTCTCCAAACCAGCTTCGGAGTAACCTGGTAACCTGAGAAAGTCCCAGTTAAGCTGTATAATCAGCTGAAACCTAGGCTGAAACTGAAGACAGTGACAACAGTGGTTCTGACATCTAGAACAGGGAGGTTCTATACTGCATAGTATGAGCTCCTAACCAATCGTCTTCCTTTGCTCTCTGGTTGTTTGCTGCTCCCTAAATGTCTTCATGATGCTTCCTGAAGAATCCCATTGTGTTTGGCTTCAACAAGTCTGCAAGGAAGGGCCAGATTCTTCTCTTTGTGACTTCGAAGAGTTTCCTTGGATTGACCAAATATCTCAGACAATACTGAAAACTCACCTCAATCTCCCCTTCTTGGGATAAAAACAAAATCAGCATTCTTATTCTTTGTCATTCCTTTATACTGTACATGAAACCCCATGGACTCTTTTTTTGACAGTGGGACAGGAGTACACAATTAAAATGATGAAAAAATAGCACAATATTCCAAATGAGGGATAGCTAGTATATTGTCTAGTTTCAGTACAGCTTGCTCTGTTTAAAATCATCATTTTCATGTATTCAAAGACTTTCCTATTGCTTTCCTGCATGATCTAAATCAGGACAAATCAAAATGAACAACAAAGTCAATTTAATAGACTTTCTCAAAATTCTGGATTGCTCATTTGAAATACATCAGGTTGAGGTCCTTCAGTGTTTCACCACATTAACCACTGCTGGGCTATATTTTGCAATTGGAATAAGTTTAAAATTCATACTAGAAAGGAATCTCTCAGTATTGGAAAGACACAAGGTATCTTACCTCAGACATTTTACCAACGTGAATTGACTTCTTTTACAAGGAACTCCTTATGGTGAAAGAATAATAAGACTGTACTGTACATGCCACAAAGACACATCCACAAAAACGTACTCACTTGAATCCTAGATTCGTTGTCGTCATAAGATTCATCGCCGGCAGACAAAGTGTGTGGATCAAGAAGAAGGGACACAATTAGCAAAAGACACAATGGAAACATGCTTAAGTTTGTACATGAACATACTGTAAGCCTCATCCGTGTTGATAATGTGATTGCAATGTGTGCCTTACCTGTAACATCTCAATCAAAAGAGTGTGAGTCTTTTGTACAGTCAGCATTATTGACCTCCTGCTTTAAGTCTATATAGTGTAGCAAAGAGTCACTTTGAAATTGGCTCGACATGAATAAGTGGGAGGGGTATTATGTATAAATGTGATGTAATTGGCTGGACATGAACACGTGGGGGGAGTATTGTGTTTACATGTGCTGTAATTGGCTGGATCTAAGCACATCAGAGGAGTATTGTGCTTAAATATGGTTCTGTGTCCTGTGTTAGTTTTAGGGGAGAAAGAAGTAGTTAGGAATGAATGTTAAATTGCAGATGGAGAGCTGAGGTAATAAGTGGAAAATAAGCTTTACTTTTTGGAGGCTTCCCAAGCACGATCATAAAACAATTCATTTCACCATTGTATATTTTTTAGACACTTGACATTATTCTTTTCCATTTACTGCCATGCCATGTCATGCTCCTAAACTGGTCTGAAGTTCATATTTCAAGTTGAAGATATTGTAACGCATACGGACGACAGGCACTGTGTAAGAGCCGGTTAACCAGAGCAGTGACGTCGCTGCCCTTCCCTGTAATAGCAGGACCACAGCCGCTGGGCTGGGGAGAGATCTCTCTTTAGCTCAACAAGCTGGGTCCCTGTTGAGTGATGCCGGAGGCCCGGGCTCACGTCCCCCACGGTGTGGGGCTGACCTGTCTAGGCAGAAGGCAAGGGCGCCCACCTGAACCCCCGCTGCGTTACAATATCATAACAGCTCAACCCTGAGCTTTTGCAGTTCCCTTCAGAAGGGAAACCACATCATGGACAGAATTAAATACTAGAATACAGGCATAACAGAGATCATAGGATGAAAACACTGTCTCTGGTTTCCACTGTAGGAACATCAGTGCAGATAAGAGAAACAACCTGGGAGCAGAGAACTGCCTCCTGGACTCACCTATGCTCAGTAGTACCATCTTGTGGAGAGCTGAAGCAACTACAGCTTCATAGTGAACTTCGACTTGCAAAACTCCTGCTTCATATCAAGAGATTTTACTGGAAAGGACATCTGGACCGATCATTGTAAAAAAAATTAAAAATTGTAAAAAAACACATGTAATACCATTAATGGGTGTATTGATGGTTACTCCCTGCTCGGGTGATTTATTCAGTTGAAAAATGTACAATTCTTACACCTATAAGTCCTATTTTGGCAGAGCCATGGTCACTGCAGACCTGTCATGGGGCCACCAGTCACGATCATGTACCTGACGTGGCCGAGTTGCACATTGTGTCTTTGGATTGCTCATAGGCTGTAAGTGGACACCTGGGCACACACAACACGTAAAGTTCTACAATTCTGTTTCTCCTTTGTCCCCCAGGCCTTACTAGCACGTGTTAGAGCTGCAATGTGTTCTACACTTCTCCTTTCTGCAACAATGGAGTTGAGGAACACTCTCTGCTCTTTTCCCCTTCCAGGTGAGACCATGTA
This sequence comes from Lepisosteus oculatus, assembly GCF_040954835.1. Classification (NCBI taxonomy): domain Eukaryota; kingdom Metazoa; phylum Chordata; class Actinopteri; order Semionotiformes; family Lepisosteidae; genus Lepisosteus; species Lepisosteus oculatus. Next base: position 11,592,502 of record NC_090706.1, on the reverse strand, counting down.
TGCCGGTGCAGTTACTTTGTTTTCAATGCAGTCAGCTCTTACAGCAATGAGCACACGGGACTCACACAGGTTTAAAATTCCAAAGCTTGAATTTGAGCCACAACGCATGTTACTATTAACAAGTAAATACGTCTTTCAAACAAAACACGTTGTAAAGAGAAGTTTCCTGTACTGTACGTGACGCTTTCAGCGTAAATGCCAAAAGCGGTCTCCCAAGTAAGCTTCAGTTTCCCAACAACCGATAATGTAAGTGTAAGTAGTGTTAAGACTATAACAATGAAAAACGTTTTTTTTTTTGCAATTTAGTGAAACAACTACAGTAAACGAGATTCTGTTTTGCTCAGTGTCTTATTGTCTCGGTATATCTCAGAATGGCACGAGGGCAGCGCTTATCTCCAAAATTGCACTTCTGTAGAACTACATGTACTGTACGCTCCTACTCTAAATCCTGAAACCCTCTCCAAATGTCACATCGGGCTCTTCATTAATCGGTGCTTTTACTTATGAAAATGAGTAAGCAGCCAATTAACGCTTTTAACGAGAATGCAAATTAAGACATTTACCTGTGAAATGCACTGCAAATTATCTGAATGAAAAAATCTGAAAGGTGGATTTCAGTGCTTTGTGGGCGCAGAATAAGACGAACAGTTTCCATTCCCCGTTGCTTAGTATAGCGATGTACGGTACAGTAGAGGGGTATTTTTTTTCAAACTTATGCGTGCTTTTACTGAAGGTTCTTCCGTTAGTTTAATTTGCTTGTTGTGTCAGTCCGTAGTCACTGGTAAAAACAAGCCGTGTACAGTACATGAAAAACAATTTGAAAGATTTAAGCTTAAACATCTGCTTCTTGCCTTTATGCTCTGCACCTCATTAGCCTGTTTCTATAGTCAGCCTGGTCATGTGGTGTAATACGCTACCAGAAACGACAGGACTTGCGAACTATACTGTATGTACGGTTACAGACGTAAGCCCTGGCAGCCCGCATATTAAACAAGTGCAAAGTGTAATATTGTACACTCAGAAAGCAGCTGCCTGAATTTTACTTTAAGCAAAATTGTATGATCATATTGCACCAGTCTTAGTGGCTCTATGTTGTATCCCTGTGGAGTTCACATTCAAATTTAAAATGCTGCTTGTAATATTAAAGGCTTTGAGGCTTTAAGGTTGTAGGAGTGTGGAACAAGCTACTCAGTAATGCTGTTGGAGCCAATAACCTGTTTTCTTTCAAGAAATAGCTGTCCTCACATCAGTTAACTACTAATTACCAAAATTAGCTATATGTGTCAAATGGCCTCTTCTTTTTTTTGTGACCATTCTTACTGTACTGTATGTTCTTAAATTCACAGGACTACAGCAATGCTCTTTCACCACAGTACAGTGTTTAGATCCTTACAAAGTTCTCCCATTTATTTCCTTTAAAGCTGGAAGTCATTACACTTTGAAGTAGCCACTATTATTTGTTACAGCCACAAAGCGATGCATTCAAACCGAAACAGCACAACAGCACATTGTGTTGCAGGGTTCAGATTTAATGCCCAATGAAACAATATTCGACAGTATTTTTCTCACTCCACAAAGAGGCTTGTGAAGTGAACACAAAACATCTCACATCCTACGTGGGGTTTGCAACAAAGCACCTACAGTAAATGGTGCTGCAAATATAGCAAAAGATTTTGTGGTCCGGAAAGAAGAAATTGGAACTTTTTGGTTTAAATGCAAGAACAACCCAGCACAGTGCAACACTCAGCATGCCTGCTGTCAAGCCATGGAGGTGGCAGCATTATGTTCAAGTTCTGCTTCTCATCAGCAGAGACTGGGATTCCTGGCGAGACCAGATAAACATAGATGGCAACATACTGTAGATGAAGCAAAGTATCCTAGAGGAAAACTTGCTTCAAACCTTACACTGGGACAACAATTCCCCTTTCAACAGGACAGTGATCTACCGCACACGGGAGTTGGTAGAATCTTATCCAGAAGACTTGGAGCTGTCATTGTTGTCAAAGGTTGTAAATATCACAGAGTTCACAGTTAACACAGTCAATCATCATGCATTGTTTTTTTTTTTCTTGAGTTTTTTGCTGCAATTGGCTATAAATTATCTCCTCTTAAGATGTCTTTAGTCTGTGCATTCAGGTTGTGAACACAATATTGTATTTAATAAAAATGTGGATGCAGCATTGTAAAAAGTGTACCAAATGGAACACCATAAAACAGGTTACTTTACAAGACATACTTTTACAAGGCACTGTAAATCCTCCAGAGAACCTTTGGGTTCTGAGCTCTGACAATTCTTTGTGCATTATATGCAGATGTACTATAAATAAGAGAAGTGAAAACAGTTTTTCTGATAAAGAATGCGTTACATTCTCCTATAGCTGGTTTACCTGATGATTATCAGTAGTGTCACTTCTGTATCGCTCTGCAGGACCAGTGTCTTGCTCAAGAAGAACGGAGTATCGCTTATATAGAACAGTACTGAGAAGGCCCATTTACAGATCTCAAGTACAAAATGAAAGTCAACACAAGAGCATGATGCAGTTTGCTATGCCACCACACTATCACTATGTTGAGCTGTAATCCATACTTAATCCATGAATATATTTAGGGAATCCATTCAATGACTGACCAGGTTAATTCCTGACATTAAATCAATGTCATGCACAGACTGATTCAGGGAATGGAATCTGTTAAGATTTAAATTAAGGAGACTTCAAGGGTACTTGATCCCACTATTCAAAATTCTGAAAGATAGTGAGAAATTCCAATCCAGGGACAGCATCAGCATCACGCGTTAGACAAGGGGTCATACCCATGAGTGGAGATTAATAGGAAATGCAGTTCAGGATTGATAACAGGAGGCACTTCTTTATGACAGGTGTCGGGCTGAAGCTATTCTTTCAACGTGAAACTTGAACACCTTTGACACCTTCAGGAAATGGTACTGTAGGTTGAGATCAAAAAGTTGGTAGCGCACCACAGAAGATTAACAACACCTGAATGACGTCCTCTTACCTGCAACCTGCTCTGCGTTCTATTCTGGGGAGGAAGACAAAACGTGTTATCCCAAACAACAATGCATTTTAATTATGTTACCCGCTCAGTAGACTAAAAGAGTAATAAAATTGTAGAAGCTATTCATTTCTCCCAACTGGAGCGACATCCAATTTCTCTAATCAGTCCCATTCCATTTGACATTTGACTAGTTTTTATTTTGTTAATCCCTTTGACACCTATGTTTATATATATCTATACTTCATTAGAACGAATGAACCGTTCTCTTAGTGCAACAAAACTTGCATTATGACTGCCAGGGTGCCAAGAGTCTTCTAATAAAGCAGATGTCATTTAGATGTAAATTCATATTGTTCTTTCCATTTTCTCTCGCCTGCCACAATATTAATCATGAGTAACCAGGGCTGGGACTGGTGCTTGAGAATGGAAATTAAATTTGTATTCAGATTTCTCCTGGTATTAATCCTGCCTTCTAGTTTTAATAAATTGATGAATAGAGCACAGTGAATATAGAACACAAATTGTATTCAGCTTGTTAGGATTAAACAAGTGACGGTGGCTTCACTGTCTTGATGAATGTTGACTCTGACGCTTACTCCGTTTTTCCTGCCTTTATTGATGTGTTTTTTAATCACACTGGCAAGCGAAGGCAGCACAAGTAAGACATAGAACAGTAAACAACACACATATAGTGAATATTTACCAAGATGAGGGTAAAGGAGGACAAACGGCAATGCATCTGAATCAGAACATGTTAAAGGCTCCTGAGGTGCTTAGCCAGTCCAGGTGCCCTTTCGGAGTGAATGGTGTCATTAAGCAACTGAGATTCCCTCAATGAGAGCACAGAACCTACAGTGCCTTGCGAAAGTATTCGGCCCCCTTGAACTTTTCAACCTTTTGCCACATTTCAGGCTTCAAACATAAAGATATAAATTTTTTATTTTATGTGAAGAATCACCAACAAGTGGGACACAATTGTGAAGTGGAACGAAATCTATTGGATTTTTGAAACTTTTTTAACTAATAAAAAAATGAAAAGTGGGGCGTGCAAAATTATTCGGCCCCTTTACTTTCAGTGCAGCAAACTCACTCCAGAAGTTCAGCGAGGATCTCTGAATGATCCAATGTTGTCCTAAATGACTGATGGTGATAAATAGAATCCACCTGTGTGTAATCAAGTCTCTGTATAAATGCACCTGCTCTGTGATAGTCTCAAGGTTCTGTTGAAAGCGCAGAGAGCATCATGAAGACCAAGGAACACACCAGGCAGGTCCGTAATACTGTTGTGGAGAAGTTTAAAGCCGGATTTGGATACAAAAAGATTTCCTAAGCTTCAAACATCCCAAGGAGCACTGTGCAAGCGATCATCTTGAAATGGAAGGAGTATCAGACCACCCTCTAAACTTTCAGCTCAGACAAGGAGAAGACTGATCAGAGATGCAGCCAAGAGGCCCATGATCACTCTGGATGAACTGCAGAGAACTACAGCTGAGGTGGGAGAGTCTGTCCATAGGACAACAATCAGTCTTACACTGCACAAATCTGGCCTTTATGGAAGAGTGGCAAGAAGAAAGCCATTTCTCAAAGATATCCATAAAAAGTCTCGTCTAAAGTTTGCCACAAGCCACCTGGGAGACACCCCAAACATGTGGAAGAAGGTGCTCTGGTCAGATGAAACCAAAATCGAACTTTTTGGCCACAATGCAAAACGATATGTTTGGCGTAAAAGCAACACAGCTCATCACCCTCAACACACCATCCCCACTGTCAAACATGGTGGTGGCAGCATCATGGTTTGGGCCTGCTTTTCTTCAGCAGGGACAGGGAAGATGGTTAAAATTGAGGGGAAGATGGATGCAGCCAAATACAGGACCATTCTGGATGAAAACCTGTTGGAGTCTGCAAAAGACCTGAAACTGGGACGGAGATTTATCTTCCAACAAGACAATGATCCCAAACATACAGCAAAATCTACAAAGGAATGGTTCACAAATAAACGTATCCAGGTGTTTGAATGGCCAAGTCAAAGTCCAGACCTGAATCCAATCGAGAATCTGTGGAAAGAGCTGAAAACTGCTGTTCACAAACGCTCTCCATCCAACCTCACTGAGCTCGAGCTGTTTTGCAAGGAAGAATGGGCAAGAATTTCAGTCTCTCGATGTGCAAAACTGATAGAGACATACCCCAAGCGACTTGCAGCTGTAATCGCAGCAAAAGATGGCTCTACAAAGTATTAACGCAAGGGGGCCGAATAATTGTGCACGCCCCACTTTTCATTTTTTTATTAGTTAAAAAAGTTTCAAAAATCCAATAGATTTCGTTCCACTTCACAATTGTGTCCCACTTGTTGGTGATTCTTCACATAAAATAAAAAATTGATATCTTTATGTTTGAAGCCTGAAATGTGGCAAAAGGTTGAAAAGTTCAAGGGGGCCGAATACTTTCGCAAGGCACTGTACGTCTTGATGGATTCTGCACAATGGTTACAGTCCCACTTCAGTCTGGAAGTATGGTTTTAAAGTCACCCCAAATTATGATTAAAAAAGCAGCCACAAAAGAAACATTTTCTTTTATACTGTGTTTTCATTATTCAGGCAAGAATAATAGCAATCGAGAGCAATGAATCATTATTAACAAAAAAAACTATTTTCACAACAGAGATGCCACTTCCTTAAAATGGGCAGTTATAATGAACCTTTTGGGACAATTAACAAATCCCAAGTGGTCAATAAAAAGGAGCATGGTATAGAAGCAAGGGTTACTATAGCACTAAGAATTTACTAACCCAGTCCACCTCTGTCTCTCCACAGGGATTTCAAACTGCTCTTAGAACAGCTTGGCCAGTGAATTCAACATTCAAGTTAAAAATCTTGAGAATTAAACTACTGTAATATTCCAACAAAATGTTTGATGAAGCTAAGTTTATGACAGTCACTCTGTGTCTAGATGTCTCCAAGAATAGGGATGTATGAGACAGATTTAACTTACAAGGTAGACCATAACAAATGTTACAGATGTATTTTAATCCTGATATTTTTTATTTTTGTGATCCACTAACAAATGATCAGCCATTTGTATCAAGGTATGTTGAATCATGTATATACAATTACTCTTATTGAACTTGCTATGCATGCTGTTGCACTATTAAATTGTATATTTTGAGTCCAACTGGGAAACTGTGCCAATATTGCTTTGTTTTTTTATTTTGTCCAATTGATTCCAAGTAGCACAGGCACAGTGGTTAGCATTTCTACCTCATGTGTGCCCTGGAAAGCACTGGTATCCTGTCCTAGGTGTATCCTGCCTTGCACCCATTGCTTGCTGGGCTAGATTCTGGCTTCCCCAAGACCCCATATGGGATAAAGCATTTGGAAAATGGATGGATAGATTCCTAGTAGCCATGAATGCACTCAGCAATTTATTGTTTCAATTTCTAATTGTACCAATAATTTCAACCATTACTTCAATGGGAAGATGTATGAGAGCTTTCTGCTCTCCATGCTCTTGAGGTGAAGCAGTAACGTTGGTCTCTCTTGTTTTATCATTCCGCTATCATTTGTAATAGGATATAGCAGCGACTTTGGTCACTGGCTGTTCCTGGAATACACAAGGAGCTACAGATATTGCCAGAAGGGAATATTGGTCAAATGTTACAGTTGAAGGGAGTCCTCAGTTTGGCCAGGGTGCTTGAAACACTTAAAAAATCCTACAGCAAGATGACAAAGTAAAATAGACTCCTGCATTGAAGCCATAGGAAAAAGATAGGCCATTAAGTAAATGGTCAATGAGAGCTGCGTCTGTCCATTTCTGTCTATTGCCCCAGCACCCTGGTCTTGCAATGTGAAAGGAAGCCAGTAGTGTGACTGTATGATTTCTGGAAGACCTACATCTGTTTCTGATCACCTCATTCCTGATTAAGTCACTTTGATCATTCCTATTTACAGTACTTCGACACAGAATGAATTCAGTTTTCAAGCTGATTTTGATGTTGTGCACGGGGCTGAATTCTTCCTATGTTAATCAGCCTACTTAAGGGCATCTGATAAGTATCATCATGATTATAGTCATGAATGACGATAATGAAGTTGAATATGAAGGAAGTCTATGACAAGGGGGACAATAAAAATAAGCAGAATGGATCTGAGCTGTTGAGAAGGGTGTAGAGATTTTCTCTCCTGAGCCAATAAATCAAGAGAGTGAAACATTTGCAGAAAGGATGATTAAAAAAAACATTACACTGAAAAGAAAAAAATGTTTTAAAAAATCTTGTGGCGATCCTGTGTCCTATTTAACAAGAAATGCCATCATGATGAAATAACATCTTTAATGTTTCTGTTCCAAGTACAATGTTTTCCAAGATCTCAGAACACAAGACCCCCCCTGCTTCTCCCTCTCAGAAGATTAGTCTCATTTGCCTAATTTAAATTGATGCTGAGATTTCAATCAACTCTGCTCAGGTTGAAAGAGCAATGCCTTCAATCAGCTTCTGTCATTTGATCACTGTAATTACCCCTGTCTTGACATCTGAGGGGTTTGTCTTGCTTTTTCAGTGTATTGCGAGTGATTTGAATATGTGGACATTGGCTTTCTGTGTCATAGCAGACAGGAACACAAGAAATTGAATTAAACAGGGGTTTTAGGACCGCAAAATGATATCATAGACAAATTGAAAATACATTTAGCATGACCTAATCTATTGTGTTTGGACATCATAATGGCAGAATATGATTACTCCACTGTGTATGATTAAATATGAATGCAATTAACATATAGTAAAATTGTTGAGCAAGTAAAATAAATGAGTAAACAATACCTCCTCACTGCCTGCTGCTATCTGTGCTTGAATAAAAGGCTTTGGTAGTGAATTAATTAAGTCAGCAATGTAAATTCGTTTGCACTTGCAGAGATTTACTTATGTGATGTTTATTTCTCTGTAGTATTTAGGCTGATTTGTCTGGTATATGAACCAGCAGTACAGTATTGCACATAGAATACCTTTTAACTAGCCATGTGTAACTGGTATGAAGATTTGTGAATTACCATCTGTGAGCTTTTATTTCTAGTCCTAGAGAAATTCTACAGAAATCTACAGAAGACAGAATGTATAAGTTTCAACAACACCCTATCATGTCTACAAGTTTGCATTGTCTCAACAAGGCTGTACCAAGATGGAACCTTTTTTTATTGTAAAAACATTACAATTAATGTTTTGTTAGGTAATTCACTCTAGTCCTCTGAGGTTGTTATGCATCATGTTTTTAGGCAGTTTTAACTATTAATAGCTTAAGAACCAAATAAATGTAATAACTCCAATGACGTCTTAGTGAGACATGTGTAACATCTCTCCAGGATTCTTAAGATGCTGATGATTAAGTAGCATGTATACTGTTAATCTTGTTGGAATGCAGTCCTCAACTCAAAGCAGTTGGAGTTGGAAACCCTGTCACACAAGGATGAATGAGAAGAGATCTCCTAAACACAGACAAGGAGAATGAAGATATTCATTGAAGAATGAAGAGAGGAGCCATTTGAAACCGCTGAAAATTATTTCTGAGAACTCACATCTGGCTGGCAAAGAAAAATGAGATCACTCAAAAAGAAATCAATTCCTGCCATTGGCGGGCTCTGACAGGATGATCTCCCAATATTGAGTGAAAAGACTGATTACAGTATATAGTGTACTCCGTGCAGCTGAAATTAGGGTTAGCATTACAACTCCAATGAAACATGGCTGGCTGACAATGATACACTTGCATTTTAAATTGGAATGGGTATCTTGTATTCAACCTGAAGCCCTCACACCTGAAGAAGGCTTCACAGCCGAAACATTGTGTTTTCTCTCTTCTGTTTTCAGGATGGAATAAACCTATTACTTGTTCCTTTGTAGTATTAGTGGTGTTTTGCTCTTAAGTACATAAGAGCATTTCATAAAGGTTTTGACTTGCAGAAATATGTAATGTTAGTGAATCCTATATATACGTGCACCTTCAATCAAATTATCATTTTAAAGCCGTGAGAAATATAAACAAACTTTCACTGAAGTTAAAGCTTTGCGGTTTTTCATCACTGGGGAAGTACAGTATGTAAAGTAAGTGTTTCCCATAGTCAGCACCCTACATTCCACAACAATAAAAAATAAGATATACTTGCATTTTATATCTCACTATCACTTTGAAACCTCAAGGAATATAACCGTAACTTTCACTGAAGTCAAAGCTTCATGGTTTTTCTAACCCTAGCCGGGCATTTTCTCTAACCCTTAAATCTCATCAAACACTGGTTGGAATGGTAATTCAACAATATGTAAATATTTGTACACCTTCAGTCTAAAAACACACATAAAACACACAATTTCCAAACTAAACAAATAAAATGTCATTTTGCAGATCAAGGCCAGTTTTAAATTGTGAGCATAATGGTACATATCATGGAAAAGAATGCCCTTACCTTTGGCCACATGATCCCGTCATGCCTTGTCTCTTGGTATTTGAAATGATTTAATTAATAAGTACATTTTTCATGATGGAGTGCTGTGGCCCACTTTTGCTTGTGTTTATTAGTTGCTTTTCTCTTCTTTTTCTTTCCACCTGTCAGTGTCAATACTCTCTGGGCAGGTGGAGCAACAATGTCTCTATGAAAGCTTTGAATGACAGACTCAGTAATGCAGACAACCAGCAAAAGTTCTTCAGTGTATACTGAATACAGCATACGCCAATTAACCTTCTATCCATCTGCGGGATCTAATGAAGTTGTTCAGTAGGCATTCTATCAGCATCAATGTACAATTGATTGAATACCGCCTGGTGAATTGCTCTGCAAACCAATAGAAAACTCTGCCAGTCATCCTGAAAGCCTCTCCAAACCTTATCTCATACTTACATATTTTTAATTTGGAAAGAACTCACACCACACACACCTAAATCAGGAAAGAGTAACAGATCTGGTCTCCCAAAAAAATGTTTCTATATTTTGTAATTTGAGCAAAATCACAGGTGACCTTTTCTTCCACACATCACTCTCCATGTGTCTGGTAAATTACAGATTTCTAAATGCCAAGCTTGGTTTCTTTTCACCCAAACTAAGCTGTGTTAATAATCCAGGGAGAGTTTTAGGAAAAAAAGCAGTACTGGAGACTTTGTGTAAATTATTGATGCATACATGTATGATGATTGTGCCTAAGACCTTTTCACAACCATGCGTGTACAGCTGTTTTAATTGCATAAATTGTAACTTATTTATATAGGTTCAACCATTCATGTTTTTTATCTTTCTTGATTTGCCATTAATGTCCCATTTGGGGATTTGTAATGGAAATCATCCTTAGACTATTTTTTTATAATGGATCTGAAGCTGTGGTTTTCTATACACTAAGTTAAATAATCATAACATAATCACAAATGTAAAATAAAAACTCTAAAGGGTCTGTTACCACCCAGAACTAACTTTTGTGAGAGCAGATCAGTGCCTAAAAACTGGGGAAGGGTATCACAGGCATATTTTTGAAATGAGAAGAAGACAATTTGACCCATTTTACACAAAATGTCTCAGATACTTAATAAACATTCATTTAACCAAAACAATGGGCCATATTCACTGATGCCCCCTTTCCTGCTGAGAAAACATGAGAGGGAATCTTTAAGGACTATAACATATGTTCAACTGTTTCTTGGACATTTGGTAATGTTGTCAATATGTTTTTTTTAAAGCCTCCCATAATTGTGCAAATTTACTGTATGTGAAACAGACTATAAGAACAGAATTAAGGCATGTGGATACAAATCTATTTTATAAGACAAACACTGTACATAGAATTCAAGTAATATGCTTATGGGAGGTCAGTCAAAGTGCTTATTCAATTAAACATCCATCATTATTTAGATATTCCTACCATGTAAAAGAGTAAAAGAGTATAAAAGGATTATTAGCCAGCATTTGTTGCAACTAGTTTCTTTCTTAGAAGAGAAATAGCTGGTCCTTAATAAATAGATATTCACTGCTAATTTGATTTGCTAGACCACCCACTTACTGGACAGAAGAGATCATAGCTCCCTCTACTGGAATATCAAGGTGACAACTGCTCGTGTCCATTTTTGACTTGGCCATGGTCTGAGAAGTACAAGGTAACTTGTTGACTTTTATACACACCATCACATAATGACTACATATGTTTAGGATGCTTTTTGGTTTCAAAATTACAGGCGGTTCAGATGTTAGTGAGCAGATTGTGATAGTTTGTATACTGTATAATAAATACACTGACATGTGAATGGACTCCAGTGCACTATTAAGACAACATCCAAGCTTAAAAAAGCAGAAAACATTCTATTTTTTGTCACTCATCCCTTATCTCTAGCTCTAGCTTTACTGGCATATTCAAAATTCTAAAACTGATTTTAATAAGGCAGGAGCAAATTCTCTTCTTGAGCAAAAGTTTGCAAAATTGTGTTATGCAGCATTTGACTAAGCAAAAGCAAATAATAAAATCAAGTATTTTTTAAAAAGCACCCTTTTAATCGACTCAAATTACTGTACAGTATATGCCATACAAGTTTAAATGGACTATGTGGCTGATGTGCAGTATATAATCTGTAGTACTATGTGTACCATACTGCATACCGTATGTACCAATATAATATCAAGCAAAGTAAACTACATGGTCATTTTCAGTGCATAATTTACTGGTCTTTTCTTATTCCACTTTGTATATTATAGTGAAATTTAGCGTCACACTGAATGGGTGAAAGAGCTGTTCTCTGCTGCAAACTTTGACTTTATATACACAACGCAGAACTAAAAGTCTGTTTAGATGGTACAGCTTTCTAGGATTGTGGACCAGCCTGTGGTACTTAATATTCCCATTCCCATAATTTATAATACAGTATCTGTCTGGATGCAGTTTAAGATCTGTTATGAAAATTAACTCCACTAAATTGGCTATAGTATTTATAATACCTTTGCCATCATTCTATCACAGATCTCATAGGAGGTCTTATAGTTTGAGCATACTGTACTCTGCTGTAAATTTACTTCCCTAGGCCAAGGAAACACAATGGGAACACCTTGATTCATGAAAGACAGAACAGTATGCTATTATATGTGATAGTCTTTTGGCTAAGATCAAGTGTAGCAGTGCTGATTTCACACACGTTTCCTCAGAACCCTCATTGAAAGGACTTGCCCTGTACAACCTTGATCCTGGAGAGCTTCGCTCCAGCAGGTTTGCTAGTTTTCACATCATCACTTTCTAAAGGCCTGGAACAATTTAACTATGATCAATTAAATAGGCGATGTGTTCAGTCGACCAATTTACAGATCATTTGGAACAAAACTCAGAGTATCCTTGAGCCCCGAAGGACTGGTGTTCCCCTCATTGAAACATGGCTTGTAAAATTAATCAACCGCTTAAAAAAGTGTTCCTGGTCTGATCAAGCTATTTAGGGTGACCTGGAAGAATAACTGGATTGAGACTCTCCAGGACCAGGCTAGGAGACACCTAACCTATATTCTCTTAATCAGTTCATTATAACCCAGCTTTTTCAATGGAGTACTGTGTAACTGACAGGACTCCCAGCTGACACATGATGGGTCCAGGTCCTTACTGCTGAGACTGCTGTTGTAAATGTGAGTAAGGAACTGTACCTTACTGCACTTCTATAAGTGGGGCCAGCATATTTGGATGGGGGGGTGACAATCCCTGTGATGGACCTGTATCCCTTCCAGGAAAGGAGTCACATGTGTTCAGTCTGCTTAATGCTGTTGTAACCCGGATGAGCTCAGGCTTCATTATGCACCTTGACTTTCACCTTGTTGACATGCACTGCTAACATATCCAATACCACAAATCAATGACAGGAGCACCAGTTTAAGAATCCTCCTCAAACCAACTTCAACTACACCCCTTATATGAAAATATGTACAGTATACAGTATCTCTATGGTTATGCACAGATTAAAATTAAATGCAGCTTGCACAATTGCCAGAAATGCAATGTTACACAGTGTAGAAAGCAGAGTGATCCAGGGATGCTGAATAGTCTAAAAATAAGAAGTATAATACAGTGCATGGTGCAGAATAAGCAATACTGTTAGATAGTATGATTAAACAAAAAGAAAAGATCATAGTCACCACATACTGTACACATACAGTACATAGCAAGACAATTAGAAATTCAACAAAACCTTCTGTAGGTGATAACAGGCAGTGCACAGCTGATAGCAAGTAGTTTGAAGTCAGACAGGATGTACTGTAGGAGTCACAGGGGCAGTGTGTGATCAGCATGGACACAGTTGAGCAGATAGACGGTCCTGTCACAGTGGAGCCAAAGAAGAAAAAGAGCTACTAGGAGGCTAACAGTGAAAGAGAAACTGACATCGAAAAATCACAGCACAGGCAATGAAATACTGAAGTGCAATCGCTAAAGCTGTATTATGTTCAGTTAAATGGAAAGGTCTCTCTCCATTGCAGTCTTCTGTGCCGAACAGCCTCTTCAGGGGCATGCAGACAGAAGGGACAGGAGTCTGCCGAGCTGGGGACAGGTGGTGCGTGGACATTAAATTCTGAAGCAACAGGGGAGTTGGAGGCGCTCATCTGTAAGCCACAATTTCAGCTCCCAGCTCCTGTGCCAATGCAATTTGTCAAGCTGTTGCAATTAAAAAATTGCCAGTTGCTCAGAATTAAAATGCAGAAATATACAGGACGGTAATTCTATACAGTTATATATGGTAATTCTGTTATTCTACGATATTTTATTGTTATTTATTGTTCTTCCAAATGTTGCAGTATTATGTTTTTTTTTACCAGTTTTATTTGGAATGTGTTTTATCTGCACTGCTTACTGCTCAAACTGCCCGTGCAGTGTGCTGATTGCCCTGCAGAGAGGGTCATTGGCTGTCATCCGCCCTCCATTGATGATCTGTACACTTCCAGAGCAAAGAAGCGGGCAGGAAAGATTGCTGATGACCTCTCTGCTCAGGTTAGCACCTGTTTCATAATCTTCCCTCGGGAAGAGACTACCAGTCTATTGAAACCAGAGCCACCTGGTAGCTGAACAGCCTCTTTCCTAAAGCTGTCTTTTTGCTTCACCAGAATTTATAGGTATACAGTATATGCACCTTCATAATGATAACGTCTTGATTGTCTTGTTGATGTGTGCTATAAAGTATGTAGAATGTTTTTCCAGTACCAACTACACCAGAGTTAATCCCCTGTACATGAAATGCACTTGGTGAATAAAGGTGATTCTGATTCTGATTGCTATTGCTACAATACATAGTGATTTCAAATGAGGCAAGGACCAAATCTGCAATGTGCAAGCAAAAAAACCCCAAATGGTTACAAAATTGTAGATTTGTAGCCTTTAAAAGTTAGAAAAACTTCTCCTAAATTTCCCAAAGTAACATTTCACAACAGAGACACTTTTTGTTTCTCATCCTCATCGTGTTGCCGGCTCTCTGCCCGCACGTGTGTCAAAGAGAACTAGCAATCAATGGGGTGTGACTCTAAAGCTCTGAAGCAGTCTGCACAAAGTCACGTGGATCTTGATAAGTAACTACACCACTACATGCGTCAGCCCGTATTTGCCATGATAATGACTCAACAGAGCCATCTGGTAAGGAATAAAGTGTGGTCTACTAAGTCTTAGTTGAGTTGTTAAAAAAAAGTTTAAAAAAAAACTGATACTGTAAAAATATGCAGATAAAAAATGTGATCTATTAAAAGAGAAGATAGAGATGAATTCAAACTTCATATTTAGACTCATTTTCTTTCAGAGTTGTCTTTTTAGTGGGCAGTGTCAGGGATTCCCATCACAAACCATTTTAACTCTTTTTAGGCCCCAACAAGGTAAAGTACTGTATTTAAGCCTACAGTACTAAAACCAAACGTACTCAATAAAGAGACGTGTATGGTACATCTGGGCTTAACCTTTTACCAATTCAGCTTTCTTGCGAAGCTACCGTGTCGAAATTGAAACGGATGATATCATTTCCATCCCCGCTACTTTGCATTACATAGCTCACAATAAGCAGAATAACGGATCATCCCCGGCATTTAATCTGCAAAGTTAAACACAAGAGAAAAAGGATCTCTTCATACTTGATGTTAGCTGCAAGGAGATGGAGATGTTTCTTTGCTGGCTTTGGGAGGTCTATTTAAACATTAGACAAGCAGCTTCCCGAGTTTCACTTATAATGAACTTTTGAAAGCGCACCTATTCTAGCAAGCCTCATTTGAGCAGTTTATCATCCATTCAGCTTGCCATTTACATGCTAATGTTCTGGTGTCACTGCCGGAGCACCATTAAAACTTAATGCCAAGCAGCTGATGAAGAGGGAGCCCATTTTTTTCACTGGCTTATCAAAACAGACCCAATTAACATTTGTTAAACAGTGTTATGCAAATTGGTCTGCACTCCCCAGTGCAGTGAAGTGTCTCATTTGAACTGAAGCAACAGGGATGGAACTTATGATCTCTCAAGATCTAACTTTGAGCAGTACCGTCTACCGCAGGGGTCTCCAGCCCTGGTCCTGGAGAGACCCAGTCCAGTTATTTTTCTCACACCTGAAGAAGGCTCCACGGCCGAAATGTTGTGTCTTCTTTATTCTCTTTTTAGCATAGAATAAACCTATCACTTAATTTCTACACACACTGCCTTTTCTGATTGTTTCTGGCCTTCAGTAATTGAGGAGTTAATGATTTACCTATAAAACAAGCTAGACTGGGGCTCTCCAGGGTCGGAATGGAGACCCCTTATCTGTGAGATGAATCTATAATGGTAAAGGTGAAGGGGGGGGGGGGCAACACAATAGACTGAAACCAATGCAACAATTCTTATAGCCTAGAAAAATCAGAAATGCCAATAAATGTGGACAACTGGAATACTATTGCAACAATGTTTCATTGGTAGGTAAAACTAACTTGTTCTAAACTCAATTCCTTTTCTCCCCATTGTGGGTGAAGTATCCAATACTTAGTGATTTCTGCTTCACAATGATGGACAGAGCCAATGTTAAAGGATCACAAGGAGACGTCGCTACAAATGCTTGGCCGCAGCAAGCCAGTTATTGTACTTCTCTGGTAACTTTTCTGACACCTCCTGCTTAAAATTCCCACAGCCAGAACGATCGGGAACCCTCAATTTCACAGTCTGTATTCATACTGAGGATCAGGCCTACTGTCTGTGGTCCTCTGGAGCAGATAAAAACACACACTCACTGTAGGAGTGTTTGATACAGTACATGGTCATTCCCACCTGGGTCTGTTCACCGGGAGCTGATCACTCAAGAGCTGTTTAGACACAATTATGGGACTAAACTGTTTTAAGAACTCTTGAGGAAAGACTGCTTTAAGCTCTGTATGCCAAGGTTGCTGGAAACAATGAGCTTGCAGTTGCTCATTTAAAAAAAAAACTAAAGAGTGAATGAAAAAAGAGAAGAACAAGGAATCAGATCAATTAAAGGCTTCAGCTAGCACCAGTGATTTTAGAGCTCGGCAAGCATGAAGGCCAGCAGGCACAGAGATCCCACAGGACCATGGCTGGGAAGCACTAATTTCAACAACATGGGGACTAAACTAGTAGATTCAGCTTCTCGGGGTGTCCAAGACTACAAGAATGTTTGCTTATAATAGAAAATAATGAATAATTTCAACTATTACTCATATTTTCACATATAATATGTTTCCATTCCCATTCTTTCTTACCTATCATATTTTTCTACTCCATTCTTTTTGTTGTATAGAATATTTTGTTTCATCTAAAAGGCCTTTTAATTTACCTTATATCTTTTCTTTTTTATGAAGTTATAGAGTATTTCTTATGCTTTTGGCTTTGGCCATGTTCACAGTTTGGTTAGCTTGTTAACAGGTCATGATTATACATGTCAGTTACAGTAATGCTTAATATATCATGGCACTGCTGTCAGGATTTGATTACATGATGCAGTATATATTCCATCCTGTTGGCTACAGGTGCTGTTATTTTAATATTTTCTGTTATGCATTGTATTAACTTACCGATAGTCTGTAGTAACTAAAAAGTAGTCTTATTCTGTCCCATCTTCTGAATCTACTCAAGAAAAAACATCTTTAAAAAGTAAATTATACCAAAGAGTTGAATCATCAAGGATATAGGGTACAGCAGGGGACCTTTAGGGACCTTCTCTGAACAAAGAAGGTCATCCTGGCAATGTTCCTACTCCAACAGCAAGCCTGTGGCGGAAGGGCTGTCTCGTCCTGCATGCTTACACATACTGTACATAGATTCTTACACATTGATTACTCACCTCTTCTGTATCATTGACATTCACATTCATCCTCAATCCCGTTATTCTGCTGGGTCATCCTAAATTGCCTGTTATTTAAAGATCAGGAACAGTGGAAATGGCTTAACGAGGGACTCTAGTCCTTGAGGGTGGAAGGATATATTCTCATTTGTGTTCCATTGGATCTTTAAATCTTGCCAAAGTCCAGCAGAGGTACATTTTCAAAAATACATATTTATACACATCCATCTAGAAGGAGACTTTGCTCTTCAGCACATACAGTACATAGTTTACCAAGCTTTCTCTGTGTAGAGACTTCACTATATCCTTAGATGTGAGCTTCCCTCAAAATCCTTCATTTTTCAGGCCTCGTGGTAACTTATTACCATATCAATGCAATTAAAGGAAGAGCCGAGATATCAGCATCTGAGAAGCCGCAACTGCACAAACACGGGGGTGACGTAAATCCAGAATCAGTGGCACATCTGCCCTCAGAAAGCAGCAACTGAAATATATAGTAGGACAAGCTGGAAAGGTTGTGCGTCCACTGCTGATCCACCCAAATCTGAACTTCTTCTTCATTGACGTACATGTTAATGCTTCTATCCAGGGTTGAAAATGCTCAATATCTATAAATAAATGGAGTACTCTTCTGTTTATCTTGTGTATCTCTTAAATAACGTTAGAAGCATCTAAAAACAGGAGGGTAGGACAGTGGCACAGCGTTTGGCCTTGCTACCTCCAAGCACTGGGGCACAGGGGTTCAATTCCGGACCACGGGTTCTGACTCTGTGGAGTTTGCATGTTATGCCAGTGCATGTTACGCATGTTTCCTCCATGTGTACAGGTTTCCTCCCACAGTCCAAAGACACGGTGGCAAGTTAAACTGAATTCTGAGAAAATGTGCCCTGGTGGGCGGGTCTTTGTTTGACCTGCAACAGTCCATGAATTACTACTATAATTATATGAAGAAATTGTTTTGACATGCTGTTGTGTTTTTCAAGAGTGATTCTCAACATCAGCTCCTGGTGGCCTCAGCCACTCCAGAGTTTTGTTTAAACCAGATTCAATTTTTAAATCTGGATTGATTTCCACTGAAGACCAAATAAACTCAAATAGAGTATTTTATACTCAGATATGTTTCTGAGGCAGCTTTTCACTCTAATCTCTAAATATATTTCACAGGCTGTGCATTTTGTTTACAGCAGCTGCTCTCAGTCTGATACAGGTGTTATATTTGTCAAATGGGTCAAGTTTTTCATTAATCCAGATTCAAGTAAACAATTTATTAACCGGTAATTTACTTCATATAATACTTAAAAGCTTTATAAAAACAATAATAATAATGTGCATAATCTCTGTGTTCCTCAAAAGACATGAGTAAAAGTTTTGACAACTTGCATTTAGAAGTGAATATTGGCTTTGTTAAAAGTATATTACAAGCAAGATCACTTTCTCAAACACTGATTAGGTAACACTAAATTCATCCACGCTATAAAAGTACAGTACTTGCATGGCACAGCTCTGACAGCTGTGCAGTGTCAGATAATCCATTAACGCTGAAGGTATTGAAGAAAGATATAAGATGTAAAAAAGGGGTTAACTGATTTCTTTCTGCACAAAGACTTCTTGTAACACAAGACATTCCACGCTTAGGCACCTTTGAGTTATGGCAGGGATGGGACTTAATTGATATGAAATTCCAAGTGCAAGATAAAGACCCTCCTAACTAAGGAAAGATAAAACCGACCATCACAAGTGTTCAAGGTCTTGGAATTGTCCAAACACAGGTGGCCCCCCATTACCATGGTAACAATTTGCGTCAGAAGCGGCTGAAATTTGCTATATAAACTGGAAGTTTCGGACCTATATTTCGAACAATACTTTGGTCTTATTGTTCCTTGCATGCAATAAACTCAGTTGTTTAAACTTCATCTCGGATTCTAGAACTTATTTGTCTGTTACTACAGTATCAAGAGGCTTATCTGTTGTACAGAATTTGAAAACAGTCAGAAAAAGAAGATGAGAAATATTTTCTAAATATTTTCCATTTGGGCATCCATGAGGGAATATTGTCATTCAGTAGGGATAAATTGTAGAAAGTATAAACTTCAATTCATTTCAAACAATATTACAAAAAATAGTCTGCCGTAGTCTAGTGAAAAAACGAAAAAAGCTTGCAAAAAAAAAGCTCCCACAGCTCTTGAAAATAACAGTTATAACAGAGTTGAATCCGATAACATGTACATTTCCATTTCAATAAGCGAGTAAAGCTCATCGCTGTGTGAAAAGTGTGATCAGGGCTTATACTCAAACAATAAACCTAGGACTCCATATTTAGGTGTTGGCTTCTTTGTGTGCCTATATGAAGGAAGATTAACCTGAACTGTATACTGTATAACATGTTTAGTCAGTTAGGATTGCTTTTCTTAGCTAAATTTACCAGTAATACTATTTCACAATACAAAACAACTCTGTACTAATCAGAGTGAAATGTTAATTTAATTAAGCAGTTCTGACAGGAGTTTTTAAGCAGTTTTCGAATGCTTAGAACACCACAGCACCTAAATAAAAGAACCAGCGACAGCCCGAAGATCCTCCAGAAAACCATCCCAACAACAAGACAGAACAAGTGCTTGGAATAGTCACTGGGAAAAGAACTTACAGATGAGAACAGTTTCATCGTCAGCTCGAATTAAATGGAATTTAATGTCATCTAAGACATGCTTCATCAATGATCCCTGATGAATTGTGGCAATAAAGCAAAATAACTCAAATCATGCCTCTACTATGTCTTAAGGTTTATCAGAGCTACTGAAACCTACAGAGCTGCCCATGTAGTGTGCTAAACCTTCTCATAGAATAGGTGTCCTTGGTCTGTATGTTCCATCTGAGGGTTTAGCCTCTCTGCTTTAGGAAAATGTACTTCATTTTAGTTTTAAAAGCATTTCACTCAAGAACAAAACTTCCCTCCATTTTCCAAAAGCACCTCCACTTATTTAATGTGGAACCAGAAAACAGATTTCATTCTTCTTTAAAGTCTGTTATTATAAGCTGCTTGATTTTTTAACCCACGCAAACATAGGGAGACCATACAAACTCCACACACTCCAAGAATTGAACCCACCTACCACAACCCCATATACTGTACGTACTCTTCTACAAATTGCTGGTAAACATCTACTAAACTGACAAGTGTGTCCCAACCCAAATTTTGTCTGGGTAAAAGTACACAACAAGAAAAGACCAGTATGCCCAAACTCCGTAGAATTTAGGAAGAAGAATGACAGTTGTCTGTTGGTGTCTTTTTACATGGTAATGTGCATTGATCCATGACTGATCCTGCTGCACTTACTGAAATTAGAAACTGGCGCTTACTTAAGTGCTACTTTAGTTCTAAAAATACTGAAAGACTTTCACTTCTTCCTTTGTTGTTCTTGCTAGTGTCCTTTCATTGTTCTACACAAAGGCTACCTGTAAAGTAAATATGATGTTTGATCCATATTCCATACCGCCTGTGTTATACAAGAGGTCAGAGGCAGGTCAGAATGCATCACATTAAGCTTGACCTTTGGTGGACATCCACTGACTTGCTGAAGGCTTGCACCACAGAAAAAAGTCACAGACCCCTGCTGAAGCCAGAAGATGACAGCTACTGAGATGTAGAGGCCACTTCTTTCCTTGAAGAGAGCCATGCATCAAAACATCATTATATTTGATCTGACAAAGTTTTTGGAAGGGTGGCAAAATCAATGTGCTCTTTTTTTCCCCGTGTACAGAACATTTCAGCCACACTAAAATCAATATGCAATTTCGAAAGCCAAGCTTTTCTTGTATGCTGGAAAACATCAAAGGGTATTTTGTTTTGTTAATAGGATGTCCAGCCTTTATCTACTGTAATAGACTAGAATGCAGTTCAGGGAGATGAGAGATCAATGCACTGAAGAGCAGAAAAAGAAACACAAACAGTGGCTCATCTTTTCCCACGACAGCGAAAGCTCCGTTTGATTGTTAAAATTACCGACATCATTTCCTGTCAGCTTTAATGCCTGCCTTTCTGCCAGTCAATTAAATTTGCACTTAACGTTCCCCAAACAAACAACAAAGCTGATTCCATTACTGAGTAATTATTTTCTCTCTTTCTGAAAAGTGTTTTTTGTTTTTCTGAGACTGCAGCAGCTGGAACACTATGGTTTATATTTC
Source organism: Lepisosteus oculatus (assembly GCF_040954835.1). Taxonomy (NCBI): domain Eukaryota; kingdom Metazoa; phylum Chordata; class Actinopteri; order Semionotiformes; family Lepisosteidae; genus Lepisosteus; species Lepisosteus oculatus. Next base: position 11,571,026 of record NC_090706.1, on the reverse strand, counting down.
ATTATCATATGAAGGAGAAATCAGAAAATCCTGTTTATTACGGTATTCCTTGCTCATGCAATGGGCCCTAATTAAGATGAACATACTGTACATAGGGAACTAGGCTAATTATATTACTGTCACTGATCAGTTTACAGTTCACTCCTGCATTGCTGGAGCTCTCCTACTCTGTGTCTAACAGCATGAGTGGCAGTCTGCCGTGAATCAGGGCTTGTGAAACGTTACCTGAATTCATTTCAGCCTGTGAAGAAAATAGGTTTTTAAAAAAAAAACAGCCTTGAAAGAGTAGAGTATAAAAGCTTCAGGGATATATTATTAAAGCTCTGAATAATAAAGGAATACTCCTGAATGTATTCACCTCTTACAAGTCACGTTTTGGATTCTATTTAAAAAAAGGTTACTCTTTGGGAGAGGAACATTCAACATGCAGCTTTTTGGAAAATACAAGCGGTTATATACCTGGATTTAAACAATTCCATACAATTTCTTAATTATTTAATTGATTGATGCTGTATTTGCTCAGAAAAATACATACATTCTCACAATATTCTTTAAGTATATAATATATTCTATAATGGTGTTGGGTCAGCACTGCCAACCACTGGACCACAGTCCTGACCTATTTTCATAATTATTATCATCATTAAGTATTAGTCATTATTATAAAATAGTGATTATTATTGTTAATGATTATTATTAATCCCTTTGGATGGGTTCCTGAGTGGCTTAACCAGTAACGTTGTTCATTTTCAGCCCTGTAATTTGGACATCACTGTGCCAAGTGACAAATGAGTCCAATAGGAAGTCGATACATGCACAGATCCTCATTCGCCCTGTGCAATACAGAACTGACCTCAGGTGCTGCCTCTGTGGAGTTTGCATGTTATCCCTGTGTTCGCACGTGTTTGTTCCGTGTTTTATTTTCACTTTCAACAACTTGAAACAATAAGTTAGGAAACACATTCAGGACTGTTTTAGGACGGTGGTTTAAACTGAGCCACAGAACTTATGGGACTGGCTTAGAATAAGGAATAATTCCTTACTTTTATATAGCGCTGTTTTGGACATGCCGCTCAAAATGCTTTTTTACAAGCAATGGGGACTTCCTTCCACCACCACCACCCCCAATGTGCAGCCCCCACCTGCATGTTGCAACGACAGCCAGAGTGTACCTTCCTGGTTGGGATAGGCTCTAGCTCCCCCATGACCCTGAACTGGAGGAAGCAGTTAGAAAATGAATGGATAGAAGGATAAATAATCACTGACCTGTTCACCAGGAAGAGACGGCTGGAGACGTCAGGAGTAGGCCCAGTGATCCTGCAGGTCAGTAGCAGCCGAATAATTGACTGGTCCAGAAAGGCTTTCTGCCAGGCCGACAGATACACTAGTCTACACAAACTCATCCAGATAAAAAGAAGAAACTTCTCATACCGTCTCCTAAGATATTAATATCACACATTACACACATTCTCTAAGGAAAGCTCTGGCTTTTATAAAGGCATTAGAGTTAAAATAGGATCAGCGCCTGGACACACAGGGCTGCTGAGCTTGTCTCTGGCTCCCTGCAGAGTCTGTACATTGGCTTCTGCTGCTCCTGTCAGCGAGGTGAAGCTGACATTGATTAAATGCTGCAAATCCCATAGAAAGGGGGTTAGATTTTGTCAGAAATCACCACAAGCTGAACTCCATAATCAGTAGCTCTACAACACTCCATGCACAGAATGAAAAAATGATAGGTCTAGACCAGTAAGAATGTTGCAACTCTTTTAGACATCACTATTAGGCATCTCTTTGGTGTTTGTCACGATCAAGTGCTTAAAATCAAGGATAGCCAGTTTACAAAGGCTTAACTATATATTATGCTTACAGCTTAACATGCCATGATTTAGTGATGCTTAAAACAAAGTACTGTAATAATTTCATTTATAGTGGTCTGTTCTTTAAAATCGTGATGAAAATTGAGATTTATTATCACATAGGTTGTCACAGTAAAAAGTAACAGTAACAAAAAGCTAAACTGAATTACTAATGGGGTGCTTTGCATTGATATCCTTGGTTAGTGCCACTCTTCCTGGGAGGTAAAATTAACAATAATTTCCTTGTCATAAACACAAATGATTGTACTGTACTGTAAAATAAATAGTACAGTATCCATTGCCCACACTTGCCAGCAAGCTTAAACCAGAGGGTTCTGCACAGTTCATTCATGTTGGACTTCCCAGGGTGGCAAAAAGAAAATTAGATTGGTGGGGTACATGAACGTAGAATTAAAATGTCAAAGTTTGAAAAATCTTTGAAAAATAATGAATATGAAAAAAATGCTCAACCTTCACTTCATCACTTTCTACAATGGAGATATGACGGGGCTGAATTGATCTTTATTAAAAATGATGAAATTCAACCTTTAAAAAGGTCTGAAAGCAGGAAATCAAAGCTTGAACACTCAAGATTAGTATTGTCCATCAAGAAGTCTTATGATGATGATGATTTTGCATACTGAAATCACTGATAGCAATATTCAATTCTTAGTTTTCCATAAAACACACTAGTTTTTAAGCCACCGCCAGGAACATTCCATTGCAAAAGTATTCCAGACAAAAATGTAGTTGCAACTAACTAAAGCCAGAAGTGTGCTGCATATTATAGACAACATTTGTATCCGTAAAGGACACCCATTTTATTGAGCCTTTAAGTTGAATAGATGGATAGGAGTGTGTGAAAGACACTTTGCATCACTGCACTAAGAGAAAATGTCCTGTGTTTCCTTCTAAATAAAACTCCCTCCTTCCTCCTCCACCACCCAGACGCCAGTACAGAATCTGGTAGATACTTTCACTGTTAATTAACCTTCTCGGAAACCAGGGCGTGTCCTTTTTGCAAGAGTTGCTGTCTTTCATCTGGAAAGTTTCCAGGAAAATCATACCCGTTCTCCCGTGACGTTCCCCAAGCATATTTCCTTACTTTGCTGCTGTTCAGCCATTCTGATTTAACTCCTGCCTCTTTCTGTTTCAGGTGTTAAAGAGTAATTCCCATGTTGCTACTTTGTTTTCCTTATAAGAAAAAAATCTGGAGTGGGAGTGTTATTCACATCTAATTGCTCTTGTCGTTTTAGGGGTTGAAGGTATTGAAAGACTTGAATGAAAGTGACATTTTACCCAAGTGCACAGGGACCTAGAGGAAAACAAATGGCTGTTTGAATAGCAGACGGGGCATAGCTGATGTATTGAGATAAAGCTGTTTTCTTTCGGTAATTAAGGAATTGTAGTAACACAATAACCCCTGGAAATCCCCCATTGAAGAACATAAGTTTGCTAACTGCTCCTGTGCTTACAGAACATGTTGAGACTGAATGGATTTCTGGACCCAGAAATGACAAGGAGCAAATTGACTGATTTAACAATATGGTTTTCTCTCTTTTACTAACAAAGATTTCTTTCGATTGATCTGTGTGGACAGCCCAATCAATGTTATTGACGACCGGTGAAAAATAAATCTATGCAAATGAAGACAATTCATTAATTAACAGAAGAGCACACTGCCTGGATAACTGCCAAAAAAGATTCTTTCAACATAAATTTGACTAATTTTATTATGCAAGACTTTTTTTTATTATGAAACTGCCTCGCAGCATTTAAAAGCAGCGACCGTTTAAGAAACCACCACTGCTTACTTAACACATTAACTTTAATTTAGCGGGAACTTTCACTGTGCATCAATGCGTCAGCCTAATATAAGTACAGTGTGCAACCTTACAAAACAAAACAGAAACAAGCTGCCCAGTTCTCAAGGTTCCTTGGTGCAACCAGGCAAGAATCAGAGGTGTCTGTTGTGATCGTTTGGTTCTGTTATCAGAAAAATTAAAAATGAATAACGCTGGTTTACAAAACCCATTTAAAACAAAGCTTGACCTCCTCTCTAATTCTAGTCCACTTCCAACTCCCTGTATAAAAATATCATGGCTTCTTATGGACTCACTTGAGCGATTTGCTTCACCTCCCTCATCTTTGCCCTGGCAGAAGCACCCTGTCTCACCCTTTATCAGATGAGGGAACCCCTATCCTACTCTTCTCAGCCAGGTGAGTCACCCCAAAACAGCTCACTATTTGAATCAGGCCTCTTCTCCACCTTAATCAGGAACTAACCAAACAATGGAAAACTGAAAAGAGATGAAAAGAGGTCCTTCCATCAGAGGTGGAAGATCTTCCATTACAGGCTCTACTTAAAAAACAAAACTTTCCAAACAGATCATTCAAGTGGTAAGGCATTAAAATGGCTGGAGCAAGTATCCAAATCAGGAATAAAAACAATAAACTCCTCCTCCATTAATTAAAATGGGCAGCAACTTTTAACACACATAAAAAAGAAATTGCAGCTTGTACTAAATTAAAACAGCAAGCCTCCACCCAGTATGCAGATTACAAACTGTGAGATGGCTGTTCTTAAAGATAGAAAAAACAGGTTTCTTGCAAATTAAGTCACTTCACAGGACACAGGATAATTTGTGATAGGTGGGCGAGTTAAAGTGATTTGTTCCAAGTATTAGTAAGGTAAATAGGTTGCTTTGAGACACTTACAAACACTGTTTGTTTAGCACCATGCTAGTTTACTGTACAGAACTGCAGCAGAGGGAGCAATATCGAGCCCTGCTGGTCCATCTTCAACAGTTTTTCATAGTTGGACCCCAACACAGAAAACCACACGCACAAAGAACAGAAGCACAGAGTCGGGATTTGAAATGTACAAAGTTGCACAAGCCTTTTTACCGGCATTTTCAAAATTTCAACAAAGTATGTGAGGCAAAACAGGTCAAATTAACAACAGAATCCGAAAAAGAACCATCTTGTTCTGTTTTACATAAGCACCTGAGAGAAAAGCAACAAAAAAAAAATACACTGAACAGGAATGCGAAGTCACAGTAAATAGAACACAGAGGCACTGCGGCCTCCCTCCTCAAGGGTCAACAAAGTCAGCTGTAAAATTACTGCTGCCAAAACAGCAACTCATCTAAAAAAAGCTGGTTGCGCTTCATACCTGATAATTATGTCTTCCTGTTTGCGATTCAGTGAGCTTGCCTAGCAAGGATGCTGCTCGTGTGCCAAAATTTCACTTGGTGCTCTTCCGCGTGGTGGAAACTTTTTAATTACTTGTCACTAGTCAAGTTTCTTTATAATGAAAGTCCGCAGTCTGCAGCCAGTCTGCACCCAGTGACAGGATGTCTTAAATGCTCGGCAGTTAGTGGCAGGCTAAGTTGCACTGCTGAGCCAAACGAGAAGAGCATAATTAATGAAGCAAGGGGAAAAAAAAAAGAATATAAACAAACTGTACAAAGGCCCTTTTACTTATCCTGTCTTCCAAAAGAGGGTTATTTATTACAGATGTATCTGAGGAAACACAGTAAAAATGTTTTAAAAAGTCCAGGAGAATTATATACTTTGAATATATAGCTCGAGTTCATTAATATCATATTCCACCAGTCAGATAAATGTGCTATACCTACGATCTCTAAAAGCCAAATAAAAGTTGAAAAAAGGGAAAGGATCACAAAGCTGTAAGGGAGGTACAGTATGGGCAAAAAGTAAAACAATGAAAAAATATCCTTTGGTCAAATCAACACAAAGAAAATACCATACATATATATGCGTGCGCACACACATATACTGTATAATGTATAACTAAGCAAGTGATCATAAGTAGCTCAGTGGTTTTTGATTTCACAATATGGCCCAAAACTCAGCAGCCCCTGTTTGTGGCCACTAGTTTTCCTCATAGAGGAAAGAATGCGAGAGAGAAAGTGCTCTTAACATTGTCTGATTGTCCACGGAAACGCTGGCGTCCTTCACAGTGGACAGCCGGCTCACAAAATACAATCACAGCATAATGACGAAATCCTTTACTGGAAAGGAAATGAAATCTCAACCCAGTGGAGTGGCTGAAGGCTCGTCTCCTCCAGCAAGGGGGGTGTGCTATTGCTCCTTCTGCTGCTGCCCCCACGCCTGGGACTCGCTGTCCCTGTCTCCTGTCATGCACTGGCGTCGGACCACGGGCAGAGGGTGGGCTTCAGTGTTGAACACCCAGTCCTCTAGCGGGAGGAGGCTGTCATCAGAAAACAGCAGGTACAGATACCTGCAACGGGAAGGAGAAAGATAAAGACTAAGCGTGTTGATACATTCCACCCTGCCAATGTCATTTTTATTTTAAATAAAATAATTAGCAGCCATATCGCCTTGTAGCTCACAACTGGCAACCCACTGAAGCTACGCAGGTATGAGCCTGGTCAGTACCTGGATGGGAGACCTCCTGGGAAAAACTAAGGTTGCTACAGGAAGAAGTGTTAGTGGGGCCAGCAGGGGGCTCTCACCCTGTGGTCTGTGTGTGTCTTAATACCCCAGTATAGTGGCGGGGAGATGTGCCATCCTTTGGATGAGATGTAAATCTGAGGTCCTGACTCTCTGTGGTCATTAAAATCCCAGGGTGTTTCTCAAAAAGAATAGGGGTGTTACCCCAGCGTCCTGACCATATTTCCCATTGGCCTTTACCAATCATGGCCTCCTAATAATCCCTATGCTGTATATGAACTGGATTCATGACTAAGTTCTCCTCCCCACTGATAGCTGGTGTGTGGTGAGTGTATCGGTGCACTATGGCTGCCGTTGCATCATCCAGGTGGATGCTGCACATTGGTGGTGGTGTAGGGGAGACCCCATTACCTGTAAAGTGCTTTGAGTGGCATGTCCAGAAAAGGGCTATACAAGTGTAAGCAATTATTAATTATAAATCACAGTTTTGCCCGATCCTTTTGCACTGTTGTCTGGAATCACCAACTATTTACCAGCTCAACTTGCTACAAAGCTGCCACATTGGCTTCTGCCAGGAGAAAAAAGCCCTGCAAAAGGTTTGTTCTTCATGTTTTCTGCTCTGATTCCCTCAGTGAGCCCCATAGCACTGCCAGCAGAGCTCTGGCGTCTGAGGGAGTACAGCTTCAATCCTCTCCAATAGCACTGCCAGCCGGGACACACCCAAACAGCCACAGGGGTCACCACTGAGAAACAACCTGAGGGAGCCCAGGCAATCATCCAGCTTTTGCAAAACCCTGTAAAGTTCAAACGAACGTGCCCTGCCTTTACTACACAATTAAGAGACTGATCAGGGCACAACATCACACAACTCCAACTCAGATTGTCAGTCTGCTCAATTACATTCTCTTAGAGCTATAATGATCAACCCTTCATCCACAACATGCACAGTAATTCACAGAAGTGCTGTTTTCTCTAGCGCATTTAATAAAATAGGCACAATTTAGATGACTCGAGTTTTTACAACGACCTAATTTAAGATATGAATCACTTTTGCTTACATTTTTTAGGAAAGTTCATCACCTCAGAAATTGTTGGGTGAACATACTGTACAGTAATCTTACATGTAACACGTGAAAAACTTATGATACACCATGAACTACCTCCAAATCTGTCACTGGCAGACTCCCAGGTCTGACCTTTTTCAGGTTAGCCTTGAGGAGGCTGGAACAGTATATGTGAAATCATACATTCGTGTTGCTACATGGTCTTCACAACCCTTTTTCAAATCTACAGAGAATCTCTGGATAAAAAAGAAAATCTCCCCCTTTTAATCAACCGCAAATCGTGAAACCAAACTGCTGACTACTGCTCTTTTTATATGACAGACGTGCGATCACATACTGCTGCCAGAGATGCACACAAAGATGTGAAAGTGCTCCAGAGATTCAACAGCAGACTTCCCATTGCCCCCACATGTGAAAACACCAGGTGAGTGGATGATTGTTAAAAATTGTTAAAAATAGTTCACTCAGCTTTCTTGACATCTCTCAGTCACAATTCACAGCAAACGTGATTTCTTACTATCTGAGCAAGCAAACTACACTGTAGTTTTAGAATAGTGGTATTCATAAAATAATGAATTTTCAAAATTCCTCAGCCTTGGGACTCTAGAGAGAGCACTGTTGCCATGGAAATTACTTAACACACCAAGCCCAAAACGGAGCAGCCTCAAACACAGCAGTGGCTAGCATTACAGCTTTTTGTACAAGAATGGGACATAGATCACAAGCGTAGAAGCATTGTGGGAAACCTGGAAGATTACACTAGTTATTACCACGGTTTTGACACCCTTTTCATAGATGGGCACTACAGTACAGTTTCTATTTTTCTGGTTAGTCTTCTGGGTCTTTCCCCTGTATGAAGAGACTACCGGAAGAGATTTGTTTAAGACACCACTTAAATCCTGGAGTACCACTGTTAAAATGTCATCAGGCCCTGAGGATTTGTATTGTGGATCTTATATGCTAATACAATTTAATACAGAACTTTGTCTTTTCATAGTCTGTGTCATGTTATATGTTTCTTCCCTAGTGAACATCTGAGTGAAATACACATTTAATACTTCCCTGTCATCCACTAGAAATTCCTCATCTTTGTCTGAGACATTTATTTAATCTTTTCTATTTTTTGCCATTCCAATACTGAAAAACATGTATTTTAGTCTCCTCTGCAATATTTGTCTCTCTCCGTCTATTTCCTCTTTTAGACTTTTGTTGGTGTTTATTATATCCCTTTCTGTCTTCTGGAACTGGATTGCTTTTGTCTAGAACTATGCTGTTTTAGTTTTCTTCTTTCCCAACAAAAGTTTACAACATTACCGCTGTTTTCAATGCTGATATTCAGGGAACATGTTTAATAAACCAGGTCTGAAAAAAAAAGCTCAGATAAATGTTTGTCATTGCTGGTCACAAAGAAACTTGCCTTAACTTTTTAAAGAAATGAACAAAAGGGTTGTGCTGAGGGATTCACACCAGGAGGAGAAAAGCAATATGATATCAGAATCCATTGCAAGGCTTAAGAGTTCTTAAAACTACTGGAGCACTGGGTGCTTTCCTCAGTCCTTTCAGCTCTATTAAATCTGACACACCATCACAGAGAAGATGGCTCAAATCACTGGAGAGCTGAGAAGAAAATCCCTTTCAGAAAACCGTCTTCTCTTTTTAGGCTTCACAAGCACTAAATTCTCAATGGTAAGGCATTGCTACAATGGTGGGTCGACTAATTCCCTTTCCTGGGCTCTTGTCTGCTTAATTGGTCTCTTTATTTCATTAACTGTAGAAAAAATGAAGACTTCTGCCCAGGCCTGATAAACAAAGTCTTAAAGCTATTGTACCATGAAGCATCTGTGCAAGTCACTAGCTTTAAAAGTTGACACCACTAAGCACATGTAAGTGCAGGCGTTGGAATAGAAATATTTTGGTTATCTGTGCGCTTTGAAATGGGATGACAGACAGTTTAGTTGTGTCGAGTGCTGACAAAAAAGCGATGAGATTTGGACCTGGGGAGGGGTGAGGCTGGGGGGAGGACAACATTTTTGCTAACAAATTAATTCAAGGAGCAAAAGTCTCGCATGTTACCGTTTCTCAAGCAGATTTGAGGAATTCCTATAAATTACACATTTCCAAAGGAGATGTGCAAATATCTGTGGAAAACCAGATGTAATATATGGAAAGAATAATCACATATTGAGTGAGTTTACGATTCAGAGCAATGTAACAATCTTTGGGTCAGAAATTATAAGGGGCCCATATACAGTATTTTACTACACTGGGATCTGGCATGCATTTGTTGTAACGTGACGACAACCTATCATCCACATTAGCCACAAAAAACACAACACTCTTGATGCAGCAAGGCACAACTTGAACTGACTGAGGGAGAAAGAGGGAGAGACAGAAACAGCGAGAGACACAGGCATACGGAGATGAAGAGAGAGCGAGCAAGAGAGAACTGTTGTAGTGTACATCTCAATTTGCTGTAACATGCTCTGCAGACGGGGGAAAAAGCTGCCATTCCAAAAGCTGATCGGACTGGTGCTTACTTCAAGGTTTCTGCTAAAAAGAAACTCTGTTGCATGTTGTCGTGGACAGGCGTACTAGTGTAGACATCTCTGATGCCAGAAAACCCTGCTTCCACTCGACAATGTTTCTCGAGCGCCTGAGGGAGTAAGAAAAATAGGAAATTTAAGACACACAGGAGCAAATTCATAAAGAATTTTTAGCTCTACACTTCTATAAAACTGGTCTATAGCCTGGGGACTGTTAAATTAGCATATTGAGAATCTTACATTGTACTAATACAGTGAAAGGTTATTGGGTTATCATCTGAACAATCTCAAGTTGCTTAAAATTAGCCTAGTCGGATGTGGTCATCTCGTATTGTTTCAACAGTGATTCACTGGAAGAGTAATATAACAAAATTTACAACATAAATTACATTAAAATAATTTGAATGTACAAATAGAGGATTCAATTCAAAGCACATTAAATTCTTTATATACTGTAGGTACCCTGAGGTTGTAAGATGCCACACAATTCAAAATAAGACATTCTTGGATGGATGCTCTCAATTTGCAATATACTTTTTTGGATTGTATTTTCTACAAAATGCTGCTAATAGCTTTGTAGACCTCAACAACTTATCGGATCGCTTATCGGCTGGGACTAAAGGAGGAACATTTGTCTGCCGGTGCATTGGGCTGCTATCTGTGTGCTGTTAATAAACACACAAGACCGCCGCTGCAAGCGAGCCTGTCTGATTAACATGCAGGCTGAACAGGAATGACTAACACATTATTATCCAGTAATGGCAAACATGACGCTCGCAGAGTGTAATTAACAAAGCAAGATATTAGCTCTGAAAAAGTGCAATGTGATGTCTGTTCTCTCCACCCCACTCCTAATAAAGTGTGCAAACATCTGTGCAGGCAAGTGCACTTTCATTCACAAGACTTAATTCTTTCCCCGAAATTGCTTGTGCAGGAACAAAAGCACATGAAGTGCGCAGATCAGCCCAGTGTTCTTGGACAAAAAAAAAAAATATTTTTTTATCTCTTTGATCTCTTTTTCCTACCAAAATAAGGCATTTGACAACCAGAAAAACGATCTTAATTGATTTTTTGTCTTTATTAAGTCTGTCCTTTTAAACCTCCTAAAGTTTAAACCTATAGACAATTTAGGAGTTTGAGCTGAACACGTGCAGCATTCAGACGTTCTAGTTCACTCTTGTTATGAGAGTTTCTCAGTCCCCCTTCTATGGAAAGGAAATAAAACCGTCTCCCTTCCCCAGCCCATACAACCAACAAATTCCTGTATGATTCCACTACAAAATCACTATTGTACTGAAATCCTGTAGGATTTTCTAATCCACATTTCTTACAGATCCCTTCAGGGACTCTTCTGGTAATTATATTCTCTTTTCCAGTGAAAGTAGGGATTTCCAAAGGATCTCTATAGAATCCCAGAAGAGCACAGAAGTACCACACCTGAAGAAGGCTCCACGGCCGAAACGTTGTGTTCTCTTTCTTCTTTTTTTCAGCATGGAATAAACCTATTACTTGTTCCTTTGCAGCCTACACATGCTGACGCAGCTACCCACCTGAACTACTACCGAGCACAGAAGTATACTTGTAAGGGTTTTGGTCTTAAAATGTTAGAATGGAACTATATCTTTAATCAGAGTTGGAAACAAACCTGTTTTTCAACTTTCACTTTTAAGAGTGAGCTGTAGGCTGGTGTAGTAAACCCATCTCCCCTTTGGAATCTTCCTGCAAAATGCTCGCCTTTCCCAAGATACAAATTGCAAGCTCCAAGACTTCATCTGAGTTTCATTAATGTACACAAGCAAAAGCAATTAACTTTAGGGCAGGGATCGACCTTTGAGAGGCTAGGTGACTTAACACTAAACGAGAATCAGACCTCTCTTAAAAGGTCAGTGCAAAATGTCCTGAGTGTACATGCATCCATTTATCTAAGTGCTTTATCCAATACCATATCACGGCGGACCCAGAGCCTATCCCAGCAAGCAACAGGCACAAGGCAGGATACACCCTTGATGGGACAGCAGTCCAACCGCAGGGCAGACATAGACAAAAACACACATACACTCACACCTGGGCTAATTTCCAGAAGCCAGTTATTCTACCAGTATGTTTCTGTGGGAGGAAACTGGAGCAACTAGAGGAAACCCACAAAAACATGGTAAGAACATCCAAACTTCACGCAGACAGCGTTCCAGGAATGGAACCAAATGCCCTAGTGTTGCAAGGCAACAAAACTATTGCACCATTGTGCCACCCTGTTCTGAGTGTGAACAACACAATTAACGTTCTGGTCCAAAAGTTATGTTAGTGGTGATATAAAAAAGCAACATGTATTTTTGGTGATTCAGTGACATGAGATAAGTACCTGGGTTATAAATATAAGGTAAGGGTAGACCTGAGGATTTTGGCTAATGTACATGTACAAGGATTCAATATCTGTAACCTGTAACCTTTTAGTTAAGAGCCCAGTGGCCCAGCTGCCCCCAGGTACCAGATTCACATGGTCCAGTGTCTTACCTGTACAGCCTCCCAGCCCCACTGCCTGTACTTCAAGTCGTGTGTCAGCCTCCACATGTACATATAGCTCTCCACCACCTCGGGGCGCAGGATGTAGTATCTGTCACTGAGCCGTGTGGCCATGGCCTCAGAACCGCTGTCAAATCTGAACGCCTCCGGGCCGAGCTTCGTGGCTGGAACACAGAAAACACGCTCATGAGACACCTCATTCACATCCATGCCAGAGACACAACAGGATGTAACAGCAATTAAGAACCATCGAGTCTGGTTAACGAGCAGGAAAACTGTGTTTCCAGAGAAAGATAAAGCTGCTCTTTTGTAGCGATATGTCATAAGGACGTAAGTTACAAACAAGAGGAGGTCATTCAGCCTAACCGGCCCCGTCCCGCATGGTAGATAGTAGTTAATTGATCCAAGAATCACATCAAGCCATTTCTTGGAAGAAACCGGAGTATTGACTTCAACCACATGCCTGGGTAGTTTGTCCCACTCCCCTTAGGACGTGTACTGCATAACCAGTCTTGAGAACAATACAGAACACCACATTTTGTATAAAGTACTCAAGTCGCTTATTATACATTTGATTAGACAGGGTTATTGCAGGCACATCCTATCGAAATTTAGTTAGAGCAGCTAATGGCGTAGTATAATTGCTTTTCTTACACCACTGTTGTATCTAGCTTGGTTTGAAATGTACACATCTATGATGGCTTGTAGAAATCCAGAATGCTGATTTTGTTTTTGAGCTAGAAGCTTTTAAAAATTTTAAAGTACTTTTTTCAACAGGTAGAAAACGGGTACTTATTCTGCTCAAATATACAGTCTGTGCAACAAAACAGCGCACACATTTGATCTGTTGAAGGAAGAAAACCTATGTCATTATTATCAAAAAAACTAAGCAATGCTTAAAATATCCACCATTCGGAACAAGCAATTGTTGTGTCATGCTTATTTGAACCTGTCAAATTAAAGCGCTTTCTGCTTGCTTCAGTAATATCTCTGTCGAGGCTGCTCGCTTTACCATGACAGGGCTATGTGCAGGACAGGCATAATTGTGATCCATTAAAAATACCCATCAGGAATTCTAGCTATAGCACCTCTTGAGCTGATCAGGTTCCTATCTCAAGTAGTACTGATGGACTGGATTGGCATTTTCTGCGGTGACTTCTGCGGCTAGTAACAGGGACGCAGTAAAACACTTCCAGTCAAATTCTGTCTATAGACAATTTTACAAACTGTGAAACAGGGGGAATCCAGAGAGTAAGAAGCTGCAATTTTCCACTCTAATCATAGTGTCAGATCCAAGTTCTGCTGGGAAAAGGGACATAAAGAGAGAACAGTTTTGAGTTTTATTGGCTTAAGGAGGAAACTAGTTCTTCATGCAACACACACATTCACAGATAGCCAATTATTCCCTGTAAGGGTCAGGGTGACCTAAAATCTTTTCCAAGCATACAGTAACTTCCCAGGACCTTTGCATGGGACGCCGATCCATAATGTGGAACACACACAACTCAGAGATACCAAACAAGCTGGCCAGCATGTTTTTGGAAGGTATATGGAAATCAGAGCACTTGGACAAAGGCCACATTAGTTTGGGGAAAATATGCAAACTATACAAAGCAAGTCCAGATTGTCACCTAGAGAGTCTGTCTAGAGCAGCCCTCTGCTATACTGCTGTACCGCTTGTGAGATCCGTTTTCTTTGGGTTGACAGCAGTTTCTCATCCTGGCAAGGATCACATTCCCTCTCATTGCGTCCTCTCCTTTCTTGCTTAGTAGATATCTGATTTCGAGACCGAATAATTGCTCTTCCTCAGATGGGTGGATCAATGTGTTTGTTCAGTATGTCGGTGTTAATAGACTGGAGAATCAACAAGCCGACACACAGAAAGCAGCACAGATCTCTTTTCTCTGACACTTCCTCCGTGTCTCTCTACCAAGCAGCAGACACAAGGAACAAGGACTTTCCAACTGTACAGCACAGGAGATTCCAAGGCTGTAGCCTCCAGACTTATACAGGTCCTCTACTCCAGTTCAACAGTATCAGTCAGTCATTAGGAATACAGTGTAACCATATTTAGTCCAGTATTCAGTATTCTAGCCTTAAATGTTCTCTTACTGTCTATTACTACTACAGATATACTACATTTAATTCTATCGTTACTAGTTTTCATTACAACAATAATGAAGATAATAGAATACTTCTATAAAATCATATTCCACTATCTTGATGCCTTTTGTGTAGCCAAAAAGAACAATAGTTCTATAAAAAAAAACAATTTGAGATTCAATAAATTGGATTATGAGTTTTGTGGTTTCGATCACACTATTTGATTTCTGTGAGAAGCATTAATTTGTCCACAGCCTTCCTCGGATTCAGAGAGCCAACCTCCTGTACTTCAGTCAGGAGCTGGAAAGTACAGTATTTGTCTTGCACTTCACAGCCTCAAACAATTAATTATCAAGAATAGGTGATTAACAATCCTCTGTTATTGCAAAACTACATATTTTTGTTTTCCTTTTTCCTTGGGTTTCAACACTATTTTCTCAGACAACCCCGAACCTCATCAAACAGTAAAGCCATTAAACTTCAATTCGCTCATCCTAATTTCTTAAGGCCTGGAATTTATCTAAGATCAAATAAAATGGGCGTGTGTTCAGTTTAATAATTGGAACAAAAATCAGAAAATCCTTCAGCCCCCACGGAACAGTATTCCGTCACTAAAATATTTCTCTCTTAATCAGTTAATTGCTTTAAAAATGTTCTCCTACTGTTTAAATAACAGGTAATTTAGAATGACCTACTGTATAATATCTGGACTGGGGCTCTCCAGGATCACATTTGGAGATCCATGCTGTGGAGCTCCTGTTGTTCACTATTGCTCTTCTTTAGTAAAATGTACTTGGACAGTACTCATGATCATGGCCTGAATCCAGCAGCTGATGAAATGAGTGAAACAAAAGGTACTTTTCCCCCTTACAAATGTGTCTGAACAGTCACTTAGCGCCACATAGTAAAATCAAGAACATTTTAACAAAAAGTGAAACCACAGGTACTGACAAGTCTTTCCGATAACAAAAGGTTCATTTTTTCAATATCTCTGCATTTTTTATGATATCGTGGTGATAAGAAGATGAACGCGTCCCTTCACCGCAAAAAAAATGTAGTGTGCCCTCACAGTTTGCTTTCTGAAGGGTTGGTGAGGAAACAGATTTGATGAAGCTACAAATGTTTTGGCCCTTTTTCCTCTGCAGACTGAAGGAGGGTCTTAGACAAGGGCAAATGCTGTTTGCTTTTTTGATCAGTGCCAGGCGCCTGATCCTCTGCAATTGAGCAAGAAGGCACTATCCTCCAGGTCAGGTAAATAATACAGCAAAAGCATCTGATGAACTTCAAAATGAAAACAGAACTAACTTACTGCACAGGATTAAGGACACGACTTTTACTTTGAACAAAATGCAGCTCCCTCCTTCCTCATCCTGTAGGCCACCATTATCCTTTTATTTCAATCTTCAGAGTGGAAGCTGGGGTAGTTAACGGGCGCCACTTAGCAAGCGATTCCTTTTCCAAGAGGCATATTGCAGGTGATTGCCATCAAAGTTACAGCATGCACATCTGTGATGCCACCATAAAAATATGAAGATGAGATGAAGTGATAATGCTAATTCTGAAATGGAGCTGTTTAATGGATAACTGTCCCCTTCCCCTCCAAATTCCTAATTGGTACCTGAGCTCCTAACATTGATTAGATTTTCTCCATTCATATGGAAAAATCTTCCATTTTGAAGGAAGAGAACAGAAATGTCAATTTGCTCTGTAGCAGGCTTCAAATACTTTGGGATAATGCTACTGTATGTCTGCAATGAAGCCCCTTCTGCAGATTCAATAGAGTTGAATTAAAACCCGAGCGGATTGCTGTGCATGAAACCTGCAGAGATAGATTTCTGGCACAGTGTCAGCGAAAGCTCTCTCTTTTGTAATTTCCACTCGTAAACTCAAACATAACCCTAACCTCAATGCTAACCCGACTTTTCTCCTAACCCTAACACTAGAGTGACATTACAACGGACTTGAGATGTGCAGGCTGCAGCAGATAAGAGGAAAGCCAGGAAAGCCGGACATATTGGGCACCCTGCCAATGCACACCTCTAAATCATATTTCCTTATACACTGAATATAAAATCGAGACATACTACTCAGGCTCAAGAGTGTCCAGGCGAGCAACAAGAGAGGCAATAAAATTAAGATGCAAATACGTACTGTAAGAGGGAGATAAGTCAGGGTCAGACAGAGTAAATTTTTTTTTTAACAAGAACCAAAACGGATGAAAAAAGGACCTAATTTAAAAATCCGAGGTAAAAGAGGGGAATGAGGCGCCACACGCTCTGACTGACTTGATCGTAACACAGATTTATACCTGCAGGATTTAGAATCCAGTTGAGATGTCAAATAAGTGTTTGAGATTAATTTTAACAGATGCTGGTAAAGGGCAATTCAAAAGCCTGAAGAGTCTACAGGTAATATACAGAGCCCTGGCACAATAAAACGAACATCCCACAGAAACAATGAGCGGCACAATCAATCAGCTTTCACACCGCTCTTCCCATGGAAAATAAACAACAGTCATCTGCATCCAGCACTGCATAAGGCTGCAGGCTAAGCAACAGAAAATCATTTGTGCATGCTCCTTTTTGTGGTTGGTGTTGTGTCCCAGAGCTCTACACAAAGTGCATAAAAAGGTCATTGAAAATAGAAAATAGTACTTAGAGCTACAGGCACAACTGAAAAAGAATTGTTAAGAGGGAGACAGAAAAGATACTTCAAAGGAGGCAAATAACTTTTCCAGTTCTATAACAGTAAACAATAAATATAGGAGTAAACAGGTTATAAGATAATAGATTCTTAATACTAGAAGATAAAGCTAAGAACCATGACCAGGAGATGGTGGGTTAGACAGCCTCTCACTGGGCCGATGTGAGTAGCAGTGTGCCACAGGGATTCATTTCAAGCTCACTGCTTGTCCTGATACATATTAACAATCTTGATACTGGTATAGTTGGCAAAGAAGTCCAATTTGATGGTGATAAAAAATAAGGGGAGTGGTAAACAGAAATAGCTTGAAGGGAGTCACAATAACACTAGACAAAATCTTGGACTGAGCCACAGAGCTGCGGGAAATTAAACACAAATGGAGTCTGGATTATTCTAAGTCTCAATAAGACCTAGAAGCAATACATAAGCAAACTGAATTCTTGGGAATAGAACAAAAAACAATCCAGGGAAGATATGCTAAAACTTTCCAATGCTCTAGTAAGACCTAATGTACAGTATACTGCAGCGTGGTGTTCAGTTTTGAACAGGCACAACCGAGGGGACTGCTTCACACTCAGTGGTTAAACGAAGACCCTGGGATCACAGTTGGCAACCTAAGAGGAATTCATTTAGGAACACTTCTTTACTCCAAGAGTGGTGGGTGGCTGGAACAGACGTCTCAGCCAGCTGTGTGAGGCCCAAACTCTGACCACCTTTAAGAAACAGCTGGTCAATATTTAAGTCTCATTCCAAACAACCAAAACAAGCAAGACAGGCCAAATGGGCCCCTCTCTCTCTTGCAGGTCTTCCTCATGTTCTAAGTCAGGGCTGTTTCAATTTATTAGGACCACCTCTACCATGGGTAGAGCAGGCGCAGGGCCAGTCTGTGCACCTACTTGACCGCGTGTAGGACTCGTGGCAGGTGTGCGTGATCTCTCCAGCAAGGTCCATATAGTGCTGGTGCTTCTCCGCCTCTCCGTCTTCCGCTCCTATGGCGATCATCCCGCCGGAGAAACATGCCAGGTGACCCATCTTGTGGTCCAGGATCCCCCCTCTCCATTCTGCAAAATAGGTGAGGCCTCCTGGAGACTTCTGCACCAGATTGGTTTCTATAGCCTGCAATAAGAAACAAGCTCTTTAGGGAATTCTTTACCATCATTTGTCTCCAGGCCTTTGATAGCCACTATTACTGCGATCTGGGAGAGGGAGATTAGAAAGACCTTTGAAATACTTGGGGGTTTGCAACATCACAGGCACACATTTATGTTATTTTGGGTTTTTCTTTGGTTGTGTGTGATAAGAGCTCAGGCAAATTAAAATGCAGCACACCTCCCATGACATGCACTGTAAGATTTCAAATGCAAAGAAGAAAAAAAAAGTCAAATAAGCCTCTACAAAGTTTTGTTCCATTCAAAAGCTTTAGTTTATTAGACACTAGAGGACCTGTCTCTAGTTTAAAAAAAAAGTGAAGGGCTTTGATCACAGGTTTTGTTTTTCGCCTGCTTTTGTTTTTTGCACACAGAAATGGAAACAGCCCGAGACAGGAAGGGATTCAATAACCTGTGAGACAGAAGAGGTTATCTGCCTCTTTCAATGATCAGCTTTCACTCTCGGGCTTTTCTGCAACAGCTGTTGCCATGTTGGTGAACTTGGTTGACCTCCTGCAGTAGCTGTCTGAGCTTTTGTCTGCCCCTACTGGGTAATTGGTGCTCTTAACTGATATACTCCATGCTTTCCCTGCTGTGGTCGATGCCCTTTGTCGAGAAGCAAAGGGCTCCAGTCTGCACAGAGCAGGGCTACAGCTGTTGAGCCATGCCCGTCTCTTTCACTTGCGGTACAGTGCAGCAGATCTCATCAAATCCATTGCAGAGATGCCAATTGTCGTGTTGTGCAAGGTTAAGGGGAAAACGTGATTCTGTGGGAATGTTTTGAATGAAAGTACAAGGCCTGTTTATAGCTGAAGAAAAGAGCCACTGATAAGTCTTTGCATCTCAGCTGTTGCACAGGCTCAAGGTCCTGGTGAAACAAACTGCATTGAGTGCAATGACATTCTGATCATTTTGGGTTTTGAGGATAATTTTATCGGAAACCTGTATAAACCCCTAGATTTCCACAACACAAGAGTTTTATGGTAATTAACTTCCTTTAAGTTTCTTAGAGACTTAATCTTCTTGTGCTAATTATGAACTGCACTGATCTTAACTGGGGAAAAGGTTTGCCTGCTCTTCTGCAAGGTTCCTGTACTATAATTCTACTATCTGGGAGACAGTTAAATCTGGGATCTTTATACCAACAGTTAAAGACAGTTAAACTGGTGGGATCACACAAGAAATTGTTACGTTTAAATGGTCAGAATGAAACTGTGACCAATAAATATGGCAGAATGGCCAAGATATTGCGCTGTGAACTCATACCGCCCGCTTTGTCCATTGTAATTCGATTTTTGATTCTCATTTGTAATTGTCCATAGAGAATGACAAACTTTCATTGAAGACAGAAATAAAAGAACTGTTATACTATATACCATGAGAGAACTGTCCCACTATCTCAGTGGCCTTCAAGCACTTAGCCATGATACCACTGTGCTCTTTCTCATTTATACGTTTTTTCCTCTTTCCTTCACGATCTTGTTCTGCAACTCCGCTTCGTAATTTCCTCCTTTATCTCACAAGATTCATTTCACAAGCTATCATTGCATTGTCCCAAGTACCAACAGCCTGCAGTCTCCCAGTGTGAGCGTGGAGCTGCGTCTATCGCCTTCCAGTTCAGCTCAGCGTTTCTCTGATTTTTGAAAACCCTGGTTTCCGAGTTGCTCATCTTTTCCAAAGATTAGATATTCCAGTCAACTGGAGCTGGCGCTTGCTCTGAGGAGCTCAGAGGGCACACTTGCATAAGTCATGTTAGACAACTTTCATCTTTGTCCAAAATCGGAATGACACCCTGCAAAGTCTGATCATACTGAGGGCTGCACAGCTGTTTCTCTTTCAAGTCTCCAGCTCTGGAAAAGCAGAGTTAGGTCTGGCTCCGTGCATGCACCATGAACTCAGCTGGGCTAGTCCCACTCCAGCCCTGTCCTGGCAGTTAGTCAGAAGGGTATTTTTCTTCAGGTCCAGAAGAGGTTCAGAGTTGCAAGAGAAAGCACCAAGACTGATTTCAATTGATGTTTATGACAGAATATCCACTTATATGAATGCTGTTTTATAAACAACAAATACAAAGGGTCTTTGTTTGCCATTCCAGCTTATCTATTTCTTATGCCTGCAATTAAAAACAGATCTATATTATATATTCAATAATTCATATAAATCTATATGACACGGGTTATGCCAACTAGTACAGCAAACCACTATGTGCTCGTGTGTGAAAGAATGTGAATTTGGGACTTTCATCAATAGCTGGGTACATTAGTGTAGGGATTGGAAGTGACTTTACATGTAGAATTTGTTCGGCATTATGACATTCTGTTCAAGTTCTCCAACTGCTCTTAACTGTGACAACACAAGTGCATCACCCTGGTAATCATATTATATAACCTTTAATACTGTGGGGAAAACATACCTCCAGAGCATTATAATACATTTTCTTGGCTTCTTCATCTGTCTTGTCTGACATCAGATATGATTTGATCAAATACTCATAGAAACTGTCCCCAAGGCCCCCGATAGAAACATGATCTGCAGAAGAGAAGAGGAATTATTTCTAAATGGTTGCAAGGCTTTCTTCTATACCTAAATCTCATGACGATCTGCATGTCTGAGGGTCACACCTGCACTGGTTTACTCTCCTTGGACTTTTGTAAAGAAAAAACACAGGGTGCAGGGCACAGCGCTAATGTTCCCTGACTGTGGAAGGAAAAACCTCACTGTCGGAAGGACAAAATCTTATCTTTTGAGAAGCAGAGCTGAGGAATTAAAATGCTCCATGCATTCAAGCAGGACGGCATGCGCATTGTGTCAACAGTTGTGTAAAGGTTATCTTTGTTATAAAAGAGCTTCCTAGTCAGAGTTGCTATATAGTTTTTTGTTTCAGCATGAATAAAATACCAGTAGTTCACCTCAACTTATAGAATAAGGTTTTAAACAGTTAAACATTTAACATTTACACATTAAAAAAAAAACTAAACTGTTACCCCCATTCCAAATCTTTTGTAAAAAATCTACTAATTCTGTTTCTTAATTCTGCTTCTTAGCTACACTAATAAACAACTCGAGACCTGCAACATTAATTATGTGGGGCTGTGTATAAACAACATTATATTTTTACGAAAAATATTCTGTTATATAAAGAGATACTGTACATATTAAATAGTGAAGAATAGCCTTACTTTAGCTAACCAGTGACTATTGTAAAACTGCCTCCTGGCAAATCAATGTAGTGGAAGATCTAATATATCTCTACTAAAATATTCAAAAGCTTTAATTACTCAGCTCAGCTATAATGCCAGTTGTATTGTAGTTCAATGGTGAAAAGGGCTGTTTCTTTAATCAACTTATTTTCTGAAACACATGTGAAACAGTGCTTCACACAGTAGATGACACTTCTTGGGGAGACAGTTATTTAAGGAGTAAAAGGGCAGTCGTAAATCCACAACTTTGGCATATTCAAATAAGTACAACAGATAAAACATATGCAGCACAAAGCCAAGCACAAAATGGAGTATACTGTACACACACCAAAATGTCACTGACACCTACTGTAGAAGAGACTAATACTGTAATAATTGCTAGCAGGTGAGACAAAAGCGTCTCCAAGCAGTTTTTTAACAAATAGAGTTTCGGAGACAATGCCCCAAAAGGAGGAAAAACAAAAAGAGAAAATGTATACTCACGCTGCACCCAGTTGCCACTGACTGGGCTGAGGAAGTTGGGATAGAGCCCTTGGGGCTTGTCAATTTTGTTCAGCACTTTTCGAATGTTCATGACCTGCAGGGACATGGGAAAGGGTTAGCAAAAGATTCCACAATCAGCACGACACAACTCAATCAATCAGGCACACAAGGAGGAACGGCCCCAAGAAAGCCATCGCGCTTGTAAACAGAGCTTGGGCCATTAAATATTCAGCAATTAATTTCCTCCAGATGCTATTTCCTTTTGAAAAACATTCCATAAAAATAAATAAGAGATTTGTAACACAGTTTAACTGAGGAGTCATCCAGCTGTAAGTCTACTCGGGGCCTTTTTGAAGCTGTGGAAAATAATTACCAGCACTATGTTTTCTTTTTGCATTACAGCTGTGGGAGTCTTCTCACGTGGCTTCAAGTACAGTAGTACACATGTGTATTGTAATATAATCACTTTCATTTCTTGAGTTCAGACAATATGTATACTGATGCACAATAAACATGCAGCAGTCCAGGTTTGACATCTACAGCATAAATAATATTATTCACATTATAAAGACAGCTTTCTAGATTGAGTAGAATTTTAGCTTGGGATAAAACGTTGAGCACATTATGTAATTTAATCGAAAAAAACAGTGGTTCGGGATTTGGTATTTGAGTTACAGTAAAATTGCTGAAATCAATAAGAATCTGTAAAAATGGCTATTCAAAAAAGACATTTTAATCCACGCAAGAATGTAAAAAGATACAATTGTGCCACAGTTGAGTAGTTGAAGAACTCTGGTTCCTATCGTCTCGACTGAAGGCAACCCGTTTGGGACAGAATTTGCCCAGAGAAGGAGATGCTCTGCTTCGACAACCAGCAGACTAATTTAAGAGAAACTAGAACACCGGCTTAGTGAAGGACAGGCCACATCCTGGGAGGCACAGGGTCATTACACTGGCCCAGGACACTCACCTCCTGCTGATCCATCTGCACACTTTCAGATTGCAGTGGCAATAGCACAAGAAAATCCAAGAAAAAACAACCTGTGCATCGACAGAATGACTGTACAATAGCTCATTGTCTGCTGGTAAGTAGTGTGCAAGGTCGGAGGCCATTCAGAGATGTTGACAACCGAGAGATTAAGCCATTGCCTTCTGCGGGCTTTAGAACATCTGAGATAGCAGCAAAGGGAGTGATGGAGCATGTTATTCACAGATGAATGCTGTTTTGCCTTTGACTGACCTGACAAGACAATGTGTACAGAGACGCTGTGTTGGATATTGTACTGACTGTTGAATAGTTCCAGCTCACCACTGGGGCAGTGCACATGTGATGTGAGGCACAATCGTCTTTAAAACATTACACACTACTTTTAAAGGCAACCTTTTGATACTGTATTGTACAGTACATTGAAAATGTCCTTAAACCAACAGTTTTTCCATTCCTGGATGGTAATCTATAAATACCAGATTTTCCAGCAGGCCAATGCAAGATCAGACAGTGCAAGTATTATAGTAGCATGAAAATCAAGTCATTGCGTGTGGCTAGCTTTTTCTCCTGACCCGACTCCAAAAGAACATCAGTAATCAATCTGCCAGGGTCACCAACACTGGCAGCTGTGTGGCACAGTGGTCAGAGCTGTGCTTGAGTAACTGCAAGATCACGGGTTCATATCTAAGGTGACACATTGTGTTGCACTGTTGAACAAGGTACTGTATTTCAACCACTTTATTTCAATATAATATTCACATGTGTGCAAATAAGTCACTTAAGTGGTATTAGTAGTACCAACAGGATACAATTGCAACAGTCCAGAGGAGTTCTATAGCAGCCTTTTAAATAGTTTATTTAAAAGCAGCACATCAGAACAGACAGTCCTGTCAGGTCTGTGCTAATGCTCAGGTCTGTCATACCTGATATTAGCTTTAGAATGTTTTCATTTTGACAGTAGTGTCTTACTTCATACTACACATTAATTATGATTCTTTGATATTTGCTTTTTTGGTAATGTTTCCTGTAATTTTGAATGACGTCTCCGTTCAAAATAGTTCATTGAATCCAACAGTGCAACACTATACACAGTGCTTACAACACACGTATCTTCATTTGTAATCAAGTAAATTTAATTTAAAATGTAATTACCTTTATAAATACCTGTCTAACAGACAACTTTTAAGAAGTTTCCACAGAGAAAGCAATTTATTTCTTAGTTGCCTTTGCCTATGAATGTTTTAAATAAAATGTTATTATGGTTCTGTGTAATCTGAGACCAGGGATGGGTAACTGGAAGAACCCTGCATTTATAACAAGTATTTTTAAATTAGAAACTGATTAGGAACTGATGATTTAATAACTTATCAAAAAAAGAAATTTTACTTAGAAGAAGAAAAGTCATAAGTAATGATGATCAAAGTCGTAATGAAAAGTGGATGGGCCTTTCTCCCATTCCTGTGTGGCATTGACCCACCTTCTCAGAATAAAGCGGGTTACTGGTGATTTCACTCAGGTGAACAAACTCCAGGTGCAAGGTGCCAAACTCTGCCAAAATACTGCTTCCTGCTGATGCCCAGCCCCAACTCCAACTAGTGCCACTGGAATTCAAAGCAGAAAGCAGAATCTCAGGTTAATTAGATTAAAATACATCAGCATCGACTGAAGACTGAAGACTAAATCACACAACCTTCAGAAAATTAAATGTGTTAGAAACACAGTCTTTATGCTATGACTTTGTGTCTACATTTAGTGTTGATGCTTTAAAAGACCAAAGATCTTCAGAGAATAAAACAGGTGGCACATCAGACACATTAGACTCAAGTTATTAATATCCTAATCAAATAAAGGTGGAAATAAATTCCACCTGAAATAGGGATTCAGGTACAACATAGCCTTGTAAATAGGTCTAGAAGGTACCATTGACTTACTACTTTAGAACAGAATGTAGGAATCATTTTGTCATAACAGAGCTATAATTATAGTTGGGCAAGTATTTGGCAGGTGATGCTGTCAGAGCTAGAAACAACTGGGAATATTGAAAAAATAAGTAGCTGAAGCCTTGAGGCCTATTCAAAGCATAGCCATTCACTCCTCATCTAGAACACATCCAGAAGGCCACTTACAGCTGGAATGCATGTGATTAAAGGTCAGCCAAAATGGATTCACAGGGCTAGGAAACACCTTGGTCAACAGTGTTAAAGCCAACTGAATAACATGCTGAAGGAGACATGAGTCTATAGCAGATTAATCTCCCCAGAAATTCTGGTACCCATTCCTACACCTGAGCCAAGTGAGGCAATCTGGATTCAAGGATGCAGCAGTAGTGCTCACTAGTTTTTGACAATTGATTTTTTGACATCAGTTAATCTGCATCTACAGCTAAGGGTCCTGGTGAATTCTCAGAGCAGGTTCGCAGGTGTCACCCTGATGCCTTGACAGTAACAAACAAAGCTTAGTCAGGATTTATAGATTGGCTCACACCTTTAATGTGTGGCGAAGAAAAAGCAAGCTCAGGCAAAGTTTCAAAAACACTTCAAAATTGAAACAAATGTCAATATTGTCAGGGACTAATTTTATAGTACAGACTGCATCTTTCAAAGTTATTAACAAAACCATGGTGTTATTGCAAAATCTGTCATTTATCTTGTCAGACCGGCCTTGTGATATGTGCTTTTTAATGAAACTGAAGTGAAGAAAAAACAGTAGCATTTTATATTACAAAAACATATACTGTACAGTATACGAATGTCTAAACCCAAAGGATTTCCTATTATCTCTTTGCTTTAGTTTTTTTAATAAGCAGTTACGGTTTCTGTTCAAGTTTCTGATTTTTTTCAAATTTGCAATCCTGATCTATGTGTGTATTACAAAATCTGTCTACATCATTAGCTGCTCACATTCAACTTGCAAACATCTGTGAAACTAGAAAATCAATTCTTAATAGACTAAAATGCAGAGAGAGAGATTGCCTTGCCTCTGCAGAAAAGGGTTTTTTTGTTATTATTTAGTTTTACACACCCAAAGATTTGGTACCCATAAATTTAATCAGTTCTGAAAAATGATAAATATGAATAAAAGCCAAGGTAGTAATAGGGAACTATGTTGTGATATAAGGCTAGTGTTACCTCAAAATCCCATCAAGCTCACTGCCTACTCTGATTTTAGTTCTGCAAAGTATATCGTCACTGTTATACCCATAACTAACCAAGGGTGTTGACCTCCCTCATCAATCTCTATGCTGCCCCAGATGTCAGAACTAAATAAAGACAAATACCCCTCCCGCTGACACACAGGTAGCACAGTGAGCAGAACAGTGGAACAGGAGCAGAAGCATGGCAAAGCCAAGAGGAAGAGCCTGATAGGAGCCGTGAGGAACAATAACAAGCCAAGTAAGTGCCGGATGAAATCATGGGAATACTGCAGATCTCCCAGGGTCATGCGCTCACTACACACCGGAGCACCACTCCCTAATCTAAACCTGCTCGACTTCAAATGTGTTCCAAGGCTCTGTGACCACATTACCCAGCGCATTCGGTTTCATTCATTCCAAATGCAAAACTTTAGTTTTAACTTTTAAAGCCCTACACACCCAATCCCCACAATACTTGGCATCTCTCATTGCTCTCTCTATATACTGTATCAAGCAGGCTTTACACTCTGTCAGGGCACATCTTTTAGGACTACCTCCTTGTACAGCAGGTGCAGCTGCCTCGGGCAGCACACTTGCAAAGCAGCTCTGGAGCTCACTCCCTGCCAATCTGAGACATTTAACTCTTTTACAGTCTAAGCTCAAGACGTAGCGGTGTAGTCAGGCATCTCTTCCTTTTCCCACATTTTTTTCATCCCCATATTTGTTGCCGTTTCATGTTGTTTAGAGTTTTTTGCCCAGTTTTTGTTTTTACCCTGTAAAGTGCCCCAAAGGCTGCAAGATGTACTGTACATACACCATAGACACTGAAATAAATGTTTCAGTGGTTGAAACATTTCTTGTTAAATAAACAATGTATTATTAAATGTTGGGAATCCTTCTGCACCCCCCTCCCCAACTTCAGCACCACTCATTATCACTCATTTTCGACTACTCAAGTCTGAGAGCACATGGAGAGCTGCCATGGCAACCAGGTGGATACAGTCGATGCTCCACTACATTGACTTTCTGGGCTAAGGCTAACTAAGGCTACTGGTGCTTGACCCCAGTTGACCTCTACCGTCAGGAGGAGATTCATTTCCCAGCTCTGAGAAAACTGTGCCATTGTTAAGTTAGCCTATCAGCACTTATTCGTTTCCCAACAGACTGAAGTGAATATATATTTCTGACACACTGCTGGGTAAAGCAACTGTGACTGGAGAGGTGTGTCTGCTTCTCGCTTATCAGTCTTTTCTTCATCAGCCGCAGACGAACTGTGTCTTGGCCGCTGCTAACTGTGGCAGTCAGAGAGGAGGCATCATGTGCACATGCGGGGAATATAGTGCTCTTGGCTGTCACGGGCCTTGCCCATCTGTGGGTAGCCCTCATTACTAATCTAACTGGAATCAGTTCTTGAAGCAGTTAATTAAATGCTGCAACAGCTGTCCAAAAGATCTGGGGGTCTAATTGAAAGCAGGTGTGTGGCGGATGTGCAGAAACCTGAGTAACAGGCCGCTCCGTGGACATGCAAGCAAAAGGTGCCATTTCCAAGATGATTTCTTAATTGCTCTAATAGTCCAAGAAGAGCACATGCAGAGACTGATGAAGTAAATTAGCATTTTCTTTAAAAAAAAGAAATGATGATTTAGATCATTTAAGAGGTGGAATGGGGGTTAACATTTCTTTCTGACAGGGACCTGGGTTTGATTCATACAGGGGGGGAGCTGTCTGTGTGGAGTCTGCATGATCTGCCCACCGGGAGATCTGGTCACCTCTTGCCTTCCAAATACCTGAAGGTTCAGTTTGGTGAACTGCTTGAAAATTTCTTTCTTGAGGGAGGGAGGTGTGTGTGTGGGGGGGGGGGAAAGGGGGGTATTTGTAATCTGTACAATTATCACTGGCCATGTGTTTATATGATCCAGATGGACTTCTCCCATTTCAGGCTGTTCTGATGTCTTTTTAACAAACATTTCATTATATCCTGAACTGCAGGAGATTAAGGGACTGTTATTCAATACATAAAGGCAGTTTGAATGAGCACTGGAGTATGGCATTTTTTATTTGCTTTTTGCAAACCTCATCACTCAGACTTTTATGAGGGTTACATAATGACCCAAGCATAATTGATGTACTTTGATATTTAAATGTCAGGCGAGAAAAAAATAAAATTGCTCACATTTTTGTTTTTGTAAACTGTTCAGTAATTTCAAAGCCACTTGAATGCTGCAGTCCAGAAAAAAGCAACATAATTAATAAGCATATCATTCAGGCAGACTGGCAAAATGTGATCGGAACAGTTATCTCTGCTACATGTTTGTCTCACTGAGTGATGTTTTGGCTCTGGCGGTGTGAGCTGTCCTACTTAAGACTGGTATAATCTGATATACTCTGAATAGAAGTGCTAGTTTTAATTGATTGAAGAAACACAGGAAAGATATTCTAGGAGATGGACAGTCACTGAGTAGTGCTGGGGCATTCACATAAACAGCTATTCCAATATTCCAGATAGCGGGAATTTGTGATCTTGTGTTCTGTCAAGTAAACTATCTTCATTAAGAACAGTTACTAATGAGGGAAGGTCATTCAGCCCACCTTGCTGATTTGCTAGTTAATAGCTAATTAATCAAAAAATCTCATCCAACAGCATCTTGTGGAGAAAGCACAAAAATTTCTTGTCCGGACTTGCAAACAGTTTTAGTTCCTCTTCAAATGTGTGCATTTCCTCAACCAAACCAGAAGGGAGTCTCTTGCTCCCCTAATTTGTAATTTGAAGTTTAAATCATTTAAAAGACCCTTTAAATGTCAATGTGCTAACAGCCAGCTTACAAAAATACTTGGCATTGGTTTGCTATGAAACATTTGGGATTTGAGCGCTTAACATTTCCAGGAGCTCAGACTCGAACCCCGGCTGCATCATTAGCTGACCGCGATTGGAATTCCCCAAACAGCAGGCCACAATTGCCTGAGCACCACTGGGAAACGGTGTGTTTGAGTCGCCTGTGTAGCCTGCAAGGCACTGTGGGATGTTTAAAGGTAGAAATCACCAAGCGGTAGAAGAAAGTGTGCACTGCCTTCACAAGGGGCTCACGGCAGCGAGCTCTGCTCACCAGCACGCCGTCATTACAATTTAAAAAAGGGAGAGATGCAAGGAGTCACAACACAGCTCAGTGAAGAGTTAAAGAGCCTACAGATCTCTTTACCATTGCTCACAAGCACCTTTTATACTTTAAAACAGCACATCTAAGTACCTTAAATGACATTCAGAGAAGCACGTATTTTAGGATCAATATATTTAGAATTAGGATTAAAAAGGTTTTCATACAGCCGGCTTCCATATACTGTATGTGAGACAACAGTATGCGTCCTCATCCTATCTGTCAGATCCTTTGTGAAAATAACAGGTGTCTATGTTCTTCACACAAGAAAATCCTTCACACACAGCAAATCTCACACACAGAGACAACCTTACACACACATAGAGCAAATTCTACATGATATAAAAAATGTCAAGTGGTAGACCATGTTATTAATAAAACAGTAATCAGTGTAATACTGACGTTGGAAACATAGGACAGAAAACTGCATTACCATGTTTAAGAAAAATTCAAAAGAATGAAGTACTTAATACTTAAAAGTAAAAAATGCTAAAAAAAATCTGAAACACTGGAGACATCACACAGCTTACAAATGTTATTACACTGGATCTATATGGTTCAGCAAGTATTTTTTGAAGAAACCCCTAGCAAAGCAAGTTAAAAGTCATGTAGATCATTAGCATGCAGTGTGCACTCATGCACATACAGTAGTTATCATGTAATCAGTACAGATGTGCACATGGCGTCCTGTAGGAATATTAAGTGACTGCTAGGTTGTACAGAGTAAACAGAGGGAGAAAGTAATGAACTGAGACTCAGGGGTTTTTCTTCATTAATAATACCTGAAAAGGGTTGCTTTTTGAGCACTCATTTTTATATCTGTGGCAGGACAATATCTGGTATCACAACTCCTGTGTAACTCTTCCTGTATCACTACTAACTGTGGACCAGGTGAAGAGTTAGCCCCTCAACAGTCTATCTGAATAATGTTTGATCAAACCTTGCAGAGAACAGGGACTCCAGCAGAGTCAATGTTTTAGTAGAGCAGAAGGAAGCTGCTCCTAAGGAGAGGAAATTAAGAAAGTACAAACTCTGCTCTGGCCATCCTTGTATTAATAATTGTAAGATGTTTTGCATACAGTAGGTACAAATGTGCTGACAATGCATACAATACTACTAATGTTTTTTACAAGACAAGTCTTTGGTTTTTGTACCATGGATATATTTGCATATGATATTTTTATTGAGATTTGGAACACCATATTTGATAACTGTAGCAAAACCCCAACCTTTTGCACCGGGTAATCAACTGACCTTTAACATGACGAGTCTTGAATATGGGCTCATGCGCAACAGCAAATGCAGCTCAATGCTGAGACTGGTCCCTACACTCTATCCATCCATCTTCTATCTGCTTTATAGAATACAGGGTGAAGGAGTAGCTAGACCTATCCTGACTCACACCAGAGCCGATTTTCTTAACCTACTGCACCAGCATGTCTTTGGACTGTGGGAGGAGACCAGAGCACCTGGAGAAAACCCATGCAAACATAGGAAGAGCATATAAACTCCACACAGACAGCACCCCACGAATTGAACCCAGGGCCCCAGCGCTTCAAGACAGCAATGCTTACCACTGCATCACAGCGCCACCCTTATCCTCAGACTCACCTGCCCAAATTGATGACTCCTCTTGGAATACCAGTGGGAGTGTTAAAAGCAGGTAACAGCTTCGCACCCAGCTCTGCGGCTTTTCTCCGGAAAACCTGAAGTGGGGCAAGAAATCTGTGTTTAGAGTTTGTCGACCTGAGAAATGCACATGTACACAATCTACAATCAGCACTCCATGATGGAGTTTTAATCACCCAGCTCTTTTACACTCAACCCCTTCCTGTTATTTTGCATCTTAATCAGTTGTAACTTGTTCAAGCAACAAGCCAGAAAAAAGTCAAGGTAGAGTTGGAATGACACAGGGGTTTACAAGAATCTCCACTGAGCACCACGCTCCACACATCAACCACCCCCACTGTTCCAGCAAAAAAACATCAAGCACTGGAAATTAAGTGCTGTCTAACATATTGTATGTGCTTAAATGGGCTCAGTGTACTGTCTATACACATGTGAACTGCTTTTGGCAAGCCAGGAAGGCAGTTCAAAGCTATATAGCCACATGCACTTACTGTAGGAAGTGTCAAAAGTAAATTCTGCCCTCATTACTCCAGCCTTCATAGCAGACAAGCCAAATGCAGTACAAATACAATAAGAGCCAAAACAGCCAACCAACCCTTTGGTTCACTACACAGGAGCAATGTGTTTCTCCCAGCACGCCCCATTTCTCCACAAACTTCTTCTGTGAGTAAAAGAATTGCAAAATCATCAAACTACACTGTAAAGTGGAGAGAAAAAAAAGGGCCGTCTCACATCCACACCAATCACTTGTGAGACTGAGGACAATGGTAAAAGCCACAGTGACAGGGGGTGAAGACTGCAACGTCTGGATCATGACTTCTACAGTAGATCCCAGCCTCTCCTGGCCCCTTGGAAACCCCTGTAATGTACACAGCCACCTGCTGAAAACATATCGGTGGCTCTGGATTTATTCACATCAAATAGACGCAGGGTCTATTAAGATTGTGTATTCAATTAAAGAAGAGATGAAAATCCAAAAGTGGCATGAAGATTTTTTCCATCCCCATCCCCTGGCATCCCATATCCAGGAACAGTTAATGCAATACACCTTTGATATCCCATCTCCCACAGCTCGGCTAAATTGAACATTACATGTTGGAGCGGAGGTCTTCCTGTGGATTGAGAGGAAGGAGAGGAAGTCCTCAAGAGAGAGCCTGGATTTCGGCAGTTATTAATTACTGGGGTTTACTGAATGTTACCTGGAAAATAAGAACTCGCAGACACGTCAAAACCAAAATATCCACATGGCTCACTACGTCAGATTCCTGTCTGTCTGGGAGGTAAGTGTCCAAGAAACATCCAGGAGTTCAATTTATACGTCTGCTTGAGTCATCTGCTACTGTACATGTGAAATCTTGTAGGTAGTTTAGTTGAACTGTAAGAAGCACGTACAGTATTATGAAAAGAGGACTAAACATCCTCACACCACCACTATACAGTAAAAACAGAACCAGAGAGCGAAGGACACATCATCCAAATAGACAGAATGCCTCCAGGCTAAAAGTGACAAATATTTCATATTCAGTTTAATCCCCTGCATATGACTGTGATATGTGGCTCAATTGTTTTAATCAGCATTCTTATACTTCATATCAGAAATTCATATGCAATTCATGGAATGGAATTATGAGAAGGACAGCTATTATTTAAAGTGTTGGGTAATTGAATAGCACAAAAACAAAAGAAAAAAAGAGAAAAGCAAATGAGAAATTGTCTTAGACTGGAATCCCAAAGCCACAGCAGAGTATGTTCTGTATCCTGAAATATCAAAGCCATATCTTGTTGCCAATATGCTAGAAGGGTTTTGAACAGTTTGTATCTTGTGTAGAGCCTTAGGCACACAGTAACTGCCCTGGAGACTTGTACTGGCATTATTCGAAGATACTGTGTGACATTTTTTTTCTGTAGATCAAAAATAATGACCTACAAGTTCAGTTATTCACCATTAAGTATAATGCTACTCTTAAACAATAAAAGCGCAGATCATTAAACACATACAGTACCAAGACTACTTCATATTCATTCAGGACACAGTAGAACGACGAATGAGATCTGAAATGCAGTTTTGCCTGGTGAATAAAAATAATCAAATAAGCAACAGGATTTACATATCAGACTACATTAAATTCCTCTATCTACAGTGCATTCCTTTTTTAACTAAGGGATTAAATCCATTAGAGTTAGTGACACCCATTAAATTGTTCATATTAGGAGAAAATTGAAAATAATGTTTCCTAATATTTCTAACACTAAATTAACACGCCCTTTATAACGGTCTTTTAATTATTTTGAATGTGAAGAATGCGTTTTGCGTCACAGTTAAAAACAGCAAATTGCAATATATGGAAATACAGCCTACTGTACTTAATGTTTATTTGCAAAAGTGATCTCTCTCAAAGGGAATAGATGCAGTAAAGCTAGCAGAAGTAAATATGAGATCTGGAAGAAATATTTTCACTAACCAATGCAGAGAGTACCTTGAAGCTGCCAATTGGCATTTAAATAGGTCAAAGTTCTCCCACAATTGAAGGACAAAAAAACCAACAACCTTTACACAGTGTTGAACAAAGTGTGACTTTTACATGCAAAACACTGGATCCTGTACTGGCTTGTACTGGAGGAGCAGCACCCCTACTCTTGAAAGTATAATTATACCTAAAATATATTTTTTACTTATATTTTTTTTTGTTTAAAAGCTGATTTATTAAGCCTTGCTCTCTCTAACACTTGGAGGTTGGAAAGAAACAAAGATGTCTGAAGGAGTGTAACCTTTAAGAATGAATAAAGTCACATCCTTCCAGTATTTTTATACTGTTTTGGAGCCATGTAAACATAAGATGAATTCTGGTTTGTCTTATAGTTTACAGCCTTGTGTAGTAAAATGTGCTGTGTTTCTTTTTTAAACTTTTTTTTATTTAATGACAAAAGGATTTACAAACAAAACATATAAAAAGTAAAATAATTTACCATATTCATCTTTTATTTTAGTTATACTATGTTTTTATATAACTATTTACATTATTCTAGCACAGATTGCTTGGTGTTGCTGGGTTTCAATATGACTGCCCTTCTAAAACCTTGTGAAATCTAATCACAAGGCTTCATCCTAATTAAAGTACATAATTGTTTCATAACCACTCAGCACTGACTGTAGCTTTGTGCAGACCATTCAGTGTCTCCTCAAAAGTCATTCTTCTATCACATACCTCAAGGTCAGAATTCAAGTTCTGTAAGTTTTCTGCCTGTAGATTTGAACTTTCCTGGTGAGTGCATTTGTACAGCAGGAATGAATATTTTGCGCCACAGTTCAATACCAGACTCAAGGCTTTCACAAACAGAAGAGAAATAAAGCAACAAACAGTGCTCTTTCAAGGCAATTTCTGTTCAAAGCCTGTCATCTCTGCAACAGGAACTCATTGCGAAAAAGAATTGCAGAGTGTCCCTGTTCCAAGCCGGATATATATATATATTTATATAAAAATCGGCTTCTCCAGCCCCCTTGTCTTTGAAAGACATCATTAAAATGCCTCACATTTCAAAGTGTGCCAGTCTGACTCTCTCCCAACTCCCCCTCATCCAGCCACACAGACACACCATGGCAACAACCCATCTGGACCATCCACTGCACAGCTCCCTTCCAGCATTTCGGACAACCCTGTCATCTCTGGAGAATTCAATGTGAAGTAACTAGATCCACTGTCATGAGTAAGACATAACCTTTAGGCCCAGGAATCAGTTGACAAGATTATTCTCTCAGAATGCTCCTGGGGAGAACAGAGCGCTTTTAAGGTTTATGAAAAACATAATGAGTACTGCATACAGTACTTCTATTCAAATGACTGTTGCTTGTCAAGTATCTGTAACACCATAAGCTTTACACCATATTAATGTTTAGATCTTGTGAAGATCTCCATAACGCTTGAGGTTTCCGGTAATACTTGTAAACAATATACAGCCATTTTATTAATGAGGTTCTAAACACTGGTCCAGACTATAGAACAGAATTAGGGTTAGTTACCCACATCACATTAATAAACAGTAGAGGTTGGTTATTCTCAAGATTCTGTTTATCTATTAATACTTCATGAATTTCTATATTTATAAAGCTTCTATAAATGCCCATTGCAATTCTTTAATCTAAAAACTGTTATGAAGTGCTCAAAGCATTTCCCTTCCCTAATCCTGCCAATAAACAAATATACTGTAAAATAAAATACTGTTTATGCTCAAACAAACAAACTGTGTCCAGATGTTGATTTACATTTAAGCACAGTTCTGTCCAAAGTGATGAAGACCCACTTCACAGTTGTACACATCATGTACAGTATCTGTAAACTGGGATCCTGGATTCTAATAAGACATACTGTATATGTGAAACGCTAAAGTTAATACATGGTTCCATTAACAAGACATCTGCAACAGCAACCAGAAATCATTCTGGTTTAAAGGTGGAAAGAGTGTCAGACTGCATCTTTTTACATTAAAGCCCACACAAGCCATATGAGACCAGCTGGTCCAAAGCAAATATTAAGCAAATGTCTCTGCTTCAAGTCTAAGCTCAACCTTTGATTGGCATGTCACCCCAAGTAAGTCTACCAAGTCTACCAGCATCTGCATTTGGCACTGCACACTACGCAGGGCAAAGGACCAGCTACAGCTGCCTTTGTGTCTGCTTCCTTTCAAGCTCAGCATTGTGATTCCAACATTATCTCTGTGGCATGCCTCCTTATTTCAGCAGGATCGGGTCCTGAAAGCAACAGAAGCTTGAAAGCTCAACACTTATTGACATTTCTGTTACAAAATATAAGACAAGAGAACCTTACTTTAATCACAAGAGAACAACAGCAATGGCAGAAAGACACAATTGCATTAAAAGATGATCATGTGCGAGTGCATGAATGATATTGCTCTGATCAACATGACAGCTCACATTCATTTCTATCCCTTATTTTTCATTGAGCAGAGGAAACACACTCTGCATTATTTATGGTAGGTGCCGTGGCTCTGTAGATACAACCACACAAAAAGCAGATTCAATTTGTTAAATACGACAACGTTCAAGTCATTTTGGGGGCAAGTCTAGATCTTGTCCTTTACTTTTTGCTCATAAAAAAAACTCTGCGGCTGGTTCTGCATTAAGTACTTAACATTTAAACAATTTAAATGACATTCACCTCAAATACTTTCATTTCTATTCAGCTCTGTGAAACCTGACATACTTTTTTCTCAGCTATGGTGTAAGCAGTGCTTCACAGTTCATTGACTATATATAATATGGTCTTCAGATCTGTTTATGTTTGTTATTTATGATGTAATTATAAATGCTTTTCTTCTATGTCATCCTCTGCATTCAACTTTGAGGTCCCATTCTATTCCTGGCTAATTAGCATTGCCAGCTGAGCGTACTTCGGAGAAGTTGTCAGGTTAAACGGGATTGCTGCTGGTTAGCCTACACGGACAGATTGACATTTAAAACCGCAATTTTCACACATGGATAAAATCTGCAGAGTCCCGGTTTTGCCGTGAAATTAACTCCACGCACTGTGCAAAATATAAAGGAAAAATGGAAATATCCAAAAGATTTCCCAGAGCCATTCTAAAGCAGTTTTCAACAGTTTTGCATCCTATTTCATACTTTGCAAGTACTCAATCAATTGAAGGCTCATCTTCCCACTAAGATCACTGAACATTTCCCTAAAATTATGAGCAGCAAGTGTCTGTTAGGGATATTTTACACTTGGCAGCTATTTCGAAGCAGCACACGGCATCAATAATTACTTGAAATTAATTGCAAGCAATGATTCTTAACAACACTTGTAATTAATGGCTGCTGATATTGCAGGTAATTTGATAGTCTTACAGGATTTTCTTGAAAAAATGAAGAAATGATGATGGTTTTCACTTATTGATTGGTATTGATATGCCATGGTGAGAGTTCTGGACTCATAACTAGAAGGTGTTTAACAAAAGCTGCAAACTAACAAGTCAATTCCAGCTGTATTTGTACGAGACATACTGTATGACTGGTAGATCTTATCACTGACTGAGTCAAGGCAGAAGAGGCAGGCTGGGATGCATTCTAAAAAACAACGCATACGTGAACAACGGGTTTCTAATTTGTGCCATTTTGTTAATACAATGAGGTCCTTAAAATCAGATTAGCTGCTATTTTAGAATCTAATTAAGTCTGGCAATAAATCTTCCTAAACAAGACAGCTAGCCTGCGATTCTTCATTTTTCTTAAAATGTGCAAAAAACCTATAGCAAAATCACATCTTCAGAACTATGGGCTATGCACACATCATAAGAGAAACCTTATATTTCAATATATATTTTTAGAAATCTACATGTCTTTTAAAAGATGTTGTCTAATGAGACTCTTTAATAAGTTTTGAATTGCAGTTGAGTTCAAATTATGTCACTTTGGTGTTTCACAGGAGCAACCTTTCTCAGTGGTGAAGCATTAAAAAATAGCTACAGTATAAGCTCAGGTGTTAACAAGGTTCCTCGTTATTAAGACAGTTAAAGCGTGCTTTTCACGTAGATTAAGATCTCATTTTATTTTCTATAAGCAGTTTAGCACATAGGCATTTTGGTTCCTGGGATTTAGCCTTAGCCAGCACAGTACTTGCTACTTTTGCCGATAAGAAATCTCTTTAATAAGACAGGGAATGTAGGCAACTTAATGTGACTGGCTTATTAATTACTAGCAGGCAGACAGGCAAGAAATAAAGGCTCAAAGATAAAGATCCTACACGCAAGCCACAATATTGGCGTTTTAATAGCCTTTGTAGACAATATTGTCCTGAACAAAACTTTCTTAAAGTGAGACTTCCAAGGAAGACTACACAAATGTTTGGAATTGTTGGTTGTCACTGGACAGACATCCCATAGTAGAATTCTGATGTGCAGACTTGGAATATAGATACCAAAACACAAGGAGCATTCACATGCAAATGGCCAATGTAGGCCTGTTGTTGGGTATAAGCACAGAGACACATATTTTGACGGAAAAATTGGAAATGGCCCTGCACATAAATGGCACTCCAAGCTATTTAACAAGATAAGAGAAAAGCCCAAACACAATGGAACAGCTACCCTGGAAGAGAATCAATATGTCAAAGGGAATCAAAGCGCTACAGATCAGATTTGGGTTATCGTGTTCAGCCAGTGTCTTTTTCTAGGTCCGTTGGCACAAAAGCTGTAAATGGTTATTAAATAAAACCAAACACCCCCCCCCCACCACCTTCTCTATTCCCATCCAAATCCTAAAATCTCAATAAAGCATGAGGCCTGGAAAGAAAGCTTTTTTCCCCAAAATCCCTCCTGCTCCCCCAAAGTACCTCCAACACTTTTTTCCCCCCCATAAACTTTCTTTCAAGAACAGAATCTCTCTGGGTGTCTCATCACGGATGCTGCCGTCTTGTCTTGTCAAACGGTTTTTTTTCAAGTTCTCCGTACGTACCCCTTACAAGCCACGGCCCTGAAATAATTTCTTCGACAAAAAGAGTAAAAAAAATAGGCTCTCCTTCTTTCTCCTTTTACATCAAACCTCCCCACTGCCCAGAACAGAACATCCTCCTGACAGCCGTGTGAAGTAGAGGCAGTGACAGTATCACGCCTGTGACATCTACAGTGGACCACATGACTATGGGAAACAGTAAAAGCTGAAATATGGAAATTGATGGCGGCAACTCTTTTTGGTGAGCACACCTAGCCGCATCGAGTTTAAATTGGACATAACAGCAGGGGTCACAAGAGGCTCTGCTTACAAAAACTAAGAGGAAAAAACAGAAATATAAAACTCCAACAGCACAGCAGTCAGACCAATGTCTGGTTCTATGAGCTACAGGCTTTGGCAGAAATGTTAGCAAGGAGGCAGAAAATCAATATATTTAAAACCTTCTTACCTTTTATGCGTCTGCCTTTGTAAATTTACTCAGAATGAGGTCTGAAATATCCAGCACCTGGTATAAGGTTATTCAAGAGCCTGCAGCTTGTAAAATCTTGAAATCGATCCTACTTCTGGGTAATGAGAGCATTAGACATTTCCATTTTTAAATGCATAGGTAAAGCTCAGTTTCTCTTAAAAGCCTGGCCAAAATCTCAGAGCGAACAAGTTGCACATTTTTGAGCTGTGGAACATTTGTGCTACTGTTGCACTGTATCAGAGGCATAGTGCTTATCAACAAGCTCCCTAATTATTTGGAAAGAAATAAACTTTATAGTTATACTGTATACAGGTATAAGGCTAATGGCCTTACTGCCCCAAACTAAAATTATATAACACAGTTCCAGAGGACAACCTCTTCAGTTTCAGATGAGATCACATTTTTCACGTCAGTAAGACTGAGTGATTTCCTATTTTGGAAGTAGACTGATTTTGCTCAGAAGAAAGGTGACTTAGCAGTAGGATATGAAAGACCAGGATGCCAGCGAGCATCACGGGAATTTCCTGTCAAGTTTCTGCAGCAACACCTGCACTCTGAACTGGATAACTTTCCCTGTGTGTGAGCCTGTACTAAGCCAAATCCTACTTGGAGAAGCTAATCACCATAGTATACTGTACAGTAGGACCAAGGCGACAGAATATATCCACTTGTGGCTCAAGTTGATGTACAATCCTTATGAAAGCCTTGTTAATCATCATGATCATCATCTAGGCCATCCAGGTAATCTTTGATGTGTAGTTTTGAATGTGTGTTCCCCATGAAAAAAGGAATTCAAAATCTATACCGCTGGTTCCTTTTAGGTCTGAATCTTTTCCTACAGTTTACTGAGTGTAACTAACTGAAACACCAGAGAAACTTTGAGCTAGTACGCATCTCCTTTGAAAAGCATGCTGAAACCAGAAAAGTAAGGCATTAGTGCTATCTACTAATCCTTGAGCAAAGCAAATGGGTCTCATCTACTTTCTTTTCCCTTAGGGCATCTGAGATGCTAATGTCACGGTATATTGTCTAAGTAGCTCAGACCTACACCATAAAAAAACCCTGTTACGCGTCACTGACTTGCTTATTCTTGGATCTGTGTAAAAAAAAAACGTACCTGTTACCTGAACCAACAGCCATTACGTACTGCAAATATGTTTGAATTTGTGGTTTCAGTTGACTATGCAATACTTTTCACAAAGTTTCTGCCTTCCATTCTGGAATCCACTGTATCCCTCAGCCACATCAACATGATCAACACTCTTGTAGTCAACATTCTCCAGCAGGATAAGCTGCATCTGCCCCTGTGCCACATTCGAATGGACATTTATTTCCACAAGAGATTACACAGAGCTCTGCCATGTGTGTTATCTGCAAACTGTGCCTTAACAGCCAACAGCACAGCAATGTTTAAAGTCACATTAGCTCCATTCTGCACTGCTGGCTCCTCTTTCCTCGGATAATCCCTCTGACCAGCGCATACAGCACGCCAGTTCTGGGTCTACTTCATTAGAACGACAAATCAGAATAGCGACAAAGCATCGGAATGACCCTCAGACACACAATTTACAGGGCATCATTGATTACCAAGCCGAATAACCCACACATTATTGTGCCCTTCAGCTGTATTGGGCTTATTAAGCGCAGAAACAACCTAGAAAGGAGATTTCTGTCTTACAGTCATAAATATTTCAGTAACAGTGAATTCTCTTCATCTCCATCAGGTAACTCAATTATTGTTGGGTAGCAGCATTTGAAAGAGCGTTTCATATTTAATCAGGGGAAGCCAAGTGCTAGACTGTGAAGCTCAGCAATATTTCCACAAAGCATGGCTTAGTGGAATGCACTGGATCACACTGGATCATACTGGATCATGGTCAAGCTCTAGACACTATGTGAAAGTGAGACATTTTTCACCGGGGTTTAAAAAGGATTTTTAAATGCCTTCAGGGCTAAACTGCCACATGAGTAACATATGGATTTTGGTGATGACTCATTTCTTTCTTTATTTTTGAACAAGAGAC
Organism: Lepisosteus oculatus; assembly: GCF_040954835.1. Lineage (NCBI taxonomy): Eukaryota > Metazoa > Chordata > Actinopteri > Semionotiformes > Lepisosteidae > Lepisosteus > Lepisosteus oculatus. The sequence goes on along the minus strand of NC_090706.1, from coordinate 11,530,112 downwards.
ATTTAATACTCTCCTGGAATGGAAAGATCATCTCTGAAGGCAAAATGTCAGCATCCATGTACCTTATATTACAAGAGCAAACCTTTGATGTTAATTAAATGTTACTTTGCATGCCTTCTCCTGAATCATGCCAACCTTGAAGCTTCAATATGCATATTGCTAAAGAAATTTAGGAATTAGTACTGTACAACATGTATTGATGGAAAATATCCCACGACACATGACTCTTCACGATTAATTTAACATCACCAAGGTACCTATTCAATTCGATACCCACTGATTTAGTCTGCACTTACAATGTGCATTTTGGATTTTCATTTGATATTTACCATCTGCCTTTTTGAAAATTTGGAAACATACTGCATCTCGCCAGTTTTGAAACCACAGATAAGCCAGTGGTCTCACTGCTGCAGTCCTTATGTGAGCACAGGAGGAACGTGGCACCCCTAAAATACACAACGATTGACTTATCCGCCATTTCTTATTCATATTTTATTTTGCTGATGCTTTTATTGAAATCAACTTACATTTGTAGCCCTTCAAACAGGTGAGCATGTCAATGTGAATATGTTCTGCAAGGGTACAACAGCAGTGTGTCACCTGGGACTCAAACCCACAACCTTCCAGTTACATGTCCACTACCCTGACCACTGCTCCACACTGCTGCCCTGTTACAACCCACTGAGCCCCACAGGGTGCCACAGTCAGAGCTGGCACCAAAGCCTGTTCTGGCTTTCTCCTGGCAAGTCCTATTGTCTGCAGTATGGTAAGCAGAGGACATTGTGACTGACTCAAGCTCACTCAGTCCCAGCTGTGCCCTGACATTCCCACCCCACTTCCTGGTGAGTCCTGGTCACCGTTGGCTATCAGTACAGCCTAAGCCTGAATTACTGTAGAGCAAGGCTCCCCTTCAACTTCAAACAAGCACCATGACTGAAAACCACCAGCCATCAATTTAGGTGCTGAGCCAACAGTTCCTAGTTCCTTAAACTAGAGAGAAAAGCTTTTACTTGCAGTTAATGGTTTTCCTGGTCTGTAGCTTCAGGAACCTTTGATGATGATGACAATGCAAAGAAAATTCAATTTGTTTTTGTAAAAAAAAAAGGCATTGATGCTGGTCAAAACACTACATCTAAAAAATTCTTCACCCATTTGCCTATTAATAATAGTCATTAAGTACTATAGATGAGTTTAATGAAGGCTAATTACAGCTTCAAGTGGATTTGGGTCTGAAAAACTGAAATCTGAAAATCCAGAATACCACATACTGCACATTGCATTGTTAGTGTTAAGTCACATGATTCTACTGTATCTCTGTACAAGCTTCTTTAGTTCATATTTTAAACCTCACTACAAGTAAACATTTAAACATTTAAAATTTTCATTAATGGTACTGTTGCTTACATACAGTACAGTACATCCCTGTTACCTGCTGTAATGAATTTAACACCTGCATACTAAATATTTACAGAGCAGCCTGAGATGTAAACCTAACCCCATACAGTTGCTAAAGTTTACCACAGACACCTTAGTTCCTAATTTTTTAGTTCACTACAACACTTATGAATAAGAGCTCATTGAAATAGAAGATATACCACTGACATATGGGGAACTAACTATATTAGACTAAAAAAACTACTGGTTCGGGATACCTTTGCTTTCTGTTTTTGACAATTAGCATTTTGTGGCATGTTTGCGTTTCTAGCTCTTCGATTAGTAGAGCAGAAGAAATGGTTGATGGGGTTTAAAATTGCTCTGCTCTAGTGCAACAGCAGGCCCTGGGTTTTCATTAACCTTTCATCAGTAACACTGAGATTCAAACAGGATCATGTCCTCTGTCCACTCTCTCCCATTGATTTGCAGTGTGGACAGACACATCGCCTAGTTCCATATGTGGCAAGCTGAGTTAAAACAGAGTATATCCAGTATTTTCGGGTGCCGTTTGACCTTGAAAACCTTCTTTCTTAGAGCCTGAGGTAAAATTAGTCTTCAGGTCCTTTTATTTTCATAATCTGATGGGTGGTCATATTTACCTTCACAGCATCCTACTCTGCTAAGAAATCAGCTCCAGCAAGGCTGCCAAAAATGGAAACTGCAGGCGATATAATTAATACTGCCACTCAAGTACGAATTATTTCTTCCTTATTAACAGGAGTAAAATCATAAAATGAAAAACAAGACATATCTTAACATGGGTGTATTGTGGTTATGCTGTAAAAAAATTCCTCAGTAAAAGCAATGACCTTAAAGGTGTATATTACAGTATACTGTATAACATTACGAAAACACTAAAACTCTTCAAAACAAATACATTTCACAACAGTTCAAAGCACAGCAAAGCAAGTCGGGTTGCTCTTCCCCAACCCTTCAAAGTCTCACCACCTCTATACCCTTTAAGGAAGAGGCCTGTCACTGCAGGCGATATAATTAATACTGCCACTCAAGTACGAATTATTTCTTCCTTATTAACAGGAGTAAAATCATAAAATGAAAAACAAGACATATCTTAACATGGGTGTATTGTGGTTATGCTGTAAAAAAATTCCTCAGTAAAAGCAATGACCTTAAAGGTGTATATTACAGTATACTGTATAACATTACGAAAACACTAAAACTCTTCAAAACAAATACATTTCACAACAGTTCAAAGCACAGCAAAGCAAGTCGGGTTGCTCTTCCCCAACCCTTCAAAGTCTCACCACCTCTATACCCTTTAAGGAAGAGGCCTGTCACTGTAAACCACAACACAACAGACTGAAAAACACACAGGATCCTGTAACCAAGCACTGATGTCTGGAAGATGAATTGTAGTTACTGTATTCCCTTGACAAGGCAGAGTTATGCGAAGATGCCACAGCTTCTCTATATTTGGAAGGTGTTATTATTAATGGGTCTGTAAATGGATATAATATAGCCTAATGCTAATAAATTACTGTGAAGTTCAAGACATTAAGTGACAGTACTGTTCTGTATGAAAATCTATACAGATGTGTACAGTACCTGGCTTACAGAAGTGAATCTACAATTGTAACAGCTTATCTGTGGTATGGTGACCAAAACTAAACATGGTATTTATACAGCATTCGAGAGGAGGTGTATGAAAAGGCAAACTTTTTTTTTTACAATTGTTTCTCAGTTACTTTATTGTTGGCATCTGGTAATTAGGAAACTGCTTCATACAAAGCAATTACTGTAGTTCTGTGCTGTGTGCTAATGTGTGACAGGTATAGGAGTGGTTACAAGTAGTGTGAAGACTGTGCGCTTGGGGGCAGATCTGGGTGAGAATGTCGAGCTGTGTGCAAGGAAGACTGGTTAGTAAGTAGTGGCTAGCATTTCTTTTCCTTCCTTGCTTTGTTTGAATTGTGGGTTCTGTTTAAGGAACTAAGTTAAAATCTGTTTTCTTTGTTTGAGGACTTAGTCAAAACCAAAGATTGTTTTTTGGGGGGATTTCTACGCAGGGCCTGAATTGTGAATTTTTCCAGTAATAAAGACTCAGATCTTTATTTTGTCCTTAATTCTTAATATTGGATATTGTATCTTAATTCCCCGAAACCAATGCTGGACTGTCAAAGGACTTACTCATCAGTTGTGGATCTTAAGCATAACTTCCTCCTCGATTTAAACTCCACACTTATTGCTCTTTACTCAAACATGCCATTTGCTTTTTTTATTTCTTTCCCACATTGTCTTAATGAGCACACAGGAAAAAAAGCACATAAGCGCCCATTTCTATTTGGTCTGTAACTCCCCTCAGCTCAGCTCCTATGTAATACAGTATGCGTAGTGTACAGACATGCCCTACTACCAGTGTGGATCAGGAGTTTGTAGATAGGAGCTCAAAACTACAAGTAATATTCCTAAATATAAATGAGTACTTACTATTGCATTGTAAAGCTTGAGGATAATTTCTTTTTATATCAATTTCAAACATTACTGTGTCTGTCTGTGTATAGTAAACCAGTCTAATAAGTACAGTATACTTGTAGGCTGTATGTTGTAAATCCTATAGGTTTTCTATTCTATTCAGCTGGAGGTTTCCTGTCGTTAACCTTGATTCCAAGGAACTGCAGAACTCTGTTCATTACTGGGCATGTGCAAGCATTGGTACGAAGCAAACCAATTTAATTGGCTGCACTTAACTATAAGCCTTCATTGTTCTGGCACCCAGTTCTGTTTACAGGGACACTTACAGTACTGTAGGTACTCCTCTGCAGGGAGTTTCTTCTCACTGAGTGTTACTTGATTTTTTTAACACTTGTGCAGGTCACTTTCTTCATCGTACACACTGAAACATGACAGCATACACAGAAACCTTATAGTTGACTATACTGAACGTAGACCACAGGCAATCACATGCTATGCCTCGTCAGTATTTCTTATGATTGATTCCCTGCTTTGACTTTGCTCCAAATACAGTACCAGCTGCAGCATTATTGTGCCTATTTTTAATTGTTTTAATGATACCATTCTTTGTCAAAGCACTATGGAACTGATAGTTCTTTACCCTAATTTCTTAATGTCATTATGTCCCACAGCTTCTCATTGTAAATTATGAGAAAGAATAGCCTTTAGTCTCCTGTGTGTTACAGAAAATGACACTTGTGCTTCTGTGAATCATAAATGGCCTCTTGTCAGTAATGCAATATGTTTATCTCAGCAGTCAGTAAAACGACTTAAAAAGCAAAGTGCTTTTCCCTATTTTCAGATGATGTGTGCTGTGTATGTGGATAAAAGATGCAGAAAAATGCTCTACACCTACAGTATAGCAATTACATGACTTACTGTAGGCATTTAGCACTTTATTGTCAATCAGAGAGCCTGAGGTCTGGACCTTAAGGATACTGAGGGAATCTGTTTCCTGATGGGGATGATTCTGCCAGCAATGCAGTATACTGTACATCAAGTCACCAAGTCCACAGTAAAACACACTTCATAGCATAGAGAAACTGCACATTTTGCTATTGTGATCACGTCAAGCAACTCATGTGTCATGTAGATTAATTTCATTGTGTCTTAACGAGCTTGATCTCTGGCACAGATAACCAAAGGAAGAGCAAGTCTTCTCTCAAGCTGAATTTCCGTAGAAATGGAAACACGGGACGTTTGCCATATATGGCTCATGAGGGCACTAAACAGAAACCCATTATGAGTTAAACGAGTACTGACACTAAAAAAAAAAAGAGAAAACCAAGCAGGGCAAGTTCTGCACTGCGCATGAATAATTGAACTCACTAACATGGGGATCCACAGACCCCCTGATGTAAGTCAAGCAGTGAGCACTGGGTAGAGACACCGGACACTGACAAGAACACTTGGTTGAACTTGACAGAGCTTTGCATTTAGAGAAGCTATTGCATTCCGGATTCCATCATGTTAAATCTGCTGATGTATTCATACATAGAGAACGGTCGATCTGCATGATTTCCATACTTCTCGAAGGTATGAAACTGGAGTTTCACTGAAGTGCCGCTCTTCTGCTGCCACTGCAATTTGCACATTCTTTGGAGTCGCCCAGCCCTGCTTCGTGCCCTAAGCTTGGCTTGCAGACTTTTTACAGGACATAGATGCAGTACATAGCCGTCCTCATTTGGGCATGCGGTGATTGCCCCATGGCGAGTTCAGGAGGTTGCAATTAAAGCAAGCATCATGTTCTTTCTCCAGCCCCCCTTTTGAAGCAAGCCTCTCATGAAGACATCACCTCCACAACCAGATCTGTGGCAGGCACTGACTTTGCTTTGACTGACAATGCTGACCATACAGCATCTTTGCTTGGTATCGGCAAATGCACTGTGAGCACATTGCCAGTTTCAGAAAGTCCAAAGGGTATGTGCTTCCATCGCAGGTCTAGGTTACATGGAGAAATTCGCCTAAAGCCCAGGCAGTCAGCATGTCACCTCCAGGGCCAGTAAGTGCTCAAACTCAAACGCCGCAAGCCGATTTTATTCCTGTCACAGTGCATTATCCACAAAAGCTTTGGTATTGCTATGATGCAGCTGTTTTATTCATATAAATTTACCAGCGAAGAAACATCAGACAGGCTAATAATAAAAAGAGGCTATTTGCACCCTCTTATTTGGTTGTTCTAGATTATTGATCCATGAATCTCATTGTGCTGTTTTTTAGAGGATACTATAGAGTCAGCTTCAACAATAAATGCCACCTTGAGTATAAAAGATACTGCTGTCTTAAATATGCCAGTGCTTAACACTTCCTTTTCATTGCTGATCTAAAATTGCAGTAATCCTGGCTTACTTTGTCTCTACCTTTCAGAATTTTGAAAACTAAAATCAAAAGTCTTAGTCTCTCATATTCACAACTATGAAAATTCAGTTAAACAGGTGTTTATAATAGGTATAATGGATTACAGATGCCCTGGAAGAAACAGGTTCTTAGTCATATCCATCTTGCAAACCCTAGTCCTCAGAGCCTGCTACCCCATCCTGTGTCTTAGCCAGCCTTTAGAAACATTTCCCTTGAGTCACATATACATCCAAGCTTTAATCCATGGGAAGACAACCACATAGCATGCTTTCATTTTCAGCACGGATGCAGAGGCTCACCTGAAAAAGTAGAATGGTTTGACTCCAATTAGGCCTGAGGTGTCCTGACAAGACTACCAGTGAAAAAAATCCCTGAGGGAATGCGATGGCACTGTGCCTGGATAAGGACATTGCCTATGTGGGATGTGAAGCAATGACTGCTGGGAAGACAGGTTACTGTATATACAGTACACCCAATCAACCTTGTTCTGATTCTTCAGTAGCTGCTAATCAATCCCCAGTCTTAGTTAACTCTTTCGCAAATAAATCCCACCATTGTCTAAACCTGACAAAGAAGGAAGGGCAAGTACAAAGAGCTGCAAGCTGTATATAAATAACATTTGTCATTAAACACACAAATAAGAAATAAAAATACACTTTCCTCACTATGTAATTAATAATAGCTATTATCCAATGTCAAACTCCTGCGCTAAAATCACCTAATTATAATTGCTTATAAACTGTTTAGCAGTATAGTAATTTTCAAATTGTTATGGTGTTTATCAGTTTTATTACTAAATTAATATGCATTTCAATGAGTGTTTCATTAGGTCAGCATAACGAGATAATTATGCAGCCCACACACCCACCCACGTGTGAAATGAAGAGATGAAACTGATGAAGACAGAGATGGCTGCATTTGAGGGCCAATCCCCCAGCTCCAGCAGAAGATACTGCTGAGAAGCGATAGGCAGTGATTTCTACATTCTGCCACCTTACATTCCTATCTGCCTGCAGGAAACAGAAATGCAATAATCCATTTGTTGTAGTTCATGCTTCACTTCAGTAGTTCAATTATAGTTATGCTCTTGACAAACCCCACAAAGCACAGGCCAGGATGTCTCCTGCTTCCCATCAAGAGGGGTTTTGAAATCAAGCTCTGCTTCACTTGACCATGTCTCTCTGTGTTTTCACCCCAGTGTGGACAGTTCCACTCCACCTGGCTCTGGTACCGTTATCCAGATGAGCAAAACAAAGTAAAAAACCTCCTCTCGTTTAAGCACTTGCTTAAGCTCTTAAAACAGCCCAGTAAGTACTAGTGCATGACAGAGCAGTGGAGGCTCTCTCAGCACTATCCTGGGTTTCACTGCTGTGTGTAGACAGTCACTGCAGTGAGATCCTACCCCCATGATGCAGCAGTCCTGATCAACAATGTGCTTTGATGGACCAGTGGAGCTTTTGAGAATCACTTGAAGAAGGCCAAACAGACAAAATGACCCTGGTAGAGTCTACAGTTGAAACTCAGTTGTTGCATCAGTCAGCTACTACATGTACAGTAATAATCCTGTACAGCTGAAGGGTACACACTGCCTTAACGTATTCAAGAGGAGCTCTCAACTTAGGGGGACCAAGAAAAAACCCTTTTAAACCATTCATTAAAAGCCCTAGCTTAAACCTGACAAAATCAAAATATGACAGCAATTTAGAATATCCTATTTTATACATATTAAATGTATTTCAACAGGCCCATTGTAAGCCTTGTTCGAGAACTTTTGTCAATTCATTGCAAAAGTTCCATATTAAGAAATTGAAATTTTAGAGTAACCACTCAGGTTGTCACTAAGTGTTCCCCAAACCTTGACATTTTGGTCATCGTTTGCCTGGATGAATTGAATGTTCAATAAATGTAGGGTCATTGTTAGCCAAGGGCTCATTGCTGTGGTTTAGCAAACATTTGTAATGTTTAATAAAAAATAACAATACTACTTTTCATTTGTGTTACATAATAACAGTTAAAAAAGCATGAAAAGGGACAGTACAGAAAAAATAATGAAAACAATAAAACCATCATTGACAAAGAAACACATTGATTTTCTTTGGCCAAACTTCTTAAATTTGCTAAGCATCCAGTTTGTGTTCCAGCCTAAGCAGGGAACACAAAAGCCTGGACTTTCACACCCATACTGTGAAGATATACGGGGAACAGTGCCATCATATGAGCTTGGAAAAAAATCCACCTGACACTATTACTCTTAAACTGATCTCACAGTAAGGAAAAACATTTGACTAGTTTATTTGACTAGTTCCTCGTCTTCCATGTTGCCATGGTTGCAGAAGCGGCCATCTTGCTTCACAAAAGTGAAAAGGACTTTAAACTGGGAGATAAGGACAAAAACACACAATATGGCCTCTCATCAGGAAAACGTTGGTGCTTGTGTATTTGATACACTACAAATAAGTTGGTGTATCATAAACAAATACAATGACCAGGCATACGAAAACTGCAGTTATACAACTCCAGGGAGTAAATAGAGCAAGCACAAACACAGCAGACTCTGGTAGCCTTGGCTCTGAATGTCATGCAAGACCTGACATGGACGCATGTGCAACAGGCTGATATACTTCCACTTATAGTCCAGTGACTATTCCTCATAATGTTATCCCCGCCTTTAAGGTTACTTCTGAGATGTTACAGAAGGTGTCTGTTTAAAATGAACTCTTGCCAGGTCAGGATTAATGACCGCAGGCCAGAGTCAGATTGAAATGGCTTGAAAATGTCTGTGACAACTCCTATAGGAGCCACCAGAGAGCCCATGTGGTTAATTTGTCTACATTCAACACAATTAACAATCTAGTACGGCTTTGGGCCTTGGGATATTTATGCTTTTTTATTAAAGCACACTCCTCAAGAGGCCTGTTCTTCAGCAGAGCGAAATGTCTCTGGCTATGGAGGTTTGTTCTTCAGTAGAGTGAAATTTCTCTCTTGCTGTAGAGGCCTGGTCTACAGCACATTGAAAAGGCTCTATTTTCCATTGTGTGGAACCTTGTCAAGGCCTGGACTGTGAGAAGAGGCTGTCATCACTGGGGCCACACTATATCCCCATTGGTCCTGCTTTTAAAATCTAAGAATGCAAAAGCAATGTTTCTGAACACTGTAAGTGAGTTTAACAAGATCTGAAGGACCCAAGAAAGGTCTGTGAACTGGTATTGGTCAAATATGTGGGGAATAACAATCCAGAGAAAACTACAGGGACCACTGTTAAAAACTGCATTTAACACTGCAAAAAAGACCACTGTTCCAGTTGAAAAAGTCCATGTTCAGCAACCAAATTAACAAGCAGCCTGAACAAGACTGTCACACACTGCGAGGTACAGGAAATTGACTATGGTTGGCAGCTTCAAAATGTGTTGATTGGGGTCTTTAATGTCTAGACAAGGGCTGACAAAGTCCACAGCAGTCATTGCTGCAGGCACAGTGCCGCACAGAAACCAGCTCCAGAGGACAAATCTATTTTAATACAGATAGCTTCGGTTCAAAGACTGATGGTTGCTTTTTCTCCCTACAGAAAGCAGGAGAAAAGTCTCCAAAATATGCTGTATGCTAAAGTATATTAATAAACAAGAACAGCATCTTACTTCCAATAGTTGCATATTTTAAGTCAAACAAAGCTCTTTGTAGTTCTTGACAATTGGACTGGACCTAATTTCAGTGCTGAAAAATAGTATTTCTGACCTACTCTTGATCCAAAGCAAAAATATTTTGCATATACTGTAGAATTGTTAAAAATACAACGTAAAAAAGGTACAAAGGCTAAAAGTGCTAAAATGCCAAGAGTTTTGTGGACTTTTTTGTACAGTATACTAAAGAGAAGTGAGCATGATGCTCTGGAACACTGTCAAAAACGTATTTCATTTAATTAGACCCACAGCTTTCAATGAGACAATCCTGACAAGCCCTCAGGAAAGGCTGGGAACAGGATCTCAGCTGGGAAAATCACAGCTAACCTACCTGCTGGGCTGCTCCTCTGTAGATAAAAAAGCCAGCCATCTGTGACACTGGACAGCAGGAGACTAGGAAGTGCCTACAGTGCATGTGACACCACGTTTCACAGAGTTATTTCATGCGACACACTTAGCTGTGCTGATCGATTCAGTCCCTGGAGTACCGTACACAGCTTTATTAATATTCTGTGTTGTGTATATATACTGTATAAAGAATGCCTACAGTATGCTACTTATGCATAAGGTGGGAACAGTTGTACAAATGCAACATTAAAAAAAGGATAGAGCATAAAATACCTATTAAACACTTTCAACAGGCCAAATAAGAGAATATTTCAAATTAAACCCCAAGACTGATCATGAAGCGAAAGGCAAAATAAAAAGAGATTAACCCGAATAAATCCCAAGTGCTCCATATCCCTTTCCTAAAAAATGTACTAACCTGAAATCTTTTCTAATAGGGCAGGTTTCAGAGATGGCAGCACTATGACTCCCCTCTGTCCTGATTGCTGAAACTATGTGCTGTTATGCCCGGTTTTACATTAAAAGACTTCAGCTTATTCCGAATGCAGCTCAAGGTTGGTGCGCCCCAACAGAATCCGCAGCACATCACCGTTAAGTGTTTGCATTGAATTGTAAGTTGGTTCACTGACCAGGGCCCTTTGTGTCCAAGAGCTGCTAATTCAACATTTCAAAGGATTCTTTGGAGAGAGGATGCCCAGCAAGCAAACAGCTATGGAGCTCTATGCAAATTTTTCAATTTAACGTCCCATTAGATGAAAGCACTTTAGAGCAATAGCTCACAGCCAGAGAGGGGGCTGCGTCTGCCAGATTTTCAGCTGAACAAATACAAAAACCCACAATTCTCACATCTGAATCATCTTATAACCCTGTGTTCATTCACCTTGCTCTACTGTACATGGCTATTAGAAACTGCACTCTTCTGCTAATGCCATCTGGCCTGCACTGAACTTTTTGCTCATAAACTGTTTGTGGTAGTTTCCCATTGGTTCCAGAGAGTAATAATAATAATTAATAATTCCTCACAATTATATAGCGCTTTTCTGGACACTCCACTCAAAGCGCTTTACAGGTAATGGGGACTCCCCTCCACCACCGCCAATGTGCAGCATCCACCTGGATGATGCGACGGCAGCCATAGTGCGCCAGAACGCTCACTGGAGCTCACTGGGAGGAGAGCAGAGTAATGTGACCAATTCATAGAGGGGGATTATTAGGAGGCCATGATTGGTAAGGGCCAATGGTAAATTTGGCCAGGACGACAGAGTTACACCCCTACTCTATTCGAGAAACGCCCTGGGATTTTTAATGACCACAGAGAGTCAGGACCTCGGTTTTACGTCTTATCCGAAATATGGCACCTGTTTACAGTATAGTGTTCCCTCACTATACTGGGGCATTAGGACCCACGTGGACCGCAGAGTGAGCGCCCCCTGCTGGCCCCACTAACACCTCTTCCAGCAGCAACCTTAGTTTTTCCCCAGGAGGTCTCCCATCCAGGTACTGACCAGGCTCACACCTGCTAAGCTTCAGTGGGCTGCCAGTCGTGAGTTGCAGGGTGATATGCTGCTGGCAGTACTCTCACAGAACCTTTCAATAAGAGCTAAATTCCACCTCTGAGCACCACAGCATAGTGCCCAGTTTATTGAATGCTCCCCAGATCTGTTGATTATTCCATTAAGTCTACTAGGGCTTTTCAGCCTCTGGGCCACTCACATTAGAACTGCTGAGACTTTAGATTCAAAACCAAGAACCAATATTTTTTTAATGCTTTATGCTTTTTTATACAAAACATGATTGTCTGTGGAGTGTGTTTCACTCATGGACATTCAAATTTTGCTTTTAATTATGTGCAGAGCTCCTAAATGGCTTGGATGGAAGGAGACAGTATAAAAAAAAAGTGATGCATCATACTGCCTAGAATCAAAAAGCATTGCATTCAGTTATATTCTAGTGCACTGTGCTGAATTTCATTTGCAAATAATTTATATTTGGCTGGGAAAAATAGCCTATAGGATGGATTGAAGATTATTTTGTTCCTTGTTGAAAATGAAAAAAACAAGAGACTTCCCAGCTGAGACCAATCAAATTACAGTAAATTGACAGGTTGAATGGGTTTGCTCACAAAACTGGAAGTCCAAACATTTTCATTGAGAACATTTGCAGGCAAACAACTGAGTACATGGGATGTTATTTGTTAATTGACTCTCTCTTGTGCACTGACTGCCTGTTCTTCAGGCACCTCCACAGACTATGCAAATGGGCTGCAAGTTTTCGTGAATATGAAAAAATCTGTTGTAGGGCTCTGAATATTTCATGCGCTACAAAGCTCTCTGTGGATCAAATTTTATTTAAATGACAAAAATAAGAAAGAATCTTTGTGCAATTGGGGTTTATGTTTATGTTTCTAGGAGCACATATTTCAACTGAAGAAATGTGCCTGGAGGCGTAAATTAGGAACATGCTTGATTTTCTGATGTGGGAATTAAACATGAAAAAGAAAACTAAAGGAAGGACTGCTGAGGTTCAACATGCCTAGTTTTCATGAAGTGCGAAAGAAATCCAATAGTTTAAGAAAGCAAGATTTGCAGGATACTGCCTCTGAATCGCAACAGTGTTCATATCTGTGCCAGTTGCCAAACTAATGCATATGTATAGTACCTTCCCAATACTGAGCTGAAAAAAGTGCTTGAATGTTTTATAACAGTCCTACTCCTAGAAAACACAGGGCAACATTCTTCCTTATGATTACAAAAGTAAATATCTTATAATCTGTCCTCCTCTTAAAAACTCTATTGAAATATTGTAGTCTTGACTCTTGTCACTGATTACCACAAAACTTTTTTCTGTCAAAACTGTGACAACTAAAGTCCCCAACTGCTCTTTAAAGTCTCAGTTGCTTAAGATGTCATAAAAAGAATTAAACTGGTCAAAACAAGGCTGAATTGGACCAATGTAGTCTCCTCTACAGGTCTAAGTCTGTTTACTAGTTAAAAGAAATACTGTATAGCATTCAGAATACAAAACAGAAGACGCCATTACACAAAGAGTGGCCGGAGTCTGTCATCATAAAATTACTTTCTTGTTGTCAGCATAAACACCCTCTCATCCTTTTTCTCCTCAAAGCCCCCACTAGTCCCCATAATATCACATGACATCCTAGCTCTGTATTTGGCAATTAATATTCATTGATATTGCAAAAAATCCCAAAACAACCACAACCAAAAATGGAACTGGCACCTTATTAAAGACATTCTTTCCGTGTCACTTCGTCTGTGCTAGCATGCTCATTCACCCTTGTTCCTTCTTGCTTTGCTAATTATCTCTTTTGCTTTATCTGCAGAGAACACCAACACAGAAAATCAGTGACACAGAGGTATTATGCACAAAGTTCAATTAGGTCTCTGAATGACTGACTGGCTTAGGTGTGCAATATCCTGTTTACAGGCCCCAGTAGTTTTTGCTTACCTGTCTTTTGAATAATAGCACACTGTCGTGCCTGCCATTCAAATCATTCAAAAGCAAAATGAGCCCAAGTTCAACGTCATGGCTAAATTGTATTGAAAGGAAGAACCCAAGCTTAATTTTAAGAGGCAGTCTTCATTAAGTCTCACATAATTATCTGTCCATTTCCATTCAGCTTACAGTACCAACATCCACCTGTATGGTTCTACACATCATTTCTTTTCTGGCTGTTCCAGACAGCAGTCTGGTTAACACCAGGCAGAACTGTACCACCCTTGTGCCAGATGTCCAGATTTTATTCCACAGGCCATTATCCCAGGTGATCAGCCAGCGATTTAACTTGGCAACAGAATACCCATTTCTAGCACAGCAGAAGCAGAGATGTAAGCTTACAGAGAAGAACAAAACATCTATAACAGAAGCACCGAGTTAAATATTTATCAAGAATTAGAAAAAGAGATGAATTTTGGAAAAGCCCAGTTTCCAAGTCATTAAAACCCCATATGATACCAGAGCATTATAACGATCTCTAAAATGCCTTTCAACCAGCTGTAGGAAAGAATCTTTATTGGACATAGGAAATGTAAGAGAATAGGGGATAACAACTTAAAGTTCGGCATAAAATATTCTATTCATTTTTTATAGTTTTGCTACAAAGCAGTGTATTCATTTTGAGCTGCTCGGTGTGACACGGGCTGACAGACTGAAGATTCAGAGACTCTGGAAGCAAGATGGAGATTGGGAGTAGATAGGACTGGGAGGCAAGTGCAACTCTCAGGCCAGATGCAGAAAGGGATGGCTGTGCTACCATGCATGATTACAGGCAGGGAACTGTATCCCTGGTCCAGTGCTTGAGAAGCAACTGGTTGCAGACAAAGCAGGTTCAGGATAGATGGGGAATCTTTCAGGCAGAGTATCGTCCTGAGACACACTTCAGTATTACTAAGCACATTACTTAAGTCAGGAGGTATCTCAATGACAGAGCACAGGATCAGTGGCAGAGCAGGGTTTAAATGTCATGAGCTTCATAGAATAAACACCCATTAATTGGATAGAAACAATTGGGACAATCGGCTTGAGAGAGTCCAAACAGCCCTGGGTGGAAGTCAACTCCTCGTGAAGATGCATATGGTTTCTGAGGATACAGAGAGCTGCGAGCTATGGTTTTCTTGGGCATAACGCAGTATCAAGGTATCTGAGGATCATAATAATCTTTCCAAAAAAGTATTAAACCTATCAATATTGTCTCCATGTCTGTATATTTAGTTATGGGTTTTTGATAAATGAACCATGACACTGGATCCAGTCATAATCAGTTCTGATATGCAAGCTAAAGACACAGAAATAATCTGTATACTGTAGATGGGTTATGAAATGCAGCTAGGTATTGAAAGGTTGAGACTGCCAATACCCAATTCCAACCTGTGGTGTGTGGGAGCAGTTAATTACAAACAGCAGATACATCTGAGAAGCAGAGAATAACCCCTATATGCAAAGTATACACTGCAGACCTCTCTCCACATTTCGAGAAAGAGTTGTTGGTCAGGGGTTTCTGATGATCTGGCTGACTCAGACAGGAACACTTCCATCTATCATCTGTCCTCCTCTTTCACTTGCAGCTCATTGGCATGCTGTGAACCGAGATTGGGCCATTTCAAATTATGGAAGAAACACGCAAGATTGATGAGGATCATTTCAAAAAAGCAGAAAAAGACCTCTTGAGAAGCATTTGTAAAGACAGTGTTAATGACACATTACAGCACAGTGCCAATTGGCAGCGGGAGAGATTGCTCTTAAAAGCTCAGCCAGCGTACCTCCGTTCTCCGCCCACCATCTCTCAGCCTGGGCCAAATAGGACCAGTGAACTGTTTTCAATCTTGCTGAACTGTAAGGAGGTTTCTGTGATGTGAGTGCAATTCAGCAGAGCAGTGCAGCTGAGCCCAGTGATGCTTTGTTTGAAGGCATGTTAAGGGTCAGCTGCAGGGGAAATTTGAGAGTTGCTATTTGAGGACGAGCAACCAGCAGCTGACATTGTCCTCCCATGGTTTGTCTTACTCGCTAGTTTGCCTGTGATCATTCACATTAATCCAGGATACACTGAGGGATGAGGCCACACCTCAGTCGATTTAAATCTTGCAAAGTCCATCCATTTTCTAACCGTTTTACAGTACAGAGCTGAGGGGTTGCAGGGGGAGCCAAAGCCTATCCCAGCAAGCAATGGTCGCAAGGCAAGGTATCCCCTGGGTGGGACACCAGTCCATTGCAGGGCACACACAGATACATACACCATGGCCAGTTTCCCGGCCAATTAACCGGCCAGCCTGAATTTAGTCTGTGGAGGAAACAGGAACACCCGGAGGAAACCTATGCAAACACAGGGAGAACATACAAGCTCCACACAGATAGCACTCCAAGTATTGAACCCAGGGCCCCGGTGCTGCAAGGCAGCACTGCTAACCACTACGTCACTGTGCTGCCCATCTAGCAAAATGTCAAAAGAAAAATCAAAGCTATTCTGAAGTAGGGGTGGAAGAAAAATCTTCCACGTTTTAGAAAGTAGAGAAATTAATCACTGAGCCTAGTGAGAATCAATACATATACAAGTAACAAATGGGCAGAAAAACCACAGCAAATAATACATAGTTCTTTAAATCCTATGCATTAGCAGATCTTGGAAACAAAATTCAAAACAAAATATTAGGCCCTTTTAGTTCCGGGTTGGCAAACAAGCCTAGTTGTTCACAGATGTAGTGTTGTCAGGTCAGTAGGTTGTACTACTATACCTGGACCATGCTTTCCAAGACACAGTTGAAAAGGGGACACTGTGCAGTACAAATAGTTGCAAAGGGCTTATTTCACTGCTGTGCAGCCTTCCTGTTTGTATGGCAAACAGTATATGAGGAACAGAGCCCTCACAGTCGTTACACAACCATGTGAATTTTTTCAAAAGATACTTAGAATTTAATTTGGCAATAAAGTATTCCAATAATTGAAATTAAGTATAGCTCCAATATAGCATCTGGCAGCATCTCAAGCACAAATCAAAAGACTAACCATACAACAACCCAAAGGCAAGGCAGAGTTCTGAGGACGGACAGCTCAGTTAGCAGACAATCCAATTTTCATAAGGCACAAAACATTAGAATAAATAAGAACTGGGACAGATGCAGCAATATACAGCATAATCACTCTGTTTCAAGAAAGATTATACTATATAGTAAGATTTATATTCGCTCCTTCAGACAACACTCTTACTAATATTTAGGACCTGCCTCCTGCACCTGCAACATATAGGCTAGAAAACAAAATGATATATCATTATAATTTAGCAGAAAATGTTTAACCTAAGACATTTGTATGGAGTAAAATGTGAATTACACAGCTACAACTGCCACTGCATGACCTCTTTCATGGGTCTTTACTCATTCACTCCTCAGATTAAGGGTTTACAATGAGGTTTAGCTCCTTACTCACGGAGGGACACCATGAGTCAGTGTCAAAGCTGGGGTTCAAGGCAGAATTCCCATGGGGAGAAGCCCTAACTGCTGGATCATGCAGCCTTCTTGCATCTTGTATATAAATGTTTTTCCGTTCCCATTAGAAAACAGAATTACAAATTCCACTTCTTTGAGCTCTGCTCTTGGAGCACAGACTTCTTGCTTCCAGCCAAGGAAAACCCACATCAAGGGATTGGCCTGTTAGTGGGTCAGTGACATGATGTGATTTAAGCAACAGCCTTGGTTTACGGTCAATGAATAAACTATCCAGGAAAGTAAAAGTCAAAGGGAGGCATGCTGGGATACCATCAGAAGCCTGGTGGAATTACTAAAGGGAATAATCAAGAAAAATAGCGTCTACAAAATAGTCTAAGATCAGGGACGGCATGGCGGCATGCAATCAAACATGAATGCCAAGTTTTGATCATTGCCCCAGGTGAAATATGATCACAAAATTCATGTCACTGGGCATTTGTCTGATATCCCCAGAGAGGGTGAGAATAATCTGATGATCACCATCATCCTGCAGTTGATAGACCCTCAAGGCTCTTGTCCTCACAGCAATCAGCGTTCTGCTGCGAAATAAAATTCTCAATGATCCACCGGCTTTCTCATCAACAAGAATTTCACACAACAGGGCCCTTCAGTACGCAAGGCAGGAAAGTGGAAAAGTATTAATTGAAAAATGGAAACAAAAAAGTGGAAAATTCAAATATTCAAACTAATTATAATAAAGAACTAACCCGGGCATTTCTTCCAGAAATGATACGTGAGAATCTTTCCTCCTTTGATGCACAGTCTATAATGGTTACATAATGCATGACTGAACACATTCAGATCGTGTTCTGAAATAGTCTCTCCAAAATGCCTGACAACACAAGGTAATTACACCATCTTCTTGTGAATTGATTAGCTTCAAGAGTCCATTAGCGTGGTCACACCAAATGTTTTCAGGAATATCGATCATCACATCAGGCTAAACTTCATCAACCTAGGCTCCGAATCCGACCACAAGACATGGCAATACAATAACCAGTATGGGGCTTCTTTTTTCTCCTAATTAATCGTTTATCTTCTGTCTGGGAAAGTCAGCTATCCATTAAAATCCCGATGTCACAAAACAATGATTCATTTAGGTGCTTCAGCTCTTCCCAGACAGCCATGCATAAGTTTTCAACCAGTCCACTGGGACGGAGCACATGAAAACACGGATTTCTAATGGAGAAACAAACAAAATAACTGGGGACTCATTTGGTACACCCACACCAAACCTATGTTTGCATAAACTTCACTGGGATGAACAAACAAAAGCTATATTTGGAGGCAGAAGTAGGTCAGCGAAAGAAGAAGGCGGGCTTGCAGCAATTCGACAACTCTAACAATTAGCTAGAACATACAATTACACCCTATTTTAGGTCAACGTTAAGCCAGTATTTGTGACAATATGGTCCTAGACTGAGTGAGCACACACACATGTTCAAATTACCCTGAAGATTCCTACAGGAACCCCAAAAGGCTAAGGACTTTTGAAATAAGTCCATGGTGCCACATGAATTTAACATATTGACCCCCAAGAATACAAGTCTCCAGCTCTGTAATCACAAATACTCTGTGATGAGAAAGCCATACAAAAATGAAAGGTTTGATTTTACCGACTGGCAGTTTCAGTCACACAATGTAAAGATGGAAGGTGGAATAGTGAATGTGTGTGTATTGTATATGTATGTGGGGGGAGGGATGTATTATTTTGAAGAAAAAACATTTCCTGTGCAACTTTCTCTTCATTTTGGTGCTCAAGATCACAGTTATGGTACTGTACTTCGGAGAGGGTGCAAGGAGAGGGTGCAAGGACACAGGATTGTACCAGGATTTCTAAATGAACAAAGCAAAGAGCTTCCACTGTAAGGCCTTAATACATACAGTACATAACTACAGACCAGACACAATACCAGGCCAGGGCCATGGAACACTCTGCAGTGTCTCAACCTGATCAGGCATCTGTCTCATTGTGCAGCACCACTGAATCAGGTGCAGAACTCTCTGTCAGGGTGTGACGTTAGGACATAAAGGCCCGACACACTGTGCTGCTGACTGGACAGGTGCTCCTGAGTACCAGGTGAAGTAGTTGGTGCAGCCCCTCCTACCTGTCTCACCGCAAAACTCATCTGCCAGAGGTAGACCATGCTTTACAAATGGCTCTTAAGGAATCTAAATGAAAACTTTTAAATCAAAAATCATTTTTAAGAAGATGAACTGACTCTTAGACATTTCTCTCCCTGCAGTGAACACTTTTCAACTGAAGCTATCACCAGAATCACAATCCTAACGCTTGGGTTACTTCCAGAATGTAGCTAATTCTCTATATACTGTAGTACGTTATTTGTGTGTATAATTGGTAGCAGTATAATTTATAAGGGTATATTTATATGCTAATCATTCCAAATATTTAATCATCTGGCCGTCTCCTTAAGGATAAATTATAACAACCTGGCTGATCAGCTTAATCCAGACCCCCACAACTCTTTATGTAAAGATATGTTCTATCATTTAAGACCTAAATGCCTACTCTATTAATTTAGTTCTGTGCCTCTGAACAGGTTACAGAAACTAAAGTCACCACCATGTAATTTTTCAATGGCAGAGGATTCAGTGGTCATGGAGTGGTGGGGTTCGGTAGTGTATGGGTACAGGAGCTGTGTGCTCTGAACCAGGGAGAGACCAGGATCAAGTACTGAAAAAACAAACATGTTGAAACAGCTGAGCTTCGGATTGTCACAGTGAAACCAAGGATTCCTCAGTTTCCAAATGCAAAAATACAATTAAAAAGAAGGAACACCAAAAGTCCCAACGTACAGTACAGTACATACAGCAGGAGGGAAGTGTTCTATTCTGAGCCCAGAACAATTAAAGCGTTTTCTGAAGCAGAAGCGAGATAATGAGCAGGCTGGGTACCATTTCACTTCACACTCCACTGTACATTTGTAAGTTGCTTTTAAGAAATAAATATTTGCAGGGACTACAGCTAGACAGGGGAAGGATTGGGGGGTGGCGTCCCAGTTTTCTGTCACTAAGCACAAAAACACAACAAATCATCTTGGATAGCATCCCTCCCGTGTCTTCAGCTTGCTTCCGCTTTCTATCTCGTGCTTGGAGGGAGTCTCAGAAGCCAGCGACTTGCAGATGCTGTGCGTCAGCAGTTCGGCTCAAGAAGCTGACTTAATAGGTCTGAGCAGCAGTGGCCCGCACTATCAAACTCCCCGAAGTGTCTCTCTGTGTGCGTTTACTCATCCTTAGAGAGAACAATGAGGAAGGTTTCTGCGTGACTGCCTCCCCCACAAGATTTAATCCCGCTATCGCTATCGACTGCCTTTCACCCCCCCTCCTCCTCTCTCACCTCCGCACTCTCTTCTCCCCCGCAACCTTTTGCCAAGTGCCTGGCAGCTTCTGTCCGATAGCAACTCAAGACTGTCCAATCCATACATCATCACCAGCAGAGTGATAATGTAGTTATTTCATGCTCTAGCAATGTGGCAATGATCATAGTGAAAAGGCTTAATTAGAGCCCAACCACATTAAACTCATCACTCCACCCCATAAAAGAAATAAACTGGGCCCTTTCCTACAACACTTCAATGGCACTTATTCCCCGTTAACACCATAACACTATAATACCTGTACAAAACAGATCCCGATTCTTGTATGTAAAGCACAAATGCACTGCTATTGCCCATATGGGTGTTAAATTAGTGTATTCGCGAGAACATCTTTTCGGCTGCTTCTTAGAATGAATGAGCTTCGGGGAGGCTCTACTGACAAATCAGATTAGCAAAGATCCTGGTTTGAGATAAAGTTACTAAATGGTCCTAGATATACTGCAAACACGTTAAAAAACAGTGAAACAGACACAAATACATGCTTCAGAAAGGTTATATAGTTAAAAGCAAGAATATTTTCTTTTACCCACCAGACTACTCAATATAAACCTTTCACCTGCTCTGCACTGACTAATCCACCCATTTTCTATTCCAGCAAGCAAAGGGCACAAGGTAAGGCAGACCTTGTATGAGACACCAGTCCATCGCTGGGCACACACAGGCACAAACACGCTACAGTACCAATCACACCAGCGCCAATTAACTTACGTATGTCTATGGACGTATGTCTGTGGACTGTGGGAGGAAACTGGAGCACCCACAGGAAACCCACACAACAGGGAAAACATTTACAAACCCCATGTTAATAGCACTTCAGGAACTGAACACAGGGCCCCAATACTGTGAGGCAGCAATGCTAACTACTGTGTCTGTGCCATGGGACTACACTGACCCATAATTTAAAACTGCCTAGTCTTGAATGGCTTACAGTCATGTACAGTAGTCTTGAGGATTTATGATTTTCATAATGTGGGCTGTTTGTGTAGGATTGTCCAAACTCTGGCTATCATCAGCCCATGTGCAGTAAACAGGACTCACGAACAACAATACATTCTTTCACAGTAGATTGCATAGATTGCAAGATTGCAATACACCTTCTCCAGGTACAGTGTTGAGGGATGATGAATCGTTGCACACTAAATTGCATGATAACTCAATCAGGGAAAGAAGACAATGTGCTCCATCTCTTCAATAACTGTGTCAGTGCACTGGTGTACAATGCAGAGTGATGGTAACACAAGCCAGCAAACTACAGCAAACCAAAGATCACTGCAGCTTAGCCCTCCTTTTCAAAAAACACCTTTCACAGGAGGCAGACAAGCAATACTGTGCAGCTTCCTAGAAAGCTTATTTCAAAAGCCCGGTGTCTAAAATGGAAACATGCAAGAGTTTTCCCGTTCAGACTCATCTGAAACATCTCCAGTTCCATCACCAATGTGGACAGGCACCATTTTGAAAAACAGTTCTTTAATGATCACATTGTTTTCTCATTCAAGAACAAACCAGTTGTGCAATAAACCCCAAACAGGCACAGAAGTTTAACATGTACAGTAGCAATCCATAGGATCTGATTGGTGCTTTCTCTGTAGGACATCTTGCAATATTACAAAATGCCATTTTTAACAAAGGGCTTCCCAAAAGATACATGGTCACAGAACATTTTCTTTCAAGTTAACACTGCATGGCAAAACGATTTATTCTTTGATGCTCTGCACTTCCAGATCAATTCCCATTAAGCACAAACCTGAATGCATATATTAACGATCCTATTTTACATTTCCCCTCTTTCAAAATGGATTCACAGTGAGCGTTTTAACAGCACGTGGAATGCCGATGCAAACGTACTGTAGATTTTAAATAATCAATATACTGTACTCTTAACACTTCTCTGCTCGCATTGGTTGTGTGAGTGAGGTGGGGTCTTTGCCATACATCATTGGCAATAAATTCAGCCTGACTCCTCTTCTTCAATAGTTCAGCGACACAAACGACCTGATTCAGAAACAATGGCTGGGATAATGGCTGTCGATAAATCCTACCTCTTCGCCTGTCAGGTAGTATGCTGAAAGCAGTCCACCGACGTAACGGATGTTCACTTCAAACAAGGATGCTTCTCCATTCTGTAAGGGAAGAAAAAAGAAGAATAAATTCCTTTAGAAGTAATTATTTTGCCTGGCTTACACATTTATACACCATGCTGCTATTGCCTTAGGAACTAATTTTCAAAACTGTGTTGTATTTGTTTTTTGTATGCAGTGCTCTCTGTAGTTCCAACACTGGTCCATACCTGGTGAAGCAAATTGTCTCTCACTGGAGGGTTCCCAGTACCCTGGCTCACCACACACACATTGGAATTACTACAGCATCTGCTTTGAGCACGATTTAGGACACTGCTACACATTTTCAAGACCTACTGTAACCTCACCCATGCCACACTTTGTTCATCTGAAACCAGGACACTTCAGCAAGAAACTAGCTGATTTCTCTCAATTTCCTTGATCACGGTGAATACGTATAATTATAATTAAAACAGCCCACTTTACAAATGGTAAAGTTATATTTATGGAACAAGTAATGGGTTTATTCCATGCTGAAAAGAGAAGAAAGAAAATACAATGTTTCGGCCGTGGAGCCTTCTTCGGGTGGCACCATTACAGTACGTTAATGTCAGTTTCATCAGTGCAATCTTTCATATTGATACAATTTCATTTTGGTTAAATACAGGAAAATCCAATCTTTAGGGCAGTCTTTTCAATTCCTTCTTTCAGCCATTCAAATAAATTTACAACCCATCTATGTTGACACATCTGAAACAGGAGCAGAGAGTAGTAGACTATTATCATTGATTATCATTGGATCTGGTTTTGTCCTGATATTTCTAAAAAAAGAACAACTTTGTGGAGAATTTACTTTTAACATTTTGATAATGATACAGTAGTAAATCTATAACAGACATGTGATGGCATTTGTTTAGGCTGTATGCCAGAAAACTGTTCTATTAGCAAAAACATTTAACACTTCGTCTTTAAGTGGTACAACAAAGTGTAACGTTTCCTCACAAGTGCTTTCTTTGTGCTGCGCTTTACTGGTGTAATCCCACTTTTATGAACCTGGGCTAGAACGTAATCTTCACTTAAAACACAAAATGTTGGTGGAGTAGGATTTCTGAATCTGAGAAACCCATTGCAACACAAATGAACACCTTTAGACAAGTTTCACTGTTCCAAACTACTGTATTTTTGTAGAATTCCTTTAGATTTAAAATGAAATTGCAGGTCAGTCGATATATTCAACTCAAAGTTCAAAGGGTGACGTTTCTACAATATTTTAGGTGTGATAAACAGTGTTGACACAATTTGTCATGCCTAAGAGCCCTCAGAAGTTGTGAAGTGTATTACTGATTTAACGCAGGGGTTTATTCCTTGTTGAAAACTTTCACTTGTAGAATATTGTAGTCAAATGTAACAAACATAACAGTCCCACTGTTACTGAGCTGCAAAGTCCTTGTGATCGTTCAAGCCATGAATTAAATCTCCTTCTGTTTCACCTGATTTACCTCTAGTCTACCTTCTAGTGTTCTTGGACTGCAGATGAAAGTATGTCTCGTTATGAACCATTATGAATGATCACATGCCTGTAATTTGCACAAGTGGTTGTAAAGGAATGCACATGTTCTGGGGCAGTGTTTATGGTGATATGAAACACTGCAAAAAATATAAATATTTCAAAGGTAGTGTCAGCATCAGCCATGTGCCTGATGCTTGCCAGGACAGACTCTGGCTCCCCCTCAACCCTGTATTGGAAGAAGCAGTTATAAAATGGGTGGATAGTATCAGCATCAACACAATCTTGGCAGTGTTGTTGTGTTGTGAGATGTTCTGCCACTCTTCCTGTGTAGCTGCAGCTTACTGGCGAAGGTTGGACAATTACAGCTGTCTCCAGAAATGACTATGTATGTTCCCCAAAGCTCTGCTGATGTAAAACAGAAACTGGTTGTGCTTTCATGGTGCATCAGCATAGCAGAATGACTCCAAAATATTTGGCAACAAGCACTGTGCGGGCCAGTATCAACCAAGAGAGGAGACCTGGATCTAGCACAGCTACAGTCGCTGCAGATTCAGAAGGGCCAAGCATGATTTGTTTAAAAAAAAAAACACACAAACCTTTTCAGCAAAGTTCGTGGATGAGAGAAAAAATGTTAAGAAATGTACTGTATTAGTGTTCACTTCTGGAGTTGTTAGGTGGACAATTTGGATGGGAACCTCAGACAGGCTGGTACTGTGCAGGATGGAGGAAGTGTTGCACTGGAATGCCATCCATCCACTATTAAAAAATTAAGCCCCTTATTGCTGGTAAGGGTTGTGGCAACCTGGAGACAGAGATAGGGTAAAGGTGATACCACTCTTTGGGTTCAATGCAGGGTATACAGTACAAGCACTCACACAATTTAGAGACACCCGATGCCAGAGATGCCAATTAACCTGGCCAGCATGCCTAGGAGGAGACCAGAGCACCAGGAGAAAACCCATGCCAACACAGGAGGACATACAATCGCAGTTAGGATCTGAATACAGAACACCAGCACTGACAGGCAGCAGCGCTAACTGCAATACCACCTTTTCATCGGATTTGTGTTTATTTGAAAGGTCTTGGATTTTTACAAAAAAGGAGATCACAAGTCAACCTTAAAGAGAAAAGCCAACATGCATGCTGTTACACCCTCAGAGGTCACCTCATCTCTCGCACATACAGTAAGTCGTATCCCAACAGCAAAGACTGCAAAGGAATTATTCTAATAAAAAGGAAGATTACAGTTATGGACTGGCTGCCGGAGCCCTCAGACACAAATCCTATCAGGATGTTGTGGGTAGACTTGAAATTTAATGCTGCAAAGAGGAAACCACAGCTGACTTCTGAATTCAAGACGCCATAGGTTGAAAAACTGGTAAAAATTTGTAGCAAAATTACATAACTTCAGGCTGTAAACTAATTTCTTTCATTTTATGCATTTTGTGCATGTTGTGAGATTTTTATATGCTTCAGCGAACCAAACATTATTTTTCAGAATTCTTTTCCTTTTGAGGTGAAAGTGAGACTTTTTTTGTGGTGCTTCACTTTAACTTAACTGTACTTTTGGCAGCGACTGTTCTAGATACAGAAATACCTCTTTGCCAAACAGTAATTATGAAGCGGGCTCAGGAAACACTATTCAATAAGAAAAGTCTGGAGCACAGTAGGAATTTGCTGCTACATTATTGGAAAAAAAACAACAAAATAATTGTTTGTTCCGAGTTATTAAACGGTCTGCCACAGTGTGTGAAATCAAACAGTATGACTCAGGGCAGAGAGCAAAATAAACTTCAAAAGATCTGTAATTCTTTTGGGCATGACTGGGTGTTTGTTTTCTAAGGTGCGCAAGTAGTAATGAAGAGGAAAAAAAAATATTTTATTCCTCTCCTCACCACACAGTGGACACGTTTCCACAGCAACACCACCAAGGGAAGAAGTTCTTTCCGCTGTCAGTTGAAATATTTAGCAGTCAGACCCTTTTATTCCATGTTTTTGAGTTGCCACAGCAGAAAAATGAGAAGGCCAATATTGTGTCTGTGAAGCCTCATCCCACTTAAGACCCATATTTAGGGGGGGAGGGTTAAAAAATTAATATAAAGCAAGAACTCTGAAAACTGGATTGGACTGATAAATCCTGTGTTATTTTTTTTTCATTGAGAACCCCTAAGATAGCATTTGAGTACTCTGAACAAAATTGTTTAAAGCATAATAGGCCCAATTAAATCCATTCACTATCAACAAAGCCATGATTTATCTGTGAACTGGACTCTAAATAATACAATTTCAAATGGGAAATTAAGAAGCTAAAGGGGCGTGAAAGAGATACAGAATGTTGTCATAATGACTGCCTATCAAAGACAGTGTAGGCTGAGGGTTGTAGGACTAACTGGCCCTTGTCTGGAATTGTACAGCTACAGCTCTGAAGTGTCCAAACAATGCACCTGGATGTTCACTTAAGTGTACAAATCACAATCCTCTTTATAAGATGTCTCTTTATAGCCATCCCCTTGTCTTTCAACACCCTACTACTGTATACAGTATTTGCTTTTCTTCCAAAAAACAAATTTCCCCCTTACAATTCTTTCACATCTCTTCCAGTTGACGATTGATCATTGTTAACTAACTAATAGGACATCTGTCTTTGATATCACTGTATCACAATGGGGGAAAACTGTGGATATTTCCCTCCACGATGCATTTCCCTTGACATTTCCCACACTGCTTTCTAGTAGACTTCACACTGACTGGATGAGTGATGTGACCCTCACTGACAACTCTGCATGCTCCCTGGTGCCCTGGCTCTCTGTCCTGTCATCGATCCACTCTTAAAGTATACCCAGGGCAAATCAAGCTGACCCAAGAGGAATGCACTCTATTGCAGGCTCCTGCTCGGGGAATCACAGTTCTGACTGACCATTCGCATACAGTACATTACTAGAACACTAAAGAGGGTCTGCTGTCCAAGCCCTCCTGGAATCATCTTTGCAATTCTCTGTGCACCTGTATTACAAACACCGGCTGTCACAGGCCTCATTGAGCACATAGGCACAAGTTGTTGGTGTTAGTTCTGTTTTGTGCTAGGTGTTGGGTTGCAGTCTTGACATTTGCATTAAGTCACAAAGCAAAAGCAAAAAAACTACATTTTTTTAAATTGACATTTACTGAGAGACCATTCATTTCAAATGAGGTAAAGTCAGTTTAATATTTAGCGTGTTCTGCATGGGTGGCAATATCACAATTGTAAGCGCAATATTGTGCCTGGAGCTCCTCAGAGCATTGCTGTAAGGAGAGATCTCCTAATTGTGGTTTAGCAGGAGCATTGATGACTGTTGCAAAGATAGGTTAGGCAATATTCAGAATGAAAGAAAATTAAAAGTCCTGTCCACATTAAATATATCCTAGCATTATTCTTTGCGAATTCTTTCAAGCTCCATGAACCACCTCCAGGTAAAGTGCACATAAGCAAGTACTATGTACTGCAAGAAACTGATGATTAAAGCTGAGATGAACAGAAATGCTTGGAAAGTTGACATTAAACTATTTTCTTGACCACATTGCAGTTCAAAGAGCCTACACTTTTATACTGCACAAACAGGCACGGACTGGTCGCTTTCATTACACATTGAGTCAAGCTCTTTTCAACTACCCAGTGATAACCAGATGCATTTCACTTTGATCTGGATTCATGTAAATAGATAACAATGATTAATTGGAGCCGGAGGTATCGCTTCGCTAATTAATTTTTTAATGCCACTGGCAGATTAGTGCAGTATCCAGTTATGCAGCTGTGTAAGCAACATAACAAATACGCAAAACTAAATATCACTCTGTTCCCTTTCTGCTGACACGAAATGACAGAGCTTCAGATAGAGTACCTGTGCAATTTAAAAGTGGGAGTAATTTTCAATTGAAAAATGCAAGTCAAGACAGGAACATAAAATAATCACTGTGCAGTATATATTCAAAATCTGAAAATGATGCATAAATTCAGCTACTTCATCCAGATCTACTGATTAAATGAGTTTTGCTCATTCAAATGTGTTTGAATTTTAATCTCTTAAGCACAGCAATCCATATGCCATAAGCCATTGGCACCTTATTATAAGATTCCAAATTGAAAATTGTCTCCAAATCCTTGTAATGAGAATCAACATTTGGAAAAAAAAAATTTCTACCTCCCTTTTTAAGTGTTATTGTTCCGATGGTCAATACCAGGGGATTAGTCTCTTCCCTATAGAACTTTTTTCTCTTGTTGAAAATCTGCCCACTCCCAGTTACCTACATATACGATAGAGAACTAGACATGCTGGGTAGCAGCTCATACTGGGAGGCAGCCAGGGTCTCCTACAATCACATAAGCCTGGGTTTTTCCTCTAAAAACACCAGCCATTTTAATCCTGCTCACACACTGTACATATGTACACAGGTTCCGTGCGTGGGTTTAAATCTTACAAGAGCCAAGGTTTTTCCTAAATTAAAAAAAAAATCAAGCTTGATACTTATTTCAGTGTTTATGACTTTTGCGGGAGATGTACTCATCAGCTATCAAATATGTCATCCGGTCACTCTACTCTTTCCCTTTCCAAAGAAATTGCCATCACTCCAACCACAGCTGGAGGTACATCTCCTAACCATCATAAGTTTTGAATTCAAGTTACTGCATGATTTAATTTTGCTTAGATGAGGTACTGTAGATGCATTTGATTGCTATTTATTTAGTTTTCCTTTGCTATACTCACCTCATTTGTAATAGCTAATTGTGTGTTTTTCACATGTCGTCTCTCAGCTATGAACGACTACCTGAACACAGGGGGGAATGAGAAATCAAAACCATTATCCTCAGACCTGCCCACCTTCCCTTGGATTATCATTTACCATGCCACGGGCAACACATGAAGGGTCTCTGTGCCTCTGAAAGAGCCCTATCTAATCCCACCCTCCCCCTCAGAGGCACTCAGCCAATCGTGCACCGCATCCGCGAGAATCTCAGTCACAGTCCGCTAGTGTGACATGGCCCAGACTCAAACTCGGAATCAGAGCCCCACCTGCGTTTGTACAAATTCTATTCTGTATCAGGCCAACTGATGCATTTAATTACAGCCAAGGCTGTATCTCAGAACAAATGCTTAGAATCTTTCGGGCTGTTTCTTGTCTTGGTCGGTAAGGGTCTGTCCACTGCTGAAACCACACCAGTCTCCTGCTCTGTAATCTTCCTGCTGCCAGACCACCTCATATGGCCCCAATCTGGCTGCGCTTTTGATATGGGAAATCTCAAAAAAGAACTTGAACGACTTGAATCAAATCGACTTGAACATCATGCTTTGGATCAGAGGAGAACTCAACCATCTAGCAGCCTCCAGAAATAAAAAGATTAAGAAGTCCTCCAGGGCCTTGGATCATCTAGTGTGCCATGACAACAACTGCATGAAGTGCACTTTCTTAATGTGTTAATGTGATAAGAAAAATACATTGGTAAATAGTTGGCTGCCTAGAAAAGCAAAATTTAATTTATGGAGATCGATAGCTGCTTTCAAAGATAACAGTTAAAGTGCCATTAGGACCCACTTTGGGGGGAAGGAACAGCCTGTTTAATCATTCTTACCAAAACTGGCCTACAACACAACAGGGTACTATTAAGAACTTCCAGTCTCTAGCCTGAAAGAAACCTCTTAAATTCTGGAATAAACAATCCCACCTGAGTTGCAGAAAGTTGCAGTTTTCTGAACATAAAACACCTTTCAGCATGGGCGAGAGCATCTCTTAGAGTACATCGAATAAATAAAAATGTTTAAAAAAGGCATTTCCCTCAAGCATTCTCACAGACAAGAAAGTACCTTAATCGCTATGCTTTCAGGAGTGGTTTGGCTAAACAAGTAAATATATGTGTTGATTATCTTGGTGGCTGTGCCGATTTCAGGAAGATCACCCAATTAATGGAAACCTTTGCTTCTGTTTATATAAATGTGTTAAACTGTACTAGTTTTGCCACATACCTGTACTTACAGATACGAGAAAAAGTGTACTATAGGATCAAATTTGCTCTCTTCAATGAACTATGGAGAAATCAAAGGCTAATAATCAAATGTCATCTAGACATGAGCACTTTAATTAATCTTGAGAGACAAAACCTACATTTCTAACGAAGTTGAAGGTAGTTACAGTATTTGTTCCTCACAGGTTGCTTTGAAATTAACATTCAGATACCAGTTTCCAGTTCTACCTGGTTGTCAATTTGAGTTGGAGATTGATACAATTATCAAACCTAGCCACTGCACAGCCACACAAAAAATAACTGTGAGCTTGCATGAAGCAGACATTATAGTTATTCAAATCCAATTTGGTCTTTGTGTAAGATGGCATACTGAATAACTAATTCTGCTCTTCTGCAGAGGCCTTTGTTCCACACTGACTACTTAAAACTCTATCATTTTAATGTGTGGTAATGATCAAAGTTTGATATGCTTCCAAGTTCAGAAAAACGGTCCAAGTCATCTTTATCTAATTAACGCCTCTTCTGCCTGCTGAACAGCCAGTTTTGGATAGAAATGAAGCTGTTCATCTATCGAGCCACACATACTGTACAGCATATCCCCATTTTTCAATTAAAAAAAGGCCGAATTGTGAAAACTGCAGTTTCTCTTTCCTTTATTGTAAGAAAAAAAAACAATCACTGTCATGTGTTTACAGGTCGCTGTGTTCTAAGCCCGAAGATGTTTTTCTGTCTTGTGCCAATTCTCAATGTTCACTTTCCCGCTTGTAAGAAAGCACTTTTTGTCTCCTTCCTTAATTTCTGCCACTGAGCTTCACACTGTAGTTTTGCACTGTTACGAGTTTCACCACTATGGAGCTTTTGCTGCAGTTTAACTTGCCTTCACTATGTGACATATGGGCCGCAAAATAAAATAAGAAACGTTTTGAAAGGAGCTTATTATAAATCTTGGTACTGTATTTTTGTGGTCCAGTGCAAAGCCCAGAAGAATGCCGAAGGGAACCACAGTGCAGCTGAGGCAACACTGTAAGAAAGTTGCAAAAATCCACTTGCTCTACAGTACATCACAGCATGGATGGATGAAGCAGTTCGAAAATGGAACGGTAAGAATTTTTCCACACATGGCACTATGGTTATTTTTGACAAGGCTATCCCTGCCTTTCAGTTATTCCTGAAATGTCACATGCAATGATGTCCATCTTCGTAAATTTACAATGAACTCCAGGTTCTACACCTCCACATGCTCTGAAGAGAGAGACACAAGTGGAAATAGCACAGAATGTCCACTTGCAACCGTGGAATTATGTGTTCCTCTAAAACCTGAAAGGACTCTTTTAATTGACCCTGCTGTATGATGATGCTCTGCATACTTTCAAAGCTACTGTTTAAGCTAAACTCTATTTGGCAAGGTTTCTGCGTAAAAGAAAAACTGGTCTAGTGCTAAATTATTCCATCTGCCATCCTTTTCTCGGTCATTAAAATTGACTAGTTCTATTAAAATCACAGCAATAGGTGCTGGTATTGCTGGTAGCTGCAGTTGAACTGTGTAAAACACAGTAATTAGCTTTCCTGAGAAATTTACATTGTTCATCCTTGACAGACTGTTCTAGACATACTATGAGTTCTAGCTCCATCTAAGCTGGTGATTGGCCTCTACAGATTACACAGTGTTTGTATCTCTTTTATTTTATGCTTGGTGATGTGTCATAGGCACATCACCTCATTTCAAGAAGAATGAAAAAAGATTGTTCTTCCTGTCCACTTGATATTGGATCATTTACCATGAAGACAGATTTACAATAATTCTTATAATTAATAACACATTGCAAACCTTAGGAAAACCATTGATTGAGGTGGCACCTCCTTAAACCCGAATGAAAAACAAAAATGTTTTAAGAATGCACGCTTTCATTTTGCCTGTTACTGGCACTAAAGAACTTCATTTTTACCATACAAACCTCAACCATAGGTAACATAGTAAAACAGCGTTTTGAAAACCCATAAAACACTGCATGTTAATCTAATCCTTTAGTTGTGGATTTGCTTCAAGCGCACAGCACAAGAACCACATTTGAAATAGCTTCACCTGTGTTTTCCTCCTGTAGAAAAAGAGAAACGACAAGCCCATTGCCCCCTCCAAACTGTTCAAACAACATTGCCACGAGCTAGAAACAGGGATAGCTTGATCTCTCCTCCAGAGCAGCCTGGCAGTAGAACATGTTAATACTTAATCATTTGAAGGCAGTGTCTCTTGGGTATTTAGCTAAATCACCGGTACATAAAACAACGGCTTGCTTAACGTGATTGGAAAATCAAGTTGTCTTAAAGACGCCCCCAAGGAAATCAATGGCAGAAGTCATTAAGGATCTGACAGTACACAGACCTCGGACTTCAGGCGTACTGATGAGTAAATGAAAGTACGATCACGTTAAAAAAAAAACTTAAAAACACTAGTTTATCTCAGGAAGCCCACAGCTGTGGAGCTGCTGAATCTGGATGTGTTGGTGTCATGTTTCTTAGTGGAGCAGAGTGGAGTGTATCGGATAACGGTTCAGCCCTGTTTGGGAGAATGTAATTTCAGATTGGTCTACGTCTGACACACGAAGGTCAGCTAAGGAAACGCGTCAGACTCTCACAGAAACAGCAGTCCCTCCACTTCCCTGTGGTAATAATAACCCCTTTCCCATTAGAAGCTCTGCAAACTGCGTTACAATGAATGGAAGAAGGCAAAGGGAAAAGTTTAGTGAAAGAAAATGGGCTTTATACTGTACAAAATAAAGCATAATGTAATGTAAAAAACAGGAAAGAAAAAGTTTAAAGGTCTGATTTTAAAGGCTTTCAAACCAAACAATGATGGATATTCTCTGCTTGTGAGGCTTGCTACAGATTAGGTGAGGAAACCTTGTCACTTAAATCAGGAGCACTCCATAACACAATATCATTAGAGCAAAGGCATTGTTATGGACTATAGGCACTGAACAGAGCATTACAATAACAAGGAGCCAGATTAATCGGTGTAGTCAGTACAGTTCATGTTATACTTTTAAAGAGAAGAAACGAAAACATTATGCCCTACTCTGTAGTACACAAATAAATTGTGGCGGTCTTTGTGTGGGCTATGTTACTGGTGTGTTCTGGTACTGTGCAAGGCACTAACTTCGAGGACACTGGAACTCACTTACTATACCTGCTGGAGCCTTTGCTCAGATTCAAAGGTTCACTGCAATTTCCCTGCATTCCCTTGTAGGGAGAGTTTCACCTCAGCCCATTAGACAGAACTAAAAAAACGAGCAAAAGGAGGATGATGGACAACTCAGAGTATTACTCTCAATTACGGCCCACTCCCCGTCTAGATGAAGGATGGCTGTCAAAACACCCGTTTCATTTATTTGGAACACTTTCTGGCTGAGGTATGAAAAGGGCAAAGGATATTTTCCCTTCAGAGCACGCATCTGAAGATGTTCTACACAGAACAGATGCATTGTGAGCAGAAACGTCCGTACATACATCAAATGCTGCAGGTGCATTGTGTCTGTAAGCTGCAGACTGAAAAGCCTACAGATACCTCTCTGCTCTTCACAGACAGGAGTACAAAGGTGTCTCTCCACAGTAGCACTGCATGTTTACACTGATTCACATTCTGCTCCGCAGCCGGCTTTAATGAAAATGGTTGGCCGCAATCCAGAACTACAATCTCTAGACTGAATTCCAAATAGTCTCTGGGGACTTTTTTCCTCTCATTAAGAAACTTGACACTGAGCGTTAAGTATTGGCAGTGTACAAAGAAAGACCAGTACTTTTAGCTCAGAGACACAATCCCCCTGCCCCCCCTTGAACCTAAAATCCAGGTTTTTATGATCTGGGAATGTGAAACAGGGCTCTGAGAGGGGGTGTCACCTGCTTATATCCAGAGGTGGGTGAGCAGGTGGGGGGAACTGTGCTTCCAATATGGAAAATATACAATGGTTAACTGTGAAGCTAGAACCAATTTACTCTGCACACATATCGTATCACTGTCATCATACCATCCATTTCCTTAAATAGATGCTTTTACAATTTTTTCTGTGAGCATGCCTGAACTCATTGACACAAATATCTCAGTGGTTTTCTTTGCCCTCCCTCCACAGTATCTCCATTATATAAATAAGCAGCCTTGTCTTTGAATTTCTATAATTACAGCACAACACCAAAAGTAAAATAACACACACAAATACCACAACACTACAAATGAGGCAAGGTGGCATGGTGCTGCAGTGGCTAGCATTGCTGCCTCACAGCACTGGGGCCTTAGGTTTGATTCCTGGGGTGCTGTCTGTGTAGAGCTTGTACTGTAAGTTCTCCCCGTGTTCGTGTGGTTTTTTTCCGGGTGCTCTGGTTTTCTCCCCCAGTGCGAAGACATACTGGTAGGTTAACTGGCTTCTGGGAATATCTTTTTTTGTGTGTCTGTCTGTCCTGTGATGGACTGGCATCCCATCCAGGTTGTACCCTGCCTTGTGCCCATTGCTTGCCAGGATAGTCTCTAGCTTCCCAGCGATCCAGTGATGCAGATGACCACACTCATGGCTGATGTACATGTAATGGCCTTGGGCCAGCTGTAAATGAGGCCAGCAATTCCACTGTGTCTGGGGAAGGGTGTTTGTTTTATAAGAGCAGTGTGGTGTGGAGGTGTGTAACATGTTGGAAAGGGCAGTACCTCTGCTTGAATAAATAAGGATCAGGCTTGAGAGCACAGATCTTTGCTGGGGACAATGGAAGTTAGTCATGGCGACATGAATCAAGCACAAACACTCTCCTGAGCCTTTGGTTGTGGTGGCGGCTTTTTCATTCATTCACTGGGGAAACTCACTTGTCTTTGCTTAGATTCAAAGGTTCAATGCAATTTCCCCACAGGCTCTTGAGTGGATCCGACTGCTACTGAAATATTAGCAAGTTCATATGAAGAATCAATGGATAAATATGATTATTTGATTAGGTACAGGTACTACCTATACAAACTGAAATTCTCGCATCTAGCTGTGGTCAGTCTGACCAAAGAGCTAAAAAGACTGCAAACAGTGAAATGTCAGAAAAGATGCAACAACAATCCATTCAGCTTCTCCCCAAGCTGAGCCATAAAAAGGAGTGCAGATTCTAACTGCTGCTCTTTCAGCCTTAGACAAGTGAAAGAAGAGCTGGGCCCAGTCACACATTTCAATCTGGGTGCCGATCAAAGCTCTCAGAGGCCAGACAGTTTGTAAAGGCCACTGATCTTCACTTTCCAGGTGATTTCACAGGTGGAGGCAAAAAGCCTCATTTTGACAAAGCGTAATTGTGGAATCTGGTTTAGAATTGGTTGACATTGTAAAATACACTGGCTAGAAACACCTTATTTAGAACTCGATTCAATCTTTTGTGTTCATTTTATAAAAATTCTATTACTGCTCAGGAACCTGTTTAAAGAAATGTAACACAGTTGACTGTCCTTAAAGGAATTGCACTAACAGGTTAAAACAACTCAACACGTTTAGTTCTGAAGACAGGAAATTATGAGGGGACTTGATAACACAGATTCAAAAAGAAAACAATTTGTAAGTTTTGCACAGTACATTCACCCCATGTTCCTTCAGCAGGGGTCCCCAATCCTGGCCTGGAGGCAGGATGTGTCCGCAGGTTTTCCAGGTTTCATTTAAGCACTGGGAGATGCTGTTAAACTGGTGGAATTAAGTCACTAATGGATGTGATTCAATGTGCTACGAACCCAGTTGAACAAAATTCCAGTAGATACAGCATCTGTCCAGGATGGAAATTGGGGATCTCTGCCGAATTCTGATTTCCTAGGCTGTTAGCATTCCATGCATGAGAACCTTCCTCTTTGTCTGGCCCAGATACAGGTCAAATCAGGTTCAGGTGGTGGAAAAAAACTTTTAAAGATGGCTCCCAGCTAAGCAGGAAGCCCCGGTATGTCTCAAGATGTCATAATGACTAAAATCACAATCCTGGTGAATTACTGTAAGTATCTCCTTACTGAATTTAGCTCCAAAAAGGGTAAAGGAAACCAATCTGTGAAACAGACTATGAAACACTATGATTTTTTTCTAAAACAACTCTACAGTACTTCCCCCTCCGCCCTCCCCCAACACACACACACACCTCCACCACTCTGAAGTTTTCTATATTACAATCCCTTTGGCTGACTTTGCTTTGTTCAAAGTCCTGGTTCATTTTAATAAAACAAAAACACTTCAGGGCGAGAATCTCATTTGATTCTCAATGGCCAGGCTATCCCCGGATAAGATGTACCATCGAGCCAGCCAGATTTAACATGCAAGCTTTTCACGAGCTGTAAGGCTCAAAACCCAGCCATTATTTCAACATAAAAATGGGAGTTTTATCCCAACAACCGGCTGCAAACTGCTTCACAGGAGGATTACTTAGCATAACAATTTCACGGGCAGATAAATATCTCGGCGACCCATGTGGAAGATCTGAATAAACAGACTAATTCACAGTGAGAAATGCCTGCTCACAAAGTCTACACCAGGGACATCAGCTGTGAGTGAAGAATCTTGAACTGTCCTGAATGTTGCTTTTCCCCCCTCTAGTAATTCACGCTGATTTGTTTCACAGTAAATGTCTGTTTCCAGCTCAGTTTATTATGTAGAACGTTGGGAGGGGGTTGTTTGATTTTTTAAAAATGTTTTATACATCTCACTGTCTGTCAGAGTGCTCATGGGGACTAGGGAGTCATGTCTGAAAGCCATGTACTGTACATCAGTTGACTTAGTTCCTACTGCAAAAGATTGCTTGTTTGAACACTGCTTATATAAAAACAAGATTTTTCATTGTGAGCCAACTATTCGAAAAGAAATTGATTTGTAGACCTGAAAAATCCCTCGCCTGTGTTGTTCTTTGGGTCCTCAGGGGTTCTTTTACATTCTGAGCTTTTTTCCATCATTTGAAGGAAACAAAACTAAAACATTTCCACAACCCCACCTCCTCCTCTGTGTATAAGGGTAACCTTTCCTGCTCGCTTCTGCCCACACCAGGTCTAATCCTTTTCCCAGCTGCAGTGAGAAAGCTGAAAGATTTTCCTGCTAACATGTAGGCTGTATGAGTAAATATGAAAAAGGCTGCACTCCGAGCTCTGTTAAGTTGTAGGATGATAGCATAGATCAGGCAACAAGGGATTGTTTTTCCAGAAGATCAGTAAATAATGTTGTGCTGACCTTTAACCTTCAGGGCCCTCTGGGCCACTCACAGTTCAGCTGCACATTTCCCCTATTTTACTTCCTGTTTACAGATCAGAGCTGAGCTGTTAAATTGTTCCCTCCTGGAATCTGGAGCACAATAGTCTGGCGGTACTTGTAAATAATTAACATCCAGTCAATCAATCAAAGTATTCATTTTTAAAGCATTTTTCATGGCAAGTGTTCCAACGCACCATGCAATAAATACAGTACTTCCCTTATTCAGAAATCACAATTACCAAAAAAAATAATGCAATGGTTAAACAGCAGACAATAGCTACATATGTACATTATAATCCAAAACACACAATAACAGCAATTCAAAGCACAATAATAAAAGCGTCTTTTGCAGATTTTTAAAATACAATGTGTGAGATCAGGATCTTCTTGTTACAACCTGCTTTGGAGAGCTTGTCAGAAGAAACCTTTTACTCCATACAAATACTGGAATCATGTCATGACATGCTAATTAAGTTAAGCGGTGCAACAATAACTACTGTCATTTCCAAAGTGCAATGCAGATGGAACACCTCACCCCCTTTGTCACTCACAATCAGATCCTCCTTCTTTGATTTTTCCTCGCTGAAATAGTTACAGCATGTAATCAAGGAACAGAAAATCAGTGGAAATGTATGGCTCTCGCTTTCCATGTGTTTCAGACACAGGAAGTGCGTCCATTCTTTAGAGCAGACGGGTCATGAATGTGAGAGCAGGGACACCTGCCAGCTAAACTGGAAATCCCGAAGTCAAACTGATCCCACCATCTGGATCCACTAAACTGCAGGAAGTCGGTGGAGAAACACTCCATCCATGGAATCACAACAACCTGCACAGATCCCGGTGGACTCCTCGACAACAGCTCTGAAAACAGTTCCAGTCTGGGTCGGGTCAGATTGGGTTCCGCTACTCAACATCCGGACCTATGGAGAGGTATGGGGGAAGGTCTACAGAAACCTCACTCCAACATTTACGCAGCTGCTTGAGATGAAGGCATTTGAAATATCGAGTCCACATTTGCTCCGTGCCTTGCGCCAGACCCAGGCCACTCAACCGTTATCCTCCACGTGCCTTATCCCTGCAGCAGATCAAACAGCCTTTTCAGAGCACAGATCAGCAGCAGCAGGAGCACAGACGCTGGTGGTGCCATGCTCTTGGAAGGGAACAAGGCAGGCTTTAATTAAACAAAGTCAGCGAGTGTCATGTCTGTGATCGTGTAGTGAGCAACAGCTGCACAAATGGCAATTCTCTATTCCTCTGATGATTTGTGGAAATTTAGTAAGTCAAAAGATTTTACACGTACCGAGTCTGATTTTTTGTATTTTACAGCAAAACTATTAACACTGAAAACACAGGGGTGAATTTTCCTCATACTTGGATACTATAAGCTCCCCCCCCCCAAAAGTAAAAGAGAAAGTTTCATGGGAAATGATACTCTGCAAATTAACACCTATATTATGTACACAGTGAAATGTTAAGATGACAGCTTGTTTTTCTGCTACGGCTGATCGAGACTTTGCATACAGAAGCAAATGATTATGCTTGGAGACGAAACGTAGGAAATTCTGTCCTCCGTATGCCTCTCCTCCTGTATGAAACAAGTTTTTTTTTTGGTGACAGGATGACAGTGCTCGAAACCCTGGTTCTGAAGAGACCGGCCATGCAGAGTTGGCAGGTCTTTTAAATCTTTCGCTCGTTAGAGACTAAGCCGGCATGTCCATTGTGCCCCTTAGGTGAATTAAAGTAGGATGCAACAACAAGCAGATTAATAATGAGAACAGGAGCCTGTGCTCTAAAAAGAATGCTATGTGCCTAAAATGGTCCTTCAGACGTAATATCTGAGCTCACAAATCCATCAGAGAAGCCTCTCAGAGGTCTGTTCTCTACAGGGGCTCAAGCAATACAGACTCCCACGTTACAGACATAAAAAGCAGGTTGAGCTCCGGAGGTCAGATATCACTGGAAATAATAATTCTACAAAATGAGTTTGGGATGAACTCACAGGGCCATCATATGACAGCATTTATCATTACAAGAATTAAACTTCAACTAGTTCACTCAACGACACAGACTTTATATGTACTGTACTTCCTGTTTTCATCTGGGTTTTCCTCTGGGTGCTCTGGTTTCTTCCCACAGTCCAAAGACATACTGTACATGTACTGGTCGGTTCATTGGCTTCTGGTATAACTGGCCCTGGTGAATGTGAGTGACTGTGTGCCCTGTGATGGACTGGCATCCCGGCCAGGGTGTATCCTGCCTTGTGCTTGTTGCTTGCTGTTGCTCCAACTCCCCCCTGATCCTGTATTGGACAGAATGGTTAGAAAACTGTTGGATAGATGATTTGCTCAAATTCAGGGAACAACGGGGAGCAGTGTGCAGCAGGGGGCGCTATCCTATTGGCTTTCATCAGTGTATGCATGGACATTATGGACAGGAAGAGTGGTCACATGGAGATAACACAGGATTCCAGTTTGAACAGTCATTACCCATGGATTGTTTCTCCCATGGTCCTATCAGCATATGCTAAAAATGTTGCTGTTCCACAGTACACAGTTTCCATAATGCAGTTGTATGTCTTTATAATCACCCTTGAACTTGTCTGATTTTTTCAGAGAAAGTTCCCATCATTTCCATCTAGCATTTGAGGCCGGTCTCAGTTCAAAAGAACCCTGCCATGAAGTATAACAGAATATTAAATATTTGCATGACAGAAAAACTGCATAATTTCTTCCGAACATGCAGTACGGGCAAAAACATAACAGCACTCTACAGTTTGGAAGCTCTTGCAGCATACAGAATGAGCTATTAAAATGGATTAAGCCTAAACTTATTATTACACGCATTTCATCCACTTAAGGGGATGCTTTGTCATTTTAAAAAACCTGCCAATCACTATAATTAGCCAGATCTCTACAACAGCAGAAAGTCTCCAAATTATAATCAGTGTTGTCATTTAAAATCAAAAAGGCAAATGTAAAAAAAAGCTAAAATGTTAATCACACAATAGTATCTATTAGGCACATACCTGAAATTGCCCATTAAGGACCTAGGAGAGATTTAGAACATGATTTCAGCCTCTAAAAAATTAAAAGGGATTAATTCCTCTGAATTTCAAATACCCCATGTTGTTTTTTGTCCGACCATGAGTACATGTGTAAAAGCACAAATAAACACCTTAATTTCACTTTAATTTTGTACTACACACTGCAACATTTATCTACTTCATTTATGTCCATCAACTATGGAATAAAATAGGAATACATTTTTATTTTTGCCTCCCTGTTTTGAAAACATTTTCAGCATATTCTATTAATCTACTCATATTTATTCAGTGTCTATATACTTCAGCATACATACTTCTCTATATATATGCAGTATATTATCTTCATCTAAAAAAAATCTAAAATGTCTTCTTTAACTGTCTCCGTAACTGCTTTCTGCCGGGACTATTGGAATCGAATCGTCCACCCATTCTGTAATTACAAAGGAAAAAGCAGCACTAGTTGGGGCAATCTACTTTGGCAGATCCTTTTTCCTTTTGTGGTGTAGATACCTGGCATCGGCTTCTGTAATTTAAACTTGCAGTGGGTGGATGGATCAAATCTAATGCAGACCTAAGTCTGAGAAAGAGAGCGGTCTCAGCTGTCTCAACCACTCAAGGTTCTCAGAGTAGAAATGCCCTCCCATGCTCTGGATGTTGCCAGGTTAAAATTGGCCTGTATTTGTGATCAGTGGTGGTCAGGATCAATATAATGAGTTCCCCAGCTTGTCCCCAGTTTACTGAGCAACAGTGACC
Source organism: Lepisosteus oculatus (assembly GCF_040954835.1). Taxonomy (NCBI): domain Eukaryota; kingdom Metazoa; phylum Chordata; class Actinopteri; order Semionotiformes; family Lepisosteidae; genus Lepisosteus; species Lepisosteus oculatus. The sequence goes on along the minus strand of NC_090706.1, from coordinate 11,488,852 downwards.
CCTGCTGGGAGCCTGTAAGTGTCATCTTGCAGTGTCATCAGTGAGAGAGGCACACCACTCATCAAATCAGTGCCAGCTTTCCCTGTAAGGCATAATGGAACCTTATTTGGCGTGACAGAGTGTCCAGAGATGCACAGACCCGAGAGGAGGATATCAGAGCAGAACACAGGTGTATGGCTCTGGAGTTTTAGCACTAAGCAAAATTGATTGGCGACTAAGCGCTAAATCAAAATTGACTATAAACCAGAAAAGATCATTGCCAATGCTGAATTTTCAGGTCATTCCATTCACCCTGTCAACGTATTCATGGTCATGAAGATTAAACTGAACGTAAGGAGAGAAAAGCTTAGACTCAAATTATCAGCTAAACGGAAGATTAAGTGTTCATTAACTGCAGTGCACAAACAGGCTCATTTACTAATGATCTACAAAACAGATCCATCAAAGGTATAAACAAGATGCTGAAATATGACATCACAATGTTACAAGAAGAAATGGATCGTTCCAAATTTGACAAAATTGTTCAGTTCAGGTGGACTCTCAGACATGAATATCCAAGCACAGGATGTACAGTAAATGAAAAGAACTAGAGAGCTCATTAGGCTGCAGTGTTTTGTTAAAATGTTACAATGACTAAGAGAAAGCCAGCACTTTGACCATTAACTTTTGATCTATGTTTCAATGACCAATGGCTTCACCTAATGAACTGAGGACAGGGGCTTCATTGATCATTCATGCACTCCTAGCTGATCAATACTAAAATCCCTATAACAAACAAAAAAGGCAATTATAAATTTTGGTTAAAATGCCTTCCTGACAGTCCTGACACCCATGCTGGAAGACTGCTTCCCACTGTTTTATGAGGCCACTTTCTTCATAGGGGTTATCGATCACGAATGACGGCTTCACTGCAGCAGACACAGTTCAAGTGTCGGTGTTTGTCCCTTCAGCCGGCTACTTCCCCTTTACTGCCCTGTTGACCGATCATCTCTTTCCCTGCCTGTTCTTTACTTGTCCGTCTTGTTCTTACACCCATTCCATTTCACTCCGCTTCAACAAAACACTCAGGTTTTCCCCCAGTTTTTAGACTGGAATGAATCAGCTCAGGTCACTGCCGCAGTCCTTGCTCGCCAGTGTAACAAGCCATGTAGTAAAGTGATTATCAGAGCAATACCAATCTCTAGAATTCCCAGCAGAAGTTCCCAGTCAGGGAGGTGGCCTGTTATGGCACAGAGGACTGCGTTGTTTTTGGAGAGAAACTGTACGGCTGGGAGATGCCTAAGAGATGGCTTTCGAATTCCAGCTGGAAAGGAGCTAAACGGGACTCAGTGGAGCCATGCGTCAGATCGTTTAGAGGCAGAGAGTGTAACAGGTGTCGTAGTACTAGGGGAATGTTGATGTTATGTCACTCCTATCACTGCTGAAGTCTCCCACAGTGAGTGACCAGCATCTGACAGTGGGCTGGATGGTATGAATGAGGAGTATTTAGCTCTGACAGTGTGTGTTTCTTAGAGTAGCATGCTTAAACATTTATGACAGGGCCATGGCGAAAGGGACAATTTAGAACATCCAATCAAAACTATGGGAGCCAAGTGGAGCACTGTACAAGTGCACGAACACAGAACATGCAAATCCACATAAACAGATTCCTGAAGCCTGAATTGAACCGAGGAGCCTGGAACTGTGAGGCAGCACTGCTACAGTATTTCCACCCCATCACGCAGCCTGAAGGTATTCAGCATTCACGCTTCTTGAGGTGTTATGTTACAAAATTAAGTCTGCAAATTCTGCGAGATTTGTTTCCGTGCTTCAGACAGCCGGGGTCTCATGAATGGTGGTATGGTTTTTGCATCTTATGCCTGATTTAGCTTCATAAAGTGGGAACAAGGACTTTGGCGGATTGCCCAAAGCTGACCACAGTAAACTGTCCAAACTGTCTCATTTTGTACCTTATATGGCAACAAACTGCTACTAACCTATCATAGAAATTTATATTTTTGTATGGAAATTTTGCTCATCTCCAAAAATAAAAGCCTTTTGCTGTTGTTGAGAAAGTGAGTGAGAGGTGAGCTACTGACTGCATCTGTCCTTTCTTTATCGCAATAATGAAATCTCCAGCCTGATTTAGCTCAAGTCAAAGACTCGAGTGGTTTTCTGAGAAGGATTTAACAAGCTCCACATAAGAGCACATAAGAAAAAACATGATACACTGTAAGAAGCCTTCAAGGACACCAAGGTTTCGTTTATTGACAGTAATTTCCCTTAAATTACATAAATAATACATACTGTACCTCTGGCACATCTCTCAGTGGGAGTTGCTCTGCTTTCTTTATTAGCATGGCTAACTGTGGGTTTATAAATTTAGCCATAACAATCATATTATGGTCTGTTCCTGTTTAAACTGCTAAACGAAGCCCAATGAGATTAAAAGCTTTATTAACAGGATTAGCTTGTTAACACATTATGCCTCTAAAACAGATCAACTTCCTCGAATTAAGAGCGCCCAAAGTAAGACAAGCTTGGACATGGATGAGAAGCAAGGCAAAAGTTAAATGGCAAATTTTCCCTGAGCATGGAGCTCAACAGGGCAGACAGGATTGTGACTAAATTGTTTTACAGAATTGTGAGTTTTCTTTTCTCCTTTCTGAAAGCACCTGTACGGGAAGACTCTGCATTCCTTCAAAGAGCTCCTCTACTGCTTCTTGGCCGATGTCTAACTGGACACCACCACAATTAAATCCACAATGGCTTGTTTCTTAACAGAGATCCTGGTGTTGAGCTGTGTCAACACACTACAACATTACTACAACACGCTGGAACACGAAGGGATCCCATCTGCTTAATATATTAATGCACAATTGTGGCTCCACCAGCAACAGCTCTTGTCTTGCCAAAGAACAGAAATAATAGGTCCTGAGTGGGCTGTGTCAGCACTCTGGCTGTGATAAGATCTCCCATAGTGGCTAAGGTCAGACAGGGTACAGTACCTGCCCAAGGTTTACAGCACAGAGATGTTCTTCTGTTCCACCTGTAACTATACAGTACAGAGCTGTCAATGTCAGTCACACTACAGCCCCAGCTAACAGCGCAGGAGGGTCAGGGGAGAGCCTGCTCCATCCAAGCCAACGTGGTTAACAGCTAGCAATGCAACATTCAGAAAGAATAATAAAATGTCAAACAGACTTGAATTGTAGAATTGTAGGAATTGTAGGAGGGGTTCATCCTAAATTTGCTCTTGCATACTGAAGCAGGGAAATAGATGCCTGTTGTGTGTGACATTTCAGACTAAGTGGAAGGCGGGGATAAGAGTTGTCAAAAATAACCATTGTAATAAGTATGGAAATCTTTATGTAAGAATCTTTATGTAAGAAGTAGGCAAGGGTCTCTCTCCTAAGGAAAAAAAGGATAAAAGCTGGTAATAAATGTATGAGTGCAAAGCATGTTTTTCAATTTTCCCCCTCTAGAAATTGATGTTTTTGCAACAAAACTCAGTTCAGAATTTCATTGAACTGTGCTGCAACTTTGTGCGACCCTACATTATGAACCACGAACCAGCACGCTAAGCTACCCATGATGTGTTATAAATGGTCTAGACCGGTATTCCTCTACCTTCTTTGGACCAGAGATCACCTTCCTGAGGTTCATTTCTAATTTGAGGACTGTTTAGGGTGAAAGGGTCCACAGCAAGTACGCAAATCAACCTGTAATGTTAGTAAGGTAACAGCAGGGACTCAGTCCCACAGGCCGGGGCTACAGTATTGTGTCCCTAGATGGCTTCAAATCACTCTTGGCTCATGTGTTTATTGTAGGTGTGTGTCTTTCGTTTCCTGGCCTTACATACTATACAAAGGTAATGCATTAAATCTGTAAAACATTGTCACAAACCGTGTAGAATTCCTGAAGAGGACAAGTGGAGAAACGGATCTTACTCATTTGCACTGAACCACAGAACAAATGTTTTCCTAAAAAGAGATATCACGTACACCTACGCACACATCAACACCACCAATCTGCCCCCGACATTTCAAGAAAATATACTATTAAACCAAAAAAGCACACATTTTCCCTTCTCTATTCCGCTAGCTTATTTTAGAAGACAATTCCTTTCAGCAATGGAATGAGCTCCTTACAACCCAGTCTCCGAAGGCAGTGACAGCCATATTTGTGCCTGTAAAGAACTACATATGAGAGTGTCATTCCGACAGCAGTGTTTGTCTGGACTCTGGTGCTGTTGGGACTGCTGTACTGTATTTTCCAGTCATTTGTTTCTAATGTAACCTTCTTAGGCCTTGCTGGCAAGCTTCTCTATTCCCTCGCTGTCACTATTTGCTTTAAGCAGTATGTTTCTTCACCCTGTGCTCACCTGAGGTGCTTTCCGGCCAGCAGTCATCTTACAATCATGTCTTCTAACCCACAAAGGGGCTTGTGTGACAAAATCCCATATCTGATCCATGAATTAACCATGGTCCAGCACCACAATGAAGCAAAGCACCCGAGGGAAATAAAGCACAGCAACAAGAGGAACACGCCTTCAAACAGGGAGAGCCATTTGTCAGAACATGGGGGGATGTTTTTAAAACTGATCCACTGGTATCAGGTGATTTGGGGTTGAGCTACTAAATTAAATGAACACAATGAGATGAATGACTTTCTCTGGTCTGTTATCAAATTTTATGGCTTAAGGTCTTAAAATCCGCTTTAGACACCAAACACAGAACCAGGTACTGTATCTTGTTAGCGCACTGCTAGTTTCATTGTGCTGTATGATGCCACACTGTTCGAATTTGAGTACTGAGAAAGGACATAAACTGTTTTAATTATAACTTGAAGCATTTACAGTAGGAATATAAGAAGGAGTTACAACCGAGTAAGCATTTCAGCTCATCCAGTTTATTTAGTAGTTAGTAGCTTGATGATTCAAGGATCTTATGTAACCGTTTCCTTGAAAGCAGCCAGGGTGTCAGCTGCAACAAGCTTGTTCCATACTCCTGCAACCTTTTGGATAAAGAATTGCCTGCTGTTCTCGGTTTTAAATGTACTTCCCTGTAGTTTTCACTTGTGTTTTCTGGGTTGCGTTTCACTGTTCATTCCAAAGAAGTCCAGTGAGCTGAGTTTGTCAATGCCTTTGAGGATTTTGAAATGTACTTGTATTGGATCCCTTTGGAGTCATCTCTGTCCAAGACTAAAAAGATCTAGTTTTTCAGTCTATAAGTATAAGTCATTCCCTTAAGTCCTGGAATGTACACTGTATCTGTGAAGCACATAGCCAGTATGTAATGTATTTTACATGTAATGAGTTAAAGCTGAAGTGCTCTTTAACCATTTAAAAAAAAAATAAAAACAATGAGCCCTTAGTTTTATTTGGTTCTAACAGTAGGGATATTTCTATTTGGCCTGGGTTGATGGCCTCTGTTCCCAACAGTCAGAAGTATTTGTTGAAGAATCTGGCTTGCCTCATGTTCATTAAATCCCTTGTCACTAAAGCACAAGAAAAGAAGCCGCCTCTCACAGAAACAACACTGATTGTAATCAAGGTCACCTTTTACTTGAAGTCAGCAAACTCCAGTCAATAAAGTAACCCAATTTAAGGTGAATGAAATTTAGGTTCAAAGGTTAATGTTATTATTCTTATTGACAAAAGCATTTGAGATGGGCTTTTTTGTACTTTTTCATTTACATTATTCAATATTTCATAATGATCTCTTCTGACATGCTTGGAAATGACAGGCATTACTAAAAGCAGAAAGGAACCTATTGAAAATATCTTAATTGGAAAATGGTATTCTCTTGATTTTTCTTTATGTACAAATCAAACTGACAATTGTTTTGAGCTAAATGCCTTATTTATCAAGCCTGGATTAGATTTTTTGACTCTAGGAGAGATGTAACTATATTATTTTTCTAATATAAAAAAATGTTGCCTTTTTTTTTTGCTTGTGCTAGTCTAAAACAGGCACTCCAACCTTTTTTGGACATTCTAACAGTTGTGCTACATAAAAAATCTTCGTTATGATCCAGTTCTGACCTACAGAAGTTCTGTCCCAGTTCAATGCAGTCACTGCAAAACCTATATCAAGCAAACATTTGGGGTGCCTTGATAGAAATACTGAAAATCCTAAAATATTTGGACAGTTTTGATGTAACTGAAATGGGATTTTTTAGGAACAAAGAATCAAGAAACCATGATGACATGTACTGTAAATGAAGAGAGAGTACTTAGCTCTGGAAACGGGGAGTGCTTCCTTACACAAAGGGTGATGCCCTTTACAGATACCCAGATATGTTACTTGAGAAAAATCTCCACCCAATTTTCCAACAAGCCTGTCTCTGACTTACAGTATAGCCTAGAAACAGGTCTTCAGTTCAGTCTTCAGAGGCACAGTATTCTCAGTGGGGAGCCCAGATTCTTCTCAGCAAAGATGTAACATCTGTGAGCCAGGCAGGTAAAGACTAGTTTGAGGAGTGGGGAATGCAGAGGTGGAGATACTGTATGTGTGAATGTGTTTGTGGGGTGGGGGGGGGGGGGGGTAGGAGTTCATCAGCAGGTGTTCATTCCAATACAGCTCTTACCCACCAAACTGCCTCTCCCAGCTCTTCAGCTGCTGGTGCTTTGAAGACACCTTTAAAACCTGGAGACACACAGGCTGGTCTACCAGGACCAGAACTGCCCACCACTGGGCTAAGAGGACCTCTTACCGAGTTCATATCCAGGTGCTGCTCCACCCACTCCTTCGCTTCTTCATACTCCTCCTGCAGACCCATGATGTACAGAGTGTCCAGGGAATCCACAATAGTAGCCCCCTGCAGGCCCCCTGCAGGACACAAAGATCCCAAAATCAGAACAACGAGGGAGGCTTCTTCAAGCCTACATACAATATATTACAGGACCAGACTATATACAAGACCAGTAGGGCTCATGTGGAAATTAAGTTCAGAAGCAGTCGGGACAGAAAGCATCAGACTTCTAAGCATTACACAGGGAGTTTCAGTGGTCTTCAAACACTCCCTAGCTGCATTGCTTAAACCAGGTCAGTGAGATCTTTTGAGAAAAAGTAAAATGTTTTCTATAGCACTAAATCACTAGAAACTTGCAGTGATGAAAAGCCCTTCTTTACACAAAGGCTTGTGGGAGTATGGAACAAGCTAGAAAATATCCTCAGGTCAATTAGCCACTAAGTCACAAAAAAGCTTGATGGGCTAGATGGCCTAGTCGTTTCATTTAATTTTTATTATTATTATCCCTTTGTATAAAAATGCCAGCCAAATAAATATTATCTTATTCTTCCTTTGTTTGGACTGCCTTAAACTCCTGATTGTCACTGACTGAACACAATCCCATTTGATTCATGCGGCATCAAAGAAAATGTGGACGCAATCCCATTCAGGAGTGTCAGTGTAAACTCCCCCTCCAGGGGATGTCCCTGCCCTTCCCTTTGGGGAGTGTCTAGTGTGCCTTTATAAGACCTGCCCAGCTGTGGCAGCTGTAGAAGCCGGGACAGCTGGGACTACAAAGGCAAGGCGTCGCCCTTCCACCAGGGCTCTGCCTCCACACTGGACACACCCCCACATGATGCCACAAGGTCAAATCCTAATCTCACTTCATTCTGCCTGCCACTGTATAAAGATCATGCTTCCAGGAGAGTTGTCCACGCAGCAACTCACTGGTCCATCCTTCCTTGTGCGTGTCTGCACGTGAGGAGAGAGGGGCATTCTGACAGTCAAGTCCTTACAGACAGGTTATCGTTCAGCTTAGCCAGGCAAGTTACATAAAAAAGTTCACAAATTTGAATCATGCCTCTTCACTGTCTTAATTATGGTTTGTCCAAACTACTGAAAAAGAGGTAAGACAGATTTTTCATTAGGACTCCAGACTTGACATCAGAATGTTGTGGGTTCAAACCCCAGAAGGCACACTGTTCTTCACCCTTGACCAAGGTGCTTCTGCCCAGCTCAAAAAACAGGAACCTGCACTGCTCAACATTACTATCACTATGCATAGGAACCAACTGCAATTGGTTTGTTCTCATCCAGAGGGAGTGTTGCACATTCAGTTTGAGTGAAACCAAAGAATTCAGTGTGGCTCTGGGCTGTAAGTGCGAATGGGTTTGAGGAGGATGTGAGCTTAAACCTCAATGAATAAAGAGCAACTGTTCAGCATGTGGTCTTGAGAAGGCACACCATACAATTACTTGGCAAGCCTGTAAACACGAAATACTGCTGAAGGTTTGGATAAAGAAAAAACATGTCCCACTCAGACAAGAAGTCAAAGAAGGCTTTGGCACACACCTCCAGCCTAAAATGCCAAATTAAGACAAAAAACAGGATGACAAACCAGGCTGTCATTTTGATGAAAATGTCACACATTTTCACTTGGGTATAGCAGGGATTTAATAAAGAAGGTTATGAAAACAGAATCTTTTTTCAACCCGTACGACGGTATGCTTTTATTCCCAGGGTAATGTGTCCCTAATGGCTAGGGCTTAACGTTTTAATGATAAAAACACAGTCAAGCTGAAGTTGGAAGAAACCATTACACAGCATTTATCACTTCAGGGTCCTAGACAGCTCCTGTAACAAAAAGGGAAAGCTCAAAAGAAGAGGAATGCTGAAGCAAGACCCATTCCACAAGCAGAGTGCTTTCAGGCTCCTCTCTACCCCAATCTTATCTCTTCGGCTTCTAGGATGAGGTGCTGCATCGACGAAGAAGACAGGCCATCTGTCTTGTCATTTACATCAACTCGACCAGCTTTAAAATCAGCCGGCTTAAGCTTTTTTTTTTTTAATCAGGATTTCCTCTGAACACCATCTGAGTTACAGTAGCGCTTTTCAGATTATCTGCGGAGAAAACCTTTTTTCCATATTTTGCTCCGGTCAGCAGAGGTTTTGTGCTTTGGAAGGTTTTGGCCCATGGGAGGAGAAACAGATTGGCGCTCAAGAAGGTGGAACTTCGCAAGACTCTGCTGGAGAATAGCGTCACAACACTGGATGACCGTGATGCACATTTGAACCATTCAGGGAAAGTCCTGACCTGACGAGATAATAATAATAATAAACTTTATTTTATATAGCGCCTTTAAAGGTGGCTTCTCAAAGCGCCTTACAGGATGACAATAACAATAAATAAGAAGACTACAACAATAAATAAGAAGATTTCACAAGATAGGACACAATTATAATTACAACAATACAACAATAACAATAGAGGAGACCGTGGAAGGTGGTATTAAGAAGAGCAGAGGGGTGAAGAATGGAACAAGTTAAGTAAGTAAGAGATGAGACACACACTGCAAAAACCAGACGCTCCGTGCTTAATTGCTCACAAGGGTTTGTCTCAGAAGCAGATTTCTAGGCATTCGGAATGTTTGACCATTAGGGAAACGTTTCTTCCTCACCTCGAGCTTCGGCGAAAAGGAGAAAAAAAAACCTGACAGATTCATTTATAATCTCCCTGACTCACAGTCTCGGCCCTTCTCACTTGTGGAAGAAAAAAGCTTTTCTCACATGGACCCCTGATATTTATTTTTTATTGTATTGGGGAAAAAACTGGCAGGCTTCAGAGACCATAACCTCACAATGAAGGTGACCTACAAACTCTGTAGAAGTTCTCAGTGTGTGAAGTGAGGCATCTCCTTTATTTCAAAGACACCTGACTGTTTCAAATATTTATGCCTCCATGCAAAGTAAATTTTCCTTTACCCTCCTACACATTTTTTTGCTACACTTTCCTGACTAGTTGTAAGTGCAGTAAACCAGAGAAAGATGCTATGATGATTGATTAGTGACAATGAATGCAAGGATGATTGAATGAATCAGTAAATCTATGTTTTGAACAAGTCCCAATGTGCAGATTAAAGATTTCTATTGATTTCCCAGCTTTCCACTGCAAGTAACGTGAAGTGAAGAGGATGCATTTTATAGGCACAATAAATTAAAAAGCTCTTTGATGATGCGCAAATCATAGGCAGCTTTCTCTGATACCAATTGATATTGAATTTCCCTGCTGAAATGAGGCTAAACTAGTAATTATGATGCACTCAAAACAAATAGAAAGCTGTAAAAGATGCATAATTAAAAAGATTAGGAACTCAAAGTATATGTTTATTTTTTTATTTTGGACTGTCTCTCCTATGTACATGCATGAAAATGTATACTGCCCAGCTTTGAGAGCAACAATTTGGTCCCACTGTAAAGTTTTTTTGTTTTTACTGGCTCATGCACACGCCTCTTCGGACCTTCAAATAAATTAGCTAAATGAGCTACAGTAGAGGAGCAGAATGGTCTCCTCTTATTACAGACCTTTTCTATGACATTTATTTCATCCTGTTTTAAACAGACATTTACCCACCTTTCAAAAAAATAAAAGGCTAGTGGGCAAAGTACGCTCCAGCTCCAATGTGATACATGAATGCACACGTCCAGTCCAGATTACTGGGCCTTCAGTGTTCTTGGACCAAGAAAGAGCTCCACACTGGAGACTAGAATATCTCTTTCCCTCCTTCAGAGCGAACAGTCCTGTGTCATATGAAAGACTCAGCAATCCCAAATGTTGAATGCTAGTGCCTTGTTATAACAGGTGAATACCTGTATGAAGACAATGCCAGGAGAGTGATTAAAGTGCACTAAGCATTGGCCTGATGTAGTGTAGCAAAATACTGAGAGAAAGATTCTTTGTTGTCTTGTAATCTGTGATCTACAGTACAGCACATACGTTTACAAAACCGACTGAAATGTTCCTGGTCGGGTTGCCTAGTAGGCCTACACAATGTCACACTGCATTTAGTCTGCTCACTGCAGCTCACACTGTTATCCTGGCACTTCTGGCCTCGGGACTGGGCTGTAAACCTGCCCATACAGTCACAACAGATCACAATTTATACTCTTTCATACATAAATAGCCACCATGATTAGCTTATCCTTAGGTAAATTCTTAGCATTTTTTAATTTAAATGTTCTATTATTTATAATTACAAATAATACTATTAATCTCTAAGCATTAATCTCTTCTGATTATCTGATTTATTTAATGCTGAAAATCAATACCTAACCTGTACAATACTGTACAATCAGTTCTGAACTTCTGCATGATACAGGAAGTGAACTTTTGATTATTCTCGGGATTTCTCAAAATTAAAAAACATTGATTTCCTTTCTTCCTATCACACAAATTCATAGTAAGAATACAGATAGTAGGGCATTTCATTATGCTTTACTGTATTTCTCTTCAGATAGTGCTGATTATTATTATTATTATTATTATTATTAAATGTCACAAAAGAACTTTCATTCAAACTGACAGTCACTTTTAGCCATTCTAAACTACTCCAAAAGACAATGTCTATAATCAGTCCTTCATTCACATATCTTGAGCTGTCCCAGCTGAAGTGCACCTGTTACATACTGCATCTGTAACACAGGGCACCTATCTGGGCAGCAGCTACAAGTGTGGTAGCACTTGCACGTTATTGTTCATGGGTCCCTAAGAGAAAGTAATTGATTCAGAATATACTCGAAGAGGTCAGTAGGCAAAGACAAGATGGCAGTTCTCATCTGAACCATACTCCCCAGAGTTCAAATGGGAATGACCTGCCATCCTCTGTCAGATGACCAGTCAGAAGCAGACTATAAACCTGAAGGATGAAATTTCCAGAGAGCAGAGTCTCTGAGATGAGAGATATTGAGTTTTTTGGATTAGAGACTTTTTTGAAAGTGGTTTTGTTTCGAAGCCAATAACCAGCTTAGCTGCTCGGCTGTTTCTAGAGAGGGCTACACAATGACATGGAGCTAAAACTCTGAGGGCACTTGATTTTTCATTGTTTTGTTTTTCTTTTTTGTGCTGCAAATAGAGACCACTTTTTCATTTTACAGCTGCATTTCTATGTCACAATATTGACTCAGACTTGTTTGTGTACCATATCCAGATACTTAGGGAAAAAGCCAGACATTGGGACATGCTATATTGGTAAACACCACATACTGTATAGTGCTTTATCCAGAATAGTAAAAAAAACCCTACTAAAACAGAACAGTTTCCTCTGTTGGCCACTTGAGCATATTGCTGACAAATGAAGAGACTGCCCAAAAAGCCATTTTATACCTAAAATCTAGAACATTAGAAAATTTGATTTAAAAATACAAAATTCAGAATTAGATTTATTTAATGCTGAAAATCAATACCTAACCTGTACAATACTGTACAATCAGTTCTGAACTTCTGCATGATACAGGAAGTGAACTTTTGATTATTCTCGGGATTTCTCAAAATTAAAAAACATTGATTTCCTTTCTTCCTATCACACAAATTCATAGTAAGAATACAGATAGTAGGGCATTTCATTATGCTTTACTGTATTTCTCTTCAGATAGTGCTGATTATTATTATTATTATTATTATTATTAAATGTCACAAAAGAACTTTCATTCAAACTGACAGTCACTTTTAGCCATTCTAAACTACTCCAAAAGACAATGTCTATAATCAGTCCTTCATTCACATATCTTGAGCTGTCCCAGCTGAAGTGCACCTGTTACATACTGCATCTGTAACACAGGGCACCTATCTGGGCAGCAGCTACAAGTGTGGTAGCACTTGCACGTTATTGTTCATGGGTCCCTAAGAGAAAGTAATTGATTCAGAATATACTCGAAGAGGTCAGTAGGCAAAGACAAGATGGCAGTTCTCATCTGAACCATACTCCCCAGAGTTCAAATGGGAATGACCTGCCATCCTCTGTCAGATGACCAGTCAGAAGCAGACTATAAACCTGAAGGATGAAATTTCCAGAGAGCAGAGTCTCTGAGATGAGAGATATTGAGTTTTTTGGATTAGAGACTTTTTTGAAAGTGGTTTTGTTTCGAAGCCAATAACCAGCTTAGCTGCTCGGCTGTTTCTAGAGAGGGCTACACAATGACATGGAGCTAAAACTCTGAGGGCACTTGATTTTTCATTGTTTTGTTTTTCTTTTTTGTGCTGCAAATAGAGACCACTTTTTCATTTTACAGCTGCATTTCTATGTCACAATATTGACTCAGACTTGTTTGTGTACCATATCCAGATACTTAGGGAAAAAGCCAGACATTGGGACATGCTATATTGGTAAACACCACATACTGTATAGTGCTTTATCCAGAATAGTAAAAAAAACCCTACTAAAACAGAACAGTTTCCTCTGTTGGCCACTTGAGCATATTGCTGACAAATGAAGAGACTGCCCAAAAAGCCATTTTATACCTAAAATCTAGAACATTAGAAAATTTGATTTAAAAATACAAAATTCAGAATTAGATATCTGGTTAAGTGGTGCTGCTTTCTACTGTGAGATGATGTTCCCTTAAAGGCACAATATAAAAGATAAAATTCATAGTTACTGCTTACTTTTAAGACACCATTACCCTAATAGGTTTTCTTTTGTAAGATAGACTGATGTGTTGAAGAGCATGCTCTTGTTATTAATTAGCTCTTATTCATGGTCATAATTCCTATGTTTGTACTGTATGTGCTCATTTAATTTTATCAGGGCACTGTACTGTTGTCCTCATTATGAACACCTGCCTTGACATGCTCTCAACAGAGCTCTCCAAATGTGGCAGCACTATCTGGAGTCCTGTGCGCTGAATTGGAAAGAGAGTCAGGCCTTGGCAGGGTGTATATATGATCCTGTCTGGAAGATATTCATCCTTCGGAGTTCATTTATCACATGCTGCCATTAAAAAGTGCCCTAGTCAGGCTGTTTTCATTAGTGACCCCAGCGTAGTTCTCTTAGATCAATCTTCCTTCCCCCTTCCTACTCTCACTCAAAAGATTTAATACCATGCAGGACAGACCAAAAGAAATGGTACCGGTAAGTGGATTTATTAATGTGACCGATGAGTAAAAACAGAGTAAGTGTATTTTTATTTCTCAGAAGATTCCTAGCTTCAGTCTTCACATGGAATAAATTTATGTTTCGTACCAGTATTTTATGGAAGATGAATCACGGATCGAGTTCTGAAGTCTTCTCTAATGCATGGACATTGGTCCCCTATGAGGTAAGCAGCTCATTTTGATCAGAACAAAACACAATTCTGTTTAATAAATCACAAACATAGACCTTTTTCTCCAACTCCTAAACCGCTTTCTCATTAAGTCTCTGTTTGTGCCTGAAGCCAAACTTGTTCCATAATTCCTCTAACAGTAAACTTTAAATGTACAGTATAAAAGCCAAACTTAATAATACACTGCTTGTTACTGGCCTAGGGCACCACTTGTATACTGTAAAACACCCTATGAAATCTGTGCATTTCCAAAGGTTCAGCCTCAGCTGACAAATCCAACTCCAGCTACAGTCCTACAGATGGATACAATCAGACTGTGTCCTATTCACAGCCAATGACAGAGTCAATATGTTCTGCTTGATGCAGCTTAGTCACTGCTTGTCTTTCCCTGTAAGAGCTTGTATCTTTAAGCAAACCATTTCAGATAGAAGTTCACATATCTCAGATAGAAGACACTAACATTTGCTTGGAACCCAACGCCAGATTCCCAATACGAATTTGCAGAGGAAAATGCTTTAAAAAATGTGAAAATTTGGAGGATAACAGAGACCATATTGGCTGCAGCAAAAGTGTTGTGAGTTCCGTAAAAAAGCACAGATAGGTGTGAAGTGGTTTCATACCACTGTTAAAGGGAGATAGGCATACTGTAAGCCTTGATTCAAATTCAAATTTAAACTTTATTATTCACCCCTAACAAAACATAGGGAATATACAGTATGTCTTATTCTTAATTCATTTTCTAACTGCTTCTTCCAGTTCAGGGTTGCAGGGGAGCTGGAGCCTATTCCAGCAAGCAACAGGCGCAAGGCAGCATACACCCTGGACAGGACACCAGTACATCACAGCGCACACACAGACACAAACACACGCACTCACACATTGACTCAAGTCAATTAACTTACCTGCGTATTTTTGGACTGTGGGATGAAACCAGGAAACCCTCGCAAACACAGGAAGAACATACAAACTAACACACAGATAGCACCCCAATTCTGGAATTTAACCTGGGGACCCAAGCACTGTGTTTTATTTTTAATTGTTTTATCTGATTTGTAGTAGGAATACCACTGACTGTACACTTCCTCAAACTCGCTTGACTCACATTTCATTCTTCTGATAACGTCATACTGTACAGTTGACAGTCTCTCCTTGCACTCCAGTTATTACTTTAAATAAGAAGTATGTAATGTACAAGAAAACAACCTGGAGACTACCTTGGAATATCAGGAAATAAAGTGGGGTGGGACTACATTCTATTTTATTGGATTCTCGTTTATCACAAAGTGCACAGACAACTTAGAGACACATGGGGGAGATCCAATAAAAACCGCTGCTTCATTAAGGTACTGAAAACCAAACAAACCAGACAGGCCACGTATACCTTCTGTTGTGTTCTTATGTTCTAAGGATACAAGAGAAGGAACAAAGGCTTTGTACCTCCTTTGTACACATTCCATATGATTGAAAAAAAAAACATCCTTCCTGTATCTCAGAAATGTTTTGTTTTTGTATCCTGTATTACTGGAGCATTGCACTGTATTCTGGGGCTGTCATTTCGTATCCAGAAATACCAGAACACCAGGCAGCCTCAGCGCTGACAGACATCAGCAGCACCTGCCCCAGCTCAGTCAGCCAGTGCAGAAGCGACGCTACCGGGCCACGCACACTGGACAAAGATGCAGCAAGTGAGGGAACTCTGAGAACGTAGGCAACAGACCGGGAAGAAAGCAGATGAGACAGGTAGCACAAAACTTCAAACCAGTTTAAAACACAACTACAGCAGCTAGCTGTGAAACCAGGCTCTTCTAAAGCTGTTTCCTTTATGGAAATCAAGAAAAAGAGAAAGGGTACACCACACACTAAGGCAACTTTGGGAAATACCTCCAGCTAGTTACAAAACAAGAGCTCACACATTAAGGTTTCAGTGTTTTACATCATATCACTAAACAAACAGCTCATTACAGAAATAAAGTCAGACCCAATGAAATATTAATTGTACACTACACTGTAGCAACAACAGTAGTTAACTGTGAAACAAAAAAACCCTCTACCTCTGTTTCTTTTTAGGAAATTGCAGACATTTTCAGTATCAGTATTTACAGAATTTACAATATTTTCACACTCCTGAATCAGTGTTTCTGTAATCATAAAGTTATTTGCGATAGGAATGTCACCTAAGAGGGTATTAATTAAGAATAGCATGAAAAGAGGAAACACAAAGGCCCACTGAAAGAGTGTTTTGTATATTCTATTGATACACAACATGCAGTTCTAATGAAAGATACTCAAAACTGTGCCCAGAATATCCTTTCAACAGTGACATTGGATATGAAAACACACACCAAACTGAAATACAAGTAGCAATGATATTTAACTAGGTTAGAATCCTTTAGGTGCTGGACAGGGACAAGATCGTTTGTCTTCACTCCTCCTGTAATGAGGACGAGTCAGATAACATCACCTAGTAGAGGAAGTACGGATAACCATGTGATAACCTTCACACACTGTCACTTCTTTTATTTCAGGCTGCTCAAGCTGCATATTAAATAAGTAAGAAAAGCAAATGATGAGAACAGGCCATTCAGCCCCTCAATGAACATTGTTCTCCTGTTCGCTGATGTTTTCAGAGCAGAATCAAGGCTAGACCTGAACGTTTCTAGTGTTTCAGACACCACAACTTGTCTCAGTGATCCACTCTTTCTCTGCTTGTAAAACCGTGTTTCTGGCATCTGAAAGGACTACAAACACATTTCTAGCGATGTCCTTGTATTCCTCTCACTGATCTGAATTTGAAATATCACAACATACAGTACTCTTCCAATATATCCAATCTCAGTATAGTCAACATATTCAATCTCATTATATCCCCTCTAATATCCTGAAGAGCTCAATAAAACACACGTGATGATGTGTCTACATTTCAATGAATTCACGATCAACACATTTTTAATCAAATTCGCACGCAGGGCACACTCTATCTGTAGTCAGAATAATCAGGTTTTCACCTTCTTTATCAATATATAACACTTTTCTAATATAGTATACTGTATAAGGACAAATTCATGAAGACTTAAAAAGTAAGACAATCCTCTGTCACATGACTATCAGAAGCAAAAATACGAGACTGGTGAGAAAACATTTTCACAGGTTTCTTTTTTCGGGTCACTTCTTTTGTTATGAGTCATATCAGGTAGTAACGTATTCAATGCAATACTGAGAGGTTAGTGCAGGCTCCATAGGTTCAATTCTTGGGGTGCTACCTGTGTGGAGTTTGCATGTTCTCCCTGGGTTGTGTAGCTTTCCCCTGGGTGCTGTGCTTTCCTCCAACAGTCTAAAGACATGCTGGTACACTTGGTTAATTGGCCTCTATAAAATTGGCCCTTTTGCGAGATTGTGCCCTACAATGGACTGGCACCTTGTCCAGAGTGCATTCCGGAAAGCAATGGGCACAAAGTGAGATAGGCTCTGGGACATTTTGACCTGAATTGAATAAGCAGTGATTGAAACTGACAGTGATGATTATAATACTGAGCCAAGCCACATTAAAATGAGCACTTCTGGCCTAGATATGCATGGTCTATATACTGTAACACAACTATGAAGCATAAACAGGAGCAGACACAAACATAACAGGATGTGGTAGTCTGCTCCTTTGTGTCATGCAGGGCTGCAGACACATCCACCCACGGGTGGGAGACCATGTGAGGAAATTAAACCATTTCCCTTCGGTATAGATTTTGTATGAGGAGCTCAATGAAGTGATAGCTGCTTCACACTGTTGTAGAAACCCTGGATATCTTGTTTAATTAAAGATGCAAACACAACAAGAGCCAACAAATGCCACTATTGATGGAATTGATAAAATGTCCTATGGGCCTTATCAAGCTGTTATAATCACAAGAGGCACAAACGTCTTAACTATAATTACTTTATTACAGCAGCCTTTTGTAATTCCTATTAGCAATGTCCATCATCTGATCTAGTTAAGTCCCACACAAAGGCAATTACAGACGAGGTCAAAGATCAGTTTGTATTTTAAATTGCCTTTCAACAGTCTGCAGTGGCATTTTGTAAAACCCTTATTAATTACCTTAATTTCTCATTCATAATCTCAAAAATGTGCCTTGTCTTCAAATGGTTTGTGAAGTGGCTTGAGCTTTTCTGAGCAGCACATTTCCAATGGCATAAGGCTGCAGTCCGTCGGGGGACTTGCTTTTCTGGCTCTGTAGCCTAGGGACTGAAATACAACTGCTGCCTGCACTGCCTATTACAGCTCGCACACCTGTCCGATAATTCTGCAAGATTCGGTTTTTCCACACTGAATCCTATTGAGAATTGCTTCGGCTATAGTTTTCATTTCTCAGACTCAAACAATACCCGCCTAAAGTCGAGGGATTGTCTTATCGAGAGAATTTGTCCATCCTTCCTCTATTTGTGCCCCCTCAAACTAGGGGGAATTGCTGTGGAGGCTCCCGAAACATCAGGACTGCCCTTCGAAAAGCTTTTCTTGGGAAAAGGCCGTCACAAGCCCACACTGGCACACCACAGCTTGGTACAAATCGCACTGCTCTTGGGGCGTCGGGCCGAGACTAAAGCAACCAGGAACATTGCTGGCCTTGCAAAAAGACCCCCTTGAACTGCCACGATACAAACTGAATCTCCTCCTTCTTGAGCCCCGACTTCTACAAGAATGAAAGAGACTGCCACATTTAAAATGGAAAACGGGAGGCTTCTTCAGATGGGCGTGTCTGAAACAGAGCAATCAGCCATTATTATTGCAGCTCGTCCCCCAACTTTCTTGAAAGCACCAGCTTGATGAGAGTTTGATGTCATGACCTGTAAGCAAGCATACTGAGCTAATGTGCATGGGTCAAAAGACTGATTGATCACCCTTTATATGTTCTTAGATTGTTAGGCAAATTGAAGACAAATGTTTCTCAGAACGTCGGAAAAGAAACTGGGGAAAGTGGGGGAGGACAGTGGCACAGTAGTTAACATTGTAGCCTTGCAGTGCTGGGACCCTGTTTTCAATTCTGGACCCAGGGTGCTGTCTGTGTGGAGTTTGTATGTTCTCCCTGTATGTGGGCTTTCTCCATTTTTCAGGGTGCCCCAGTTCCTTCCCACAAGCCAAAGTCTGGTTGGTTAACTGGCTTCTGGGAGAACTGGCCCTGGTGTGAGTACGTGGGTGCCCTGTGATGGCCTGGCATCCCCTTCAGGGGGTATCCTGCCTGGGGTCTGATGTTTGCTGAGCTCCGGCTCTCCTGCAACCCTGTGTTTGATAAATCAGTTAAAAAACAGATGGAAGGATGCGAGGAAACTATCACGATGCCCTGCAATTTTAGCATGATTAATCATCACTTCTCTATGCTGTACAGTCCCTGCAGAGACTGCACCTGTGGATCCTTAGTCTGCCCCTGGCTCCCACAGACTGACTATAGTTCTGAAGCCCCACTGCACTGCACATTTACTCTATTGGTTTTACACTCCATTTGTTGTATTTCTGTATTGTTTCCAGCACTATGTAATCCAATGAACTTTCTACCTCATTACACTTCTACAATTTCAAATTGTGTTTTCAACTGGATTTTTAATGCACTGCATTTTCTTTACATGTTACCTTGGATAAATGCCCTGCCCAATTAGATACATTAGACTGAAAAACGCAATATACTGTATAACAGGACAGAGGGGTTTTCAGCTCGGCGGACTGGATGAGTCTTTCCAGTTCAGACAGCTTTGTGGCCAATCAATTTGTCTGCACTCTCGGCACCTCGAGACAGAATTCTCTGGCCGGCAGCCTCTCTCGCCGGCCAGCTGATATCTTCGTAAATGTGATTCCTTGCACAATGGGGGGTGTTTCTGTTTTATCTCCGCATCCGCTCAAATTTAGAAAAAACATTACAAAAATAGCAAAACAAATTTAAAAGGACTGATAGGTGTGCTCCTTTTCTCACTCTTTCCCCAGTGATAGTTTGAGAGAAATACACATCAAGAAATGGGAAGTTATCAGAAATCCGTTTTATGCTCATTTGTATATGCTATGACCTCTTGTTTTAATAAAAGATATTTGTCTTATCCGCAGGATATTTTTTCAGCTTGCAACAATTCTCTGACCACAAAGAATCAGTGTTAACAGTCAGCAGGACAATTGTAAAACCTAATCTTTGAATTCTGAAATTGCAGGAATTGATTAATATGGAAATGTTCATGCTGAGTGTTGTTGGCTGGACTTTTGGTGCACTTAGCTTGGCACCAAAGTGTGGCTTCTCAGAGCTGGTTACTGGAAGAAAAAAAGGAGTTTCCAAACAACACAGGGAATTTCTCTCCTTCTTGAATGACTTCTTAGTGTACAGACAGTTTTAAAGTGGTCTGGAAAATTCAGGGTGGAAAGGGCAAAACCCTCAGAAACTACCTGAGGGGAAAAAAAATGATTCCACCCATCCTTTGATACACCCTGGACAGGTTGCCAGTCAAAAGCAGGGTAAACATTTTCTCTGAGGCAAATTACCATAACAGTACTGTATGTCTTTGGACTGTTACAGGAATCTAGAGCACTCTGTGAAAACTCTCATGGATGTGGGGAGAACAGACAGCGTCCAGACAGATACTGTAACACCCCAAGAATTGAACCCAGGACCCCAGCACTCCAAGGCAGCATTGCTTACCACTACATTATTAAATTTCAAAATTTCACTTCTGTGCAAGAAATACACACCTACAGTACAGCGTTGGTCTTCAGTTCCTGTGAATAATTATCAAGCATTTACAAAACTCATCCTCATTTAATTGTTACCATCAAAAGCAAGACGTTTTCAGGCAAACAGCAAAGCATTTGCACATTTTAAAAAATGTGTCCAAGTTTAAAAATGTGTGGTCCAAGTCACTTATTACAGTCGTCTTTGATCCAAACCGTCTTGCTTTATCTGAAAAATGAATCCTGATGCCAGCTGTTAAAAATTCCACTCTAAGTGAGCAAATGCTTCCAATATCAGAGATTAGTCTGAGTATGCAAATTCTCAGTAAGGAAGAGCTTGCAAACAAGTTTCATTGCTGTATTGTACTGTTCACGTGGCTTGATTATGGTAAGAATTTCCACTTTGACGTTCATGCTCCTCCTTTGCGTATCAAGTTTATACTATAGTTACCACTTTGCGTATCAAGTTTATACTAATGAGTTTTCTAATTGAGGATCCAGAGGACACAAGCTGAAGCTTTGTGGAAGAGTATTTAACACAAAGAACAGGAGGCTGATTTTTTACACAAAGGGCCGTAGGAGTGTGGATCAAGCCACAAAGTCATGTGGTTAAAACTGCTACCTTATCTTCTTTCAAGAAATAACTTTTTATCACAACTAACATTGCACCAGAAATGTTTACCAATTCAAATCTGTACAAATCTGCAGCCAGACCGGCTAGAGATACAGTACTAGAACATAGTCAAATAAATTTAATTTCATCAGAGAACAAGAAGGGGGGACATGTTTAAAATGTGAATTTAAATTAAAATTGGTTTTTATGTAATCTCTTGGTGTACCTGTGATATGAAAAAATTGTAATGAGCAGTTATTACAAAAAAACGACAAACAATAAACATGAAACAGTAGTCCATTTTTTTTGATTGACTTCTGTCTTCAAGAGAAGTTAATTTGTGCATATAAGATCTCAGATCCTCACTGCTCCTTAAAAAAACACACAGCAGTATGCCTGAGTCAGAATATGTGATTTATTTCCTGATCTAGAAATCAATCGCACTGCTAAGGAATGCGATAATGCAACACAGTCCTATTTATTTCCATACAGAGACAATGCTGTGCACAGAGTTTCTGCAGGTTTTTGGAGCTATGTAAATAATGGTCTTTAAATCTACCTTTGTTACTAAAAGCTGTAATACATTACAGGGGAAATAATGGCCCCCTCGGGCTTTCAGAATCACAGCAAAGGCACAGAGCTCATTTTTTAATGTTAAAACGGCCTTGTTGTATACTGCCTTGTTGGAGACTATAGATCCCTATAGTCCCACCTGTGCTAACACTGCACAGCCACCTGGGCAACAAATAACTTTTCTAACAGTGAAAGAAGAAAACTGTGGGTAAAGGATCATGAATAACCAATGCCCATAAATCTGAGGCCAAGTATAGGAAACAAAATGGACAAAGTGTGCAACGGTGGTTAATAATAATAATAATAACTGTAAGAAGGACAGCGCCTTTTTACAGTATAGTGTCCTCGTCACTACATTGGGGCATTAGGACCTACACAGACCCCACACAGACTGCAGGGTGAGTGCCCCCTATTGGCCGCACTAACAGATCTTCCAGCAGCAACCTTTTTTCCCAGGAGGTCTCCCATCCAGGTACTGACCAAGCTCACACCTGCTGAGCTCCAGTGGGCTGCCAGTTGTGAGCTGCAGGGTGATATGGCTGCTCGCTGCTTAGCATTGGCGACTTACAGCACTGGGGCTCTGGACTTGGGGTGCTTTCTGCATGTTGTGTGTGTTTGTTCTCTCCATGTTCACGTGGGTTCCCTCTGGATGCTCTGGTTTCCATACTGGTAGGTTAACTGGCTTCTGGTATAACTGGCCCTGGTGTGGGTGTGCGTGTTTGTGTCTACGTGTTCCCCGATATGACCTTTCGTCCGCTGCTTGCCAGGATAGGCTCCGGCACCCCTGTGACCCTGAAATGTATGAAACAGTTAGAAAATGGATGGTTGGTGTGCACCTCATCACCAAACAATGAACTCTGAATCATCTTGACGCTTTGGGGGCAGCTCAGTATAGCCCTGTATAATTTTAACAATGTTAACTTCACTCGATTTCCATTCCATTCCACTACACCTCCAAGCATTCGGTTTGCTACTGCGCCACTTCCCTGCACTGTATAGATACTGTCTAGATGAGGACAGTGATGAGTCAACAGAATCACTTCGATCTTTCTCCTACATTACTTCTGCTGTTCGTTTCCAATCCACACTTCTGCTGCCTGCAACTAATATGATGGGAGTTGCAATCTGACATCCGTCACAGAACAAAACACACAAAAACAATCTGAGCCAGAGACAAAAAAAAAAAGAAAAGAAACAATTTGGTAACGGAAAACAAAGCAGACAGAACACAAATAAGACAACTCAGTTTCCCATGCTAGGTACACAGGTTCTCAATACATACACTATATATTCATAGGTGTCATCTTCAAAATGATTAGTCAGACCAAACTACAGGATTTAATCTCCACACTTGCTCTCCTCATTTCTTGGTGATTTCAGTATCGCTCAGCACAAAAGGTGCCCATTTTGTACAAGTCAGTACAATTATAATCAAATACAATGACTCACGCATCACCTCCATATGTTTGTGTTGTAATCATGCTGCTGCTGCTCTTTTCAGAAACAGAGGGAGTTTGCATTGCTCAGGTGCACAAAGGTCAGGCATAAGCACCTGAAAGCACAAGAAGCTCATGACCCAATATGCAGAAACTCTCAAAAATAAGGAATTTGGATGGTTCAGTATTCTGTTTGTAAAACACAGGTGACCTACAGTACCACTGCTATTGGTGTTGTAATAACTTTGCAGATCAGCCTCTGCCCCCATCCCACTGGGGTCATCATGACAAATCAGATGGGAGGTTTTCCAGAACACAACATAACTGAGTGAGGTACCACTCAATTGGCCTGCTAGTCAATTCATGGAGTCAGCACCTACTGTACACCGGTACAGTTCCGCTCAGCCTGATTGAGGTAAACTCACCGAGAGACAAAACAAACTTGGAAAAAAAGGACCATTTTTGTTGGAGGCTATCAGTAGTTTGGTCGTGTTTCAGGTTTGAACAGTCCCATATTCCACTTTTCATAACATGGCTCACAGGGCCTAAGCTCATTAAAACTCATAATGCCCAGAAAAAGTAAAGTGACAATGTCTTTATTGCTGTTCACTCTTCACACAAAAACTTACTTTTCCAAAAATCCAATCACCAACTTCCACCTTGAAGTCCTTTATATAACAAACAGATGTACAGTAATTACCCGTGTGAAAAAGGGCAACTCAACTCTACCTTTTATCCTGAAATTAACTAATAATTACCAAATTCACTCTATATGGGCCAAATATTGAAGCTATTAACTAGAGCTCTCCTGACCCATTCTTCCACAAACGGCAAATTTGTATTTTCTTTGAGAAGTTCTGTTTTCAACAGAGAAGTTGGGTAGTGGATATCAGCAGGATCCATCTTGTAGTATTTGTCAAAGGAAACCCTCCTCTGTCTGCTAGGATTAGGGAACCGTGACCTTAACTCTAAAAGTGCTAGGGTTGCATGGAGCCGTCTCTGTGCCTGGTTGAAAATACAAAAAGAATTTAAAAAAAAGTGTGAAAGCTACAAATAATTATAGAATAATAAGGTTTTGCTGGCATGAAACCAGAAATGAATGACAGTGGAGAATCAATGAGGAGAAGGCAAACTAAAAAAAAAATTCACATCTAATTGTCAATTTACAACAAGGTTTCTTGCATATATGAATACTGTTTTACGTATTAATAAGAAACTGAATTTTTTTGCCCTAAGGTGGAAAACATGGCTGCTACCATAGAAATTAATAACGCACCTCTTCAGAATCTACTGCATGTTCCCTGATGACTTCAATTCCAGCCATTATTCCTGAGGCCAATTAAAAAGGGAAAGTTGGAACCTGCTGAAAGCAGGTGCTAGGTTTCTGTTCCTCTGATCAATTAATCTTAAATCACAGGAAGGGCAGAATGTAGCGCAGGAAGCAAAAGGAGCTTAATTAGTGGACAAGGACAACAGTTTTTCTCATTCATTTTCACACACACATACACAACACAAAAAAAATAATTGCAAGTAATTAAGTACTTCTTACACATGGGATAATACAAACTGCCTGAGCCTGTGCCTAGTTAGAAGGTTCCTGTCATTACAACACTCCCTTTAGTAAAAAAAAAAAAACAACCACGTCTTTTCTAGAGATTTAGTGCTGTATTTTCTTCCTTTTTGCACAGTTCAAAAGATTTCTTCAAACATGCTCAGCAGTGCAGGAATACTGTTTAATAATCAAGGAGCATGCCCAAATATTGTTCACGTTTTTTGTGTGAACGCAAGTTCACATTATCTCGGTTGCTAACTGATTTTTAAAAGAACCTATGGACACTTTGGTCTCCTACTGAAGAAATGTGATTTGTGACAATCACGTCAGCTGTACATAAAAGCAGACTTAAGTATATGAACGTAATAAGCACAACTCCTAAGGAGCTGCTAACACTTAAGAAAAATGGAGATTGAACTGAAAGTGTCTGGGCAAAATATCTGAGTGGCATGAACACAAAGATCATGAGAAAGGTTACAACTGAGAGAAAGCCATTTGGATTTTTAAGCATCTCATCCAGCTGTTTACTGTACTTGACAAGCATGAGCTTCAACAACTTGGTTGGTTCACACTGTCACATCGTCACTTCCAAAGAGCTCTGCTCTGCTCAGGGACATCATGATTGTTTTCACAGTTGAAATTGGAAAAAACAAAACTCAGTCCCCATATTGTGCTGCCTGTATGATGGCACTACAGAAATGGAAGTTTATAACAATGCCAAAGACCTCACCTGGGTGAAGAAGCAGGGAATGACATTCAGTCCCCTTTTTAATTTTATTTTCATCTGAGAATCCTAAAATACAACAGTCCTTGGAAAAGCTTTTGGAATGTGACGTCTACAAAACAATTAACCGTGAAAAATGTCTTGTTTTGCCTTCCCTCAATTCCTGATCCTCTTTGTCTTCAAACCTGCTAAGCACCTGCTGAGCCCTTGCCTCAATAGCCCAGTCTGACACCTGACTCGCTAATGGACTGTCAGCAACTCCTTCTATCAAACAAACCAGTGGGCAGTGGGCGCAATGAATATTTTCCGCTTCGGATCACCTGCTCCAGCACTAATGGAACTGTGGGTCTCCCCTGGCCACAGGCAAGGCTCAGGCAGCAGGCTTGTCACAAAGAGAAAATTGATTCTGGTCACCTCCCCTTCCTTATCCAGAGCTACACCTCACTGCTGGGAATCTTATATCCAGGGGCATGGGGTGAAAAACACAGGAGTCCAACTAACTACAGCCCCCAGAAGTTCTGCGCACTTCCATTTATCTCTCACAGGTTACTGACTGGGGAGCAGAGCTGTAAAATAAATAGATGTGTGATAACTATTAAAAGATTAAGCACCCTGCAAACTCATTTTCTGCTGCACTTGAACCACATAAGGATCCCCAGAAAGAAGAAAGAAAAAAATCCCTGTCAGCATTCTGAGGCAGGGGACAAAGGCAGATGGACTGCAATGGGGCTCGATCGATAGATATAAATTGTACACAGAGAGAGATGAGATGAGATAGACTGACATGGAGAATAACACACAGAATGGAGAAGGAGAAAAAGAGATAGAGAGATACGGGAAAAACACAATTCCACAGTAGAAAGACCGAAAAGAAAAGACATCAAATCACGAAAATGCTCTTGGAAGTGGAAAAAAGGGTGGAAAAGTAAAAAAATCCCAATACTGAGGCCTATACTGTACGTTCAACGCAAAAAAGTGAGTTTTAAACAAAAGTTCAAGTGCAAGTGAAATCCAAGTCTTGCTCATTTCAACTACCTACAATGCCGAGAAACTGTTTGTGAACCCAGTAGGTTGGTCTGTATTCTTATATTGCTTAACACCTTATACTGTACATAATGAGATCTTTCTGAAATTTCTAAGAAAGGATTAACACAACCTGACTCAACATATATCAACCAAAAAGGACTCAACCAAAAAAAAGTGGTCTATGTAATTAACAAAATGATCCAACAGCAAATATCCTATTGTTAATACAGTACATTTGTGTGCCCTTAGGTTACTTGTAACTTGTGGCACCTCCTTGAGCAGCAATGACTTCAACTACTCCTTTCCTGTAACTGTTTATCGGTCTCTACTATCGGCTTTATGAAATCTGGATTATTCTTCCTCACAGACCTGCTTGAGGTTGGTGACACTTGAGGGTTTCGTTGCATGAACAGCTCGCTTCAGGTCCTGTCATAACATTTTGGTGGAAAGTCAGAACTTGGTCCATCTCAAGTCCAAAATTTCTTCAGCAATTCTGTTGTACATCAGTTTGTATGTTTAGAATCATTGTCCTGCTGCATGACTGACTTTCATTTGGGTTACATTGGCCTGATATTCTCCACCAGCATCTGCTGATACAATGCTGAGTTCAAAGCTCCATCAATGATGTGGAGGTTCTGAGGCAGCAAAGCAGACCTAAAGCATCACATTTCTACCACCATGCTAGGTAATCTAATGTTTTTGCCAAGCAGAATGTTTCTAATCTTGGCCCAAAAGTTTTTTACTCATCTGTCCAGAGAACAGATAAGAACTCCCTCCAGTAGTCTTCTGGACCAATTGCCCAGGTACTCTGTGGTGAACTTAAGAAGGACAGCAATGTTCCTCCAGAGAACAGTGGTTTCTTCTTGGCTATCTTCCATGACAAGCTTTCCCATTCAGTCAGATGGTATGTGTGAGCTCTTAATGCAAATATATTTTAAACACCAGCCTTTCAATGTACAGTAGAGACTTGAATGACAGAATAAAAATAATTTGAAGTGGATTCTTGTAAGAGAAGCAGCAGCTACTTCCAAAAGAGACCAAGGGGTGACTAGAGGAAAGCTCAAGAAACAACAGTCTCTGACCTTCCATCAAAAATTCAATTAACATATCAGTCAGGAAGAAAACAAGCCCTAATATATAAATATTCAATTATGAAATCAGATATTAAATTAATATTATAGACAGACTGGTATGGTAAGCGTACAATTACGAACTGTAAGCTTAAGATGTGGGTTAGTTGTACAGTATGGACAAACATGCATATAGATAAAATGAGCTCCCTTTTAAATCAGGGCAGGAATGAAGAGCAATAACTTCAATTAATTGTGGGCAGAATATTAATTAGCTCATCAGCCAATCACAACTCAGCAATGGATTGAATGGTCAGTCACTGTTTTGAACATATGAGGGTTAGTAGCCAAGCACAGATGTCCCACAATTTTTTATAGCTCATCTGCATTACATATTTCACTTTGACCACTTAGATCTGACCCCTCTAAATCCGAGAATGAGCATGCAAGGTTATTTGACTTTACATGTACAGAAATGCGAAACGAGAAGTCATAAGACACTTCTCTTCTCCAGTAGCATTGTGATTGGATAAAGAACCAATTAAAACTTGTACCCACAAAAGACAGACATGAACCAGAAAAATGTTACTAGGGGATATTCACTTTACAAGTCCTGTATTGATGCAGCATGAAAACTACTGACTGACTCACAGGATGCTGATGCCATTAAAAGGGTTCAGGTTACTCCCTGACAGCAGCGCACAAGGGACATCCAGCACAGCAAAGAAAGAAAAAAGAGGCTTTGCTGTTTAAATTAATTTCCAGCAGCATGTATCACTGCTGCAAACTGTTAAGTACACAACACCGAGGCCTGACGAAGCAGGGCCCAGCCTTCTCCTCGTTTTAGTGATTACAATAAAATATGACCCAATCCCCTCTAATCTTTCTTCTTTCCATACATTTGAAACCAGTTTTCATTATCTTAGCTTTAATCCCCTGCAAGTCTCAATGATGTGTTTCATTGGTAGTTTTTTTTTTTCTAAATCCATGGGAGGATTTGACGAGGGTAGAAGCTGCTTTAGGACAAATATCATCCTTCTGCATTACAAGGGGTTTATATTCAGCTCAACAGGAGCATTCTAATAAATTAACGGGCAAATCCAGCAGCGCCAGCATCAAGCAGTTTATCCTAAATCTGCCGAGCTGGGTGATCGCTGGCAGACCACAACCACACACACTGCTTTAGCCTGAAACAGCTGGGAGCTCAAAGGCATGTCCAAGCACCAGCTTCAGACTGGATTCGGGTTTGAGCCCAGTTGTTTGCCCGGTGTATTTCAAGATCTTCAAGCAGGGAGCTGCGTCAGCATGCGTAGGCTGCAAAGGAACGAGAAAAGGTTTATGCCATGCAGAAAAGAAAAGAAAAAAGGAGAAGAGAAAGACTTCTTCGGGTGTCAGCCGAAACGTTGCGTTTCTTTTCTTCTCTTTTCAGCACGGAATAACCTGTTCCTTTGTATTTAAAGATCTGCTGTAGCAGCAGCAACCCTCCCCAAGTGCTCTTCACAATGATGCTGCTCTTTGATTGCCTGTTAGAGAAGAAGACTTCTGCTGCTCAGATATACAGTATAGACCAGCTTGAACACCGGGTTTCTGCAGGAATGCAGGCTAGCCCAACTTGCCATCTCTTCCTGCCTTGAGATAAAGTGTACACCCAGAGGGAAATTAAAAACCAGCAGGTATGTGACTGATTCGAAAGGAAGATCAACCTGGAGTGTGCACACACATGGGGTTTTCTGGATTTCACTTATCATGCAGGGTCTGATGCAGACGCTCAGAACGCCTGTTTGCACAAGCAAATGCATTTTTCTCAGCAGGCTTAGCAGTGCTTATTTCAATGATTTCAATGAGGTCAGGCTCAGCACTGTGCTTTTGCTGACTTGATAAAATTTCACTCTGTATTTGATCACCTCCTGCTCTCCTTATCTCAGTGGTGCCTCTTTTGTTATATAAATCAATAGCTGCCTGATCCTTCCAAATACCTTTGGCAATTATCAACATTACAGTATACAGTAACTCTCACAGATTGCATGTCTCCTGTGTTATTTATAGTCTTTTCTGACGCACTTGTTATTGTTAGACATGGTATCTATTGTGACTGTCCAGGCAGAATGATTTAAGCCATTAACTATCATTATAGTTTGTGAGCACCTTCCTTAATGCATTGGTTTAATCTATATTCTTATCTCTGTGTAGTGCAACCCCTGAATTCTACTACAGTATGTACTGTATGTAAAACTCTGGATTCGACGCGTTCCATCTTCCTAAGTAGCATCCTCTGAGAAAAAGGGTTTATAGACATATTTATGACTCAGTGTCATAAATTCTTGTTTCCACCTACTTTATGACTTGTTTTTCCATTATTGAAATATTTGTGGATTATAAATAGTTCAATCCGTCATTGAGTGGATGATTAGTTACTGCAACACTGAACTGATTGAGAGTGCGAGCGATTAGTTCAATATAATCACATAAAAATGTAAAGATTGCAATGTCCACTGCTTTATTGACATCAAAGCCTACAGTATGTAAAATAAGCTTGAAAAGTTAGCTTGAAGAGTATTTGTGTTTGTCAGCAAAACGGAATGAGTACAGACCACTATTAGGTGTCTCAGTAACTCTGTATCAGTACAAAAAATTAAGAAACTGCTACAGAGTAGCATCACAAGTACAATCATGAGGTGTAAATGTTTTTGCAGCGCAAGGTAGAAGCAGAAATCTATATTCCTGATAGTGACATTGGTAAAAAGGAGAGAGAGAATTAATGTGATGAGGACAGATTGCATGTTAAGTATATTAGTACTTAAGACTTAATAAAAGCCTTAGAGACTTAAATAAAACTTTCTTGTCCTCCCACTTATTTACTTGTGTATTTAATGCCTTCATTTTTCATTATGTCACTAAGATCTAAAAGAGATTACACATGATCCAAATAAGGAAAGCTGTTTTGTCCATTTAAGCTAAAACATTTGTTTTAACAAAGCCAAGATACTCACCTGCATTTATTCATTGACTAATTAGTTAGTTTGTTGAGCTGCTGTAAGTTTCTTCTTTTAGTTGCCAGTCATTATGAATTATGGTACAGGTATAATAAGATCTATCACAACATACAACCCCCTGTCAAGATCACTTTCACAGTTAGTATTTACATCTCCTTTACTTAGGCAAAAAATACCAATTTAAAACATTAAATTTAACATTTAAAGAGGTGAAAAGGAACTACAAATTTAAATGGTCCCTTTAACAGAGCAGACTTAGTCCTGGAGGATGGAAAGAAACAGTGTACTTTCTTCCATCCATTAAAAATTGTGTTTCATTCAATTCAGGGTCACGGGGGGAGCTGGAGCCTATCCCAGCAAGCAACAGGCGCGAGGAAGGTTACACCCTGGACAGGACGCCAGTCCATCGCAGGATACTGTACAGACACAACTACAAATATACAGTACTCACACTGGGACCAATTTTCCCTGAAGCCAAATAACCTACAAGGAAATCTGTATTTCTCTGTCACCTTGGATAGCAAAAAAACAAAAGGAGAAATGTATTATATAATAAAGCGAATATTTTTTAAGAGAGTACAAGTAGTGGAGATGTTTAAAACTGAAACCTTAAGCAGCAAGACAGCCTGTGCAGCTTCTGGGATCAGAGCACCTTGGAGATGAAGGATATTTTTTCAAGATCAGCTAAGAAGGCCTTCAAGCTGACAGCCTCCCTCATTGATCTTCAACATCAAGCTTGTTGGGATTCCTGAAGTTAGGGGGTGGGGGGGTTAGGGGAGTTGGGGGCTGCCAGGATTCGAAGAGATTCAGTACCAAAGCGGAGAATTGCTGTGGCTGTGTTTAAGCGCGATGACAGGGTATCTTGACATTTGCACTGAGTGCATCGGGGGCGTGCAAGACCTGTCACTCTTCTGTGCTCACATGTGTTTGTTCACCCTGCGGGAGCACGCAGGAACGGAGCATGAGAAAACACATCCAGGGCCACGGACCGGCCCTGCGTTTCCTCTCACACAGTCAGGGTGGGCGTCAGGAAACACAATCACCACTAAAAACCTCGTGTTTACTGGCTGGTTGCAAGACCCAGCCCCTTGTGCTTCCATTCAGAAACATGGCTTAGAGCTGAAAAGTAAAGGAGGGCTTTCGGTTTCACTGCGATCCTGAGCTGCGTTACGTGGCTAGTGGATATTAGGTTTCAAGGCTGTAAATCCAACTGGATTATTTTGGCAGGTTGAGGTCATTTAAAGAAAGGATGTGTGTTTTAGATTATCATTGATAAACAGACGCATTAATATTCTGAAATACCAGCGCATAGCCTGTGTTACAGTGTTCTAATCTTTATTACATCACTGCCTTTATAACACACCCTGCACTAATCGACAATTTCAATGTTAAATACTTACAGGCAAATGGGGAAAGAATATTATGTACATACTACAGTCTATTAAAATGAGCAGCCTTTATAACAAACACATCAAACACACCTGTAGGCAGTAGCTGGGTGTAACCAGACAAAACATAATGAAGTTTGCAAACTAGAGGCCATCATCATCATCAGATCATCTAACTCAGTTGTTTATACAGTATGTAGCTTGATCCAAGGATCCCATCCAGTTGTTTCTAGACAGAAGCCAAAAAAGTCCCTTTTTAAAAGAACTTCCCCATAGTTTCCTATTGAATCCTCTTCCTGTTCCTGTTTCACTGATTTTTAATGCTTGTGTTGGGTTCCCTCATGGTCTTCTTTGTTCATCGCATCTAGATCAG
Source organism: Lepisosteus oculatus (assembly GCF_040954835.1). Taxonomy (NCBI): domain Eukaryota; kingdom Metazoa; phylum Chordata; class Actinopteri; order Semionotiformes; family Lepisosteidae; genus Lepisosteus; species Lepisosteus oculatus. Next base: position 11,456,379 of record NC_090706.1, on the reverse strand, counting down.
GTGAAGGGTGTACTTTATATTATATATTATTACATTTCGTATTTTACTGTATATTATGGCAGCTAAAGAGTAAAAGTGAACATCGTTATTTTTCTAGGTGTGTACATGTGGATGGGAGAATCTTATCTAATGCAGAATTATGTAGTAATGTCTAATTATTATATATAATAAAGTAATATTATGTATTTTGATATCATTGTTTTATGATCTCCGTCTTTACAATATATGCTGATTGACCCGGGAACTAAATGACCAAGCTCTGTCACTCCATTGCAAGTGAAACTACAGACATGGATGGGCTGAAACAGCAAAAAAGTTTCCAAACCCTTTAAATCCAATCTTGTCTCTTCCGAAAGAGAACGTGCTCCTTGTGAATAATAAATAAACTCTACCTTATCATTTCTCGTATTGATCGGTTATATTGAATTCCCAGCCCTGGTTGCATAACCGCCAGACACATTTAGCGCCATATGCTGTGTACTGCATTGTTGGAAGCTCTCCTTGTCTGGGTAAAATGTTCCTACTTAAAAGTCTCCCACACACATAGGGTCACGCTGTCATACGCATTAGCGCAATTTGCATTTGGCGACAACTTTTGGCAAGGAGTGGGCCAGTTCCACTATAATTGACTCTCCTGGGGAGCAGCTGGATAGGAAAAAAAATGCTATAGAGGACAGCATTGTGATAAGACAGAGGGCGCAGAAACTTTCAAACTGGAAAATAAAGTGGTGTCGCTTTTCGGAAGGGAATGAGGAGGATGTGAACGACAGAGGAGGTCTGTGCTGTAATGGACCAATACACTGTGAACAATCCCGTTAATGTCGATAACAGATCTTTTATAAAAGAGCCAACAATATCCTCTCTACTTGGGGCAGTGGGTGTCTGAGCAGCAATTTACTGCCTTCCAAATCCATTTACTAATATACATAGGCAGCACAGAGCAAAAGGTTTCTTGGTTACACGTCTTTTAAAACGCCCAGGAAAAAGAGAATTATAACACCACGACTAGCTCTGTTATAAAGAACAGAGTTGCTGTTGTTTCTCTATGGGATCTCCCAGTCCAGGCACAGCCTTTGTTTTTCAGCACAGGTGATGACTGTAAAACACAGAGGAATCCTCTAAAATTAGATTAACATTGCTTAAACAAGCATACTGTCTTTGACATTTACATTTTAATGTGCTGAATGTACTGTACCCAAATAAAATGCCAGCCTCTTAATCTAAAAGGTTTCTCTGAGTTTTCTCTTTTAAGTTCATTAACTACTCACCACACATGGATGCCTAACAATTTATAATTCGTTTTCCACCCGCTGAAAGTGAATAACACTGTTGTGATGGATTAAGACTGCAAGAAATTAAATACATTCCAAAAAACAATGCGCATTTTAGATTTAATTGTCATGCCCCTTTTGTATCAGCTTAATAAAAACTATCTGACTGGCAAGCCTGAGTCATGCCTTAGATTCAGTTGTATACATGTTAGGATGTTGTATTAATCATCACCTAACTATAAACCGAAGTCTTATGCAATGTTAATAGAACATTCACTAGAACAATTATTCTGCAAAACCTCAATTCATAACAAATTTGCTGATTAATAGAATTCCTTGAATCTAGAGTGTTACCCACAGTTCTCCAGACTAACTGAAGTGTATACTGTATATGGCCACAGAGGTTTTGAAATTGAATCCATGTAATACTTCATTGAACACAAAAAACACAACAAACAGGTGTCAGATTCAGCTCAAAGATCACATGGAGTCAAACATAACTGAAAACCACTGCAGTGAACCCAGCTCTTCTTTACTTCAGACCAATGTTAGTCTCTTTTTATTAATAATTAATTGAATCGGAGCCCATTCCTTGGCCCAGCTGTATGTGATAGGACAACGATGGGATATCAGCTGAAGGTGCCTTTATGTCTCTTAATTTATTCTGAGAGCAAAAAATGAGCTTTGTTTGAGCTTTAAGTAGTAAGTCGCTTCCATTTCAACAGTCTATTAAGTCTGAATTGAAAGCAATTGCTTTACAACTTCTATAAAGTTAACACATCTAGATTTCATTTCTCCTTGAAATAACAAACGCCGTTTTCAAGATGTTGTGGAGTCGCTCCAGAGCCCTTTGAAATAGACGGCTGTTTTATCCCCATTCTTTTTGGTTGAAGGTTGTTTGAAAGTTGGATGTTGTTTTAGGGTTTATTTTTTTATACTTAATGACAGAGAGGAGGGGAGGCCAGAGCTTGAAAGGATGCACAGCAGGACAGTAAGCCTGGGACGCGAAAAACAAACTTTCTTTGCCACGTCCCTTTGTTCGCAGCTCTCACACTGGAACACTTCCAGCAACAAGGGCGTTTTCATTCAAATGTCCCAGTAAACTGGTTGTAAAAGGAACTTTGGCTTGGTTTTCTCTCAGAGCTCTGATTCACTCAGTCAGAAGAAACAGCCGGTGTCACCATGTGTCATTTCAGAACCGAAAATAAATGTTCGGAATCGGATCAAGAACAGTGCAGGGAGATTCAACAGCACGAATTTCCTGCTTTCAAAGGTATCCGATTACATGTGGAAAGGGTTTGCAGCACCATGCATAGCCTTCTGAGTATGTTCCTACTAGTGATGCGCAGGTTAACTCACACCCGTGGGTCAGCTGGGCTCATGTAAAAAAAAAAAATGTTTAGATCTCGTCGGGCACTCCATGCTTGACAATATACATATTTACACTGTTGCCTTAAATAGATCATGCTTCTTTCTCTCTAGGGTGAGCCACAGGGGTGTGTCACGGGGGTGTGCCACAGGGGTTACATGTAGGCGTGTCGAGGGGTGTGGCATGGGGGCATGTCATGGGGGTGTGGTTTATTGGAGGGCTCGACGCGTTTTCAGAAAACTTGCGCAAGGTTGAGAGGAATGTTTATCTGCTACTGCTGAGTTTAGATTGTAATTCTGATTAAAATTAAAAAAACTAGTAGTTTACTTTATCCTAATCAAAAGGAGGGGATGGAAATGCATCTAATGAAAAAAGGATCTAGGGGCACAAGAACCAATTAACAGGAGTAAATATAGGAGGCACCTCTTTACATACACCGATGCCTGGCTATGCTGCTGAAGCTGCCTCCCAGGGAACTTTCAAATCAGAGCTGGCTGAGATGCTCGGATCAATAAACTACTAAAACCCAAATGAGCAAAATGGGCCACCCAGCCGTTCCCATTTGGAAAGTTTATTACATTCGTGCAGCCCCGAAAATGAAGGCCAGGTAAATGTACCGCTGTCAAGTCATTAGTCAAAGAAAGGGCAAAATTGACACTTCAAATTTAATATCCAATAAATTGTGAAGTAAATTCAAAGTGGGGGCCCCAGTCCTAGTTTCATACATAAAACAACAAAATAGCAGTGATTTTTATTGATTACCCAAGAAAAGCTGTAGGGTGCTGTAATGACATGGGACTTTATCCCAAATTATTGTCTCCCTCAGACCATTCTGCATCTTCTGATCGTTACTCTTAAAAGCTTCTCTTCTTTAGGCAGACGGTGAAGATGGATCTAGTGAAAACGTTGTATTGCCTACCATTCAATCAATTCAAATTCAATTGGAATTCCAAAAGGATCCAACATTCAGGGATGAATCTTTCCCACACAAAATTGATCAGCTTAAGATGTCATTTAAATCCTGCACATCTGACATCTGGGCTTTCCAGCACACTTCACTGCTCTTGCCAAACTGTTCCTGAGCTTGGCAAAGAAAGCGAAGGTGAAAAGGGACACTTCAGCAAAGTTTTGTTTTTAAAAAGGTCTGAACAGGCCAAACTCGTGCAGAATGGTTTTTAACAGGCCCTACACTTGCCTTAATCTACAGCAGTGAAGAACTAAAGTTTGAACACAAAGCTTGTGCTATCGCCCAGCCTTTAATTAAAGGAGAGACAGCAAAACTTGGAACAGATTGTGAGATGGAGACCAGGGTGGTTTGATTCATCAGAACAATCTCCATCCCTCATCTATGTTTCATCTGCAAAGGAATCCTAACAGAGGAACACATGTCAAATGAACCCAGAAGTAAAAAGGATGATGGGTTTAGTCTCTACTTTAGAGTTTCTTATCCGTCAACCTGTCAGCACAGCACAAGAAAATATCCCAACTTTTTCTCCAGTTCCTCAAGGGACATTTAGACATTTTTTGCAGCTTTGTGCCTCTAAGGTTTTGCACTCTTGCAAATATCTGCCAGATACCCTCCTACTCCATGGATGAATTATGAGTTGAAAAAGCACAACCCATACAGCCTCCTGACTCAGTGTTATTGCTCTCTGCCCTGTCCCCCCCCATGCAGTGTGGTTGTGTGCCTGAATTGCAATGGTACCTATAGGTTTTGAAGATGGGGGTGGGGGGGGCTTCATACTAAAACCTTCGAACAATGGGAATGAAACATCATTATCCACGCAATGGGTTCACTCGGATGTCAGAGACTGGTATCTTGATCTTGAAACCTCTTGATCACCCCCCCTGACTCCAAGTGCCTGGCTCATGCACCTGTGGGTGTTCTCCAGCAAACTCAGCTCAGGCCAAAAGGCAACAACAATCAAATAAACGTCACAGAAATAGTGTTATTTGTAAGCAAGTTTGATTCTTCTAGAAATGAAATGACAAAAATGCGTGGGGTGTGGTGTACAGCGGGGTGCAGTTTATATTTGGGCGTGTTCATAGTGGGTGCGGTTGGAAACTGGGTGGGGCTTACAACAGGGCGTGGTTTACAGAACCACGTGGTTTCAGCAGAGCATGGTTTACAAGCCCTATTCAATCATTACCTGGACCCAGTGAAGGGTTTAGCTGGTACAGTGGAGGGAACAAAACGCTTAATTATCATTAATCAAAGGTTTGGAGAAATGAAAACCAGAAAGCCTTTTAGCGATCACAGAGTAGACCTGAGTATCATGGGGGATGTGTTAAACAAAAGAAAGAAGACAAAGAAAAGGAAAATATTAGAAAGCTAAAGGCGTCGATTGTGAAATGCACTGCTCACACTGCAAGCAGAGGCACCTACAGAGCAATTCGTCTGGCTACTGCATTTTCTCACATGTGAACGAATGCTTCCTGGGAGCCTCACAGCAGCGAATACTGATCTGTAACGAAGTGCTCTGCCTCCAAAGCCCAGAATAAGCAAATGGCCTTCTCAGACAGGGTTAAGGATAGTTAATCTTCAGAGTTTTTTTAATGACAAGCCTTTCATTGCAATGTCATATTCATTTTGAAAAAGTGGCACTACTGAAAAACGGTTTATTACCCTGCGCAGACAAATAGTCCACATTCCGTTATACTCGTAACCACTGAGGCAGTAATGCTGTAGTGCAAACGGTGTATTTTCATCCACCTCAACACTGCTTTTCAGTGTAAATGTAAGCACTCATCTTTCAAAATGGCAGGCCGGTGATAGGAAACGCTGTTCTCATTCTGCAGCACTTTCATTCTAATATTTGAGATCCAAATTCAATTTGTTTACTAACGCAATTGCTTTCCAGTTCCTTGAGGAAAATGACCAGCTATCCTTAAGCCACTACCTTTGACCCCGTCTTTAACAATAGGAGAGAAAAACTGCCTCACAGCTCCAGTACAAAATTACTCTGAGTTGCTTTGCTGCGTGTTCCTAATCACGCCCAAGCCAGCGTTCCTCACCTTTTGAACCGCAGGCAGGAATAAAAATCTTAGAAGCCCATCGACGTGAGCTGCTAAAGGCAGTCGAGAGAGTGCACAGAATACTAAAAGGAAAGAGCGATTTAGGAACAAACCTGTTTCATCTGCAGTCAGTGGTGTCTGAAATTCTTGAGATCCAAGCAGTTATAATTAAATGCCTGCAAGTGTTTATACCAGTTTGGTCATGTTTCCTCACTTGTGTCCTCTGGGTCTTCTAGTCCTACTCCCATCTGATTTCTTGGTCACTGTATTGAACCACAAATGTCCATTTTCTAAATCAATCAATCAATTGATCGATCAAATATTTCCTGAAAGGATTAATTCAGTGACCTTAGTGAATCAATGGAAGCAAGTGGAAATAAAGAGGTTATGAATTCCAGACAGAAAACAAGAGACATTTCTTTACACAGAGAGTTGTGGGTGACAAGAACAAACTGCCCAATCATGCTGTTGGAACAGATGAATAAGATGTGCATTCATGATCCAAAAAGCTGTTTCTTACATTTTACACAGTCAGGTTTGACAACATGGTTAAGGTGTTTCAGTCTCTAATAGTGTTCCATTAGAGTGACTGAAGATTTAAAGACACTTAAAGAAATGTGGATTGCAGACCCTAAGGGCTGGAGCTGCGAAATCTAACTTCAACAAAATCAGAGATACATTTTTAAACAAAGTGTTTAACCAAAATTACACACTTTACACAACATTTCAGTTCCTTTTATTGCCACAATGTTATCCATAAATAAAAAATATGCAGTATCCTACTTTAGGAATCATTTAATCTGCACATTAGGAGTTCTGGAAGTGTTGATGGAAATGTCAGACAATTTGTGCAGCACTAAGCATAAATCATTTTGGAAAATTAGATCTGATCAGAACTCGATTGGCTTACTGTGATTTAATATCTGCAGTTTGCTACTGGCAGGCAAGGTAACAAGCTGCCCTATTCATAGTCCAAAACTCGTTTTCCACACATTTCCATGGCCTGAGTTTTTGAGCAAAAATGTTAAGAGAAAACTGCAGACATCTGTTGATTAACAGGATACGAACATTTAGACTTTTAGACCAGACACAATTTTTCGTTGTTACATTTATCAAGTTAGCTTCTAAAATGCGTTGAAAAAAAAGAATGATTTGTAATAAGACAAGCACCAAAGACAAGAGAATAAGGAGCCATAATTAACTTGCAGGACAAATCTGTAATCTGCCTGGGAAAAAAGAGAAGATTTGTTTTGTGCACTAAGATTTATTAAGGAATTTCCTCATTTCAGCATTAAGCATTCAGCAGGATTTGCAGACTGTTGAGAATGGACAACAATTTGGTCGTGCAAGAACACAGTTCCCTGTTACAATATTACTGGTGAGAAATGAATATACAAAGAGCAGATGTTCACTCAGATCACATGGGAGCAGTAATTCAGTGTCTTGCGATTGATAAATTTACTGGTGACTTGCAGCATATTGATATTCAATAGATATACTGTACAAGTGGCATAAATATAGACCCTCTGCTGTGCATCCTATACTGTAGGTTAACCAGGGATTAAAGTTAGAAACAAAGTAACCAATTTCATTCCTGATTTGTTCCAGGGAGAACATGGCATTGCAGTATCTCATACTGCGGTAGAAAGGAAGATCTCTTCTGCACTGTCAGTGCCCAAGTCGTAATAAAAAATATGTAAAAGTGTAAAAATCCATTTGCTTATCGGATTAGTAATATCAGTTGCGCAAGCAGTTCCTTTTCAGAGTAGTTCTTCAAATTTGCACGAAAAAGTCATTTCAAACTGCAATAAATAAATTATTCCACCTTCTCTTTGAGTGTGACAATCTTTCCAGTGTGATCTTTTTTTTTGCCCATTAATTTTAATTTAATGATAAAGTGGCAATTAAATGATAAGAGCTAATTATTTAACCAGAAGTTCGTAAGCACTGATTCAGAAAAGAAATGGCTTTACTTTTACAGTTTACTTTCTGCTTAGTTGTTGTCTGGGGTCTTCCTTGCATGAAAAAACTTCTGCTTGCAGAACACACACCTGGATCAGATCCTACGTCTTGCAAATTACACTACTGGGGGGTTTAGTAAAGAGACAGTGGAAACATAAGCTACATTGAGCAAACATGTCTACAGCCAACAAAACATTAGTACAACTCATCAAACATGTAAAATCTGTCATCAGTGACCATAATCACTAGTGCCTGGCAAGTCACATGCCTGTTCAGCGATGCTGTGAAGAGACCTGTGAATGAAATTCATGGAGAGCAGGAGGGGAATGGGGTATCGATTTTGAAAAGGAAATGGAAATTGAATTGGAGTAGGGAAACAGGAAGTGGCCCACAAGCCCTGTTGTCGAGCAAACGAGATGTCACAACATTCCCTGGCGACGAGGGGTTTCCAGAAGGTCTCCCACTTGCAGACCCCATTTTGTTTTCTACACAGCCAAACAGCTTTCCTTTTCTTTTCAACTCAGCACCTCCAAAGCATTTGTTATCTTTAGACTTCAAAGAGGCCTTGACGCCACATCATCTGTGACTAACATCGCCACCACTAAAGTCGCATCTACGAAGAGGAGAAAAGCCAAATCCAGTAATTCAATATCACAGGTGGCTGTCATTCACAAATCGCTCTCGGTGTGGCTGGCCTGACACCAGGTATTCTCCCCATGGGCTTCCTGCTTCCTGTGGGTAATTACTCTGCAGGACACAAAACTGGATAAGAGACTTGAGGGGTGAACATCCTGGCCTGTAACCTTTAGTTCATAGGCAAAAGAGTTCAAATGATGCCTAAAGAAACAGCAATTCTTTAATGCACTATTGCACCACAAAGAGCTGTCAGCTACACAGAAGTGGTCAATGGGCTGCGGACATCTCGTCTTGTTTACTGCACATCTTGTCTGAAGAGGCTGCTTGCTCATTCAGATTTCGGCTCTACACCCCTCTTACTGAACTTTCTGCTTAGCTGCATGCGTCCTGTACCGTACATACCGCTGCAGTGGCTGGTATGTTAGGTCTTGCAGTTACAGTGGGTCACTCTGCTGAATTTCTCCACTGTGCAACTTTTTTTTACTATTAGCTCTAACATTTCACGGGCCCTTGTCAATGCAATTACACACATAATCGCAAGTCAGCTTGTAAAGAGGGTGCCTATTAATAAATAATTATGATTTAGCAGGCAGCAGGGTTGAAAACCCTTGATTTGTATTCCGCTTTGACAGAAAAAAAGAAAGACAAATTCAATCTGGTTTAGCAAATAACTGAAAATCCTGCAACAGCTCCCCATATTTAATAAACCCCACAGGTCCAGTAAAAAATTGCATTCATCGTAAAAGTCATATCTCATTTTATTACTGTTGCAAGATCACTCCATAAACCAGTGTGAAGCCTGTGCACGAAAGCAGCCCTCCAGCTTGGAAAAGTACCGGTTTCCTCCAGATCCCAATGGTGAGGACAGCTCATATCAGGCACCATTCTGCAGTCTACACAAAGCCTGAATCAGGGCTGCCAAAAGGCTGCTCTTTGTCTCTGCACCATTTTTACCAACACTTGAAAACAACCTTCATTGTTACATGAAGGTTACACGGACTTACTAATTGCATCTGAAATGATTAAGGTACTGGCAGTGATATACTACAATGGTCTAGACCTAAAGAGCACAGAGGTTCAGCAGCCTGGATCTAGATTGTCAGGATTAAGTAACGACAAGACGTTGACGTGATTGAAGGTATTAACACCTTCCAACACTGCCCCATTTTATTGAATCACAAATGATGTATACTTGTTTTTTTCCAAGTGAATAGCTTTAATCAAAACAAGAATGTTCAAACTGAACAGTTTTCTTTTTTCTGACAGCTACCTTCTTCCACCCGTGAAAGTGTTCCGACTGCGCATTCACGTTTTTGATTTAAAAATGTTCATTTTCACAGAAACGTGGAGAGAGCATTTGGAGATCAACAATATGGGACGTCACAGGCTAGAAGGGGGTGAATGCTTTTGCAAGACCCCGCATCTGTGCAATTCAAGCTACAGCACATTCTACACAAACATGGGAACACAACGGAGAATAATTAATTACAGGCAAGACCCTGCTTGAGTGATCCTGTGTCTGAACTGTCAAGTGATGGGTATCAGATCTCTGCAGGCTGACCCCAAAGCAAAACTGGAACTGGGTCTACTGAGGCAACAATGGTGGTATCCTTATTCAAAGACACGACAGCAAAGTCTTCCATAGGTGACCTGAGCCCATATGAGCTCAAAGGACCAAAACCCTGAGTGAATATCCCTGTTGCCTTCCAACCCAGGTGGGACACTGTCTTAATTCAATCCCATCAGTCTGAAATAAGGGCTCAGTGCCCAGACTCACCAAACATGTTCCCTACGTGTCCATTTCTGGTTAGGGGCCTCAGTTCGTTTTTCCCCCACGCGTGCCTCTTGTAGTTATCCCAGGCAAACTTCATCATCTGAAAAAAAAATACAAAAGAAATGTTAAAACGACGTTAAAAGTGGGGCGGCATTAGCAGTGCACTGTTTCACATCGCTGCCTCATAGAACTGTGGCCCTGGGTTCCACTCCTTGAGTTCTATCTGCGTGGAGCTTGCATGTTCTCTGTCCTGAGTGAGTGCGTGTTTGTGGCTGTGTGTGCCCTCAGATCAACTGGCATCCCATCTAGAGTGTACCCTGCATTGTGCCTGTTGCTTGCCAGGATAGGCTTTGGCTCCCCCGCGACACTCTATGAATGGATGAATTTTATAAGGAACAAAACACTGTTCCTGCAAGGCACTTTCTGTGTTCCATTCCGAGTGGAGCACAAGAAACTACCTGTGCTTTCGTCACTGCTCTGCTGCTATTGAGGTGAGTGTTACATGCAGGTAACAGAAGCATTAACTACAGGCATAAGATCTGAAGCACTGAGACTGAACCTAAATATGGGAAACACAGGTGTTCATGTTGACACATTCATATCACCTGTTATCATGTGGGGAAGCAAATAAAAGGCAGATAATGTGAGGACATACACATAAAGTGTATCATATGACTCCAGGGAAGATACAGTATATTAGAAGTGCTCGTTAGACCCATTTAGAACACTGAACATAATTTTCATCAACATATTAAAAAGATATGATCAGTTCTAGGGTGAAAGGAGTATCTTAATCTGATGAGAAATAACTGAATAATTTTAGTTATGAACAGAGAAGACTTGGTTAAAGTATTCAACATCTTCAAAGACATTGACAAAGACAACCCTTTGGACTAGGATTGATTTTTTCAGCAGAGAAACACCTGACAGTGGACACAAATGGAAACTGTTAGGAGTGCCTTTAGAACTGAGAACAAGAGGTACTTCTTTACACAAAGGCTGGTGGGAGTGTGGAACTAGTACCATGTTATGTTACTGAAGCCAGTGCCCTAGTATCTTTCAAGAAATGACTGGATAAGATCCTGGAATCTATTAACTACTATCTATCAAATGGGCCGAATGACCTACTTTCGTTTGCAATTATTCTAATTTTCTTATTGGTTTTTGTTTTACGTCATAAATAAGGAAAAGAAGAAACACATTCCAAGAACGTTTTTTACTCAGACTGTTCCTGAGCACTTTTTGAAAAACAATTGCCATCAGAGTGTCAGCAACTATGTGACAATGCCACAGACCAGAGGTATTGTTAGAGACAGCCCAGTATCTTCCCAGGAAAAAAAGGGAATCTTTTAAAAGTCCTGTCCAAAAATCAATATTCTGAAACAGTATTTATCCTCTGGTAATGGACATGGTCGACATATTGACCTGTAGCTGTCACTGGAACATTTTGCAATGATCACAATTATTTGTAATGATTATATACCTCCATCTGCTCTAGTGCTCAAACTGGGGTTTCCTTACTGAACGTGGATTCTCGAAAAGAGGGTTCCCAGACCAGAAAGGCATTCAAACCTCAGTTATCATCCACTTCCACATTTAACACAGACCTATATAAATGAAAAGGTCACGACAGCACAGCAGGTGCTTTGAAGCAGTTCATCATGGAAAGCAGGGCTCCTAAAAAGCACCTGACAAAGACAAACTCATTCTGTACTTTACAGCACTCTCACAGCGGCATGCCAGGCTCCGTACAAGACCGATAACAAAGGAAAAATAACTCTTTCCCACAGACGGACAACAAATAATTTTGGTTTTGGCAACATGTGAAATGTTTGTTCATTCACATCCATCTTTCTATGGAGACCAATTTTATTTCCAATATATTTGCATCTAACAATATTAAGTCCATTTGGCATTTAAGAACTCTCTGGCGAAAGAGTTACATTCATCAAGAAATTCAGATTTTTCCGAGCTGGGCACAGCCAGCCTTGCAGAAAAATACATTTTCTTTTGTGCTCTTCATTGGCCCGCTACTTCACATTCAAGCTCTGTTCCAATTTTCAAGCAAAATTAGCTTACAGGTTTCACTGTCCATGTAATATAATTGCTTTAAATGCGTTTATAATAAGCAGAACTCCTGTAATTTCTTACAGATAAAAGCCTGTTCTGTTCTGAACAGTTCAATTTCGCTGCACTGCAGCGGGGAGGTAAAATATGAGACACTGAAGCACAGAGATGGCAAGGGCTTTAATCATTCTGGGAACAGGCCTCCACCGAAGCAATTCATTCTCGCCTTCGGCAACACAAAGAAATAATTAGCAATATACAAAAAAGACAGTTAAAAGAAAACACATAAATTAAAAGCGAACCTTTTAATTTAGATTTTGAGCCTACACCTGGTGGTTTTGAACCAAAACGAAGCAACATATCGTACAAAACGTTGTAGTTAAAGCTCTTGAGGCTACCCAATGGCAAAAATCAAAATGCTGTTATAAATGTTGTTTTTCTGACAAGCACACCTCCTGAGCCACTCAGATCCAAAGGTCAGATCTTAGATCTTATAACCACAGAGCCACACCTGTAGAATACACACCAGCCTGCTGCAAGATCACCTGTGTCAGGCCTGGTGAACACCAACAGTCCCAGCTACTGCACAGTGCTGTGCTTGTTTTTGTGTTGACATGGTCAAGGGGACATTTTGTGACATTAGGACTCTCTGCATGATGATGCACTATGTACTGTACGTGTTAACTGACGTCTAATGCAATTACCCATCCATCCACTTGCTATCCTCTTCATCCAATTCCGGGTGGTGGGGGAGCCGAAACCTGTTCCGGCAAGCAACAGGTGCAAGGCAGGATACACCCTGGATGGGATGCCAGTCCATCGCAGTGCACACACAGACACAAACATGCACACTCCCAAGGGACAATTTTCCCAGAAGCCAATGTATCTACCAGCGTGCAACCACTACGCCACCCGTACCACCCTCATGCAGTTCTTACCAGAATTCACCTATTCTGTTCTACTGGTTCAACACTGTGGAATCACAAGGCAGAACTTGAGGTGCCAAAACCCCACAAACTGAGGACCTATATTGTCATGGCTTTGAAGGCTCTTGAAGAAAGTGAGCTCACAACAAGCTTGACATCAGATTTCAACAGCACAAATTGCTGCCCTGTAAGTACTCTATATCACTTCCATTGATAATGTTGCTGTTATTATTGTGGTTATTACTACTATCAATATTACCACTCTGAATAATTAGGATGATGCAATTCTACAAGGTAATGTCATGGCTGCAATAAATGCATTGGCATGGGGCAGATATACTTAACACTAAGGTTCCTTATTCTGCAACAAGCTGATTTGTTAATACATTGGATGTAACAATTATTGTTACTGTTATTGTTAGTGTTTAAGCCCTCTGAATTGTTAAGGATATCTCTTTTACATTGCCTGCATGCTCCTTCATCACAACTAAGAGCACATCCGAATGAATTATGATACAGGCTGACAGTATTTAGATCTGCGTCTCTCTCCCCTTCAAGCCATATCCTATTAACGCTCCCGGGATCAGAAAGTGGTGCACTGCAGGTGTAGGACAAAAAAGTCGATAGGCCAAAGGCTGATATACAGTACAGTATATTTGCTGGACCAGGCAGTTTGTCAGATGGAATGCCATGTGAGACCACAGGGTTCTCTTCTTCTAAATGAATTTTCTGGCTAATGGTTACCCCATGTTGGGGAAAGAGAAACAGCAGGCAGTAACTCTACAGCAGTCCTCACTGACCACTGACCAACCGCAGCACACAGAGCCTGCAAAAGAGCTGCCCAAGCCCACTCTCTCCTCGATTCCACACCACAGTTTGTCAGATACCCATTTGTCCCCCAGACCATCCATGATTCCACACCACAGTTTGTCAGATACCCTTCTGTCCCCCTGGCCCAGCTGCAATTCGACATCACAGTTGGTCGGACACCCTTGTGTTTGCTGACAGGATTTACCCCTAGCTCAGGTGGGAAGTGCCTGTACAAAGCAAAAATATCTCACCATTGGAGTAATCCCACTGGAGAACCAAAGTTTAGTTGGGTTTTTTTTTTGTTCCAGTGGGAAAACAATTTTCTTCCCAGCACTTTCCCTCCCCAAACAAATCTTACTGAAAATGATTTAATAACTTTCATTGCATAATCTCCTTTTTACTAGGACTGCACACCAGAAATACATCTTAGGTGCGAAAAGGGAATTTATGTCCTTCAATTATGTAGGTTTTGCTTGAAATGCTGCAGTGGGGGTGGGGTGGGGTTGGCACGAGTCATCCTGTAGGCGTACAAATCTGTATGACACCTCCTCCGTAAGTCAAGGGGGGTGGCGAACTTATCTGGGAGCAAGCGGGACGTATTTCAAATCAACTTATTCCAAGAAGATTTCATTTGCAAATACAAATGCTGATTCTCCTCTCAGCAGGCATTAAAAAAAAATAGGCAGAAGAAAACACTGCGTGGTTGGAACTTCCGTTCACATTTCATCGCCATTTTCCAAACAAAAAATTTTATTTAATGATCTGGAAGAAGACATGAAGGAGGCCAAGTAACTGAAAACAGGGAGACTCTGTAGCTTCATATACCATAGAGGGGTGAACACCCACTGAGCCTGTTGGCTGCTCTTCTCCACAGGACCCATTTCATCAGTCAGGCAGGATTAAAGACATTATTCCCCAGTTATCTTCTGCTCTGATCAGGCCGTGTTGTAAAGTATGATTATCAACCAGGCAACCGTTAAGATTACAGACTAAATGTCCTTCATAGCAGAACACACACAACAAGAGCCGATGAGCTTCAATCAATACCAGGTACAATGGCCCAGAGTTCAGTCTCTCAGGAGTTGCAAAAACCATCCACTCTAACACTTCAAACTAATTACGAGGCTTTCTGCAGCTGCTGGCCCTGCATGCCAATGCACCAGGAGCTAAAATAGTTCTGCGAGCAATGCCATCCTAAAATGCACCAATGCTAATGACAAATAATGAATCTAGCGGCGAGCACATCAATTTGCAGAGACCGAATCACGGCAGGAGGCAGCTGTAAAGGTCATTGTGCAGAAAGAAATGGAGTCCAGGAGCACTGAAAGTATGGAGCTGAATTGAGCCAGAAACATCCATCCGTTTTCAGTCCACTGATACAGAGAGGGTCATGGAGATGCAGAAACATATGGGGGTGGAGCGGTGGTTCTGTGGCTAAGGATCTGCGCCTGTGGCTGGAAGGTTGTCTGTTAAAATCCCACAGCCGGCACAGGAATCCTACTCCGTTGGGCCCCTGAGCAAGGCCCTTAACCCCAACTGCTCCAGGGGCGCTGTACAATGGCTGACCCTGCGCTCTGACCCCAAGCTTCTCTCCCTGTCTGTGTGTCTCATGGAGAGCAAGTTGGGGACTGCAAAAAGACAAATTCCTAATGCAAGAAATTGTATATGGCCAATAAAGGGATCTTATCTTATTTTAATTGTGTAAAACACAGCACTGGGGTTCTGGGGTCTGGAGTGCTGTCTGCGTGGAGTGTGTGTGTTCTTCCTGCGTTCACACAGGTTTCCTCCAGGTGCTCTGGTTTCCTCCCACAGTACAAAGCCATGCTGGTAGGTTATTTGGCTTCTGGGAAAACTGGACCTGGTGTGAGTGTACTGTATGCGTGTCCTTGTTTATGTCTGAAGGGTACAGGGACTGGTTTACCCTGCCTTGCGCCCGTTGCTTGCCAAGGCTCTGGCTGCCCTCCGACTCTAAGTTAGATAAAGTGGTTAGTAAATAAAGGGATGGAAAAATTGCATAAGAACAATTACTGTACATGTTCAATAACAATAAGTTAAAATACATAATACAGTATGTGTGAGTGTATGTGTTTGTGGTGATACTCCAAGATGTATCCCGCCTTTTGTTCTCTCTCATCCAGGTACTGACCAGGCTCAACCCTACTTAGCTTCAGTGGGTCTTTCATTTATTATTATTTCTTCAATTTTTACTTGAAAACCAGAACACTGAATATTAATTCAGTGATATATCAATCAATACCTAGCAAGACATGAAATAAGAAAAGTGTCACATGTGGTTCAAGCACAGGAGAGATCTGGGAAAACTGCAGGACCATCAACACAGCACTTCTTAAACCTTAACTACATCATGAGATCACAAATCTCAAAATGAGATCACCCTCTGAGCCAATCATCTATTTACACCTCACAAGGACCCAGAGACCAGAGGTTCAGTGTGACTGTGGGAGAGGTGTGTCCCTCACTAGCAGCACTGTGAGAACCCAGATTGACTGATCCCACTCAACCCAGGGTGGCGTTTAGCCAATGCCATCATACTAGGCTAGTGACCTTTCTGCTACTCAAATCCGTGACGCACAACTACAGTCAACTACTGTAAACAACTTTCCATAGTTTTATCAGACACTCAATGGTTGTAATCCAAGGAGAATGGAGGTTAAGAATGCAGTCAAGATGTGAAAATACATTCCACACTTTGTTATTTACTGCCTGGACATGTAATTCATGGAGACCTGCATACATGACAGGCATTGAAAGACCAATTTTTGCTGCTTTGAAAACAATTAAGATCACAATCTAGGTGAAAACAGCAGGTCTGACACAGTCACTTGCATCCTGATGGGTAATTAAATAAATATCTTTGAATGAACACCTTTCATGGATGGGGTAATTAAGCTGTCTGTGGCTATTAACTTCAACGCACAAGAAGACAAAATGAGACAGTGCCATCAACTGTGATTGGACGTAGAGCTAATTAATAGTCATTCTCATAATTGCTGCTACTCTTAACCCCCACCTTAACCTTAAGGGCATCCTCTCTGAGATACATAAATACGTCTCTGTCACCAGTCAAAGTCAGACATGATATGTTGATGATCCCTAATTAGGGTACAACAGCTGCCAGTGGCTGCTAAGTTTAAATGATACCAGCAAAAGAGTGGATTAAAAAGTTCTGTGTCCTGTAGTGTTGTCAATGGATGAGGATCTAATTAATATTCATAATTAGAATCCTTATACATTAGATTCCTAGATACAGCACATCTTACTGAGACTCGGCTCCCATTTCTTGGAACCCACATCCTTTGCAATATTTCCTTCCTGCCTGACTGCTTTTGCTCCCTGATACTTCACATAATAAATGACGTTCTGAGTTCTGATGTGATTTTGCCAGGCGTCATCTCTCCCGTGTTTTGAACAACAAACATCTCTTTGGATGATCTGAATCTTTCTTGGCCCCTATCTAACAACATGTTTCTTGCATAGATAAAAGACAGTACTGATGCAGAGCAACCCATGAGTCCATCTCAGCTCAATGTTGATAAACATTTTGAAATTTCAGTCTGGCTTCAGACAATTACCGGGCTGTAACTGCTCTCGTATAAGCTTCTTATTATCTCATGGCAGGTGATGTAGGTGCATTATCTATCTTTGTCCCCTAAGATCTCAGTACTTCATTCAATATGGTACATCTTGGTTACAGTATTTAGCAGTTCTTGAATAGTTTAAATTGTATCTTGCTGAGCACTGCGATTTTAATTCACTTTGTTTAAATTGTAGAAATGAAGAGCACGTTCAGCAGTAGACTGATCCATCCACAGTGCGACAGGGAGCGCTACAGGAGGTCATTCTTGCCTTCTGCCATAAGACTGTACAACGCATGACCTTGCGTCTGGGCAGAGGCAACATTGACAGTGACCTATTTCTGGACTGAACAGTAAACTGAAACATCTGTTCTTTTTCTTTTTCCCGTATAAAACCGTTTTTGGCCAATATATGCCAGGGACCTGTGCAATACATTTAAATTGATATTGTGCAATACAACTTTTTTGTGTACTGTTCTGTTCTGGTTTGTTCTGGACTGTGAGTAACTCTTCTTAGTGCACTTCTCACTGTACTGATTGTATTGTATGTATTGTATTATGATTATTGTATCATTCGTTACACTGTTGCTGTGTTGTCTGTGTTAAGCTGCTGTTGCACTGCAATTTCCCTCACGGGATCAATAAAGTATCTATCATCTATCTTATTTCAGTTATGAAGTTGGGTTGATTGCATTGGGATTTCCATAGCACTCCATATTGCTCCCCTGCTTTTCTTGGTCAAATACTGAACATTAGAAAATTCTAAATTCCATTGCTATGCTTAATTCACACATATATTGTACAGTATGTGCACACTAAACCTCATGCAAATGTAGCTATTCTAATATCCTCTGATTGAATTTCTGATATGAATCCTTTGAAGAAACACAATTTTCTGCATCTTGTGCTTGTTATTGGGTTCCTCCCATCAGTTACATACTGTATAACCAACACTGTAAACTTGCCAGCTGATAGTTCTGTGCTTTGATCCAAAATGAAGAATTCCTGGGAAGGGCTTTTGATCCTGGATTGACTTTTTATATCAAGTGCAGAGTATTGTAAAAGTAAAAATGATTTTTCCATGCTAGAAATACTGCCAGGTCATGGCCTAAACTGCCCGAGTCAATATTAAAAAATTGGTTCGTGTGGTTAATATTCAAGGACTGAATATTGTAACAATCCTTTTTGCAGGAGCCCCTAAAACTACACTTAACAAGTTCAGAATTCAGCAGTGAGAATCCTATCTATATGGGTAGGTCACACTCAAATGATCCCATCACGACCTTGCACTGGCTTCCTGTAGCTTCTGAGAGGATTTTAAATCTTGTCCTTTATGTGATACTTTTTATACATTACAAAGAATTTAGAGATGATTGCTTTTAAATCAGATAAATATACATATACATACAGTATATGAATACAAGTACATGTATGAATTGTTTATATAATTGATCACAATTAGTGTGGAGTGGAGACAATCATTGCTGAGTCACAATGCTGGGGCTCTGGGTTCATTTCCAGACCTGGGGTTCTATCTGTATGGAGTTTGCATGTTCTCCCCATGTTCGAATGGGTTTCCTCCCACAATCCAAAGACATACTCATAGGCTAACTGGCTTAGGCCCTGGTGTGTGTATTTTTGTATTTATGTGTCTGAGCTACAACGGACTGGCATCCCATCATGGGGGTACCCCACATCTATTGCTTGCCAGGATAAGCTCCAACACCCCTGCGACCCTAAATTGGAAGAAGCAGTTAGAAAATAGATGGGTGGACAAAAGAATAAAGATTTGTCTTTGTATTACTACTATGATAACTACAC
This sequence comes from Lepisosteus oculatus, assembly GCF_040954835.1. Lineage (NCBI taxonomy): Eukaryota > Metazoa > Chordata > Actinopteri > Semionotiformes > Lepisosteidae > Lepisosteus > Lepisosteus oculatus. The sequence goes on along the minus strand of NC_090706.1, from coordinate 11,437,132 downwards.
ACTTGCTTCATGTCTTCATTAAATGTGCACAAATTAGGACGTGACTCCTGAATACTCAACACTTTGTGTCGTTATATCTTTGACTATAAAATGCATTCAACATACATTTCTAATAAAAATGTTAAAGAAAGCACAGAAGAGTTTTCTGAATTCCTGGGCTTGGTTAATACAGCTGCTGGATTGCACTCCTACAATGTTTTTCTTTGTTTTTGTGATTGTGTAGCTGCAGTGACAAGGGTACAGGTAATTGTATGGTAGTTAGTGCAATTACTTCCAACCGTAGACAAAGCTGGGTGGAATTAATCCTTCACGCTCAGATAGGCCCAAACGCGTCACTGGAACAGGCCTTAATTCAATTTTAAACAACAACGATTATTTAAACCTGTCAGATTTGTGCCTCAACAACCGGTGCTTATGGGCGATACTTAACAGCACAGAACAGATAAAGTTGTCCACATTCTTTCAGCAATGAATGAGACACAGTGGTATGTATACACTTCAACACAGATGACAGTGGGCGCGGGCACACTCCAATAGTCAACGGAAGCACCCTGGGAATAATTATCAGCCCTTGTATTAGATTAAGCGTGCACTAAAGCGACAAACCATATTGCACTGTTACTTTGTTTACATCCTAATTACGAGGGATCGGATTCCTGCGCAGTTTGTGTGGTTTCTTCTTCCTGCTGCACCTCATCAATAGCCACTGGAGTCCGTCTTTTAATTGCTCGCTTGTAAGAAAAAAGGACAGCGACATGCCACCGGGCTCCTACCAGAACCGCTTCCTGTCTTTGGTGTTTTGGGAGGCACTTCAGGGCAATTTGCATGTTAATCGAGGCGGGCAGGAAAATGCCAAGTCTGAAAGGGAATACAAGGGCCGGGAAAAGACATTTAAAAAAAAAAACACGATTAAGGGGGTTGAGGAGCAGGAAATAACAGCACGAGGAGGTGACTGATAACAGGCCTGAGATGCCTGACAGCCTGCAGCTGCCACAGAAAAACAGGCTAAAAAAGGCGATGGAGGGAAAAAGGCCTTGGAGAGGAAGATGCACAGGAAGAGCGAAGCACACACACTGGAGAGCTGGCGGCATAGAGCAACATGGGAGGCTCATTCCGCAGGAAACCTGACCTAGAAATCTGAGAGGAAATGGAAAATAATGATTTTTAGGTAAACTTTGCATTGTCTGTCCGTGAGGCTCATTTAAGGAACACTAATGGCCACATTGGAAAACATGAGTGGGAAAGAGCAGGGCAAATATATACAATGCTGTGCAAAGGTACTCACCCCTTCCAACAATGTCCCATACATACTGTATACTCTCTAACTGCTGTATCCAATTCAGGGGTGTGGGGGAGCTGGACCATATCTTGGCAAGCAAAGGCCACAAAACACTGGACAGGAAGCCAGTCCATTGCAGGCGACACACAAATACACACACTCACACCAGGGCCAATTTTTTCAATTAGCCTACCAGTATGTGTTCGGACTGCGGGAGGAAACTGGAGCACCCAGAGAAAACCCACACGAACGTGGGGAGAACATACAAACTCCACACATATAGCATTCTGGGAATTGATCATGGGGCTTGGAAGTTCCCCTGTCTCTGCTGATGAGAAGTGTGACTGTCGCGGTCCTGCGCGGTCTCATACCCGCAGAACCTGGGGCGCGAACCCGGGTCTCCGGCGTAACGCATCAGGGAACCAGCCGCATGAGCTAAAGGAGATCCCCCCCCCAGCTCAGGCAGCTGAGGTCCCTGCTACGCGCAGGGAGGGCGGTGACGTCACCGTATCTGAACTAGCTCCGCTACAGAAGCACTCCTATAACATAACTCTGCTACCACCATGCTTGAGAGTAAGGATGGTGTTACGATGCTCTGAATAAGATTGCACTCAAGTTCCAAATTTGCCGCATCTGGCCACAAAATCTTCTGCCACATGTCTGGATTTTTAACAGCGGGCGTCTGTTAAAATTCCACTCAAGACAGGACATTTCTACACCCATCTGCTCAGTTCAGGGACACAGCCTGATCTACACAGTGTCTGGGTGGCACAGGCCACTATCCACTTCTTAATGATTGACTTAACCTTGCTGAAAAGAATATTCAGTGTTTTTGAAATGCTTTTATACTGTTCTTCTTATCTGTGCCTTCCTACCACATGATTCCAGAGATGTTTTGAAAGTTCCTTTGTGCTCATGGTTGAATATTTACTTCAAATTCATTGACCCAGGAACCTTACAGAGACGGGTGTATACTGAACGTTCTGAAATCATAAGAAGTACTATTATGGCCCACAGAGGCCCTTCATAATTGTGTGATGTCTCTAAGTAATTAGGTAAATAAAGTAAATAGGTTTGTCATTGAAAAGAGGGTCAATACTTACACAATCAACATATTTTAGTTTTTGCTTATGCTTTGCCATTTATGCTGAAATTTAACTTCATTTACCCACAAAATTCTTCTGTTTGAATTAAACATTCACTTTAGACATGTAAACATCATTTGTAATTCAACAAAATGAAACATCAGTGAAAGAGGGTGAATATTTGAACACGGCAATGTATACTGTATATTTGCATGAAACACCTAAGGATAGTCATACTGTCGAACCCTAAATAAGACTGTTACTGCTGAAGTCCTACTTACTCATTCTGACTTGCTCTCTCCTTACACAGCTCCCTCAACTGATCATTTCAATCTGACAGGGGCAACAGGTCTCTCTCAGAATCATCACCCACTGCACAACTGCAACCAGATAATACAAGACCTAACACAAAATAAAAGTATGAGTCAAGGGAAAGGGACCCCACTTACAAAATGAAGGATAAATATCAAAATGGAGATCTTCTAGCATTCAGAGGCAGTTCTCTGGTTTCTTCCCACAGTCAAAATACATACAGGTAGGAGAATGGCCTTCTGGAACAATTGGCCCTGGTGTGAGTTTGTGTGTGCTTGTCTGTGACCTAAAATGTAGGGTCTATTCACCTGGTACCTGTGGTTTGCTGGGACAGGCTTCAGCTCCATGCCACCCTGAATTGAACAATGTGGTTAGAAGATAGATGGATAAAAAGAAAAGAGAGGCCAATTCCAAACAAAAAAAGCTTCTCTTGGGCTAGTTAGCACCCTCTACTTCAGAAAGGGCCCCAGTTTCCCGTGATAAAGAGAACCTGCTGTATTTATTAATTTGCAAATTAGGTTTTATTCCCCCTCCCTGAAGGATTTTCCAGTCTGGAATGAGTTTCTCAGTAGCCTGCTACATTTCTGAACAATGTTGTTCTTTCTCACTGAGCGACCGTTGTGCTGGAGGCAGAAGATTGCTCCTGCTGTCTATACATCTCTAGGCAGAGAACAAAAAGGCTTCAGCACTACAGCTGAGTTGTTCTCGGCCTTAACACTACTGTGAGTGTGTTTTTGTCTGACTGCTTATGAGTTTTTAACAAAACACCATGTATTACAATTTCAGGACAAAAACGGTCCATGCAATACAATGTTTTTTTCTCTGAAACATTTTGAAGAACTTCATTTACTTTCAGAAGCCTGATTTCACTGTGGAGGATTTTCAGTATTCAGGTGAACTTTTATTTGCTGAAAAGGCCTATGACACACTTTAGAAATTCAACTGACAAACCCAATGCACAGTGGCCTGTGAGCCTGTTAGATATTTGTTTGACAGCAAGGTCAGGTGAAAAGTGTGTACAGACACTGCTTCTCTTTATCAGTTGTACACGAGCACACAACACAGCTCCCACTGCCTTGCAGTGAAAGCGTTTATCCCTTGTGCAATACATGTCTAATGCCCTTTGCAATCGAGTGCTTCCATGTCCTGCAGCAGAAATGTTTGTCCAAAAAAATCTCCTCTTTTGCTTTCTCATTAAGGCATAGAAAGAAGCTGTTTCCAAAGGGTCCCATTTATTCTAGGCTTCACACATAATTGTTTTTGACATTAAAAATTCAAATGTACAAAACCAGAAACTGAAAAGGTGTCTGTCTCTTAGGAAATGGCTGCTAAAATTTCAGGAATTAACATCGACAGTGCTAAGATCCTGTAGGGCATGTGCTTTGAACCTCTTTTAACTTTACAGGCATGTCCAACAGACCTTGGGCAACATGACAAACTTCCTCATAATTCCTCACAGTCCTTCACAATTCCTCACAATCCTTGAGCGAGATTTCTTCTTTTTTTTTTCCGCTGCTACTCGAACAAGAACAAGAAGTGACGCTGCCCAAGCTCATAATTCACTTCACGCCGCTGCCCCACGGGCACAGACCAGTTCTCCCCAAAGAGTTTAAAGCCTCCAGCTACCTGATCTGCCTAGTCTGGCCCCCCAACCTGTTCCTGAGTGCTCATAATGACAGTGGCGCGGTTAAGCTTACTCACTGCCTTAGGCTTTCGTTCCATTCCAAAGCTAAATTTGCAAAGCTAGAAGAGTATGAGCAATAAAAAAGCAAAACCCTTTTACAAATACTGTATATTGGCTTGGCACAACAATACAGAAAAATAACTGCAGGAGAACACTTAACTGTCACAAATGAACAGCTCAAGGTCTCTTTGCAGTAAAGCAATAAAATCAGCACTCGACTTCCTAAGCAGGAATTTGCTTTTCTCCTCATATATAAAGAGATTATATATAATCTATAGTCAAATATCCCCATAAAGTCAAGGGTTGGCTGTTCTCCCCATCTAGCCATTAACCCTCTGCCTCTGCTATCACAAGATGAACTAAAATGAACGCTGGCATATTTTCCTTTGGAGATGAAGAGCCTCTCCAGGAAATTTCAAGCTGAGTGCTGACACTCGCCTCTTGTGGTTCCTGGAGAATTACACCACATGCATAACACTGGGAAAGGAGCAGAGACCTGTTCACAAACTGCAGTGTCAGAGACTTTTGTGTGCACGCAGCTAAATTTGGATACAGACGAAGTCTGACAGAGATGTGTAAGGAGTTGAAGTTGTGCAGCAGTTCCGTTTTCTAGAGCTAGGTGACATCCGTCTGTCTACTAGACTAGACATGGTACTTCTCTGGATGTTATACTATGAGACACATTGCATTGCTCATTGGCATTGACAATTCAGGTTCTGTAATAATTTGATAAGACATAGAGTATTGGAAAGGCCAATAGTATTGGTCCTTCCCTGACCTCTGCACTGATGCGCTTAAATGAGCATCAGTTACTATCTCCACTCAGCATCAGTGCCTAGTACTTCTGTAGAGGCTGCTCATGAAAATACAAAAAAGGTATTGTCTCAGCTTTAGACATCTGGGAAACCGTGAAAAAATATTGCATAAACAATGTAACTAAATTTTGTGGGTGAGTTTCGTGTTCCAGTCTGACTTATAGAAGTTTTTACATGTTCACTCCTACGTTCTTTAAAGGTGAGGTGAGGAGGTGTTCTCGGTGTGCCCATTGGCCTGGATCAAGTGACAGAGACAAAAGAGTGCAGTTGAGGTAAGCATTATGATTAAAGTAGCCAGTCCACCTGCTGGGGGCATTGAACATGGAAAGTTCGAACAGGCCAGGGTGCGTCTTTCGCGTTAAGCAACCAGTGAATGCATTTGGAGGCAAGACACACACACACACACAAAAATACCTGAGTCATCAAAAAAAACTCATGCGTATCAGCAGCTACTTGGCTCTGAATATTTTTTTCTCTTCCCTCATTATGCGCTATTTGAAAAAAAGTGCAGTTTGTTCCAAAGCTGTTGTCTTTTTAACCTTGTAAAGGTAGTACATCCCATGGTCATTGCTCTCAGTGTGTTCCTGAAAAACGGACTCTGTTAACAATGCCCTGAGCCATTCGCTTGGACCTTGGAATCTTTGGCAGTTTGTACACTTCACTTCATAAACTTCAGTGATACTGCAAAGAGCATCTTTCAGGCACAAACCCCTCTGCTTCAGCTTGCAAAGTGGGCTTTTCTATGACATATCTGACAGAAGGTCTTAAACATTAACTCTAAGGCAGCATTTTTGTAACATTTTACTTCACAGAGGATACTTTTCAAATACACCACAGAACGTGCATTTAAAGGCACTATGCAGAGGATTAAAAGGTTGTGTATACAACCCTCTCTGGAAAATATGCCCTCACAAAACAGCACTCTCGACAAAGAGGAGCTGATCATGCATACCCTGCAAGCAGACCCTATCATTCTGAAAAATGAAATATATAAATCACTGTTCATACAGTACTGTACCATCAGGATAGTAAGTACCCAGATCATTAGCAAGTATTAAGTCTGGGCATTTCTTCACTCCATAATCAGGCTGGGTGTCCTGAAGACTGCAGAGGTACAGCTTAGAGACTTCATGAAAAATTCATCGAGCTAAAAAATAACCACTGAGACCATAAACAAAAATGCTCATTTAGTTAGTGAGGCTTCCTGTTGTGTCAAGGAGCCGGGCAAGACCTTCCGTTTTTCTAGGCCTCTCACAAGAATATTAACATTGTTGGAGTGACCTCAGCAAAAACACCCAGAATGTCAATATGGCATTTTGGCAAAATATTCACAATGTGGATCCCAAGTCATGGGCACAAGGAGTTATTTGTAATGTGGTGATTTTCTGAAAATAAAACGTTTGCTTTTGGGCAAACAGAAAGAAAACATGCAGAACATATCCTGAAAATATTCTGAGAAGCACTGAAGAACATAAACTCATGGCTTACTAGAATTTCACCCAGCAAAGGAAAATTCATTACCATCCGGCCCTGTGGGAGACAGGAAAACATTCTCGGTGCCATGCGTCAACATGAGGTTCTGCCAGTTCATTAATTTATTCTTGCAGTAAATTGTGAGCAAAACCAACAAAACGGACAAAACATCACTGTAGCGGAATTTACAGCAGTGGTCTCAAACTCCCAGGGGGCCTTGTGTTTCAACCTGAGCAATCAAACAGACAATTAAAATAACGAATGATTTTCTTAAGACGACATGTGTAGGATTCTTCTTCAGGCCTGATGCAGGGGTTTACTAAAATTATTCACTTCAGGTACAGTTATCTAAAGAAACAAGCCTCGTCAGAAGCATTACAATTACGTAGGAGAGCTCAACCAAAAGGCAGAAAACACTAAAGGCTCTCAGAACTGAGTCTTAATTTCCTGATTTATTGTTAAATTTATTGCACTGTACAGCATCCCTTAAATGCTTAACAACCATTTACAGTATGTTTCACTGCTACCAGTGAAAATGATTGTTATGCAAACCACAACATTAGTCCTTCAATCTAACCCTAAACCATTTAATAAAATGTTCTTGAGAAAAGACAACAGACAATCCAAGAGGACTGCTTGTGTTCACGCCCACAGGCCACAATGGCCAACTATCACGTTTGTATCCCAGAAGCACCTTCTTTAGTAACACTGGTTATCTCCAGCAGTCACCTGTCCAATTGTCAAAATCAGTTATGCACACTGCACCTGGACTCCCCACACTCCCACGACACCCAAGCTGTTCGGCTTTTGCCTTTTGAATGTGTTTGTGGTTTTATCTTCCTGTTCTTTAAAAACATAAGAAAGGTTTTAAGCTGATTTGCTTAGGACGCAACCACAACCACTTGTGCAAAATTCCCAAGTCGCAGATGGTTGGAACAATTGAGCAAGCTGACTTTCTTAATTTATGTTGGCTGTTATTGATCATTAAATGTGATGCCAGCTGGTGCATTCTTAGGAAAATGGCATGTCTGACAGTATAGCGCTCATGCTCATGTTTAATTTCATGGTTGTTTAATTTCATGGATGTAATTAACCAAGTTGCCCAAACATCAACCATGGCTGGCTCGTTATCCCTGTAGATTGCACTCAAGACTCTCAAGACTTGTGATTCTTTGACACTCAAAAAGTGTGCAGTTAAAAATAGGTCAGTGCTAAACCTCATGTTTAATTGTATACATAAAGTCACAAAAGAGGGGAGGAAATTCAGCCATTCAACCTCTTTTGGAAGACTAGATAAAAGATTGCAGCTAACTGTTGCAAGAATCCCATTCAGTCATTTTTGGTACAAGCCAGGGTGTCAGCTTCAATAATATCACTGGGCAGATTGCTCCATGCTTCCACAACCCTATATGTAAAGATATGTATCTTTTTTCTGTTTAAAATCTAGTTTCCATTTATGAGCTCTGGTTCATGTTTCACTGTTGATCTGATGCACGCTAATGCTATTTTGGCTTCATCTGACATCTTGAAAAGCTTACCATCAACAGACTTTATTATTAACATCAATTGTGGAGGTCAGTGATGTCTGTGGTACTGCACTAATTACACGACCTCATCTTGATAATCAGCCTCTCATTTGTTCTGTATTAATTATTCCAGATTTTCATTAATCAGTTCTCAATCCAAATGCCTGCAAACCTTTGATACAGACCCTACGGTCTTCACTTCTGGAAATAACACCTTCTGAAAATACTACATCATCAGTTTGTTCTGAGAACTTTAACAAGTTAGATAAACAATATCTACCATGTCTAAATACGTATTAGCTCCTAATGAAGTCAATTAGAATCCTAATGCAACAGATGATCCTCTAGTTCTAAATATAAATGTCCATGACCTGATATGTAATATAAGTAAAACTAACTGGTCTATCATTTTCATCACTCTTTTCGTGGATAGGTGCGTTACATTAGCAGAGTTCCCGTTAATGGGTGTTGAAAAAGGTTTGATAATGAACTATAAATAACACTCACAATTTCCTTGAGTACAAACCCCACCAGGCAGCGGAGACTGAACTCATTCTGTTTAGCCATTTCCCTGTAATGTTCTACATGTTTCCCATTATTAGTGCTGAGACATTTTACTTCATCCTTTACTGATTCACTGTTATAATGAAAATGAATGGCACCTGGAACATGTGTCCAAGTCACCATAGTTCTAACAATAGTTATAAAAGCAACAGAAAAGTTCTAGAAAAAGAACCACAAGCAGCATAAATGTACCGTAGTATAGGGTGAAAAAGTGAGCAGAAGGAGTGAGTCACAGCCTACAGCCCAAATTCAGCACTAGATTTCTTGTTAACAAACCAAAAACCTCAAAGCCAGTGAGTACTAAAGGGAGCCATCTTATCATTTTTGTGTCGCTATTTAATTTTCCATTGTAGATCCACCAGGTTTGTCACATTTCATGTAGTTGCTGTCATACCCTCTCACGACAGACTACCGGAAAATGTGTCCGAACCGCAGCAACCAAAGTTTCTGTTTCTCCGCCTGTCAGTCGATCTACTACCACAACTACAATAAGTTGATCCCTATTCAATCAGTACTTAATTTATTAACACAGGATATTTAAGATCCGATTTTCCTGTCATCGTTGCTCAGTCTTAGAGACTCCTTCCTCTAGTCTCAGCGTTCCTGTTTTCTCCCTGTGCTTGTTGTCTCTTCTTAGCTACGCACCTGAGTTGTGTTTTTGACTTCTCTTTGGATTTGGATTCTGCTTGGAAATATTTCTGGTTTTGATCTGCGCTTGTACTTTGAATATGCTACTGAATTCCCTTTCCTTGGGCTTTCATGTCTTACTGGCCATGACTTCTGATTGTTTTCTGACTCTGGATTGGATTGCATTTCCAATTGGCTCCCAAGACTTACTGCCTACCTGCTTGCTCTGCCTAGCACCCAGGTTCGCTTCACTGCTTGGACTCTGCTCTCAGTCAAGAACCGTGGTTATTAAAGCTGCTACTGTACATGCATTTTTGATAGAGACCAAAGATTGCTGCCTCTCTGGTACTGGTTCAGAGGGCAGACAGTAGTTTAGGACTACTTCTATATTTGAGTAGGTAGCTGCGCCAGCATGCTCAGGCTGCAACGGAACAAGTAAAGGCTTATTCCATGCTGAAAAGAGAAGAAAGGAGATGCAACGTTTCAGCTGTGGAGCCTTCTTCAGGTATGTCGGTTCACACCACAGTCAAAACGTTGTTTTCCTTTTCTACTCTTTTCAATATGGAATAAACCTCAACTTGTTACTTTAAGATTTTAACCCTTATAAGAATTGATGGTCAATTTTGGATTAAAGTACTCAGTCTTGGGCATCTTGAGGAGAAGGTTGGAGGCTTAGTGATACACTCTTAGAACTCATCTCTATTGTAGGTACTGTAGAAGTGTCTTTGTGTTTGTTAGTTTCATAATACATATCTATCTTCTAATCTATTACATGTTACTTTCTCCAGCGCCAAATTTGCTCACATCTGTCTTAAGAACATATTTAAGTACTGGGAATTCTGTTATTTAATTTTTGGAAATTTGTATGCATGCACACTAGTGTCAAGACTGACTACTTTTAAACCCCTTCCTGTGAAATGACCAGCCTTTTTTCCCCAATAACACCCTCTTCTGTAGTGAAATTGTTAATTCAACAGAAATCCTATAAGCTGAGAACAGTGCAGTAAGAAATGCACATTGCTTTGCCTCTCTAAATCTAGATCAGTGAATTCTTGGACTTGTGGCAGACTGATCCCAATTAAATCTGCAAAGCACCAAACACATACCACATAATAAACTCTTTTATGTAGATTTAAATCATGCTTGTTAATATTTTAAGCACAACCTATTAAACATGCATACAGTCCTAATGGAAATACTGCATAACTATTACAGTTTAAGCAAATCAATTTCAAGTTTTTACAAGGCTTTTTAAACCAGCTGTAGGCTCTTGGGCATAAGTCAAAGACAGCTGGTGGATATTTCATATTTATCATCTTTCTCAGAGGAAATCTGTAGAGGCAGATATGGAGTTAAACTATTATAAAATGTTTAGCTGCTCCAACCATTGAACTTCAAATGGATCAAATTACTATATAATACAAGCCTCTCTATAAAGTAAATAGACACACACAACATTAGCAATTACCGTAAAAAGTAAAGAAATTAAAGAGGATAAAGCAATGAAACATCTCTACACTGCATTTGGTCTCTTCACAAGAAGGTCATTGCCACTCTGAAAGGTGATCAGATGTACAATACAAGAATAAGTCTTTAGTCTTGATTTATTCAGTTCTGAAACGCACAGAAAGCCAACACAATGGACAGTTTCAGAATCAGTAGCAGAAAACTTGACCAAAGGATACGATTGGAAACTCAGAGAAAGGGCTTTGAAGAGTCGTGAGTGGGAGACCTCTTAACACAAAGGGCTGTTGGTGTCTGGAACAAGCCATGCTGTGAAACCTGATTCACTTGACTCTTTCGAGAGACCACCGGATGAGTTCCTCGGATAAGCAACCTACGAGCACCCAAATGATATCTGGCGCCACCTCAGGTGTTGATTGGTGCATTTTACGTAACAAGAATGTCTCCAACACAATGAGAAACTCCTGGCCCTGAGCCGCTGGAATCCAAAAGACAAAAGAAGATATGGTTGGGGAAGGTGTGTCCTGACTCTGGAAATCCTGGGCTGTCGGTGCCTGCTTAGGAGGGACTGAGCTGTAGCAGTGACAGAAAGTACTGCCTTGCGATTTCAATCTCCAGCATCACACTTACAGCTCAGCCAGCTGGCCCTCAGACGCGAAGAGGCATATGGGCTGTAAGCACCCTTTCGACAGGCATTAAGTCGAGAGGCGGCCTTCCAGAAAACCCTGCTGCTCAGAACTCGAGACTGCAGAGCCTCCATTTTCACCTGCCAAAGCTCGGTCCCTCCATTAGCTGTGGAGATAAGGCCTGAAAATGACACTGCCACGGAGCAGACCAACTGACAGCAGGCTGCACTTCACATATACAAGAATAACAGCCAAAATGTTGGAGGATGACTAAGAAATAGCCCATACAGATGAGGGAAGAAAAAAAAAACTAATTTGTGACCGAGAAATTACCAATTTGGCTGGAATAGGATTTCAATTTCTGCTCCATACCTCAATTGGATGATGACAAAGGAAATACTATATTATTAGATAAGTTTCCAAAGATGTGGAAAAGAGCTTTTTTTTTCCCCTGCAGTGTCCTTTGAAAAAATTAAAACTGATCTTGCAGCTACAGCAGACCTAAAAGATGCTTTCAATTAAAAGCCAGAGAAAAGTGGAAGGGGAGATGGGGGTAAATCTGACAGCTTATTGGATGGGAGACAGAAAGATAGAAAGGGAGGGGGGGGATCTTGAAATGTCATTAATGTTAGACTCTTATTGAGGTTTTCAGGGGGCAGCTATGTTTTTCTCTCCAGGATGCCCTGTCGCAAAGTGATCTCTGGATTAGAGATCAACACTAGCAAAGACAGATGAGCTGGTAAAGATTCCAGGAACCGGCCCCAAAAATACAATGGAAATGGAGAAAAGGAAACCCACTTTGTTATTAGACAATAATATGTTATTGGGATGTTTTTAAAGCAAGCCATTTAAGTTGCCTTAGGCAGCTCAGTTTCAAACGTGAAGGTCATGCTTTACATTACAGGGCAAAGATCTGGAAGGAAGTCTTGTAAGAAACAGTGGGTTCAAACAAGATGGAGGTTCTTGTCTGAAAAAACTGTTCCCAAAACCTGCCATCCTGCGTCAACTGACCAGCAAGGCAATTGGCTAGGACATTTAAAACCAGGAAGCTGAGGCATCTATGTTGGCTGTCGCACTTTTTTGGTTGAGAAGTTCTATCCTCTGCTTCAGAGTAAGAAGGAATTGACTGAAGGATGAGCCTAAGCAGAAATGTGATTGTTTTTTGGAACACTCTCCCAGAGAGACTTAATTGTGTATCCGCTAAGCAGCTTAGCTGTCCAGTTGTTTAGAGAGAGGGAATTAAGAAGTTTAGTTCGTAGCTCAATGAGAAGCTTAAGTTTTGTTGTGTATTTTGTTTGGCTTTGGTTTTTCTACACACTGTAAATAAAGAGCACCAGTATTAAGTGTCTGTTTTCCTGAGATCCAGCTCTTTAAAGATTCTGTTAGGGCACCATATGCTTTGGTATGCTACTCTATAACTTCTAAATAAAAAAATGTTTTAGGGCAAACAGATAAGCAAACCTAAACTTTCCATCCTGTATGGCAAGATAGTTATATGCTGTATTATAAGCAGATGGGAATCACTGTTAAACTTCCATCCAAGGAATACTAATATATATTTCAGGAATTTTAGCAGCACATATTAATATTGTCTGGCAGAAACAAAACACATCTTACTAAACATCAGTGTAGCTTATAAAACACGTAGTAAAAATAAACAGTGCACACTCATGTTCAAAATCAGAAAATGATTCCAGACCCTGAGGTTTTGAGTTCAGAAGCCCTACTTTAAGGCTAATAATAGTACATAAACATAAATAATGTAAGCATATGATCTCAGTGGGGGCTCAAACACAATCTAGATTACCACATTTTCTGGCCAAATGTCCTTTGAACTCTAAATTAAACAATGCAATCCAATTGTAAACAAAGCTGCTATTACCGGAAATGTATTAAAATTGTCCAAAGATCCACTGTCAGCATTATCATGACAGATTCATAGTTTAAGAAGCCTGATTTTACACACTTCTAGAAAGCTGAATGTGTTCCTCCTTTTCCTACAATATGGGTTAGTTAAATGAAAATCCCTGTTTCAAGTCCTGATTGTTCACAGCACACTGAACCAAGTGGAATGCACAGTCCAGAGAAAATGTCTGATTTTATTTCAGGTTGTTGCACTCTCTAGTAAGCAACGAAGCATTAAACAAACTAAACATAGTGACATGCCACTTATTCTGGTTTCCTGCCAACACCGACCCACAGTGAGCCAAAGACACAAAAACTTATAAAAAACTTCACGTGAACATTCAATAGAATTCCACACAATGAATCAATTATATACACTGTACAGTAGTTACAAGCTAACACTTTGTGGTCACTTTTTTTGGCCACTCATGGTCATTACAGCCTTGAACCGACTACAAACATATACTTAAACATCTTCAAGTCCAAACCCGAGACTCAACCAGCAAAGGCATTGAGTCAAAGCACGGGTCGAACTCAAGGGCGCAGACATTGAAGGTTTGAGTCTGAGTTAGGTCACTAACTGACCGTGACCACGAATCACATGGTGGCCATGAGCATTTGGTCAGAGTCGCTGCAGTAAGAAACATCTGGCAATTAAACAGGTTGGGTATAAAATACAGCAGTTCAACACTATTTGATGACAAGATCACATATCATAAGCTAAGCACACTCTCCATGGACTATGAGTAACCCAACCCTTGGCACAACAACTGGTAAGACAACTATAAAGAAGAACTATAGTAAGAAGGTTATAACAACAACAAAGTTGCAGTCAGTTGAATTACAATTTAAGTCTTTTTTGTTTAAAAGTAGCTCTGAGATTTCTGAGCCTGTGAAACCAGCACTCTCTCATTCTCCCATGAGAAAATCTTTGTGGGCCTAAACGCCAGACCGTCGTACAGTAAATTTGAATTTAATAACGGCAACGCTACCAAGTGGTGCAGAGATAAAGAAAATAACACACACTAAAACAACACCTTAATTTATTAACAATTTCGGCCTGCAATAACTCTACCACTGCACAGGGAACACAGGGGTGAGTAACGAGCTGCGCTGCCCAGACTCAGGGTTTCTATCTGTGTCTGTGTCTTTTGTTCTGCCATTTCCCAGCATCGGAAAATTATGTGGCAAAACTTTTCTTTAAATTGACTGTTGTGGGTGGAATGGAGGTTCAAATCAATTAATTGTAACTCAAAAAGAAGCCCCCCCTACACACACACACTCTCCGGCTTGGCCGCACATCAGTTATAGACAGCGTACTAGTAGTTAGCATTGCTGCCTTGCAGTGCTGGGGCCCTGGGTTCAATTTTTGGGGTGTGTGTGGAGCTTTTATGTTCTTTCTGTGCTCATATGGGTTTCCTCTCGATGCTCCAGTTTCCTCCAACAGTCAAAGATGTACTGGTAGCTTAACTGGCTTCTGGGAAAATTGGCCCTGGTGTGAGTTTGTGTGTTTGTGTCTGTGTGTGGCCTGCGATGGACTGGTGTCCTGTCCAGGGTATACACGTCTTGTGTCCACTGCTTACCAGGATAGGCTCCGGGTCTCTCTGTGACCCTGAAATGGAAGAAGCCATTAAAAAATTGATGAATGAGCCATTTGCAAAAGGAAAGAGATGGGTTTTGTCCGTGTTGGTTCAATCTGGAAGAGCTGCTGCTGTTGTCATGGCTGTCTCATAGGGGAGGGGATGGATCTGGAGTTTTACGAGGGACATTCTCTCTCAACTGCTGCTGCTAACTGGCACACAAGAGTTTCGTTAGGACTGGCTCCGCATACAGAGCCCGCTGTCCGTAACATTACCTGCCTGGGGTTTTTGAAAGCTCTGGGGACACTGGGCTCTTGGTGCCACCCGTTTGACACTTGAGCGAGTTGTGAGGTTTGGGCCTGACAAGCTGGCTCAGCCTGACTGGAAATGCTGCGAGTGCACTTTACAGTCCATGTGACTAGAGCTGCCAGGTCTAGTCAACGGCAGTGTTGCCTTTTTAAATCCAAAACCAATATGATCGTTTTATAAGACCTCAGCAAGGAACAGGTATGATGAATTCTGAAGGTCTGAGGGGGTTCTGAGTATCACAATTTGGAAAGAAGACCCTAAGACTGTAAACAAAAGTCAGCCTGTTGGCTCTGTATTCTTTTCCAGAAAGTTTTCCCAGACACTTTTCAGAATAGAGATGCAGCACATGGACCACCACAGGAAAAAGCACCCACTTTCCTGACCCCATAACACCCCAAGGCCAAACCTTGAGCATTGGTCACAAACCTGCTAAATATTCCCATTATTGATATCCTCCTTCACACCACTGCTGTATTTTAGCTTTGTGTTCTTTGCTACGGAATGGAGCAAAACAATAATAAAAAAAACTGTTTTCTTGATTTCCTATTTGACATTTGTCCCTCTTTGTGAGTTGCAAAACAATTCACATTTTCTTTTAATAGTAACACATGCGGATCTGCGTCAGAATGCGAACATTATATTATATGGTACTGATATGTCATACACATCATGCTTCAACAAAAGATGGGCAATGGGATTGACAGCTTATATTTTATTTTCATTATGGGGTTTTTTCAAGCAATCTCTTTTCCAAAAGGGGAAAATAAAATTCTCCAAAATCAAAGAGCTTGAAGCATATCAGGGCTCTTGTCATCTTGAGCAGGAGGTGGGGGGGCGATTCGAGTGTCAAAATGAATCAATTGCTGTCAGATCCAGACATCTGTTTGCATTTAACTGCTCCTACTTTACAGCTTTAAAAGAGAGCTTTTAGATACTGAGGCCCTGCACATACTGCACTCGGGCAAAGCCTGTACCTGAAAGAAAGATGCAGGCTGACGAAGAACAAGTCAAGGGTCCCGGCTTGGGCTCTTAAAAATACTATTCAGTTTGTCAGCTTTTGTTTTTGTCAGCTTTGCTTAGCAGAGAGCTTCTAATAAACCAGCAGTGTGTCTGAGAAAAGGGTAATAGAAATAGAAATTCTATCATAAGAATGCTTTTAGGGAACATCCATCCATTTTCTAAGTGATTAACCCAATTTAGGGTTGTGGGAGAACCGGAGCCTATCCCAGCAAGCAGCTGGCACTAGGCAGGGTACACCCTGGATGGGGCATTAGTCCATCACAGGACACACACAGACACAAACACATACACTACGTCAGGGCCACTTTTCCCAGAAGCCATTTAACAACTGACAGTGTGTCTTTGGACCTAGAGGAAACATGGGGAGAACTCCACGCAGATGGATCCCCAGTGCTGTGAGGCAGCAATGCGAACCACTGTGTTGCTCTCCTATGCGAACAGTATCACAAAATTCTTTTCTCATCCCAGTCACAGGGTCCTTGTCTCAATTCACCGATTGCACTGCAAATGAGAAGAAACTTTTGCTCTTAACTCCTCCCATACACAATACAATGGATCTCCAGGAATCTCTTTCACCGGACAGTATTCAAAATTCAGGCTACCTTGTGTTCCTCTGCCTACATACTGGAATGACCTTCTTCGGGGTCCACTCATTCACTGCTAATGTATTCAGTCTTGTTAGCTGTACCGTAGTGACTGGGACTCCACTGCCGTTTTGTCACTGAGGAGCCTCGAGTCCCCTCAGCCACACAGTTTAACAACCATTCCCGTATACTATAATACTGGTTTAAAATAAACTGAGGCCTTTGGAAACTGTCCATACAGTAAGCGCACATACTCTGCAAATAAGGAGAATCCACAGCAGCAATAGTACACTGTACATAAGTCTGATATACCTCGAGCAACAAAAAAGATCAACAAACCAAATCAAGTTACAAAATGTTTATACCTAATAAGCTGATGAAATCACAAAAGACAAGTACAAAGAGAGAGAGATATATGTACATTTTTTCTATTTTGTGACACACCCAACTGTTGGCGTGCCACAACAAGTGATCTTTTTAAATAGGCAGGCCTAGATAAATAGACACAAATATATCCGCAAGGCATTAAAACCAAAGCTTTTATTTACAGTGCAGGGAAAACAATCAAAACCACCACAAACGCAAACAAAAGCCTGAGCTCGTCTATGAGCTACTAGCTAGATTTCTTCTACTGCCTCGCAAAGCACACCAGGCAGCTAAGCTGCTTACCAGCATACAAACGTCATTGCACAAAAACGGCTCTCTTCCAAAGGAACCGAGCCTCTCACCGAGACTGTTTAGAAAAACCTAAGCTGGCCAAAAGCTCAAGTCTCCAATTGCCATCAGGCACTTGGTCTCTTCCTTCTCCCTTCTTCTCAGGTGAAACTGCACAAGAGAGGATCGACCTTCTACCTTCTGTCTCAGGGCAGCAGTTCAGACCAACCTGTTGTTTTTTTAAATCATCATGTGACCAGCTCTCTTCTCCCAGCTGGTCAGGTGGCTGGGGACAGCAGCTCACTCCCCACAGCATTCTGGGAATCTATATCAAGGACCTCCATCTGGTCTGAACCATGTTTCTTTTTAGATTTTTGCCTCTACTTGGTCTATGTTCCCGTAAGTGAACTGATGCAAAAAGGAACATAAACGCCAAATCAAACCCAACAATCACTGGAGCTAGAGATAAAAAAGTTACGAGTAAGAGGAAGCCACTTGTCTGGAGACAGAAGGCGCCTCTTCGCATAAATGGTAATGGGTGTTTGAAAAAAGCAGCCAATCTGTTGTTGCAGTCAGTGCTCTGGAAACCTTCAGGAAACTTCTGGATGAAATCCGGGGATCAATAAGTTAAGAGCACCCAAAGGACCACAATGGGTTAAATTGCATCCTCTCATTTGCAGTCTTTCTTATTTACAGCCTTCTTATGTTTTATTGTATCTAGGAGCTCATTGATCAGAGGATCTCATACAGATGTTTCCTGAAAGATACCAGGGATAAGGTTTGTCAGCTTGACAGGGCAGCTTGGTTCAGACTCCCATAGCCCTTTGTGTAAATAAGCTGCCAGCTGTTATCTGTTTTAAATGCATTTCCCAATAGTTTTCATTTGTGTCCACTGGATCATGTATCATTACTAATTCTGATGAAGTTCACCAAGTTGACTTTGTCATTAAAATGAGAATTTTGAATACTGTAGTCAGCTCCCCTTGCAGCCCTCTCCAATATAAAGAGAAATAATGTGGGACTGGAGAGATAAATATTTGCATTACATACTGTATTTTGTCTCTGCAGAATTCTATTTGGATTCAATACGCCTGTAATACTTAAAAGTCTAAAGCTTCCTTAGTGTCTAACACTCATCTTTAGTCTTCAGTGTACACTGTCAGATGATAGGTTAGAGGGGTTCTCTGAAACTGTCAATAGAATAGATTGCCTTTTAATATCAGTGCAGCTGCGATCCTTATGTTATATGATTTAAATTACATTTCTACAATAAGTTCATTTTCTAACACCGCTATTTTAGAATCACCAGTGAAACTCAGTTCACCTTTGCAGCAGTGGGAGAAATGCACACATCCCCTGAGAAATGCAATGTCTTCATCTGCTCTTTTTTGTGCTGCAGGCAGACTGGAGTCACCGTGGGGCAAAGGCTTTCGATGAAGCCAGTCTTCAAATTCCCTGCTGCCAGAAAGTCATAAGGACCAGTGTTGCAAGGTTAATTGAGAAAAACTCCACCTGACTATCAGCCATTCATGCCTAGTTATATCATGTATAACATAGAATAGTCACAGTTAGCTAATAACCTAGCCAATCCCAAGCCAAACTAGCCAACACTAGACTGCAGGATTCAGTATGAAGTCTGAGCAGATGACACTCTGGAATCCTCAAATGTGCTAAACAAGTTGAAAATGTCTCAGCACTTTCCAGGCAACGCATCTGTACAAGAAATTGGCTTTATAGGTAAAGATTTACAGCATTGTTTCTTTCCCAGGGCTGCATCCTGACTTGCAGGATATAAAGCCAAAACTGATTTCCTCTCTTTTTCCCTATCACAAGATAAGAAGAAAAACATCACAAGAAGCCTTTGTAGCAAACTGTGTTGGGAGAAGAAAAAACAATGTTCAACAGAGGAAAGCATAATAAAACAAAAAACACAATAACACTGAAGGAAAGGAAAAGATAAAAAAATTATAGTCAAGGTCACAGTCTTTTGTTTGCTATAATATCTGGGAATGTAAAAAATAAAAGTTTTGGTGAAATCTTCCTTTTGGTGCAATGGGCTCCTGAAGTGAGAACTTTTTACAGAACAAAAAAAACAGGCCCATCTGACTGGAAATAAACAATTCAGATTTTAAACAAGGAAGCTGAGGCTATCCATCCATTCACTAACCACTTTATCCAATACGAGGTAACATAAGAGCCAGACCCTTTCCCAGCAACCAATGGGCACAAGACAGAATACACACAGGAAGGGACGCCAGTCCATCGCAGGACACACTCAGACACAAACACGCACACACTCACACCAGAGCCAAATTTCCCAGAAGCCAATTAACCTACCAGTACGGTATGCCTTTGGTCTGTTGGAGGAAACCCTCACGAACATGGGGAGAACAAACAGACTCCACTCAGATAGCACCCCAGAAATTGAACCCTGGGTCCCAGTGCTATGAGGCCGCAATGCTAATCACTGTGCCACTGTGACGCCCTAGGCAGGGACTCAAGTTTGAAAAGAATCTCATGCAAAATTAGCCGTTTCCCTCTTTTACCTACTCTCAATTCGTCATGAATTGAACCCAAAATTAGACGCATCACTTCATCTAACAGCCAATTGGTTCCTTCCCTGTCCAGAACACACAACCTTCTGCATAACAGGTTCAACATTCATGAATGGTGGACCTCCTAAAGAGTGGACAGCTCTGTTTTTCAGTCTTAATTGCACTTCTGAGAGCAGCTCATTTAGTGTGCCTTTGTAAGAAGAACTATTTCATATCTCTGCCTCAATGATCTCGCTAATGATCCATCTGTACTCCATCGCACATCCCTGGGAAAAACAGCAGAAGGCTGAACAAGTCTCTAGTAGCAGAAAGGTTCGGTTTTGACCACTCAGCAGCAAAACATCAAAGTCTCAACAGGCGTTGCGTTTCATCTAGTGGAATGCAATCCACTGCAATGAGCACAGTGTGGCTGAAAGATTTATTTGGGATTGCTGATTTTGGGGTGGACCTCAAGGGCAATTTGGGGACAGGCAGCAGCTTCAAAAAAGCAAAACCGGCTTTCAACCACTTTGCAGTATCATTTCTAATGTCGATTAAAGGTTTCTTTAAAATGTTATTGTCTTGCTTTAAGAACCCTTGCACTGTTTTTTACATCATAAGTTCCACCACTACAAGAAATTTGAATTAAAACATAATGAGAATTGAGATCTGGAAATCTAGAAGCAAAAAGGGGGGTTTTGTCTCATAGGAACTTACAACTTTTAGGCAAACCACTTTAGGCATCTCCACATTATAAAAGTCTTTACCAAGAGTAAGGCAGGCATTCATGCAATGAGTACTAAAATCAGGAACAACTTTAAAATGAGCTCTTCTTGGAGGCTGTATTGATTTTTTTTCTCCCTTATCGTCTGGAGTTACCAACTGATTTTATATTTTATGCTCCAATTACTAATCATTAATCAATTTGACTCACCAAAGATCGAATTGATTGAAAGAGAGATATAGTTGTTTTTTTCTCATACTGACCAGAAATCATGCTTGCGATTGAGCATGCTCACAAGCTAGAGGAAGTGACATCACACAGTCAATCAATGTTCCTCACCTAAGCATGACAAGGTGCTGCAATTGCAGATTGCTATAAAACAAACACTAAAGATCCTCCACCTTGTTATAGGGTCCCGAAGAATAGTTTATTTTGTTAGAAAAAAAAATCACAACAGACATCTTACAATGAGTACACACTCTAACAAGCCATGCAATGTCGACTAGATTCCAAATGTTTTTAAATGGGTGATTGTCCTTTCTCAATCTGAGCAAGTGGATGATGGAGCTGGATTTGCACAATATAAGAGTCCCTCCAAGCCCTGACACTTGCTGTTGTCCATGCCTTTTTCCCTGTCCTGCAGAAATAATACCTTTAACAGAAGAGCATGGATAGGTTAACCAATAAGAGAATCAGAAAACAAATAAGGTAACAGACAGAAACAGTGATATTTCCGTTTAGGGGGCGGAGGTGGGGATGTAGTCATAATCTTTTTTAATTACACAAAAATAGGGTATGAACAAATGATGGAATCCTCTCTAGACTCTAATTGCACGTTTCTTTCATACTGGTGCAATTAGTGTCATTTGCCACCAAGGAATTGTGGTTAAATATGATATGCCATTTTTCTGAGAAACTTAATTATCATATACTCTTACAGTGGCATCATTAGCTGACATGACAACCTGAAATTCTACAATTTGCCAACAATCAACTACAATAACGGGACTTTGCTAGATCTGTGTGCCGAGCTAGCAGCTCGGATATCTGCTTTGAATTAAAATTGCAATCTTCTTGGCTCTGCCTTCCGATTTCAGTCTGGGAATGGCAGCAATTATTTTTCCTTTTTGACTCCATGTGGGAAGAAGATACTGCTTAAGGATGCAGAGTTATACAGCTATGTGCTGCAATGACCCCTCACTACTGTGACATCAGAGGCTTGCAATATATATCATATACAGTATACATGAATGAGAAACAGCTACACAGATAAGAGCTAAATGACCCTTCACTACTGTGACATCAGAGGCTTACAGTATCCACTACAGTATGGTATATACAATACACAGTATCAGGAAACAGCAAAAACCTGTGTCAAATCCCCACTATTGTGACATAAGCAGCTCACAAGCATTTCATTAAGCACTCAAACTAAATGATTTACAGTAATGTCCCTGTGCCTTATACCCACAGCAGGGTCACTTACAGCATCTCCCTCGTGTACAACAAATCAATCAGGGGGAGAAACCAAAGGCTCTCTCCTCCCTTTTCACCACCCTCCTCCCTCTCTCCTTGCCCTCTCCCCTAATCCAAGCTCTTTACAGGGGTCTGCTTTCATTGTGTAATCTGATGAAATTTCACATGCAGATGCACATGCAGCAGCTACAGTATATCGATTCTGTACAGCTGGGCTATTCCAGAGCATAGCTGTGTCTGGAGGGGTGTAAAAGCTCAATTATTTAAGACAACATCTGTGGATGAATTTAGATATGTCTCAAGTGGCTGTTTCTTTCTCCTTCTTAAAAAGAACCTAAGTAAGCTAAATACAATATATCAGAAAGAAAGTAACGCATGTGGTTTTCTCCGGATGTTTGTGGTGGGTTTCTATAGCAATAAATAATGTATACATTCTGTATACAGTACTGTCCAAAGATGACTGACAACTGTTCGTTTTGCTTTATAGTCAAGTAACTTGTACCAGTTATCATGGGATTAATATTACTTTATATATTTTAATTTTGGATACAGTAAGTCCATTCATGCCATTGATCATAGTGGTACAAAAACATACTTTATTTTCATGTCAGTGACTTCAGATGACAATAAGTATTGTGACGGCTTTAAGTACATTTCCCGGTGTAAAAGGTCAGTAGTTGTCTGCTCTGTAGTTTTGCAACTGTAACTGTGAAAACTCAGAGACAGCCATTGTCACACTGCATGGTGAAGCACGTTTTAACAAAACTTTTAAAAATTGTAAAAAATGTTTGATTACAATGATTTGATTTGGGCAGCACAGTGTATAGAATTGTGTAGAGTTTCTGTGTTCTGCCTGCGTTAAGGTGAATTTCCTCCAAGTGCTCAGGTCTTCTGCCACAGACCAAAGACATACTGTACTGGCAGATTAGTTGGTTTCTGGTAAAACTGGCCCTATTGTCACCGACAGGCGTGTTTGTGCGTGTGTGTATCCAGCGATGAGCTGGTGTCCCGTCTAGGGTGTACCCTGCCTTGCTTCAGTTGCTTGGATAGGCTCCAACTCTCCCACCCTGTATTGGATAAAGCGGTTAAAAAATGGATGTATGGATGACTTAATTTGTTTTACTTTCTCCTAGAGGTACCGCAGCCTCTTCTGAATTCTGCCCTTGTCCTTTTCTGAAAGACATTTTCACCAGCCTCGCTCGTTCGCCGCTGCTGCAGCAGGTCAGCGCGCACAGGTGGCAGATATAGAGCTAAGTTGATAAAAACATAAAAACATGGTGTTCGATTTTATTTTTTAAAATTACCGACGGGCAACTGCGGCAAGCAGGGGCGTTCACTCACCAATTTTATAAACCTAGGGTGTTATATAAAACGAAGGCCGTCGCGGTTCTGTTTTATTGCTGTTGTGGGAAAAGCTAAAGCTTTAAATCATAAGCGGCGGACTGCAGGACAGATGTGCGGTTCTTCTTTCGTTGTTTTTATTTGATACGTTTTTGGCAGCAGTTTCTTTTTAAGTGTTCTGTTATGCTATTTCCAGAACCTACAGTGCACTCAAAATGTCTCATAACTGCACTAATCGTAGTGTGTACTGTTATTCGGAGCTCATGGCATAAATTTCAATTTCTCGGCAAAGGAGCAGCGTCACGTCCCGCCTCAGTTATCGTAAGAACGTTTGAAATAGTTTTCGGAATTCTCAGAATTTCATATTAGTATAACTATTATTTCGAGTACTGTATGCAATTTACACGTATTGTACAATTTGCACGACTTGCAAATACACATGTTCAATATGGTCACAGGCTGAATAAAGTGTAAGGTCATCGGATAGTCCAGCGAATTTGTTTGATCTCAGGAACTGTGTTTTATTTGTTTCGAGTTCTATTTGTTATTCTTTTTTATATATTGATTTTTAATATCCTATCATCTTTTTGATGAACAATAAAAATAAGGCAAAATATGGCTTTATATTAGACGTGAAACAATCAATATTGCACGTATACGAAATATAAACAATATTAAATAGTATAAGACTTCCAGCTACTTTGCAGACTACAGTATATGACTGTTACTGTAATACAGCAGTTAGAAAGGCCCTGGACTGGGAGCACAACAAAATTTTACATTTCTGAAAAACTGTAGTTTAATTCAAATGTAAAAATACAATTCCAGTTCCAAAAAATATATGCATTGTAAACAGCATTTTTTCCCAAACCGTGAATGGTTCTGACAAATTATGACTTAACAAAAAAAAAATTTAAACCATAATGTTAGTTCAGGAAAATGGCGGTCAGATAAGCAAAATAACAACTCTCCTTTATCAAGACTGGAAGAAAATTTCAATAATCTTCTTGTACTATTTCTTGCAAACGCTGATTTACAATACGCTTCATAGTAAAAGGGTGGGAGGAGGGAGGCAGCAGGTTAATGAAGCTGTTTTGTACTGATGAATATTTGCAGCCTCAGTTGTGACTATTCGGCTTGAAAGCATTTGTGGGATGCATATTAATTCAGCGCTACTGGGACTATAGGATAAAAAACTCAGTTCAGCTGTGCAGCTTTCTAACCCAAATGTACACCCTTGGGGATCTGCTAGGATCCGAAACGTTTACATCTGATTGGATGAAACATCATTTTTGAACAAAATACATAAACCCCCTACTAACATACAGTAATCAAAGTAACTTTTTAGATACATGACACTACTGCATTTCTTTTCTGATCGCCTTCCAGATTTGAAAACCAACGCCATCAAAACTTACTAGATCTTCAGGGAAAACAGCTTAATGAGATAAAAGGGTTACGGTTTACTATACTTAAACTGGAAGTTCTAATATGGGGAAAAATATTCTTTTTTTTTAAAAAAAAGAGCCGTATCACAAACGCCAGACCATCCTGCCACAGTTGTTTTTAAATAATGTTTTAGAAGCAGAGGTCACTTTGAGCTATCATTTCATTTCCATGAGCAGGCTGGCCTCGGCGCCTTGAGCCAAGTTAAGCAAGGTCACTTCACAAAGAGCCGGAGAGCCTGGCACTGTGTTCTCTTGTAGCAGGAGCAAATGCGCACCTGTAATTGTCAAAAAGAGCCCTCCGACTGTGTTGCACTGAGGCTGTCGCTAGAAAACAGGGCCGGCAGGTTCTCGCATCATCTCATTAACGCTCTGCTCTTTGGAAGGAGAGGTCAAATTAGCTCTTTCAAAAAGGAGCCCAAAAGCATGAGCTTAGCAGCTCAACAAATGACTGCAGTCTTGGATAAAGCGTTACGCCTGATTTGGCTTTTTTTTTAATCTTCCCGCTTTTTTAAATAAAAAACAAAAGGTAGACTGAATCAAGGAGAGGTTAGGGAAGTGCTTTTGTCATGTACACTCCAAAAGAAAGTCAGTATTACTATAGTAGAAAACTCCACAATGTAACACTAATTATACTGTATGTGATTTACATGTTGAAGACTTTATTTTTCTGGCAACGCCAACAAAGACTTAACATTTGAAAAGCGCCTGTTACGAACGTAAGCCATTGCATGGTATAGCTCTTCTGAAAGGAATTGAAAAAAAAATAAAATGTTTTAATTCTGCTTATGAAAATTAATCTCTCCTGAGTCTTGCTGTTAATTGAAAAAATGTTTGCTTCTCATATAACAAAACTAAAAGTTCATCACTTGCTGCAATGGTGGCTAACACAAAGCAGCAGCAGGCAGGGTGAGTGTAAAGTGGGTTATTTCCTGGTTGTATCCTTGTAGAGATGTATCTGCTTGCCAGTTTTCCATAATGAGCTTAATCTTACGTGTGGCAGAGCTACTCTATGTCCATTTCTAAAAGGAATCTGTCTAGAATAACTGGCAGACAGCAGTCGAGGAGTCATTAAGAGGCTACACCAATGTTTCTTCAAGATAGAAGCAAAACTTTATTCATTATTACAATAAAACATTATTCAATACTCGATTTCTATGTTTCCATGAATCTTTCCCATGCTTTTCTATTAATACACCTATCATTGTGCCACCCTCACAACATGTACAGGTACATAGCAGTTTCCCAAGAACACTGACGTTATATGAAAACCTCCCTGTTTCAGTATTTTTCACAATACAGCAGACTTCTGCTTTGTAGCCAGATCTTGTCAGAGCTCAGAAGTTAAGCTAGGCTGGGCCTGGTCAGTATTGGACTGAGAGACCAGGTTGCTGATGTAAGTGGCATTGGTAGACCAGTAGATGGCAGCCTCCCCTCCTAAACTTCTAAGCCTATAGCCTAGTTTGGTGACTGATGACAGGGACACTGTGTTGTAAAAGATGCCATCCACTAGATGTTAAACCAAGGTCAAGTCATGAAAGATCTTATGGCATTGCTTATAAGAATATACAGTGGGTGTTACCCAGGTGTCCTGTCTAAATCCACTCTGGATTTGCACAACCTGTCCTAAATAAAGTTCTGCCTTAATTCAATTCAGTACTTTGGGCAAATCCTAATTAATGTGACACAGAGAGAAAGCTTTTGAAAATTTGAAACAAATTTAACTATATTTGATGTAATTCGTCTAGCTGTGGCAAAGGCTGTCTGCTAGTGAGGATATGGAATATAGGATCCCTAAAACGATTGAAGGAACCCCAAAACACCGATGCAGACGTCTTTAATGACGGACATCGTTGTGCTTCGAGGTTTGGATATATGGAGAGGAAGGAGTGGGAGTCGAGACATAAGCAGTAATGATGAAGAAGGAAAGGTGGGGTCTGTTTCTGGCAGGAGCTAGCACTGATTGCGAGAAAGTAGAGCAAAGAGGGTGCTCAGCGGGAGAGATATTTATGTGTGGGAGAGCAAAAGTAGGCAAAATGAGAAATTTGGCCTCTTATTGAACTTCATTTCAAAAAACCCATTTACCGATGTAATTTCTCGCTCTTCCCCTTAATCTGATGTGCAGGGGGCAGCTGGGTCACCCAGGTGGTCACTTCAGGAGTGGGTGATGTGTGCTCTCTTCTGTATGTGAGGCAGCTTCTAATCCTACATAAATGTGAGGAATGATTATAATTATTTTATTCGTACATGCTCTAGTTTAAAATAGTCGCTCTTGCTTAGTGAGTGTCTTCAATCAGCACAACCAAACAAATCCCAAAATTTCTCATGCTCAGGCAAGCTGCTGACATTCAGATTTCTCCTTCAAAAACAAGAGTAAGAAATTGTGTGAGGGAGGTCTAATACAATCTCACAGGGTGATGTTCAGATGCCTCTGTTCCAGTGCAAGATTTGCTCCCTGTCTCCTTAAAGAAAGCTGCAAAAAGTAAAAGAAGAAAACCTAGCCAGAGTAACTACAGGCATGGAAAAATGGGAATGGCATTCTCCTTTTAAGAACATTAAACATAGACCTAAATTCTAAAAAAGTGTGACAATTTCAAATTCCAAGCTCAGCACTTGATGGCGATTTTTTACTTTGACAGAGGCACTCTTTTCTACCCACTGCAAAGTGGCTGCATTTGGATTTGCTGTGGCTGAACAGGTCAAAGTTTGGATTTGATCCAGAGTTGGAAAATAAGTGAATTTCCTTAAAAGCTAGGATACGTAAAGCAACACTTTGATCACATGCAAAATGACGACTTTGAATGTTTGCCCATGATGAGACACCAAAAATCATTAATCAATAGGCAAATAATAGCCCAGGTAAGAACAGAAAGTCTTAGCAATTGTAAATCCTAGAAACACAAGAAAGACTTCACATGCTGAGGATGTCTGGCATGAAAGGTTACTAATGAAACTTTGCAATTTATCTGTCAGTTAATGAGTATTTGATAAATTTGTCTTAAAAGTTATTTGGTCATATTTGAAAAGATTAGTAGCGGGACACTAGGGTTGCGTGTCCCTACAGTATCTCTATAATTTACTGACAAAGCTGCAGGTTTAAAACAAGTCTTACACACAGTAGGAAGACAAAGAAACACCTAGCCAACTGCAACAAAAACACAAAAAACTACTCATCCCTTTGAGGGCTATCTTACATAGGCATCATTCATGCTGGAGGAGATCTAAAATTAAGTGAGAATTTGTAAAACCTAAATGTGATCTCATTGCAATACGAAAGACATCTAATTCCAGCCCTGAACAGTCTGACTGTAGCATTTCTCAACACATTGATGAGATGGAGAAAACCCTATAACCACCAAAAACCCTGACAGAAGCATACCTCCTGTACCTGACCATCTCTCTGGCATTGTCAGACAGACAGCTACAGTACATCAAGGGCACTGCATTATTTCTGCTTGATGATGAAGAGTACAGTCCTAAACTGAACTACACGAGAACATGTTTGCAGTTCCAGACAGAACCACATCTCCCAGGAGGCAGTGGGGAATGACCAACTGTTCTCACTCACCTGACCAATCAGAAGGCAGAGCAGGAAGGAAGTGTCCAACCAGCCGTGGAAACTGTGGTGCATGGGACAGTGTGAGTTTTTGGCTTTTTTTTTTAATTGAGAAAACGAAACTTTGGTTTCAGAGCTGGAAAGCAGTTTAGCTAACCAGCTATTTAAAGAGAGGGTGCTGCAGACATTTAGGTAGAGCTCAGAGAGAGTGAAGTTTTTTTTGTTTGCTTTGTGTGGTTTTGCACCAATTTTCTCGCAGCACACAAAATAAAAATAATATTTTTTTTCAGCTTGCGGAAATGAAAATGAAAAGAAATGAAAAGGCACAGACATCTTGCTCGGCTATAATATGACGCTGGAAAGAACAGCACCAGAACCCCATTACTTCCTCTTTATGAGGAATGTGAGAAAACTACATCTAAACCTACGTCAGCAACCGCAACCTTGCCAAATTCGAAAAAAACATCCATCCATTTTCTAACCACTTCATCCAATTTAGGTCGCGGGGGAGCTGGAGTCTATTCCAGCAAGCAATGGGACCAAGGTAGGACACACCCTGGGCGGGACGCCAGTCCATGACAGGGCAGACAAACACACACACCAGAGCCACTTTTCCTGGAAGCCAGTTAACCTGCCAGTATGTCTTTGGACTGTGGGAGGAAACCTGAGCACCTGCAGGACACTCACAGTAACACAGGCAGAACACACAAACTCCACGCAGATGGCACCCCAGGTCTGGAATTCAACTTGGGGCCCATGCACTGCGAGGCAACAATGCTAAGCACTCGCTTCTGTGCCGCCCTGGGAAAAACATCAAGCACACTCGTTAGCCCTAATTGAAAAGTGTTCACCATAACTTTAAATGGGCTCCGTTTAAACAAGAACACAGATACAGAGCTCTGAATAAAACGGAACAAGGGCACAGATTCCGAACATGCGCACACAACCGGAAAAAGAAAAACATTGTAGCCCCAGCTCTACAAATCATCTTTATTAATGGCACAGACCCAGCACTTTCTTGTTTCCTTCAACACCAGCCTATTGGATGACTTACAGCCTCTTAAACAAGGGGGTCTTACAGGTCCAGAGCCAGATAACCGTCAGAGACTATCGTAGGGTGTTAATCACAGCAGCAAAGCGCTGTGTCAGCAGGCAGGCTGAGACAGGATCGAGGCTGAATTAATTCAGCTGACAACAACTAAAGCTCAGAACCGGAAGACAAAGATTGCAGTTTTGTCTGACAAAGGCCTGTACACGTACCGTACAAGCAAAGACGTACAAGGGGCCATTAAGGGCAATATGATGTCCAGTAGTGAGCACTGCAATAGCTTGACCATTAGTGTGCACTGCAACAGCTTGACCATTGGTATGCACTGCAATAGCTTGACCATTAGTGTGCATTGCAATAGCTAGACCATTAGTGTGCACTGCAACAGCTTGACCATTGGTGTGCACTGCAATAGCTTGACCATTGGTGTGCACTGCAATAGCTTGACCATTGGTGTGCACTGCAATAGCTTGACCATTGGTATGCACTGCAATAGCTAGACCATTAGTGTGCACTGCAACAGCTTGACCATTAGTGTGCACTGCAACAGCTTGACCATTGGTATGCACTGCAATAGCTAGACCATTAGTGTGCACTGCAACAGCTTGACCATTGGTGTGCACTGCAATAGCTTGACCATTGGTGTGCACTGCAACAGCTTGACCATTGGTGTGCACTGCAACAGCTTGACCATTGGTGTGCACTGCAATAGCTTGACCATTGGTGTGCACTGCAACAGCTTGACCATTAGTGTGCACTGCAACAGCTTGACCATCAGTGTGCACTACAGAAAGGTTCAAAACAGACAATGTAAAGTATTATGCAACCTCCTGTTCAAGCATGCCTTATTTTATTTGTTTTTCACATACAGTATAATGTCAGCTTACATACAGTATTTTTTGTCAGCTTTTTCAAGAGCGCTGGTTTCCAAGCATAACCAGCTGTCAACGGAATTCTACTTTTCTCCATAATCAGGCAGGTCAAATTCTCCCAACATCCTGTCGGGTGAAATCACTGTTCAATGGCTCCCTTTAAGTGAATGGGAGAGCCCGGAATATGCCATCTTAAAAATCCCCCAGATTCAAATCAGATAACAGGAGAGGGCCTGCTAACACGTAATGCCTGCCACACATCAACTAGTGAGAGAGGTGAGTCTGTGTAAGAGCACTTAGAGATCCATTGAGATTAAAACACCACACAACTGCAAAGAATTATTATGAGCCATAGTGTCAAAACATGTCTTCGACCGTCAGTACTTCACAAGCCTCAGACTCTGCAAGTCTGCACAGTCATAGGAAGTGGTAAATGAGGCTAAATTTCACTGTCATACTTTTCTTCATAAACACTAGCCAACAAAATAAAAACATGCATAATCCTTTTAGTCAGGTGACAATGATAAAAGACGCCATTAAGATCCTGAGGGCTGACAAAGACTTTTTACAGAATGCAGCACAGTAACACTAGCCCTGGTGGGATTAGGGTGAAATTTTATTTCACGACATCCTGTAGTTTTTATCATGTTGTATGTTGAATGTCTATTGTATTTCACAGACGTTCATGCAAATTACAAAGTATTTCTGAGTTGTGTGTAATCAGGCCTTATATACTGTTAATAACCTGTCCTGAATTCCATCTGTTATACAGTAGACAAACATGAGTATTGACCCTGAAGGATATGGTATTTTAATTTCCTTTGTGTGTAGTCAAGAAAGGCAGTGAGCAGTAAATCAAAGAAGTCTTAAAATCCAAAACTCATAATCAGTATTTTGTTTTAAATCTAACATTTTATCTGTATTGTCTCACAATATGGAGGAGACATGTCTGTTAAATGTTCTGCTTGAGTTTTTGTTTTACAAATGATTTTTTACATGTTGTGAGAGCCTCCATTCTGGAAAAAGAAGATTGAAGCCTAAGGGGAAGAAGATGGCACAACACACAGGAGCTTTTCCTATTTGTGGATCTAACAACCTGTAGGTCAATTTTATAGTAATTACTTCTAGATAATTATTATTATTGTTATTTTTAAGCATTTTGCAGGGCATGCTTTGTGCGACTCATGTCGTGTTAACTACAATTATGAAGATAATGATTAGTAACATTTCTGCTTATTGATTTGACCTATTTTTTTTCCTTCGAGCTGAGCAAAACACCAAGAGAGCACTGATTCACAGTGGCTCCGTATAAACAGCAAAGGTTTCTGCTGTGAAGGCCGTTCTCTTTCCTAAAAGGGCACCTGTCACTGTCTCTCTCTAATGGGACCAAAACTCCAAGGATATGGAGGAAAGGATGTCAGATGAGTGCTGTCCTTTTCAGACACTGGTCGCGCACACAGCCAACTGCTGATAAAAAATGACAACACTTCTGTAAGCAATAGAATACAGACAGTGTAGAGGGGTAAGGGTAAGCGCAGGCTAGTCACGTGATTTCATTTCACAACTACGGTACATCCTGAAAACACACTGGAGTTAAACTCATTTTACGTTTCCAAAGTAAAAAACTATTAGACCTCTACTCTGGTATTGTGTTCAAATTAAGCAGTTCCACGTCGTTGTGAGTAAAAGGGGCAGTTTTCAGAATAGGGAACTTTGTTAGTGCAGTCCGTGCAGCTCACTCAGAGACAAGCTTCTTAATGGCAATTATCCTCAAAGTGTGGTTAGGTTACAAATTGGATACCGGACTCCCCTAAGGCAGAACAGTTTCAGTCCTGTCAAGCTGTAGGCTCTTGTGTAACATACTTGCTACTTTATTTGGCATGAATGTACATTAATAGATATGAATACAAGCATTTGCTTTTAGCTTTAGCATTCAGCACAAGATTTCACATGAGCCTACAGAACAGTGATAGCATAGTTAAGGGAGACTTACAGTACCTCCTGCCCTGGCTCAGATCGGTCTATTTGCTGTAACTATTTTATCATATACTGTTTTGTTGATTACACAACTTCTTATATTATTATGAACCCTACATCTTTTGTAATACCACTCTACACTGTGTATCCTGTGCACTACAACTTTATGAAGAGTTTTTTTTATAACCTGCAACACAGTAACACAGCATTAATAGAACAGACTGTACATAAGACAGCAGTAACTAACCCCTGCAAATCAATAACACGTTCAATAAAACCTAGATTAATCTTGAATCCCCTCAACATATTTATTTGGGCTGATGCTTTCATCCCAAGCATTTCCTATTTGCACCCATTCACAAAAATGATTATTTTCCTTGATCAGTTGAGGCGAAGTCCAAGAGCATTGTCTTGTGGGATTTGAACCCACAACCTTCCAGTTATAAGTGCAGAACCCAGCTGTTCTAAACACATGTTTCAAACATAAACAGTACCTGTATATAAACATAGCAGGGCAGATGTTCTCCAGAACATTACTCTTGGTCAGATAATGAATTACAGGATTTTTGTTATGCAAGGGACTTTGAAAAACAATGACCTGAATGCACATTGAACACTTCTCATTGGGCTGCCTTGAATTCTAGCTCTTTATGGCTCTGATCAAAAATACCATAAAAATATTTTTTGTGGAAACATTTGGTATACACAATCATGTCCTTCCTTATCCAGCTGTGAAAGATGTAGTCACCATAAACCGAAAAGCTTACAATAATAACCATTCTTTTTTCCTGAAAGAAAGTTAGGACAGTTGGCTTATTTATCTTCTCTTTTTTGTGAAAGATGTTTTCCCCGCTTACTGACAACAACAACAAAACAGTCTGCATTGCCGTGACAAAGGGACAATTTAATTAAACTGCTGTCATTTTCCAATGCAACAATCGGTGTGCTGACAGCAACCCTCCCCCACTTCTTCCAAAGAGGAATGTGGAATTACTGCGGGTTAATCACTTCTAAATTGTAGGAAATGTAAATGGAGCAACTTGAATGAAATGAATAAAAAAAGGGTATTTTCCCATGTCAAGAACGTAAATGCAGGCTGACCTGACACAAGGGAGTACTTGTTCCAGGGCTGGTGTCTTTGCTGTTGAATCTCAGATTCCTGAATGGAAAAACCTACATGTAACTAAATGTCACATCTGACAGTATGGCTGCCTCTCATCTGTTGTTTTTGTTAGGTTCTTATATGCTATTAAATGCCTAGCAAAACTGCTAGTTTCAAAAAGCTTTTGAAACAGGTGAAAGTGTGAACAGTGCGTTCTGCAAATGTTTGCCAATAGGGCAGTGTAATCTTTTTGCAATAAACTGATCCTGAGCTGCATGCCACAGCATCACAGTGGTTAGCTGTGCTGCTTCTCAGCACTGAGGCCCTGCGTTCACTTCCTGCTATCTGTGCGGTTAAGTGGCTTCTGGGAAAATAGGCTCTGGTGGAAGTGTGAGTGTGAGCCCTGCAATGGACTGGCACCCTGTCCAGGGTGTATCCTGCCTTGTGCCTGTTGCTGGGCGGCATAGGCTCTGGCTGCCCTGCGACCCTGCTTCAGGTAAAGCAGTTAGAAAACGGATGGATGTGTGATCCTGAGTCAAGACGGACATTTTCCAAACTTTTATCGGGAAAACAAAACTGAGAGCGAGAGACTGAAAGGCAGCATTTCATCCCTCAAATCGGACAGCTGGAAGATGCAACTCTCTGGTCCAGCGAGAACCAGCTGCTGTTTTCTTAAGTCTGACAGCTTCGCGATCGGGTAAAACTGATGGGCCCATTCCTCGTAACGATTGCCTGTCACTGGGAAACGCAAGTACAATGACTCGCGTTCGGGGTAAAGCTAGGCTCACCTGTTTTAAAGAAGGGACATTTGCCCAACGTTACCATCTTAGCCAAGAGGCAGGTGGGAGATGAAAATGTTGAATTTCAATCCACCCTCTTTGAAAGCATCCTCAAAGTTAAACTGCATCAAAAAGGACAGCTAGGAGTAATGCCTGCTGCTCTGCTTTATGCATGAGCAATTGCGACATTCACCTTGTGGTATTCACCCTTGAAAAAGTTTACCATAGTAAATCCATCCATCTCAGAATCACTTCATCCTTCCTACTTCTTCCAACACAGGGTCACAGGGGAGCCAGAGTCTATCAGGATATGCCCTTGACCAAACTCCTGTCCTTCCAGACACATACACACACCATAGCCAGCTTTCCCAGAAACCAATTAGCCCACCAGTATATTTTGGACTGTGGGAGAAAACTGACTCAAACCCTGGGAGAACATACAAACTCCACACAGACAGCACCCCAGATCTCGAATTAAACACAGCACCCTAGAACTGTGAGGCAGCAATGCAAACCACAGCTCTGCCGGGCTGCCTACCATAGTTAATGGACATGGCAATTTGAATCATACTGTATTTGTCCTACAATATACAGTATATGTCCTATGACAACACTGTCAACTTTTCTTTTCCTGAGCAAAGCTTCTCAATGGGAGACCTCTAAGGACAACCAGGTTGCAGCTGTAAGTGGTGTTGATGGACCAGTAGGTGGTGCCCTTACCTCTGAACCAGAAATTCCAAACCAATATGTGGAGAACGGGGACAGCGTGTTACTTTTAAGGGTGTAATTTAAAAATGTTAATATCCTGTCCTGATGCACGGTAAATCACTCCGGAAAAAAAAACACGCAACAAGTGTGTAGGCTGATTCATTTTCCCAATTAAACAGCAGTAATCCCAAATGCATCACAAGGTGCAGTTCCCCCCTGAAATCATTCCCTTTGAGGTTAAATTAATCATCGTCACTAATCTGTTTTTCCATCACCAAGCGCTTTGGGGCTGCGAATATTTCACAGGCTGCAGGCTCTTTAACCAATATGACTTGAATTCGGCCTGTTTAGCTCTCCCGAAATCCAGTGATTGTCAGTTTCAATAAGTTGCCCTGGCATCTGTAGCTTTTTGAAATAACAGCTGTTCGTCTGGGCAAAGTAGCAGGGAGCCCACAAGCTGGGTTCCAGTACCCGCACGCACCAGACTGAGGACAGAAATAGAATCTCCACTCCAACAAGTGCTAAATCACTTAGAACAAAGTTCACTCAAAAACAATCGCGAAACAAAAACAGAATAAGAGGCCTCAATTATTTCTGCAGGAGAAAAGGGAAATAAACCTGTTTCAATAAGAGTAGGCAATGCAAAGCAGATGAGCATAGACAAACAGTGTATTTGAAAATGGGAGCTGAGAACTCTAATTTAAATTTCAAGGCAGGAAAAAATATCATCACAAAGTCACAAGGCTTTTGCATTTGTTTCAAAGCAAATATATGCCACTCCATGGATGGGACGTGATATCCATGCCAGCCAGTGTCTATGACCGTTCTCATGTTTCTCACTACCCACTCCCGATTCGTGAATGTGTGCGTATGAAATGTAATTTGACAGCAGTGAAAAAACTACTCTGAAAGACTTGACTGGGGGGGGGGAGCAGTTTCATTATGGCACTAATTAAAAATAATACAAAATTTGAAATAAGAACACAAAGAAAGTGGGGGCTGGACTGTGGCCTGGTTTCTTTTTGAAAGCCCAATACTAGGTCAAGTTCATTGATTGCAGAGTGAGTTACAATGGTGCATTATGAGGGCATTGCGTAACAGCTTAATAATGGGACGACCAAGCGACGATCAGAGACAATCTGCACATTGTCCCGTTAAAAATTAGGCCAGCATGACATCCCCCTGGCCCACACACCACACTCCAGTGGGAGGAGGGGCAATCACATCCCCTGCGAGTGCACTGTGCAGTAGGCACCATCCCCTGTGAGTGCACTGTGCAGTACGCCTACTATCCTGACTGGTTTACAGACCACTGAGACTCTCTGAGTCTTGTCACTACTTTGCTGTTCACTTAGGTCCATTATTCATACAGTAGGTACAAATCAGGCTCTACACACCAGGTGAGATGCATTTTCCTGGGGGAGGCTTTCGACACACAGCCGAAGCTCCACAGATTACATAACAACAGAAATGCCCAACCTTCGGGGAAGCCCATGTTAACATAGGTTAAACAAATAGAGAGGGCAGCAGGAAATAATTAACACTGCTTTGTATTTCAGTAAATACACACCCACTCCCACAGGAAAAAAAGAATACTGAATCTTTATTTGATTTTTTGGAAAACAACAGATTTCATATTTGGAGTTCCTAAAGCCAAGGGTACACACACAGGAGATGTTCTGAAATGAGCTTGCAAATGACACTGAATAACTAACTCCTGTATAATGCTGGGAACTGATGCTTCTAACTGTTCACCTCCCTAGATATTCTATTCAGTTGTAGTATTCTACACTGCTCTAGCAGTGAATCAGCAAGGTTTCAGCATCCAGTGTGAAAGGAGTCCCTTTGTGTAGCTGATGAGTCATGTCCGGGCACCCCCAACACTACTTTGATCAGTGTGCAAGTGGAAGAGTGATTTGGAAACCAAGCAGCACCCAGAGCACGTGAGATGTACTGAACCGTGTTTGCACCAAACCAAAGCCTGCCAAGCTGGAGGTGGAATTTGATGGCCCATGGTGAGCCAATCGCACACCCATTCAAAGAATGTATATTACAGAGACTGAACGGTCAGCTGTTTCAGAAAGGACCAAATTGCATACATGGCAACACCCACCTCAGACAAAAAACAGTCAAATTGTCATCACCACCATCACGTTCATAGCCATCATCACCATCAACATCGTCACCATTATCACCATCATCAATATCATTGTCGTCATCATCTTCTTCACTACTGTCATAATTGCCATCATTTATGATCATGACGGATGTCCTGATCATCCCTGGTGTGAGTGTGTACATCTTTGTATCTGTGTGTGTGTGACCTGTGATGGACTGGTGTCCCAACCAGGGTGTGTCCTGGCTGATGCCCCATTGCTGTAGTGTCACCCCCCAACCCTGTATTGGATAATGGACAGATGGATCATTATCACTATTATCATCATCATTGTCATTTTATTATGCACCCTCTCGATTTCACTTGAAATGTTAGTACATTCAATATTATACACTATACATGTTTGGGCAGTGTTCTATTTTTTTTTTTGCAAAGAGCACATGCTATTTTTGTTTATTATAATTATATATATATAAGGTTTTTCCTTCTTGCCCAATCAATCAATAATATATGCGTATTAGGTTTCTCTGCTATTAGCTTATCTGTGGATCAACTGGATTTCTGTTATCATGATACACTCACTTAACACCAAATAAAACACAATGAAATAATGGTCTTATATTAAGTGTGTTACATCAATACAAGTTGCAAATTTTTTAAAAAATCTACATTTAATGCTAAAAACCTTAAAAATACAATTCGAGGAGGTTTATTACACAAAAGAATAAGACTATATATCACAACTAAATATATTTACAAATAGTATTGTGTCGGGTTCTGGGTGCATCTGTTTAATGCATCCGGGCAGCTGTGTCCAGTGTGTCACCTCGATTTATTTCAAGACTGAACCCTTGACAGTAATTGCCTCACTTCAATCACCAGATTGATTATGTGAGACAAAACTCTCTGTTACTCTGCAATTACAACCCACACCCCAGCAGTATTAACCCAATCCACACAACATGCCCTGTCCTTACTCTTGCACCAGTAACTCCCCCACATTTCAAGTTGTGCTTTCACACTCTTAACCCCTTTTGATATTTACACAGTGGATGTGCATTTTCAGTGTGAATGCACAGATATTTCCCTGTTCAACTTTTCTTCAGGCATTTGGTTGTTGCTGTCTTAACAATGTGTTCATCTCATATCAAGGCTGATGATAAAAAAAACAAATTATCACACATGAATTCCTGTCTTCTGCAGACCTCTTCACTTGTAAACAGCTGTTAATCGTGTGGACGCCAGCAGCAGACAGGAGTGTATCAGTAGGCGACAGTTAACGCGTGTTGTGTTGTGTTGCTACTTTTTTGTTTCTATTGCTGACGACAGCAGATTGGTGAACATTCAGCCACGCAGGCTTTCCTTCTGGGCCTGTTTTGATCATTTGGTTGCTTTGCTTATTAGTTTGGTTGGAGTGTGGTTCCAATTTCCCATGCATCAGGTGAGTCAAGGAGCACACCCTTATTTCACTCTTAAAATGACTAGTTTCTCTGCTGTAGTTTCAGAACATATTATTCAAATCCCCCCTTATCTCTTCTGTTTAGTCAACGTTCATCATAATTGTCTGAATTTGATCCAAAAGGATCCCAGCGTGCTTTGCTATTACCCATGTGCAGTCCTGTGTCTGCCAGGATGGGTTATAGCTCCCTACAGTCCTCCTTAGGATTAAGTGGTGTTGCATACTGGATGGAAGGAGGAAGGAGCGCCACCTACTGGTCCACCAACAGTTATGACAGCAGCAACTTAGTTTTCCTTAGAGATCACAGACCAGGCCCGGTCTTGCTTAGCTGCCGCTAAGACTCAAGGAGATTTTAGACCTTTATTTCCTTTACAAATCCCAGTGCAGGCACAGGGAACGACAGAACGGGAAATGTTTTTTAGTCACTCTTTTTTTAACTCTGCAACATCATTTTTAATGCAGCACCAAAATTAGGAGTCTTAAGTGCGCAGGGCATAATCTTAAAAATAGTTATCTCCTGCTACATTCTATAATGTACTTTACTTCCAATTCCCAGTCAGTCAATACACTTTTGTCCCAGTATTGATCTGAGGTGCTGTCAGTGTGGAGTTTGAATGTTCTCCCTGGGTTTGCGTGAGTTTCCTCCAGGTGCTCCAGTTTCTTCCCACAGTCCACGGAACTACCAGTAAGTTTATTGGCTTCCTGAAAAACTGGCCCTGGTGCAAGTGTGCATGTGTCGGTGTTCGTGTCTGTGTGTGCCCTTCGATAGACTGGCGTCCCATCCAGGGTGTATCCTTCCTGGTGCCAATTGCTTGCTGGGATAGGCTCTGGCTCCCCCATGACCCTGAATTAGAAGAAATGGTTAGAAACTGGATGAATGGGTAAACTGAAATGTTTTTCGTTGGCTGAATCTCCAATCACAATACCAAATTTGTACATCAGCTTTTGGGGATCCCATTTTTCATTCTGGCAATTGAAAAAAAGTAGATTTTTCGATACTGCACAAATAACGGAGCCATTGCTTCTGGAGCTTCATTTGCTCCTGTTGTGTTGTCAGCGGAGAAGCTGTAAAGGAACAGACAATCACAGCTAAAACTAGATAACTAGAACCCCAGCTCTTGCCACATACTGTATACTCATTTCTGAGCATTCCCATGTGGACACTGAATGAGGTAGAAACCTGCAGTCAGGCTATTAAAGTTTTAAAGCGCAGTAACTCTCAACCCACTCCAAATCTTATAAGACCCTATTTGTTTTGAAAGGAAAGCTTCAGCACAAATACAATGACTTAATAAACTCAAATGACAATAAACGAGCTGTCTGTATTGGCATAATGTCATTTGGCTCCTTTCTCCTGTAGAGATGCCATGAGAAACCCATGTGAGACTTGAGCATGCATTACAAGAGAACATTTCTCAAATCCATTTAACTTAGTTGGCTATTACTGAAATATTATATTAACATATTGATTTTTTTATGTCTGCATTCCTTTTGCTCCCTGTTTACTACAAATGCTACAATGCACCAGTGAAGAGCTATAAAGGGGAACTTTGTACAATTTAAGCATCTGTTCCAGATTACTTAATTACTAATTATTGGAAGGAATGAGTCCAAAGCCAAATGTTGCTGCTGATGTCTTGGCATGTATCTGCAAACAGACCTTCTCATTATGATGTTAAAGTAGCTGCTTTTTCTAAAAAATAAGACAAGTGGATCCCTGGAGACAGGCATGACTACAAGTAATCATTAGCAAGTGATCACAAGACAGCTGTTAGTGGATCACTTTAGAGCATTACAGTTACTATAAATCCAGCCATTTTCTAACCTCTTCATCTAATTCAGGGTGGCAATGGAACTGGAGTCTATCCAGGCAAGCAAAGGGAGCAAAGCAGGATACACCCTGGATGGAACACAGATCTATTTCAGGGCACATAGTACTGTACTGTATGTTTTTGGCCTGTGGGAGTAAACCAGAGGGCCCAGATTAAATCCATACAAACACAGGGTGATCACACAAACTCCACACAAATAGAACCTCAGGTTCCCAGCACTGCGAGGCATCACAGTCACCATGAATTAAAAAATATTTTTCCTACTTCAACTGCTATGCATACACCTATAAATATATTTTTTTAATCGATACTCTCTCAATTGAGAACGTGATGAAATAAAGCTTCTGATGAAAACTAAAGAGATTCAGTTCCCCTACCAAGCCCAGAAAGGCAACCCACTAATAATTAATCAGCTTGACTCACTGCTACAACCTCTGAACCAGCAGGAAGGGATGAGCACCGTGCATCTGAGAGCCAGATTCAAGCTGAGCCCAGCAGGGGAGTTAGAACTGATGATGGTAACAATACTGCAAGATCACGAGTGCTTGGCAGGTCTCCGGGGTCAGTGTTGTACGTCAGACTGAGGATAAGCCCACCAAACCCCAGCAGTGAGCATCACAATCTGGTGACCCCTGGTCACAGTCGCCTTAGGAGATAACCCTGACTTGAACCACCGGAGCCTGAACTAAGAGAGTCAACCTACTCTCTGGGTGAGTCACTCTGGATCCTGGCTTTCTGACTTCATAAAATCTGAAAAAGCTGTGTGTGTGAGAGAGACAGAGCGCATAAAGCTGCTCAAAATAGTAAAAAAAAAAAAGTCAAAATTCTGACGAGTTCCATTTACGTTGTGCTGCAGTGATTAAGAACACATTCAGCCAACAAGAACGGAAAGCTGCTTGTTGCAGTAATGGAAGCACAAGCACTATCGGAGCACATGTTGCCAAACCAGGACATGTGCTTCAGTTTGGGTCTAATGCCACCTGACAAGAACAGGCTGCGACTGAGACAGCCTTCGGGTCCTGAGCTCAATGTGCCCAGTATTCCTATAAGCAAACGTTCGTGCTGACATGAAAACTCCACTGAACCTCACTAGCAAAAGCCCAGAGGAATTTCAAAGCTTTTTGCTCCAGCACAGAATTTGCTCCACTTCTTATCCTCACAAAATCCCAATAAAAAAGAATCCTTCTAATCAAATTCAGCTACAATTACGAGTATGCACGGAAAATATGATATACAGTATGCTTGTCTATTTCTCTGT
This sequence comes from Lepisosteus oculatus, assembly GCF_040954835.1. NCBI lineage: Eukaryota > Metazoa > Chordata > Actinopteri > Semionotiformes > Lepisosteidae > Lepisosteus > Lepisosteus oculatus. The sequence continues at coordinate 11,395,398 of NC_090706.1, read as the reverse complement.
TCCAGTTCTGCATCATTTCAGTTTAGATTTGCATCTTTAGTCTTGATACAGATGTTTTACGAACATCATGAGCAAAATCATCCCTGGGCTGAAAAGCATGTAAATAAGAAATTAGTCTAGATTTTTCAAGAAACAAAAAAAACATCTTCCACTAAGTTCTGTCCTGCTGACATTTCTGATTTATCTTCTTCTGGAATTACATCACAGGTGGCTCTGGCTAAGAGCTACAGTCCTCAGCATCTAATGATTCTTTGATCCACTCGCATCACAGCAGGAAATTACAAGGGACTGGCAGCGTACTTTCTTTTTCCAGTGAGGTCAAAGTTTTGGATTTGCAATTGAAGGTCTCTTTGCCTGAGCTGCTTAAAGATGCTGGCAATCTGCTCTCATTATGTTCACAGGACACTAGAGAATGAAGAGGTCATTCCCCCGAAACACAGCCTGGGACTCAAACACCAGCACTCCTCGCGGGTCACGTCTGGCCCGGCTCAGCATCGGGCAGGAATCTGTTTCCCCAGCTAGTGCGCCAGGCTGTCTCCTCCATTTGGGTGAGGGACCGCAGTGCTCTGCTCCCTGATGGGGTAAAATAACCACTTTGCTGTGGATTAAACCACAATGCAACATATCCAACCAGCACTGTGACTCTGGTATCATCCAACACGCAGGGATGAAGGCAGATGATGCAATTGCCACCCGTCTTAGCTTTTGACAAGTCAACTGTCTCTCCTTTGCTGAACCTATAAAAGAAGATTTTCCTGCCCCCATCCTTGGGCATCAAGGTATTGAGGTGAAGAGGCGATTTAGAGTTACTGTAAGTCTTGGGGTAAGGGATGTGTTTAGAGAGGTCTTCTAGCACATAGTTTTGCTTTCTGCTGGGCTTCTGATGAAACTGTTTCAAAAAGGTCTAATAAAACTGTCTCATCTACAGTACTCTCTAGAAAAAGAAACAAAGAAGGAAACACACAAACAGTGAGAATTAGTGTTAAAGATGTGCAAATATTTGATTCAGACCCTGTGGTTTATTGAGAATATTGCATAGCAGTCTAGGAGAAGTGTTTGCAGTGAGGGACGCCTCTCAAAAGATGGCCTTTATAAAGCACTGCCCGCTTGAGCTGCACCTAGTGGGTGCACGAGAATCTGCGCCCTCAGATCTCTCATCACAGGATCACTGGCAAAGGTCACAACCCCTGAACACCCCCACAAAGCCAGGTGACGTTACTTTAAGGGCTTTATTTGTTCTGCTAGGCAAGAGACCTCCAATGAGACAAAGAAAAAAATATCTGTACATCCTGTGGATTCCTGAGTGCGGGATACATCCAAACATGACAAATACGTTTCTGCTCCCACTCATGAGATACAGTGAGAAGTGGTTTGAGGTTGTTTATTAATAGTTTCATGTTAACAAGACATTTCTTTTCTAAATAAAAGCTGCTTAGCAGGAACAGATGGAAAAAAAAGACTTTGGGCTATCTAATTGGACATAATTCTCAAGAATTTCTGCATGGGGCTAAATGACAGTTCTCTGTTGATTGGTTATACTATTAGAGCTTGCAACGCCCCATTACAAAAAGGAATGGAATTACAAAGGCAATATTTCTTTCACATATTCCTCAATAAAGCCAGTGAGCTTTTCCTTTGCAAAACGTCAGTTTCTCCTGATCGCCCTGATGCATAAGCAAGCGATAATTTGAGACAGAGAAACAGAAGCCATTCATTTGGACTAGACAAAGGAGATTCAATCATGTTAACCGATAGACTCAAATATCAGAGCATCAGCCAAAGTAGGCTCTGCGGCGCAGAAACATTGGCTTGAATGCACCTCGCATAATTAAAGGGCACCAGGCAAGTCATTTGCACCTTGCTTTATCTTCTCTTGCATAATTAAGCCCTCTGAGGTTTAAGGTCGCAATGTAACATCACTTCCAGAAGGTACAAGCCAGCCAGGGGCCTGTCTGTCTGCCTCTGAGTCTGCTGCCAGGGCAGCATGAGAGAACTACTGTCCTGAAGTGGTTACATTGCCTCACAACGAGGACATTTCCTCTCTCTCTCACATTTTCACTCCTAGTCGTAATTCCATATCTAAGTGCGAGCATTTCCTAAAGGTTTCACTGCCCTTGGAGAGTTTACTGTAATAGGCAGACATCCGAGTTTTGAAACTTAGTCCATTGTGGAAGTTAGGATGGTGAGCATTTAGCTCTGAAAACGGGCAGCTCTTTATGCAAAGGATGGCAGGGGTGTGTAACAAGCCTACCAGCCACATTGTTGAAGATGATTGCTATGTGTTCTTAGGTTTTGTGTTCTTGATGATTACCAACCACCGTCAGTCACATAATGAGAGGTAATGTATACGGCACCCCAACACAGCTGAAGTAATACTGCAAAGATGATGTTCACTCGGGAAAAAGGGAGAGCATAAACAATTGGTTCAAAATGTGATGAAACACCCTACATGATCAAGACATTGACCCAACATTTAGTACAGCAGCTAGCCCACTTCTCTTGAGAATTCAAACAAGTGAAAATATAAAAAATCTAACCAGAAATGATGAGTTGGAAAGCTTACACTCAGTTCTGCTCTCTGAAGTATTTAACAGATTTTTTCCCCACTTCCACAAGAAAAGGCTGCTTTAATCTCAGCGCGGTACTAAATCCTCTCTGAGTATTGCCCCCTTGGTAGTACCTTCATTATCGGTCATCTCTCTCTCTCTCAGTCAAGAAATAAAAAGATGAATAAATAAAACAAACAGACACAGTGGGCTCTTCACCAGTCCAGAACATTGTTGTATGCTCTATTTACTCAGACAGGAGAAGAGGCAACAGCTAGCATCTGACTAAATCTGAATAATCTCAGTACAAGCTGGAGGGGGCGCTATGTCAGGAAGAGAAAGAGCGCATATTCAGTCCCAGAATCCTGCTGTATTTTACTTTTTGCCTGGACTCCACCTGCTATGGAACCTTCAGCAATGCCGTCTCGTGCTCCCATTAGGGAACAAGAAGGCCTTTCTGTCCTGCTCAACACCTGTGCCCTCCAACAAAAAGGCTCTCTTCTAAGGTTGCCCACCTTGCTCCGTGCTCTTTTTTCCCCAATCGGAATTGAAATTAATTAGATGTCAGCCTGGGTTATTGCATCCTTAATTGACCATTTCCCTCATTCATCTATTGCTCCTGCAGCCAAAACGAACAGGATCTAAAAAATGCTGAGGTTCCAAAGCAGCAAAACAGTGAAGTCAGTGCTGAGTTAGCAGTACTTCTTTTCCATAAAAGACAAAAGGTTAAACAATCAGTCCATCATACTGATCAACGTCATTCTCATATAGCGTCTTTCAATTCTGAGCATTTTCAAGACACTTCACATTAATTAGACACATAAAAAATGTACAGCAAGCAGAAGACGAGAATAAAATATATAGAGATATGAAATTAGATAAAAAATTGAAGTAAAAAACAACGACATTTACAAACGTGTGTTTTTAAATATGATCAGGAAGTGTACAGTACTCCAAAGATATGGGGTTGCCACTGAAAAGGCTTGGTTCAGACTGCAATAGACTGCAATAGACTGGCATTCTGTCCATGGTGCAGTGCCACCCTGTGCTTCTAGATCGGGCACCAGGGTGTTGCCACCCTCATCGCGCTTCCTGATAACAGATTGATTGACAGACAGAATTAGGGTACCCTTCAAAAGTTTGGAAACTCTGTGCACAGGAGGCTGCAGGAGACAAAAACATTTTCATGCACTTTGTTTTCCCCGATGTCAATTCATCTTTACTGCAGTCTCCACATTCACTAATATCTTTGCATTCCTGCAGAGATAACTGTCTCGTCTACAGCAGCCAGGTGCGGAGAGCGCGTGTCTGTGCTGCCTGATAAATCAATTTGAGGCGCTTGCTTATTAAATATTTTGATTTCTATGAACACAGTTACTTCCTTCTGTTCAGGGAGGTAAAAACAATGGTGGAAACCCAGGACTGCAGCGCAGAGGGACGAGCAGAGCTATTCTCCTGCCTGGCCTTTCTGGATGCAGGTTACGTGCCATGGTGTAAACCATTCTGGGCACGAATAACCGATTCATAAACCGGACACAAACGTGTGTTCATACGCACAGAAGAACGCAGCGGGGAAGATCCTATAGGAGTCACGTCAGGGCATCCCTCCAGCTGTGTTCTGGAATTCATGAGGACCTTGGTGACTGAGCCCTGCAGTTTTCTTTTTTTTCCGGAAATCTTGAAGGATCATTTTGTGTAGGTGACCAAGAAATATTCACCTGCATCACAGAAAAGTGTTTTGATAATACTGCTCTTCCATAACAACATCACTTTTCTCTATAAAAAAAAGTGAGCATGAATTAGGTCAAATTGCCTACAGTTAACTTTCTATCTGCTTTAACATAATCAAACTTCCACCTGTTGGTATTCTCTTTGGCTTGCAGTTCAGTTTGCTGGTCTGAAATGTAGAGCTCAGTCATGTGGGTGTTCCCTCAGCGCTCCCATGCTCTTGTTATAAAGAGGAGCATTCTGCAAGATCATCTACATCAGACCTCTGCAAGACAACGCCGACAGATCCAGGTGCTTGCTGCTTGGTGTTGTGTTGTAGTGTTCTGTAACGTCCCCTTATTGTGCGCTAGGAAACCTTGCTGTGTGTTTAACAGGAAACTGTTTGCCAAACAATCCTCCCCAGTCCTTTCCATCATGTTGTCCCCTGAGACTGGGCAATTAGACAATACGATTTACAGCACCTGTCAAATTCTATAAAGGTCCCAACTAATAAGTCTCATTTTGGTAAATTAACTTTTGCCCCATGGCTGTCCTTATGTTGGAATGGTTATTATCTGGTACCAATAAATCGCTCTCTTGCCTTAGGTTCCTACTGCTATTAAACCTTTTGCAAGACTTTTCATGCTCAGAACCTAGCTGTGCATATGTTAATGCAATTATTCAATATGGGAGTGGAAGAAAGCGAAGCATTGCTTTGTACTGTTTTCTGCACTACGAAAGAAGGGGGCACATGATGGATTGTCTTAATTTCAAACAGAAGATGCACATGGTACAACATGCTACCCAAAACAAATGAGACAAAAGTAAGGAACTGGCTGATAATACCATGCTATTACCATCTAATTATCCTTTGCATGCAGATTTAGATTTAGCAACTCCTAAGGACAAATGTACATTGTTTTCTAACTGTCTACAAGAAGAGTTGTGGATGTCTGTTACAGATTTTCCAGGCGCATTGTTACAGTCAGTGGATTTGGAGAGGGATTCTTCAAGATGGGGGATATTTCTGAAATTGATTAGCCACTGTCTAAAAATCAAGCAAAACAGACCAAACGTTCATTGTAGCTTACAATACTTATTATACTCTACAGATATACTTAGTATATTATTCTTTAATATACTTACGGTCTTTCTAGATTTGGAAGATTTTAACTCAATTAAGTTGATTAAAATAATTTATTGTATGCCGTTGTTCAGTATTCAACATGCTCGGCTGTCCCTGTGAAGTCAATAATAATTTACCCTGAGACGTCATACATCTCCCTAGATATTTATGCACTCAATCCTGCCCCTGTGTTTGGTTTTTCATTTCACTTTAAAGGTTTAAGATGATGGCAGGTCTCTAGAGCACAGCTTTAATAAATGTCCACTAGAGATCTCGGGATGTGGCATAAACAGCATATAGATGGCCTGCATTAAAAACACGATTCCTCATCCTGTCAGGCCAATAATACCACCCACTTACTGAACCTTCTCCTCTCAGAGAGCCAGCAGGGGCACTCCAGGTATTTTTAGACTGCCATCAGAGGTCACTATGCAACTCTAATCTTTACAAAGTGGCAAATTAAGTGATGTACGCACCATCTGGGGTTTCATCCTTCCAGGGAGGAAAAAAAAATTGTCTCACTACTCCAAAACCAGATTCGTATGTAAGAGCCCCCTGAGGTAATCATCTGGAAAGGGGAAAACTCAGCTGTACATTTTACAGGAGGTGTGTGAAAGCTCTAACGCACAGTGTAGCTGCCAAAAAACCCTGAGGTCTGATTCAGATTTTCTCAGCTGTGGATCTCAAATACTTTCCTTCTAAAAGAAACAGATTACATGTTGAAATACGTGGTGTAGAAGTAGTTAGCACTACTGCCTTACAGCGCTGGGGCCCTGGGTTCAATTCCAGACCTGGGGTGCTACTGTATCTGCAGCTAGAGTGTATCTTTGTGTGGGTTTCCTCCCACAATCCAAAGATGTACTGGTAGGTTAACTGGCTTCTGGGAAAACTGGCCCTGATGTGAGTGTGTGTGTGTGTGTTTGTGTCTATGTGTGGCCTGCAATGGACAAGTATCCCATCCAGGGTGTATCCTGCCTTATACCTGTTGCTTGCTGGATTAGGCTCCAGTTCCTCATGACCCTGTACAGGATAAAGCAGTTCGAAAATGGATGGATGGAAATGCAGAGGCCAATGTGCATATCTATTGTATTATATAACAAACTTTTTGGGGCGGGGGGGATTTCTACAGTATTAAATTAAGGACCATCGTCCCATTTTTCCTTCACCCAGACATAAACATGAGCATTTGTATCAAGTCTTGCATGACAGACAAACACAACTGCCAGCTCCGACTGAATGTGAGCTGCTCCATTTTGTGCAAAATGTTAAGCTGTGAAGCTCTATCAAATCTGCTACATTAACACTTAAGGTTCTCTATAGGGTTAGAAGGCTTGAGAGCAGCACAAGCTCCTAGTACAAAACAATTTAGCCTGGAAAGGTGAATATTATTTCTAAAATGTATCATTATCATTTTCACAGAACCTCACCATTGAGAGATACAACTAGGGAAACCCAAAGGAAATGTACATCCATGCAAAGTACTGATCTCAATGAGGGGATGGCAGAGCTTTACAAGACCCGCATTGACGTCCAGCATATTCTTCTAACACCCTGCATTGGTTCTATAGTGTGCATTAAGTTACTGCTAACCAATCCTGTGAGCTGTGAATTCCCACCTTAAACTGCCAGAGACAAAAGCCTGCTCTAACACCCCGTCAAAACAGCTATTAACAGACTCCCAAGCGAATATAATCTGAACCACTGGCCTTCCTTAAGAGTCTTCTACTCAGACAAATGCATGTCAATATAGATAAACAAAAGTGAAGTTTTATTAGTTAGCTGTCCTTTTACTGATATTCCAAACAGCTTGAAATTCAAGACAACTGCTGTATAAACCATGTCTGTGATGCCTAAATGTGTGCAAAATTGAGCTGTTAAGTCATACATCAAAGATGGAGCTGCTCCCCATCATTATGGTCTTCTTGGTCTTTCTACCCAAGACTTGGACAGATGGACTCAGCCTCACCCTCCTGTATTCAATGGTTTCCTTAAACTTGGAAGATTAAATTCATACTCAAGGGATTACAGTGCCTGACAACCCCTTCTAGTGCATATTGATCAGCTTCTGTCTTCCATCACTCCCATCAACCTCCTGAGACACAAAAACATTTTGAACATTTGTGTTTAATTTTACAACTTCCCCATTTGAATTTGCCAATTGTTTGTTTGCATCTTGGCTCACTGCAATGACCACTGTACCATATGAGGAAAAATATGAGAAAGTTAACAAATGAGAGGCCACCTAGTTTATTTGGTAAGTAATAGTTAATTGATCCTTGGATCTCACCTGGCTGTTTCTTGAAAGGCTTTTAACAACAACACCAGTTAGTTTGTTCCATACTCCCACAACCCTTTGTGTAGTGAATGCCTAATTTTTTCCAGTTTTAAGCACACTTCTTCATAGTTTCCACTTGTGCTCCCTGGTTTGCATTTTTCTGCTGATTTTAAAGAAAACCATAGGATTAACAATGGCAGTGCTAAAGATTAAAAGATAAAGATAAAAGATTCCCATTTAGAATTTGAAATCTAGCAGCCATATTGATATAATAGAAGAGTTCCCCTATTGTTCTAATGGGAAACAGAACAATGAAGTTTAAAAGTGCCACATCAATTTCAGGTTCCAAATTAAGAGTTCCTATAGGCTATGTAAACATCTTCTTTTTTTCTTAGTTTACCCTTTTTTAAAGAAACAAGCAAACATGTTAAGGCGGAAAATAAGCTTATCCATACAGGGCTGTGTATCTGCAACAGCTACATTTAGAACAAAAAAGAAGTGCAGTAAAAGTGGTCAGATTTTATTTTCCTACAGATCATTCTCATGGACGCACCTTATAGATCCCTTGAATAAATTTGATCTCAACAGCAAAAACCAAACAGATAAACAAATTTAGAAAACCAAGACACGGTGAGTATTAGCTTAACTAGAACCACAAAGCCAATCAGCAATTTATTTTTTTAAATTCCTAGTCATCAAATGCTTTTTTATGCTCTTTGAAAACCAGACACCTTCAGGATTCAACTGTGCATTTCACAACACATATCGCCATAACAACAGGCCTATTTAGACAAGCCTCCATAAAGCAGGTGTCATTAGTGCACAATGTAAGCTGTATATACAAAGAGACACAAATGGACGATGTCACGCACCTCATGTTCCCTTCAAAGGGCATTTAATCTTTCGTTGAAGGTTTCCTGATTAATCTCACGCAATTACCTGCGTCTATACATCACTCAGCAATCACAGAGGCCCCGCACTGTCAGCAAAGGGGAACAGAATTCATATGCTGAGATAAAAAGAAAGGTTCCTAAAGTTTAGATACTGGTAACTGAGAGGACAAGTCATTCTGAGGTATGAAGCTGCACCATTCAAAGCTGTTTTGAGGTCTTTTTTTGTTTTGAGGTCTATCCAGACAAAGGAACCCCTCAGTTATGACAGAGTCTTTTTTCACAGCCACTCAAAGCACAGCTACCCCACGATATAATAATTTCCCAGTCGCATCGGAAAACCACATATGTCAGCCTAAAAAGCAAGAGACATCATATTAACAAGGCCTCTTCTTTAGACGTCAGACACACCCTGTGAAAAGGCAAAATGCACGGGCGTTCTGTGTCACTGACAAGTATCCATGACAAGGCAGGGATTCAATGCCATAAATTCAAAAGAACTCAGACGTGTTTAAATTCACTCTTAGAAACTAATTTCAGCAAAGACAAAGATTGAGTTCGAGGTTTTTCAGTTTTCCACATCTCGACTTCATTAAATACCCCAACAACCACATCTGTCAAGCTGACAGTGCAGTTAAGACACAGCTGTGTTAGTGATACCTGCAAGAGGAAATGTTGGCCCTCCATTCAAAAACATTCATTCACAGTGGAGTTTTAAATTTCTGATGCTGGAAATCACCAGAACCACTGGGTCCGAGCGAGACTGGAGGGAGGAGACACTTCCAAGAGAAACAGTTTTGCAGAATTTGTTATGAAAACGTAGACCCATTCCAAGCCAATGTAGGTGTCAGCACAACAGAGTGAATGCAGCAGGACCCTTATCTGAGATGAATTCTCTGAGCATTAGATACCTCTCCAAGAGCTTATTCAGGGTTTGAGTGGTATTTTAATGAACACAGACGTTTGCACTTGCAATTGATTTCCAGATGTCCAATTGTACAAAAAGAGCAAAAGACACTCCTGCCAGTAAACTCCTTCTGCAAAGCTGTTCAGTTCATTTGGGTTTTACAATCTGCTGGTTCTTGCTATTGGGCAAAATGTTAGAAACCCCACCTGGCAAAGCGCTGAGCCTCTGAGCAGCAGGAAAAGAAAGTAACATGGTGCTGCTCAAGATCTTCAAATATTTAACACCCAATCCCGTCCCATTCCTCCAACATGACAACCTTCAACATGACAGCCCTGCTCAAGTCCCTCACTCATTGGTGGCCGCTGAGAAAATGTGACTAAAGATTCCCAACATTATGGCCAGTAACACATACAGCAACAAGTATGAGGTACAACTCACTGGAAGGTTGACTTATACAGTATACGGGAGCATGCAGATAATAAAATCTGAAACTCTTCAAAGCAATGTGTAGTGGGGCTCCAATTTCCATCCCTGGAGTGTAAGAAACGTTGGAAGTGGAACCAACAATATGACTCAGGAGAAAGAGAAATGCATCTGAAATCTGAGTGGCACCACACAAGGTCTGTAAGGGGCCAGTAAACGGCACAGGAGTAAATCACTCCAAGTCTCTAACAAGATGCAACAGGTCAGTTTCCACCTCATCATCACTCCCAAAACGTCCAGAACAAGTGCTAGACAGAATCAGTGCAATGGGACCACATGAAAGTGTCACTGCCCAGAGAATAGCTGGATCAGGATAGCTGCAATGAAGTCTCCCTCATCGGCCTCCTGACTTGAGCACAGGCTGAGCTCTTTGATTCTGGATTTGAGGCCTGGCTGTGTCACTGGCCTACTATGACCAGGACTCCCCAAGAGGCGAAGCATGATAGCAATGCAATGCCCCCTGTGGCATATTGGGCACTTGCAGGTATACAGTGCTGCCTGGGACATTTCAAAGACAAGGGACATGTACAGCAGGTGGGTAGATCAGAGGAGATCTTAAGGGTGAAACCCAATTGGCAATTCTAAATTTGTTGTGCAATAAATAAACAACAAGAATTCGAATTCAATTCCAGCCTGCTGAGATAAAGCACGTTGCCGAATTTTTCTTTAGATTGCATCACAAAGTAAAGCAGTGCTTATGATGGGATAGCATTTCCCCATGGTCGCTGTTTTGTGCAATAAGCTTCGATAGCCACATCTTTCATGTATTTTCCTGAACATCTGGTCCTGATATTAAGGAAACAAAATGAAACAGGGAGTGTTTACTTGCAGGGCTCCTATACATAATAATCAAATCTCACCGACTGTTACATTTACAAAGCATTTATATACAGTATGAGACCAGCCCATATTTCAGTAACAGGGCACAATTACAGACTGCTTTCCGTCCAAAACTCCCGCTGGCTGGAGGATACAGGCAGACTCAGTGGCACCTTCAGGTGAACAGGGTTATCATCCCAGAAGCAGAGGAGCCTGTGATTGCAAGAGCCATACAGTCTCATCTAGTCCACAGGCTGCCTGGAGTTAAGGCTTGGCTGACAGCCCGATATACTGATGCCCTCATGGGCACTTAAAAGCAGTGTACTCCCGGGGGAAATGTCTGCAGTCTCATTAGTGGTGTGAGAGAGAGCGAGTGAGATCCAGAGGGAGACGCATGTAAGTGTGCCAGCTGGGCCAGCTGAGTGGCCATCAGGCTGTTTTATGACAAGTGACAGATGAGGCTTTTAACGGCAATGCCCAGGCAACATCGGCAACGCCCACTAGCCCCTGTCAATAAAACACATTAGTCACTTTTCTTCTTATTCATCCATTCAGTCCTCATTTATCTCCCCTTCTGTCTGTCAGTGCAACGCCTGTGCAGGGATTGACAGGGGGTGGTCTCCTGGACCCTCCTGTACATTTACTGCGAGTAGTGACCAGAAAAAGCACATGAACAGAATCCATGAAAGAATAAATACACAAATGTAAAGTCACTCTGACCCCCTCTCCCATCCCCCAAAACTAGTATTGTACATACTGTACGGTATATAATGTCTTGTATATTGATGCATATTAAACTACTATTAAACTTCAGTAAAATGTCAAGGGGGTTGTTTAACATTGTGTGACTATGTTGGTATTGTAATGTTATTGTGGCATTGATGTGTGTTTATTTGGTTTTTGTTCATTGGTCTATTTTGAAAAGTCAATAAAAACAAACAAAAAAATCCATGTGTTTTCTAACTGCTTTATCCAGCATGGTGTCTCGGCAGGATACACCCTAGATAGGATGCCAGTGCACAGCAGGGCACACACAGACACACACTCACACCAGGGTCAATGTCTGCCAGAAGAGTTGACTCCTGAGCCTGACTCTTCACGTTTGCCCTCTAGAGTCTCCAACCAGCCGTTGGTCACCTAGCAGTGGGACGCAAATCCTTATCCCCGGCTTTCGAAAGTTTCAGTTATTTTTAGCAGGGAATTACAGAAAATAAACAACCCCAAGTTCACAGCAACACCTTGCAGATAAATCGCATGGAAGCTCTGGTTTTGTGAGAAAACACTGGAACCCACAATATGGTCAAAACAGCTGAGGTGACGTTTTTCTGGAAAGGTTAGTACTCAGCCTTTGGTGACCTGTTCTTTAATTAAGCTTTTGAGGACTGCTGAGCACTGTGCTCAACAGCAAGGGAGAAATGGAGGCAAGATAATCCTCTGGTTAAAAGCCAGGTTCTGTTAACCAGAAGGTTCCCAGTTTAAGCCCTGTCTTCACCTCTAACGAATCCCTTCAGCTCCTTCACAAAAACTTTCGTGTGATGTACAGTTGTAGCTGTTTTTAGCTGGCAACCTGCCAAACAGAAATAGCTCCAACCCAAAACATCAGGAAATCCTTTGATCTTTTGCCAGTCCGGGCAAACACACACACACTCACACCAGGACCAATTTCTGCCAGACACCAACCTACAGTACCAGTAAGTCTTTGGACTGGTGGGGGTGAAACTTATGTGAACATAAAGAGAACATACAAACTCCATACATACAGCAGCCCAGGTCTGGAACTGAACCCATGGTCCTACAGTAGGAAGGCTCCAGGGCCCCAGCGCTGTGAGGCAACAATGCTAACCACAGTGCCAACATACCAGCCCATTCAACGAAAAGGGTTCATCACAAAAAAATACTGAAATAATCAAGAGCAGCAACACAACCATCTGGCTGCAATGGGGGGTGACAACAAGTGGTCTTAAGAGTCATGCACCGGTCTTAATGTGCACAAGTGCACTGTAGATTCCTGAATGGCTTTGGCCTCTTCCTCACCCCTAATCACTCTGACCATCCAACAGTCTGCAAGAACTGCCCTCATTCAGAAGAAAGGGCCTTTCAGGAAACGCACTGCCAAATTAGAATAGGGATTCATCACAGAAAACAGACCCCCCCAGAACGAGGTGCCAATCAGACATAAATCTAAAATGACACACTTCCGGACCTACACTCCCTCCCAGAAGCCAAGTTTCCAGAAGAACTGGCCGAGCTTGAGTGGCGGCAAGGGGACTGCGAGCTTCTTCCGCGCTGATTTGGATGGTTTGTCATTTTTCAGGAGGCTCGCAATACCCCAGTCATTTACGAACACCCACAAGCTGCCTTTTTGGCTGACTTCTCACAGGGATTTAAAACTGAAAGGAAGCAAAAAAAAGGCTGTGTTTCACTGCTGCCATCAATTCAGATGAAGCGAGTGCTAATGGGCTCTAATAGGAAAAACAGCTCCCTGGTCTCTGTTTAGCCCAAGTTTAACACATCACTCAACCCAAGTTCAGTGCCGTCTCTTTGATTACTGCTTAAACAGAATCACAGACTGGGCATCCACTCCACTTAGCACTCAAAGCTGTTGAGCTTCTCAGACATGGGTCCTGTTTAAAGATGGAACAGCAGCCTGGCAAGTGTGGCCTCGTGCACTCTACAACGCTGCTTAGCTTTCAGTAGTGGTTTCCCTGGCTCAAAGTAAATTGTTGCTAAATAGCTGTTGGTCTCCATGTTCTGTAAATACATACTGTGGCTAAGAGGCCTTTTTCACTTGGAACTCCCTTGGGACAGTGAGAATGGAGTTTTTCTGTTTTTCTTGAACTACCACACAAACAACTCCAAGCAAGGTCACTTCTGTGCACGTTCTGAGGGAGGATAATCCTATTTTGTACTCACACAGTAAGGTTTACAGCTAACATGTGAAATGGGACCTTTTCCCAGAAGAGATGCAGAAGGCACTGCAATAATGTGGCTTAGTCAGTTCGGACTGTAGTTGTTTTTAAAGTAATAAAACAATAGCAGAACACAAGCATTTTTTGTGATTTTAGGTCTCTGTTAGAGTGGGTGAAGGACCAAATTGGAAACTCCTTAAAATGTCTTAAAAGTAAGGAAGCTTAGACATTTGAAGAAGAAAAAAACAACAAAGTGGAGATAGTAACTCGACTTTCCAAAGGCCAAAAAATTAAAATAATGTCCTCAGTACAGCAGTTGTGGAAATACAAACCTGGTTTCTATTTTAAGACTACAATATGGCTATTGATTATTTTTACACTGGTCAATTTAAATACAGAGAATGTAACCATCAAAAGGGCACTGTGGGTAGATGCAGAAACCCGAGACAAAAACATGACAATATACTGTATATCAATAATAACTCTCACACACACACAACTTCTCACTAACAGATCTGATTAACTTCTGTAACAAACTGTACATGTAGTGAAATCGTGTTCTGTAAAAAAAAAAACTTTAGCTTAGGATATCTATCACTGCACTCTCAAATTGAGCCCAACTTGACAGGAGAAATTCATGCCATTGGCCTTGATGAACAAATGCAGGCCTTTCAGAAATCAGAAATCAACTCCAGCAACTGGCTGAGCAATTCTGAACTATTCCAATACACCTGACTGGTGTTCAGTCCAGGACAGGGAGTAAAAGAAGGCAAGAAAAGACTTGAGGTTTGACTTTGAATTTGTGAAAGATTTTTTTTTAAATACAATCATCTCATGTTCACTATTAATTCACTGATCCCTGTCATTTTAAAACAAATACAGCATACTAGAATTGTGCTACATTGCCAAAACCCTTAGAAAGACCCAGGCTTGGCTCCCAGACCAGATGTGTTTGTTTGTCGTTTTTTGCTTGGTATTATGCCACTTACATATTCTCTCCCAAATAACATACAGTATATTGATTATCTTCCAAATAAAGACATGCCAAAAGTTTTGTTTATATATGTAAAGTCTATGTTAAAGATGTAAACTGTACTGTCCTTCCAGATACCACTAATCCATTCAGTTTACATCTGAAATGTGACACAGCCTAGATTTGAACCAGCAAAGGGGGCCCTCAAATCAGGACCTCAGGGCAAACATTTGGCCCTTTAAATCTCTTCAAATGGTCAATACCAGAACCCAGTTATACAATTAAAGATCTGATAATGCCACAGTGCAGCTCTAAAACAGACTGGCTCAGGTATTTGCTTTTACAACGGAGGCCCCATTTCTCTCTGTAGCTCTAGACATGTTCTTGTGCCACAGTCTAGAGCTACAGCCCTCGACAATGGTCCTGTCACAAACAAGTGTCTATTTAATCTACCTTTTCATGAAGCGACAAAGAAATGCACTGTTTGCCCCCCCAAGTGTTTCTCTGTTTGGTGCTGTTTGTGTGTGTGTATCCCCCCCAAACCCCCAACTGATAACTAGCTTGTCACTCAGCTGGCTGGGCTTTGTGTGGACTTGAAAACCACAAGCATTGTTTTGCAATGCCACTCTGTCGCGGGCTCAGAGATACAGACAATGGCTTCTCTCAAATTGAGCCCAACTTGACAGGAGAAATTCATGCCATTGGCCTTGATGAACAAATGCTGTCTTGTATTTCTACCAAGCACTTTATACCCAACTGGCAACAAATACATCACTGCCTTGACAAAACTTACACAAATAAAGCCTGGCTGTGTTTTCCTAACTATAGTAGCGGCAGAAGTTGTTTTTTTTCCGCAATATTATTGAAACTCAGCCCCCACCTCCCATCTCACATACACAGAAAGTAATGTCGTTGGAGATTCATCTGACAGGCACCTTTGATCAAGTTTTCAAAATTAGATGCCGAACGTCTACGGAACAAAAACACTAGCATTTAACCATACAACAAATTACACTTAATTGTATATGGTAATCAAGTTTTCAAATTAGGGAGCTATTTCTCAAAAGAGGAAATTGTAGGTATAGACCAAAGGCTACAGAAACAATGGTCTTCCAGCAATCCTCTCTCTCTCAGTTTGTTATATGCAAACATCCGCCTTCAGAAATTCATATTCAACACTCTTCTTATACTGTATATCAAACTACACAAGCATCACAAAAGAACATCACATTCTCTCTCTCCTCATATGAGCATTCCAATAGGCTGTCTCCAGATGCTTAGACAGAACAGGCATCATATTTGGAAAATAACTGGGGAAAAGATTCCATCTTTCAATGCACTCCGTTTCAATTTCCTCTTAATGTGGTGCAGCTTAAATAAATTAGGTCCACAAATGACTCAGGCTGCTGCTTACAAATGTTTCATTTACATGAGAACGAATCTTTCTTTCTTTCTCCCGTCACAAATGTGTTAACATAACAGAGCAATTTAGGCTCCCATTCACTGAGGGTTTTTTTTAAGCTGCTAAAAACTTGTTTTGAAACACTGAACCTGAGTGAAGATTGCCAAGTTCACTTAATCAGGTTCTCCGCAGTGCTTGTTACTGGAGGGTTCAATATCCAGAATTAAAAAAAAACCTTAGAATCACTGACCATTACGAGCCATTTTAACACTTTATATAAGTGATTTACTGAAAGTGTCTTAACATGCTGTCTCAGGTGTTGGTTTGGCAACACCAATAACTGCAACTGTTAATTGTAATACGTTGGCAAAATTAGTGAAAATAAGGAGCAAAACAATTGGGGCAAATCAAATTAATTAACATATCCTCTACAAGAAAAGGTTGTAAAGGCCAAGAGCATGATGGAGTGTGTGTCTCACCCCTCCATTGTGAGTTCACAATATTCATAATATTGAGACGCCTCTGTCTCCCCAGGTGTAACATCAACAGGCTCAGGAAATCTTTCATCCCTGCAGCAGCATCTCTCTCAAACAATGTAAAATAACTCTCGTATCTCCTGTAGCGCTATTGTACGTCTTCTCTGTTGGTAATCTTTGCTTTGCCTGTTTTTATTGTTTTATTGGACTGTTCCGTAAAACTAATTTCCCCCAAAGGATAATAAAGCTTGAATTGAAATGAACTGAAAAATAGCCAAAGTGGTTCATTTCCGTCTGGTAATTCTACATACAACAAGACGGACAAATTGAGAATGAGAATGAGATAAAACGCTGTGTGGCAACATATTTGCAGCAATAAGGCAACACATCAACATTGTAACCTATTATTAAAGCTTCAGTGCTTTGTGGACAGCGCAAGGTCTTCAAGCTCAGTTTTATCCTCAGCCATGTGTACACAGTGAAGCAAGGCCTCTATTCAGTGTTAAATGTCCATAATGTACATGGGAAGGATTAAGAAGGAGTCTCTCCCCAGTCACCACTGAAGTAGCAAAATCTAAAAAGCGCCAGATTGATTTCTATTTATATACGGCTACTTTATTATTTGATTATTTCTTCTACTCAGCACCAAAATATATATTTTTAATCTACAAAGAAGTAACTCATTATTTAGCCATAAACTTTTATTCTCATTCCTGCAGAGTATGTATTCAGCACATTTGTACTGATGAACTTCCAGCCCATAGTGTCCCATATATTTGGTTAAGGGCTAATCTAAAAAACAGCTTAGCGATGGTTATACTGTTAGTCATACTGGCATGCAAGTGCACCAAAGGCTTCTGAATTACACATAAACTAGACATGAATGAGCTAGCATTCTCCTTCTGCCCAAATAACTTGACCTGATTTGTTTTTTCTAAATCACTTTGATTATGGAAAATTGAGTTTCACCTCTGCCTGTTAGTGAAGACATTTGCGACTTAAACCTACAGTATATGGAACATTAGCTGTAATGGAATTCATCCTCAGTTCTTTTTCAGAATACCACCATTCAATGGCTTTAAACATTATAACAACATTGATTACCCCCTTCCCCCATGTCCAGATAAAACATAATGGAAATTTACACTCAGTTCAATGTAAGAGACTCAGAAAGGGACTTTCAACAGCCTATGAATGCCACCATGGGCAACTAAATACAACAAAGTAGATAAAACAGACTGAAAATCAGACCACAGCATGGTGGAGCATTGGTTAGCATTATTGTGTCTCAGCAATGGGCCCCTGGGCTTAATTCCTGGGGTGCTATCTGTGTGAAGTTTGTATGTTCGAACTGCATTTGCATGGGTTTCCACCAGGTGCTCCACAGTCCAAAAGAAATGCTGGTTGGTTAACTGGCTTCTGGAAAATTGGTCCTGGCATGCGTGTGTGTGTGTGTCTGTGTGTACCCTGCGATTTACTGGCATCCTGTCCCAGATGTATCCAGCTCGGTGTTCGTTTTTTGCTGGGACCCTTTGGCGTTTGGGTGAAAACCAGTCTCGCCATTTTGTACGAGACCGCATCATAACTGAGAAATAGAGAAATAATAATAATAAAGAGAAACGGCTAAAATGTCTCTGAACGCAGAGACATTTAAAAGTCTACTAATTGTTTTGAAAGAGAAACTTTAATCTTTTAGAAAATGATGCCCCCTTAGGCCTAAAACATACCTGTACATAAAGGATGTACATTAAGTGGATTGATGTCTTTATACTAATAGGCTTTGCAGAATTGCATTATTATCATGGAAAAAATGTGGAAAGACACACTGGCAGCAGATGTATTCTTTGCGTATGTCATCTTGGATAAAGGCATCTGCCAAATTAATAATAAATAAGAATAAATACAGCCATTTTTGCTAACTGAGAACTCCAGGTACTTGTTTTAAGTACTGGCACCCTGTATCTTACATTAGTTCACTAGAACATGTTAACTGCCACCTGCTATGTTGATTAGGTATTCAATTAACTTAGAAGAGGAATGCTGGATAAAGAGAGAAAATGAACAAACACTACCTGTTACTCCTAATAAATAAGTGAATAACCTTGTTCCTGACAGAGGATGGCAAGAGAGTCTGCAGATAACGTGCATTGACTGACCTGATATTGCCCTGACTAAAGTCTGTTCAAAAGGCAGGGGGCACACTATTTATAAAAGACTGGATACAGTTCCTCTTTCAAAACAATCAATAGTCCTTTTCATTTATTTTCATGAATGAAAAATACCCTTCTTTGACATTTTAATTAATTTTTTCCCAAGTTACAAAATCTGGCAGATACCAAGCTGGGGATGAATGAAGCTATCCCTGGCATTCCTGAGACAATCTGACACCGAAAAACATAGCTTAGGTTCCAAAGTAGAATTCCAGAAGACCTGGAATGGTCAAGCAATTGGGGGGAGGTGATGTCCTCACTCAGAAATAAAGGTGACTTTGTCAGAGCTTATTCAGAACTTCAAAAAACCTTTAAAATGTTGACAAAGTCAAATTCAGCACCTACTTTAAGAGTAACACAGGACCAAAAAAAAGAGAGAGCAAGAGCCAGGATATAAAGGACATCAGACCCTTACACTAAGAGATGTGGAAGTGTGGAACAAACAGCCCAGCCATGTTTGAAACTGATGCTCTAGCTTCCTTCAATAACTGACTGGGTAAAATAATTTGATCAATAGGATAACAGCAACCAAATGAGTAGGATCAAGTTTTTTCTGATCTTTAACTTTTTTCAGCGTTCTTAAGTAGAAAATGCTTCCTCACTCAAAGAATTGCGGGTGTTTTGGCACAAACATCCAGATTAAGCTGTAAATGCCCATTTGCAGGGATTCCTCAAACATTCCTTAGGTTCTTTTGACACAGATTAAAGTTATATTTATTCTCAAACCTACAGTATATTGGTGGTAGTGGAGGGGAGTCCCCATTACCTATAAAGCGCTTTGAGTGGAGTGTCCAGAAAAGCGCTGTATAAGTGTAAGCAATTATTAATTATTATTAATTATATGGAGCAAAGGACTGCAGCTTAACCTGAGGCCTAGAATGCTAACAAAAAAAGAGAATGTTCTACTGCCCCTGGACATCGGTCCATAGCAGGTTAACCTGGAGTCCACTGGAGTCTGGCAGATACTGTATCTGAAAAGGACAGTTGTGTATTGAGGACAGAAGGAGGAGAAGGTGCAGTAATAGCTATTGTTCAACACTCAATGCCAAAATGACTGACTTGCTAAAAGCACAATTCACAATGTACTTGAAACGTCCTATAGACTCTATTAGATTTTATTCATACGCAGGCTCCTGGTTTAGGGTGTCACAGCAGCCTAGCAAAAATAAAAAGGCTGAAATGGCTTCACTTTATGCACCATTACACACCATCACAGGAACCTAAGATGTTGTTTCAAGGATTTTTCTAAAAGTGAGACAAGAGGCAACTATCGTCCTTTCAGCACCAGATTCCCCCTGGGGCAGCTTGTTCTGCAGCTACATGGGCGCTTGTGTTCTGCCCTTCTTTCTTTCTTCACAATCCCTTCGGTTCAAAAACAAAAAAAACGAAGGCGCATTTTCAACCTTCGGGCCAAATCAGGAGCTTTGCCAAACGCCAAAGAAAGCAAGTGTGAAATACTAAAGTAAGACCTCTTTCCCACAGCGGACAATTAAAAAACAACTGCCAAAATATTTTAAGACTCAGGTTTCATGACAAAGAGGCCGATCAGCCTTGCATACTTGATTCGCTTTTTGAATCCAGCAGACACCTTCTGCGACACTTCCAAATCTACATTTTCTATTCTCTTTCTCGGCTCTGCAGGATCCATGAGCAACGAGAGTCTGAATTTTTATTAGATCAGGAGCATAGAACGATATCATCTGCATGCTGTGCAGGACAGTTTCACCAGCAGAGAGAATCCCTACCAAGGGACAGGATGTAAAATGCTGAAGGCTTTAACTTCACTGTACCCTCTATGCTTCTCCTCTTTCTGCATGGCTCCTTCTAGTTAGTACTGGTGTGCCTAAGGCACGTTTTCTATCCTGAAATGTAGCGTAACAATGTAAAATTCACTGTCAGCCTTGTCATGTTGCCTCCAGGGCGTGTTTACAGTCTCTACAGGATATTTCATACTCATCCCAACTCTTTAGTTTCCTGACATCTTTTCATTTTCTTCCTTGCTTCATATTTGTTATCTAAGGAAGCTGGAGAAACTGCCTTCAGAGGCTTATCAGAAATAATAACTAGAATCACCAGCACACCAGCCATGGGAAACACACTGGCAGTGGTGTGCGCTGCGGCTTTCATGAGGAAGCATTGCCAGACTGGCCCTGTCTGTGATTGTGTGGAGACTGTGAGCGTGGTTCAGCCTGTACCGTCTTCAGAAAAGTAAACGGGCAGAGAGCACAGCGAACATGGATTCAGCTCAAGACTTCTTCCTCTGGGGGAAGGGAAGCGCAGGCGCATTGGTTAGCCTTACCGCCTCACAGCACTAGGGCACTGGGTTCAATTCCCACAGTGCTATCTGTGTGGGGTTAACGTGATTTCCCCATGTTAGCGTGGGTCTACTCTGAGTGCTATATGAGCGAGTGTGTGTTGCTGTCCGTTTGTCTGTCCCACCATGGACTGGTGTACTGTCCAGGCTGTACCATTTCCTGCGTCTGTTGCTTGCTGGGATAGGCTCCAGCTCCCAGACCCTGCATTGGATGAAGTAGTTAGAAAACAAAATGGATAGACGGAGAGGGAGGTGCTCACTGATCCAAGATGCTGATTGCAGACAAATGTGCTGATTACTAATACAAACACAGTTTAATGCCAAGCACAAGGCTTTTTGATGGCCTTTAAATACTTCTAAAAAAGGCAATTAAATCCATATCCAAATCAGATTTAATTCTCCATGCAAATTGAGTTATATTCAACCCTCTATTTTGTACTGTAATGGGCTTAACTGTTCCAGAGTGCTAAAAATCAATGTCTCATAATACCAACTCATCGTCAGACAGTAGTCATGACTATTTATCCCTCTAAAGCTTTTATTGGAACTTCAGAACATGGGTATTTTTTAAAGGTCAGGGCACTAATTATGACTGGATTTTGATTTGCACATTCAACTTCAGCTTTGGGGAAACTTTACGTGTAGGAGATCAGAGAACTAAAAACACTGGAAAACTCCTCAACACAAGAGAATAGGGCTAAGGCATGAACTATGTCTTGTCTTGGCAAGAAATCCGGAATGCACAGCATCTGCCATAAATCTCTAAAACTTCAAACGTTCCTTCTTCGTTTTTTTCCTGTTTCAGCATAAAGTGATCCAACAAAAAGTCAAAAGATGTAGGGGATAGATGCTGAAGCTACATATCAGCTCAAACATAACTCCATAAAACTGACATGGAGGTGCCCTGGAACACGTGGTGGATAATTCTGTTCTGAAACCTAGTGGAAAGACGCATATGCAAATACATACCATTTTCAGCTCTGCAGTCTTAGCTTTTTGGCATAGAATCACCCCTCCCTGCACACTGACACAGCTACCCACTGTGACCTCAAAGGCAGTGTCCTGTCGGCCTTCCCCTGCAGAACGCAGAGAGGCTCTTAACAAACATGGCATTACTCCATCAAAAATTAACTCTAAATCCCTTATTTGCATGCTTCCATGCCCTGTATTTTCCTTATTTTTGCCTTTTTAAGCACGCCTTTATGTTTCACATCCATTTCCTCATTTTAAGATGTCCAATTGCATTTGGTGAAAGAGGTGTCAGTCCTCGAACCCGCAGCCAGTCCTCCCCTCACACCAACCAGAGGAGGATCCTTTCTGCCAAGCTTGACGCTGGTGTTTAACAAGCAGCGGTGGGTGATGTGCCAACCATGAATCTAATGCTGCTTCCTTCAAACAAAGGAATCACCAGTTCGTTTGTATTTCATACCCAGCCCATTCTGAATCACCAGCTGTATATGATTTGCCCTTTTGGTTTCACCTTTTTCACCACACAGGAAGAAACCCTGTGGCTCTCAACATGCCTATTATTCGGCCAGCAGCCACATCACCCTGCAACTCACAACTGGCAGCCCACTGAAGTGCAGCAGGTGTGAGCCTGGTCAGTACCTGGATGGGAGACCTGCTGGGAAAAACTAAGGTTGCTGCTGGAAGAGGTGTTAGTGTGGCCAGCAGGGGGCGCTCACCCTGCGGCTCATGTGGGTCCTAATGCCCCAGTATAGTGACAGGGACACCATACTGTAAACAGGTGCCGTCCTTCGGATGAGACGTAAAACCGAGGTCCTGACTCTCTGTGGTCATTAAAAATCCCAGGGCGTTTCTCAAAAAAAGAGTAGGGGTGTAACCAAATGTTCTGGCCAAATTTCCTATTGGCCCTTACCAATCATGGCCTCCTAATAATCCCCATCTATGAATGGGCTACATTACTCTGCTCTCCTCCCCACTGATAGCTGGTGAGTGTACTGGTGCACTATGGCTGCCGTCGCATCATCCAGGTGGGGCTTCTGACACTTCTGCACATTGGTGGTAGAGGAGGGGAGTCCCCATTACCTGTAAAGCGCTTTGAGTGGAGTGTCCAGAAAAGCGCTATATAAGTGTAAGCAATTATTATTGTTATAGCGCGTCCTGATTCAGGTGTTAAAAACCCTGACAAACGCCGTGACAAAGGCTGTGACCCACAGGATGTCTGCAGAGCCCCGAGCACATGACAGGAAACTACACAGAAGTACATTTAAAACCGAGAACAGCAGAACAGGAGGCACTCGTTTACACAAAGAGCTATGGGACTCTATAACAAGCAACTCAATCACGTTTCTAGAAAGAGATGGAAAGATTCTTGGATCAATGAGGTACTGGTACTGTAACTAAACAAGTTAGATGACACCCTGCAAATTCCACCTCTCAGTTTAAAAGACTCGCAGGAGGTGAACAATCAAAACAGCACTGTGCAGGCATTTTATACAACAGTTGTATGCACAATATTGCAATACAGTTTTGGGCCCGTCCCTACTTGTGCTTTCAAGAAATTAAAATTTAACCGGAGTCAAAAATTTGGTGAGCGCCAGTCCACGATGTAGGCATGTTTACATTTCGGTCCTCAAGAAAGACACAAAGCCTGTGTCTACGTCTCATGTTCGCTGCAATGTTTTGATTGTCTTCCTGTGCAGCTTTTCAGCACATCTGTATTCTGCTAAAAGAGAACTTTAGAAAAGGTGATAAACAGGGTCAAAACACTTCTGACAAGCTCAGGCACGTCTGCAGCTCATTTCGTTAATCATACTTCAATGCAATGAGAACATTTCTGACACCAACCCACTGCAATTTCTTATTGCTATCTTTTTTTAATCCTATTTTGTCTGCTTCACATGATAACAATATGAGCCGGTTGTTTATGTTAAGATCCTTTCGCATCCATCCATCCATTTTCTAACTGTTTTATCCAATACAGGGGTTGTGAGAGAGCCAGCACCCAGCCAGGCAAGCAATGGGCATGTGACAGAGTACTACCTGGACGAGCTGCCAGCCTACACACACTCCCACTCGGACCAGATTCCTCTAAAGAAAATGAACCCACCAGTATGTATTTAGACTGTGAAACCAGACCACCCAGAGAAAGCCACTTGAACACAGGGGGAACATGTAAACTCCATACAGATAGAGTGGATTTGAACCCAGGGCCCAGCACTGTGAGGCAGCAATGCAAACTGCTTTGCCATTGCGGCCTATTTATTAATGATTGAACGTTAAAATAGTAATGGCATTGTGTCGATAACAATAGACCCGTATCCTGTTCAGGGTGTACCTGTGTTGCAGGGATAGGCTCTGAGTTGCTACAATCCTCACCAAGAACAAACGCTTTCCTCACAATCAGTGGAAGGTTGAATGTAAAAATACAGTGCCTCTTCTCAAATCCGATCTGATTAAGAGAGGAAAGCTAGAATGAATCACAGCGCTCTGAAGCTCATCAGAGGTACACTTTGTGAACCAAAACCCATACTGTATCTCACTCTCATCCCCCCAACCCACATACAGTACATTCACCTTATTGCCTCAGGTATGTTTCACAGAAACTGAGACGTGTTGAGCACAATATTTATAAATATAAAATAGTTAAAACGTAAATAAAAACCTAGGCGGAAACAACAAATGATCAGATCACACAAGAAGTACCTGGGAACAAGAGACTAAATAAAGCAGCTTTGATCCATTAAGATGCATCTTCTCGTGCCCAACTACAGTTCCCAAATTCATTCGCTTTTACATTCTAATACTCAGTTTCATGAACTTTGTACAAAAAACACATTTTGTCCATCACGATTAGGTTTAAAAAGATAATAGCTGGAGGACTTTGTCAAGAGGATGAAAACCCCAAACAAACAAACTGGATACACCTCCCTACTGGGCCTCTGACACTCCCACAGCCTTTGTCCTGGCTGAAGGTCACAGCGAGGAAATGCGATGCAGGGTCAGGTGACCTCCTGTGCCTTTCCTGCTCAGGTTAATAGACAACAACAGTTCAAACGGTTGATTGAACCATCAGGTCAATCATCTGCAATCTAAGAAAGCATAAATGGGGGTTATCCGAGTGACATTGTGCCGGTCTTGTTTCCGTTATGCTTATTCTATGAAACAGGCTACCCAAGGTCTTGAATTACAAAGTAGCAGGGACACAGTAGTCCCCTCATAGCCCAGCTGCCATGTAGGCCTACCTGCAATCCGATATCATTAAACCCTCCGGCAGGTAACATTACTCTTAAAGAAACAGCAGACTATCAGTCTTCTTATAATCTGTGCTCCATCTGAGCAGTGCGGTATGGATATCTGTGTTCTACTGTACATACTCATCTGTGATGATATCAGTTGAATGATCACAAAAAAGTAGAGAAAATATAGAGAACAGTAATGTAGCTTATCTACACGTGGATATCCAGTAAGACATCCGTTTTGCTCTCAAGAAGTGCATGCTTAAACGTGAAGAACAGAATGCCGCTTTTTAATTAAAATTAATCAAAGAGCACTCGACAGTCCGATGATGTTCTCCTTGAAGGGGCGGGTTATTTAAATCTCAATCCACAAGCATGAAAAATCTTTCATTGAATTCAAAGCATGTCCTTCCAGGGGTTTTCAACATCTGGTGCAATTAAGGCAGCATGTTCATGCATGTCACCATGAACCCTCATCCCAGTGGTAGGCTGCTGCCCAAGTCAGCCCAATTGATTGCAATGCAAGGCAGGGGTAGGGGGTTCTCTACAGGTGCTGACAAATCCAGCAGCCATATCACCCTGCAACTCACAACTGGCAACCCACTGAAGCTAAGCAGGTGTGAGCCTGGTCAGTACCTGGATGGGAGACCTCCTGGGAAAAACTAAGATTGCTGCTGGAAGAGGTGTTAGTGGGGCCAGCAGGGGGCGCTCACCCTGCAGTCCATGTGGGTCCTAATGCCCCAGTATAGTGATGGGGACACTATACTGTAAACAGGCGCCGTCCTTCGGATGAGACGTAAAACCGAGGTCCTGACTCTCTGTGGTCATTAAAAATCCCAGGGCGCTTCTCGAAAAGAGTAGGGGTGTAACCCCGGTGTCCTGGCCAAATTTCCAATTGGCCCTTACCAATCATGGCCTCCTAATAATCCCCTTCTATGAATTGGCTACATTACTCTGCTCTCCTCCCCACTGATAGCTGATGTGTGGTGAGCGTTCTGGCGCACTATGGCTGCCGTCGCATCATCCAGGTGGATGCTGCACATTGGTGGTGGTGGAGGGGAGTCCCCATTACCTGTAAAGCGCTTTGAGTGGAGTGTCCAAAAAAGCGCTATATAAGTGTAAGCAATTATTATTATTATTATTATTATTAAAGACCAACAGGAAGTCCATGAAACATGTAGATGGAGATGATCGTGGATTATATCAAAAACACCGGAGAGGAGATCACATACTTATTTATATCAATGGGACTGCAGTGGAGAGGGTCAGCAGTTTTAAGTTCCTGGGAGTTAACATCACAGAGGACTTAACCTGGACCCACCACACCAACATCGTGGTCAAAACAGTACGGCAGCGCCTGTTCTTTCTCCGCAGGCTAAAGAAGTTCGGCATGCCCTCACATCTCCAGGCCAGCTTCTACAGGTGCACTATTGAGAGTATCCTGTCTGGTTGCATCACTGCCTGGTATGGGAACTGCTCCGCCCAGGATCGCAAAGTACTGCAGAGGGTGGTGAAGTCAGCGCAGCTCATTACCAGCTGTGAGCTACCAAACATCCAGGAAAGCCAGGTCCATTCTCAAGGACCCCAGTCATCCCAGTCATAAACTGTTTTCTCTCCCACCATCCAGTAAACAGTATCGAAGCATTCAAAGTCCAGCAGATTACGGAACAGCTTCTACCTCCAGGCAATTAGACTGCTAAATAGCCAAGCTGCAGTTCCTTCAGGAAATCACTGTAATTGCTACATGGACACACAGTTTTCATTGGCATACTGCACTACTTAGACATAATGTATTGCATACACACTGGACACATTGACTCCTATACATACACAGCCATACATACCCCTGCAGAGATTAATCTGAACAACTGCTTAACAGTAAATGTACATTTACCATCTACATGTACATGTTGGTGGACACACTGATATTGCTTTGCACAAATCAGTTTATTTTAAACATTATTTTGAACACCCTGTATATTTTGAAAGGAACAAGTTCCCCTCCAAGCCAGTAGATGGTGCTGTGGTGCAAGTGAAAGCTAAAGAAGGAAGTACTGTAGCAGGCCCTGCTGCCAGGTGGGACTCACTCTCTTCTCTAGTAAGAACATAAGACCATAAGGTCAGTTGGCTCATCTTGCTCGTTTGGTACTTGGTAGCTTGTTGATCTAAGAATCTTTTCTGGTGGTTTCATAATAGAAGCCAGGTCATGGGCTTCAACAACATGGCTAGGTAGCTTATTCCATACATCCATAAACCCTTGTGTAAGATGTGCCTCCTGTTAAATGCACTTGTGCTTGTTTCTACTTGTCTCTTCTGTATAACAAAGAAGAAAACATAACTTGGATACTTTGTAATACATAAGGAAGCAATCCTACCATGCCTTATTTAATATGTATCCAATGGATTTATAGCCTCTCTTTCCTCTAGGTACAGTGGAGGGAGCAAACATCTGGCAAGCTTTGTTTGTTTAGAGTTTGCCCAGGCCTAAAGAAATAATGCACATGTTCAGGCTGTATGATGGCCCTATCACAATGTAAATGTAGGTTAACGTGGCCAAATTCTGTCTATGCGCCCAGTGTGTCACAAAGACGATACACTGAAATATAAAAAGGAATTACAAAGGGAATACATGTGCTTCACCTGAAACCAAGCAAGAAAGTTACAGTACTTAGCTCTGGGAAACGTTCTGGGTTCTCTGACATCCTAGATCAGCCACAGGCAGTAATCACATGGCACCTTCAGGACCTGCTGCCCATGCATCTTAGCTTGTGCCACTAACACATGTCTAACCTCCTTCAATGCCCTGGATTTCTCATGTCTTATAGCTAGTGCTCTTGAAACTGAAGATCAATGAAGAACAACAAAGAAAAACACCCAGAGATCCCTCCTCAACAGCCCTGTCTTCCAATCAAGTATGTTTTATTGCACGGGTCAGCCACAACAACACGGACTGTCAATCTTTGCAAGTACAGTAATTCACAAAGAATGTTTCCTACAAAACTGGTTTCCTGGAAATTCTGGCTTTCAAGGGATATTGGCTCTCACTGGGGGATTTTTCTTATCCTGATTTGTCTTCCAGTGCTAGTGCTGTATTATACTGATGAACATTACAGAATGCGATGGAACTACACATTTTCCATCATGTACTGTAATTTAACCCGCTTTGGTCATATATCTTCTAATGAAGGACCAGTTCGAAGTATTGATACCGTATAGCCGCTACCTGAACCAGGCCAAGTAATCTGAAGCTCTTCTGCTTAAAGGCAAATGGAAAGTGTCACATCAGCTGGATGGCATAAGATTTTCACCGAAGTGGGCTTTTACTCTGCATAGCAATGTTTAAAGGGAATGAGATTTTTCTATCTAATTTTTACCAGGGATACTTACTGAAGACAAAGAATCATTATAAACTTAGTTTACAAATTACTGGTATAATGGATTGCTTTTTCAATTAATACATTTAAAAGGAAATTGCATGTAAGAAGTAATGCATTATCGGACACAAAAACTACACATGCTACTGTATTTAGAGTTGTCTAGACTTTTTATAAAATTACCTTCCCCCAATATCTTGCGTAAGAGATTACTTTTGAATAACAAGTT
This sequence comes from Lepisosteus oculatus, assembly GCF_040954835.1. Classification (NCBI taxonomy): domain Eukaryota; kingdom Metazoa; phylum Chordata; class Actinopteri; order Semionotiformes; family Lepisosteidae; genus Lepisosteus; species Lepisosteus oculatus. Next base: position 11,366,556 of record NC_090706.1, on the reverse strand, counting down.
CCTTGGAACTGTGGTGGATTACGTTTTAATACGCACTTTCCCCAGCTCTATCTGGAAATGAATATATTTGTTCTTCGGAAATCCAATGAGATATTTTTGTCGATGACTTTGGGTGTTAACAAGGTAAAAAACAAAGCCAGAGAAGAACAGACCCTGAGCACTGCAAACTAACAAGGACTACAGGAAAAAGAAGAATGCAGTAAGGCAGGGATAAATCTGAATACCCTCTCTTTCTTGAACTCTATAAATTGTTAATGAACACAAAGCAAATTAACTTACTTTGCTGGAAAAATAAATAGCCTACTGTGGATTCCCCCAAGATATAGGGGCATTAGTACAAAAGCTCAGCTGAAAAACAGATGCATAAATTCAGTGTTTAGGACAGGGGACTACAGCCTTGGTCCTGAATCGCCCCAGTCCAGTAAGTTTTATAGGTAGCTATTAAATCAGCAGTTTCTAAAGGCCTGGAACAATTTACCTTTGATCAAATAATAAGATGATTGTGCAATTAAGTAAGTCAGAGATCATTTAGACACAAATCTGGTGACTCTTCAATCTTCAAGAACCAGACTTCCCTTAACTGAGCAAATTATTTGTCCAGTTGATCAATAACTTACAGCTATTCCTGATCTTTAGCAACAGGTGATCTTTAAGACTAAATGAACCAGGGCCCTAGGGGTGTATTTTAAGTCAAGCTTTTACACATAAATACAAATGCTTTTAAGACACTGAAGCTTATAAGGAAAATCTAGAACAGACCTGTCTATTGCCTATTACCACTCTGTCTACCTTCTCCTCCATCCATCCGTTTTCTAACTACTTCATCCAATTCAGAGTGACGGGGAGCCGACAACTATCCCAGCAAGCAACAGGCACCTCGAGCAGGAAGCCAGTCCATTACAGAGCACACACGGACACACACACACTCATACCAGGGCCACTTTTCCCAAAACCCATTAACCTAGCAAGATGTTTGAATTGTGGAAGGAAAACAGAGCACCTAGAGGAAACCCACATGAACACGAGGAAAACTTCCACACAGGTAACATCCCAGGAATTGATCCCAGAGCCCCAGCATTGCGTTTCACATTTTCCCCCCGGTTTTCCCAAGTTCAGACGCTGCACCATCTTTGATTAAGACTTCCCCAACTTTACTGCGCATCTCTGTGTTCCCCCAGCTTCTATCACGGTTCTACTGAACTTAACTACACTTTAATGTTGCTCTTCTCTGATCACGCAATGACACAGTACAGATCTAAAAGGGGTTAGTACTAAACATTTATGTGCGCAGTATGCAATGCACTTATGGGCGTCCCAGTCAAAACACATTCACAGTGGGAATCCACTTTGATGCTAGGAAAGCTCGTTGTGTGCTTACAGCTATCAAACAAGTTGAAGCCAGCTGCAGAAATGGCAGGAGATCCTCTGTGACGTGCATTTTGCTGCTTTAAGAGCTCTGAAGAAAGCAGGCATCCCTGTCCTCATGTCCAAACATTTGTCACGCTTTTCTCTCACAAAAGCTAGACTGGCTATATCAAAGGTCTTGTATTTTTCAAAGGGGACAATTTCAAAAGGAAGTTGCCTTGCAGGAAAAAATCCAGTCAATTAAGGAGCAATACTTTATGATGACACCTCCTTAACGAAGGGGGGGTCCTTGTAACTTAGCATCGGGCATCTGTCCTGATCACGTTTCTCATACTGTAGGTGTAAGTTTCGTCCCCGCAAACCACGATCCATGTCAAACCACAAAGAGAAACAGTGCCGTTTCTTTACCACCAACTTTAAGGATCCAGCCCTGGGATTTTTTTTTTTGTATTTGCCTTGTTTAGTTGAAATCTCATTCTCTCGGAAAGTGCGACCTTTTAATCTTTCCTGGAACGCAACCAAAAAAGAACAGATCATCATTTGGAAGGCAAGAGCGCTGGGGGTCATTAAAAGGCAATGGAGGATTGTGAAAGCCCCCAGAGCTTGGTAAATACCAGGCACTGCACAAATATGTTTACACAACCAGGCAGCTTTTTACTGCTGATTAGAGGACAGAATTTGGCAAAGTCCATTACAAGTACTGCTTTTAATCATCTGAAACATTAGAATAAAACAGGCCTCCAAGAAAACAACTGAAGATAAAGTGTGAGGCTTGAAACTCTTCCACAATCTCTTTACAGAATAAAGCCATCAGTATAGGCAAGATTGGGGAGTAGTAACACATTGTCTGTACTGCATTAACTCTGTTATTTTCACTAACATATACTGTAGCTATAATGATTTATATGGGCAGACAAAACTGGGGTAATGGACACTGCATTTCACATGAAAAGACAGTACAGACGCTTTTAGTTACCTTTCCAGAAGAATGACAATGCTGACAGTTCAGCCATTTTTTTTAGTCATTCACCTCAAAGCCAGAAAAATAAGAATTGCAGCTGTCAGAAAACCTGTTCTGTTGCTTTTCACATAAGAAATTGCACTTTTAGAGCTCCAGAAGGCAGGCACTAACAGGAAGGACACAATATGAGACTAGGTTCAACCCTCCCCCATCCTTAGCACTTACTGCATATACTGTAATTCTGTCCATCTGTTGAGAAAAAGCACACAACTCTGGTCTCCGCTCAGGAAATCCAGATACATTTTACTCCTTTATTGATCTGGCCGAGTACAAATGAAGTATGGAAAAGGTACAAATTGTATCCACTCACATTTACCGAGTACAAAATAATTAGTAACTAACTGCTTTATGCTTTGGTTCATTAGACTTGTAAGTAGAATGGACACCTCTTTAAAAGTGATTCCTCTCAGCTGGAAGGGTTTTTTTTTTGTACATGCAATTCTGTAGATCCAGTCACAAGACATTGGTCTTTCCAGGAAAACCTCAAAGGTGACACTTATGGTGTACAGTGTACTGGGGCAACACCAGTGATAAAAAGGCTTCCGACGTGCACTGTTTCTGTGCTGTGATTTTTTTCCCATGTCCAACAGCCTCCTCATTAAGGGCACAACTCAATCTCCTCGAGACAGTCCACCCGCTGCTAATTAGACAGCGGGATTGAGACAGCAGATAATGTACGCTGCAGGAGCGGATCTGAGGTTAATGGCCATTCGGATCCTAGCTCCAACTTCTGAGAAGCTCGTCCGATCCTCAGCTCCACGGTTCATCTGTTCCACGGCTCATGTGCGTCACACTGAAATGCACCACACAGAATTAACTCCAACTGCAGATCTTTACCCAAACTACAGGCGGACACAGCACTACAGCTACATAACATCACTGCACACACCACTCCTCATTTTGAAGACAGAATACAAGCCTTTGCAATGGAAACAGGAAGCCCGGTGATGACAGGGCCACATGGTCCTCTCAACAATTGGCCACTGACTTCCATTCCGAGTGTCCCTGCACACCCAGAGTTGCACACTACAGGCAGAGTTAGCCTGGCTGTCCCTGGTGTGCAGATCCATATCGCCCCACCGGGACTTGCCAGGTGCCTGAAAATATGTAAAAATGTCAGCAAGAGCCACGTGGCTCCCCCGGCCGATGCCAACTCTGTCGTGGGTGGGACTGGACTCAAAGATGTGAAAAAATGCAGATGCATCAATGGGTCTCAATCCTAAAGAAAGAGCATGTGCCGTGTGTCGCTGACCCAGGCCAACTGACAAACTGGGGGATGATAAAAGTAAAACTATATGCCGACATCTCTGGGGGGTCATGGGTGGCACTACTACCTCAGAGATCTTGGGTCTTGGCTTCAGTTATGGACCAGGGTGGCCTGTCTAGGAGGTAGTCCCACCTTGCACCTTGGGATAGGTTCGGGATAGTTCCTGCTTCTGGGATAGATTCTGGATTGCTGAGAGCCTTGTCAGGAAACTGCATCTTTTTGAAAACGAATAGGTGACACTTTTTTTTAAAAACGTAGGCTACAAGCAAAGCATTACAAGATAGTTCCCTCTGTCTCTGTGTCCCCGGCCTTCAAATTTAATTTAACGTATGCAGGATAAGTACTCAAGTCGTGGACCCTGGAGCTGAATTCGAGATCATGCCTCAGCTCGCTCTCCTCTCACCGAGCAGCCACGGGCCCACGAGCTGCAGAGCTAGACCTCCACCCCTTCTCATTTCCTCAGCAACCCCTGCGATAACGGTCACAGTTCCTGGAGACGCCCTTCTGAGGCCCCGCGGTTTCCTGACCTCCTCTGCCGCTTCTTCTTCTGTCACCGCCTCCCTGCCAGGGGACCTAAAGGACACGCCGACATACAGGCACAGCAGAGCTGCTTCACAGCCCACAAAGCTGAGGGTACAGGCTAAATTACCTGTATTTGTATATATTGTAGCAGGAGAGAGAGGGGGACAGTGTTAAGAGAAATAAAACAGAACTGAACTGATATATGTATAGACAAAGTGGTTGCTGTGCTCACCAAGCACATCCTTTAAAAGTGCTAACTTCACTATCCACTAGCTCAAAAATAATGCTCCTTCCCCACAGCTAGAGAGCTCTGTTATAATTAGCTGTGCTGAATGCAGCCCCTCAGAAAACACGTTTGATTGCCACATGATCTATTACTTGACTTTATCAAGCAAACAGTTTGTGGTTTCACACCATCCTCTCTGACCTCTTCGAACTGCAATGGGTGGAAAAACAGTCAAAAACAATCTTATCTCCTTGTTTGATTATATCGAGGGGTGGTTGCAATGTCATTGTTACTACCCGATATGAGATGTAAAATCAGAAGGGAATTTTATTCAGTTCCCTTCTGAAAGCTTGTACTCACCTGGAAGAATTTACCCAGGTTTTTCCAAGTCCAGTGACAATGATTTTTGTTTTATTCTAACATCTCACTGAAATCCCCTGAGTTTATTCCAAAGAGGGGCTGAAATGCTTGAAAGTAAGAATTTTCTTGCACCATTTCCCCCTTCGCCTGCGTATCAAGTATATCCCACTTTTGGAGAAAAAAATTACGGCTATGTTCATTGCCCAAAAATTCATCCTGTGCATTTAGTCAAGGGATTAAGGAAGAAGAAACCTAATTATTTTAGAGCCACATGCTAGTTATTGTACAACATATAATTTGTCCATGCAGTCTTTGAGTATCACTTGCTGTGCTGACGTTGTCTACTCTCAGAGGCGAGGCCAAATTCAATAAAATACAACACAGTCTGTTTTCATTTAAATAATACCATGGCCCATCGCTGGGGCTTTAATGAGCTCGCAGAGCTATTACTAGGATTGGATTAGTGCCTTAATTGTGATATTAACAAACAAATATATTCTCCCCTAGGTGGAAATGAGGCCTGAAACCCTTTCAGCCCCAAGTTAATTAAAGTTCATGCTGGAGATAGATGCTGACCTAGGGGGAAAAAACTGCAAAGGAGGAGGATCTAAGCCAGTGAAAACTGACTTTTATTTTTGTTGTTGTGGTGGATGCTGGTGTTGTTGAAATAATGAACCATTTTTCATTCCATTCATTAAAAGGAAGCGAAGATTTACTGCAGGACTGTGCTGATTCAGTTCTTCATCTGGACTGCTCATCGCCCCTGACCCTAAATCCCTTCATCCCCGCCTAAAGGAGCAGGGGGATTTGTTGGGTTCACTTAGATACTGGTATATACCAAATTTTCAGGTGGATAGCACGTCAGCATCCGTAGGCTGCAAATGAACAAGTAATAGGTTTATTCCATGCTGAAAAAGAATAGTGAAAACAACGTTTTGGCCGTGGAGCCTTCTAGGCTCCACAGCCGAAACGTTGTGTTTTCTCTCTTCTTTTTTTCAGCATGGAATACCAATTTTTGCCGTCTCTTTGTCAAAAACTGTTTTGGTTCCTTTCCTGAGGTTTATTAGACATTGTTTCTAACAAATTAGCCAGGACTCACAGTATAATACAAGTATTATAAAAATAAATGATTTTCTTTTTAGAGGCAGAAAACAGTCACAGCAGAAGGGCAGTTATCCATGAGAGGGGCAGGGCAGTTTTCACAATGTGGCACAATGTGTCTAAAGCTCATCATTGTATGTCCCCTCCCCGACCTTTACTAGCGATCTGATCCTTACTTAACCCTCGCCCCCCGGAACAATGACCCGCACATATTCCACAAATGAGTCCCGCGTTTATCAGGTCCCAGGCGGACGCTGGCACGGTAGTGGGAAAGTTTCTACCCCATGTCCGGGTCAGGGAAGCAGGCAGTGCTGGAGGCTCAAAGAGGGAAAAGTCAGGGCTCTGCCTGCTCCGTTTTCATCTCTGTCCCACTGAGAGTGCCGCGTGCTCACTCATCCACTTCAGAACCTGTTACTGCACAGGGGGTGTGTTTGAGGGAACAATAGAGGTTGGAGTTTGGAGTTGGTCCGAGAGGACAAATAAGAGTGAAAAAGAACGAAGGGACCCACAGGGAGGTCAAAGTCATCTCACACACACAATCTCAAATTGCACTTAGGGCTTAGGTGCTTAGAAAAAGAAAAGGAGAAATTAAAAAAGAAACTCTTAAATTATTTCAGATGTTTTGTCATACATAAAATGCATTGTATTGCTTATTTTAGCCCTAATATGCCGCATTGATTACATTTTTTTTAATTGAAACTAATAAATGCTAAGCATAGATCCCACAGAACAATAACATGCGCACTGTTTTATGTCAGTGTTATCTAATCTACCCCAATATTTACTGCAAACATTACTGATGTAGCACCTTTATTTTTGTTCGAAGTCAGAAAGGTGTGAGTAGATGTGCTAATCATATCTGTCAACTGTACAAGAAATGTTGCAAAGCTAGATAACCATTTTTAGTCTTTTGGGGAATATTTTGGAGTTTGGTTCATGCAGGGAAAAGCAATCTACAGTACCAGATCCTGAAGGTTCATTTGTCCAAGACTCGCCATTAGTGAGTGTGAACAGAACACAGACCTCCTCACTCTTACGGGTAATTTTTGTATTCACTTCAAACATAAAATTTGGATTCAGGATCTCAGCCTCAGAGGCATACAAGCCTAGAATAAACTTCCCCTGTGGGCTTCAAGTCCTTCAAAATAGCTTATCTTGACCTGAAATCACAACCAAAGGAATACAATCTAGTAAAGCACGCTCCGACAGACGTCCTAGACTAGAATCAGCCAGCAACATCTTGCAACAAAACGCCCAGACCACTGAGTCCAAATCACCAGCCTACCAGCCTTTCTAAAACAAATCTTTCTAATACAAACTTTGTAGCTCTTAAACAGGGGAAGCTGAAAACAAGCTGAAAAGGTTCATTAAAAAGCCATTCCTTTTTGGATTGTCTTGTTTGAATAAAAGAGCACAGAAAGGCACAGTTCTTCTTTCTGAAACCTATTTTCTGATTTCTTATCAGCTCTGCGAACAGATGCACTCTGCAGTAATAACAGGTGTCTTCCTCCTGTGTAATTAGTTTAATCACTCCCACCGGTTTGCACCTGGTGCTGGGCTATTACACAGCAACAAGTAGGGATCCCTATAGCCAAGCCAAGCCCAAATATTTTGCCAAATAGCACACAGATTTGGGAATTGGAACCTAGGGGATCTGGGATCTCAAACAGTTACAGATATTTGGCTCACAACCCAACTGGAAAAGTAAGAATTTTGTAGAGAACACAACTATCCGAGTGCCTTAATATAAATGTATCAGAATTCTCTTAATTAACAGAAGCAAGTCCAGCTGAACAACCCCTCATAGCCTTCACTTGATCACTGCTTAAAGCTAACTAAGATGCAAATTGCCCTAAGTAAGAGGTGGGATTGGAGAACATCTACCACTCTTAAATCGTTGTTGCTCTTACGCTTTGCAATGCAACGCTAATACAGTATTTATAGTAAATGGAGAGAAAGTAAAAAACAGTTTTACATTAGAATGATTAAAATTTGAATGATTAAAAACATCACAGCAAAACCGATTCCCCCAGTAGAGGAACAGAGAACAGGGGGCTTGAGAGGAAGCACAGGCGTGTTGAAATGAGTGCGTTTTACACGACCTGAAACAAATGCTACTTCGTTCAAGCCCCGTCTTCAAGATAACTGTCCATCTGGGCAGAGCGAGAAAAACAGCTGCCTTGGGCTTGGGCTCAGCCTATTCAACTGTAGGTTTCCCCCCAATCTGCCCCTCCCCGACAACCCACTGTTCGATTCTCAGCCTGCTGCGCCCGTCAAAGCACAAGATGAAGATCCGGCAAAATCAAAACTCGAACCCCGATTAAATCTGAACTCAAGCCTATCTGTCAAAAACGAATTACAAACACAGGACGTCTGCCCCCTGGAAACCAGGTATAAAAGGAACAGGCACTTTGCAGGTTGATCATGTTTTGGTTTAGTCCAAGCCTTACAAGCAGGCGCGTTCTGTAGGTAACAATCCCAGGTGGAACACTGCTTGTTAAGAAAATCTTCATTTTCTAGTTATGCTTCTTTATCGCTCTCTGGCACCATTTACATTGAGCCCTATTATGACTTCCTACTACCCTGTGTATCTGAGGAGGTGCCCTTGATGTTTTTAAGAGGCAACTGGCGGCGTTTCGCTGAAAACAAAGCCTCCAGAAACAATACCTGGTGATGTTTGCAAGGCCGATGCCAGCAGGTGAGGTTTTCACCTCGTGCTCCACCGAACAGAAGAAAGAAAAGACGACACGTATCACGTCTCAATTATGCACAACTCACTTGCTGCCCCCGTAACATCACAGCTCACAGTCAACATTCTTGTTTGCTTAGCAACAAGCCCAGCAGAATATACCGCTCCCGATTTACAGATTCTTCCGCCTGTTCTCTTTTTAAAAAAAGAACTCGGTTCCAACTATCCCCCTGCCACCTTACTCCTACAAAATACAGGGCAGTACTTCCACTTTAAAATTTCTCATCTCCTTGTGGTGACGCCATCATAGACCTGATCCCAGCATGGCTTCACTATAACTAGGCAATAAATTAATGAGTCATGCCCTTGGATTAATAAAGCAGGAAACCTTCACCAGCGACTTTTTTTCTTCAAGGGAAGCTACCTCTTAAAATCCAGTCCCTTGGGGGAACCGCCATACATCATTAGCAAAGAGACAGACCCTCAAAGCTGAACGGTGACTCACTCTAAGGCTTGAAACAAAATCTTCATTCATGCCGCAGAAGCTGGAAAGATTTGTACTGGGAATCAGAGTCGCAGCCTTGTTCAGTGTAGCCCTCAACATGCGGTTTCTCCGTTTTCATGATTTCCATCGCCTTACGAGAGCATGTTTTCCAAGGAGAGCCCTCTCAGCTTTCCACACCATTTCAGAAGGAACTGAGATGCTACCTGCAAGTGCAGAACGGGGACCCTCTCTTGTTTGTACTTAATAATTGGCATTTCTTTTCTTTTTTGTACGACGATGGAACACTCCATTGATACATCATGTGTCGTAGTGGAAAGAGAACGGCCCAATCTAATTTTCAGCATGCAACAAGGTTAAAGTATTACTATTTCATTTATACAGAAGAACATCCATTCCTCCATCACCTCTCTTTCCAATACAGTGTTGCAGGGGAGCCAGAGAATATTCCTGCAAGAAATGGGCACAAGGCAGGATACACCCTGGCTGGGACACTAATCCATCGCAGGGCACAGACATAAAGAACATCTAAGTAGCAATTTTACAGTTCTAACTCTACACAACCACAGCTGGTGAACTGTCATCCCTAGATATAATCCTGCCTATACATTATCCCCGAAATAGACCATAGGCTTGGCTAGGACCCAAACTTTGCCACATATGAGTTTGTTTTTAACTCAGTCACTACAGAAAAATAAGAAGTAAGAAAAGAGTATAAAAAAAACGTTTTTAATTTTTTAAAGTATGCTGCCTAGAGAAAAACCTTTTTCTTTTTAATTTTCTGAGCAACTGCTCAACCTTCAAGTGGAAACACCACAAACAAGTGGTAATCTGCAGGGATTTTTTTCCCCATGTAAAAAAGCAGCAAGTTTGTGTTTGCAGATAGAGGAAAGAGGGCATAAATTTACACTGCAAGGAAAACTACTGCAAGTGCTGCAGTTAGTCTGTTAAAGTACCGAAAGAAAGGCACACACGAGAACAACTCATGAAACCTTAGAATAACTAGTGATTCACTCTGGCTCATTTCAGAACAAAACTTAAGTCATGTTTGGTGAAGGTACTGTTGCAGAAAGTGGCTAATCGGAACACTCACTGTGGGCACAGCGGTCACAATATCATTGCAATAAAAAGTTCTCACAAGGATCACAAACTGATTTTTCTCAAAAGAAACATGCTTTATTATGGAGTGCTCTCCGATTAATTAGATTCATGGAAAAAACATCCCAGGATCTGGCCTAACCCCAGGGCTCAAGAATGCCAGATGAGGGTACCAAGGAGCACTCCCCTCCTATGTCAAGAGGTTGGGGTGCACTGGTACCTTCCAGGACTGACCTGACAGCAGCATACAGACCTGGAGTGGGAACCTGGATCTCCCAAGTCCAAAATGGTACAGTACATATGGAAAATATAAAAAGAGAAATAAAAGGTGACACCCTACACCTTTGGCCTACTGGAAGAACACAGGCTCTGTCCGCACAGGCAGAAGGCACTGGGCAAGCAGAGCTATGGACAGAAAGATGTAATTGAGCTTCCCAGGCCTGGGTTATACCACAAAACTGAGGCCCAACGAGCCATCCCAGGAGAGAGAACCACGCCACTCCCCATGGGTGAAGAGACCCACTTGAGGCTGACAGCATTCCTCCACCTGGACTTCAACCTCCACACGCCACAGACTTGCGGCCTGCGATGAGCACACCTTGTGTTTGATCTTTAGCCCAAGCAGCCTTTACCTTTACAGAGTGCCAAACACTCTGCCTTCAAAAGGGTCCCCCGAAAAAGACGGCAGTCCAAAGACTCCCTTTTGTGTCCCCCTGACAGACCCTTCTTCACCTGGAAAGCAGGGGTGACGGAGTATAATTTCATCCACACCACTTTCTTAGCAAGAACGGGAAAGGTACAGGAAAGGGGGGTGACTGCTCCTCCTTTAGGGGCGATTCTGACTGAGAGGAATTCAGTCATACCTGCGGAGATGGCAGCTTCACATCGCTGTCTCCACAGCCAGGCACAGACAGCATGCCTGAATCTGGTGCCTCTCGTACCGAAAAAGTACATCAGCACATCAGCAGAGGAGTAAAACTAACCTCTCATGACGATCTGAACCCAGTCCACATTCCCCGTTAGCAGGTGAATAATCCATAGCTTGGTGAATCCTACTTCACAGTAATAGGGAGAGCCTTGATCGAAGGATCTCAAAAAGATGTCACAATAAACACTTGGCTGCCACAAGCCAGTTACGCCTGTGGAAACTTTTCTGATGTCTCCTGCTTAAAACCCCCAAAAGCTAAGAGCCCCGCTTTCGTGTTTTAACTATCTGTTTTCATACTAAAAATCAAGATCAAGCCAGCTTTTGCCCTTCAGCTCCAAGAGGAAGTTTCTATCTTCCTGAGCTCACCTTGTCAGGATCGTGAAGGCATCCTCGAGTTCTGAGCGAAATACAAAACTGCCTAATCGGTTGTACCCTGGCACTTTTATGGCCTGGCACATTTATTTTCCCTTTTGTACTGCTGCATCATAAATGAAATGCATTCAGCAAGGAAGATCACCCTGATAACTTTGAACAGAATCAGTTCAGTTTCTTCTAAGGACATCTTTTATCTTGGAGGAAAAAAAGCACAGTGTTGCCAAGGTGATGTGATCACCTGGAACTGACAAAGTTGTCATTTCTAAGGGTTTTTGTTTAAAGGTGTTTCTCACTGAGGAAATGACTAAGCAGGTATATACAGTGACACACATTTTAGTGGTGTACAAATTACATTACTGTATATCCAAATAGCAGCCCCTGCCTTGACAGAACCTGTACATAGCGGACTTTGAACGACACCTCCCGCTCGCCAGTAGGATTAGAATCCTAATGAGTTTTATTCCGTTCATATTGCAAAGCGATATCCTGACAGAATTGCTACTACGTATCGGCCAGGCGGATACCAGGTCTGCGTTAAAGCAGATGATGAGGATTCCCTTCTAAATCTGCAAGTCAGAACGATTCCAAAATATCTGGATAACTCCACATCCACTAAACGTGTCATTGTAGAAATTCAATAAAGGCTGTCGCGCATATACTGTAGGACAGACAGATTTCGATATTTTGGTTTACTTCGGTACTTCTTGTCGAGATGTCGGTACTCTTTAAGATGTGCAATAAAGCCTAGCAATGTAACACATCATATTATATATTTAGAAAACAAAAGTATTTAGTAGCTTGTTTAGCCTGTAGTTGCTACAGTATATGTCAAACCGAGACATCACACAACCGACAGCGACAGCGGGTTTAAATCACTGTGGTTCGCCTATTAAACCCTTAGGATTCAAGCGAAATGTTTCTACGTTACCTCTTTGACTTTCTCCCTCCGTTTCTGTGTCTGGACGTCGCTCGGCTTGCCTCCATCGACCCCCAAAGGAGGTCTCAGCAGACATTTTTTAAACTTCTCGTAATCAAAGGAGGATCCGTGTTCACTGTCTTTGGAAAAGACTGTCCCCTTCCCCTGCTCTCGCTGCTCCACTTTGTTCTCCGGGAGCCGATACTTGACTGGGGCGCCTTTCGATCGCGACTGGTTCCAGTTCTCCTGGGTTTTAACTGCGGTTTTCTCCGCATTTTTTGCCTCCCTGGTAGCGGAGGATTTGCGGCTGGTGGCTTTCATTTTTGTGCTCGTATCCCCCTTTCCTGGGGTGATTCCTGGCAAGTGTTCGTAGTCCTTGTCGGGCTTTAGACCGTGCTCCCCTGCCCCGTTCTCCAGTTCCACGGCCAACGGTGCATTTTCCCTCTTGGGTAAAAAAATGCGTTTTAAGCGAACCGAGTCAGGTAAAAAGAACAGGGCCCCGAAGCAGAGAGTTACCAAACCCGATAAGAAAAGTAAAAACACAAATTTCTGAGATAAGCGAAGCCCCATACCAGATGCCGAAACGCCGGGTAACTTCCGAAAAACCATTTTTTTTTGTAGGCAGTTAATATACAGTAATTTCAAAATACAATCCCTTGCTGTCTTCCCTGTTATTGCTCCTTATTTATTGCGTGCAACAAAAAGTTAACACTGGGCATGCAGACACTGATACGGTTGGGGGGAAAAAAAGGTAATTTTAACACAACTCGGAAACTGGAAAGTTGTTCCCTCGTGTTTCAATAGGTTGTGTTACAGATGCCTTGCTTTACTGTCAATGGAGAAAAAAAGCATAACGAGGCAACAGAAAATTAACCTCCACAAAGATGGGCTACCCTTCCACCGTTAAAAATGAATATGCAAAGTAGCGGATCTTTCCCAAAGATAATATAAGTGATCCAGCTGGCTTTAAAGCGGCGTACTATATAGACAGCAGTTTGACCGGGCTCGCTGTGAAAAGCAGTCCCAGTCCGAGTTCAGCGTGGTAAGTTCTCCGTCAGACCTCACCATCAGTTGAAAACGAGTTAGGACTTTGGTAGGATTTGATCACTCAGCAAACACATTAACTGCATTAACTTTATTTCATCTAATTACAATTTATAGCTGAACTTAGAATTATACGTTGAAGTGTAAATGGTGTCAGTTAAAAAGAGCCCCGGCATGGCTTTGAAACCAGCATTAAGCGTCTCTTCAGCCTCCTGCTCCGTGTCTTGTCTGTGATCCAGCGGTGTAAGAAGACAACTTCTCCGGATTTCTTCTCTTCAAAATCGCCTATTATGATAACCCAGAAGTGAAGCAGGCGGTTACAAATTCGTGGATTCGAGTATCCAAGTTGGCAAGAGCCTGCCACGGGAATAACGATTCGGGGTTTCCTCTCTGAAAACAAAACGGATAAACTCCGGTCCTGCACCGCTTCCCTACAGACCCCGCTAGCTGTGGAGCTTCAGAATCGCGAGCGCACGGAATCAGTCATCGCCTTATCGCAATCCTATCAAAATACAGCGTTTCCAAATCCTCTCCCTCTGTTTTCTCTCTCATCCGCGCTGGAGGAGAAAAAAAAAATGAGCGAAACGTACGCGGCTGTCAGCCCCGGTAGGCTGGCCAGCCGGCTGACGGATTTCTTTAGCAGCTAATGAAAACACAGCTGGGCCGGCTGGACTTCAAAGGAGTCGCAAAACAGAGCCGCCTCCCGCGTTGAAAGACTGCCTTCTGGGCGGTGGGATCGCAGAGTTGCGGAGGGCGATTTTCAGAGGGAAGGGGGAAAATGATTTCTCACAGGTTACAGCAGTATCCAGTATGTAACAACGTGTAACCGTCTTCTGTGCGAAGCGTGTCTCGGCAGATTTCTAAAAAGCACGTTTATCCGTTTAAACGTTGCATGACAGATTTTAGACTGAAACGTACATTGAAAGACTTCCGCATACGCTGCAGAGGGCTCGTGTCCTCAATCCCTTTCATTGATTTCCTTAAAAATATCATTGTGCGAGATCGGTTCCATGACACTAACGTAACTGCTTTAAACTATTTAGGTATGTGCGTTAACTGCGTGGGATCAAACCCGACTTCCTAAATGCGTTTGTCCAACAACCGGAGCTGTGGTTGGCAATGCAGTTGCGCTAACAAGTTACATTTTGTAAGAGAAAAATAAGTTTGATTAAAGATGTTGATTGATACGTGTTGTGTCAAAACCTATGTGTTAATTTAAGATTACGAAGGCGTTCTATTCCAGCATTTTGAGCGACTACAGTGAAGCAGGCCTCTTTTTAGAACATTTTTGGTTCACCGGGTCTTTAAAACTAACCGGTGCGTTTCAGTCACTTAATGGGATTAATAATTGTTAATGACGCCCTTTATCCAAGGTAACTTCAATTCAAGGCAATCATTGAATTGTAGAAACTAACAGTGCAAATGTGGGGTTTGGAGCCGGACTCATAATCTAATATTAATAATAATACAGTATATTCATTTCAAACCGCCATCCGTGTCCTACAATCAGAAACGATAAGCGTACCGGGGTTTACAATGATCCTATCTCTGTCGACTCCAATGAACGAATAAAAAAGGGTTTAAATTTGTATTTTAAAATGCCGCATCTACTCTCCATTGTGCAACCGGACAAAATTCATAATTCTTGGTATTATTTCGCCTCCAAATAAGTAAGAAATCTAGTGGCTTTGAATTCTGAACACGAGTGTGTGTTTGCCAAGAATATGAAATTCTTGGCAATTTTAAATGATGAAATTACCTTATTTGTTTTTCATTTAAAGTAAAGCTGCGATATGATCCTAACGGCTGCGTTAGTTTGGAGCGTATTGTTAGCTGTACGGACATGTGTTTCCTGTGCTGGGTCAGTGTTCTTGTCAGAGGCTCTGAGTTTCCAGTGAAAGGTGATATCGGGGGTCCACTGTTGTAAAAAGAACTGCAGCCACGTCACCTGCAGCGATTTCAGACAAGGACGACCTGAGCAGCGCACCGGTGTCTTGTTATTTGATGGTAATCATCAGATCGTGGCGGACGATGGATTGCGCTGCTATCAGTTCGTGAAAGCATTACAACAGCGATTTTTTCCCACATTTAACCAATATCACACAGTTTACCACTTTTTGACGCTACCTTTTTAGCGCTTTGGTATTGTACGCTTACGGCCTTCTGGCAAGACGTTAAGTTCTAACGTTACAGCGGTTTACGTTCGCGATTAACACCTTCAAATTCACAGGTTCATCATGGACCTTGATAACGAGGAGGGATTGCAGAATAAGGCGGATTCACAACAAAATACAAATCTCACGCCGTGTGCTGGTGTCTCACAATTGATGTCTCCCCCCCTTCGTGGGTCTTATGTACGGAATGGGAGAAACGGGTCAAATTGCCAGATTTTGTCTGAAAGGGCAGTTTTTGCTCAAGGGCAGAGGCACACCCCGATTAATTTTCCGCCCATTTATCCCTCTTTCCCGCCCGCTTTGTGGCTCACAAAGTGCAGCTTTTAAACTGAATGATTCGGGGTTCCTCTCCTCGAGTCGTTGCTCAAGTTGAAGCCATAAACGGCAACACTCAAGACCAAGCTGACAGAGCTTTGTTATGATAGCTTTTCAAAAAGCTGTTTGCTTTTATTTGCACCGTCTGAGGCGAAAACGATTCTCCTTATGAATACACTCTTTAAACCTTGCAACGTCATATTCGTTGAGATGGTTCTCATGTACGTTTGTAAGAAATGAAGAAAAACCCTTATGTACAGTACTAAACTGTACCTTCACACACACGGTTGCCGTGGAGCACCGTGAGAAAATGTGTTGTCAGCAGCCACCCCTACTGTTTGTCGACCACAATAGTTGGGCTAGAACATACAGTATGGCTGTATGTATGGCTACAGTATTATTATTATTATTATTATTATTATTATTATTATTATTATTATTATTATTATACAGTATGGAGAGTAAGCCTCTGTCTTAATCAGAGTCCTCTCCATGTAGCCCAATCAATAATAACGTGATTTCATGCTTCAATAAATCATTCATTATCTAGCGTTGCACCAAACAAGTGGATATCCTTGAGTAAGAGAGTCACGCTTTTCCGTTTCGCTTCTGCCGAGGGAGTGAGGGCATCAGCGGGGTCGAACAGTTACACACACAGCTTCCCATTTGTCGGACGGAGTTTGTGCTTTGTTTTTGCCGGGAACAGTACATTCAGCTTCCAAAAAAATAACGGCCACCCACGGTTTCTAAGAAAAAGCCTGCCTCTTTTCACGCAGCTGTGAGCAGCACAGGCTCGTCGTACTTCCCCTGCCTTTGAATCCAGGCGAATGGACACCTACTGTGGGAAGACAGTACTGCCAGCGCGGCTTCATTCCTTAGCCAGAGCTCGCCCGTCTCTCCCTCTCAGCTCATTCCACGCAGTCAGTTACAGTCAGTTCAGTACATTGGATACGGGTTTGTGAGATGAGGATTAGACATACAGTAGTTGCTACGTCAACTTTCCATATCGTTGTTCTTTGGATGTGAATAAGGGTTTTCTTCAGCAAAGTGTAACAACATTAGCGCCTCCCTGCAAGTTTCACCTTTATAATCTATAATATGTAACTATGATGATGCACATAATTACATACACCTGTACAGTATACAGTATGTCACCCCAAAGGAGCCCATGTCATCATACGAGGGAACTCGGGTCATCTCCCACTGGAGTGCAACCCACCTGGGTAACCCAGCCCTTACGTAGCAAGTCAGGAGGAGATGTGAGAAATTACTTCACCATGCCAGGGGAACTTTAATGGCCAAATATTTAAGACCTTGACAAATCTGTCCAGTGAAACAGCATGCCTCTGTGCTTCAGTGGAGTGTTTTCCCATTGGAGAGGCTTAAGTGCTGCTCTTGACTGTCCCGGCCCTTGAACCTGAAGACTTTGAGCACAAGGGAAAATGCAAATGGTGAGACCTCACACCCCAGCCACCACAAGACATCTCTGCGGGTCCTCTCTCGATCCAACAGCCACATGGGCAATATTTACTGAGGAGCACTGAAAGCGCAGAAATTTGACTATATTTGATTCATGTCTGATGGGCATCATTTCCTCAGAAGAGCATGATTCGCGCTCTGGAAGTCATCAGATCAGCAGGTGTTACTGGTCTGAAGGTGTGGAGAAGGCATGTCATTAGTTTAACTAAGCAAATAATTTGTTTCATTGTGAATTGAGATGGTTATAAAGAACAAAAATGTCCCCAAGGACTGGAAATTTTTAATCTGTGATACAGAGGCTGACATCATAATGTCTAAGGCCAGTCTGTCCAACATAGTGGAAAACCAATACAACTAAGTCTTGTGTTACAAAAACGTCACAGAAAGAGACCTGTATTATTTCTTGCTGAGCAGGAATATAGTTTTACCTTTTCATAACCACTTTTTTTTATCCCAGTAGGTGATTCCAGAAAAACTGGAAAAAGGATGTCATGACACTTACAGTATTCCCTTTTGAAACACTGGTTTCAAAAATGTTCAAGTGGGACAATGTTCTTTTAATACTGGCTGTTCTGCACATACTACAGAGCCACCTGCTATTTACATTCTCAGTACTGTATGTTCTTATCTCAGTTCCAAAGTTTACCATTGGTTTAACTTTGTACTTTTGTGCTGGAAGAAAGGGGAAATAAATCAATAATTTCTGTTGTTTGTTGCGGGCTGTCGGGCACTGTGTCTGCAGCACAGTTCAGAATCTTTTAATCTTGTGATCGTTTTTGAAAAAGTATCTCAAGGTACCATCCCTGTATTCTTTCTGGAGGAAGATAAAAGAATAAATAAATATAAACCATGCGTACAACTGTATTGCACAATGCTGTGTTACAATTGCACATATTGTATTATCTAATACTGTGTTATTTTGCACAAATACTTTGCAATACTGTGTAATATTGTGCCAATAAAGCTTGTTGTGTTATACTGTGATAAATAAGTAACATACAACATATAAGACAAAAGCCAAAAAAGGAAAATATTTTCAGGACATTCCCGTTCCAAAAGCCCTGACTAGCTCTGTTGGTACAGCACGAGACTCATAATCTGAGGGTAGTGTCCCAAGTCGGGCGCAAGGTTTTATAATAACCCATACTGGGCAGCAGCTGTACAGGGCAGTGTTGGTGGTGGAGGATCACGTCTCCATGACAACGGAAAGAACACTCGCACTACCTGCGTGGAAAAAAAGGCCTGGCCATCTACCCCCGTATCTTGCCATGAAAACTCTATGGATAGTGACAGGGGAACTATCCATAGGGTTGCCATGGGTTGACACCATCGATGGTACCCCCCCCCCATTGTAAGACATTGTAAGGTAAGACAGCTTATTATACCCTATATGAACCATCGCACTAGTATAATGTTACCTTTATAAACTGAAAATATTTTAAAAGTAGACTTACTACAGTGATATCAGGTTACCAGGAAATACAGTTACCTTAAAAAAGTAAAAACATATAGACACACATCCATCCATTTTCATCTAGCCTGAGGTGGATGAAGTCACAGGGGAACCTTAGCCTGTACTTGCAAACAACAGACAAAAGGCAGGGTACACACTGGATGGGATACCAAGGGTCACAAGACACCTGTGTCAGTTTTCCCAGAAGCCAATTAACTTACCAGCATTATTTTGGACTGTGAGAGGAAACCAAAACACCATCATGAACTCAGGAAGAACATACAGACTCTAAGCAGATAGCTGCCCAGGTCCAGAATTTAACCCAGGGCTTCAGCACTGCAAGCAACAATGCTAACCACTGTCTCATACACACATATGCATGGTTATTGAAAAACAATTCTTTAAAATATATTATAAATGCCTTTGCAATTGTAGACCTCAATGATGAATAGCACAAATGCAAACAGAAGTCTTGAGAATAAATATATACAGTACATTAACAAACCTACAGTCAAAGTGTACATCTCTTCACATGCCGCACATACTGTATGTTAAGTTAGAAAGGCTATTATCAATTTTATGATGGCAGGCATCGGTGTTTGAACTGTATGCGGTAGCAATCACAAAACAAAGTGTACAGCTGTTTTTCATTTGTGGTGATTCATAATCAGAATTTGACACACACCACAAAACTCAGTTGTCTGCTGAAATAAACATTGTGCTGAACATAGGAGCACTGATCTGTCGGGATGATAGATAGTCACAGCATGTCAAATGTTCATCCTACTGTCGTTTTAAGAGCAAAAACAGATTAGTATGAAATAGTCATTGCTCAACTTTCAATATACCTTGAAGATGTACAGTATAATTTGGAACAAGGAAAGGTTAATTCCACACTGAAAAACAGGAAGGAGAAACACAAGTTTTGGTCTGTAAAGCCTTCAGATGACACCTGAAATAGAATTAACCTTTACTTGTTTCTTTACAGCTAGAACACACTGGCATAGCTCCCCACTCAAACACTATTATTTTGCAAACAAAGAGAAAAGACAGTTACTGGGGTGTGATGAAAATAGAGCCCAGCTATTGAAATTGTTAAAAAAATGAGTTTATACTGTTTATGGTTTAGTTTATAGCATTTATGGTTCTGCCCATGGATTAAATATTATTGGCTATCCACTCACATAGCCCTTATTAAAATAGTAAACTCAGTTATACCTTTTGAATTCTCAGTGATGTACTTGGGAACTTTACCTGTTAATCACATTTAACCAGAAGATAGATATACTGTATACTTTGAATGTGTCTAGATGCTAGTAAAAAAGCAATCACAAGAAAATGGCTTACTGACAATGAGAAAAGTGTGACCTCCAGTGTCTGAACACTCTGTTAATACCGTGAATGAGATTTACAGTTTACTGTATTATCCATTAAGATAACAGTTTTTCCTAACATATAGTCTGAAAGGTTTAGCAAATACTGGTTAACCTGCAAGACATTTATATCCCCATTAAGACCCAAATTCACATTCTGAAATAAAGTGATGTAATATTTCTGTGTGCACTTTTTTGACCAAACTAATGCAGATTTGAACAAGTAATTATATTTCTATATTTAATCTCCACTCTCTACTGCACGATATACTGTATACCTGTATATAATTCTAAAAAAATGCAAATGAAAACTAAAAGAAAAGATGGAAGAAAACAAAAGTTAAACATTGTATGCGTGTTTTACGTGCAAACACTTTCTTCAATGTAATACAATAAAATAATAATAATAAAATCGAAAACGATATAGCACAGAGGTAGGGTTCAAGAATGGCTCAGAGCTCAGATCCTAACCTGTGGATGTCATCAGTGTGAGACAGGGTCATGTCACAAGCCAGCCAGAGAGATTCACACACAGCTAGCCAAGGGCTGCCAAGGTAGGCTTTCAGCAAAACGGTGACTACTGTAAATTGTTGGCCATGTTTGAACTAACGTCAATGAGAGACGTGTTGCTTGCAGTGCATTAAAAAAGCTGAACAGTTCTGAACAGATAGGCATTTCAGCAGTACTGTTCTTATCAACATGTTCTCTCTCTCTTCATTCAGTTAGGGGGTTGAGCTACAAACTTAAACAATTGATGATTCCAAAAGTAGCAGGCATTTAATTAAAAAAATGCCAACATCTCAAATTCAATTTATATAATGTTTGCCATCACACTCAGTCACAGGGCATTCAAATCCAGTGGTATACAGACTTCCAAAAACCCATGGAAACTGACTAGTTCAGAAATGGTTCATACTCAATCAAACCCATCCACTCAACCTTTCTGTGAAGAGCTTCCTTCTCAGTGGTTTGGCTTCTGTTCATTTTTAAAAATAATTTCTAAAGAAATGAAAAGAAAACTTCTGAGAAGAATCATGTTTACAGAAAGTCTGAGTGGATTGTTTTGGCTGGGCACAGACCATCCATGAAGTGGTCTTCACCTCTTTCTGAGATAGTGCACAGATGTGCACACATCCGCACGTTTTGCAGCAGAAGGTGTTACTGTTCATTCACAATGAACAAAAACAAGGTAAAGCTCTGGGCCTAGAATGAGATGGATGGTCTCAATTACTGCTGCAGTGAGAATTAGCCAACAGCAAGAATCCTCTGCAGAAAACCTGGTAAAAAATGGCAGACAGGCAGAATCAAGGGATGGGGAGGCCAGGAAGTAAAGAGAGTGACTCTTTCTGTCAGGTCAGTGGTCATTTAAGCTGTGGTTTCAGTTATTTTAGTGGAGCAGCATGAAGAATACTGTGCTCACCTTACTCCTGACTGTGTTAGAACTGCTACAAGGATCCAAGCAGTAATGTGCACAGGAATTTAAAAGAACAGTGGCTCAAGAAAAAGAAAGCGCTTGGCTTGATCTCGGGAGGAGAGCCTCTTGAAGAGTGTGCTCTCCTCTCAGCCCGGCCCCTTGGCATGTTTTCGGCTGACCACCCTGACAATGAATACCTTGTCCTGCCGGCTCCAGGTGCAGAACATCCACCCCTGCCTAGTCTGCAAATCTCCACCCTAAAGGGAAAAACACTCTGCAGAGCCCTAGCTACTGTGACGCCCTTGTTGTTTGGCTCCGTGACACCACCTTGCATGCTCTGTTGTCCTGGGGGGCAATGTGTTGTTTAATAAAGCCAAGACCCTCACCCGAGTCTCTGATTAGACTCTTGTGTGGAGAGGTTTCATGCATTAAAGGTCACTTGAACCAAAATACCTGAGCCATGTATGGTGTTAGCAGTGGGATAACATCCTAATAGCCTGACAAACAGATAACATCAATTCACCATTCTTAGAAAGCTTTGGGTCTATTGTCCCCCATTTAGTGCTGATTTATCTATTCCTGAGCCACATTCCTGTTATTTTTAACGTCAACAACATTTTTTAGTTTCCTAAGTAGTACACAATTATACTAATCTTTTTAACATATTTACATTAGTCATTGGAGTTTCTGTTAGCTCGAGACTGCCTTGGCCAACCCTACGCCAGATGGAGCTTTGACAATTGTCACCACCACCTCACAGTGTCGCAACTGACAAAATGTGTGCACCAGTCTCGTTCAGTGATGTCTACAGGCAAAGCCTTTTTATAGGTTAGCTTCATTTTGGTAATTTATCTAACCTATACCACTATAATTGCAGTTTCAGTTTATTAGAAGCACAGTGCATTCACAAATGAGTCCAGTTTCAATTTCCATTTACTAGAATTAAATACAGACAAGCTTTCTTGTGATAATATGATTCCTGCTGTCAAGGGATACATTTTCCATTATGAATAGCAGATACTGAAAACACCACTTAGACTGAAAATGAAGGAAGAGGCAGGGAACCTTGTCTAGTCATTATTATGTTTTCCATGTTTTCAATTTTAGTGATTGGTGGCTAGTTAAACCACTTTTCAAATGTATTTGAAAATTCCTCTAAAGTAGCCTGTCCTTCACTTCAGGAGTCACCTCTGCTTTATAGTGAAGAAAGTATGCTTTCCTCTACCTCAGAATAAGAATGTTAGAAAGGCTATGAGCAAGAGGCGGCCATTTGGCCTGTCTAGGTTGGTTGCTACTAGCTAAGTGATCCAAGGCCATCAGCTGTTAGCTGTTAGCCAGTATGATTAGACAACGTAATCCAGAATCCTACAACCTTTTGTGTAAATAAGACTACCTCCTGTTCCGATTTACCATACAAATGTACATCTTCATAGTTTCACCTGGATCTGGTTCAAGTTTTACTTCTGATTCTTCAGAATTTCAGTGTGCTGACTTTGTCAGGATTTAAAGGATTTTGACTACCTCAGTTCCCCTCCTTCTCTGCTTAAGCCTAAAAGGCTCCATTCATTCAGCCTGTCAGCAAAGGACAATCCTTTAACCCAGGATTGTAAGATACCACATATTTTGTTTACTGTAGATAGCTTACTCTACCATAAACTAGATTGTTGCTATACATTTGGAAAAGTAGTAGCCCCAGTCAAAGTAACCTTTAATTTTTTAATTTGTGCAAAATTACTTTTTAATTTTTAATTGTGCAAAAATTTCAAATTGTGCAAATTGTTTCCCCAGTGACAAAAACTTGTGCGCACTAAATTGAGTGTATGCAAAACTGTAAACCTGAAATTCTTTTTTGTTAATATAGTCATTCTCATATAAGCATGGAGATCCAAAAGACCAGGACAGTGATTCAACGAGCACAGTCATAGAGACTGAGTGTCGAGCGAGTATAAGCAGTGAGCAGTGCAATATTAATGCACACAGCCAAGTTGGGCCTCTCTCAGCCAGTCTCTTGCTCAATTTAGCATTTCTCAATTGACGACTGTGTTCATTTTATAATTATCAAATCTTGGGAGAAATTTAATTTTTTGTGCGCGGTTCAATTTCCTATGTGCGCTGATTTCATAACCTGCGTGTTTGCACACACGCACAGCTTAGAGGGAACATTGGCCACAATACAGATCAGTGTGGTAATCCAACAATTACCAGCCAGTTGGTAGAATTGACCCTTATTGGTATACTAAGTTACTGTATATCCACTACCTAATTCTCAATCCACTACACTACTGTCTACTGTCTGCAATTTAAGAATTAATCTTTAATGAGGATCTTTACCAAAACCCTCCAGAAAATTCAAATATACGAATGTTCTGTACTGTGCATTACTGAAGAAGATCAATTTCCAAGAGGTTTTCAATCGTTTTGATTATTTTAGACCCATATTTTCTCTTTTGAGGAACATTTTCAAAGCTAATGATTCAAGGGCTTCAGAGACAGATTGGTGCTCTTTTGAAACCCGAGCTAGGGATAGAGTTAGGATTCCCAGACTACTTAGGCATACATACATATTGTTGTACTGTGTAAACTTTCTTAATTTTGTTAATTGAAGAGCAACTAGAAGCAGAACTGGAGTCAACATTTAATGATTCCTCTAACCCTAACCCTACTCTCGTCTGAAATATAGTTTACAATTATTTAAATACCATGTTTACAACAGTTTTTAGATCATTGTAAATTTGCCTAAAGAACTTTCCAAGAGCTTTTTTCAGTGGTTTTAATTATTTTAAACTCTTATATTTTGCTTTGAGGAACATTTTCAAATCTGTAACCTTTCCAGTTCTCCTTCCAGTTGCATGTTAATTGACAAAATTAAGAAAGCTTACACAATAAAGTATTTATAATTTCTATAGCTTTACGCGTACTAAAAGTAATATTTTCTTTTCTGCAATTATTTGGTTTTGTTTTGTCACATTTTTTTGTGGATAGGAGATATATTTTGTGGGCATAACCCCTCTTTCTGGAAACATTCTGTTAATAGCCTACGAATAGGATCTCTTGCTTCTTCATGTAGAAATTCATAGAATACCTTGAGGTACCGGAGATACGTTTATCTTAATGGCTTCTAATAACTAACACTTTTGCCTCTTCTGAGGTTATTTCAGAGCTTTGTGCTTCCTCAGTCTCAGGCATGTTGCCAGTTTCTTGAACGCTTGAGTGAAATACTCATTTGCCAGGTTACAAGATTTAAAAGCTTCAGGACCAGGAACTGTCCACAAAGACCATTGTGTCAAGTGCTAATATGAATGACACCAAAACTGAATGAATATATTGTATGTCAGGACTTTAATTCTATCTGACCCAAAAACAACCATGTTCAGTGACATTTGAAGTACACTGAGATTTTTGTTTTCCAGACTCCTCTAGTGACGTTGCAAAGTTTTAAGACTGCGCACATAACACCTTTTTGTGTTCTTGACGTAATGACGTTTTTCCTGCAGATACTGTATATTTACCTCTGGACTCAAGTGTTGATGACTGAAGACAATGACTGATGATCTCCCTAACCAGCTGTCTGAAATGATGATCGGCAGTATCGTACCGAGTTCCATGCAAGCTTGGAGTCGCCCTACAAGTCACAGGAGTTGCCGTTGCACTGAAATCCGACAAGACGTTTTGATCATTTTTGATGATATCTGACAAACACGAGCTTCAACATAATTGGTTTTCCGAACACAGATCACACACTTACTAGGATCATTAGTTATTGAGCCTACATGTATTTATAATTGTATAGGAACGAATCTGTAACATGAAATCAGATATAAATTCAGTTGTTCCTTTAAACATTTACTAGAAAAATATGAAAAGTTTTATAGGGAGAAGAGACCTTGAACAGCTAGATTTGGGAGACCTGATCTCCATTCTTTATTACACAGTAGAATCAGGAAAATCACTTTACCACAACATAATTTTACTATATAAATCAAACCCAATTTAAGACGTTGATCAGGTAAAGTTTTGAAAATAAAGTAAATAATAACTGATGGGAATATACAATTTTAAAGAAATTAATGTCAGAGGTGTGCTTGCCTGTGCCAGGTACTCTGAATCTGCTACTTATTAAGTTTCATGGTCAGTTTTGTACTTCAATTTTTACTTCAGTGGGTAATGAGTTGGCTCATGTGCCTTTTAACATGTCTGGTATTATTAAAAATAATAAATAAAACATTTCTTCTTGTCTGTGTTTATATCTGCAAGTTAATTTGGCTCTTTCAAGCACTTATTGTTGCCTGCTTTCCTTTGAGCTTCACTCTGCCCAAGTCTGAAGGTTTTTCTTTGCAAAGTTCTGTCAGATGCATCTCTAACCATCTGAAGTATTATCAGCTGACCTGAATGTATTTAACCATGAAGACTCCCAAGAGAGACACATTTCCATGAAACAATCTCCGCCTCCAGAGCTGTTTGGAGGCCTGATAAACACCCTGATGCCTTGAATTCCCCAAGAGGTGGGCAGCTCGCAGTAGACTGAATGATTTTTACTCTGCACCTTCCTTTTCAAGCGATTCTTTTCTCTTTTTTTTCGCCGACAATATTAATTGAACTAAAATGCAATTTCATGTCATGTCCTTGAAATGTGAAAATGATGATTACAGGGGATGTGTCATGACAAAGAGGTGTCCCAGGGGTGTGGTAGCTGGCAGTGCAGCCTGGCATCTCCAGGGTACTGAGTAATATTCTGAGCTGGGGTTCCTTCTGTGTGGAGTTAGCATGTTCTCCCATGTCTTTTGTGTGTTTATTCTGGGTGATCAGAGTTATAGAATTCTATAGTTTGGTTTTGTTACACTTATTACGGATAGAAGCTACATCTTGTAGCCAGTGAGTCAGTACATTTTCTTGATCTTGAGAAATAGCTGAAAGATTTATGTTAATGGTCTACAGATAGTATCTCTGGGTTCATGACGTACAATTTCAGAGCATACCTCCCATGTCCTGAAGACATGCTGACTGGGTGTGATTGTCAAAATTTCCCCCTCTCTGGGGCCTCTGGAGTAGACTACCATTTCAGCTGGGCTTCTGGAATTGGCTGCAGTTTGCCTTTCCCCTGGAATAAACAGCTTTCTACGATCTGAAACAATGACAAAGATTGCGCATCTTTGTGGATCCAGGTTCCTCACTCACGCCCAGATTGACAGTTAGCTGGGCAGATCACAGTGGAAAGAGTTTGTCTGATATTTTTCTAATACGACCTGCTACCAGACGTGCTGCAATATTCACATAAAGTATTTCTTCTTGTTTTTTCAATGCTTTGGATGGGTGTGCTTAAGGGTCTTCATGGCTTTTCAGATAGAGCAAACATTTTTATCCACAACACTTTACAACAGGATCTCTGTTTAACACTTCATTCCAAGGAGACACACAAGGTTGTGATGACGGGATTGCCTAATTTAAGACCAGAAGTTGACCAAAATAATTTAAACAAAGACTCCTATCTGTGCTGTTGTTACTGGGGTATTTCATTTCCCACTCCACAGAGCTCCATGTTCTTAACCAGATCTCCATAATCCCATAATTGCACTGATTTAACACAGTCCTGAGGGAATTCCCTTCTTTAATTACCACATGTTTTTAACGGAACAAAGTATTATGCAATATAATGGTACTATTTTTAGTGCGGCATAAGGGCACAAGTATTAAATACATAATTGAGAAATATGATAAACCCAGTGTTATTCAATTCACTGCCATGAAATAGCACTTATTTATCAATGTGGTTCTTGACTAATGTATCTATTATTTCCTGATTAGTCATAGAATTACACCGAGGAAGCCAAAGATAAGGAAAACCTGAGGCATTCCAATACCTTTCAAAACTTAGAGCCACCACTACTACAGAATTGTGTTTTTGTGATAGGAATCTGGATTTATTATGCTGTAGGTTGTAGGAGTACCATGAAGGTTATCTTATTTTATTATTTTAACACAAAGAGAAATACTGTAGAAGCATTCTAGAAGCTTGTTGACTTCACCACAAGTGGAGCTCCTGGCTCTCTAGGGATTGAAGCACAGAACACAAAACATGAAGGACATATCTGATTAACTGCTTAAGTGCAATACTTGCAAAGGCATTAAAGTGGAGCAATAAACTAACAACAATACAGTATCTTTAGCTAAGGAATAGGACAGAATGGTGGAGTGAAGTTTAGCACTGCCTGTTTTTTAATATCTGGTCTGATGCCCCAGGCAGTTTGATCAGACTTGGTTAACCTGAGAAAGTTTGCATTGGCAAGAAAAGTAGAGCTTCAACATTTCTCTCCATACATACGTGAATATTTATCCAACCCCCACAGCAGGATGAGAACCTCTCACCCCTCGTACTGAAAGTGCCAGCATTCTCAGAACTTTTGGCAAATTAGTTTTCAGATAAAACGTCACACAAGTGCTACAATGGGCATTTCTCTATGGCTCCCTTTTTTGTGGGATGCTAAACACTGCAGAAGGTGCTTAAGTGCTTGAACAATTTACAGTTCATTTGCACCGACTGAGTTTTAGGGAAATACAAAATTAATTAAGGCTCACGTTACTTTTAGCTTTTTAACCATGAAATAAGAATTATAGAGCTTCCAGAAAGGTGCCCTATAATGCAGACAAACCTTTCCAAGGGGCTTGTCAAACTTTAGGGTGAGCTTTTGTGCCACCAGCATCCGTGTAGAACTGTCATTGGTTACCATGGTGCTTTTCAAGACTAGACAATGGAAACTATCTTGTAATATACAGTAATGTTTTAGAAATTGTGGTCAAAAATCTACACTGGGATTAAGACAATTTAAATCAAGAAATGTAGCAAAGTCACAGCAGCATAAAACACTGTATATAGTTCTAAAATGTGAATGAAAGTAGTGGTAAACGAGCACAATAACCAACTATGTAGGGAATAAAATGACTATCATTGTAGGAAGTTATTCCACAGAAGTCAATTTCAGATGTGCTTAACCAGTATGTTTGTGCTGTAGCTTTTACTGATTTACATCTTGTATATAAAATGCAGTAGCAGTATTTTATCATTTGCACTATATATGTAATCTGAGTCAGAAGAAAAAAAAACAGTTGAACCTACTGACCAGCTCATGATTAATAATTAAAGTTCACACTTATCTGGGGATCCGGGACTCTATACTCAGATGATATGAGCTGTTTTCATAAAGCTTTGATTCCACGATTGTGTGAATTAAAGTTGGATTTAATGCAGTAATGTTTTACACCACAGATATATTATTGAGCTGCCAGCATATATATAAGATCTGGTGTTCAATGCATTCAAGAAAGTCTTGTCAATCAAACTATCAGCAGATAATTAAATTAAAGAAAAAAAACAGGAGGGCATTTATTTTTAATCAGACCTCTTTCACTGATCATGCCTAGACCTCAAAATGATCTGAAAGACAGGAGAGACACTTAGCTTGACTAGACACACACAGCATTTCAGTCATTCTGGTGCTGCTGTGTTTTCTTGTAATCTCTTACGCACTGAATGGGAATATTACAAAGAAAATACCGCTTACTGAGATTATACTTTCAGGCAACTCTGGAACAAAACTAGCCCGATTTGTCTTGTAACACATTTTAGAGGACTGTCTTGGCAGTGATCACATTCAAAACTACAGATAACAGACAGAAGGCTCTGATAGAAGGGACACGTGTGCTCTGAACATATTTTGGGTCCTGTGATTTGGGTCCTGCTGAGTGCCAGCAAGGTAGGTTTCAGTTTTGGGCAAGCAATGTGTCCTGTGACTCTGCCTCTTGCAGGTTCATAGTGACATCACATGGCTTTCTTCTATTGGCTAAACTCCTTTTAAACACCAGAGAGCTTTTAAGTGCGTTAAAAATGAATGGCAATGAGTGATAGGTATGGTGGAGGAGCATGTCTACAGGTACTCATTTTTTAAATTCCCATGGCTGTAATGCTGCTGCTTTTATCTGAATGAGAGTAGCAACTTGAGACAGTGAGGAGAACCCAGGTGCAGGGGAGAAAAATGAGCAAGCAGACAGGCTGGCGTGGTAAACAAACAGAGATGAGAGCAAAGTTCATAGCCAGGAAGACAGGGAAATCGACAAGCAAAGTTATAGTAACAAGCCAAGTAACCAAGAGAATTCTTGTGGAGAATTCAAAGCAAGGTCAAAGCAAGCAGGGGTCACAGCATAGGAAATACCACAGAACTAAGAATACTGACAACAGAGACTGAGCAGGGAAGTGATGTGAAGACTGGGTAATATCTTGTTTTAATGAGGTAAGAGAGAAATAATTAAGTGCAGGTGTAACCGATCTTCCACCAGAGCATGTTGTCACAGTAACCAGCTGATTGACAGGTCAAGCAGAGATTCTACCACTTGTTGTGATGTTTCTAGCACATTGTCTAGGTCTCTGACAGGAATAGGTGTGGCAATGACTCTATTCATTAAAGCAACAGGGGCATTTTGACTCTGGGCTTGAACAATCTGGCGTAACTAAAGTTCCTCCTTATTTCAATTGGAGAAGAATTTCTCACTTCTACACTTGAAGCAGGTCCCCCCCAGAATATAAAGCATTTTGGGATCCTTTGGGATTTAAAGATTTACGTAATTTCTATTAGTTAAACAAAGAGGTACAAATACTATTTCTTGTGGATTGTACAGTGTTCAACATCAAAACTTAGTTGTACACACATTCAACCAAAATGTAGCAACATTCAGGTGAAATGTTTACAGATATGAATTGGACATTTACATGTATATTCTCATTACTCATCATACGGTAATTGCTAGGTGGAGTTATGTTGTTTTGACTCAATTTCTCAAAAACAGAAGTTCCAGGGACATGTAAGAACAGAGACGTAGGGATAGGGGCATGTCGGAAAAGCCAGACAGGATCATGTCAAAACACTAGGAACATTCTGGAAGAGTGAGTGAGAGCAGGGCACACTTTCATGATGTGCTTTTGAATGGCTCACTCCTCGGACAAGGCTGATACTGTTCACAACCCTGTTTACCGGCTTTACAATGAGCTGCCAATCACTGCACTGCCTTGTCACCCTCCTCCCATGAGGTCTCACTCTTCCATTGTCTCTGTCCTGTCAGGTGACACCCACTGATGTATCCCGTGGGTAGGGATGGCAAGCGTCCAACACTCAGGTCCGCCCAAACTGACTCAGTGCTGACAGAGAGTCACGCACGTGGACTAACTCCAGGGCTGCAGCACCTCAGAGAGCTAACAAAGGGGAAAGCTCAGGAGCAGAATCCCAACTGCCCAAGAAGAAACAGCAGTCAGATCGAGAACAACTCTCTGAACTGAATGTGGAGAAACGTATATCTTTTGTTCTCTTTCGTGTCAGAAACCAAAGCTGACATGCACAAACTCTGTTTTCCCTCCAGTGCCTTTGGCAAGCATTCCCCTCTTCTGAATGCAAAATACCACATTTTTTACAAACAACATTTTTTAGAAATCTAGGGATAAATTACCATTCAGGCAGTATTGTACTCAAAGACATGGTCCACCTAGAGTGTTGTCTTACCCTTCTGAAAGTTTATCTTTTTGTCAAATTCCCTCTATATTTTTGTGGTTTAGCAATGGATTCCTATATCTTTGAGGTCCCTTCACTATACTTTTCTACAACCTGTGAGATAACGGGTTAATGTTCTCAATTCACCCTCCATTGTACCTGGGAAACTAATAATCCTACCTGCAGACGAAATCCTCCGAGAATCCCTTCTCCTCATGGAATCCTGGTCCATCTTGAAACAGCAAACCCCAACAGAAAGCAGCCCCACCTTTCTAGGTTTCTGGCACTTTCTGCTCCATGTTGAGGGTCTGTTGGCTGCCAAGCACAACATCACTGGAGTTCATGCAATGCCGCATGACCGAAGCTGGTCACTACTGCAGGGCTGAATTGATGTGCTACTGGGCCCCACAGCCTCCATTGCTGTGCCACATACTGTTTGATCTAATATTGGTGATGCAGGCTGTCATCAGATATGTTCTGCAACTTCTGCTTGGATAGTGGTTTCCAGGTAGCTCATGAACTGTATTAGATTAGTGACAGCTGAGACAGGCAAGTCTTGCCAATATTGCCTCAGCTATCCATCTGTGGGAGAATTCAACAGCCACCATGGAGACTGAGCCTACTGAGCCCCAGACAGGGTAGGAGAATCACTCGAAGAATGGGCTGTAACACATTCTTAAGCAGTTGGGAACATTCCACTTTTACCAGAGGAGGTCAGAAGGATTCATCTGCTGGGTCAGTTTCCCTTATTGTCACCCCAGGTAGTCCTGATGATGTAGACCACCTCACCGAGTCTCTCATTGCACCTCACACCTGAAGAAGGCTCCACGGCCAAAATGTTGTGTTTTCTTTCTTCTTTTTTTCAGCATGGAATAAACCTATTACTTGTTCCTTTGCAGCTTAAAAGCATGGTACCTAATGTACATTTTACAGCCCATGACTAATAAACTCTTGTAAAATGTTTGTGGTTTATCTTCAGGATTGTGAAATGTATGGTACCCCTCTCTTAATAATGTCAGCTTTACAGTTCCTGCTGCTGTGTTCAAAGCTTTCTGTCCTTAGCTGTGTTAAGCTTGGTGATATTCCATTTTTTATGTGCTCTGACTAGGTAGAAACCAATTTGGCTTCAACAGTCACACAAATCCAATATAAGATGCTGTGAGATACCTTAAGAGTCCTTGAAATAAATGACAATTCTGTGAGCTGGTTTTATTTAGATCTCTAACCCCCATTCCCCCCACCCCACAAAAATGTATTATGTTATAAAAAGAAAATCGCTTTTTTACTGTTTTTAGGCAACTAAGGAAATAAAGGACTGTCTTTTATTTCAAAGGAATAATAAGAAGATTTCTCTTTTCTTTTCTGGCACACACTCTTATAGTACCAAAGTATTTCAACTTCATACAATGAGAAAACTACTTTTTAACTACAGCTTTTTAAAGCTTTTGGTTCCATTCAATATGATCTCCCTCTACTATTCCACAATTATTTTAAAGAGGGACATCATATTTATTCCATACTCAGTACACCTCTAAACTTCTACATTAACGTCTGTCCTCTGCAGCACGGGGTTTTAAAAATAATCTTTAAATGGTTTTATTCTGGTGTTTTAGAAGTATTCTTTGATACTGTAAGTGTTTTTCATGCCGGAAAGCCTGTAGAGGCTTATTTCAGGCTGAGGCCCACAGTAACATATTTACTTTCAGGAAATTGTATAGCTTTTTTATTGCACCATACAATTACACCCGTCAGGACAGCACTGAGTTGGCAATGATCTGCTGTATTATTGATTCCAAATGATGTTTTTGCGGGGCTATATCTAGATAATTATTTTTGTTTTTAATCTCTCAGGGAATGTATTCTAAACCTTAATTAAAAGATTAGAATGTTCACTGAAATCTCTTCTCTCAGACCACGTGCTGAAAATATGTACTGTTTTAATGTGGTTGCTGTTAAAGAAGCCTGTTTTCCTTCTACAAGGTGATCGAGATGGGTAGATTTAAGAGGAAATTTGGGAATTCAGTGTTCCAGGTTCTGTGATCTGTCTCCAAACATTCATAACCTTCCCCATGTAAATGTTGAAGTGTCTGACCTGCTTTACAACCTGCATGTGAATCATAAATGAACTCAGACCATACCACAGGTCTTGAGACCAAATACAGAGATAGGTCTAAATAACCTTAATGATTGTGCAGTAGATTTAAATTGTTTAGCATACAGGCACCATGGCACATCATACTGACTTGTGTCTTTTGACATGACATTTCCTATATGCACTTCGCTTTGTTTTGTTTGGTGAAAAACACAAAAGTTGCATTAATCAGTGTGAGCCTCATAAGGCCACAATCACTGCCGATTTCTGCAAAATTAACAGCAGACCTCTAAAAACAAACACAGCCAGTATTAAAATAAAAGTATGTTATGTAATGTGTTATTTTGCTAGGTTTATCTGAAATCACACACATTGTTTATCTTGCCCATTATCTGGTATTCAAAGGTCAGTTTATCGCTCAGTAGAAACAGCAGAAAAAATGATTCTTTGACCCTTTTCCTGGATGAGATTGTCAGTTCAGTTAGCTACTAACTCCAACTGTATTCAGGCCAGATGGACCGTATCGCCTCTTTTAATATGTATTTTTTCTTATATTATTGGTTTCGCAAACAGATTCTGAAACGGATTTCGGAAACAGATTTCGGAAACCTTCTTCAGGTGTGAGCACCTGAAGAAGGCTCCACAGCCGAAACGTTGTGTTTTCTTTCTTCTTTTTTTCAGCATGGAATAAACCTATTACTTGTTCCTTTGCAGCTTACACATGCTGACGCAGCTACCCACCTGAACTACTGTTAAGCTGCACATTTGTGGTAAAAATAAATTAAAAAATGCAAATAGATCATTAAACAGATTACAGCTATTATGAAAACACGGCTTTCCAAACAATAGTACTCATGTGGTGTACTTGAGGGATTAAGTGGCCACTTAGAAAAATCTCTGCTGCAGCATCACTGGGCCGCTTAATCTGTAGGAACACAGCTTTCACAGTGAAGCCCTGAATTTCCTGAGGTATTCTTTATGAAACTTCTTCCCAGGCCATCCCCTCATCCCCTCCCACTCCCATACTCACTAGAAACTTCGCTCAAAGCCCACTGTGGTAAATTGAAAACTAAGGTTACAAAAGACAGAAGGCAAATGAGAGGATTTCAGTAGTACACCTGGGAGGTTTGGTCCGTCCATCTATTTTCTAATATGCTTTATCCAATACAGGGCTGTGGGGGAGCCGGGGCCTATTCTGACAAGCAACAAGCACAAGGCAGGATACACCCTGGACATGACGCCAGTCAAGTTACCTAAAACCCATCCTGTCAAGAAGTGCCCCCTGTTACTCACTCTTTAGTGCACACTACCTCTTTCCAGTTACAAGCATGTGGCCTTGTCTTACCAGAGATTCCGAAGCAGTTTTCTGGACCACTATTGGACCAAAGTGGTCTTCAGCCCTGGACCAGGTGGATCTCGTCCTCCAGTCCTTAAGTGTCTTCAAGCTGCATCCAAAGATCATGCTAATATAATTAGCAACTAGTAATGTTGCAGACATCGTCAACTTTTGAGAAAAGCTTCAGGGACTGTTATGTCCCAGTGTGTTGTCCATGTGTGTTTTTGTTGCTATGTTCCACACTTCCTGACTTTGGTTGTTCTCCCTCCCCATTGGTTCATTAATTCATCCAGCTTGCCATATTACATCATCATCAATCAGCTCTCGACCAATCAGAACTCAACTTCTCAGTATTTAACTAGGAGGTTTTTAGAATGAAGGGGTCTTTCGCTTGACTTCGGTTCTGCTCGGCTCAGCTTGGATTTTGCTTCGTTTCGCTTTTGTTTTACTTCGACTTCGTCTCTCCATTTTCGTTCGTTTCTCGTCGTGTGTGTTTTTTAGTATAGCTTCAGCTTTGTGGGTTTGTGTTTGTCTCCTTGTACTTTTGTTTGTTTGTGATTATCCTTTATTTGCCATTACCTTGTCCAAACGTATTATATCAACCTCTGTGTCTACGCTCGTTTTCCCTTACTTGTATTCATAGTTCACTTGTGTATTTGTGTGAACTTTTGTGTATAGGGTTAGTTAAGGTCGTCGGGTACATTTGTGTACACGTAGTTGGTCTTTGTATTAGTAACACTAGTTAAGGATGGGTTAGCCAGGGCATTAGGAGAGGCCGAAGACCAAGTGTTTCGGGTTTTGTTTTGGTAGATAGTTCAGCTTCCCCTCACTTTATTAGCCAGCTCCATTTTGTTTGTTATTTTCTTTCCTTTGGCACCGCTCAAGTTCCTTTCCCTGTGTGTTATTGTGTCCTGTATTCATACCAGTCACTTATTCACTCTTGAAATAAAGCCCTTTAGCACCAAACTTGTTGTCACGCTTCCTAAGTTCCTCACCAGAAACCCACCTGCATCCGAATCCATCCTAAATGTTATACCCCTTTACCCCTAGACACTCGTAACAGGGACATACTGTATAAGCCAGCATGGACACACTAATCCGATATAGTGCCATCTGGTGTGCCCTCTCATTGTCCACAGCAGGGATGGCTATTCTTGACATCACAGGAATTTGGACCTTCCAAAAACCTCTTTCCCGAAATGATCATTACTGGCTTGACCCAAGCACATGGATACTTAAGGGTTAGCTGGAATATAGACATGGAAAGGAAGAGCCAAGCTTGCCGTGTCCATGGGAATGTTCTCCCATGGTCCTGTAAGTAAGTTACACATTTCCCCACCCCTGCGCTTTTTACAGCTGAGACCTTTAATGACAAAAAGACCAGACAGTCCTGTAGGACCCCAACAGGAGGAACAGATAATCCATACTAACTACATTTGTGAGGGTGGCAAGTGTTAGATACAGTGCCCCCCAAAAAGCTAACCTGTTCAGCCCTTTCCTTTCTCAACTGACTCCTGTCTCTTGAAACTGTAGGCCTCAACTCCTGGTTTTCTATCTCACTGGTTTGTGGTCATCATCACACTGTGCTCATTTGTTCCCATCACTCCACTATATATGAATGTATAGAGCTTTCTCAGCTCTACGGTGACATCTGCTGGCAGTGAAAGACATGAGGCTGTCTGGGGTTCTGTAATGTGCTCGTTAAGAGTGGCTGACAGCAGGCTTGTATGAAAGAAGCCCTGCAGCAGTTTCCTGTTTTTACGTCTCTAAAGGACATTGTCTGAGAAGAGATTGCAAGATCAGGTGTTTTCAAACTTTTCTTTTCTCAACACTTGAGGAGCCAGGGCTTGGAGCTCAGTCTTGCTGAAATTAAATACCTTTTTTTATGTAAAAACAGTCCCCATTAGTAACAAGCAATTTGAGGTTCATTCCTTGTTTCCGACTAGCTGCTTATAAAATATACAGGCAATGTAGTCTAAGCTGTTAATTTCATTTAAGATATCAGCCGTTCTGTGGGTTGCCAAGCTAGACAAATGATCTCAGGCAGCCACCATTATAAAAAAGTAGGCTATGGAAATTCATAGCCATTAAAAGCAAAGCAAAAAAATACAAAAATGCTTTTGCTTCAGGCAAGCCCAGCGCTTTTAATCTACAGGTCACCAGATATCCCTTGCTATTTCTGAAACGTTTCTATAATTTCTACCTTCTCTTGCTTTGCCAGAGGGGTTTCTCGATGGGAATGCAGTTCCAAAGCGAGTACTTTGATTCGGAGTGTAAGTACCAAGCCTCTGTCTTCACCTAGAACATGGAAATCAAGATCGAGGACCAAACCCAGGAGTCGCTAATTGATTTAAGGATCTTATCCAGTAATTTCTTGAGAGACGCAAGGGTATCTGCTGTAAAAACATGGCAGGTAACTTGTTCTATACTCCACTACCATCTGGATAATGATCTTTCTCCTGTTCTTAGTTTTAAATACACCTCCAAGTAGTTTCCATGTGTGCCGTCCTGTTTGTTTCATTGTTCATTCTGAAGAAATCTGCTGGCTCAGTCAGTGCCTTAGAGGATTTTGAATACTTGTATCAGATTCCCTTGTAGTCTTCTCCGTTTGAGACTAAAAAGGTTGAGTTCCTTCCGCCTGTCAGTATACCATGTTCTCTTGAGCCCCAGAATGTGTGTGGGTCTAAACGTGACATGATGATGACATGTTTCTTAAGCCTTCAGACCCGAGATAAAGCTGTTTTTATTTGGCAGCAATGTGCCTGTGTGCAATATGTAAGAGCCTGGAATTCCTCTGGGTTTTGTGAAAGGATACAGGGGTGGAAGATGTTCACAACAGGGAGCTCTGGAGTTATCCAGGTCTGGTGTTGTCCCTGTTGAGATGTAAGTCCATAGACAGAAGCCTAGCACATTGCCATAAGCACTGGCATAGATTTAGATGCAAAAGCCCTTGAATGAATGCTGGCCCATGATTAAATAAAACAAACTGACTGATTTTCTGCACTCTAGTAGCTGATGGTTTGGAACTTGATTACTTAGTGTTCTTGTTTCCCTGACTCAGGTTTCTATAAAACGTGCGACAGAACACTAAGAAAGAGGAAAACTCAATTATTGCAAGCTGTGATTGTGGATTCTATTTCTCTTAATTTTACAGCGTTATGAGGCATGGCACTTGAATTGGTCTGCTTAGTATACAAATGCTGATGATGGTGAACCTGTTTTCTTGCATCAGCTCAGCCTGATTGCTCCGCTAAACATCTGTGAGGAGTATATAATACTGATGGATGTCCTCAAATCGCTGTTCACTCAAAACATTCAATTGCTGACCATTGTCAGCATATTGATTACTAGACCAGAATTTGTAGCTGTGAAAATCATAATGAAATACAGAAAGCTGCTGAATATTCAGGGAAACCGATTAAACTACAGATTTCTGCTCTCCATTTTATCATCACATACTGCATATTTTCATGCACCTTGGCAACAGTATTTCCAATTTAAGTTCTGCTGAAATAAAACATAAGCCTTCCTTTTGTATTTGAATTACGCTTTCAGCTGGAGAAAAAGCTAATAGCATTTCTTCAAACCAGACAGGTACAGATCTAGCCAAAGCAAGGAGCTGCCACGCTTTAAAAAATGCTTGTTTCAGTGGTTTTACAGCAGTTTTTGTTTAGCCGTAAGCACTGAGAAAAGGCTGTTTTAAGTAGGTCTGTAGTTTCCAGGTACAATGAATAGCCACAGCTCTGTCTTCTAGAACAGGGTCTTCCTTGGGTTCTGTGTAGAGGCTACAGTGAGGGCTCTTGTAATTTACTTGTGTAATTTACTGGGCAGCACTGCAATATGATGGATTGTTGAATCTGATAGAAGCCCACCCTGCAACACATGACTAAGGCTTGTCGAATCTCTGCGTGGCAAATAAGGAAAAACTCCTCAAGCAACTTTCTGTTTCCTGAGCAGCTGAGAAGAATATTACCCATGAGGGACATGCTAGGGAAACCATTTAGTGTTGAGCCCAGGGGGAGAGAAGAGAACTATTACATGTTCCATAAATAAAACCTCATACTCAAAATAACTAAGCCTACTTTAGACCCACCTAATAATTTGATAAGTTTGGCAAAACCATAATCCGTATAATACATACAATACATTACAATATACTTTTTTTTTTACTTCAGGCAGAATCTGATTTCTCTGTGGCTTGTCTATATAAACACTGATTTGTTACATCTTAAGGCAAACTTCTTAAGTCTATATTTTTGATAACCCCCAGTCACTGATTGTTCCCATGTGAAGCAGACAAATGTTACTCACTGTGGCTGACTGCAATGATGCTTGACCTTCTTAGAGTGTGCAAGGTCTTTGTTTGATTTCTACTGAAATGCATAAAACTCAGCCACCTGCCATTTTCCACACTGTGATGGCCACGGCATCTACAGCAGAGTGGGTATCAAATGGAGGAGTGATGCCATTGTCGCGGGCATCATTGAAGGCTCACTGATGCCCAGTAGGTAACTGAGGACAGTGCTGCTGTTGCACAGGAAGCTAAGGATACGTGCCAGACTGGAGCCCATCACACTGCTGAGAAGGGATGGGCAGAGCCAGGACACTAATAAGCAGTGCTAGGAGAGAAGCCACCATCTGTTCTTCGAACATGTGCCTTTATTGACTCAGCAGCAGGAGCTTCACAAGAATGCCTTTCCAGAGCCAACTAGACGCTGTAAGTGATTTTTTTTTTGCACTTTGATGTTGCAAAATATCACAATCATAAGAAAGGATTTCAAGCGT
Organism: Lepisosteus oculatus; assembly: GCF_040954835.1. Taxonomy (NCBI): domain Eukaryota; kingdom Metazoa; phylum Chordata; class Actinopteri; order Semionotiformes; family Lepisosteidae; genus Lepisosteus; species Lepisosteus oculatus. The sequence continues at coordinate 11,327,191 of NC_090706.1, read as the reverse complement.
GCAACTTGTACCACTCTTTTTGATCTGTGCTTGCATGATGTCTAACAGTTGAAAGAGGACAGAGACGGGAACCTTTTTCATCTACATCTGGATCCGGGGAGAATTAAATTGACAGAAATGTGTTTGAAAGAAAAATATTGCCAGAACATACGCTTGTGAATGAGCCTTAAACGGGTCGTGTACTGCGATGTGTACTGGGCTAACGGGTAAAGTGGAGTGGATCGAGAGAAACTCATGGAAGTACATGTAAGTGCAAGTATGTCATCTGCTTCTAGAATAACAGGTTCCTTTCCTGTGGAAATCTTCTGGCCATTTTTGTGGCACAAGAACGATGGCAACAACAGAAAGAATGAAAAAATCAATAAAGCAGGTTAGTGAAAGACAGCAGACTAGAGCTGTCTGCACCAACTTTCTCTTTTCTGGCTCTAGTCTGCTGTCTTTCACTAACCTGCTTTATTGATTTTTTCATTCTTCAAGTTGTTTGCGTTTTATGAGAACATAAAAAGTGATGCCTGAGGTCGAGGTTTAGGATGGCTCAAGAATTCAGACTCCTGAGCGCCTGTGGATCTTACTGGACAGCACTGAATTACAGGATATTACACTCTCATCCTGCAACCTTTATTTGTCTGTAGAAATGAGTCCCAGAAACAACAAAGAAAGCTCTGCCATCCTCAGCAGGTTTTAATTGGAATAAATCTTGCAGTCTTTCTAGATCAATGCTTTAAGAAACACACGCACCTCTCCTGGATGCTGAAACAGGGCAAATATTTGCAGAGCTCAGACATTTCTTACAATTAAGAGGAAAGAAAAAAAGGCAGAGTGTTGTGGATAGACAATTGAGCAAAATCTGAATTTCAGCTGCGATAATGGCAGTCCATTGAATTGAAAATCGAAAGCCTCTTAAAACACAGGACACTTTGCAGACAAAGATATGCAGGAAACAGGCAACATCACTCAAATCTGTTCTTAAAATATTCAGGCCTCATGACCTTTATTGGAACGAATATGTATTATGTTAACTTCCTGAAGACTGTGAGTGGTCGGCTTGTCTTCAGAGGCTATCAGCTCTGGAACATGGACGAGAACTGCAGACTAAGCCTTGTAAATAATTGTAGCCAGTTGCTCCAGTAAGGAAGGTAAGTGTGCCACGCATTAAGAAATGGTGGCTGGGCATAGCAGCTGGGTTTCTAAAATGAGAGAGCTCCATTAATTTTCTGACCACATCATCCAGTTCAGGGTCATGAGGGAGCTGGAGCCTAACCCAATCAAGCCAATGGGCACACCTTGGACGGGACACTAGTACATCACAGAGCACAAGCACACACTCACACCAGGGCACATTCTCCAGAGGCCAATTAACAGTCTGGACTGTGGGAGGATACCCACGCAAACACCTGCAGACCATACAAACTCCACACAGATAACACCCCGGGTCCAGTATTAAACCCAGAGCATAGATTTTGTGAGACAGTAATGCTGACCTCTGTGCCACCAGGCTGCCCTGAAAGAGCTCCCCCTCCTTCAAATTCAATTGTGTCGTATCTGTAAAGTTCTGGATCCAGTTGTTGATGTATGGTTGAGACTCTAAACTACTTTATGTAAAATATTATCTCTGGGTAGGTTTGAACAAGGTAGTAAAGACACTACACTGTACACAAGAGAATTGGTTCTAACCCAGCACAGTTCTCTGCCCAGCAGTATGTAACGCTCCAGGGTTCACGTGGGTATGCGCCCTCGCCGCTGCCACCTCAGGTCGGCCCCCCAGCATCAGGGACTCGAACCTGGGCCTCCGGCATCACTCAACAGGGACCCAGCCACTTGAGCTAAAGGGAAATCTCCCTTCAGCCCGGCGGCTGCGGTCCCTGCTATTCACAGGGAAGGGCAGTGACGTCACCGTGCTGGTAAGCCTGCTCGAACAATCTGCAATAGTGGCCGTATGCGTTACACTCTCCCCTACTTAATTCGCCATCCTCGGCAAAGGGCTATCCCATCCCACTGCTGACACCAATGTAACGCTCCGGGGTTCAAGTGGGTATGCGCCCTCGCCGCTGCCACCTCAGGTCGGCCCCCCAGCATCAGGGACTCGAACCTGGGCCTCCAGCGTCACTCAACAGGGACCCAGCCACTTGAGCTAAAGGGAAATCTCCCGTCAGTCCGGCGGCTGCTCTCCCTGCTATTCACAGGGAAGGGCAGTGACGTCACCGTGCTGGTAAGCCGGCTCACACAACCAATGGTGGCCGTATGCGTTACAAGCTGTTAGTATGAGTCTGTGTTCCAGATCGTCCATGAATAAGAGGGCCAAATGACAAAATACTGATATAGCTCAAGTATGTAGCTGTATCGGCATGCGCAGGCTGCAAAGGAACAATCAAGGTTTATTCCATGCTGAAAAGAGAAGAAAAGAAACACACCGTTTTGTGAACTGACGCACCCAGAGAAGGCTCCACAGCTGAAACGTTGTGTCTTTGTTCTTCTCTTTGCAGCAAGGAATAAACCTTTACTTGTTCCTTTGCAAAATACTGATATGTTTGGGCTTTCTCCATTTAATGCTTGGTGGTGTTTCCCATACCTTCACACCTCAGTAGTCAAAAGTATAGCATACCATCTGTGTTGAACAAATAAGCCTCTTCTTAAGGTGCATACTGTTGCAAAAGACAGCTCATTAAATAACAAAGAAGAAATAAAGAACTAAACATCAAAGAACCCATTCAGTGTCACTGAAGGAGATCCTACATGAATTGACTATCTAGATACTAGATGAAAAAGAAGCCCTGCAATAACAGGGCATGAACACAAAACGAATAAAAAAACAAGAAAACAAAATATTACACTGTTCTCAGTTTTGTATCCTCATCTGTATTTTGCATAGTTTTGTATGAGGCTATTAAAAGTTCAGCAGATGAATGTGTTCCTTCTTTGGCAACATACACAAGATTATTAAAATCTTTACGAAGGATAATGCTTGAAATTTGCTGTAGTTATGAGACCGCCGAAGCTGTTCTAATACAGTTAATTATGGCTGACTAATTAACTGGAAACCAAATAAAATTAGCAACAGAAAACAAAACATGAGGTGAGGTAAACGTTTCCTTTCACTTATACAATACTCCCCCCTACTGGTGAAAACACAAAATAACAGGAGTAGAGGTCAACGAGCTTGAGTCGTCTTGTACTCTAAACCGTGAAGGAGATTGTGTTCTTCCGGTGGCGAGGTTAATGAACTACAGTAAAAGTAGCAACCACAAAATTGACCACTGTAACCACAAATTTTAATTATTATAACTAATACAGAGCTGCTACTTGTAGTCCATTAACGTGAATTCCAACTTGTACTCCAGGGGGGGCCATTATAACTTGGCAGCCTCAGTTATTACAAGTTTAAGCAAATTAGGTGCAATTAAGCTTTTTTTTTCTTTAAAACGTAACTGACTTAATCACAAAGACAAACGCTTTTTTCACCATGGGACGGCAACCTGAACAGTTCTTAACAGTTGCAACAAAAGCTTTTTTAAAACTCTGAAAAGTGTTTCAGTGATTTATGTGTAGAAATAAAAAAAACCCTTCACAACCTGATGAGCATTGGGTGGTGCCACCAATAGCAGGCAAATTAACGTCTACAACCAGGCTATAAAGCACAATAATGAAAGAGCACTCTGATCACAAAACAAATGAGCTTCGTTCTACCACACCAGCGTCCCAGGGAAGTGATCCTAAAGCATTTCTCTGTACTTGTACACAAGGAGGCTAAACAGTAATCAAAGCAACACATTTGTAAGCAACATTTTGGGTACAGCTAATCACTATATCACATCTGAAGAACGCGATGAAGATTTACTGGTGGATGTCTCGACAGAAAAAGAACGTGTTCTTGGCTGTTATTTAACACTGGGAGACTAGTGCAGTCTCTAGACAAAACGTTATGAGACGTGTGCTTACCATGGGCATGGGCAATCAGCCTTTACCACACTCTCCCAGGCCTGTGCTATGATTTCACCTTACTTGCTTTTATACAGTGAACACATCTCTAATGAGTTAGTGCAAAGTACATAGTGGTTCTTGCCCTACATCTCAGTGCATAGCAGCACAAGGAACACAGCCCCTTGAAATAGATTAATATTTGCTGTGGTACTGGCTGAATCTTTTTTTCAAGAGCATAATGCCTGCCCTTGACAATCTTTGGCAGTATCTACGTGACAGGACATCACAGGCAGGGACAGGCTGCAGGAAGTATGAAATATAGTTCTAGGACTTCAGACTTATACTTTTAACATGGATAAGACAGGCTGGCTTTCCCTCTCTCTCACAGGTGTCCTGTCAGTGATCATTGTACAGCAGTGTCTTCAATAACCTGGTGTAGCATCTTCAATATCTTGGTTCTGTAATTCATTCCCAACTTCCCCAATCCGCCTGTTTGCGGTCCTAATTGCTCTTTTGTTTCCTTTCACTTGTAGACTGTGGTGCGTGTTCCAGTTTATTGTCCACTGCCTTGATTTAAGGGTTCCAAGTACTTGAATCAAGATCCCTCTTAGTCTTCCTTTGAGGAGAGGGTTTCTAAAACGGGGCCTTCTTTACACGGGAAGAGAATTTCATTGCAGCTGAGCTCTAAATCTCTCATGCTCATGAATGACTTCAAATGATCTTCTTGCTTGTTTAGATTTTTGGGAAAGTCGTTGCAGCGCTCAGTCCCAAATTACTCTGTATTGCTCCCTACAGCTTCATCATGGTGAATTTTAACACTCTCTTTAAACTGTGCATGCCTGTTTCCAACTACTCTATATAGCTCTCGATAGACTATCACTAAAGGATGAGCAAGCACAGGTGGGGATGACTAGGAGTGCTTTTAGTTTCCTTCTGTAGAGGTCCATTAGACAAGGTCAGTTCTCCAACTCAGAAATTGGGTGAAAAAACTGAATTTAATATGCCCCACATACATAATTGAAATCAATAAGCCTGTGAGCTATAACTCACTTGAATCCAGAAGTCCAGAAGATAGTGGTTCCTCAGAACCAGAGTTAGGATGTTTACAGTATACTGCAAATGATTGGTGCATAGTTATATTGAAGAGATAGGGAGACAGTTTTCAGAAACTGGTACTGAATCCAAGAGATTCTGAAATACTCTGGTATATGGGATTGCGTCAATGTCTCAGTCAGGTCTACACCCTAAATTACATCTAGAAATAAATTTACTCCACATTTTGTTATGGTATTTGTGAACAAGAGAAAAATTGGATACCTTATATACTACAATAAAAAATACATCTTCAAACCTTTGGCAGGTGAGTTACTTGTTCCACATAAATCACTCATTTCCTAAGGGAAGAATATGTTTTCCTATCAGGAGTGCATTTTCAAAATGTAATGATGTTTTGCAGTTACCTATAAAGCAAACCTGTTTCAAACCCACTATGTCAGTCAGTCTACAAAACTGATATATTGCATATTATTACAGCAGCTGGGAAACTAAACAGGTAAAACTGGTTATGAAAATGTCATCAGAATAGGGCCAACACACTAGCAAAGAAAACATTGCACAGACACATTTTATAAACTAAAACTTTAATTTGTATATTCATGTAACCATTACAGTACATTAGACTCTCTATACATGAATGGAATGCTGAAGCTATGCTAGTAGACACTTGTGTGCACTGGCTAGTAGTGATTACAGAGCATTTTCATTTTAATTTACAACAGTTCATATAAAAAAATAGAGAAGAAAGTGCATTTCATTGCAAAGTATGCTTTGTTTGCACATCGCTCAAAGAACAGCAAACCCCCAAAAAAAGAAAGATAAAGCACAATTTCATTCTGACAAGGTCATGCGTCTGTGGCAGGACTAGAGAGGGTGTGGCCCAAACTGGGCGTTTAAGTTGCACCCCTAGGAGAAGGAACAGTGCCTTCAGCTGCTGGTTCCAATTCCCACGCATGTCCTTAAATACACAGGGACAGGAAAACACGGTCCTCGGACATTGCACAACCTTTTTAGATGGTTAGATTTGCAATTTCGCGTTCGGACAACGTTCAAGTAAATAAAAAAGTCCAGTCTACCTTATGAGGCAGATGGTTTGAAAATCCATAAGGTTTACTCTGCATCTGGTCTCAACCTGCTGGGTACTATCTGTCCAGCCTTTCTGTTGAAATCACAGTCGCGTCCTGTCGACAGATTTTCTCGTTTTGCCTGGAGATTAAGCTGGAGGCTGGGATTATTGGGTAATTATCTCAAGACTTCATCAGGAAACAGGTGGACAGCGGTTCCCCATCACACACTCACACTGTGCCACGATCCAGTCCTCCGACATTTCACTGTGGCACAATGCTCAGGTCACTTATCCAGGGTCTTACCATTCACCAGTGAGGTCAACCCAAAGGAACAGAAGGGGGAGTGACGGCATGATCTCGGAGAATTTGACGGTCATGGGTCTCCAGAAACCAAAAGCACATTTTCCTTTTTTTACCACATTCGGCAAATATTATTCGGACCCAAGCTGGATGGTCATCAGACGGACTGTCCTCAATGATGGAACCTAAAACCTTTGCCCTGTTTATCCTCGCTAATCTTGCAGAGCAGTAGTGTTTCTGATAAAGGATAACTCCATTTCAAAAGCCAGCACTGCTGCAGGGCTGGGCGTGAAAGGGAAGGGTTTGAAAAGGGGTTTATTGGTGCCTGAGGAGTTCAAGGAGTTGAAACTGGACATTACCGCAGAAGTGAACTTTCCTCAAATCGGTCAAAGTAAGACCAAAATCCCTTGGTTTGTAATGAGAAACATTTGGATAAGAAACACCAAATGTTATCAAAGCACAATTTGGTTAATATAAAGGAAAGATCCCTTAAAAAAAAACCATCAAAACTAAAGCCAGCAGACACCTTGTGACTCCAGCCTTGCGGACTGAGGTAATGGCTTAACAGTACAGAAAGCACACAAAACGGACAGAACTGCACTGTTCTGTTAAGAATAAGCTCACGGGTCCCACATTTTCACAAGAAACACACAGCTGTGGAGTGATGGGGTGCTGGGAACCCCCATTTAACAACACCCCCACCCCCCAAAAAAAAGTGACATATTTCTTGTCATACAGATCAAATTAATCCAATTTCATAATTGATATGAATACCAATAAGGCAGAGCAATGCAAATTAACTAATGGACTATAGAAAAACATATAAGATGTAGTAGTAGTAACCCAGTAAAATACAGTTGTACATTTAAAAATATTAAAACATCTGAGTTTATTGGTATTCCTTTTAAACGTTGCTAAAACATTAAATATGCATAGCACCAGTGCAAAAAAAAAATCCCAATATTTTCCTAAATATGGCTTCATCTTCAGATTTCCTTTAGAACAAAAACTAGATAAGTAACATTGTCTCTTTCCTAAAGGCATATAACATGTAATGAAAACAAAAATCGACCAGATTGGATATGAATGATGTCCTCCACTACAAAGGACTCCCAGTATTAAGCCACATGTCAAATCTGGCATGAAAAGTGCTCACTGCCTCTGGTCACTATGATTGGCCATTTCAGTTCAGACCAACTTCCCTGACAGGTCCTGAAAATGGTCTCCAGGCACAGGACCATGATGTTCAATAGATGAAAGATCAGATTTGCACATCCAAAAGAAGCAACGCATTTCGAATTCATTTCTTCTTCAGCCAAACTCACACGCACCACACAGGAGGATGAGACTCTTCCAACAGATTATAGAATTCCAAGCTACCTTTCACAAAAACAGGGTTTATGAACTTCTCCAATGCGGCAACCAAGTTCTACACCGTTTAAAAGTGTTCAGATTTAAAAAAAAACGCGCTTCGATCACCCGACCTCTACCCCGACCATCCGAAAACAGTAACATGGAAACGAAACGGTAAGTGATGAGCGATAATCTAACGACAGCGTGCGGCATTCCAGTGTACCGACTGAGGAAACGCGAGAAGGTCAAATCTAAACCGCGATGCACACGGCTTAATAAAATCAAACTTGCGGTGAACATCGGTGACTTTGGAGCCTCATGTGAAACGTAAAATTAGTCCCAATCGATCGCTCTGTTACCACATGCTACGCGGACGTTCAAATTGGTTTAGAGGACCGAATGGCAAACCACGAAATAAAATGACCGTAGACACAGGCAGACGCCAGCCCAGATTTCAAGACGAAATGGCGCTTGCTCTGTAGTTTGTCGCGTCAAAGACAGGCACAGACTTCGTCTTCTTTACAAAAACAAAGTATACCATTTATACTGACAGTTTCGTCCCATTTTCAGGGAATAATTTCTGAAAGTAAATCTTCAACAACCTCAAAAGTTAAAAAAAAAAAACGTTTACAGCAGAGGAGAATACCGAAGCTTAATTAATTTCGAATAGGAAATTGGTTTCAAACAGGAATTTTATCATCCATATTATAATCCGAGCATATATTATAGATTTTCTTAAAATATGATTTTTTAAAATATATTTAAACATATTGCATAGATAGGAATTCAGGGATTTATATGCAAAGTATCTTGATGTTATTATACACATCTTCAGTTACAATCTGTTCATCGACCTGTTGCGAGAGAGCAAGTATCCAACGCAGTCCTGTACACGAGTTAATTTGATCTCCTAGTGGTTTTTCAAAAGAAAAACACTGCTTCCAAATAAAATACCAGCACAGTGAGTTTCGCATATTAGTATTGTTTAAAAATATATATTGCTTTAATTGCACATGAAAAAAAATTACAATCGCAAAGTAGTATTTGTTTTTTTTTTCAGTGCCATATGTGCAGGTAGCTACTGCCAAAGGTAGATTAGTATTCTCTTATTAAGACCTCCAAATCAATTTGGAGAGATTCAATTACACAACCAAAATCTCAATTTCAAGACCATAAAAAAAAGACATGGAACGGGTCTGTCTAACTTGCTTGACCCAATATGAATGATGTATTGCAGCTGTAAGAAATGTAAATGATTGAAATCTAGTTACAATGCTTGGAGAGCAACAGGGACAAAACATTAAGACATACACAATCTTTCAATCTATATAATTGCCTAACAATTCCATACAAGCCTCTTAAATCACTAATTTAATTGCAGATACCAGATTACATTTTTCTTCTCCTACCTAGGAAGTATTTAGGCCTCTTACATTTTCAAAAGCACAATACAATGTACAAATTAGCTGGAGCTTGTAGGGAATGGTATAATACCGCAGTATGGAGATTACTGGTATGGCAATACATTTGGAAGTGCTTCCTATAACAAGGACATTTCCATTGATTTGTTGTGTCCCAATACTTAGTTCCTAAGAAATTTATGAACAAACCATCTGACACACTTATCTCTGCCACATTTTTAAAGGGATGCTAAAAATCAATGACAAAAACAGTCTTTGAAGGAAACAAGCCGTTGAGCCCTAAACGTTCGACAAATTGTGTTCAAAATCTTCACAAAGGACATGGAACTAGGCCCGGCGTAAACCAACCTTCCTCAACTAGAAATTCCTAACCAGCCACTTGGCCAGCCCTCTGAACAGAGCGAATCCCTCAGGTTCAGGGTTCAGGGGTCTGTGACTCGTGCCTCAAAAGAAGGTTCTGATTTAATCTGGGCCTTTGTGTTAACATCTTGACATTTCCTTTTAAATGGAGGGCAAAGGACTGCAAAAAACAAGAGTGACAGCTTTCAAGTAGACCTGCTCAGTTGCCTGACTCTACAGAGCACATTCACTCCGTTAAGGACACCTGAAATAACTGCTCGAAATACAGATACAGTACCTGCTCACCCCTGGTTACTTAAAGCTGAGAACTTAAAACTTTCTTTGGTTACAAATTAAGACACTAAAACAAATTCAAAGCTTTGTATCAAGAATGGAACACTGAAATGACCGATTAGCAAGACAGCGGCACGGCTTTTTGGTCCAGCAATGAATCTGCCCCTCTTTTCCACAGCCGTGGCCTTTCTTCTTGGATGTAGCCTTGTACTAATGCTTTGACAAAACAAAACAAAAAAAAAAACTGTGCACTGAGGCAAATATGAGAGAGGACTCAACCGTATGAGTCACCTCTCAGCGTTCAGTTACATTAACCTTTGCCAACACCAGTCTAGACGCCTCTGAAGTTCCATGTAGCACAAGACCTTCTGTTGTAGGATGGTAGAAGCAGTTTATTTTTGGACTGCATTGGAACGCTCCACAGCAGTTCTGGGACTTGTATTGCTTCAGAAACGGAAAAAACTGTATAAAATGTCTCGGTGATGGATGAGGTGGCTATTTACACTGCCTCCCCTCCAGAGTCCGCACACCGTCTAGCTCAGCTTGGACCAGATCTCAGCGGAAAAAGTGGAGGGGAGTTTGCTCTGTCATTGCTTCGTATTGCTCCTGGTAGCAGCCTGGAGTGTCCCGACACAAAACGAGAGAGAGGGAGAGAGGGAGAGAGGGAGCCGGAGGGGGTGGGGGGAGTGGGGTGGAAGAAAGGCTCTGTGTCCCATTTTTATCCCTTCTGGTTAAAAACACACAAAAAAAAAACAAATTGGAAAACCAACAACCCAGCCCCCAGAACGCTCCAAATCTCTTGGTTTCTGAAGGTTCTGCTAAAATAAACCGCAAACGCCTTTGGTTCTGCATAGTTCCTGGGTTTTTCGATACCGCCGTCACTGTACGGCTAGAACAGGATCGATTTTTTTTTTAAAATTAAAAAAAGTAACATTTTTTTTGGTTCATTTTGTCGTAGTTTTGGCTTTACCTAAAGGGAATGACTGGACAGGAATACAGGGAGCGGGAGACGGAGAGGCCTAAGGCAAAAAGGGCTCGTCTTCCTCCTCGTCGGCATTAGGCCCTGGGTCACTAAGGCAACGCAGCAGGCGCTGGTCCTTCCCGCTCTCCTGCTCCTCCCTGCCCCCCGGTTCCTTCATGACGATGCCCTGGTCGTCCTCCTCCGGCCATTTCGTCCGCTCGTCTGCCAGGGTGACGTGGTCTGGGGACTGAGGGGAGGCGAGGTCTACCTTGATGGCCGGGAGGTCATTGGATTTCGACTTCGAGCTGTACGTCTGCGGGTCTAGAGCAGGGAGAGGAGCAACGTCCCCGATGAAAAAGGGCTCGGCTGGCCGCCTCTGCCCGTACGCGAACTCGACAAGCGTCTTCTAGCACACAATCCCACCCCAGGTTTTCCCGAATTCACACGAGTTGCAATGAAAACATTGTATCTACATGTATGCCTACATAATCTTTCACGGAGTCTCTAAGTTCACATTTTGACAGCTGCTCTCTGAAAGTAAGAAATGGGGCTCTGATGTCGAAAGCTTTGAAAGACCCCAGCATGCACAGTCTGTATGATGTAGGAATATTAAACCTGTGAACAATAAGAGATGTTGTCTAGTATGGAAGGAGAACTTTAATCTGTCCATGTATGTCCTGGCATACTGAAAGGTGATCTTTTTCTCAAGCTAATTGGGGTCAATTTATCTTCTTTCTTTGCCAATTATAGCATCAGTCTCTTTCGGCTCTTTTGGAAGTTCCTTCAGCCTGCCCTCACACTTTCAGCTCTGAACCCGAAAATTAGTCTGCTTTGCTCCTCTCTGGATTTCTTCCGGGTTTTTCCGGATCCTTCTTGACAATGGGAAGACCACGAAGGGTGGCAATGAGTGCTCATCCCATTTTAAGCACTCTTTAGATTTTCATTAGCTTAGAAAGAAAGTACAAAAATGCTCACCCTGTCATTTAAACAGCTGCTATGAAGAATATAGAAGTTAATTCTGTGGTATTTACTATGTATTGTCAACAATGGATAACAGCCAGTGATGTGCTTTATCCTACAGTTTTTTTTTACCTTGTACCAGTGCTCTGCACTTATTTTCATATAAAGCATACTATGAGAGTAGGTGGTCCAGGTTCTGTCCAGAACAGAAAGGCTCGCTACCAGTCACTGGTTCAACTCCTATCTTTCCTTAATCCCCTTTACCAATTTACTGAACCTACTTGTACTTCCACATGTGACAAAATGGAGGCCCTGCTCTCCGATACTCTTGTGCCAATACATCATAGTCCAACTACAAGCACCTGCTAAGACGACTGAGCTAATGCAATTCCAACAGTTCATTATTTTGTAATGTTAGGACATTTAAAGAGAGACAGGTTGGTGATCAGCAGTAAACTCTTACATAATGTGGATTCAGTGTCAGTAAAAAAGAAGAAGAAACATTTTCATCTCCTCTCACAAATAACAAGATTTTGCCTTAATTGAAAATCGGTTTATGCTTAACAGCTGGGGTTGACTTCCTTAGGGCTTGAAAACTGCTGTTGAGTAAAACCTGATAACAAAACAGCCTGGCTGTGTAATCTGGAAACATACCTGAGGCCAGCCTGGCTCTGTTCATGGTAGGAGAATCTGGCTGATTAGCTGGCACAGTGAGATAATTGTTCATCTGGAACACAAAAGTCAGAGTGTTTTAGTCTATAATTTATTTAGTCTGTTTGTTTTCCTACCGGGAACAACAATAAAAGAACCCATTCAAAATATTAGACCTGGTCATATATTGGCACGCAAACTGGTTTGGGAACTGCACCTGTGCTGATCAGTACCGACTGAAATACAGTTACATAAGCTGGGTGTCTGAAAACTCAAGTAACTCCATAGTGAAGGTGAAAAGTACTTTCTGGCAAACCAAGAAAGTGTGGGATTTGGAATTTGTCCCACCAGCTAAACAGCAACTCCAGTATCTGCTGCTCTTTAGTGATGTCAGTGAGAGATGCACCAATCCTCCAATTAGTGCCAACTCTCCTGTCAATCACCAGGGAGCTGGTAGAGTGGGCAGGGTCAACATACCGCATGGCCAGAATACTCTTCTTCATTCTCACCATGCGGTACAAGAGCTATTGCTGTGAACAGACAATTAAACAATAATAGAAAAAAGAGTGTTCAGAAACATTTCACAAAGTCTCACATAAAATACTACAGCAGTACCATTTTATAATAACAAAATCATAAACATCGAATCAAAATTGCTTTATTGCCAGTGCAGTTTTTTCTGAATATCTCTTGCTAGATGTATAAGTGTTCAGGCCCAGAGTCCAATGTTGGTCTCCAAATCCTCAGTTGTTAAAGACTTGGGAAGAAAAAAAAATTAGTAGACTGATCACATACTGTAATTAGAATAATTAGGAACCTGACAGCACCGACGAATGCCAGAAAATCATCTGAAAACCAGAAGTCACTATGGCATTTGTGGACTATCCAATCAGTAATCACTCATGCTAATAAACTTGGCCAGATTTACTGCATGGGATGAGCCAAGAGCTTCTGATCGCAAGTCTTTAAATATTCTGGCATTAAAAGTACTAAATATGTGATGGACTGAGGATCTCATTTTCCATTACAAGAGTAAAATTGAACACTGTTTAATTAATATTATCCGCCATGTTTTTAATTGATACAATCACTGAATCCCACAGCGTGGTTAACACTATGAAACAGAAGTATATTAAAGCTCATGTTCTAGTTATCTTGAATCTTCCTAACAGTCAAACTAAATCAGACTCTGGACAGTCCTCCAACATACCCTTTTCTCCAGCTGCATGGCCCTCTGTTTCCGTATTAAAAGCTGGCTGAAGCCATCCTCATATGGGTCTGCCACCAGTGTGTGTCTGTTGTAGGACCGCAGCTGGAACACATAACCAATACAAAGCCCTTTTACTCCTGCCCTGGCAGCACCACGTACAAACAACAAACAAAAATCACAAGAATATAGCTTGGAAACACAAGAGGCAAAATAAGCAAGGAAATGCACAATTGCAAAGAAAATAAACAACCTCCACCCTCTGGAAAAAACACACAATAAAAGAATAGAAACACAGCCAGGACCAGATAGCAGTCGTATACACAACTGCAGTTTTAGATCATTTGAAATGACCAAAAACAAAATAGCTTCAAAAGGGACAGAAACTGCTGTGGTTATGCTGCAGGACTGTAATTGAAGTCCATTTCTTGGATTTCTAAAACCAGACCAAAAGAAAAGCAGCAGAAACACATTTAAGCTGGTTTGTTCCCAGCGTACAGGCATTAAGACTGAGGCTTGCCCAGGTCTTAAGGACCTAGGACCTGCGACAGCGGTTCTCTCAAAGTTCTGGCTGTTTAAGTTTTGATTCGGAGGACTCGGGAGAGAAATATCCTGAATAAAAAAAAAATCGCCACACCAGAGTTTCCAAGCTGTGAGTTTTTGTGTCAGTTGTGTCAGAGCAAGTGTGGTCTGTTAGTCACTGCCCGACTGTAAACTGAACAGCTAACCAACAGCATTCATCTGCTTACTCATTAAGGCCAAAGCGCATTAAATCGCAGATTACGGTTTTCTTTGTATAGTCGTTTTCACCCGCTTAAAACAGAAAAGGGCCCCAACCTCAAAAGACTGGAATCCGCATGCAAACATGGGAATTTACCCAAACAAAAACAAAGTAAAGAAGAAAGAACCGTTAAAGCTGACATCTTGGCAGTTATGCAGTAACACTCTAAGGGAAAACGCTGGGAGGATAGAGCCCCAACGCCAGCCCGACTCTGACAAAACCACCACTCCCGCTCTGTGAGGGAGGCGTCCGCTTCTTACTCTTTGCCTGGTCCTTTGAAGGTTCGTCCGTAGAATTTTCCGGATCTCCTCCTCCCGTGACTTCGAAAGCTGCGGGAGCACTCTCTCACGAACCTTCAGCTTGGGCTGGATGTTTCTAGAAGCACGTACAAGAAAACAGGATATCGTCAATGCTGTGGAGCTCCTTAAAGAACGTTTTCCTTCCTTTCGAAACTCCCTGGATTAAACCAGACCCCCAGCTCCAAGATGAAGCACATAAATCTCAGGGTTTCTGAATCCTCAGAGGCACAATGTTTCAATGAGTCAAAAACACGAGGGAGAACATAAACTTTGTGTCTTTGCACTTCCTGTTACGATAAATGATTCTGGCAGATGACCAAATGTCATTACAGCCAGCAGAAGGGAAGTACTTTAATTAAAGTATAGACCAATTACTACTGGTTTAGTCATACAAAAACAGTAGTAATTGTAAACACAGTATTTGATAATTTAATACAATAGTTATTCATATTTCTTTGAATTATTTCCTCAGGGAGAGAGTCTTCTGGTTTTTAGTTCATGACAAATATCTTAAGCCACTTCTGACACAAAAGATTGGATTTTAATGGAGCTGATTTAAAAGGGATTTTTTGTATTACTTCTGCTAGGTTCTTACTCAAGCAGGACTAAGTGGGCGGATTTCTCATCCACTAAAGATCAGCTACACAATAGAAAAATGCCAGGGAAGCACACAGAAATTAAGATTCTGAAAAGACGTTAGCTGCCCCTGATAAGGTGGTTTATTTAACAGCCTTCAAAACTAACAAGACAACTGCCTCCTAACTGTACATGAAATACACCTTGCATTGATTTACTCTCCTCCTTTAATAAATCTATTGAACCTTTACCTTAGCATGTACTGTATAATTGCATTTCAAATGCACATTAATGGCACTGTAATCTTCTCAAGTGAGATGTTTAAAGAGGGATTTGTGAAAACGACTATGCTAAAATGTACCTAATGGCAATGTAAGCTAAAAGACAGGTATTTAACAATTCAACTTAGAAGCTATCAAAGTACAGCATAAAGAATGTGCTCTGAATAGCGCTCATTATGCTTTTGTGGAACTCAAAGTCTAAGAAAGGAAATTTTACACTGGGATGCCAATTTAAAACTTTCAATTAGCTTTTTTTGTGAAATGCAGACACATTAAAATAATTGATGTACTGCAGAGACAAGCTTCAGGGATGTGTAATTTGTCCAAGGACTGAAAACCTATTTTCTCCCCTCCTAAGGTGAGCTAGCAGAACCCCGGGCAGAATTCACATACTGTACTGTATAAGAAAAAATGAACTATTCCAGTATCCATGGGGGTGTTAACTGTATGAGGAGCCTGCTGTTGTAGTAAAGGGGTGTTTCTACACTTACTTGTAGAAGTTCTTTCTGTTCAGACTGAAAGAATAATGTGTTTAAAGTTTAACCCAGGAGCAGTAAAACTAGTTTCATTACATTTTTTTTCTAGATTCAGGTCTGTCAACTAATGGATCACGCAAAATGGGGTTTTCCGCACATCCGTGTTCTTTATAGGGCGAGCATCCCTGAAGCTGCACACAAGGCAGGAACTGAGGTGAGGGCTTGAGGAGAAATTTCTCAAGCTTTTTGCTTCTGCCCAAAGGTGCGTCTCATTTTGTGAAAGTAACCTTAAACGTCCTGGTGTAAACGGAGCAAGAAACAGCAGAGAAAGCAGAGCTTTCCTACGTAACCAGAGATTTGGATGTTGAGCTGGAACTTGCAGACAAAAACGGAGAGAGGAGAAAATACTAAGGGACAAAATGGATACTCAGGTAGGAATGAGGTCAGAGTGGGTGTCCTTACTGCATGGAGACGGTGGACACGGCCGAGGGGATTTTGGGCATCCCTCCACTCTCCACCAGCTCGATGGCCTGCTTCATCTCCATCTTGTGGTAGAAGGCGATCAGCTGGGGCTCCTTCGACCTCTCGCCCGCGATCAAGCACTTCTTTATGTACTTCTTATTGAAGCGGTTCAACCTTTCAAAGAGACACACAGTGCAAATCAGTTTGGGTGTCGTCCCGATCCACCCATGCTACCTCCTTCAGGGTGGCACGCTCACGCACGTGAACATCAGCAGGACTGCACTGAAACCGCCGGTGTTGAAAGTCAGGAACCCAGTTTCAGGGCGTGACAAGTTCAGGTTTGTGAAACACGCAGTTTGGAATGATTTCTGGGGAAAACAAAAGACTGGAGGAGCTCGTGTGTTCACGCAAATCCTCCAATTTGCTTATCACCGTTCAAAAGATCAATTTTTGTCCCTCCCTGAGGAGAATAAAAGCTGTTTCACAGAACTGAGTGCACCCGTGGAAGTGACTTTGACTGCTGTGCAGAGCTGTGTAGAGAACGTGGTAAAGTGGAGTAGAATTGTGAGCAGCTCATATCTGCAAGTTAAAATGCAAACAACAGCTCTTCTTCCATTTCGCCAGCCTGAAAGAAGAACTGCTGGAAAATTGTGGCACATCACTCAACTGCTTAGATTACCCTTACCAGATCCTGATCCCTGAGTACCCCTCTCTCTTGTGTCTTTCACTCAAGCTGAGCTCACCTTTAACGTGTATATCTATGGAAACCCACGCAAAATGCTGAGCTTCAGAACTCAAACTCTCATTTATGTTTATTATAAAAGCATCTTTGTAGATTTAAAAGCATTTGGTATTAGATTGGGTTTCAAGACTAACCCCACTGAATGTTAATAAAACATATGAAAGTTAAGCCCCTCCCAAGTGCCACTTCTGCTAACTCTTAGAGACTGGCTCCTGGGATGGCCCAGGCCAGAATCCTGGTGCGTCTGGACTACAGGCTCAGGCAGAGCACACATACTGGCTGGGCCACTCAGGAGTCTAATTCAGATGGACTTTCCTTTGAGGTTCTGAGGGCTTTTCTTTTGAGGTTCCCTAGCTCAAACTGTGTAGAGGCAGCAAGGGCAAACATACTTGTCTTTCCAATGGTGGTGCCCATAGTGTCCACAAATGTCCTCTATCCCGGTCAAGAGGTGATCGAGGAACTGGGGAGGATGAGAACAAGAAGGGTTCAAATCCAGACAACATTTCATACTGTAGGTAACAGACTGGGACCTGTCTTATTAATATATGGGTATACAAAAGTTGTGCTAAAGCTCCAAAAATGAACAAAAAAAAGTTGCAAAGTAAAGCTGAAGTAGGTACAGTAGATACGTCAAGGTGGAAAAACAGCTGAAAAAGGCTCCACAGTCGAAACGTTGTGTCTCTTTTCTTGGAATAAACCATTACCGTTCCATTGCAGCCTATGCATGCTGATGCAGCTACCTACTTGAGTTTCTTCAACCCATTTCTAGTGCGACCCACTATGCCTCCTAAATCTCTGCATCATCCACCTCCTCCCTGGGCTACTTGCCCCCTTCTCTCACTACACCAGGATCTGTTCCAAGACCAGGTTTTCTAACTACCTCCTATTCCTTGATAGATGTCGTCGCTATAATATCATCCTGACACCTGCTGTTTTAAAGTTTCTATTTTAAAGCATGTCAGCAAGATAAAAACTTTACTTTTAAGAGTCTGTTTTGGGGAAAGTAATGTGTGTATGTACATCGACAAAACAATATCATGAAAATTTAACACATTTACAATATTAGAATTGTTGAAAAATTTTGAATTAGCCATTTCATACTCTGAAACAAAAGTATTCAAGTGCAAACACCGGCAGAGTATTAAATACCAGGTAAGTGAATCCTTATAACTGAAATCCTACACGTAGGCCATTACCGCAGAATGTGTCCCCCCTTTTCATTATTCTGTGTTGTACCAGACAATTAAACCACTTCTAACAATGGAAGGTAACTCGCACGAAAAGTTTGTTTAAGCGAGAGGCGCAATGCCCGTTTCATAGGAACATGTCAACAGAAGCACTTCCTGAATTTCAGCTTTCCAGCCATCCCACTCAAACTATGGACAAAGGCATATTGCACAAGCGACCTACACAACAATTACAAGAGGATTAAGTTCCTTAGCTGTTGGCCAGTCAATTCAGCCTGTTACCTGGGTGTGAATCTCCTCATTGATGGATCGCTTGGTCTCCTGTTTCTTCTTTACTGCCAAGAGGTCCACCAGAGGCCGGATGGTCATTCCCTGGAACGGAAAACACAAATCTCGCTCTGTGCTATACGCTTTAAGCTGTTTGGCTTCTCCTTTCTGCCAGGAGCAATGGACAAGGCTGTGCTCCGATGAGAACATGGCCACAGCAAAACCAGGCATGGTCCCGAGAGCCAATACTGGACCCTGTTGCGAGGTTACCAAAAAAACCCAATATCATGGGTTTGCCATGTTTTTGTCTATATTTGAAAAAAATCCAAACATTTATTGTTTACTTCCATTTGACCACATTTTCATCTAATAACATTGTTATGGAAACAACAATTAACATAATTATAATTAATAAAGCAATTAATTAGAAGGGAATGAATGGACTAGAAAAAGAATGCCTGGAAGTAACTGTCAGTGATTCTGTGTTTGTCATGGCCAAACCTTTGCATGAAAGACTTTTGAAAACTACTACAATGTCTGACAGAGATTTTCTATTTGAACACAATGTTACAGAATATTTTGCCCACTTCTGTAAGTAATGGAAGTAATGGACGCATTTTACATCTAATCCCATAATAATATATGTAGGCGCTAAAAAGGGATTACTCCAGAATTAAGGTATGAAAGCAGTGGTAATTACAAACCAAAGAAAGAAACCATAGCGCAGAAGAGAACTGGCACCATGCATTTAAACTGGTCACTCACAAATCTATTTGGTGTAACATCTACTGTATAGGTATTTATGAAGTTGGGGACATTCAACCAACTGTATGCATTACTACTGCTCACTGGAATGAATCAGGGATAGCTCATGAAAATTGAGAACTTTAATATTCAACAAAATGGACTACCTAATAAGGTTATTCCAAATGATAGGCATTATCACCTTTGCTTGTGCAAGTATAGCAATGAAAGCCTTTTCATGGTGCAAGCACTCCTACATTCTCCATACAGATGAGCTAAAACCTGAAGCCAAAGCAGAAAAAATACGTTCCATCAGTCCCATTGGTACAAGACAAAATGCAGAGATAGCTGCTTTCAGAGAACCTCCGGGCTTCACACAGCATCATCCTTGCGTGAATAATGGATATACAAAGAATGGGCTGTATTTTAAAAGAGAAATCGAAAAGAATCGACACTAGGACTAGGACTGGGCTGAACACAGGTGCTTCCAGATTGTTTCCTCAAAGGAATTTTTCCAACCATTTAATTTCCACTGAAGTCACACACCTTTAAACAACAGTTAAGTGCCAGTGTGTCTAGTATCTTCCAGGAACATTCTTGTCAATGCTAATGTCAATGCATTTCACATTCATCCAGCTTCGATCCTAAAACACGTAGATCATAATGGCTATCAAGGAAATCAGACACTTCTATATTAAACAGTGTCCTACCGAACCATTCAGAAGGGACCTTGAGCAATGAAGCTGATGGAAAAATGATGCGGGTCATCACAAGGGAACTGAAGAATTATGCTATACTGTGTCGGGAAGATTAGACTTTGCTCACTTGTCCAAGATGAATTATTGAAGAACAGCAATCTTGTGTAAGAAAGGCTATTTCACCGGTGTGGAAATGAGATCACTATGAGATCAAGAGCTCGGTCACGGTCACAGGATAAATCGATGGAAGACGCTGTTAGGATTTGAATGCAGGATACGAAATCTTGGATGCAATGATATCACCATTGCCATATGCTAGTCACTCACAGCATGTTTCTAAACGGAAAGAAGTCACTGTGGTGGTGAACTTAATTTAAAAAAAAGACCTAAAGGAATAAATGTAAATTCCAAGCACTGGCACACATCTGAAAAGGTGTGAATTAAAGCTTAAATGCAGCTTTGAAAAACTGCCACTATTCCAGTCGAATTAAGATATGAAAAGAAAACCAGATCAAAACAGATCAGTATGTACAGATGCCTTTTGTTTGTTTTTTGTTTCAGGGACTTTGAATTAAACCCCATGCAGTGGTTCTCAAACTGTGGTACGCGTACCACCCCCAGGTGGTATGCCAGATGACCCTGGAAATTCATTGTGTGCACTGAAAAACTGGGAATTAAAAATAGTTTTATCTGTAATTTACTTAATCGGGTTCAGAAAGCTTGAGATGGGTTTTCATATTTTCTATTTTAATAAAATTAGTTTGTATGTCAAATACGCAGCCTACGTACTTAGCTACATCGATACAGCGCGCGCTAATGCTTGAGTGTTCAGAGACAGAGTTTAGCGCCACATTCGCCAACAAAACAAGTGACCGAAAATGAATACCTCGCAAAAATCAAGTATTATGTCATGGCTGAAAGGAACAGATGCCAAGAGTACCGATGCCAGCTCCGATAGATCATGCACACCCGTTGAGAACAAAGAGGATCAGCTACTAGGGTTACCATTTTTGAACATCAAAAAAAGAGGATACCCTGAGAAACTTTCCTATTGCCTTATATGGGAAGGGGGTCAGGATGGAGAGGGTTTTCAAAATATCCCACGTTTTATGTTCATTGGTAAAGTCACTGTGATGTTTAACTGTGTGAAATGCATATGTCCCCTCTACTGCAATAATAGTATCCTCTGTTTTGCTTCCAGATTTGACAAAGAATCTGTTAATTTGGTTGAAGAATCCCATCCTCGAATTGCCTTTTTGTGTTTGTCTGAGTCAACATGAACTTGCAAGTCAAGTACACCTTTTATCTGCCATGGAGACAAAAGTACCAGGCTTACACACCAAACTTTCAGCTTCCCAGTCTTCTCTGCCACTTCAAAAACACGGACATTTTTAGTTTCTGCTGTGAATTTACACTTTCGCTTTGGCATTGTGTTTGAGGGTAGGAAAACGAGAAACAAAATAGGGAATTCAAGGGAATGTTTCTGCACTGCACAGGCTGATTACAGACTGATATTGACGCCAATTTTGCTCTATGACAATCATACACATACAGGACGAAAACTGAACGTCAACATAGGTCGCAAAGCAAACTAAAGATGTTAAGAAAGTCTCTCTCCAACTATCTTAATAACTTTTGTTAATTATTCTTCATGGTGAAAATAATGGGATTGAAATCCCGGACATTTCTGGATATTTGAACATTCCCCCCGGAAGAGATGGAAGGATTATAATAGAGGACATGGTCGGGAAAATCCAGATGTATGGTAACCCTATCGGCCACTGACATTAGCGCTGCTGCTGAACCTGACACAGACAGCACTACTAGTGTTAGCAAGCATCGGGAAACGGCTACAAGGCGGTATGATTCAAATGATCTAAGTGCTCGGTGCTATTTGTATTATATGTGTGAGAGTATGTGTGCACGTGCTCTCATGTTGGTCATTGAGATTTTCATGGGGTTCCTATGAGAAGATGACTTGTAGGTGGCACTTGGATGCTTTGGTTTGATCAGGGGTGGTACTTGGTCCAAAAAGTTTGAGAGGCACTGCCATAGAGAACTAAGCACACTTACTATGCGTTTGACACCCACTGTCACCCTTGTCACCGTATGTCTGCACAGCATTCACTGACAGATATTAACAGTTGCTCAGAAAGCAATAACTTTAAAACAAGTTCTGCTCCTGAAATTCTGTGGACGTGCCATACTTATGAACCATATTGATAAATGGACTATTCTGTGACGTTACCGACCAAGAAAATGATTCTGCAGCCAGTCTAGATAAAATTAGTTCATACTGCTGAAAAGACTGGACAAGTGATCCCAAGAATTCAAATAGGTCAACCATCCAAAATCTAAGAGAACAGCATGTCTAGGGTCAATGATCGTGCAGGACCTAAAAATGATTATGAGGACCAGTTATCTGTTCAAGATATTTTAGCACTCAGTTTCTGTAGAAGGAGATTATGTCTACTTGTCTCTTTAACTCCTAATGTATTGAGAGGCTGATCCCTGGAACTGCTGCCTTTAGAAAGCTCTCACTCAGAGCTTTATAATGGGCAGACTGCTGCTGTATTCAAATGAGCAGACATGAAGCAGGCATTTCTAGGGCAGCAGATGTAACATGACAGAGGCAAACACGGTAATATTTAGGTTGGTTAGCCTTGAGCGCTGTGCAGGGCCTGACGCGCATGCTCAAGTAGGAGGCTGATGTTCACACCTATGGCACATGAGCGATGCTCTCGGGGGGAATTACCTGCACGAAGACAGTGAAGAAGACTACAGTAATGATGGCTGTGAGGAATATGTTCCTCATGGGGAAATGGTCCAGATCCAGCAGATATCCCAGCGAGAAGGCGATTGCTCCGCGCAGGCCGCCGTAGGCTATGATAAACTGGTCCTTGGTGGTCAGCTTGACGATCCGGAATTTGTTAATCATGAAGGTCAAGCCCACCACCCCTGGACGAGGAAAGGGCAGACTGTTAACATTTTCCAGCAGAGCACTTGTTTAGCGTTCATTACACACAAAGACAGCCCAAGATGCTGCAAACTGCCAAGTTCCAACCTTGCAATTCCTCCCCCATTATCATTTAGAACATGCCATTTCACAAGCCCTGCCGTTGCTAAACTTGCTAATTGTTTCTTAATCTGTTTACTTCTTGCAACGCAGACTTCCCCCAACTGTTAGTAATAACAGGTGCTTGCAAAGTATTTACTGTATACATTTCCTCTGTTTAACCATCAGCATTTCACAATTTACTCGCAAAACCCTGCATTGAAACCTTGTGTGATTAGATGGATAGCATTGCTGCCTCGCAGCATTGGGGCCCTGGGGTCAATTCCAGACCTGGGGTGCTGTCTGCATGGGGTTCGTAAGTTCATTTGGATTTCTTCCGGCCCCTCGGAATTCCTCCCACAGTTCAGGAACATCCTGGTGGGTTAATTCGCTTCTGGAACAACTGGCCCTGGTACGAGCGAGTGCATGTCTACAGTATGTCTGTGTCTTGACAGAATAGGCTCCAGCTCCTCCAAGACACGGAATGAAGTAGCTAGACGTCTAAATTCTGTTTGACTACATATACTGTAACTTGGACTTTTAAACAGATCAGAAGAAGACGGATACACCAGGACGCAATTGTCAATGTTAAAAGCATTTTCCTCTTAGAACTGAAGATTGCGAGACAAGCAAATAAGCGGGAACGTTGATATTCAGCACTGTCCTAGTGTGCTGAACCCAGCGTGTAAAGAAGTGCCTCTTCTCCATCTTCAAATGTACTTCTTCTAAACTATCACTTGTGCCCTCTGATGAGCGTCAGTGTAATTCCTGAAGAAGTCCTTCAGGATGATTTAAAAGGATTTTCAGTACTTGAATCAAGTCCCTTCACTATCTCCCTTGCATCAGGCTTGAAGAGAGTAATTCCCTTTAACCTAACTGTTCAGTACATGACAGTCCTTGAAGTCTACGAATTCACAGTCCTACTGCTTCTGTTCTAATGGCATTCCAAAGTAGCACATATTGCTATCATTAGCTATTGTTAGTAACTTTAACAATTGCACAACATGCAAAGTGAACCAATAACCCTGCTAATACAAGTTCCAGATAATTCCTGTTTCTGAAGTTAGATTTCATAAAGCCAACCTTTGAAAGAGGGTTTCACAACCCCAGTCAAATTCATGACCTAGGAATGAGGATAATGAAGTTCTGCCAGAACACTGGTGTTCCCTTCAAATGAATAAGCTGCTACATTAGATCTTTGGGAGTGATCAAGCAATAAACATTTATTGTTTGTACAATGCAGGGTGACTACAATAATGTCAGTTATATGTCATATACTAGTACTTACAGTAACTATCCTACAAGAGATGTATCAGAAGTATTTAAATTATAGTCTGAGTAGAATTCAATTACTGCTACAATTACTGCTATATTAGTAAGCAGAAGAATATTTAGCAATACAACAATTACACCATTATTACATGTTCATACTCCTGACAAATAACTGTCCCTGACCAATGAACAGGAGGATTAACTCCAAATCATCATGAATTCAATACTCCTGGATTTATTGTTGCAGCCAATTTTGCAATCAGACTAAGAGGGCGTTTCAATAAATGAGGGGCAACAAGACTGTGGGAAACATTTGAACCTGAGCAGCACAGCTGATAATTTGCCAGAGGACAAAAGCCGTTGGTTCAGTGATCCAGGTTGCTGCTGTGATTAGCAGATCAGAACCACGACCCAACCTGGTCTCAGTGGTCCACACTGCTGCCATGATTTACAGGTCAGAACTAAATATCAACTTTGTCCCAGCTGGTCCAGATGGCTGCTGTGAAGAGCAGGTCAGAATTAAGAATCAACCCAATAGAAGTACAGTACAGTCACTGGAAACTGTTCAAATTGCCATGCAGATTTTCTCCAGAATCCCTCCCACCTCGCTCAAGAGTCTTACCCAGGACTCGGGACACCAGGCACAGGACGATGGTCACGGTGACGAAGGTCCAGTTCCACTGGTGTGGCCCGGCCACAGTGGACACTCCCAGGAAGATGAAAATCAGAGTCTCGCTGACACTGCTCCACATCTTCAGGAAGTATTTGATGGTGGTGTGGGATTTGTGCGAGATGTTGGCCTCAACGTAGGGTCGCATCACCACTCCGCAAGCTATCAACCTAAAACAACAAACTGGTGTCAACACGAAGTCTCTTCCCAGGCAGATGGAACTTGGCAAGAGGTGGTTTCAAACACTTATTACAGACTGGCATTTTGTATGCCACCTGCTGCACCTTAAGGAAAGATGACAAGGATAGAGACCCCATAACAATTATAGCCATTTCTAATGCTACAGACTGTTCAATGGTCACAGTATGACGGCATGTCTGCTTTGTAATAGGAGGATGGTTTTTGCCCAAGAGATTTGTGAAAGACTGGCATTTGGTCCAGACATCTAAACATGTGAGGGGTTTGAGCCACTGGTAAGCACTCAAGCACAGATAAGCTCTCTCAAACTGCATGTGACTTACATTTTGATTAAAGACTGACCAATCTAAGCACTGCCTCCACACCCAATAGTTGATAATTATAACTTTTAAAAAGGCTTTGGGGGTTTGTATACTCCATACGTGATCATGATTTCTCTGGTCAAAAAATAAACTGTGCTCCCCCCCCCACAACCACAAGGACAGCTGTAGTCAGATATTAAGATTTGACTTCTTGGGTCAGTTTGAGACGGAGCGTAATCAAACTGACAATGGACACAAGACAGGATATACACTCGACTGGGCCTCAGTCTGACTTAGGCACACACACATTTGGGTGACAATTTAGACACAGCAAGCCTTTGGACTGTGCAAACAAACTGGAGCACCCAGAAAAAGTACTGTTCTTTTGACAGGAGATACCTAACATTCTGTCCAGTGAGTTCACTTAAAATGTACAGATTACTGTTGTCGAACATTGAACATGCGTTTTTACAACTTATAATGTCAGTAATGGGAAATGATGTCAAAACCAAGTCAAACATGGATGGTTTCAGAATGTGAATGATGCCCATACCATTACAAGACATACTCCGCTTCACTAGCAAGTCTGTCACACACTGCAAATTATTTTATTTACTTCACCATGATAAGCATTCAAATAATTACATTTAAAGTTAAGAGCACATTTCTTTTTAAATCCTCAAAGGTTTGAATGTAGCTGTTTAGTTGTTACTAAGCATAGAAGCACCCTGTGATAATGAAAATGTGTTCAAGTTGAAAATGTACTAAAAAGACTTTACTCAGCATTGAAAAGCAGATACCGAGCATGATGATCAATCAGTTTCTTCTAATGCACTTCAGGGTATATTGTGGTATTTGACTGTGTGACAGTAGACTGGGAGTGCATGCAGAAGAGAGAAAACTGCATGATGGTTAGAATTTTCAGTTATTTCAAAGATAATTAAAACACTAACGTATCTTTCCAAAAACATAAGTTATATGTTTAATGCGTTCATGATGACACAGAAAAAATTAAAGTTACAATTCTTGATTCTCTGTTCTATCCAAACTGCACTGCAGGCTACAGAAGCTCTAGAACTACAGCAGGGCAGGGCTCTGCTGCCTCAGCTTTCTTCACGCCTGGAAACTCCAGGAGCTCTAGAACTACAGCAGGACAGGGCTCTGCTGCCTCAGCTTTCTTCACGCCTGGAAACTCCAGGAGCTCTAGAACTACAGCAGGACAGGGCTCTGCTGCCTCAGCTTTCTTCACGCCTGGAAACTCCAGGAGCTCTAGAACTACAGCAGGACAGGGCTCTGCTGCCTCAGCTTTCTTCACGCCTGGAAACTCCAGGAGCTCTAGAACTACAGCAGGACAGGGCTCTGCTGCCTCAGCTTTCTTCACACTTGGAAACTCCAGGAGCTCTAGAACTACAGCAGGACAGGGCTCTGCTGCCTCAGCTTTCTTCACGACTGGAAACTCCAGGAGCTCTAGAACTACAGCAGGACACGGCTCTGCTGCCTCAGCTTTCTTCACGCCTGGAAACTCCAGGAGCTCTAGAACTACAGCAGGACACGGCTCTGCTGTCTCAGCTTTCTTCACGCCTGGAAACTCCAGGAGCTCTAGAACTACAGCAGGGCAGGGCTCTGCTGCCTCAGCTTTCTTCATACCTGAAAGCTGCACTGCAAGGGGACAGGATGTTGTGGAAGAGGAGAAACTCACGCCATGATGCCGGAGAGATGGAAGACCTCAGCGGACAGGTAGGCCATGTAGCTGTAGAGGAAAACGAAGAGGGGCTCGATGACGCGGGTGTGGGAGGTGAAGCGCGAGGTGAAGGCCGCCAGGATGCCGTAGACCGCGCCCACGAAGATGCCACCCAGCGCCACCACCAGGAAGCACACGACCCCCAGGAAGACATCCAGGAATGTCACGCTGCCCACGCCGGCGTACTCCTCGAAAAGGTGGTACAGCACCTGCACAGAGGATTCAAGAACAGAGCGTCTGAGACCGATATGGAGATAATGGCACAGGCTGAGCAAGTGGACACTTCAACCTGACTATGGTATCCTGCTCTGTGGAGTTCTTGGCAGATGTTCCTTTAGGTTGGCAGGACGCTGAGAACATCAAGAAGGATCATTCATCTGCTCAAATCTCATTTCTTTCTGCATCACTGGACTTGCACACTTGCACTGTGAGCTGTGATGAGTGGTTTGTGCCGTCTTTCTCGGTTTCCCGAGATCTTCTCCTGGAGCCAAGCAATCCGCAATTTTGGGAACATAGCAACATGGGATGTTATTTGCTTAATTAACGCATGAAACACATCTGCGTGGAAGTACTTGATTTCACTATACTTGATGTTGCTCATTTGCTCAGATGTTTCAATTTTTGTCCGCTACCTCTGTTTGTCCTGTAAACAAAGCTGTACTGATAATGCATTAGCAAAATGCTGGCAGGTATTGCAGCCATGTTTCATACTGTTGTACTAACAACACTAATCTTGCCTAGAGGATTAGAGGTATTTTGTTCACAATGAACAGACAAGATCAAAACTCTTTGCATCACCTTCGAGGCCTAGCTGTTGTGACCATTTGGGAAGACATAAATTTAAGTGTTCGTGGGACAGAATACCCGTCATTTTTTTGTCACCTAACTCTTTGTAGTTAATATTTCTTCACAGAGAATCTTTTAATGAGAAAAAAGATACTGGATATGAAGATCAGCAGATTATCTTCAGTGGAAGTAGTTACAGAGCTTAGGGGTTAAAGAACATGAAAGCCATGTGACAGTGACAAGTGCACTAGGGTAAAGAAGTGTTCCTGTTCCACAATATATTCCACTCCTTACTTGATGTAAAACACAATACAATAAAATAATGCATCCGCAAACAGATTTATGCCGTTGTCAGAGTAAACATTTTAATTCAAAGTTGATACTACTTATGATTGCATTTGTATAGTACTTTCCTTCTTAAAGCTCTTTACATATAGGAGGAGGACCCAGTTCATTTAATAATGAAATGC
This sequence comes from Lepisosteus oculatus, assembly GCF_040954835.1. NCBI lineage: Eukaryota > Metazoa > Chordata > Actinopteri > Semionotiformes > Lepisosteidae > Lepisosteus > Lepisosteus oculatus. The sequence goes on along the minus strand of NC_090706.1, from coordinate 11,298,657 downwards.
AGCTACTATAGTGGGCCAGCACCTCAGTCCACAGAAGATCGCTTCACTGGTTGAGATAAGAGGGGAACTTTACGAAGACCAGATTGTGCCAGTGCAGGGCAGAATACAGCCACACCCTTACTCTGCCAAACAGCTTCTTTGAATCCTTAGTGATCAGGTTGTCAGAAGTTAGGTTTAATTCATCCCACAGAACAGCAGTTGGGTTTTGCCCATTAATTGGACATTTATGTTGATATCTTAACAGAATACAGTGAGTGGTATCCCGTTATGATTTTGAAACAAAATCTCCACACACAGGGATAAAACCATACAGTATAATTAGTTAAAATGTAAAAGGCACTGAACACGTCTTGTTTTCTAATATATGGAAGAGTATGAGGTCAAGCTGCAAATGGCACTTACCAATCCCAGTTTAACATACAACTTCGATGCCAATTTATTTAGTTTTACTAAAAACTTTAATTTTGTGCTGGTCTCCATTTTGTCTGCCTGTCTAACAGCGACAGGCTGCAATTCGAGTAAAAATGCCCAGAAGAAAGAGACGATCGACAGCCTTAAGCAATGAGAGAGAAGTGGTGTCATGAGGGCTGATCCAGCAGTTTCCAGTGCACTCATCTGACCGGATCTGTTACCAGTTTCACAGAGGAAATACAACTGGCACGTGCCAACTCCTTGCAAAGATGCAATATGCACCATAGTGGTTATGTACCAGCACCAGCTCCGGTCTCATGAGAGAGATGTACCAGAACCACCATTCTCAAAAGGTAGGATTGACAACAGACACAGCCCACTCTCACATTGGGCACATGGGAATTTTAAGCCTGGGCATCTGGTAGCCATGCCGAAATCTAACAAGTCACTCAGCTACTCTACCCCAGGCTATATTCTTCCACAAAAACATACACATTGAACACAATTCGGACATTACATCGGAATCTATTAGATGAACTGTAAGAAAGGTAGTAGTGGCACAGTTGAGCAGTGGTTATCATTGCTGCCTCACAGCACTAGGGCTGTGGGATCAATTCCTGGGTGCTGTCTATTTGGAGTTTGTATGTTCTTCCTGTATTCATGTGAGTTTCCTCAAGGTGCTCTGGTTTCCTCCCACAGTACAAAGACAAACTGGTAGGTTAACTGGCTTCTGGGAAAATTGGCCCTGGTGTGTGTGTTTGTGTGTTTGTGTCTGTCTGCCCTGTGATGGACTGGCGCCCTGTCTTGTGCCCATTGCTTGCTGGGATAGGGTCTAGCTCCCCCCCCCAACCCTGAATTTTTAGAAGTGGTTAGAAAATGTATGGATGGAAGAAAAGGAACTCACTTTTGGTAGGTACATCTTCCATAAGCAAAGTTATAAAACCTCTTTTCAATTTACTGCATGGATACTGTAATAAAAAATATTTAAGGCAGGATTAAGGCTTTAAAACAGCTTAACAAATCGCTTCAGCTTAATGTGGTGCAGAAGTAACAGGATATATTTTCCAAAAGAACACTGTCAAACTGCCAGTCCCTATGGAGCTGTGCATCTTATATTCTTCAAGAGAAAAGAACATTACAGGTGGTGAGATTAGGGATGGACACTCACTGAAACAGTCTCTTCTACGGACTTTAACTCCAGCGAGACAATGCCAACAGGCTGAAATGATCTCTTTCTTTTATGCCGAGTCATATGAGTGACAGCCAATTACAGACTTTTCAGCCTCCCAGAAGACAAGTCTCTCCAAACCGCGGGATCACAAATTGAAAATAGATTTTTCCCCGGAGCTACAATAACAGTCAGGCCCTCTGAAATTCAGGACAGCAGGCTTGTAAGCGAGATGAAGTGAAATACAGAACTTAAGCTGAACCCTGAAAAACAGATTAAATAACAGTGGCAATATGTTTATGAGGGGGACTAATCTGAGATTTTAGCAATCTCCTGGTGTAGGCAGCAGAATACCAATTCTGCCGGTGTGGGGAATACGTATAAAAAAAAAGTTTAAATGGCAAGAAAATATATAAAAAGTAGCCACTAATTTAAGGGAAATTATTCTTAGTCGCTTTTAGAACCAATGGTAGTGGAGAGTTTGTTCCTGGCATCCACAAATCAATGTCTTGAAGAAAATCAAGTAGAAAATCTTATCCCATCATCATCTCCTATCTCCTTTCCCAATCACTGTGGCATCTAGTAAATTTATCCTCTCAAGCGCCCTCTGTGATTAAGTTCTAGAATTTTCTGCAAGAGGCCTGTTGGCCACATGTTGTAACAAACATGCAGTATATGTGGAGACCACAAAAATTGGAGGTAAGAAACATGACAGAACCCATTCAAGAAGTCAGCAAAAAAACAAACTTTCTTCCTTTCAAGAAATGGAACGACAGGGCTTTCAGCAATCTCGAAGCAACTGTTTTCCTGCAGGAGTATGAACGCAGAAAGGGAACAGAGCAGCACCTTCATGGCGACCCGTTGCTAAGCAACAGCTTACCACAGTGACAGCGTCGTTAAGCAGGGACTCTCCGAACACCAGGATGTGAAGCAGCTCGTTGATGTGGATCTCCTCGAACACGGCCAGCACAGCTACCGGGTCCACGGCCGAGATGACTGCCCCGAACAGCAGGTTGGGCAGCAGCCCGATGCCCTCCAGGCCCGACCCCTCGATCTGGCACACGGCATACAGCAGGCCCCCCACGAAGAAGGAGTTCCACAGGGTGCCGATGACCGCAAACATCAGGATGGTGCCGATGTTCTCCGTGAAGGGGCGGATGGGCAGGAAGTAGCCGGCGTCCAGGATGATGGGCGGCAGCAGGAACAGGAAGAAGACCTGGGAGTCCAGCACTGGAGGGCTCTCCCCCACCACCCTGATCAGGCCGCCCACCAGCAGGCCCACCACGATCAGCAGGCAGCTCTCGGGCACAATCGACGACAGGCGGGGGATCAGATGGAATCCTGGGACAAAAGTGAAGCGGGAAATTACATATACTGCACACAGCCAGCACTACAATACTACTGGACCACACTGTCTTCACTGGATAATACATTACTACTGAACCACATTGATCTTTAGCAAAAGGTATGTTAAGACAGAATAACACTGACTTTTTTTTTACTTGCTACGGCAACTCATTTCCTTCTACAAGATGTTAAGGGTAGAAGTTGACATATAGCAAAAGGACAGAACAAACACTAACAGTGTGAAACATAGGCCCGTACTCTATATAAGACATGGGAAACCCCTTTTATTGTCCCATCTGGGATATTTGATTTGGAAGCAGGTAAAGGACATAAATGTCTTGTTTACTGTGTTAACACAACATGAACCTATTAACAAGTAAAAGCAACATGTGTGATGAGAGAGAAAATCTATAATAAATACAATCATTTGTCCAAATTAAGCAGTCGATTGGACTGGCCTCCCTGATAAAGGTTCTCTAAGTTTGCACTGGGCTTACAATCACCAAGTCTGAGGGGAAGACCTTCTTCAAAAGTGTCAAGATGGAAGTGACGAGCGGATGCAATTACAAAAACACCACCAGGCTTCCTTAATAAGGTTCTGTCTGCAGCCCTGAGTATCAGCAGCCCCACTCCCTACTGTCTGCTCTCTGACTGCTGACTGCCTGGTGTGTGCTGGCCTGAAGCCACACCGCTGTGCACTCGGGCATCACCTCAACTTCCTGATCTTTTCGGGTCGGAGAAAAAACAGAAGCGCGTAGTGGGGCCCCTGTTTCCAAGACATCTGTTTCGAGGACGGCCTAGCAGACTCCTCTTAAGTTTGAGAGGCATCATCCAGACCTGTACGTGCTTCAGCACCGTGCCTTTTACTGCCCCCACTGGATATAAACCATTACTGCATTTGCAGTATGCAATTACACATACTGCTTAAATGCAAAAACAACATGCTGTGTGCTGCATTCTCTCAAGGATAGAGGCCTCAGAAAACCAATATCATTTTGGTACATCCTGGTAGATCACAGGAACTTGTTTTTGTCTGGTCTTTTGAGAGTCTTATTGTTAAATGTGGGTTTTGTAATTCATTATTCAACACAGAACAATAGAAGAACAGAAGACTACAGTACGCACTCAGACTTCTAGGCATATTTGTGGGCCATTACTGTCTGTAACCATTCCAAAAATTGTACAGGGAAAAAAAAATAGGCAGAGCATAATTCACCCCACAGTTACCTTAGGCTGATGAAACGTTAAGGCGAGACGAAATAAAGCAAAAACAATAATTCGCTCTGGTGAAATTCATCTAAATGAGCTCTGTACTGACATGCTGTGGTGGGCTTCTACATGTCACCCCCAAGTCCTGAATGCTTCTTGAGAATGAAGAAATAACTGCATATTAACCTGATCTTCTCCAAGTGAGACTTTTTCAATAATTACTCTTGAATACCTAGATGGCATTTCATCAGAAGAATGATCTCGATTTCCATGTGTTCGAATGGACACTAAGACATTCTCATGTATTTTCTAACTGCTTTCTCTACTTCAGGGTCACGGGGGAACTGCAGTCTATCCCAGCAAGCAGGGGGTGCAAGGTGGGGTACACCCTGCATTGGTCGGCAGTCCATCACAGGGCAGAGATGCAGACACTCTCATCCCACAGCCAATTTTGGCAGAAGCCAGTTAACCAACCCGCTTGTCTTTGGACTGTGGGAGGAAACCGGAACATGTGAAGGAAACCCAAATGAACATGGGGAGAACATGCAAACTCCACACAGACAGCACCCTGAGAATCGAACCCAGGGCCACAGCGCTGCGAGACAGGAACGCTAACCACTGCATGTCCATGCGGTCCCAAAGCTAATTATTTCCAGCCTATTGTTAGTCACGTTAACTATTCAAACAAAGAAAATGCACATTGCTCCAAGTTTCTTGACATTGTTCTTGTTCTGGTGGTACGCATGCTGCATGAATAAAACGGTGTGTTTTCTGCTGCACTTACAGCGCACACGCGAGCTACTGTAAAGCCTGCCGATTCCCAAAGGCAGGGCGTTGCAGACAGGCGGGGAAAGCATATGAAAAAATCTCAGGTGCCGACACATGTCTTTTTGACAACGTGGGGAAGCAACACAAAACTCACACAGGAAAAAAATAGGACATCTACAGGTGTAGCAATTTTAATATTACTAAACACTGTGAACAAGTTGGGTTTCGATGATCTGAGAAAAAGATATTGCTGCTCTAGAACCAGTCCAGAGAAAAGACCAAATAAATTCATGGACTCAAAACCATGTCCTACACTGATGGGCTAAAAGAACTTAATGTTTTCAGTCTTGAACAGACAAGACTACGAGGGGACCCGATTCAAGTATTCAAAATCCTCAAATGCACAGAACAAAAAAAACAAATGGCTTCTTCAGAATGATGAGCCAGCGAACACAAGTGGAAACTATAGTGAAGGCTATTTATAACTGACAACAGGAGACCCTTTATTACACAAAGGGTGGTGGGAGTATGGAGCAAGCTGCCCAGTCATGTCGTTGAACCCGATACCCTGTTTTTTTTTTCCAGAGCCACTGGCACATCCAGTTTGACCATTCATATACAGTCTTATGTCCCCCACTGTCAACGAATCCAGTTATTTCATTTGAGAATCATGTTCAGTCTTAATACTCGTTATAACTTGTCTGCATTCCTCGCTAGATAAAAAGGTAGAGGTGAAGTAGAAGGCCTAGATGAACAAAATTCTTAAAAATGCCAAACGGGGATACTTAAATGAGAAAGAATGAAGAAAACAAAAATCTAAAGACAGGCAGGAAATTACAGAGACAGAAAACGAGGGGAAAAAGATCACAATTCCAGAGCAGTTCTGAAATGCTGATTGACTTAATTCATGCACTCCTGTGGAAAGGGTGGTTTTGGCTGTGATAACAAATGGAACCTAATCAGACACCCGAGGCCTAAAGAGTATCAGATGTCTCCCTTCCAGCCGTTAGACACTATCAGCATAAAAGAGAAAGACATTTTTGCTGCCAGACCAATCATAAAAGGTCTTCCAAAAGGAGAAACAAGAATCCCCTGCTCGAAGAGAGGTACCAAAATGTTTTTCCCCCACCTGAAAGTCCCAACGTGAGAATCAGAAATCCGCCCCCGCGCAGGTCAAATTCTTTTTTCTTTCCAGATACAGTATAGCCCAGAAGGCTTCATTTTCCAATATTCCACGATGACCGACCAACAACACCACGTGGTTCGCATTTAAAACGCGTCCAGGGAGGCCAGGAAGTGAAACCTACTTGGAAACCAACCGATGAGGAGTCGACTGCCCGCTGACCAGTGCGTCTCACAGCGACGTGTGCTCTACGGCCGTCTTACACACGGGACTTCGTATTTCACACAATCCTCAACCCAAAAATTAAAAACATGACATTCTCTCTAAAAAAAAAAGATCAATTTAAGGCAAGGTAATAAGGAGTGTTAATGAGAGAGCCCTAAAAAGATATTTATAATCCTGAAATACAGTGCTAAAGTGAACCCAAGGACACATTCTGTGTTTAATTGCATAACGTCATTAAATTCTCACTGAAATTCATTTTTCTACAGTAATGCTATGCCCTTACGGCCACAGGATGAGTGTAAATGAGAAATGCAGTGAACTTCAAATCTTATGATGAAGAGGACGACAGCGAACGACCAGCGTCTCAGCTGTTTCCCTGAACTGACAAGGCGATTCTTCCCCGCCGCCCGGCACTACCACACAGTCCCGAGAGCCGATTTAGTCCACACACCGCTAAGGCAGTGTCGCCCTCGCGGTCACGGCTTGCCATGCGATGACAACACTTGGCCGCAGTAAGTAAACAGATAGAGTGCAGTGATAACACAGAGTGTCAGAGTGCTCCGTTTCTCATCAACAGTGGTGAACCTGTATGGGGCGTCTGGCTGTCAATTCGTTCTGCGGCTGGCTGCAGAAAGCACTGGAGCCCCCCGGCGCGGTTGTCGGAGCCGTCTCGGGCAGACGCCTTGTACCGTGCACACCTGAACGCGCGCGGAGTGCCATACGGGCTCACACTGACAGTGCTGCAGGCTTCAAGGCCAGACGAGCTGCACAAACCTTCGCCCTAAAGAGCTTCTGACCACGGAGTACGACTGTGGTAACTTAACAACTTGGCAAGCGAGACTAATCACTCCTTCCACGCCTGTCGTAACTGTCACTCCAGCTGGGGCGGATTAGAGCAGAACTCGACTAAAATGGTCATTTTTTACAGTTGCCGTTTCATCCGACTTCTCCGAAAGCCTGGAGGGTATGACAGTTGATCTCCCGCTGCCTGCTTCCTTTGGAAGCATAACGGAGTGGGTCTCCTGGGATGAAGGGGTCTACCAAATCGAGGGAGAAGGGGAAAAAGGAAGAAATGCACAAAGTCGCCCGTGGCGGCAAAACGCACAGCCATTCGGAAAAAAAAAGAGAGGCAGCTCATTTTGAGCAGATGGACAACACCCTAGGAGCTTCATCTCCTCCGAACGGAGGCAGGGGTTTGATCCAAGGAGTGAGTCACCCGTCCCCAGAGAACTGGGGTCGTGGGTCTGCAGCCCTGGCCGTCCATCCTCATTGGGCAGGTGGACACAAGCCTCTTTGTACTGTCGGCATTTTCCCACCCTCGGACGATCCCAGAAAGGCAGACCAATAGAGAACCGTTACCTCCCTGTGGCCGGACAGCGGACGAGCCGAAGGAGATGCCAAACCATAATATTAAGCTGATCTGTCATGAACAAGTACGAGTCGTACACACTAATACCTTAAACAGCAGCTCTCTGAAACAGTTATGGAGCCCACACAGCCCTGTCAGATGAAATAAGATCCCATAAGTGAATAAATTATACACAGAGTGGAGCAGCTATCCCATTAATCCACCGCCAAGTAATTAATTTCAATTATACTTCTCCCCCTTGGGAGAGAGAGGCTGCTGGCGACGTGTGAAATGGCGAGCGCCTGCGCCGATAATTAATTCGCTGCAAATGGCTCACAGCTACTTCCCAAGAAGGGTCTACTGTATCTCCTCCGCCGCAGGGCTCCCCTTTCCTCCAGCAACGCTCACGAGCAAATGGATGACGCAAAGCCGAAAACACGAAGAGAATTCTGCAGAATTCCTGAAAAGATTCCCCTGGGCTAAAGGTTAACCCGCGAGGGATTTGAATGGAAGAGCTAGTTAAACCTGTTGGGTTTCAATATAAATGAAACTACTAAACAAGGTCAACTCTAAACACCAGGCCCCACCTGTAACTGAATGAAGCCACAGCAAGTTTTACAGATGACTGCTTCTTCATGTTAAAAGTAACACATTTGTCTCTTCCCGAGCTAGCTATTTATAACAATTAATCATTCCTTACACTTATATAGCGCTTTTCTGGACACTCCGTTCAAAGCGCTTTAGCCATAGTGCGCCAGAACGCTCAACACACATCAGCTATCAGTGGGGAGGAGAGCAGAGTAATGAAGCCAATTCATAGAGGGGGATTATTAGGTGGCCATGATTGGTAAGGGCCTCACAGCTGCTGAGCTGCAGGGTGAAATGGCTGAAGGCAATAGCCATCTTCAGCTGGTAAGAAAGAATGGGAACCACAGCACAGCCAACTGAACTGAAATATAGTCAGACATGCTGAATCAAATTATATTTTTAATACATTTAACTGACATCGTAACTCACTTTTCTTTTTAAATCTTTTGTACACCACAGCTCAATCTATGCTTAATACACACACCTCTCTGGCCTGCACTGAACAAATAACACAAAACCCTTTAGAAAAGTCAAGCACAACAGAATAATAGGCCTAACTGATAACAGACCTGGGAGGCACAGTGGCGCAGGGGTTAGCATCACTGCCTCGCAGGTCACATCACCCCCGGAACTGAACCCTTACAAGTCGATATCGGAGTGGAGTTAGTACGTTTTCCCCCATCTTCGCTTGGGTTTCCTCTGGGTGCTCTGATCTGACACCCCAAAGACATGCCAATAAACCTGCCAGCCTCTGGGAAAACCGGCCCTGGTGCGAGTGTGCGTTTGTGTCTCTGTGTGCTCTGTGATGGACTGCTGTCCAGTCCAGGGTGTATCGTGTTGATTGCTGGGATAGGCTCCAGCTCCCTCCAGCTTGGATAAAGCAGGGAATGGACGGATATGTGACCGGATAAATACACGAAGAGCCCGAAAGGAGAAATCAACAACGGAGAGCTGGACAGCACCATCAAAATCAGACCTCAACTACAGATGTGCCACTAGCCAAGAGGACAGCTAAAAAAAAAAGACACAGAAATCAATTAGGAATAATTACATCATAAAAGCCTACTAGATCAACATACAAAAAGAAAGAGAACCATTATGTGGATAGGAATGACATACAGCGGACTTATTAAGTGCAACACTTCCTCTTAACTTTGTAATATCATCTGACTGGCCACAGGGCTCAGAATCCAGAAGAATAAGACCCCGAGATTCTGCCTGTGGTCTCCTCTTGACAAACACGGTCTTTACACCTCAGCACAACTTAATAAGGACAAATGCAAATTCAGCAAACGCACAAGACGCAAGACAAACATACACTTACTGTAGTACACTTGTACGGAAACCGGTCTCAGATACGGGATACCTATTATTATGATGAACATGTGAGCTGTAATAAGCTCTTATTCAGGAGCGTGCCGTCTCCTGTTTCAGTCGCAACCCGACCAAAACCGAGGATCCCGTTATCATTCAGCCAAAAAAAGAAAAATTTCAAAGGGACAGATAAAGCTGAACAAAAAAACCTTTTCACAATGCAGACTTGGGTGCTAATTTTCTAATGAAAGCCTGCCTCTAATCTCTCTTTAATCCCTTCTCTGCCAGGTTGTCACTTCCAATGATGCAATGTCTAGACTTTCTAAACAGTACAGTTCATTCAGGGATGTGCAGGTGAAAAAATTGAATCACTGGTGGAAAGTGCCTATTAGTTGCCATTCTTAACTGATATGCCTCACTCACGAGCGCAGACGTAGATAAGCATCATTAAATCACAAACACCTGCTCCTCCAAACTGTAACTGCTTTCCCTAGTTATCACAGACCCAGAAAAGCAAACACATTAGTTGCCATGTTTTCCGAGGCTGGGTGGGGTCGCTATGGACAGAGACTGACTTTTAATGACCCTACCCTCCTTGCTCTACACAAGTGGCAACCGAAGAGTCCAGATCTCCAGCTGCTCTAGGAGGGTGGAAGCTGTGGACTGGAATTGACTAGCTTTATCTCGTTAACCTAGGGGTCCCCAATCTTGGTCCTGGAGGGCCGGCGTCTCTGCAGGTTTTCCAGGTCTCTTCAAAGACACCAGCAGCCCAAGAGAAGGCAGAAATGCCCAACTTGGAACCAACTGAAACAATTTGATTTGGGGTCAAAACCAATTTGGACCAAAAAACTAGACACACCAGTCCTCCAGGACCAGGACTGGACACACCTGCGTTAAGCCCCCCCCCGCACTGCCAGAGGCTTAAACTTTAAAGACATCCATTTTAAAAACAAGTTTTCAACAATCCGTTATCTTTCAGACTCCAACAACATGTCCACTTCCACACAAACAGGATCCAGGTGTGCAGCAGAGCAATGTGAAAATGTGGCCTGTGAAGGGGTGACAGAGGTTTCCACAGTTAAATATTTAAACTGCAGAGGTCTCCACCCAGGTCTCAGCTTTTTAAAATCACTTAGAGGCATTGAACAAAACTTCCATTTCACGATTGTTTTTAAATATAACTATACACGGTGTTTCAATTTTTCTCCTGCTACTACAGGATGTTTTACCAATGGACTGTTGACCCTTCATTTTAATTTTAAAGACCTTTGAGAATGTTTGAATATGGAAGGCAAAACTAAATGATTATTGCCATTACTCCTTTGTCCAAAGCAGTTTAATAAGGCTAGGGATTGAACTAGCTTTACCAGCGTACACGGAGCTGCTGGATTTCTTGTTTTGTCTATCAAAACCTGACACAGCATTTGGGACATTTCCACTGATGACAGGTTATACTGGTTTCAAGTAACATTTCCATTGCTGGAAGGCAACAGTCTTAAACTCTTTGAAGGCACAGGGAATGAAGCAGATCTCATACTGCCAGGGGGGAGGGAGGTGGGTTTGCTCAGGTAAGTTCCAGTCCCTCTTGTACTACGGCCTTCAGCATCAACACGGAGATCAGTTACCAGGCAACGGATCATGGTCACAAAGTCTATTAATGTTTCTCTTCCTATAATGCCTTTTCCCAGGAAGGCTAAGTCTTTAAATCAGTCACTGTTTTCAAAGCAGGAAGCAGAGACTGTTGTAAAGCAACGCCATCATGTACTTCAGTATGAACACTTAGGTCCCCATCAGCTTCTGAAAGGCTGGGGTGTGGAGGGAATGTGAACCCAGTCTTAATAATCCACAGGAAAAACTGAACTACCGATTACACAATGGTGAGCGTGTTCCCAAACAGTATGCATTAATGCCATTGCCCAGTTTAAAATTACAACAGCACCATCGCACATAAGGACTGTGTTTGAGCTAGTGACGCAAGAGCTAGTGGTTTGCTCATTGAATATTTCATGTGGAACTGGAAGAGAAAGTGATTGTTTCAGGGTATACCCAGATGGTGAGGGAGATTAGACGCTACAGATCTTGCCCCATCACACAATATATCCTTGCTCCCCAATGTGTGCTGAGAACAAATCTTCACTGGCCAATTCACACTTCCACACAACACAGGGAAGCTATCTGGGCTGGTGGTGCAGAGGTATTAGAAATATAAGTGCCACTGGTTCCAAATAATCGTTTGTTTCACTTTTAAAGTATTTTTTAGTATATACATGTATCCAAGTGTGTTATACGTTCTCTGCTAGGACACTGTACCAAGGAATGTCTGAAAGGTACTGGTAGCAGTAGTGGTGTTGTGGTGAGCAGTACCGGGGACCTGGGTTCAGCTTCGGACCTGTGGTGCTATCTGTGTGGAGATTCTATGTGCTTCCCATGTTTGAGTGAGTTTCCTACAGGTGGAGCACAAAGCATCGATTCCAGCTAAGGGAGGGGGGCAGGTTATCACACTGAGGCTAAATCCATCTGTTCCTGCAGTCAGCACATAGGCAGTGCAAACAGGACGTCAGTAATGGGTCTCTCCAAAGAGGCAGGTCAAATAACCTGGCAATTCGATGTTAGCATGTACTGTATTACTGCATGTGTTCTTTCTCTGTACTAATTCCTCCAGTGTCTCGTGTTAGTGTTGCTACTGTTTTCTGGCTTACACAGCTAACACAAAGGCTGGATGCATGGGAGGGATGCAAAGAAGCACAAAAACGCCTATAACGTATCGTCTCCAGTTCTATCAGTCTCCTGCCTACCTTCAGTCTTGTCATGGGGACCATCCCACTGCTGACACCACTAGTCAAAGGGGCCGTCTCTTTCCCGCCTGGGGAAAGAGCTGTCTTTTGGAATCCATGGAAGAAGGTGCTCCGACTGTTATTTCAGGAGGGATGCTTCTTGTTTTTCCCTGCTGTTCCTATGCCTGCTGGCTTATCGACTGGTTGGGACTGTTGTGTATGTCCTTTTTGGTTTTGGATTGGTAGGAAAACGCATCTGCTAAGAGGAAAGAGAGGGCCCTATTACAAGTCTCCTATCTCTCCCTATGCCCCCTCTTCACTCCTCCTCCTTCACCAGACTTCCTGCACCATGTCTGACTTCTCCCTCTTCCACAGGCCTTCATTCTCTACCTGTTTCTTATTGATGAGATGAACTGGATACATACTTTACTGTCTACAACTGGGGAAATTTGTCTTTGTCATCTCCCACAAGAAGTACATCAAACATTAAACGCACACACAGCTAACCACAATATCATAATATCACACGCATGTGCATAGAATCATTCTAACAGTACTTGACAGATAAGTAAATAAGAGAATAACTTGGAAGTAGAAGGAACATATATAATTACGCCTTGCAGAATTGGTCCTCACACTGAACACATTCTCTTTCAATAATCTTTTTTTACCAACAGGTCAGTGGAGTTGCCATGGGCACCAGAATGGGACCCAGCTATGCCAATATTTTTGTCGGCTGGGTAGAAGAACGCTTCTTCGCTTCCTACACTGGCTATGTCCCTGACCTCTACAAACGATATATTGATGACTGTGTCGGTGCCGCCACATGCTCCAACGATCAGCTTGAGTTCTTCCTGCACCATTTCACCAACTTCCACCTGTCCCTCAAATATACGGTTAACATATCTTCCACTACTCTTCCGTTTCTAGACATCAACTTCTCTATCAACTACCCCCGACTGTCCACTTCAGTTTATTACAAACCCCCAGATTCACACAGCTACCTCCTGTACAGCTCATTTCACCCCAACCACACTAAAAACTCTCTTCCTTTTTCACAGTTCCTTAGGTTACGACAATTATGCAGCGACGACATCGACTTCGAGAACCAAGCCCTCGAAATGTACTCATTTTTCATCAACAGAGGATACCCCAGCAGTGTGATTGACAGGGCCCTTGCCCGAGCCAAAAACAACCCCCGGACCATCAACCCGATCAGGAACTCCCGCCGTAACAACCGCATTCCTTTGGTGCTTCCTTACCACCCTAACACACTTCCTATCCCCAGGACCATTAACCACAACTTTTGCATCCTACAGGATGATCCCTCCATTGGGGCCCTCTTTTCTGATCGCCCTATCATCTCATATTGCCGACCACCTAATCTGCGTAACCTCCTTGTTCACAGCTCCCTTGACCGCCCTCAACAACCATCCACACCAGGCACTTTCCCTTGCAACAGAGCTCGCTGTATCACCTGCAAGTACACAGCCACCACCACACTCATTCAAGGCCCCTCAGGACAATTCCGGATCACCCAGACAGCATCTTGTACCTCCAGCAACCTTATTTACTGTATCTTTTGCAGTAAATGCCCAGCCATCTACATTGGAGAAACAGGAAGGAGACTCGGAGACCGCTTCAGAGAACACGTCCGGGCTGTGAAGATTAAAGATCTCTCCAAGCCCATTGTTTCTCATTTCACCTCTGACGGCCACGACCACTCTAATCTCTCCGTCTGTGTTCTCAAAGACGGTTTTCCAAACTCATACATCAGAAGGACCACCGAAACTAAAATTATTCTGCAGCTAGGATCACACATTCTCCCTTCCCTTAACGACAGACTACTGTTCTTTTACATTTTCTCCATTCATTGGAAGTTTCATTTCACACCTCTCTGCACCCATTCTGACTTCAAACCTCTTGATTGGCCTCTCTTTCTGTCCCCTGCTCCCGCCTCTCACTCCTCCTCCCTCCCAGCCTTTGTTCTCCCGCTACTTTACCTTTGCCTACTGCCCTGTCTCTCTCACACCTGAAGAAGGCTCCACGGCCGAAACGTTGTGTTCTCTTTCTTTTTTTTTTCAGCATGGAATAAACCTATTACATGTTCTATATTTAATTACCTTCACTAAGCAGTTTTATTACACAGGGGATACAGAATTAAAAAATGTAAATGCTTATAAATGCTTTTGCTTGACTTTAGCACCCTTGTCTCCCTGATGGGAACATTACAAACTGAGCAGATGGGTTGGACCAGCTGTGAGGCTCCTTGCAATTCTGAGAACTGAACTATGGTATAAATCACCAGCCTATGCCTGCTATAATTTCCCCAATTATTTTTTCTGCTAGTCTCACAATTCTAGACAGATTGATTTTAGCTTTCACCACCAGAAGTCTATACTATACTTTCACATTAAATGGCAAGAAGCTCTCAACAAGGCTTTTTAGAACATTTTCATTAGCGTTAAAAGTCCGGTCTTCTAATTAAAAACAGCCTTTGATTTGCTTTTATCTGTACTTTCGCCGATAAATGTGTGTTCCCAGATCTTTAAAACCCGCCCCAACCTCTACAGACTGACTAATAAGTACTATTGGCTGAAAAGGTTGCCCATAGTCAATTTTAAACACTGAAAAGAAGCTCTTTACATTTGGTCACATTTATTCCCAATGTGCTGGACTGCCGCAAGTTTTCAAAGGTAAATTTGCTCACCTAATGGCTGGTCCTCCTATTACAGGCCTATTAGAACCATATCATCTGCATTTTTGAATAGTGCGACAGCACTATTCTGAATCTGCATCTCATTAGTCAATACCGAGACAGGAGAGGTGACAGCACAGAGCCCTGGGGAGCACCTACTGACAGAAATCCAAAGTTCTCTGTCCTTTCAGCTCCTGCTCAAAGCTCACCTGTGACCTGTCAGATCTCAGCTGTATGCTTCGGGAATCTTCCCACTGCACACGTTTTTAATTCTCAGAGCTGGAATGCAATTTGCTAATGACACTGATTCGGTGTAAACATGGCAAACGTACCTACAGGGCGTTTACATTACTATCCTTAGTATTTATACATTTATATATAGTTCTATCTCATTTTATTTGCACAGAACTTGCATGGCTCTTCTGTATTGTGACTTACTGTATTTTCATTAATTTACTACCTTATTGCAGCTGTACAATCATAGCTTATAACAAAACATACATTTCTTTTATATAAATTGTATACAGTTATATATTTTATTTGTTAAAATTAAATTCATATTTAACAATCACAAATAAATAAATTATTCTATAACAATATAATAAATAATAGTGTGCATGAAAGTCAGAGAGACCAGGAAATCATAAAGCATGAATAATACATGAAAAGCAAGTTAAAAAGGAACAAAAGAAAAGACCATGTTTATATAAATAATAATAATAATAATAATAATAATAATTGCTTACACTTATATAGCGCTTTTCTGGACACTCCACTCAAAGCGCTTTACAGGTAATGGGGACTCCCCTCCACCACCACCAATGTGCAGCATCCACCTGGATGATGCGACGGCAGCCATAGTGCGCCAGAACGCTCACCACACATCAGCTATCAGTGGGGAGGAGAGCAGAGTAATGTAGCCAATTCATAGAGGGGGATTATTAGGAGGCCATGATTAGTAAGGGCCAATTGGAAATTTGGCCAGGGGTTACACCCCTACTCTTTTCGAGAAGCACCCTGGGATTTTTAATGACCACAGAGAGTCAGGACCTCGGTTTTACGTCTCATCCGAAGGACGGCGCCTGTTTACAGTATAGTGTCCCCATCACTATACTGGGGCATTAGGACCCACATGGACCACAGGGTGAGCGCCCCCTGCTGGCCCCACTAACACCTCTTCCAGCAGCAACCTTAGTTTTACCCAGGAGGTCTCCCATCCAGGTACTGACCAGGCTCACACCTGCTTAGCTTCAGTGATACCCTGAAGGAGTTAAAAAGGCCTAGACAACACAACACAATGCAAATCGGTCTTAGAAGTTTTAGAAATACCGTTGCATAAGGTACTACAGTATATTCAATGTCCAGTTTAAACACCTTAGCCTCCCTTATACGATAATAAAGTACTGATGCATTTGCCTTAAATAATTAAAATAACATTAAACTAAATCAAAAAGCAGTGGTCACAAACTTATAGTAATCAGTTAAAATAAACAACATGAATGGCTCCTCTGGCTCCATGATTAACGCACTCCACTGGAATGACACGGGCAATAAATCTGTCCCGAGCCAGTGACGTTCTCTCCAGCCATTCTTTCCCCACATGGTCGACATGGAAATGCAAGCATTCGTTCAGACAGAAAAACCAAGACCACGCGGAGTTGGGGTACCCGGTCAGGAGCAGGGACAATGTCCCTCACTACCTCGATTCCTCTCAGGACCCTCGGCTGTTGTGCGGCTCATTTGAAAACCGGGCACCTTCGGCCCAGTGTCATCCCGCTCTGCTCTACTTCCATACCAGACCGAATCGCGGATAAGGTCAAAATCTCCGATGGCAAGACTGTATTGCATTGCCTCTCTTCGACCGTTCTGAGATCTTATCACTTTGAACCGCCCGTGTGGGGAAAACCAGCGCCTGGAAGCTCATGACACCACCACTCGGATTCCATTCACTGAAGCTCATGTGAGTGGCCACTTCACTGACGCCAGCAAAGAGGCGCCTGACCACGAGGACACTACTTTCACAGAGCGTGCAACCCCCAGGGCTCAATCCAAGCAACAGACGCGGAACTGTGCATAATGGACAAACTATGAACCAAACGAAGGAAAAATACAGGAATCAAAACTGGAGATCTGGACAACACGTCTCTGAAGCGACATACAGACATAGGGGGGTGAGTTAAGACAACACCTACCACTGCAGAGTTCCCCCTCACCTTCAGAGAGTCCAAAGATAAAAAGGTTTGAGTCACTTGGGGGGGACCCCATCGTCAGAGGCAGAGAAGGGCTTGAACCTACTGGTAAACTGGTGAACCATGAAGCCTGACACACCCAAACCTGCCAGTACAACTCCCCTGGCAGCTGCTGACTGCCTGTGTTGTAAAGGAGAAGGGTTAGGCAAGGTAACCGAGAACCAACTTCAGCCTGTCTCCCGAGGGTGACTTGGAAGATTTCACTTCTAGATATCAGGCATTTTTATTTTTGAGTTTCTGTTCTCTAACGCTGCTGCAAGCCAAGACCATTAAAAAAAAGAGGACTATTGAGTTTTCTTCTCACAGTTTGAAACTGTAGCATAAATGCGCATGTTAGCACATTTAATTACCTGTTTTGGCATGACATGACGTTTCTCTAACTGCCTCTGATCCCAGATGTTTGGGGCTTGCCCTTCTCATTTTACCACAAACCAGAACCTCAACACTTACGGAAAAGAAATAAGAAACTGCACCAGTGCGTACCTAAATATAACCTCCACATTATTATCTTAAATACGCCATGCGCACGTACATTGGCATGAAAAAGATTCACAACGCATTTGATAGCACAGCAGCACAGCAACGCCCTGTTATTTGTGGTAGAGGGGGAACTGAAATAATAGCGGTGTGGCTTCTGACATCATTCCTTCGTGCTGCATTTCCACGAGATTCTTTCAGGTACAGTCACGTAAGAATTGGGACTGAGACCCGAGACTCGCAGTGGATTCACCCTTTATAGACACAGGTCCAGGTAAGGTGCACTAAACCAAGGGCAGGTTCTGAGTTCAAAAGCAATGTGGGTAGCTACTTTCCAGGAGGGTGGTCCCAAGAGTCTGCATGATGGCCACAAAAAGTGACGTTCAGGAAGCTTTATTGAAGTCCTTTTCAAGCCAAATATAAAAGAAAATTAACCAGCACCACGTACACTCTTTCAATACCAGGACAAAAATCAAAATGGATGTGCAAATGTGTAGAAACACCTTTCAGTATTCTATCCAATCAGCCAACACCCGCTGTGAGGCTATTTACAGAGCTAGAGACTGTACAGTGGCCTCTAGTGGTAGGTCATGTGTAATTGCAGCCTTTTCTTTAGCTGGCCTGCCTCACCCACTTACGAGGAAGACTGCTTTTTCTCTGTTCCACACCCTTAAGTTCTCTATAGCAAAAGGAGGGCTTTCATTTTACCATAAAAAGAGAAGTCTTCGAAGGTCTAAACTCAATTAAAGCAACTTACAGGAGATTGGATAAGAGGAGGAACTGAAAGGGTGGCTGTGAATATGGTTTGGTAAAATTAGACAACACACAAACAAAAGCTGTTGCCAGTTCGAGGTTCCTGAATTGCAGATACAACTTTGTAATTTATCGAAAAAGGGCTTTTAGAAAAGGGCTTTGGTTCATGGCGTGTGCTGTTACATTGACCCGTTGTCTTCATCAGTGTGTCACATTACCCTGGTGCTGGATTCAAAGTGCAGTGGATAGCCCACTCTGATTAAGCTGGTCAACAACACTCCCTTTGCCTTCACAAAATATTTGAGATGTGACTCTCTCAAGAATGTTTGCTGAAGATAATGTTGGATGCGTCATGTAATACCAGGTATTTCAGGGCTGGGTAAACATCTCAGGATAACAATCATTGCAGCAGTACAGAATTTAGGAGAAACCTTTTAAAAACAAAATAAATGTCAAATTGAATTCAAAACAGAAATGAATGGACATTCTGATCTCCAAAATGATATTAAACATTCTACAATAATTACGTAGAAAAACCCGTCATAAAAAAATCCTTTAACACCCAGTGCTACTGGAATTCAATGGCATTGAATGATAATGTCATCTATCGTGTTGCAGATGGAAAAAAAGGAAGACTTAAAACGCTGAGTCACAGCGGTGCTCTGCTGCTATTTTTGCTCCAGCTGACGTCTTAAAGAAGCCCCGAGACGTCCTCCGCACTAAACATGAGGGGATCAATATCGCTGACCATGCAGTGAGAGGAGAATACCTGCAGTCTTTGACCAATTCTCCAAACACTGTAATTGTGCAATTTATGAATCCCTGCACACACACACACACCACCCTCTCTGCACAGTCCACAATGTCATTAAGTATATTCACAAGTACTATACAAATATCGACATTACAAGTGTCAATATTCACATTTACAGAGAAATCCATTTAATACTATTGAGGTCAACAGGGTAAGCTGTGCCACTTAAATCAGAATGGACCTCTTACAAATGTGGTACAGGGTGGCGAAAAGACCTCTTCCTTTTCTAAGCAATCTTAGATGGAAAATATTTTGGAAACCGTGGATGTCCATTAACTACAACAGGACTAAAATAATACTGAAAATAACCCAGTCAAATAATATTAGAAAGGTCACAAACAAGAGGTTAGAACTTGGTGACTATTGGCTTACTGCTCTGAAGAGCTCATCCTGTCTGTTAGTGGCAGATCCCAGGAAATCTGCTTAGATATTATGGCTTTGTAGGTTGTTCCACAACACTTGGTGTAAAGACGGGCCTCTTTTCTCAGCCTTAAATGCAATTTCTCTTCATTTCCACTATTTCAGTGCTGTCGCTGGACATTAGGCCAGCTTGTTCTGCACCTGTGCGGAAGTTTTTAACAAGTTCCCGTTTTCAGTTGTGCTAAATCCATTCATTTATTTTCTAACCACTTCTTCCAATACAGGGTCACAGGGTCACTATCCCAGCAAGCAACAGGCGCAAGGCAGGGTACACCCTGGAGAGGACACCAGTCCATCGCAGGGAAGACACACAGACACAAAAAGAACATGTACATTTACGCAAACTAATTAATTGCTACATTATGAACACTACCCATTTCAAATACAATGACGCTATTTTATCTGTTAGGTATTTACAATTAAACAAAAAATGCTGCAATAATTTATGAGGCGTACCCCCCTCTTAAAGATAAGTCAAGTGTGGGCGATTATGAACAAAACGCTCTCAAAAACAAAACACTTTGGTCTGTCAGTTAAAAGCAACGCACCTGAAAAAGAAGATAAAATGTGTGTGGTACTCCTTCTTTTGAAAAAAGAAAAGGCTCCTATACAGTACAAAGTCCTGTAATCACCACCAGCACATATCAAATGCAATCAAACACTATCTGTAAGTTAAAAGGGAAAGTCGCTCTCTTTTAACGAACTTCGTATTGTTCACACACTGGTGATATAATTTGCATTCACTTTCTCAAAGCCTTTATCATATTTTATTCTTGTGGCCCTTCAATAGGTACATTATGGTTCCACCGTGAAGAAACAGAACTCTGCAGCACATCAAACAAGGCAAGTACGTAAAGCACCCACCCATCTGTTTCTGCATTTACATTTGGGCTACATTAGCATACATTGCACTATAGCAGGACAAATATTTGCATTTGATTAATGCTGCTGCCTCTCACCCAGGCATTCTTAAGCACATTTTTCCTATTAGTTTGCTTAGTTTTATTTGCTTTTTTTTGGCGCTCAAACGTCCATTCTGGTGTGAAAGGTGGTATCTACAGACAGACATGGCCAGCTCTTCACAGCGCCACCTGGAGACGAGACCACAGACAGCCTGGCCAGCTCTGCACAGGGCCACTGGAACACGTGCAAATACAGACACTGGAGATGGTTATGCACAATACCAGCCGTCCGAAACAGATTCCGATATTAAAGTCAGATTCTCCAATCCACAAAGGCACAACCTGAACTATTCTAAAAGGTACTCAGGAAAACATAAGAACAACAATAGAACCTACTCATTCCAAAAAGAAAAAAAGAGATGAATGATTTCAGATTTGCTCTAAAGGGAAAGATTATCACTAGATTTTGTAAAATATAATGTTAGTTACCACCCACAGGTATTCTTTTAATAGAGCTAGAAATTCATTGGTAAATGGCAGCACCATGCAAATCAGCAATTTTTAAGATTTTCCTGAAGCTTCAACTGCATTTCACATGTCACCACACTGAATAAAAACGCGTATGTGACCATTAAAATAAATCCATCGCATATCCAAAATAAGAAATAAGGGTTAGGTAGATAGTCGTTAATAAACAGAAGTCCCACCTAGTTTAATGTCTATCTGATAATTACCACTGAAACCATATACAGTGCAACGCTATCAGCATCACACACATAGTGCACACCCCTCTAATCTATAGAAGCTGCTTAATGTTCAGGTTTTTTAAACATATCCACTGAATGGTGTGTACTTTGTTCTAGTATAGCATATCCCCTTTCATTTTAGGGTCCCCAGGGGGAGTCGGTTAAATAAAGATGGTCTTTGCACTCCAGGGGTGTGGTGAGGTCACAGGCAGAAAGATGTATGAGAAACTGACCGTTTTTTCCAACCTAACATGGAAAGCAGTTTATTCATTCTGGTGAACAAGCACTGAGGCTACAGCCCGGGATATAACAATTGCACTAACATGTCCACCGCTACTACTGTACAGCAGAAAGCGTATAGGTCTTTAAAGCCGGAACAGCCCATTCTATAAGGGAGCAGCAGAAACAGATCTCTCCGACCAGCGTCCTATTGCTAAAACAGCCAGATATGAAGTCCTGTGCGGCTGACGCCAAGGCCCCTGGAATCTCCGATTCTTTTCATATGACCTCCAACCAAAGCCGTAGCGACGTGAACCAATTATTCAATTACTTAGACCCATTCTAAATTCTTAACAGCCCGTAAACAGTCTGACATTTTGATTTGCAAAGCCAATTTCTTAAGTTAAAATTTTAAAACCTTTCATGTCAAAGAGCTGAACGGCGAGGCAGCTGCCTGGACTTTCTGGAGCACATCAACATTATAGTCTACCTCACGCCCACTTTCCACATGCGATCCTACAATGGTTCACTGGGGGTTTAGCTGATTTCCACATACACATAGAAGAGAAAACACAGGTTTGTTTGCCTTGCCTGTTAAGACTTTGCCACAAAAAAATTGTCCAGATGGATTAAAAAAAAAGATCCAGTTAGGCCTAAAACCAAGTTTACTCTTTTTGGCAGGTTTTAATCTTGAGTTTTAAAGTGGCCCAAAAACCTGGTGGATGGTGGCCTTCAAGAATGGACCCCTCTTCTAAACCACGCTCTACAGAGAAGCATCTTCCTGGGAAAAGTCACAGAAAGTGGAGCAGATTAATACCAAGGAAAGGTGACAGACTTCTGGCACAGTATGAGCTCCGGCAAGAACTGCAGGCCACGCTTTCAGGCTAGGACTGGAAAAAACCTGCATTACATTTACAGCAGGAGCAAGAGACTAGCGCACTTATTAATGTATTTTGTCATCTGAATGTCAATTTCTTAAACCGTTCATCACCAATGAATTAATTCTGCGGTGAATTATTTATCGGCACAAAGTGCCGTTCTCTCGAGGCTCCCTGACAGCCCCTTCACTCCTCAGGCCCCTGTGGCAGATTCCTAATCTGTCCTCGCAACTGGGAGCAGGCTGCAGGCACTGAGTGGAGACACGTGCCACTTAATGAGAGAAGCATTAAGAAAAAAAACGAAGACTGGGAGGAAAACCAAGAGTGTTAACAAGGTGCACGCCGAAACAAAACCCACACAGCTCAAATTTCATGGCTTGGTCCTCAGTCCCTGCGTCTGATCTGAAGAAATATTCACAAAGGTTCCTAATTCTGCAGTACAGCAGACCCAGATGAACCCAGAGCCTCAAACACAGAGGAAGGTGGCTGAAAGGCCAGCGATCCTCTTCTCTCTGACCTATTCAGAAGCAGGACAGCTAAGCCCCTGGAGAGTGGTTTATCTTGCAAGGCTGTGACGGTATCACCGCCTGGAAACGCCAGAGTGCTCTTCGCACACACGAGGCAGCTGCTCTGCGAGGTCACATTGCAGAGGAAAAGGGACCTTGTACAGCAGGAGAGAGGAACACTGCAGCTCGAAAACCCACACAAAAAGCCTGCATCGCACTGCAACACACAAATTCCAGTACCTGTGTGTCTGCAAGCATGCATGTCATTCCTACTGTCTTTCCTTATGCTCTGTTCAAAGAAATGAGTCTGTGCAGCTTCCTAGTGACACTAAAAAGGCATTTAGCAGAAACCCAAAATACTGTACACTCATAATGCACTGACATTCTCCTAGCAGGATATACATTAAAAATAAAATTAAGAGCAAATTAAATTTAAAGGAAAAAGACGGCACTTAAGTGGGGACGTGGTGAAAATGCAATGATTATTTATCAAGGAGGACCCATCCTTGAGGTGGATTCTGGAAGAATACAGAACGCCAGTCTGCTAGATCTCTGTGACTCAGCACAGCTTTTCAAAACGAAGGAAGATTGTGACATCTTCGGTTTCCTGTTGACAGGGTCACCTACTGTAGGTCTACAGCAGCGGTCTGTCAGTGCAGCAAATGCTCTCCAATGATTTGTGGCAAAACTGCAGAATTGCTTCTGCAATAGTAGCTTGCTAAGGGCATAGAAACACAAGCAGAGAAAATGACAAAAATGATTTGCCAAAGCAGATTTCACGCATGCCAGGAAATGTGCTTTTGTAAGTTACTCTAACCCAAAAAAAGATGCCCAGATTGATAAGTCACAAAAAAGAAAAGTAATTTATTTAAGCTGCTGAGTTTTACAGACCTGTAGAAAAGCATTTAATCCTGAAAGCAAGAGGCTCTTCTTTACACAAAGGGTTGTGGGAGTATGTCTGGACAAGAGCCCTGAATCAATCAGCTACAAATATCCAAACCTGCTAGATGGGCCAAACAGCCTCCTCTTGTAAAAACCATTGTTATGGAAAATATCGAGATGGGAGGACAAATGTCTCCACACATGTGATATACTGTATACACAGGTACAAAGAAAGACTGAGAAATAAGAGATCTAATACACTGAAGTTAGTTTACAAAAAACTTTGTGTATGATCAAATAAGTACTGTAGGTCAGACCACATATTTAACAACTGTTAAAAAAAGGACTGTTCTTAATTCATTTTTCCCCACAAAGGGTGAACATTACAGGACCTCGGGCGAAGGGGACGAGGTCTTAAAGCTTGTAATCTAGCTAAGTCTTAGTAAAGAAAATTAATTTCATGACTTTGCTTCTGTCGAAAGGCGATTTGCGAGAGTAACTACCGAGACTGCCAAGTGATTTGTACACAGTGAGGACACACTTGAACTGCACAGGCTGCCAAAGGGTTCTTTCATGGGACCTTTTCGGCCAATCCACTGCTTACTGCCTGAACAACTCTCCTCTGCCAGCCGAACAGCGGCACGAACGAGAACGCGGTCCTGCACGAGCAGGGCGTGTTAACAGTTGGGAATGCTTCGGGGTTGGCGCAGAGGGAAACCGCTCAGGCGGCTTTTCAAAACGCCTCAACCACCTCACGTACTCCGCAGAATCCGAGGCACTTAGAGTTTAAGAGCTGCCCTCGGTGATCCTGGCCTGTGACCTCTTGCCCCTTCCACAGATTTATTACAGGAAAGGTTTCCAAGCTCGGTACCCAATAGCAGAAGGTTGTAGCAGTTTCTGAAAGCGAGGGCAACATACGAGTAAGTGTGCTTAGAAGAACACTTACTGAAGCACGGCACCCACCTTACAGTACAAGTACAGAACAATGGCCAAATTTCCCATAGACCTTTACCAATCATGGCCTCCTAATAATCCCCATCTATGAATTGGCTTCATCACTCTGCTCTCCTCCCCACTGACAGCTGGTGTGTGGTGAGCGTTCTGGTGCACTATGGCTGCCGTCGCATCATCCAGGTGGATGCTGCACACTGGTGGTGGTGGAGGGGAGTCCCCATTACCTGTAAAGCGCTTTGTGTCCAGAAAAGCGCTATATAAGTTTAAGCAATTATTTTTATTATTACTACAAGTGCAGACGTAACAACCATGCCCAAATGCGAGTCCAGACAGATGGCGCACACAAGTCAAGGGCTTGCCTTTAAGGACACATCTTCCCCTTCAGAGTCACACATAATCCATCTGGATTATGTGGATGGGTCCTTGGAACAACAAGAAGGGCCTGTGCAAAATAGGAAAGGGGGGTCCGACCACACACGAGAGCAGCTGACACAGGTGACAGAGTGACGAGAGAAGCCTGGATCAACACATACTGGAGTACTTCATATTACACTCAATGGCTTAGAGAAGCGCTGAGTATAAGATACACGGTGCCAATGAATTGAGGAAAAGCTACACAAAAAAAGAGGAGCTCATTCAGCCTCTCTCGATCCTTTGGTTGCAAGAGACAAGTGATCCCAGGATCACGTCCAGCTGTACAATATCTTGAAGGGAGCCAGGCTATCAGCTTCAACAACACGGCTGGGCAGCTCTTTCCACACTCCTACAACTCTTCGTGTGAATGCTTCTTTATCCACCCCCACTTCCACGGAGGTTCGGAAAACAAGCAGGGGTTTATCTGCCAGCTACAGATGCTCAGGGAATTTTCCTAGCGGAGTGAAAAGCTTGGTCAAGAACACCAAGAGTCGATTTTGCAGAAGACATTTACTGATGGATCCAGCTTAACAAAAAAAAACGGTTACATTGCATACTGTAGGTGAACTGGTACAAAAAAAAAGGCTGGAAAGGATTTCAAAAGTGAGGAAAACGGCTTCTAAATGCCTACGAGCTTGAAGGAATGTTTGGTGCCGCCCCCTCAATAGAACAAGACAGAACATTTGCTTGCATTATGAGCGACGCAAATTTGCATAGGGTATTTCTCATTTAAAATTTAGAGGAGTGGAAGCAAACAAAAGGACTCAAAATAAACTTCTCAGCACACACGGCCTCTCACAGAAGCAGGCTCCCTAAATCAGGACTGTACCAGATTTTCTGACAAATACAAATTCATTTTCAGATCATTAATGGCCAAGCTTGTCTTCTGGAACACACCTAGAAGGCTTTCGGTTACCAAAATCAGTCTAATTTATGGTGGGAACCAGAGAAGTTCAAAAGCCTTTTACCTGCTGAAAGGAACAGAACACCTAGCCTCTTTATTCTACAAACAATTGCACACAAATGTGTTTAATTTCCTTAATTGCACGGAACGTGGCACCTCCTATAGCAGAGGATGGGGACTATATACTGTAGCAGCTTGACAGCGGGATACAGCTGGCAACAGATCCACTGGATGTCAATCAATCACGTTAATTCCACAAGGCACAGCAGGAATCCGAGCGAGATCGTTTTGCCACAGTCTCAGGAAAAAAAAAGAGCAACCCTTTCCCCGGGAGAACAGCCCCACGGAAAGCTCCAAAACGCTGCATTTAGCCTTGCAGCACAAATACGCTTCAGATCAAGCCAGGGCAATGCGAAAATGAAAAGAAAAAATCCGTTCAGAGCACACTTCGGAATACGCTTCAACTAGAAGAAGGCATGCTGCAGCAGGCTCAGTTAAAGTCAGCCTCGCTGTCCTTCATCTAATTCATTATCGTAAGGGTCTAAGACTGAGCAGCATTTTCAATAGGTGTCTAATTCAAAATGAGCACACATTTTATGAACTCTATCTCACTGCCAGGCTTTGCATAGTCTATATTCACAACCTTGTATGACCTTCACTAAACAAAAGAGCATTTTTATCATATTAAGAGCCTCCTATGGCTCCCTACACTGTCGTTGACATCTGCATTATTCTGCTCGTCTCTATACGGAACCCACTGGAATCTGCTACAGACATTTTTAGCCATGTTTTAAAATAGCAGTTGTTCTTGACAGTTCGGTAACCTACAGCACAGAACTGAGTCTTCTAGCTTCATGGATGTGCAGAGAGGAACAAATAAGGTTAAGCACCAGGCACACGCGAGTCAACAGAATCTGACTGGCCAACGAGAGATGAATTACTGCCACCCTTCGGATTGTCTGACCCGGGGCAGTTTGCCCTGTGCTGCTGCGAGTGCGATTTTGAAGACGATGGTCGATGGGAATTCTGGGTTGCTTTGATGCCAAACTCTGCCTCTTCTCGCCCAAACTAAGCAGCCTTGACAACAAAGTTGTTAGAATACAGGATATTTCCACTGGAAGCCATGAGGGAATTGCTATCATGCATGCACTGTACGAGGGTGTGGAAGATGTCAGAGGTATTTATGGAGCAGTGTTTTCAACTCAGACGTTGATGCCAGGTATGAACTGGGTGACACTGCTACTGCTCTGTTACTTGCTTTGCGGGGAGTACCTCTGATGTCAGCGAAGAACCGCTTTGATCAATTCTGGGTACCATGTTGTATTGGATACGTGACCTGAGAAAGCCATTTCATTATTGATTTGAAAAGACCCTTTAGTGGTCTAAAGCTTCAGAAAACAACAGTATTAATGAAATCTTTAAATGAAAATGACAGACATTTGGCGTTGGGGCATTATCCGAGTCAAGTCTAATTGATGTACATCACGTCAGGCAAGACGAAGGCCACAACCGACAACATTACAGAGCATTGCAACGGCCGCTGCAAAAATAGCCCGGGTCACCGAAGAAATCGATTAGGACACATAAGGCTGAAACCACGGACTCACCCAGCTTCATCAAGGAGGCCAGCAGCACCCATAAGGAAATCTCGAACGGCTTCCGCACATGGCTGTAGTCGAAGTTGAGCACGGGGAAAGCCCTCCTGGTGCGGTTGATCTCCGAGTGCGAACCGTGCTCGCCGCTGGACCCCGGGTCGTGCCCGGTGGCTGTGCTGGCGGCTCCGCGCGGCAGCAGCGCGCCCAGCAGCGCCAGCGGCACGAGCAGCAGACCCCATCTGGGGAAACACCTGAAGTCCACCGTCGCGCGCGAGCGCCCTGCAGGACGCATAGCGGGGGGGTTTAAAATAGAAAAAGTTTCCGAGCACCGCATTCGAGCGAAATGAAAAAAAAATCAGAAAAGGAAACAAAAGCTGACCGTCTGTTTCAGTGTTAAAAACGTGCAAAAGCTTTAAAAGCTGCCGTCAAGAGTGAATACAAGTGGATTTTCACCTATTTCAACTGAGCAGCAAAGATGCCAGCAATCGCTGAAGTAAAAAAGTTCAACTATAGCAGAGGTCACAAACAGTCAGATAGGAGGCAGAGAATCACGAATGCAGCCTCACCCGATTTGTGACTGTTCTTACTTGGGAAAACCACAGTCTTAACCATCGTAACGATGCGCGTTATCGACTGAAACTTAAAGAAAACCACTCGTCTTTTTCAAAACGAGGGCTCCTCACTTACCCCCCTCCCCGCTACTCTGACGACCCCAGTCTCACAACTTCCCAAGTCCAAAAAAGCTGTCCGCTATAAAAGAGAGATACACACGCACACCAAATTCCATTTCCCGGTTTTGTGTGGGGGTGTTGTAGAAAGGCGCTCATACAATAAATAATCAAATAGGTTGAACTAAAGGAACTCCACTCCAATAATTAAGTGAAACTACTAGAATCGTCCTGTACTGTATCTCTGCGGGACATGACCAAGGCGCTGCAAGTGTGCTCTGAGCAACACGGACGTCCTGGCGGTACTCTTCTGTACCGATGCACTGCAGCTCATTAACCGGAGAGCACAGCGAAACAGCCGGGCTCTTAGCACAGCCGCCGATCCGACGAGTCGCCTTCCTTCTCTGTTGCTCTCTAAAAATCCAACCGGCAAAACAGTTCCGTGTGTTGTCAAATACAACCTTCAAACACACCCTTCAAGGAAGGTTTTATCACAGGAGGGAGGGAAAAACGGGGGAGGGCTGAGGGGGGGTGGGGGAGAATTTGTCCTAGTATAGAGACATCTGCCGGTAAGGAGGCCCACAGTTCCGGATAAACGCAGCTGAAAAAAAAAATGGCTGAGTAATTACCAGAGTACAGTACGTCCTACTGCGGGGAGGCTCGACTGTCTTTGCTTTCCGAGCACGGGTCCGGCCGTGAGGCTCCGCCAGCGCCCGCACCTGCAATGCAGGACCAGAAGGCCGGCGACGGACAGCAAAGCGCTGTGCGTCTGTAGCGCGTCCTTGAATCGGTGCATTGACTAATAGAATAAACGTTTCATCCTGCTTACACAAAACTTATTATTTTGAGGCTGGAAGACTACCAGTATGTTTTACATAAAAAATCTATGTCATCAGGCATTTTTCCATTTTTACAGCATCAGACTTCTCATTGGAGTCTTTTTATTTGCTTGTTTCTCCAGAAAGAGGTTGGTTCTGTTAGTTTCACAGAGCATTTTGCAATTTGGTAAAATAAGCTAAGGATGTGAACACTTGGACTTGGATTTAATACAATTGATTGCAATAATAATACCATATATATAGCGCCATTTTTGTACATATACAACGCACTACACATCATGAATACAAATGAGTGAACACAAGAAAGTACAAGAAGCAAGAGATGGTAGAAGGATGCCCAAAGCACATGTTTTGGTTCAAATTTCCAGCAAGAAATGTTCTTATTCCTGTGCAAGGTACAACACATTCAAGACAAAGACCAATACATCTATCCATATTCTGTTTCTTCCAATTCAGGGTTGCAGGGGACCTGGAGCCTATCCCAGCAAGCAACAGGTACAAGACAGGATACACCCTGGACAGGACACCACTCCTTTGCAGTGCACAAACACACACTCACACAGTGACTGATTGCCACTAAACAGCAGGTCAAACTTCAGAAGTTCTAATAATAAGCATTGGCTCATCCTGTCCACACCTCAAAATAGCAAATTGCCTTTGTTCCATCTATACGAAGGTTAACTGGTCAAGGTAAAACGTTCCTTACTAGGACTTTCGTGAGTCAAGTCCCAGTGACTCAAACTGTGTTTGGCTGAGCAAGATGCTCGTTGTTTTGTTCTTTTGATGAGCTACAAAACGAGGGAAATCCGATTTAGTGGGTTCTACAGGATTTGTTGCAGGAAGTGGCAAGCACTCAGTTAATTCAAAAGCATGGTAAGGATAGAAACAATCGGAATTTCAGAAAGGACACCAATGAAATGAGGTCATGTGGACTATTGAGCTCATGTCATTCCATTTCCCAGAGCCTGTGTCGGTTCTACTGGAAACAATCAAACTTCTCCTCCCTCCCCCACTGGAAAGACAAGGAAACTATAAAGAACAGAAGCCAATCCATCCTAATCTAATGTCTACAAGTAGAACTCTTAATCACCACACTGTTCCCAAAACAATGTCTTGTTCAAGGTATTGTAGCCATGATCCCACCTGGAGTTTGAACCCAATAAGCAGCTCTTGGATCCTAGTTTCAGTTCCGGGCTGGGGCTGCTTCTGTGTGGAGTTTGCATGTTTTCTCCGTGTTTGTGTATGTTGGCTTCCTCCAGGTGCTTCAGCTTTTCTCCCAGCTTTCAAAGAACGTGCAAATTGTGTTTAATCAGTGTCTCTAGATTGCACTTGTTTGTGTGTGTTATAGGCCAGTGCCTGAGATAGTTTACTGGATGTCGTGATCCACACCAGGAATAAGGGGATAATGATAATAGAAGAATGATATAAGACACGTCTTCAGGCAAAGGTCATCATATGGCTGGACTTTCCCTATAAAACAGGAGCTGTCTGGGATAAAATCAAGAATCCCTCATGGTAAATCTGCAAACTGTTTCAGTTCAAGATGACTTCTGCTTTCTTTCCCACAGCTGTCTGAGCTTTAGTGTATCATTGCTGTTTTAGCCAGGCCTTTTGCTGCCAGTCATGGTGGTGATGAAATGCACTTTACATGTGAGCTGTTGGTGTTGTGAAAGAAAACACAGTGCTGTTTATCCCTCTATGTGAAGCGTGTCAGTGATATACTCTTACACGGGCAGCACAGTGAAGCAGTGGTTAGCATTGCTACTAGGACCACTAGGACTTGGGGTGCTATCTGTGTGGAGTCTGCATATTCTCCTCGTGTTTGCATGAGTTTCCTCTGGGTGCTCCTGTTTCCTCCCACAATCCAAAGACATACTGATAGGCTAATTGGCTTCGGGAGAAATTGGCCCTGGTGTGAGCGTGTGCTCGTTTGTGTCTGTGTGTGCCCTGCGATGGACTGGCGTCCTATCCGGGGTGTATCCTGCCTTGAGCCCGTTGCTTGCTGGGATAGGCTCTGGCTTCCCTGTGACCCTGAATTGGATGAAGCAGTTAGGAAATGGATGGATG
Organism: Lepisosteus oculatus; assembly: GCF_040954835.1. Classification (NCBI taxonomy): domain Eukaryota; kingdom Metazoa; phylum Chordata; class Actinopteri; order Semionotiformes; family Lepisosteidae; genus Lepisosteus; species Lepisosteus oculatus. The sequence continues at coordinate 11,267,397 of NC_090706.1, read as the reverse complement.
GATGCTGTTACATTCCAGCATTTGTGTTCAACATCACTTTCATAAAACGTATAGTCATGCTGGAGGGAAAGGCCATTTAGGCAGAGGATCACACCAGATCCCCAGCACTACAAGCAAGCTCGCTTGCTACTTCGCCATTAACCTCGCAAGGTGTTAATCAGAAGACATGCCTCACTGGAACTGCAATCAGAGGGGCAACTCTGCTAGAAATGTCATGAAAAGCAAGCTGCCAATGTTTCTTTGGGGGCTTTAAAAAAAAAACAAAAGTTCACTGCAGTTCTTCGTAACCGCAACACTTTCATTGCAGCAGTGCCAAGCCATGCCACCCTCTCATTAAAGAAGTTACTCAACTGATATTTCCCATCTCCAAAGCCTTCATTTAGCAAAGAAATGGCCACCTTCATAAGAACCAAAGTCTGTTTTATTGACTCTGCCATTCCTTTCTCTGCTGTTGCCAACTTTAACCATCCGACATGTAATTAAGGACAGCTGTGGTTTTGAAGTTGCAGTGAAGTAAAGGCAGGTTGTCACAAAGTGGGTTTCATAATATGCTTATTACTGACACACTGCCATGATTATTAGTGTTAACTCTATGCAAAACAAATACATAATTATATGTATACCCAAACCTTGAATCAGCAAGACGTTTGCCTCTCCTGTGCTGACTGTGAAGTTTGGGTTAATATAAATATGTACAGTATGTATTTGAAGTCATAATAAGTTTAAATGGGATGGAGTGCTTTTAAGTAAGAACCCTATGTAAGACTGTAAATTTCCGGCATATCTGTCTTTCTGCCCTGAGAGGAAAATATTTGTCCAGTGTGTTAAGTGAAACGTGGACACTGAATACAAAAGGCAAACAGAAACCACAGCTGATCCAAATCAGCACGCAAAGCAGAATGTTAAAATACAAGTGAAGACGACCCTTTGCAGGATGGCAAAAGGAGCCATTTGGATGTAAGCAAGTGAAGTCAGACGCTCAGTGCAGAAGGATGAGGAGACCTGCATCGAGGTTTGGATCAGTAAAAACTGACAGACATTAAAAACATGACAAGTATTCTTGGATCCAATGCTCATTTGTTGCATTTATAATGTATTTCGATTTACACTGTATCCCTTATGGCCTGGTAGTTGTTTTTTTTTTTAAAAAAAAGCTTATACAGTATATTAATTCACGATTCCTTGATGGGTGCTTGTCAATGTTTGATCTTATTCTCTCACATATCTACGATAAAGCCAGTCTGAACTGGACTGGTGGATGCAGGCAAGCTCTCTTAACTTGTTAGCTCATTTTGCATTTCATTCTAGATTTGTTAAAATCCTGCTGAGGGCACTAAAAGAAGACAAAAGTAAATGAGCCAGGTGGATTTTACAGCTGACTGCATTACAAAAGCACAATTTGACTAGAAACCTGTGAACAGGGCATTGAGTTGAGACAATTAAAAATGTATGGCCTTGGATCCAATTCATCCCCTTATGAGTCTTCTTGCAGGGGAACTAAACTTCACTCTAGACTGGCTATGTACAGTAGGTGTTCTGTCATGTCAGAATACAGATTCCTTAGATCTCATCAAACTATGTTATTTGTAAAGCTTTTTCCACAAAACAAAAACATTTATAGAATGACTACAACAGTGACTGATTTCCACAACTAGATGAAGGACCTGTGTCACTTTGGAATGTGAAATAAAGCCTGATCCAGCTTCATCTTGGATAGGGATGGATGATCAAGTGGGGACATTTATGCTGATTTAGGATTCCATCGCTTTGCACAAAATGTTGTCTCTCATGGTGCACGGTGCAGGCAAAACAGACTGTACAGCACACTGTATAATTTCAGTACCGTACACATACCTGTACAAAGAGGACAAGAGCAAGAATTAGGCAGCATTTAGTGTGTTATAAATATACATTTTGTACACAAGCATAAGTCCTGCTTTGTCTTTACAGGTGTTGCAGAGCAACACTGAATTGCAGGAGACACAGCTTTGGCAGTTCCAAAGCAACAGTTATGAGGCAGGGTACGCCCTGAATGGCATGCCAGTCCATCGCAGGTCAGGCAGACACAAACACAGACATGCAATCACACCAGGGCCAATTTTCCCAGAAGACAATTAACCTATCAGTATGTTTTGGACTTCGGAGCACCCAGAGGAAATCCATGTGAACTAGCGGAGAACATACAGACTCCACAAAGACAAAAATCCAGGTTAGCAATGCTAACCAGTCTGTCACTACAACCTTTCTTTTAAAACCTTTTCCATTGTTAGTGGAAGACACCCTTGTGACATAAAGTAAACGTAATCCTAATGTAGCCGGTTGTCTGCCAGCAAAACTCAATTGCCCGTAACTCTGTTTTGGTGGCAACAGTGAAATTGAGTTACAGTAGTGTGGGGGGTGTTTCAGGCAACAGAAAGTATATGCCACTATTTACAGAAAATGTGTGAAATTATTCTTTCTCAGATAACTAACCCTGTTTTTTGTTTGTTGTGATCCTGAGCATAGATAAATTTGTAACTGCAGAAGACGTGGTGAGAAAAGAGTTTATTTTGCATTATATGCATCAATTAAGTAATTCAAAGGTGAAATAATTATAATATTAATAATTAATAATTACTTACACTTATATAGCGCTTTTCTGGACACTCCACTCAAAGCACTTTACAGGTAACGGGGACTCCCCTCCACCACCATCAATGTGCAGCATCCTCCTGGATGATGCGACGGCAGCCATAGTGCGCCAGAACTCTCACCACACATCAGCTATCAGTGGGGAAGATCGCAGAGTAATGTAGCCAATTCATAGAGGGGAATTATTAGGAGGCCATGATTGGTAAGGGCCAATGGGAAATTTGGCCAGGATGCCGGGGTTACACCCCTACTCTTTTCGAGAAACGCCCTGAGATTTTTAATGACCACAGAGAGTCAGGACCTCGGTTTTACGTCTCATCCGAAGGACGGCGCCTGTTTACAGTATAGCGTCCCCGTCACTATACTGGGGCATTAGGACCCACACAGACCGCAGGGTTAGCGCCCCCAACTGGCCCCACTAACACCTCTTCCAGAAATAAGGATGAAATATATATATATATGTGTGCAGCAGCTGTGGGAATTTGGAAATTCGGGAAGTATCAGGAAATCTTTGGCACCTGTGTGGAAGTCTTACAAATTTGCCTTCAAAATGTTTTGTGAGTTGTAAACACAAAATCCATCAGCATATTATGAATTTCCATTTTTTATCTTTTTTTTCTGGAGTTTCCTACACGAGAAGCTAAAGAAATATCATTTTCTTACACTACATTTTCTTTATTTCAGTGCAGAGGCAACTTGATAAGCTTTTCATGTCCCAATACATACAGATATTAGTCATACTATAGAGAATTATGCAAAATGCCACTCAGAGTTGAGCTAGATAAAAAAGTGCAATGAATTATGGGACATATGTTAATTAAACTGTTCTCTTTGATTTTTGCTTCATGCTTATTTACTTTACGCAGACAACCAGAGAGCTGTTATGCTAGTATTGTATGACCTGTGAACCAGATCTGAGAGCAATAGGAATAGGATTACTCTAAGTAAAAAATAGTCTAAATGTGACACCATCATTCGCTCAGGGAATATACCGTAATGAAGAGTAGGAACGAAACAGAGTGGGGTTTTTTTTGTTTCCTCCCAAAGATCTGTTTACTGCAGCCTATTTTTGTTCACATGGCTGCTTTGAAGAGCTGTTTCCTTTGTCATCTCATGAGCATGTGCTCCTGACTCCATTTAGATCTGAACTATGAAAAATAATCCAATTACACAGAACAACATTTCCAGTTGTGTGAAATGTGGTTTGTAGTTTCATGCGAGTTTAAGGGAAAAAAGGATGAGACACTGGATTTTTAGCCACTCAGCCTACACGCTTGTGTTTGGCAACTGTACAATAACTTACTGGGCTTCAGCAGAGATAACCAGCAAGGCATTTAAACACGATCAAAAACATCACAATAATCTTATTTTTAGCATGCTGCTCACTATAAAGTTTATGGTTTGGAATGAAATAAATAGGTAAGCCGCCATACTTCATATTTGATAAAGGTACCAGATGAAGGAATAATATGCTCATTAAATTTATTTCAATAACAGTGTGTACAACAATAACATCTACTTCAATGCAATTTAACACTCGGAACAAATCCAGTCAGGTTTATGGAGGTTATAGCATATGAACTGAGTAATGTCTGTGACACTGGACAAATTATTACCATCCACCCTCTCTTTAAAGGGATGACAAGCATGTTTTTGCTGTGGCTTCTGTTTTTTTTAGCACCAAAACATTATAGCACAGAATCTTCAAATGATAGTTCTGGCGGCTAGTCTGTGCTAAAGGATGAGGGATGTATCTTATTAAGAAGAACTGCAGGTTTATGAGTTTCTTGGCTGGTTTGTGGTGTGTGAATGGGTGTTGGTTCTAGACAGGGAGAGAATGACAGAGAGAAAATGAGAAACAACTAATCCATACGGAAGGTTTTGTTTGGAAAATAATTTGGTCTTTTCTTCCTTTGGAAGATTTCTTAATGAGCTCGTCTACAGATCACCGTCCGAACATGTGAGAGAGAAGACAGCACCTACGTGTCTTCTGAAGAACACAATATTGCGGAGTCTGTTTCTGTAGCAGGGACTGATATTCACAAGCCCCTTGCAATCCACTGGGGGCGCTATTGTAAATGAAACCAATGAGACCTGGTTTGACCCGGATCAACTAAACCACAGCAACGCCAGCAAGTCTGATTTCCGAACCCAAGCTCAGAATCCCAATTCACTCTCCAGATGGCTTTCTTTACTAGCTGGGACTGCTGGGAGGGCTTGGATCTCATTTGCACGCATATATGCATTCTCATAACAAAGCATCCATATCTCAGGCACAGTTAATATTTTCAGTGCAGTAAATTGAACACAAGATGCCTTGGATAAAGACATTAACTAAAAAAAACCCTGTCTTACTGTGCTTGTTAAAATTATTTGGTCAACTAAAAGTGATGATTCATTCCCTTATTGATCTAAGAGATCACTTGATTCATCACAGCCTGTGGTATGTTGTTGTGAAACACAATCTCACGTGCAATAGCTGGTTCAAAATATGTGGGGAATGTGTTCTTGTGAGAATGTGATCATTCTTGGTATTAATTTATGGGAAAACAGCCTTTCAAGAGAAGCAGCACTCTGGAATGAAAAAAAACAGTCTGTCTTGCCAGGTTCTTTATTAAATTGTCCACTTTATATTGGTTTCATGCTTATTTACTGTGTAGACAATCGAAGAGCTATTTGCTTTCAGAAAATTGGTGGATGAGATGCTTAAATTAATTAGTTACAGGAGAAAAAAAATGAATTAAATGACCTCCTCTGTCTAAAATAGTGGTAAAACTCAGATGGACATCTGACCCATTTTTCTCAGTTTGCTGTTTACAGCTAGGAATCCGAAGCCCCTGGGTGATGACACAGACCCTTGATATAAATATTATAAAGCATGGCACATGATTTATTTAATGATGTTAAGCTGGTTTTGGCCAACAGGGGTCTCCATTTAATGAAGGACCTCTATGGCAGGGAAATTATTCAGGTATTTTTTTATTTTCATTTTTTCATCTAAAAGTTTCAGGATGATTCACTCACAACAACCTGGACTCAGAAAATGATAGGTTTCAGACAACACAATGTTACATCTGGGAGTAGAATCCATAATGACATAAAATGTGCAAGCTAATACAGAGCACATATTAAAAGTACTCACAACAATGTGTAAAAGAACATCGCATTTTGGAAATATTATTCTTATATTTTTCAGTAAGCTGTGCATTTAAATTTGATCAAGCAATACTCTTACTTTTCAGGTTTTGTAGAGCAAACTATTGTTATCAGACCAGATTTGTGTTTTCTATCTTCCTTAAATGAAGAGGTTGCAGAAGGTTAATTTATAAGCCAACATCTTCAGTCCTATGAAGATCTTGGCTTGCTCTTCAGGAGGCTGGATTCTCCATACCTCAACTGTCTTACATAGTAGAAGTGTAGTAATACTACAGTTCATCTTTCCACCATTATTAAAGGTTCAAAACATTTTTTTTTTAATTTCTGGCTTTCTCCATTTGCTACTTACTTTATCTATGAGTCCTTAAACCTTCTATTATGGCATATCACAGCATTTGCACTGCAGGCCTAACGTCTGCTGAGATCACACCTCAGACTGTGTTCCATCCATCCATTTTCTAACCACTCCTTCCAATGAAGGGCTGCAGGAAGGCAGATCCTGTCCAGGCAAGCACTGGGAGCAACCTCCCAATATGTCTTTGCATGTGGGAGGAAACGGGAGCATCTGGAGGAAACCTATGGAAAATCTAAAAACTCCACATAGACAGCACCCCAGGTCCAGAATTGAACCCAGGGTCCCAGTACATCAAGGCAGCAGTGTTCAACACTGAGTGTCTGTGCTGCCCCCAGTTTATAAATCTTGGCTGTTGAAATCTGATGGTGTCCCAGTTACGCAAGCTGTTTGACAGGGCTCTGTCTTGGGATCATGAATGCATGCAGTATATGCTCCCTCATGGTAAGATTATTCATTATCGTGGACTTTCACTCTTAAGCTGTTGCCACTCGTATTTATTTTAAACTTAATCTTCTACTACTTTCAGAATTTGACAGCTTTCGATGCTTTAGATAAGGATGCCACAGAACTTTCTTAGACTAAAATGTGTCTAGACTGAGGATGTGCTCATTGGCTCCCAACAACACCTACACAAACTTGGTGATCAGTGTTGCTGTTGACGGCACTGAAATTAAACCCTCGACAGGAGTCAGAAACCTTGGTGTTATTTTTGAACCTGTGTTGTCATTCGAAGCCCATGTTAGAATCGTCACAAGGGTATCTCTTTTCCAGCTGCCTAGCATTGCCCAGTTAAAGTCCTCACACCGTCTACCTGATGCTGAAAACTTGATACATATCTGGATTTATTCAAGACTAGACTGCTGTAATACCTTTCGTATTGAAGTATCTGTTTAGGTACTAAACAGTCCAGTCCATACATCTTTAGTTAATATGCTAATGAAAACTGAATTGCCCTCCTTTAAAATACAGAGTTGATCTGAAGGTTCTTTTGCTTACTTACAAAAGACACTGGTTTAGCTCCTGGTTATAGTAAGGTCTTGTTGAATAACTGTAGAATAACTGAGCTCTTGTTATGCTACCTAAATCCAGCATTCACACAGTGGACAATAGGATATTCTTCTGTGTGCCTTTACCATTGTGGAACTCATTATCCAGATTCATTAGAAACTCTACAACTCTGTGGCCTAATTGGTGTGATTTTCCTTTTGTATTCTGCGTTATATGTACGAGCTACTTTATTCTTGCATTGAGTTTAAAGTCACGTTATGAGAAATTCAACATCTATTGAAACAGGATAATATGATTAATTATGGAAAAGTTATAACAGAAAACTGCCACACGGGAGCAGTAAAGAGTCAGTAACAATATACCGCAACACATGACCTGGTCTGTAAAGTAAAATCAATCGCAGTGGAAGGATGTGTTTGTCATTATAAATCCTCTAGACCTATTACAGACAAAATTCGATAATTTCCTATTGTTTTTTTTCTACCTGCGACTTATATTTTTTGTTGTGATATGATACACATAAGCTATCTTATAAGCATGTGTCGTATTTTTATTTATTTTATTTTACTTTTTTATTGTACTTTTTATCACTCGCTTATATTTCAGGTATTGCTACTATATATAGCAAAGTAAACTGCTATGTAATTAATTTACCTGATACGTTCAATCAAAGCAACTTGAATTCAGTATATTTACCACGGGACAACCTTGTCGTGCATGCTGCACCTAACTTTTTCAAAACAAAATCTTTTACTGGACAGATATTGTTTTCAGTGCAGAGCACGACGTCTTTTTCAAATTCTTATTTTAATAGAAAACTGAGAGAGGATTAAATGAGTAACACACACAGCAATCAAAAACGTTTTGATTGAACTCCGTCTAGGCTGCAACAGTGACCTTCATCTACAGCACAACTTCATAAAAGTAAATTGCACGCTTTATTGTTTCTTTTACCGCAAGCAGGAATGTCACCGATCTATACTTACTGGGAAGTGTGTGTCCTTGTTTAATAACAGAAATGTTAAAAGTGCTAAGACAATCAAATGCTGATTATTTTACTCGCAACACTGTAAAACAAGAAATGTGGAGGCTGTTTTGCTTTTTTCCTATCGGGAAAGTGCCTCTTTTTCTCAAAGTTTTCCAATATCGGCAATAACTCCTAAAAACACATTAGCGGGCACCGCTTGGTGAGAGGGTATGAGGTAATGGAGAGAGGTTTCAAATTTCGTGGGGTTTCTGACGCGTACCTGGAGGTCTCTGCAATCCCCCTAAGTGCCACTAGGCGGCGCACCAACGCCTTCGCCGCATCAGTGCGGTGTCTCCACCTCGCGCAGGACAGCTGCGGAAATCCGTTTTGTAGCTTTAGCCTGAACAGACCACTCTTTATTCGACCTTTAAGGGGGATTCTGATTTAGAGGTGGCTTAATCCCCACATATGGTAGCATCGCATCATTGACCTTTAGGGTGTTTCTTCCTGAAATGTGCTCGCCCATCAGCCTTCTCATTCTCCGGCATCCACCAGAAAAGCATCAGCCGCCGTCGCTCAATGAGCAGTCAGCTTGTGTGCCGGAAGCACAGGTAGTTCTGGACAGGTCACCGTGGCCGGCCTGGGTGCACACTGCCAGTTGTGTCCGTGCCTCGGTATGACTTCGCCCTTCAGACGAGGAGGACGATCCCTGCTGAGCTCACATCAGTCTGGAACATGGTTTGTCACCACACCAGTTAATTGCTTTGCACATTCACAGATCAGCTGTAATGGGCTACTAATGGCCTTTCCAAAAGCACAGGATCTTTCAAGGCCCCTGAGCTTTCGGTTAAACCAGTTAAGCCAATTACAGTTTAATTAGTCCGAATTAAAGTGATCGCTAGCCACTTATTGAAGACCGCTATAAAACCCCGGAGAACTGGGTGGGATTCTCCAGGACCACAATGGGTGACCGCAGCACAGCATCTTTCAACAAGTATGACATTTCAAGCCCCAAACAGTTATTTTAGCTCAGTTGTGGTGTTCTTGTGCTCTGCTGTTAAGCGGATACACAGCAGGTTTCTCGAGCGTTTTGTTCCAAGTGTCCTAGTGCCTTCAGAACAATTACATTGAGAATGGGCAGTGTACATTTAGAAGGCCAGATATCTATTCATGATGCCTTCATGAGAATGTGCTTGGACTGCAGACCCCTGCGCGTTTATGGGTTAGTGGGGAGTTTCTCACAGCACGTCTGCAACCCTGCATGATGAAAATACAAGCTTTCCCCCGACCGTCAGCTTTGTGGCAAAAAAATCCTCAAGTCAACGGGTACTACTGGGTTTGTGCCTGATCCCTTTTGTGCTTGGTGCTGTGTCATAGTGGCATAAGCTTACTGTCAATGCTGGTCCGTTAGGTGTTGAAAAGCCATGCGCTTTTTCATAACAGATGCCAGATCACTCCAGCTTCAAACAGACGACTCGTATTTTTAACATTCCAGGAAACAGCAAACAGCAATCAGCAATCAGCAATAGCAGTAGCAGCTTAGTGATACAGTTACGCCCAGCTTCCCTAATTCTCCTGCACATAGGATCAGAATGATCACAGTGCAATTTGCCTGTTTGTCCACACTTTTCATTTTAATCAGTATAAATGAATCCAAACAGAATGTAATGGCAAGGCATGGGGGCAAGTTCCTTGGGGGGGGCGGGGGGTAGTTTGGGTCACTTCTCCCTCCACCGGCGGTAGTAATTATTGCTCCGGCCTTTTTCTCTCTGATTGCCTTTCAATTAAGACCAGCAGCGTCTTTAATCAGATAATGGCAGCCCTTCCTTCTCTGCCAGGGCCCCACCCCTCTCTCTGCGCCCAGTGGGGACAGGAACGGCTTGAGCTGCTATCGTGGCCTGTTCCCTTGGAGACCACATCAAAGAGTGGCACAGGGGCCCTAGAGTTAAAAACGGAATGCTGGTTTCGCCAGTGTTGATAATGAGAACCTGCCACTGCTTCTCCAAACCTCAAATGATGTACAACTTAAGGAATTAGCTTCCCTCACTCAAGATTGGACTGAATTCTAAAAGCCCTTTTTTCACTGCTTCCACAGAAGATCTATACAGAGAGGCTGGTTAACGAGCCCTGTCACAGGATGAGCAGTGAGCTAAGGGCTTAGGACTTGAGAGGCCCCTGTGTAGATATAAGAATGGAGACTGGTACCCCTGTTTCCCAGCTGCTGGACAACAGCAAAATCCTTTTCCAATAAAGCGGACACTTTGTCTGTTGAAGGTCACTGACATCGCCAGAGACCAGGGCTTTAATTCCTACAACAACCCCTGTACTCTTTGCGTGATTTTTCAAAGTGTTTCCAATAATTATTTGAAATCATTTTGTTCACGTCTTAAACTCCGTGGTTTCACATAAATGAGTTATTATTCTCTGCAGGATGGCGAAGAGGCAGAAGATAGTGTGTGAGATGAAAATAGCAAAAGTCTTGGAGGCCCTCTTGTTTCAAATCATGACTGCAGCTCAACGTGTTCAAACAAATGTTTTTTTGCACAGAAATACTTAATGCAATCGGTAATCGAATGGGTTCCTGCACAGGTATAGTGCTGGAAATTCTCGAATCATTTTTAGCTGCCCATAGGAGCATGTGTTGTCACAACTTCTTTTCAACAAACGGTTCTGACTGTAGCTGTTCACAATTTTAAATGCAATATTACATGTTAAAATACAGACCAGGGTAGCCAACTCCAGTTGTCCAGGGTCCTTCTTGTTGTACAGCCACTTTTTAATTGTGGTGAAGATTAAGGCCCAACAAAACTGGTATCTATTAATCAATCGATCAATCAATCTAAATGAATAAAGGAATGAAACATTGAGGACCCTATAATGCTTAAGGACCACCACCTCTAGTCAGATCAATGAGGGCACAAGTATTATAATGAAGAAGATGAGCAGAATACGCTCCCAAAGCTAGTGTTCCAGTTGTGAACAATACCAGTACCTCCATCCATTTTCAAACCACTTGTTCCAAATCAGAGCCTATCCCAGCAAGCAAAGGATATACTAATTTTAGCATATTTTCCCAGATGCCAAACTAATCTACCAGTATGTCTTTGGACTGGGGGAGGAAACCGGAGGAAACCCAGGAAAACAGGAGGAGAACTTACAAACACCATGCAGACAGCACCCCAGGAGTTGAACCCAGGGCCCCAGTGCAGTGAGTCAGCAATGCTCTCAGCTTTAATTAGGAACACAAACAAAATGATAAGTAATGCATGGGACTGATCAATACAATTATGCATCAAGACAAAACATTACAAATAATGAGGTCGCTTCTTCATATTTTAGTTCTGAAAGAAATCGAAGGCAGCACTACAAGCAATTACACTATTTACTCCAAAGCTACAAACTGAGTTGGCAAAAATCTTCACAACCCAATGAGAATTTATTAAAACCAAGAGTGACGGAGGCATCGAATTGTTCTACATTTATACAGTTCTATCTAAAGGCTGAATAAATGGATACACAGTTTATACACTTCAATTTTAATCCCTTTTCCCATTCACACAAATCTCAGATTTAGCAATCCCATTGACTGACTGCCTTCAATTCCATTTCCTAAACCTTCCAGGGCTCATCAGACAAGAAGCTACAAGAGCAGATCATGAAAACCCATTCTGCTCCAAGCTAGGTTACTAGGATCTGATTTAAATTCCTACCCTGTCTAAATCATCCAAGTGCTGTTAAAGTTCTGGAGTTACTGAAACCCCTCCTAAAGCAAGGCTGCACACTGCAGCAAGCATGTCACCCAAAAGACAGAAGTAAGGTCATTCTTTTTGTCTTTTTTCTTTTTCTTTCCTGGGAAAGGATTTTTGTGTAGTTGGTCCCTGGACTTTCAGCAGTTAAACAATGCTTTGCTACACTGGCGTATAGTTTACCCTAGTAAACATTCCCCATCATGTTGTCGTCATGGTTCAGGACAGTAAAGTATAGTGAAGCTGTAGGAGAAAGGCAAATTTACCACAGTAAACAGCCAAAAGGGAGAACACCTAATCACACAACCTGCATTTTTAACTTACAGACCAATTCCATGAGCTACATCCTCAGATTATTAGCAAAGATATTTTCTTTTTTCCCAGAGCTCTGTGGTCCTCATAACATGTTTGATGTTAGCAGGTTCTACTTTAATTATTTAGGCCTTAATTAGATAGAATGGATGGAACAGAGCTAAAATTGTGTACTGGAGTATGACCGTATGCCAGGAAATCTTGGTGTCTTCTTAACTCCTT